>NC_090442.1:791811272-793061272 GCF_031143425.1 Pleurodeles waltl | reverse complement strand
CCTGAAAGGGCTGTTCCTGTCCTCACACAATGCAGTCTCCGTCCCCCTGGTGAGGGTCTGGGGCCTGGCCTGGGCAAGGCAGGATTTCACATTCAAAAGAGACTTTGCTTTGAAGTAGGCCTACTTCAAAGGAGAAAATGGGTAGAAGAAGGGCACCCAAAACCACAGACTTAAGAACACTTCTGGAAACAAAAGGAACCTCTGCCTGGAGAAGAGCGGAAGAGCTGAGGAGAAGTGCTGCCCTGCCTGTGACTGTGCTTTGTGGAGCTATCCTGCAGTTGCTGCTTCTGCCAGAGTAAGAGGGCAAAGACTGGACTTTGTGTGCCTTCCATCTTGTGAAGAAATCTCCAAGGGCTAGATTTAGAGCTTGCCTCCTATTGTTTGAAGTCTCAGGGACAGCAAAGACTTCTCTCTGCCAGCACCTGGAGTCTCTGGAGAGACTCCTGCTCTGACAAGTGGTACCCTATCCAGTCCCTGGGCTCTTGAAAGGAAAAGCCGTTGGAAATCCAAGGAAATCAACTTTGGACGACTTCGGACCGAGGCCGCCGCTGAATCCGGTGACGCCGCCTACAACCGACTCTGTGATCTTCGCTGGAATGCGACGACCCTCGCAGGTCCAACGCCGCTGCAGCCCCGCAGAAGTCTGAGACTCAGTGGAAGTCGCCACACCACGTCGTGACCGACGCCGCTTGAAGTGCGCGGATTCAACGTTTCGCTCAGACGCCGCGATCCCCTACTTCGCGCATCGACTTCTTTTCACTCTTCATCAAAGGTACTGTACTTGGGGGTCAACGCGACTCCGTGTCCGGCGCCGCTGGTGTCGGCTTGTTGGGAACGACTCTGTCATGATGCCGTGTTAACACCACATCGAAGCATTTTGTGTTTCTAATCGCTATTTTTGAGTTTCATCTTTAAAAATTCATAGCTTGACTTGTGTATGTTGGAGTTTTGTCGTTTTGGTCTTGTTTTGTTTAGATAAATATTTCCTACTATTCTAAACTGGTGTTGTGTCATTTTGTAGTGTTTTCATTAAGTTAATGTGTGTGTTGGTACAAATACTTTACACCTAGCACTCTGAAGTTAAACCTATTGCTCTGCCAAGCTACCAAGGGGGTAAGCAGGGGTTAGCTGAGGGTGATTCTCTTTTACCCTGACTAGAGTTAAGGTCCTTGCTTGAACAGGGGGGCAACCTGACTGTCAACCAAAGACCCCATTGCTAACAGGGGACAAAATAAAAGAAGCAATGACAACAGGAAGGTAAAACTAAAAAGGGAAAGAACTGAAGGAAGAAAGGAGGAGAGGAAAAATGAAAATAGAAAAGAAACAAGGAAAGGAACGAATGGAGGATGGGGCCGGATGAAGGATGGACAGAAAAGGTAACCCGGCAAGCACAAAAAAAGAAGAACAAAAAGAATGAAGAAGGGAAGAAATGAATGAAGAAGGGACGAAAAGAAGAAATGAATGGATAAAAGAACAAACTAATTAAAGAAGAAATGACAGGATAAAATAAAGAAAGAAGGGATAGACGAAAATGGAGAAACAAATTAGAAAACAAAAACAAATAAATGAGAATGGATGGAAGAAAGGAAGAAAAGAAAACAGTGGAAAAGAAAGTAAGAAAGAAAAAAGTGAAGGATGTGATAGAGAGTGAATTAGGGTTGAAGAAATCCAGGAGGATTTGATGGGGGAAGGGTGAAGGAGGGAAATAAGAAAGAAAGAAAGATAGGGCAGAAGGAATAAAAATGGAGGAAAAAAGGCCAAATAACAGAGTGAAAGAAATACGAAAGAATGAATGGAGAAAGAAAATGCTGAAAAACTATAGAAAGAAGCATGCAGAGAATGAAAAACATTATAGACAAAAGGAAAAAAGAGGATGGAAACAAGATGAAGAAAGGAAGAGAGTGAAGGGCCAAAAGAAAGAACAAAGGGAAGAGCAAGTAGGAGGAAGGAAGGAAAGGAGGGCAAGCAAAGGGAGAAAGGAAAAAGGAACAGAAGACAAGAAATAGAAAAAATGAAAGAAGAAAGAAATTAGGAAAGGAATAATAAAAGAGGAAACAATAGAAGCAAAAGAAGTAGAGTGTTGAAAGAGAAAATAAAAGATGTTGAAAGAAGTGGGTGAAAGAAATAAAAAAGAAGGAAAAGAAGGGACAAGGAAATGAAGGAATGGATTAAGAATGAAAGTAGCAAAGAAAGAAAACCAGGAAGGGAAAGGGGAGGGTAAAAGAAAGGTATAAAGAATGTGAAAGAAAGATGGAAGGAAACGAGCAAGGAAGGAAGCAAGGAATAAAAAAACAAAAGCCTACTTCAAAAGGAAAGAAGAAAGTAAAGAAAAACAAAGATAAGAAAGAAGGTAGATAAAGGAAGGGCAGGGGAAGAATAAAAAGGTACTACAGTGAAACAATAAAATAGAAAATAGAAACTACAGAAAGAATAAAAGAAATAGAAAGATATAAAATGAAGGGAAAGAACATATAATATATAGAAGAGGAGAAAAATGAAGTGAAGACAGAAACAAAAGACTTTGAGAAAGCAAGAAGATAGAATTAGAAAGAGGTAGAAGAACACAAAAACAGTATAAAGTGATGGAAGAAAGACGGAGAGAAGACCAAAGCAAGTAGATAAGAATGAGAAATAATACAAAAATGAAAAAGAAAGAATGTTCAGAAAGTGTGAAAAGCTACAAAGACAAACCTGTGAGAAGCAAGGAAGACGAAACAGTGAGAATCCAGAAAGAAGGTAAGATGAAATCTTAATTAGAAAGAATGAGTAATGACAGACAGCATGGCAAAGATTATGTTGGTCATCCCTGGTACAACAGTGGCCATGCTAGGCATATCTCTAGCATCTTTGCAATTATCGAGCATAACCCAAAAGTAATAATGACTATCTCTGGCATACAGTGACAACACATAGCTTCTCATAGCATTTTTTTAAATTGCTGATGGCAGAAAACTCTCAACCAGTCCCAGGGCTCACTATGTCAAGACTGCCCGCAAGCTCAATTGATTTAAACAAATAAAACTGAAATGTATTCCAAGTTCAAGAAATTTAGGCCCTCATTATGCCATTGGCGGTAAGTAACGCTTACTGCCATGCTGACTGCCACCAACATACCACCGCGGAGGCGGATCAGCGCTACCAATATTATGACACACACATAGCAATACGTCACTATACAGCCACACACACAAGTCCGCCAGCCCAAAGGTCAGTGATAAACTGTCAGTAGCAAAACCCACACCGTTACACCAACAGAACTACGGCCACAACATTAGAATCCACGAATCACCGCTGTGGACATTCAATGGTGGTAAACCATTGGCGCTACATACCGCTGCTCTCAAAATACACACACACATATAAAACAACACCACATTGGACAATTCAAGCTACACACACCTGACACCCATACACGCACCACACCCACACCACTATAAAACACACACCCACAGTACCCACAACCCTTTACGAATACAAACAAGTGCCACAAGAGAGGTAGCAAGACCACAGACAAGACCACAGCCACACACCACCATCACCTATACACCATCCACGCTCCTTACATCACACACCCCAACACATCACCCCACACACCCTCACCCACACCACTCACACTACACCCATGGCACCACAATGAAACCATAGATTCTCTGAGGAGGAGCTGAGGGTCATGGTGGAGGAAATCATCCGGGTAGAGCCACAGCTATTCGGATCACACATGCAGCAGACATCCATTGCTAGGAAGATGGAGCTATGGCGGAGAATCGTGGGCAGGGTCAACACCGTGGTGAGACAGCACCCCAGAACAAAGGATGACATCGGGAAGAGGTGGAACGACCTACGGGGGAAGGTGCGTGCCACAGCAGCAAGACACCAAGTAGATGGACTGAGGACTGGTGGTGGACCCCCACCTCATCCCCCACAACTAACATCCTGGGAGGAGCAAGTCTTGGTAATCATGCATCCTGAGGGCCTGGCAGGGGTAGGAGGAGGACTGGACTTTGGTAAGTCAACTCTTTACTACTATCACACCCCCTACCTGCATGCCATCACAAACCCACACCCTTACCCACACTCCCATCACTCCTCCACCTCCTACACACCCCACCATCACAACCCACCCCTCCCAATATTAAGCCCTGCATGCAACACCAATGCATGGACCCTCATCACAGACCTGCATGGACACCTTTCACTAAAGTATGCACACTAGAGGGAAACAGCAAGCCCACCACATAACTACTCACACAAGGCAAAGCTGCCAGGGCAATAACAACCATAGAGGGCAACACACCCATGCACAAGATGTCACACGCAGAAACAATAACACTGCATTTATATCCCCACAGGTCCCCCAGCCAACGTCACTGGAGAGGAAACATCCAGTCCCCCCCAGAAGAGGCCAACAATGATGACAGCAGCTCTGCTCACCTGGATCTGGATGACCAATCTTGCCCATCAGGGATCTCTGGACAGTCGGTTACCCAGGCACAGCCCCATACCACCACAGAGCCTCCCCCCTCAGGAAACACCACCACAGTACCCACCCAGCGGGCCAATACCTCTGTCCCCAGGACCCCAATCAGCAGTGTGTCCACCACTACAGGGACCCCAGGCCACCCCACAACCACAGGACGATCAGGGACCTGGCAGTGGGCACACGGTTCAGGGGACAGAGGCACAGGACAACAGGGAAGTTGGGAGGACTGCTGTGCGACAGGGGGAGGACAGGCTCAGGGAACCAACTCTCCAGGAGGCACTCACCAAGATCCTGGGAGAATAGCACCATTCCCAGGAGACGATGGGCCAGATACTAGACAAGTTGCAGGAGAACCAGTAGCTGCAGGGGGGACAGTACCTGTGGATCAGGAAGGACTTGAAGTCCATTAACACCACCCTGGTCTCCATTGCAGGGGTGCTGGCAGACATGACCAACAGTATGAGGGAGGCAGTGGTACCCCACTGGGGCCGTACCACTAGCCATACCGATGACCAGCCCTCCACCTCCGCTGCCGCTAGTGGACAGGAGGCCCTGCCACAGGATCAACAGGCCACCAGCACCCCTCCCCCTGCAGAAGGAGAACCACCCCGCAAACGGTCCCTGCGATCCAGGCAGAAGCCAGAGACTATTGCCAAGACCCCCTCCAGGAAATAATACTCTCCTGATTGTCACCCTTGTTCCCCACCCTGTCACCCTGTCCACTTTGAACTGCCATTGCTCTACCTCCTATGCCCCCTTGGACAATGCACCTGTGATCCAAATAGACTGGACTCTATCCTGGACTTTCTCCACCATCACCCCATCCTATTGCACATCCCCCTCTACTTATTAGCACTTAAATAAACAACATTTGAAAAAAAGTACAAGTATGGAGTCTGTCTAATGATTGAACTATGTATTTGTTTAACAAGCTTTAAACACTGCAATACAACTGTACAGTAATGTATACATACGAATGACCTGTAGTTGGCTGCAGTCAACACACCAGGAGCGATAGTGGGGCACAAATATCTGCAAATAGAGATGCCAAAGGGTACAGTGAGTGGACACAGAAGTGGGAAAATCAGCCTGCCAGTGACAATGTCAAACACAAAACAGTCATTTAACCCCCTGGGTGCCTTGCACGAGGTGATCTAGTCCCAGCACACGGTTCCTGTGTTCCTCGGACGAGATCACCTCGTCCTGCACCCGGCTTAGCATTTCTCTTCCGCTCAGTAGTAGGGGGGCGGGAGGGACATCGGAAGAAAGGAAAGGCTTTTCCTTTCTTCCGATGTCATTCTGAGCATTTCTGCTGACCGATTGCGATGCGATCAGGCAGCAGAAATGCCCACTAGACTCCAAGGAATTTCTTTTTAAAAATGTTTTATGTGAGGGGAGCGGCCCCTTGGGCAAGGGTCGCTCCCTAGGGGGGCAAATGATTTTTAGGTTATTTCTTCCCCCCGGGGGGCAGATCGGCCTAAAATAATTTTAGAAATGCCCACTAGACACTAGGGATTTTTTTTTTCTTTTATGTGCAGGGAGCGACCCCTTAGGCAAGGGTCGCTCCGTGGGGGGCAAAATTGTGCTTAGGCCATTTCTGCCCCCCCCCGGGGGCAGATCGGCCTAATATAATTAGGCCGATCTGCCTCCAGGGGGGGCAGAAATGCCCACTAGACACCAGGGAAGTTTTTTTTGTTGTTTTTTTTTTCTTTTATGTGCAGGGAGCGACCCCTTAGGCAAGGGTCGCTCCCTGGGGCCCAAATTGTGCTTAAGCCATTTCTGCCCCCCCGGGGCAGAAATGCCCACTAGACACCATGTATTTTTTTTTCTTTGTGTTTTCTGATAAAGGGAGCTCCCTAGGGAGGCAAATAATTTATAGGTCATTTCTGCCTCCCCCGGGGGGCAGATCTGCCCGGGGGGGGGGCAGAAATGCCAACTAGACACCAGGGAATTATTTTTGTCTTTTTTTTTCTTTTATGTGCAGGGAGCGACCCCTGGGCAAGGGTTGCTCCCTGGGGTCCAAATTGTGCTTAGGCCATTTCTGCCCCCAGGGGGGGCCAGAAATGCCCACTAGACACCAGGGATTTCTTTTCTTTGTGTTTTCTAATAAAGGAAGCGGCCCCTTGGGCAAGGGACACTCCCTAGGGGGCCATATTATTTTTGGGCCCTTTCTGCCCCCCCGGGGGCAGATCGGCCTAATGTAATTAGGCCGATCTGCCCCCGGGGGGGCAGAGATGCCCACTAGACACCAGGGATTTTTTATTTTATTTTTTCTTTTGTGTGCAGGGAGCGACCCCTTAGCAAGGGTCGCTCCCTGGGGGGCCAAATTGTGCTTAGGCCATTTCTGCCCCCGAGGGGGCAGAAATGCCCACTAGACACCAGGGATTTTTTTTCTTTGTGTTTTCAAATAAAGGGAGTGGCCCTTAGGGCAAGAGTCGCTCCCTAGGGGGCTATATTATTTTTAGGCCATTTCTGCCCCCCCCCCCCGGAGGCAGATCGGCCTAATATAATCAGGCAGATCTGCCTCCAGGGGGGGCAGAAACCTCTAGTCACCAGGGATATATTTATATTTGTATTTACTTTATGTTTTTATGTATGGGGAGCGACCCCTTAGGCAAGGGTCACTCCCCTGGGGGGCAAATTGTATTTAGGCCATTTCTGCCCCCCTTGGGGGCAGATTGGCCTATTTTTGTTAGGCCAATCTGCCCCCAAAGGGGTGGAGAAACCACTAGACACCAGGGATTGGTGTGTGTGTTTTGTTTGGGGGGCAGCCACTTGGGCAAGGGTCGCTCCCCATGGGGACACATTACTGTTGGCCATATATGCCCCCATTGGGGGCAGATTGGCCTATTTTTGAAGGCCCATCTGCCCCCAAGCGGGGCAGAAAGCTCACCAGAGACCGGGGAAGATTTTATTTTCAAAATGAGAGGGTGGGGTTATGGCCATACCCCCACCCCAAATAAATGGGGCCAAGTGGGAAGATAGGGCAATTACCCCGATGAACACCCCGGGGGCAGATAGTCTACTGGATGCCATGAAATTTAAAACAAAAACAAATAGTGGGGTGGCGACTACCAACCAGTATGGGCCTGGTTATACCTGGCTAGCCCCGAACTGAAAAGGCTAACAGTCATTCAGCTCTCCCCCGCACACTAAAACATCTTATCCCATGGCAAGCAAAAGGACATTTGATTTTTTTGTTTTTTGTTTTACATTTGGGCCATGAGAGCTTGGTAACTCTCAACATCGTCCCACTTGTAATGGTGAGGGCTGCACTTCTTTTTACTTTGGGACGCTGCCATGTAGAAAAATCCACTGCCCTGCAAACCTGCAACTTTGCTGGAAAGCACACATTTTTCCCACATTTTTGTGATGGAACCTTCTGGAATCTGCAAGAATCCACAAAATTCCTACCATCCAGCATTGTCTCATCTATACCGATAAAATTTGTGCTGCACTTGTCAGCCTAAAAATGTTTTGTTTCAAACTGCCCTTTTGGATCCACTTTGGTTCCCCCTCAATTTCGACGTGTTTTTGGCTCTTCCCTGTCACAAACACTTGGCCCACCTTCACAAGTGAGGTATCATTTTTACCGGGAGGCTAAGGGGAACGTTGGGTGGTAGGACATTTGTCCCGGTGTGGTGATCCCACACAGAAATGTGGGAAAAAAATAATTTTTAGCTAAATTTGAGGTTTGCTGAGGATTCTGGGTAAGAAAACATTGGGGGATCCACGCAAGTCACACCTCTCTCGAATCCCTCGGGTGTCTAGTTTTCAGAAATGTCTGGGTTTGGTAGGTTTCCCTAGATGGCTGCTGAGCCCAGGACCAAAAACGCAGGTGCCCCCGCAAAAACAGATAGTTTTCTATTTGATCATTTTGATGTGTCCAGATAGTGTTTTGGGGCATTTCCCGTCGCGGGCACTAGGCCTACCCACACAAGTGAGGTACCATTTTTATCGGGAGACTTGGGGGAACGCTGGGTGGAAAGAAATTTGTGGCTCCACTCAGATTCCAGAACTATCTGTCACCGAAATGTGAGGAAAAAGTGTTTTTTTAGCCACATTTTGACGTTTGCAAAGGATTCTGGGTAACAGAACCTGGTGAGAGCCCCACAAGTCACCCCATCTTGGATTCCCCTAGGTCTCTAGTTTTCAAAAATGCACCGGTTTGGTAGGTTTCCCTAGGTGCCGGCTGAGCTAGAGGCCAAAATCCACAGGTAGGCACTTTGCAAAAAACAGCTCTGTTTTCTTTGGGAAAATTTGATGTGTCCACGTTGTGTTTTGGGGCACTTCCTGTCGCGGGCGCTAGGCCTGCCCACACAAGTGAGGTACCTTTTTTATCGGGAGACTTGGGGGAACATAGAATAGCAAAACAAGTGTTATTGCCCCTTGTCTTTCTCCACATTTTTTCCTTCCAAATATAAGACAGTGTGTAAAAATGATGTCTATTTGAGAAATGCCCTGTAATTCACATTCTAGTATGGGCACACCAGAATTCAGAGATGTGCAAATAACCACTGCTCCTCAACACCTTATCTTGTGCCCATTTTGGAAATACAAAGGTTTTCTTGATACCTATTTTTCACTCTTTATATTTCAGCAAATGAATTGCTGTATACCTGGTATAGAATGAAAACCCACTGCAAGGTGCAGGTCATTTATTTGCTCTGGGTGCCTAGGGTTCTTGATGAACCTACAAGCCCTATATATCCCCGCAACCAAAAGAGTCCAGCAGACGTAACAGTATATTGCTTTAAAAAATTTGACATTGCAGTAAAAAGTTACAGAGTAAAACGTAGAGAAAAATTGCTGTTTTTTTCACCTCAATTTCAATGTTTTTTTTTCAGTTGTTATTTTCTGTAGGAAACCCCTGTAGGATCTACACAAATTATCCATTGCTGAATTCGGAGTTTTGTCAACTTTTCGGAAATGTTTATGTTTCTGGGATCCAGCATTGGTTTCACACCCATTCTGTCACTGACTGGAAGGAGGCTGAAAGCATAAAAAATCGTAAAAATGGGGTATGTCCCAGTAAAATGCCAAAATTGTGTTGAAAAATTGGGTTTTCTGATTCAAGTCTGCCTGTTCCTGAAAGCTGGGAAGCTGGTGATTTTAGCACTGCAAACCATTTATTGATGCCAATTTCAGGGAAAAAAAACACAAGCCTTCTTCTGCAGCCCTTTTTTCCATTTTGTTTAAAAAAAAGAAATTTTCGCTGTATTTTGGCTAATTTGTTGGTCTCCCTCAGGGGAACCCACAAAGTCTGGGTACCTCTACAATCCCTAGGATGTAGGGAAAACAGAACGCAAATTTGGCGTGAGTAGCTTATGTGGACAAAAAGTTATGAGGGCCTAAGCGCGGCCTGCCCCAAATAGCCAAAAAAAGGCCTGGCACCTAAGGGGGAAAAGGCCTGGCAGCAAAGGGGTTAAATGTAAAGTTACACTGTCTTACCTGTGTGTCATTGGAAGTATTGTCCAATTATTGCACTTCTGTTGTCCTCATCCTTTTCTCTGCCTCCTCAGCTTCACTGTCCACAGGGTCCACTGCTGCCACACGGCCATCTTCAGCCTCATCCTACTGCAGAAAAGGCACCTGGCGACGTAAGGCAAGGTTGTGCAACATACAGCATGCCACGATGATCTGGCAGACCTTCTTGGGTGAGCAGCACAGGGAACCACCTGTCAGATGGAGGCAACAAAACCAAGTCTTCAGGAGGCCGTATGTCCTCTCTATGATTCTTCTTGTTCACCCATGTGCCTCATTGTCACGTTCCTCTGCCCTTGTCATGGGATTCCTCACAGGTCAGTAGCCATGAGAGGTTGGGGTAACCAGAGTCACCTGCAAATATTGAGGGACAACTGTTAGCCACACACTTACCCTTAGGGCCCACACCATACCCATACACCAACATCCACTAGGTGGGAACCAGGGTTCACATATTAGCCACACCCTGTGCCTCTGGAGTTGAGCCATCACAAATGAGATGCAGCTATTCCTCAAGATAAAGGCATCATGCACAGACCCAGGATACTTTGCATTGACATGGGAGATGTACTGGTCCATCAGGCACACTATCTGCACATTCATAGAGTTAAAGCTCTTTCGATTTCTGTTCATTTCTCCGGGTGGGGGGGACAAATGCAATATGTGTACCATCAATAGCCCCAATAATGTTGGGGATATGTCCCATTGCATAGAAATCAGCTTTCACTGTGGCCAAATCGTCCACCTGGGGGGAAAGTGCTGTAGCTGTGCATGTGTTTAATCAAGGCAGACAACAATCTGGTCAGCACTATTGAGAACATTGGTTGTGACATTCCTGCTGCTAAGCCCACTGTCACTTGAAAAGAACCAGTTGCCAAGAAATGGAGCACTGATAGCACTTGCACAAGTGGGGGGATACCGGTGGGGTGACGGATAGCAGATAACAGGTCAGGCTCTAATTGGGCACACAGCTCTGTGATTGTGGCCCTGTCCTGTCCAGTCTATAGGTGAGGATAATGTGCCAGTCCTCCATTGTTGCCAAGTCCACCAGGGGCCTGTACACGGGGGGATGTCTCCATCTCCTATTCATCCGCAGCGGTTGCAATCTAGGGGGCAAAACAGTGAGCAGCTGGTCAGTATCCCATATTTCCAAACACTACACTTCATTGCATGTTGTGACTGTAACAGTATATTGTTGGATAGGCCCAAATGGTGCTTATGTGTACTGTGACGCAGTTAGGTGCTATGGCCTGCCCGCTCTCCCTGAAATGGCGTCCACCTGTCCTGTTGGGAGGGACATGTGGAAATGAGGTAATTCTGTAGAAGTTGTGCGCCGTTGCGGGAGGCGGTCGAAAACCGCTGTGCAACTCCTCATTGGTTAACATTGGGCCCTATGGGTTGCAGTGGCCAATGGTGATGTACGCTGGCGGTGACGGTACGCACCTCCATGGATGTGACCACCATTTTCTTTCTGTTCACTCACTTGCTACCTGACCTTCAACAGGAGAGGACCTACACTGCATGTGCTGCTGTGACCTGTGTCTGGAACCTACCATGGCTCGTGTCACTGGGGAAAGGTCCCCTGCCTTCACCTCAGCGGAGTTGGAGCGACTGGTGGATGGGGTCCTACCCCAGTACCGAATGCTGTATGGGCCTCCAGACCAACAGGTGAGTACACAGTGAGCACGATGCATGGGACATGAATGCATGGAGTGGTGTGTGTGAATGCCTCATGTAGGGGAGGTTGGTGGAAGGTCACTGGGCAGCATGCTGCATGTATGGTGGGCCATGTCTGTGCGTAAGGGGATGTGAGGGCCTTGGTGGGCCATGAGTGTAACAAGCAGGACGGTCTGACTGATACCTTTTCCTATGTGTATTTCTCTGCAGGTCAGCACCCATCAGAAAAAGGGTATATTGCGTGCCATCGCCAAGGACATGCAGACCCTGGGGTCTACGGCATGTGGAGCACCCACTGTCGGAAACAGTGGGAGGACCCGAGACGCTGGGCGTGGAAGACTGCAGAGGCCCAGCTGGGGATGGCCTCCCAACGAGGAAGGGGTGCCTGTCGAGCCCTGACCCCTCTGATGGCCAGCATACTGGCGGTGGCCTATCCGGAGCTGGATGGGCACTTGGGGGCATCACAGCAGCCACAAGGGGGTGAGTACAATGCCCCAATTACTACATGTGCGTGATGGGGTGGCATCCGGGTAGGGGATGTGGGCCTGTGGGTGCCCCTAGCCCAGGCTGGATATTGCAGGGTAGGTCCCAATTTGGGTGGGGTTCTGATGTAAAATACCTCCAACCAGGCTAGTAGGCATCCACTACTGGGCATGGGTCTGTGGGTCTCAGGTATGCTACAATTGGCATTAGGTGTCCCTGTCCGTGGGCTGGTGACTAGCATTGTGAATGTTAGTGCATTGCCTAGAGTGTAGGGCTGTTCCCTGTGTGAGTGTGCTGTGTACACCAATGGTGGTGTTGTTGCCGCCATTGATCAAGTGTATCCTTTGTCTCTCTCCCTCCTTTTTGTTTTCTCACCCTGTCCTTATGTGTATTAGCATCATCTGGTGGAGGAGCAGAGGCATCGGCGACAGGGAGAGCTGCATCTCACAGGGCCCAAGAGGCCGAACCCACCCATGGTGAGGGCACCAATGGGACGGAGGGTGAGGTGAGTACTGCGGCGGAGACTTGAGGGGACAGTTCAGACAGTGATACCTCCTCTGATGGAAGCTCCCTGGTGGTGGTGGACACCTCTGTGCTCACCCCAACTACAGGTTCAGCCGCCACCCCCGTACCAGCACTGCCCTTCCAGCCCATCAGCGTGTTTCCCGTGCCCGCTCACCCAGCAGGGTGGGCATCTCCTTTGCCCCAGGCACCTCAAGCCCTGCCCCAGTTAGCCCTGCTGCCCTGAGTGAGGAGGCAGCAGGGCTAACTCACCTCCTGCGGCCCATCTCTGTTGAGCAGTCAACCATTGTGAATGCCATCCAGGGGCTGGCAGCCCATTTGCAACAGACTAATGCATTCCTGGAGGGCATTCACTCTGACATGGCGGCCCAACAGAGATCAATCCAAGCTCTGGCCTCCTCCCTAATGGCAGCCATTGTCCCTGTTTCTAGCCTCCCCCCTCCAACTTCCTCTACCCAATCCCATTCTCCTCAACCCTAACGATCCCATGCACACAGGCAGACCAGCATGCTCATAGGACAACACACGGGAGTGGTTCAGGTAAACACAAACACTACACATCATCCCACAGGCACTCACACAAACACCATCCAGAATCAGACATACCAACATCCACTGCCTCCACTGCGTCCCCCTCCTCCTCCTCATCCACATCCCTCCCAGTAGCTTCTACTCTCACACCTGCATGCACTACATCCTCATCCACTACCACCATCACACCTATCACTGCATGTCTCTCGCTGGCAGTCACCACCCCCACATCCATGCATACATCCCATGTGTCCTCTCCCACTGGGTCTGTGCTCCCCTCCTCCCAAAGTACACAAACGCAAGCACTCAGACACCCAACAGCCATCCACCTCACAACAGCATCCAGCCCATGCACCTGCACCCAAATTCAGCAGACTGACACCTCCTACAACCACTTCCTCTTCCTCCACTCCCAAACCTTCACCCTCTTCCCGCCCCAATGTCCCTAAAAAGCTTTCCCTCTTCACCATTGACCGCTTCCCTACCACTCCCCCCATCCTTCACATCGGGCCAGGGTGGTCAGAACCCAGGCGAGCACCTCAGCCACCCAGTCCACGGCCACAGTAGTGTCGACAGCTACTGCAGGTGGGAGAGGATCCCGGGCACCAGGCAGCCACACTGAAAGGGTGCCTCCATCAGCAGCGTCTAGGAAGGGCAAGGAGGCACCACCAGCTGCATCTAGGAAGGGCAAGGAGGCACCATCAGCTGCGTCCAGGAAGGGCAAGAAGGCACCACCAGCTGCTACAGGGAAGGGCAAGGAGGCACCCCCAGCTGCTACAGGGAAGGGCAAGTAGGCACCCCCAGCTGCTACAGGAAAGGGCAAGGAGGCGCCCCCAGCTGCAACAGGGAAGGGCAAGGGGCAATCCCCGGCTGCTGACAGGAAGGGCCAGGGGCCTGCACCAGCAGGCAAAAAGGACAAGAGGCCTGGTGCTGGTACTCAGTCGGAAACCCCACCAACAACCATGGTGGTTCAGCCATCCGAGGCTGCAGGGGAAGGGCTGGAGCCTCACCCCACCACTGCCAGCACCGCCACCAGCACCGCCACCAGCAGCAGCGGCCCTAGTGGGCAGCCATCCGAGGCTGCAGGGGAAGGGCTGGAGCCTCCCCCCACTTCTGCCAGCACCAACACCTGCACCGCCACTGCCACCACTGAGCAGCCGTCACCGCCGGATGGCAGTGTGTAGTCCTGCATCCATGGGCTGTTGTGCGGCCTGGGCCCTGCAAATCCTGTGGGTCTGACACCTAGGTGGGAGAAGACTGTGACCTTGCACTCCCCAAGATCTGCATCATTGGGCACAATGCCCCCTCCAGAACCAGTGGAAAAAGCCATCCACTCACCCCATCCTTCCCAGGATGAAGCACACTGGGCCCCATCCCCCCTCTAGAACCAGTGGCGATGCCATCCACTCACCCCATCCTTCCCAGGATGAGGAACACTGGGCACAATGCCTCCTCCAGCACCAAGTGGAAGTAGCCACCCACTAGAGAGAATGTGGCCTTGCACTTCCCAGGACCAAGCAGTGGGCAAACCACCCACTTGAGAGACTGTGGCCTTGTACTCCCCAGGACCAAGCACAGAGCATGTTGCCCCCTCCAGAGCATGTGGGCAAACCACCCACTTGAGAGACTGTGGCCTTGCACTCCCCAGGACCAAGCAGTGGGCAAACCACCCACTTGAGAGACTGTGGCCTTGCACGCCCCAGGACCAAGCAGTTGGCAAACCACCCACTGGAGAGACTGTGGCCTTGCACTCCCCAAGACCAAGCACAGGGCATGTTGCCCTCTCCAGAGCAAGTGGGCAAACCACCCACTTGAGAGACTGTGGCCTTGAACTCCCCAGGACCAAGCAGTGGGCAAACCACCCACTTGAGAGACTGTGGCCTAGCACTCCCCAGGACCAAGCACAGGGCATGTTGCCCCCTCCACAGCATGTGGGCAAACCACCCACTTTAGAGACTTTGGCCCTGCACTCCCCAGGACCAAGCAGTGGGCAAACCACCCACTTGAGAGTCTGTGGCCTTGCAATTTCCAGGACCAAGCAGTGGGCATGTAACCCCATCCAGGACCAGTGGCATTGTACCATCTTCCGGCTGAGGTGCCCCCCCATTCCCCATCCCCCTGAGGTGCCCGTGTATTTTTGACCTGATGCCCCTGCAGTGTTCTCTCCGTGTAGTTGCAGGAGTGAGGTGGGGCCTTAGCCTATGTGATGTGGCCCTGTGGCCCACCGACATTGAGGACTGGGCAGTGTCCCTACATTTGTGAATATGTATATACGTTTGGATTTTGATGCACTTATTCCTAGTAATTTTTCGTATTACACCCACTTTCTTCAAATCATTTTGTCATTGCATTATTCCTTAGGGGCACGGGGAGAATAAGTAATGTTACTGCATCTGTTTGTGTGTATGGTGTTGGGGATGGGGGTGTTGCGTGTGTGTGTCACTCTCTTTTTCCTCCCCCCTCCCTTGTGTATCCCTTGATATTCATAATGCAGCAGATGCTAGATGAGCCTGGGGAATATGTGCAACTCGGGCTCTATGGCGTTGTGGTTGTTCCCTCAGTCTCCACAGGTGAGTCCTTTGACTTCTGAGATCTGTTTCCGCCAGGCTTTTGATGTCATTGGAACCGCCACGGAAAAGGTGACGGATAGGTCGGTCATAATAGTGTGAGCGGTACATTGTCTTACGCCTAGCTGTTGGCGGTTACCGCTTTTGTGCTTGTTTTTTCCACCATGACGGTCGGTGTGTTAAAGTAACTGTTTGTCTGAGGGGTTTCTGCCGTGGTCCTAATTCCATTTTTTTTACCACCGGCCTGTTGGCGGTATTACTGCCACTTTATCACCGACCGCCAGGGTTGTAATGAGGGCCTAAATCTTTAATGGTTCATCAGCAAACATCCATTTCATTTTATAATCTCTTTTGGTTTCATGAACGGTTCTTAATTTATAGAATTACATCAGGTGATCAAATAATAAGTATCTCCAAAACATTACAATATGAAAGGTTATTCAGTCCCCAATCCATTTCAGGTGACCACGACTATTTATTAGAGGAAACTAGAACAAGGAGAATGATGAACATAGTGAAAATATAACACTGCACTTTAGTGGGAACACATTCTGCACCATGTGAAAAATATATAACCGATAGTGTATACGAAACCACCTGTGAACTAAACCAGAAGACCCAAGCTCTTAAAAACTGCATAAAATCATGTGAACTTATTAATAAGAATGTGAGACAAAGTACAACATCATTAATGGTTAAGGTTTTTATTAACACCCACCTCCAGCCAGTACAGGGCACAGCTTCTCTCTCCAGTTTCTCCACCTCACCTGTCACTAGGTGGAATCTTCAATTCAATATTTCCCATCTAATGACACCATTGTCTTAAAGGAACATGACATTTCAAGCTGTAGGCCACAACACATCTCCCCCCTGAAACTGACAAATTTAACACAGTATAATTTCTTGGCAATAATAAAAACAGCTAAGGGATACAAGGAATTACAGGAAAGGAAAACCAGAAATGTGGGGACCTAAAAGTGGATAATAACATTTCACTAATATGTACAACTGAGAAAGAGGAAAAGAAAACTGAAATAAATACAACATCAGTGTCTTCTAATTAAACATTGAAAAATTAACTTCACAAGGTTTACACATCCATAGAGGTACAACATTAGATTATTCTGCTACAATCTTTTAAATATGTTATCCTTAAACCACACTGGATACCTTCGGTCCCTCACACCTGTCCTGACACTTTCATTTTTTTCCAGAAATCTTTTTAGGCATATTCCATGAGGCAGGCCTTTCCCTTGACCATCTGGCCAACTGTGACATGCTCCAAACATCTCCTCTCTCCAAAACTGCAACATCTTTCTTTACTTCAATAATCTTCATTGGTCCTGTAAACTTGGATTCCCCTTTAGGACTCCACATAGGTATATTGATGCAGACCACATCTCCAACGTTCCAATCACAGGCATACACAATATGTGCCATCAAACTTTTTTTATATATCTGTCTTGGTTGGTTATTACTTTCTCCTGATTAAGTATTACTTTGCCACGTACCACTGATCTACCTCTCCCATTCAAACACAACGATAATGGGTTCAATTTGGATCCAGCTAACCTTCCTTTCAATACTCAGAAAGGAGACATTCCTGTCACAGCATAAGGTGCATTCCTATGGGCCCATAACTTCTCCCTGAGAATAACCTTGAGAGGTAATTTGTTCTCTAGAGGAGACTGTACACTTGCTCTCAGTAGGTGGTTCATCTTTTCAACTAAACCATTTGCTTGAAGGGCTTAAAGAGCAGTACGGAAATGAGATATAGCTAGGTCGTTAAGAAAGTCTTTAGTCGTTTATGAGGTAAACTGGACTCATTTGTCTGTGATTATCATCTTAGGGATCCCCTAAAAATGCAAAAACATCCTTCAAAAATTCCACCACAGTTTTGGTGGTAACCGAGTGCATACAACAACCCATTTAGAGGTATAATCCACCAGACTAATGACAAATCTCTCATTAGGTAGCAACAATTCAAAAGGTCCCACTCGATCAAACCCTAACTTGCACTATGGCTAATCAGGAACAGTGACAAGGGATTTGTCATTACTTGACACAAGCTGGTCTCTTTTGAGAGACTCAGGCAAATCAGCAAACTCACATGTTTGTGCCAAAGCCTTAAGAGATGCAATATAGTTCTCAACTCTCTCATATTTGGCTTGCGTTCTCATGAAAAATGTGTGTCTTTCCATTTCAACATTTATTCGGGCTCCAAAATGCTTTTCAACATTACCGACATCTCAAAAATATCTCTAGTTTTCCCCTCAGCAGTACCAATCATTATTAAGTCAAGACTATCATAAATGTTTCATCCTTCAATGCCCAAATTAGGCAGAAGAATGCCTTGTTTCCTGCCAGGGGCAAACTTTTTACCTCCAATGTTAATCAAATAGGAATCAAACAACTTTATCAATTTTTTCCATGGTACTATGGACTCCCTTTGCTCTGAAAAAAATTGGGGCAACTGAGACATACTGAGAGGCGAGTGGTGTGTCATGTTAAAGTGCTCCTGTAAAGTAATCTAAAATGACAATCTACCACATTAAGTTAACACAATAAACTAATATAATAAATTACCATAATAAGCTAACATAATAAGTTACCAAAAATGACTAAAATAAAAATTTTATACTTCTTGCTCCTTCAGCTTGATTTGATAAGTTCTGGCTGCAGCGCTGACTGAGAAGAAGTACACAGGCTTGGATCAGTACCTTTGCAGTTCCACGTTAGCTGGTAACAGATACAAATATTAAAGACTGCACAGTTCTTGGGGTCATGTGAGAGAGGATAAAAACGTTTACAATAACGCCAGAAACAAGTCCCACTTCACTTCCTCAAACAACACAATACAGCATAGTTGAAACCAGCAGCACTGTTGTAGTCTTGGAGTGCTCAGGAAATTGCCGTAGTGGACACCAACAGCAGCGTTCTAATTGTCTGGAATAGCTCGTGGATACGCTCATGCCAAGGCATGCGTCTAAGAAATAGATTACGTTCTGATCGCACTCACGTGCTGCATGCAACAATGATCTTCAGTAAGTGCACTCAGCGCGCTGCCTTTAAAAAGTGATTTTAATAGATGCTCACGCTCGAGCAGTAAGTCACACACTATTAACATGGTAAAAATAAAATCACCATACCGCAGACAAAGTTCACTATGACAATAAAGGTAACATACTTTCACAATCCGTCACCAGCTTGGATTCCCGACATAAAGGTCCACAAACCGCAAGCAGGGATGCTTAAACAGCTGGGGCCATATTTATACTTTTCGACGCACAACTGCGCCAACGCAGTTGTGCGTCAAAAAATCTAACGCCGGCTAACGCCATTCTGAAGCGCCATGCGGGCGCCGTATTTATTCAATGACGTTAGCTGGCGTTAGCCGGCGGAGCTGCCTGGTGTGCGTAAAAAAAAATGACGTACACCAGGCAGCGCCGGCGTAGGGGAATATGGAGCTTGGGCGCCAAAAAATGGGGCAAGTCAGGCTGAGGCAAAATTTTCGCCTCAACCCGATTTGCGCCATTTTTTTTTATTCCCAACCCCCATTGAAATGACTCCTGTCTTAGCAAAGACAGGAGTCATGCCCCCTTGCCCAATGGCCATGCCCAGGGGACTTCTGTCCCCTGGGCATGGTCATTGGGCATAGTGGCATGTAGGGGGGCACAAATCAGGCCCCCCTATGCCACAAAAAAAATAAAAAATTACTTACCTGAACTTACCTTATGTTCCCTGGGATGGGTCCCTCCATCCTTAGGCGTCCTCCTGGGGTGGGCAAGGGTGACGGGGGGGTCCCTGGGGGCATGGGAGGGCACCTCTGGGCTCCTTCCGAGTCCACAGGTCCCTTAACGCCTGCCCTGACCAGGCGCTAAAAAACAACGCAAAAGAGGCTGGATGTCATTTTTTTGGACCCGCCCACTCCCGGGCGTAATTTTTGCCCGGGAGTGTAAATACGGCGCACATGCCTCGGAGTAAATTTTTTAGACGGGAACGCCTACCTTGCATATCATTAACGCAAAGTAGGTGTCCACGCAAAAATGACGCAAACTCCATGGACTTTGGCGCTAGACGCATCTAACGCCAGAGTATAAATATGGAGTTCGTTTTGCGTAAAAAAAAAACAACGCAAATCCGGCGCAAACAGAGTATAAATATGGCCCCAAATACGGTTCTTTAAAAGTGAGGTGGATGTTTCCATCATCGCCACTTGATACAATATACAACATCATTAGTGGCCAAGGTCTTTGTTAACATCTGTAGTGTCCTGCTGGACACGTTCTGGTGTTTTGCCAGCCACTCGGCTGAGGGCTGGCCTTCCATCTACACCCCACACCCACCCAACACAGGCGTCACCGGTCAGGTGACCCTGCCAATAAAAAGGGCCGGGCGCACGTGCCCTGGGCCAGTTCTACCGACCATGCCACTGTGTCTGGGTGACTAATTTTAGTAGCATGAGGGCCTAGGGCCCCAACACTACATTGGTGACGAGGGTCGATGATTCCACGTGGGCACTGGCAGCAACTTTGATGTTGCTCAAAGGGGGAAGAGCTGCCTGTGCCCGAGACAGCTCCGCATGAGTTAGCAGCATGAATGCTGCCCCGTGGAAGGAGGGGAACGGGAGTGCCATCCCCAACATACCGAGCATGAGGTGAGCCCGGGGGTATGAGCAAAAGCCCCTCTGACAGTGTCCAACGCGGCCCGCAGCTCTGAGAAAACGGCTGCGGCCGCGAACAGAAAATTGCAACTCCTCTCTCCAATGTTTCCACCCCACAGATTCCACAAATGACACCACTGTCTTAATGGAACATATCATTTCAAGATGTAGGCCACAACAGAATGCCTCCATCTGTCAGTGTGAGATTCTAAACACCATGAACCAGATCCTCACTACTCGTCATCATTACAACCATTACCATGAAAAAGCCCTAATTTTTAACACAGAAACCAGTAACAATAAAATAGAACGTAAGGAAATGTAAAATGAATAAAGGAAAAGCCAAGTTTACTCAAAATCTCCTGCCGAAACAGGATCACTCTTGAGAGCCCTGAGAGTTGTGAAGATTGAATGCTACACATGTAATACCCACAAGTGAACGATATAGATCAACCCAGATAACATAAGTGCGGCAACAATTGATGTTAAATGGAAAATGTGGAAGTGTAGGTTTTGGAGCCAGAAAGCTTGTCATGGTTTTTATTTGGCCAAATAAACAGTTTGTCTAATGTAAAGCCAATATCCCTTCCGGGTATGTTGAAGTGACAAATTCTAGCTAGCCTTCCCTGGTGTGCCCATTAACATATGGATGCCACTCTTCAGGTCAAACTCAGACAAGACATTGTGTTGAACTGACTGAAGAAAATGGTTTATCCTCTGGTAAATTATAGTTTAAATGTAAGATATCAGCAAAGCACTTTCACAGTCTGGAGTTACATCATAAATGTATGGTATACACCATTTCTAACCTCAGTTCTGAGTTGTGCAGAAATGTATTGGTGTCTACTGCACCTGATAAATACTGTTCTGCTTTTCAGGAGTCCAGTGCAAATAAGGGCTAGAGTCAGATACATTTCCATTTTCACTGTTCTCACTAAGCACCAAGTATACCACTTGGCCCTCAGAGAAGCAAAGAAGACCTTTACAAGGCTTAGTTATGAAGGTAGTGTGGAGTCTTTGGACACATTATGAAAACTAATACATGTCAAGAACCCAATCCCTACCCAATGCTTGTTCTTTGAAATAGAAGTATTGTACTCAAAATAAAATACATCACTGTATGTATCTCAGCAGCAGCAATACTGTGTAGATCCAATATCCTTAAGCAATTATAGGGTGACAATGTATGCTTCTCATGTGGCACAACCTCATAGCATACTTTTTGTGCAGTGGTCCATGATCAATCACCAGAGACCCCCCGCAGGGGTTTGATTTCTAGAGAGTCCTTGGGGAGTGCTGCCATATTATAGGCCAGTGCAATCCATAATTGTCACCCCAATGGTAATTACTTCCTTTACCCTTTCTGGGTTCCTTTTGTGTTGCAAAGCGCCTTGTTTGTTTTCTTTCTTAGTTCATTAGCAGCGTGGGTAGCTCTTTTTTTCTTTGGCAGAGCAGTGTCAGGACCCAACAACTCTGCCTAGTTTGTCAACATGCACAGGGGCGTTGTTTTAATAATGTGTGTGTAGCACCACTGGGTTGCTTGTAACGTCATTGTACTGTCTGCATTTCAGGATAGATATTGCCAATGTTTGATATGTACTTGATGTTACCAATGCTTGTTCAACTATATAGTTGTTTTCACCAATGCTCGTTAAACGCATGTGACTGTGTCAAGTCCTGGTGCTTCTAAATGTGTCAGGTTCACTTGTTTATTGGTTGCCAGGCCCCAATGTCTCCAGGGAGCAGCTGCCCCCCATAAATACGCTTACTGTGCACATGACTCTGCTTGGGTTTCTTCCTGTCTGGCAAGGAAAGCCCACTGCACTCTGGATTTTTCTCCAGGACCACCACTGCCCTCTTCACTCAGCTGGTAGCAAACAGCCTCAGCAGAGATCTTCTGGAAAGAACACACTTCTGTCAGCTAAGTGCAGCATGCTGTCTGGAATCTGTGTAGAATGTTAATATGGTTGCTTTGTTTTTTGGTGAAAGCTGAAAACTGAGACTGGGTACACTCTAGCCTTCTTGAGACTTTGAAATGCCTCTTCTAAGGACACAGACATGATTTATGAATGGGGCCTTGATGAGGGTTGAATAACAGATTTTGGGGGTTATTACAACTTTGGAGGAGGTGTTAATCCGTCCCAAAAATTACGGTAAAGTGACGGATAAACCACCAGCCGTATTACGAGTCCATTATATCCTATGGAACTCGTAATACGGCTGGTGGTATATCCGTCACTTTTGGGACGGATTAACACCTCCTCCAAAGTTGTCATAACCCCCTTAGTGGGGGGGCCTTGACAACTTTTGTTTTGTAACTGAGAACTGTGACAGAACTGCACTATCATCCACATGTTTATTTTTGTACTAATAGTGATTATGCAATTCGGTGCTGGGATTACTTTCTGTGTGAGTTTACTTGCTTTTGGAAATGTAATTCATTTTATGTTAATAGTGATTATGCAATGCAGTGCTCGGAATACTCTATATGTGAGTTCTCTTGCTTTTGGTTTCGCAATTCGTTTTATGTTGTAGTTTTACCATGGAAAACCTAATGTGAAATTGCAGGTCTATGAAAGAGACTTGCGGAACTTCTTAATTTGTTTAGAGACATTCAGATTTCATCACCTTTTTTACATATTAATCTGTGAGAAGAAAGAGAGTGCCAAGTTTCTGATATTACCAGGCGAATGTGCTGTGAAAACCAAATTAGATTAAATAATGAGATCAGTGCATGCCTTTTTGAATGCTGTTTAATGAGACCAGTGCATGCATTATTGAATGTTGTGGAACAGTCTCTTAATGGCACATAGCTTCACCAATACCATAATTGATCACAGAAAGGCAACTTCCAGGGGCTCCACTGTGAGTCCTCCTAACCTGAAGAACCGCACCCTGCTGGACCTGGTGAAAAGGAGTGCAGTGTTTCTTTCTCTCTTTTTTTTCCCTTTTGGGGCACCTGCCGGGGCTGCTGGTGAATTCAGCACCGAGCGGTGCCTCAGGAGGTCTGGAGAACAGTCATCACCCCTACAGACAGCCTGGCTTTCAGGTGAGTGGCCGTGCCCCAAAAAGCAGTGCCACTCTACAGCTCAGACAATGGAGCATGAGGAGCGATGATGTTGCACCAGCCATGCCATCTGATGCAATTCTAATGTCTACATTGCCAGTGGAAGTTAAACTGAGGCAATGCCACCACCCAGAAGGCTGCAATTGAGTTGCAATGATAGTGCCTTCCTGGATCTTGTATCTCAGGTACTGCCTCACACCCAGACACACATCTCACCACCCAAACACTCTAGGTGACACTCCCTGGCCACACCTGTGAGTACTTAGCTCTTGGTGTAAGCCTCTCATTTAATGTGGTAATTCTCTGGCACTGATCTTCTTAAGGGGGGCTGATGACTACAGTTTAGTCTTCCTAAGAGCTGTATGGCTTCAGACTTGCAATGAAATCACTGACCATGAGTTACTCTGCACCCTCCATTGGGTACATGGATCCACTCACATCGCAAGGTACTTTGGAATCCCTGGGAATCATCTTGGCAGAGTAGTGCAGGTAGACCAGATGCAACAGTTGGCTTCTTCAGCTCATCCTACCTCAGCTTCTTTTCCTTCTGATTTTGTCAAAGCCCAGCTCACCTGAGTCCTTGTTCAGTTCTGATGGAGGTTGAAGACAATCCGACCCCACCCTGAAACTGCTTGTTCCAGCACACTAGTTTTTAAAACAGTGCACTAAGAACAGAAGCTCAAGGGAAGGGGGAAAGTGGATAAAATAAAATAAAAAGACAACACCGTTCTTGCGTTTCCACTGTAGAAGTGCTGCACAAATCTGCGGCCCTCTCTGACTTCTGTAGAAACTAGTGCCTAATGAAACATAAACAAAGAACAGATAAGTACAACCTATTCCTAACTGGGTTCCTGACTATCCCTTTATTTATTAAAATTTTTCTTCTAAAAGTACCTCTTGGATCCTGGTCTCTAGTTTCCAGGTTTGGAATGTGTTACTGCTCTGGGATGTGCTTTCTATTACTCTAAAGCTTCTAAAACATTAAAAAAATACCGTTATCAGAATTATCAATATCAAACATTCATCTTAATATAACTAAAGCCTAAATTCCCAATAGCAGACTCACTTTTCCCATATTTCCAGAATCTTTTATAAAACAAATACTGTACTTTTACGTCAAAATACAGCATGTAATTTGTTCAAGTCCTTGATTTACTGTTTGCCTCACAAAGTTCCGCAAAGTATTCTTGTAACAAAGAGTTTGAATCACAATGTTCGTGGAAGGTATCTTGTTTCAAATTGTCTATACACGAATCCAGAAATTGTTGTCAAAGTTCTTTCAGGTAATAAAAGTTTTGCACTTAATTGTTGCTGGCAAGAGATACTGATCAGTCTAACCTTGTATTCTTTCTCTTTTGCAGGTTGCTTGTCGGAGAGAGGCTGAGGCAAGGAGGAACCGGAAACCGGAAGAAGGAAGAGCCAGCAGCTGCGCCCATTGAAGCCAATGAAAGTCTGTAGAGAGCAGGAGTGCCAGAACCGAGGGATCTGTCCTCAGGTAAGCGGGAGGTAGACGAGCACAAGCACTGGGTGAGGCTCGGGGGCTGCCTTTTATAGACAGGGCTGGGTGTGGTCCTCACATGCTGCACATGTTCTTGAAAGGTGTGCAGAGCTGGGTGTGGTTTGAAGAGCTGGGTGTGGTTCTCACATGCTGCACATGTTCTTGAAAGGTGTGCAGAGTTTCAGTTATTATGCAAATGAGTTAAATTAACACATGGCCTAGAGCAGAGTGTTTTAAAGAAGCCTTGGTAAAAGCAAGGCCCAATGTGTAAACAAAACAGCACATTAAACAACATACACAGAAGCCTGGGGGGGGGGGGAAGGTGAGATAACAAGAAAGGCTTTCAATAGTAAGTTTAAAAGGGAGCTATTACAGAACCCACTAGTGCAGTGAGAGGGGACATGCTCTTTGCTGTGCACAAACCCTAACAGTTGCCCCCCTCAAAGGCCCCCCTACAGGACGGGGTTTTCCTGGATTTTTTAAATAAAACCGTCTAATCAGCTGTGGGGCATGCACATATGATGCTGGTTCCCATGAATTCTCAGATTCATCATATCCTTTCCATTCTACTAAATAAAACAGACGTCCACTAATCCTTTTTGAGTCTTTTATGCTTTTCACTTCGTATTCTAGATTTCCCTTAATTGGTATGGGTGGAGGTGGTGGTTCAGGTCGGGTTTTTGGATTGTACGGCTTAAGCAAGGACACATGGAATGTAGTATGTACTGGATATTCTTTTGGTAAATCTAATTTTACTGTTACCGGGTTTACTATGGCAGTTATACTAAAGGGTCCAATGAAACGTGGTTGCAGCTTTCGGGATCCCTCTATGTTTAGGTTCTTTGTGGAGAGCCATACCTTGTCACCGATTTTATACATTGGGGCCTCAGATCTGTGTTTGTCTGCTTGTCTTTTCATGCTTTCCTTGTACTTTAATAAATGTTTCCTGGCTTTGTCTTGTATGTCACCTAACCTCGTTAGTCTATCCGTTACTGTAGGTAACAGAGAATCTTCTAACAAAATGGGTATAGCTCTTGGATGATACCCCTGCAAGAAATAGAATGGTGAGCAAAGTAGAGCTGAATGCTCAGTATTATTATAAACAAACTCCGCTACAGGGAGAGCTTCCAACCATTCACTAGAATAATCAGCCAATAAACAACGTAGCGTTTGAAGTAAGGTTTGGTTCAGTCGTTCAGTCTGTCCATCTGTCTCTGGGTGGAAAGCAGTGGATAATGCCACATCTATTTTCAGTTTTTTACATAATTTTTTCCAAAATTTAGAGTTGAACTGGCTCCCTCGGTCTGACACCACTTTGCTTGGCAATCCATGTAAACGCACAATTTCCCTTATAAAAATATCAGCAAATTCTGCCGCCGTGGGTAATTTCCGTAATGGTACAAAATGTGCCATTTTAGATAAAAAATCCACTATAACCAACACTGTTGTGAAAGATTTTACAGGTGGCAAACCTACAAAAAAGTCAACGCTCACAGTGTGCCAAAGTTGTTTGGGTGTTGGCATTGGTATTAACAAGCCGTCAGGGGCCTTATGAGAAGATTTATGTCTTGCACAAATTGGACAGGTAGTGGCAAATTGCTTAATGTCCTTTCTTATATTGTCCCACCAAAAGTGTTTTTGCACATTTTCCAGGGTTTTTACCCAACCAGGATGACCTGCCAACGGTGAGGCGTGATGCCAAATTATCACCTGTGTTTGTAATTCAGAGGTGGGCACTAACAGCATATTGTCGTGATACAATAAACCTCGTTGTATTGTGTTATGGGAATCCTTTAACGAATCCTGAGGTGCTATTTGCATGTGTGCATTATATAGATCTGTGATGAAATCCTTCTGTTGTACTGGGGCCAAAAACTTTTGGGGAGGAATAATGGGTTCTCCTATTTTATATTGTTTCATGTCTGAGGTATGTCCGTATCTAGATAACACATCAGATTGAATTTGTTGTGCACCTGGTCTATAGGTTATTACAAAGTCAAATGTGCTAAAAAAATTTAACCAGCGCATCTGACGTGGTGTTAGTGCTTTAAGTGATCCAAAAAACTGTAGGTTCCTATGGTCAGAAAAGATTGTAACTGGGTACTTGGCTCCCATTAAATGGTGCCTCCATTCTGAAAAGGCTACTTTGATAGCTAGTAGTTCCCTTTCAGCCACAGTGTAATTTTGTTCAGCTGGTAATAACTTTTTGGAATAGAAGGCTATAGGATGTAACTGGCCATCTACTGCATCTCGTTGAGAGAGAACTCCTCCTAAAGCTACTTGTGAAGCATCCGCTTCAACAAAAAAAGGCAAGTCAGGATCAGGATGTTTCAGAATTGGGGCTGAAGTGAACTTTTGTTTTAGGAGTTGAAAGGCATGTGCCGCCTCATCAGTCCAAAGAAATCGTTGCCCTTTCCGCAACAAGGTAGTTATTGGGGCCGCAATGTCTGCAAAATGTGCAATAAACCTCCTATAAAAATTGGCGAAACCCAGAAATTTCTGAATATCTTTTACAGAGGATGGTTCTGGCCAATCAGCAATAGCACTGATTTTCTTTACATCCATAGTTATTCCTTGAGGTGACAGGCAGTATCCTAAAAAGTCCACCTTGCTGACATTAAAAGTACACTTTTCTAACTTAGCAAAAAGATGATTTTCTTTTAACTTTGATAATACTGCACGAACATGTTGGGTATGTTCTTCTGAGTTCTTAGAGTAAATGAGGATGTCATCTATGTATACTATGACACAAACGTCCAGGAATTCGTGTAGGACCTCATTTATAAAGAACTGAAAGGCCGCAGGGGCATTACATAACCCAAAGGGCATTACTGTGTACTCAAATAAACCAAACTTTGTCTTGAAAGCTGTCTTCCACTCATCCCCCTCTTTTACTCGGACCAGGTGGTAAGCTCCCCGCAGATCTAGTTTAGTGTATACAGTAGAATGTCTTAATTGATCCAACAACATAGGTATTAGAGGAAGAGGATATTTATTCTTTATTGTAGCCTTATTTAGTCCTCTATAATCGATACACGCGCGCAGGGATTTATCCGGCTTCGGGATAACAAAGAGTGGAGATGACACCGGAGATGTGGAATGACGGATGAACCCAGACTGTAGTAGGTCATCTAGGTAGGTTCTTAAGTATTTTGTTTCTTCGTCAGTCAAAGCATATACTCTGTTATTAGGTAAAGGGGCCCCTGGGATAAGATCTATACGACAGTCATAAGACCTATGTGGGGGCAGCGCACTAGCCTTTACTGGATCAAAGACGTCTTTGAAGTCAGAATATTCAGGAGGGAGACTTGGTTCATCTTGTGTAACACTAGCACAGTGTAATACTGTGCTCTGTTCTGTACCTGCTTCTTGATAGCAATTGGTTCTACAGAAAGAGGAATCCAAAGTAACAGTTCTATTCACCCAATCAATTTTTGGGTTATGAGTTGTTAACCAGGGTACCCCGAGAATCAAACCAAAATTAGGAGTATCTATCAGATCAAAGCTAATCACCTCTGTGTGCCCGTTCTGACAGACCATAACAAGTGGACTTGTTTGTTTTGTGATTAATCCAGAGGTCAATTCTGACCCATCCACTGCACATACTGCTTCTGGACAAGGCTTTAGGCACATAGGAAGTCCTAAGTTTTCAGCTAACTTATTATCCACAAAATTTCCTGTCGCGCCTGAGTCTAGTAGGACAGGGAGAGAATGCCTCACTTGGGTAGTAACAATTAAAACGACCTGAATTATGAAATGTCTAGGTATGTGCGGTACCATGAAGGCTGCAGCATTAGAGGTTTGATTAAGATGTTTTCTCGAACAAGTAACCTCTCCCCTTGTCGAGCTTAATCGTTTCCCGATTCAGTTAAGGAGGTAGAGGAAACAGCACCCTTTCGTGGATTTTTAGGCTTTACTGGACATTCTCTGGCAAAGTGACCTGCCCTTCCACAATATAAACATAATTGAAGTTTTCTCCTTCTTTCTTTTTCCTCTGATGTGAGTGGACTTCTGAGTGTCCCTATTTGCATAGGCTCAGGTTCAGGGAGTTTATTATCTGGGTCTTTCTTCTCGTGTCTAATAAAAGTTAACCGTGATTCCAGTTTGTATTTATCTCCCTTTCTTTCTCCTAGTCTATGTTCTAATTTCACAACTAAATCTACAAAGTCCGAATAGTCTTCTGGCAAATCAACGATATGAGCCAGCGCGTCTTTTAACTCGTCTCTCAAACCTTTATAGAAAAGGGAGACACGCTTTTCTTCTGGCCACTGTGTCTCGGTGAGTAAACGATTAAAACTAGTGAGATAGGTCAATAAATCCTTGTTACCTTGTTTAAGATTTAAAAGCTCATTATCACTTGCCTGCATGAAAGTGTGTTTTTCAAAAAGGCTGGTCATGGTACGTTTAAATTGATTCCAATTATGGAGGATGGGATCATCTCTCTCCACGAAAGGAATTGACCAATTGGCTGCTGTGCCACCCAAATAAGACAAGACCGATGCCACTTTCGTAGCATCAGTAGGGAACTGTTGTGCCTTACAAACGAAGTGTAATTGACATTGATTGATAAAAACATGGAATTTGTTACTATCTCCATGAAAACGTTCAGGTGCTGCTAAGGGCACAGCATTAGGAAGATTAACAGCGACCTCAACTGGGGGAGGCAAAGTTGTATGTTTTGATGGCGCCCCTGTCTCTGAGGAGGTTTTAAACAAAGGCGTAAAAGCTGTGTTCCATTGAGATACCCTAAATTTATACCTGCTTAAATCCTGTTTTAAAGAGGTATTCTCCATCTTTAATCTCTCTATTTCCTCTTGCATATGTTGCAAGATGCCAGACACTGATTCATTATGAACCAAATCCTCATTTAGGGCCTGCGGCATATCCGTGACGTCAATGCCCTCTATTTCTTCCCCGATATTCATCGTCCACCAGAACTGATTTTTTTTTTTTTTTTAAGGCTTGTGCTTCTGTCAAAGCCCAGCTCACCTGAGTCCTTGTTCAGTTCTGATGGAGGTTGAAGACAATCCAACCCCACCCTGAAACTGCTTGTTCCAGCACACTAGTTTTTAAAACAGTGCACTAAGAACAGAAGCTCAAGGGAAGGGGGGAAGTGGATAAAATAAAATAAAGAGACAACACCGTTCTTGCGTTTCCACTGTAGAAGTGCTGCACAAATCTGCGGCCCTCTCTGACTTCTGTAGAAACTAGTGCCTAATGAAACATAAACAAAGAACAGATAAGTACAACCTATTCCTAACTGGGTTCCTGACTATCCCTTTATTTATTAAAACATTTCTTCTAAAAGTACCTCTTGGATCCTGGTCTCTAGTTTCCAGGTTTGGAATGTGTTACTGCTCTGGGATGTGCTTTCTATTACTCTAAAGCTTCTAAAACATTAAACAAATACCGTTATCAGAATTACCAATATCAAACATTCATCTTAATATAACTAAAGCCTAAATTCCCAATAGCAGACTCACTTTTCCCATATTTTCAGAATCTTTTATAAAACAAATACTGTACTTTTACGTCAAAATACAGCATGTAATTTGTGCAAGTCCTTGATTTACTGTTTGCCTCACAAAGTTCCGCAACGTATTCTTGTAACAAAGAGTTTGAATCACAATGTTCGTGGAAGGTATCTTGTTTCAAATTGTCTATACACGAATCCAGAAATTGTTGTCAAAGTTCTTTCAGGTAATAAAAGTTTTGCACTTACTTGTTGCTGGCAAGAGATACTGATCAGTCTAACCTTGTCTTCTTTCTCTTTTGCAGGTTGCTTGTAGGAGAGAGGCTGAGGCAAGGAGGAACCGGAAACCGGAAGAAGGAAGAGCCAGCAGCTGCGCCCATTGAAGCCAATGAAAGTCTGTAGAGAGCAGGAGTGCCAGTGCCGAGGGATCTGTCCTCAGGTAAGCGGGAGGTAGACGAGCACAAGCACTGGGTGAGGCTCGGGGGCTGCCTTTTATAGACAGGGCTGGGTGTGGTCCTCACATGCTGCACATGTTCTTGAAAGGTGTGCAGAGCTGGGTGTGGTTTGAAGAGCTGGGTGTGGTTCTCACATGCTGCACATGTTCTTGAAAGGTGTGCAGAGTTTCAGTTATTATGCAAATGAGTTAAATTAACACATGGCCTAGAGCGGAGTGGTTTAAAGAAGCCTTGGTAAAAGCAAGGCCCAATGTGTAAACAAAACAGCACATTAAACAACATACACAGAAGCCTAGGGGGGGGGGAGGTGAGATAACAAGAAAGGCTTTCAATAGTAAATTTAAAAGGGAGCTATTACACAACCCACTAGTGCAGTGAGAGGGGACATGCTCTTTGCTGTGCACAAACCCTAACAGATTTGCATCCTCATTGTGAAAGGGCATCTGCAGTGCCCCTCCTGAGCAGTTGGAGAACATTGTACCCCCAATTTATGGCCCGAGCAGCTTCTCCTGGCAGTCTTAATCTACGATCCCAGGTTTCTGATCCAAAACCTGAAAAAGGGTGTTGACAGTGAATACCCAAACACTGGAGCACTGAGAGTTCTCAGGTACTACTGGTGTGAAACTCCAAATTCCTTGTACAGAAATCTTGCTACACTGGCTAGAAGATTCTGCATCATACTAGAACTGCAAATGCTAAATGTTTATTCCAACAGTCAGCTTTGAGACTGGTACAAGCATGGTATTGTTACAAGGAAAGCAGGAAGATGGGGAGGACTCTTAAGACATGAAAAAACGAAAACAAGGGTTCAAAAGAAATGGAGGCCGTCCCACTTAGGTACCTGTTATCTTGCTTGGGGTAACCTTTGCAGAGAACAATGGACCAGAAAATGGCAGAGGTAAAGCCCTTAGGTTCCAAAGAGACTACCACAAAAGGATCCCTAGACTGCCCTGCAATTTACAGCTGCTATCTGGACCATCTCCAACCCTCAATCTTAGGTACTACTCAGATGTAACAAATACAAAATGGATTCCAAAGTGGCTTTTCCCACAAGTGTAATGACACTCTTCACACTTTCTCTTGGCCATGTAAACATGCAACATCTATGCCCCACATGGATGAGGAGGGAACTGGTTGTAGAGGACTTGCAGACAAATTCAAAAAGTTGGAAGAGGCATGTAGATGACTCTCCTGGGCAAGGACAGCCAAAAAAGCCAATCTTACCTCTACAAATATTACTACTGCCACCACTGCCAGTTCTCTACAGCCAGGAAAGCTGACAGTAACCATGATTGAGAATGCACAGGCTGTTCTTCTACAGACCATGGGGTCATGCTCTGGGTTTTAATCGGTACAACAGTATTGACTCTAATGTGGACCCCTGATGCTTATGTGTTCGAACGCCAGACCCCTCGTCTACAAGATTCATACGCCACGACCGCATCAACAAATACGGAGGCAGAATTGCCTTTATCCACAAGGAATCCATCGACTGCACCACCACCACAGATGACTACGCATCAATCATAGAAAACCTCATCTTCCAGCTCAGAATTGATGTCAGGGAGATCCCACCCCAGCTTCTATGAAGTCATGCCTGACTTCATCACCCCTCCCCAAGCCATCAATACCAAACTTCCTCTGGATCTCAACTTTCATCTCAAGGACTCCAACAACGCCAACACGGTCAACCTTCTTGACAGCATGAAAAACTTTGGCCTTACTCAGACTGTCGCCGACCCCATGCACATTGCTGGTCACACACTAGACCCCATCTTCACCACCATCAACAAAGTCAAATTCAGCCACACCACCCAGATCACCTGGACAGACTAAGCAATTGTCCATTTCACCTACACAACAGCCCCAGCCACATGGCCGGACTGATCAACACCCTCCTCAGCAGCAGAAACAGAGTATCCAAGAACCAATGTACCAACACCCTCAGATCCTCCCTCCGACACCTCCTCGAACATCGAGCAAACTGTCAAAAAATTTACAAAGTGAATCTCCAACTCGCCAACCGAGTTGAACCCCGGCAAACCCTCCGGACCCAACAGACCATCCAAACAACCCAGCTGGTACTCCCTGGAACTGAGAACATCCAAACACAACTGTAAACAACTGAATAAAAGATGGCATACTACGAAGGAGCCCGATGATCAGACCACATTCAAGATTGCTTTCAGTCAGTAGCACAAACTCCTGAAAGACACCAAGAGGAACACCTTAGCCAACCGCATCAAAGCCAGTGCCAACCACAGCAAAGAACTCTTCAGCATTGTCAAGTAGTTCTCCAACCCTTCAAAGACTGAAAACATCATCACCCTCTCCCAGGATCTCTGCAACACTGTAGCCGATTTCTTACATAACAAAATCTCCACCATCTTTAGAAACTTCAAACCTCTACTTTAGTAATGTGGAGTATTATGTGGTGTGGGAGTTAGTCCTCACCATGTAAAACTCTCACATTACCCCAGAGTTGGTCATCGGATTCACACTAGTACATCCTTAGCTCTGTCCTGGTAGTGTGGCAAAGAGCAGTCAGGCTTTACTTGAAGGAACATGTGTTAAGAATTTCAGAGCATCAACATGGATGATAAGTAATTGACAGGATTTGTTAGAAATCCAACACCAATTTATAAAAATAGAGCTTATTTTTATTGTAATTTGGACCCCAAACAGAATTGCATAAGTATAATCAGAGTTATGAATTTAGGAAGCAAAATTAAATCACAGCAACGATGGCATTTAAACAATGGATTGAAGTTTGTAGAGAAATAGCACTGGTTGCAAAACAGTACTTAAAAGACGAGTTACGTGGAACCCTTGCAGGGTTAAGGTTGTGCAGTCCCTAGAACCAGATCACAGCAGTCAATTCAGTTTTACTTGGCTCGTGGCGTTCGGGTGCAGAGTGGTCCTGGCTGTCCGTGGTGCTGTCCGAGACTTGTGGTGGTGCTGATTTTACTGCTTACATGACAGTGCTGACCAAGGGATGCAAAATGTCAGCTGGAGTTGCTGGAGAGGTTCCCTGCACTTGCAGTGTCCAGTGTGGGGGTCAGTTACCAGAATGGCAACCAACAAGCCTTGGCAGCAGTAAAGGTGCAAAAATGTTTTGGGAACTTCACGGGGTCCGGGTAAGCCAAGTAGCAGCCTGAAACTTAGAGGCAGGCAAGACTACAACTCCCAAAAATCACTGGACTACCTGGCTTTTGTTGATCCCACAGCAGGTATGATGGCCGGTGAATAGGGTTCTGCAACTGTTTTATCTGCAGTTTGCAGGGCACTAGTGCCACAAGTCCAAGGGAGACTGAGGGTGCTTCCACAGGGATTCCTCTGGTTTGGAGTGTTGAGTTTCAGCCAAGGACAAGGGTCATTCATGCAGTTTCAAGTCTGTTACCTCTGGGACAGAGTATCCCTCTTTTGCTTTGTTGCAGTGGGCATAAGTCCAATTTTCAGGGATGTAGGACTCCTTTTGTTCGTTCTTGGAAGATGGTCAAGCAAATCTGAGGTTCTGGTGTCAGAGGTGTACTTTAAATCCTGGATTTAGGGGAGTTATGAGTGTGGAGACTAGTGGCCAATTGGCAGCTATCTCCAACAGCTAATATGCCCCTGAGGTGACCACATCTAGTGGGGTAGGTAATCTTTTGCTACCCAGGAACCTTGGATTCTGCGACTACCAAGATGGCAGAAATCAAAATTCAGTGCACCGACTGGGCTGCTCGCCCTAGAGGTGTGGTCAGCCTGCTGGAGGTGGGCACCGTCCTGCATACCTAATTTCCCATCTGACCAAGCGCAAATGTGCCTGGGGGCAGGGAGACGGCTGTTTCGTTCACTGGTGGACAGCACAGATGGCTATCATGGAGGGTGAAACCTTTGAGGCTCACTGCCCTGATGTGCCTATTCACTTGCCCAGCTGGGAAGGCGGAGGTTGTGTCCTCCTTCCTGCCACAGCCTTTGTCATTGTCTCCTGTGAGTGTTCATGGCGGGTGGAGGGGGAGAAAGCACATTGTTTGACACCAAACTCAACATATTTAGGTGATACTATAATGGAGCTAGCAACATGAGTCTTCCTGGGCTTGAGTCCCATGTTATCCTATAGAGTGACTAGAGGACACTACAGATACATATAAGCTTGAGGCTACATGACTGCACCTTAATGCACCCTGCCTCCTGGGCTGCAGAGGCCTTCCTTAGGGGTGTCTGACATATATGTAAGGCAGTGCATGGGACTATGCCTCTGATGGTGAGGGCACAGTCCAACTTGAGCAGTTTGCACTCCTCTGGCAGTCTGCAATGGCAAGTCTAACATCAGCAATTTATGTTGATCATCCAGGTTGGCACAAACATAGGCTGCAGCAATGGGGACCCCTTTACCATCTATGCTTTGGGTTCCCTGGGTACCATTTAATAGGGGCTTATATGGGGGGTAAAGTCCTTGCCAATTAGGGAACTACCAAGTCAACAAATCAATTTAGGGAGAGAGCACGGGCACTGGTGCCTGGTTAGCAGGCTTCCAGTGTACTAACAAAGTCATACACATCAGCATTGGGGCAAAAAGTGTGGGTGACCATACATAAACAGGCTCCTTCTTACACCAACCCACCACTGCTGACACCCTCAGCCTCCTAGACCCTGCAGACATCCCCGTTGCCAACAGGATCACCATCTGGAATCAGCACACCACACATTACACCACCGGCATCATGCGCTCTGTCCACTCTGGATCTCTCATGGACCCCTGCCGACACCACATGTTCAACCTCGGCATTAGCACCATCAGCAGCAAGCTCACAGACATCTTCAACACATCCATCGTCTCAACCATGTTACCGAATGACTGGAAACATGGCAAGATCCATCCCCTCCACAAGAAACTGTTTGCTAACCCCACTGAGCTCAAAACAACAACAGATCTCCCTGCTCTCCTTCCCAGCCAAAGACCTTGAAAAGGCTATGAACCAGCAACTGGTGGAATACCCAGAGGATAGCAACCTTCTGGACTCATCCCAATCTGGTTTTAGCTTCAACCACAGCACTGAAACTACCCTGATCACGGCCACAGACAACATCAGAGCCCTCATGCACAGAGGAGACTCAGCCACCCTAATCCTCCTCGACCTCTTAGCGACCTTTGATACCATCTCCCACCACACACTGATCAAAAGGCTCCAGCAGATCGGCATCCAAGAAGTCCTTCAAATGGATCACATTCGTCTTCTCTTCAACGGCTCAGATGGCCCACCTCCCTCCCTTCACGTCAGAGTCAAAGAACATCATCTGCAGTGTCCCTCCAGGATCATCCATCAGCTCCACCCTTTTCAACACCTTCATGACCTCCCTGTCGACCATCGTCAGAAACTACAGACTGAACATCATCTCCTATGTGGACAACACCCAGCTCATCCTATCGCTCTCCAAAGAATTCTCCACTGCAAAGGAAAACTTCCACCTCTGCTTGACCAGCGTTGCCAACTGGTTGCAAGATAAATGCCTCAAACTTAACACAGACAAGACAGAAGTACTACTCTTCGGTTACACCACCTCAGCGTAGGATGACGCTTGGTGGCCCGCTGACCTGGGAACCCCTCCAGCATCCTTAGACCAAGCCCAGAACATTGGAATCATTCTTAACAGAAAACTCACCATGAGGAGTCAGATCAAAGCATTCTCCTCCGCCTGCTTCCTCACCCGCCACATGCACTGCAAGATCTTCAAGAGTTTCCCTGTATCCACCAGACATACCCAGGCTCTCGTCACCAGCCCCCTGGACTATGGCAATGCTCTCTATGCTGGAATCACGTCACACCTCCTGAAGAGAATTTAGACTAACCAGAACTCGGCGGCCAAACTCATCCTTGACCCACATCACCCCCACCTCAAGAAGCTCCACTGGCTCCCAGTACACAAGAGATGCCAATTCAAGATTCTTATGCATGCCTTCAAAGCCCTGTACAACCGAGGACCAACATAAAATAACCACCGCCTGAATTTCCAGCAACCACCCAGACACCTGTGCTCTGTCTCCCTTGTCCACACCCTCTGCATTCACCACAGCAACATTGGGGGCAGATCCTTCTCCTACCTCACCCCAAAATCCTAGAGCACCCTCCCCATCCAGCTGAGGACATCTCCCTCCCTTCAGGAATTCTGAAAGATGGCTCAAGTTCTTGATTTTCAACTGAGACCCCAAGCAGCTAGGACACAGCTCTGAGCTCCCTCTGGGTGATCAGTGGGCTTAAAAATCCACATAATTGACCGAGGAGTCAAAAAGCTACTGCTTGCTTTGATGAACTCGAGGAGGGGAATATGCTCTCTGGTGACAAGCAGATGACCTTTCTCCATCCCCCACTTTCTGTTCCAAAATGTTCATAATGAAATGAGGTAAAGCATGCAGAATTAGTACTTAGTTAACCCAATTTTACGAGTTGCTTTTTTCTGGGTATTTGCCCCTGATAAATGTCCTTAGATACTCACTGGTGAAGTATATCAAGGGAAAACTGAAGGATGACATAATTATACCACTATTCGTAATTCTTATGACTTGTGTACATGAACCAGAAATTAGCGCACAGCGAAATCAGTGAAAATGTCTCTGTCACAAATAGCATTAACATTAGCAATAGTTTGCTTTCCGACAGGAAACTACAGACTGGAGAAAGTTAGTTGTAAAAATTAGAACTTTGCAATATTGTTTGCCCTGCTGGGCACGTTTTTGACAGTCATGCGCCTTCTGTTTGAAGGGCACTACAAGTTTTTAAAAAAAGGGCAAAACATGACCTCAATCACATAGAGAGCAGCAGACGGGCACTGGTTACGTTGAATCAGTCAGTGCTTGGTCCCTGCTCCACAAAGAGGAACAGAAATGATGCCAGGCCTATAGTGACAAATTACGAGCCTGTAAAGCAGAGTGCCATGCAAGCCAACAAATGGTGAGTGGCAGGCAGACTCCAAGTACTCAACAGAGTCTTGCATGCGAGACTAATGCACTAGCGCATGCATTCGCAGACACAACCCTAAAAAGGCGCACAATGGTTGCTCACATGTTTGACAGTGCTAATCTCTCAACGAGGCTGCTACTGATACAACAACAAAGAAGGAGACACTGGTAAAGAAGAGGAGGAAGGGCAGCATCTTGTTTGGCTTATTTCTAAATTTCAGCTGTTTCTTTTTATTTTGTTGTTGCAGATACCAAAATCAGTGCCAAAAAAACTGTCATATTTGCTTTGTTAACTAGGCGCCTGTTCCTAACAGTCTTAACCACCTCTTTCACTTAGGAAAAAATAGAGGTTTAGCCCACAAAAGACCAATATACGTATTTATAACTGCATATTACAAAGTCCCCAACACATGTTTGCGTTCACGAAAAAAGTTATAAAGTGCACTTTTTCAAATTCAATGTAGTGAGCGACAGAAAACTTGATAAATGCAAAGGAATGTTGATTCCCAATCTGAGTTAAAATAAACTAAACTTGACACCGTGAATGCTATTGTGAACTTGCGTAAATCATGAGTGGACTGTGATATACCATTTTTCTCTGCGGACCCAGTCTTATCTAAATGAGGTGCTGCTTAAACGCAACATTTTTCAAGATGTGGGAAAATTCAAGCTGAGTATGAAAAAGGATATTTTCCCACACCCCTTGACCCATTACTTTGGGATAGCTGGAGAATTAAATCAATTTACAAACATAGGGTTCTAGGTACTAAGGTTTAACTGCAGATACAAGCACTCATTGAAAGTTAATTTTTCATTGCTGGCTGGCTACAATACTTGCAGCATCTGCGAGTTTGGCACAAGATTTACTGTTATTTCATTGTTAAAATCTTAATGAAAGCCTAATAGGAGTATGAGCAAGTGCCTTATCCTCTAGGTGATGAACTACACGCACTGCACAACCCTTTGAGGTATGTTTATATAATTATTTACAGTTTTCAAACGTATTCCAAGGACTGTTTAAAAGGGATTGTCTTCGATATTTTTAATAACTCTAGAACATAATTCAGCTTAATGTCTGAAAATGTCTTGTGTTTCGTGGATGGCACAGATAGACGCCAGGAAGGTTCAGCAGTAACAATGCAAGTTGCAGTATGTTTAGAAGATGCGTATGTAAGAGTCAACATTGTTATGGAAACCGCTTCCTCAGTACAGTCTCTTCATGTTTTTTGGTACATTAACAGTGTAGCACAGAGGCTGTCCTGGGCATCTGATGGGAAGGGGGCAAGAAGGCAGACAGTTGTGTAAAGCGTTCACGAGAGAAAGAAAACGTTTCGGAAGATATGGGTATCCCACATTGATAATAACAAAATGTGTTCTGTTTCAGTATGTTTAGCATGAGGCGGTTAACACAGTTATTGTTTTGATTATTTTTCTTCTGATTTGGAACCATGATCTGGATTATTTGTCGGTATCCTGCTTCTCCAGTGGTGTTGTGCTGACAGTGATGTGACACCTAGTACTGTCTTCTGCACTATTCCTCTATTAATATTCATTTTGATAGCTGTTAGTCCTATATGTCTGCAGTGATAATCGTCATTACTCCAAGCTCTAATCTTCCTCGTTGCGGATTTAGGGGCATATTTATAATCCCTCGGTGCCACCTTGCACCACATAATTTTTTACGTCAATGTGGCCCAACGAAGCCAAAATCCCGGCGTCGTATTTACAGAGTGGCACAATGCATGCATTGCGCCACTCTGTAACCCTTTGCACTACATTATGCCTGCGGAGGCATAATGTATGCAGAGGGGGCGTTCCCCAATTAGAGGAGCCAAAAAAATGGCGTAAGGAAATCTACACGATTTCCTTGCACCATTTTTTACAGCACTTTTAACATCTGCTCAGAGCAGGTGTTAAAAGGGGGCACACCATTGTTTACAATTAGCCTCTATGTACTCTGCAGGTGTAGCGCCAACATTTTGGTGCTACTCCTGCAGAGTACATCAATAGCGTCACATTGAATGACGGTATTGCCCCCTACCCTGCGCCATGGCGCGCCGTATATTAAATACGGCGTACATGGTTCATAGAGGGGCACTAAGGGGTGCAGGGAAAGTGGCGCTGCACTCGAGGCAGTGCCACTTTCCGTTAATCTGTGCTTTAATGTGTGTGATGCTGAATCCTCACAATGAGGTAGATAACCCACGATTCTATAACCAGGAAGAAGATGGTGGCCCTTTCCCACAAATTGGATAGCTTTTCTTCCCTCTGTATAGTTTTGATGTGCCTCCACAACTCACCCAAGGGCCCACCAAGTCTCAAATCCAGGACCACAACAGTGTCCTGACAAAAGTCCAAGAGAAGAGGCGACAGAAGGGAGGACAGCTGATAGTGAGTACGTTGACATGGAATATTAGGGCTCAGAGTAAAGGTGATTACTGGTAAGTAACAATGCCATTACCTCTTCACTCATGTTCCTCAGCACAGTCCATACATATATGGAGAAATACCAAGCCACCAACTTGACTTGAAACATCACAACCAACAAGACAAAAAGGGTGTGTGAAGGCCCAAAGGCTTCAGAGCAGGACAAACACACAAGCAAAGCAGCCAAAAGTAGACTGCTCGGGACCTAGACCTTTCAGGTGAAGAGAAAGTCGATTTTATGTCAAGACCGGAGGCTCCTAAATGCGTTTCTTTTCTTACTTTATTCAATAGCATGTAGTCAAGAACGTACTACAGATCCCACGAGGCAAACAATGAAGAGCCAATGGGATAGAAAACATAGTCCAAACACATGAACCAATAAGGATGAACACATGGTATTATGACATCACTTGACTGCGAACATCCCTCTTTTCTTGCTGCTCGCAGTCAAGTACTCTTTCACCGTTTTTCTTACATATTATCATTTCCTTATTATAATACTGTGACTTTATTACTGTTGTTACATATATTTATTTTCCCTCATATTGCGCCGCTCCGTAGCGCGTTTTTCCTTCATTCCCAGTCGGCAAGTTGCTGCACCTCAGCGTGGAGCGCTCCTTCTCGCACTCTGAATTTTGACGTTCTCTCGTTGCCTCAGGTATCGGTCGCCATTTTCACCGCTCCTCAGGCACCGACAGCTATCGCAATCACCTTTTTCTCAGCCTCATTCCTAGTGCTTTCAAAATGCAAACAGAGGGTTCTCCTTTGGGACAGGACGTCCCTCATGATTTGGATCAAATCAGACAGGAGCTTAGCTCCTTTATTAAAAGTTATGTGCAGCAAGCTGTCTCTTGCTCTATTCAGAAATTATCAAAAAATTTGGAAACTTAATTTTCTAATTTCATTTCCAAATCTATTTCGGCCCAAACTGCGGGGGAATGCAGTCAGCGCCTCTCTCCCAAAAAATCTCTACATTTGGGGCAAAAGAATAGTGAGGTTTCCTCACACACGGCAGAGGGCGCGGTTCCTCACAAGGCTCCTCCCAAGGAAAATAAAAATATGAATTCTATCAAAACATCTTTAAAACGAAAATCTAAATCAAAAAATATTATTCCCCCTATTGTGATTTCTTCCATCCCTGATATGGATGATGAAATGCCTGACATTGATTCAGATACCTACTTATCTGACAGGGATGACAATAGTTCCCTACCTTCCCCTCCTTCAAAGAAACCTAAGATTTCCTCTTTTAACTCTTCCAAACCCCTTTTTGATGCGGAAGGTTTACCCATGTTTGACCCTTGTCACGTCCTTCACCCCAACTCTACTAAATGGATTCCCGCAGATCATGTGGGGGATTATGTTGCTGCCAAACTGTTTTCCCCTTTGGACAAGCAAACCAAGGCTAAGTTGAAATCCAAATGCCCTCGTCCTTCCCTTCCTCATAAATCCACTATTACATCCTCCATCGATCAACTTTTACTCACCTTTTTCACAAAGCTTGGTAAAGATCCTCGGAAAGGGGTTGACAAGGCATGGCCTTCCTGCCAGGACAAACTTTTAGATGTAATCGGTCCCCTTACTCGGATTTTTGACTTAGCTGAGGCAGCCAGAATGGATGGCATGTTTATCGACCCTGAGGAACTCTCTTTGTGGGTTCAATGCTCTTTCTGCCTCCTTGGAAATGCCAACTCTGCCCTTATCCATGAGAGGAGGAAAGGCCTTCTTCTCAAGCTATATCCCAAATTGGTTAATTTGGCAACTGCTCATCCTCACATCAAAACTGAGGGGTTACTTTTTGGGGATTCGTTCATCAAAGAACTGAGCAAATACGTGGCCACTTTCACCTCACTTGACAAAGCTCAGCAATCCCTCAAGAAAATGTTCACCCAACAGGTTTTTGCCAGGGCCGGCAGAGACAGGAACCGCTTTGCCGGCCGCGGATACTCTAATCAAGGTTCCAGTGGATTCTACAACGCATCCTACCAAGAATATAGGCCACCATTTTAACCCCAGAGAGGCAGAGGCATCCGTTCCAGAACCTACAGGAATTCCAGATCCTCTAACCAAGCAGGTAAGCCCACCTTTCGGATCCTTTCCGATAGGAGATCGTCTTTGACATTTTCTTCTAAAATGGTTGTCAATTACTTCAGATCCTTGGATTCTCAACACAGTTCAAGGTTACATGATAGACCTTTATTCAACTCCTATTCAAACAGAGTTACCTCCCTCTCCTCGTATTTCCACAGAAATGACCGATCTCATTTCTCTGGAAGTACAGTCTCTGATTCAAAAATAAGCCATCTCTCTTACCCATCCACATCCGTCAGGATTTACCAGCCCCATTTTCTTAGTGCAAAAGAAAAACAAAAAGATGAGGCCAGTAATCAATCTCAAACATTTCAATCGGTTTGTTGTCTATTGTCATTTCAAAATGGAGACAATCCTTCACCTCAGAGATGCGCTTATTCGAAAAGATTGGATGGTCCGTCTAGACCTCCAAGATGCATATCTCGTGCTTCCAATTCATCCGGACTTCAGAAAATATCTCCAATTTCAGTGGCTAGACCAACTCTTTCCTTTTACCTCTCTACCCTTAGGTCTATCGTCAGCGCCTTGGTGCGTCACCAAGCTCATGAAACCGGTAGTAGCCTTTCTGAGGGCTCAGGGGGTAAGACTCATAATTTATCTAGATGACATTCTCATATTGAGCCAGTCTTCCCAGTCTCTTCTTGCGCACTTAGCTCTGACCTGTTCTCTTCTAGCCGACTTAGGTTTTATCATCAACAAAGAAAAATCCATTCTCAACTCATAGAATTTTTAGGTTTCCAAATAGATTCTCTTTCGGCTACCCTCCTTCTACCAGCTTCAAAAATCAAATCCATAAAATCCAAAATCCTTCAAATCTTACGCAGCTCACTCATCTCCCTCAGATCTCTGGCTCGAATAGTGGGCCTCCTCTTTTCCTCCATTCAAGCAATATTCCCAGGTCCCCTACACTATTGTGCTCTTCAAATACTGAAGATCCAACACTTGAGGAAAGGCCTGTCTTATGCAGATACTATCCCTCTAGATCTCGACTCACATACAGAACTTCAATGGTGGATAGATCATTTAGATGCTTGGAACAGAAGAAGTATCTTTGCATCAGCCCCAGATCTGGTGTTAGAATCAGATGCAAGCCGCTTAGGCTAGGGGCCCCGTTGTGGTCCAGTCTCGACTGGAGGTTCTTGGTCTACAGAGGAGTCCAAATTGCATATCAATTGTTTAGAGATGCTTGCCGGCTCCTTTGCAATCAGAAGCCTAGCAAAAAACTAGGTCCATTGTGCTATCCTTCTCAGGATGGACAATATTTCAGCGGTCCGCTATATAAATCACCTTGGGGGCACAAAATCCAAACCCTTAGCAGAACTGGCCAAGAGCTTCTGGGAATTCTGCCTTTCAAACCCTCTTTCGGTTCATGCAGAGTATCTTCCAGGTTCTCTCAACTCAGTAGCAGATTGGCATTCCCGTCATCTTCGAGACTCCAGCGACTGGAAGCTTCATTCTTCAGTTTTTCAAAAAATTCAGAACAAATGGGGTCCTTTTACTATAGATCTGTTTGCATCCCGCCTAAACACTTAGCTTCCTCAATTTTACAGTTGGCGCCCAGATCCGTTAGCCTTGGCATCAGATGCCTTTTTACAAGATTGGTCTCTCTCCCTCAATTACGCTTTCCCTCCTTTTATCATGATCAGCAGGGTGCTAGCACAGCTCAGGCGTCAACAAGCCACCTTGGTTCTTATAGCCCCTTTTTGGCAATCCCAAGTCTGGTTCCCTACCCTCTTGGAACTTTCTGTGGACTTCCCTTTTCTCCTTCCTTCGTTCCCGAATCGGTTGTTGGACCCTCTTCAGTGTCCCCACTCCCTCATTTTGGACAATCTCCTGACCCTATCGGCATGGAAAATCTCAGGACTTCCCAATCTCTCCCTATCATTTCGTCAGAAGCTTCACAATACATTTCACAGTCCTGGGCCCCAGGCCCCAATAAGGCTTACAAATCAGCCTGGTCTTTATGGCACAGCTGGTGTTTGGGAAAACACATTGATTCCTTTTCAGCAGATGTGATCTTCATAGTCAATTTCCTTGCTGCAGAATCCAGCAAAGGCAAAGCCTTTCGCACCATTAACCCCTTCACAGCCAGGCATTTTCCCCCTCCTGTGCCGAGCCTTTTTTTGGCTATTTGGGGCAGTTCGCGCTTAGGCCCTCATAACTTTTTGTTCGCATAAGCTACCCACGCCAAATTTGCGTCGATTTTTTCCAACATCCTAGGGATTCTAGAGGTACCCAGACTTTGTGGGTTCCCCAGAAGGAGGCCAAGAAATTAGCCAAAATACAGTGAAAATTTAGTTTTTTTTAAAAAAATGGGAAAAAGGGGCTGCAGAAGAAGGCTTGTGTTTTTTCCACTGAAAATGGCATCAACAAAGGGTTTGCGGTGCTAAAGTCACCAGCTTCCCAGCTTTCAGGAACAGGCAGACTTGAATCAGAAAACCCAATTTTTAAACACAATTTTGGCATTTTACTAGACATACCCCATTTTTACGATTTTTTTGTGCTTTCAGCCTCCTTCCAGTCAGTGACAGAAATGGGCATGAAACCAATGCTGGATCCCAGAAACCGCAACATTTCTGAAAAGTAGACAACATTCTGAATTCAGCAAGGGGTAATTTGTGTAGATGCTACAAGGGTTTCCTACAGAAAATAACAACTGAAAAAACAAATACTGAAATTGAGGTGAAAAAATCTGCAATTTTTCTCTACGTTTTACTCTGTAACTTTTTCCTGCAATGTCAGATTTTTTAAAGCAATATACCGTTATGTCTGCTGGACTCTTCTGGTTGCGGGGATATATAGGGCTTGTAGGTTCATTAAGAACTCTAGGTACCCAGAGCCAATAAATGACCTGCACCCTGCAGTGGGTTTTCATTAAATACCGGGTATACAGCAATTAATTTGCTGAAATATAAAGAGTAAAAAATAGCTATCAAGAATACCTTTGTATTTCCAAAATGGGCACAAGATAAGGTGTTGAGGAGCATGTGGTTATTTGCGCATCTCTGAATTCCGGGGCGCCCATACTAGTATGTGAATTGCAGGGCATTTCTCAAATAGACGTCTTTTTTACACACTCTCTTATATTTAGAAGGAAAAAATTTAGAGAAAGACAAGGGGCAATAACACTTGTTTTGCTATTCTATGTTCCTCCCGATAAAAATGATACCTCACTTGTGTGGGTAGGCCTAGCGCCCGCGACAGGAAATGCCCCAAAACACAACGTGGACACATCCCATTTTTTTACAGAAAACAGAGGTGTTTTTTGCAAAGTGCCTACCTGTAGATTTTGGCCCCTAGCTCAGCCGGCACCTAGGGAAACCTACCAAACCTGTGCATTTTTGAAAACTAGAGACCTAGGGGAATCCAAGATGGGTGACTTGTGGGCTCTGACCAGGTTCTGTTACCCAGAATCCTTTGCAAACCTCAAAATTTGGCTAAAAAAACAAATTTTCCTCATATTTCGGTGACAGAAAGTTCTGGAATCTGAGAGGAGCCACACATTTCCTTCCACCCAGCGTTCCCCCAAGTCTCCCGATAAAAATGGTACCTCACTTGTGCGGGTAGGCCTAGCTCCCACGAAAGGAAATGGCCCAAAACACAACGTGGACACATCCCATTTTTTTTACATACAGAGGTGTTTTTTGCAAAGTGCCTACCTGTAGATTTTGGCCCCTAGCTTAGCTGGCACCTAGGGAAACCTACCAAACCTGTGCATTTTTGACAACTAGAGACCTAGGGGAATCCAAGATGGGGTGACTTGTGGGGCTCTGACCAGGTTCTGTTACCCAGAATCCTTTGCAAACCTCATAATTTGGCTAAAAAAACACATTTTCCTCACATTTCGGTGACAGAAAGTTCTGGAATCTGAGAGGAGCCACACATTTCCTTCCACCCAGCGTTCCCCCAAGTCTCCCGATAAAAATGGTACCTCACTTGTGCGGGTAGGCCTAGCTCCCACGAAAGGAAATAGCCCAAAACACAACGTGGACACATCCCATTTTTTTTTACAGAAAACAGAGGTGTTTTTTGCAAAGTGCCTACCTGTAGATTTTGGCCCCTAGCTCAGCTGGCACCTAGGGAAACCTACCAAACCTGTGAATTTTTGACAACTAGAGACCTAGGGGAATCCAAGATGGGGTGACTTGTGGGGCTCTGACCAGGTTCTGTTACCCAGAATCCTTTGCAAACCTCATAATTTGGCTAAAAAAACACATTTTCCTCACATTTCGGTGACAGAAAGTTCTGGAATCTGAGAGGAGCCACACATTTCCTTCCACCCAGCGTTCCCCCAAGTCTCCCGATAAAAATGGTACCTCACTTGTGCGGGTAGGCCTAGCTCCCACGAAAGGAAATGGCCCAAAACACAACGTGGACACATCCCATTTTTTTTTTTACAGAAAACAGAGGTGTTTTTTGCAAAGTGCCTACCTGTAGATTTTGGCCCCTAGCTCAGCTGGCACCTAGGGAAACCTACCAAACCTGTGCATTTTTGACAACTAGAGACCTAGGGGAATCCAAGATGGGGTGACTTGTGGGGCTCTGACCAGGTTCTGTTACCCAGAATCCTTTGCAAACCTCATAATTTGGCTAAAAAAACACATTTTCCTCACATTTCGGTGACAGAAAGTTCTGGAATCTGAGAGGAGACACACATTTCCTTCCACCCAGCGTTCCCCCAAGTCTCCCGATAAAAATGATACCTCACTTGTGTGGGTAGGCCTAGCGCCCGCAACAGGAAATGCCCCAAAACGCAACGTGGACACATCACATTTTTTTAAAGAAAACAGAGGTGTTTTTTGCAAAGTGCCTACCTGTAGATTTTGGCCTCTAGCTCAGCCGGCACCCAGGGAAACCTACCAAACCTGTGCATTTTTTAAAACTAGAGACCTAGGGGAATCCAAGATGGGGTGACTTGTGGGGCTCTGACCAGGTTCTGTTACCCCGAATCCTTTGCAAACCTCAAAATTTGGCCAAAAAAACACCTTTTCCTCTCATTTCGGTGACAGAAAGTTCTGGAATCTGAGAGGAGCCACAAATGTCCTTCCACCCAGCGTTCCCCCAAGTCTCCCGATAAAAATGGTACCTCACTTGTGTGGGTGGGCCTAGCGCCCACGAAAGGGAAGGGCCCAAAACACAACGTGGACACATCACATTTTTTCACAGAAAACAGAGGTGTTTTTTGCAAAGTGCCTACCTGTGGATTTTGGCCTCTAGCTCAGCCGGCCCCAGGGGGGGCAGAAATGGCCTAAAATAAATTTGCCCCCCCAAACCGCCGGAGAGCGACCCTTGCCTACAAGGTCGCTCCCCTTGCGTGACGGCGCAAAAAAAAGATCCCTGGTGCCTAGTGGTTTCTGCCCCCCATGGGGGCAGATTGACCTAAAATCGGCCGATCTGCCCCCAAAGCGGGCAGAAATGGCCTAAATACAATTTGCCCCTCCAGGGGAGCGACCCTTGCCTAAGGGGTCGCTCCCCATCTCTAAAAAAACTAAACAATAAAACAAACAAATTTGCCCTGGCCCTTAGAGGTTTCTGCCCCCCCTGGGGGCAGATCAGCCTAATAACAATAGGCCTAAAATAAATTTGCCCCCCCAGCCCCCCCCGGGGAGCGACCCTTGCCTACAAGGTCACTCCCCTTGCGTGACGGCGCAAAAAAAAGATCCCTGGTGCCTAGTGGTTTCTGCCCCCCTTGGGGGCAGATTAACCTAAAATCAGCCGATCTGCCCCCAAAGCAGGCAGAAATGGCCTAAATACAATTTGCCCCTCCAGGGGAGCGACCCCTGCCTAAGGGGTCGCTCCCCATCTCTAAAAAAACAAAAACAAACAAAAAAAAAAATGCCCTGGCGCCTAGAGGTTTCTGCCCCCCCTAGGGGCAGATCGGCCTAATAACAATAGGCCGATCTGCCCCCAGGGGGGGCAGAAATGGCCTAAAATAAATTTGCCCCTCCACCCCCCCCGGGGAGCGACCCTTGCCTACAAAGTCGCTCCCCTTGCGTGACGGCGCAAAAAAAAATCCCTGGTGCCTAGTGGTTTCTGCCCCCCTTGGGGGCAGATTGACCTAAAATCGGCCGATCTGCCCCCAAAGCGGGCAGAAATGGCCTAAATACAATTTGCCCCTCCAGGGGAGCGACCCTTGCCTAAGGGGACGCTCCCCATCTGTAAAACAACAACAACAACAAAAATCCCCGGTGCCTAGTGGTTTCTGCCCCCCCTTGGGGGCAGACCGGCCTAATTAAAATAGGCAAAGCATTTCTCTTCCGATCGCGCTAGAAGCTGAGCTTCCAGCGCGATGGGGGAGGCTCTGTGACAAACAGCGCACGCTCGTGCGCTGATGTCACAGGGGGGGTGGGGGGATCGGGGGTGGAAGGGGAAGGGCTTCTCCTTCCATCCCTGCCTTTGTGGGGCTGGGGGGAAGCACACAGAGGGAGCGAGAACGCTCCCTCTGAGCTGTGTGCCGAGGACGTAATGATTACGTCCTCGGCACAGCAGCACTGTGCCGCAGGACGTAACCACTACGTCCTCGGCACAGAACCAGTTAACCTTTATAGATCATCTATATCCTCCAATCATGGCTACGTCAATGGAAAACCAGTGGGTGAACATCCTCTAGTCTGTCGGCTTTTGAAGGGAGTAAAGTTTTCTAAGCCTCCTATGGCCAAATACAGTCAATTGTAGGATGTCAATCTTGTTTTAAAATTCCTTTTGTCATTGCCTGATAATTTAATGCTTTCTTTGAAAATGTTATCCGCTAAGCTAACAGTGTTGTTATGTCTGATTTCTATTAAACGTCTGCCTGATGTCAAAGCTTTGGACATTTCGAACCACCAATTCACTCCATTGGGAGTGTTATTTACTTTAGTACATCGAACCAAGACTAATTTAACTTCAGTTTTCTATCCTTATTTTCCACAGCATCCAAAGTTATGTGTTGGACAATGTTTGAAAGTTTATGAACAAAAGACTGCAGATTTGAGAACACCCTCTGTTTCCCAACTCCTTATTTCTTTTAGGAAACCCTATAATCCTGTTTCCGCCGACACTCTGGCTCGTTGGGTCCAGCAGATTATGTCCCTGGCGGGTATGACACTTCAATGTTTGGTGCTCATTGTTCCAGAGGAGCTATGGCTCCATAGCCTTTTGGGCTGGTTCCCGTCTAGAGGATATTCTTAAATCTTCAGACTGGTCTAATGATAATGTATTTAAAGTTTTTATTGTAAACCAGTTGATAATGTCTCATTGAATGTAATTAATATGCTTCAAACTCGCATAATACGAGCCTCCGGTCTTGACATAAAATGTAGATTTTCCTAGTCTATGACGGAAAGTCTTAATTTTATTAAAGACACGGAGGCGAGTATTATCCCACCTCTTGTATAATATTTTTCCCTCCCTTTTTTCTAGCAACGCCATCCACAAACCAAACTTCCTCCTAATCCTTCATCCTTCGTCTCCAATGCCAGACTTCATGCTGCTTCGTCTGGCTCTGCAGTTTCATGGTCTACAGTTCCTGGATTTCCAGATCTTCCGCATTTCAACGGATTTTTTGACTTTTGTTCTGACTTATTTGCTTTTATTTTGGCGATTTTTATTCTTTGTTCCATTTTTACTCTATTTAATTCTGCTTGATTTGTTTTGCAAGAAAAGAGGGCTGTTCGCAGTCAAGTGATGTCATAACACCATGTGTTCATCCTTATTGGTTCATGTGTTTGGACTACGTTTTCTATCCCATTGGCTCTTCGTTGTTTGCCTCATGGGATTTGTAGTATGTTCTTGACTGCTGCTATTGAATAAAGTAAGAAAAGAAACGCATAATACTCGCCTCTGTGTCTTTAATAAAACTAAGACTTACCGTCATAGACTGGGAAAATCTACAGTGTGCTTGGAAAACCCAAGCAACAGCTAAACAATGTCTTGCAAGGTTTTCAAAGTCAAGCACTTATGACATCAACCCCAGAGGACCCAAACAAAAACAAGAAGACAAGAAAGAAGTTAGTCAGCAAAAACCAACAAATCCAAGAGAGCAAACCATGGCCATACAAGCCAATGAAGGGAAAAAGGCTGAGGTTGAGCCCTGGTCCAGGAAGAAATCAACCCAAATGGAGACATGAATAGATGGAACACATAAGCCAGAACATGGATCAAAGAGAAGGCTGTCACTGAGCAGGTAAGTGCTGGAACGATAAACAACCTACTACACCAGGAGAAGTCACTGGTTGAGAGCAGTCATACAGATACAAGATATTCCCAGAGAAAAATGCCCCCACAGAGAAAGCCAGAGCAAAGACATCTACAGCTGAAATAGGCTGACGGCAACACATAAGACAATGGTTGGAAACCCTACAGGGAGAAACACTCAGGAACTTAGAAAAACAGAGAACTGCAACCACCAAAGAAGCGACAAGCAGTTGACTTGGGAATTTCTAACCAGGAGAGGATCTGCCATCCCAGAATTTATGAAGTCAAGAATTGCAGAGAAGCTCCAAAACTAGAGTTTAGGCAGGGATATTGGACACAAGGTCCCTGCTAGAAGGACAATGGGGTATGATGAAAGGCAAATGGATATATTGCATGCTGACACGAATACCCATGCAAAGAAAAACTACATGCAAGTAGATGCCCATCTGCCCAAATATATTGAAAGGCATCTAAAGATGAATGGCAGTCCCACAATCAATAAAAAGCCACAACAGCCATTCAGAGAGTGTGGGACAACCACTGTTACAGCTGTGAATGGTACTCACTGGGGAGTGGTTTGGTCATGCTGAAGGGATGGTGTCGACATCTGCATCAGCAGACTGAAAAGCAACAAGTCTCTCATGTACTTTTGGGAAGGTTCTTGCACCTGGCAAACATGGAGGATTCCCCATCTGTTTGAATCAGGGCTGTTTGCAGGTGCTGGCATTCCCACTGCATCCTCAAAGGTTTTTGGCTGCAGTGAGCTCCTCCACATTTATTCTGGGAACATATGGATGAGGAATCTGAAGTGGGAGAACAGGGTTTTTAAACATCAGATGCCAAATGAATTAATGACAGGATGTCAAACAATCAGCTTCCCTTCTTGTACCTGCCATTCAAGGGCAATGTGATTTTTCTGAGAAGTTGGATGTGGTTAGGCTTCTACCCATTCCACAACAAGATGGTCCTCCTTACAGTTTGCATTGCCAGATTTTCACTAACAAAGATGGTGCTCATCCATTTTCCTGTGATGTCAGTTCTGGCCTAACTCATATAGGAAAACTATATTCTGGGACCGGTGTGTCACAAGGCTTTCAAATCCTCCATTTTTTTAGAGTGCTCATTGCCCAAATTAGAAGCCTGTTATCCCTGATTTTGGTTCTTTTACTGAAGCTAGTTTTCTTAATGGATTCTCTTGCTTGGAAAACTAGACGCTAGACATTTTCTGGACTCTGCCTAAGGGTAGTTTCAGTGCATTGTTTGCAATTCCAGTAAAACTCTTCATCTTCAAAGACTACCAATGAAGAGGGGGTTTTCGGCTCTTTGGGGCTTTTGCCTCCTATTGGAGGCACATGACACCTTTCACATATATCCTAAATGCTTGATGATACTGTAGTTGAAGGGAGGATCTGCCCTGTATTCTTCGTATTAGAAATACCTCTTTATTGTACTGTCCTTGACACCAGCATCAAAGCAGAGCACAAACCACAATACACAGCCCAGGAGACAGAGGAGGCAGAATTTCAAAAGAACAGGGCTGGGCCCAGAATGGAAGCGGACAGAAACAGACAATCCAAAAACCCCGATGTTAACCCCCAAAAAGCCCCAAACATGTTTAACCAGCAAGTGACATAAGGAAGGAGAGGTGGTGAAAGCTATTCTCTGCTTCATGCAGGAGAAGAAGCTAAATACCAGGGCCCCCGTTATATATATAGAATGTACTCTTCCTGTTTGCACCATGATAGACCTTTAAATGGGTGCACTGGGTACAAATTGAGCAAGTGCAGCTAACTTATGCCTTTCTGGGGGGCAACACATTACTGAAAGGCAGCACCCCAGTCTACTTTTGAATGGGCTGAGATCCTCCTGAAGGCGAGGGCAGAGAGATGTCTTGTGGGTCCATGAGATCTCCTATCTCCCTTTCAAGGGTCATTACTTGAGGAGGGCACTTACTAAGAACCATCACTTTATAATGCACAGTCAGTGCACCTGTCAACAGCACCTTTGCCTCTATGCCTGCATCTATAATACTGCAGGTGTGCAGAAGCAAAGTGGTTGCTCATTTGCTTGGGGTTAAGCACCCAACCAAATAAGGGGACACTACCTTGAGATAGGGCAGTGCACATGTAAAGCCGGTGAAATCTGTACTACAGAAGGGGTTGTGCATGCATCTGAAGCCCCTTCTATAATACTAAAGTGGTCCAGGGGTGCAGAAAGTGGTCGCTGAGGTCCATTGCGCTTCTGGGACACTTAATGCAATACGGCGCGAGGTCCAAACATGCCTTAAACCCAAGAGAGGACAAAGATTTCAGCTGGACCTGAAATTCAAACCTTCTGAAAACAGACAATTCAATAACCAACTAGACTAAAATATGTATTTATATTTTAAAATTGTGAGTTCACAGACCGATTTGCCAGCATTTCACTGTTAGAATATATAAAACACACTAGTTTGTGTCATACCTTAAACATACACTGCACCCTGCCCCTGGGGCTACCTAGGGCCTACAATAGGGGTACCTGATATGTAGTAAAAGGGAAGGTTTAGGCCTGGTAAGTGGGTACAGTTGCCAAGTCGAATTGGCAGTTTAAAACTGCACACAGACACTGCAGTGGCAGGTCTGAGCCATATTTACAGGGCTTCTAATGTGGGTGGCACAACCAGTGCTGCAGGCCCACTAGTAGCATTTAAGTTACAGGCCCTGGGCACCTCTACTGCACTTTACTAGGGACTTACCAGTAAATCAAATATGCCATTCATGGATAAACCAATCAACAGTACAATTTACACAGAGAGCATCTGCACATTAGCACTGTTTTAGCAGTAGTAAAGTGAGCAGAGGCCTAAATCCAACAAAAACTGGTCAGAAAATGTAGGCGGAAGAAGGCAAAAAGACTGGGGATGACCCTGCTAAAACAAAAGGCCAGGTGCAACAATCCCAAACATTAGTCAATGGCAGTGGACTGAACCGGTGATAGTACGAATTATTGATGCTTTAGCATCTTGCCAAATGTTGCCAAACAATGAGATCTTCATTTATCAGTTTGATATTTCTTATTGGTTTACAGAAATACAATTAACTATGGGTGACTTTGCCTGCACAGGCCATACATGTGCATGTTCTGTCCTGTCTCTCCAAGATGAGTAGTACATGTGATGAATGGACCACTTATCATTCAAAATTCTCTCTGTTTTGCTTAAATCACTCAAATTTGTTACCCTTAATTGCACTGAATTCCTCATTTAGCATATGAATTGTTCATAATTTTAGTATCACACCCCATTTGGGGGATACAAAGGGCAGGTAGGGGAAACAGGATACCAACTGTGGTGGTTGAGGTAGTTTGCTGCTGGTGTCCATCCTACTATAGCTCTGCAAACTGGCCTATGTGCAGCCTCTTCCTCACTATTCTCTCAGGGTGAACACTCACAGGCTACTTAGAGAGGCAGTGTGATGGCAACTAACCAACAGACACAATTATGTAATGTAAAATGGAGTGCTTGTCTTCTATGGAGAAAAGAAAAGACTTTAATTACACAGCAAAACGAAATACTACATTGCACAATCAGAATGTAACACAGGGTTGTGCTCCATTACATCTAACAGGGAAGCAGTTAGGAGCCCTTCGCACAAGTACCCCTCTTTTCTACTATGGTTGAGTTTCTATCTCTACAGTTTCCAGTGCCGTATGAAGAATGCAAAGATGAGGCACAGGTGCAGATAACTTTAAACAGTCTCACTAATCAGTCTATCAACTCAGTTCAATGTCTTTTGCAACCGTTGATTAAAAGTCTTCAGTGGCACAGTGGAATTGACCACCTGCTGCAGTGTCTGTCCCAGTATGCAGGCTATGTCCTCTGTTTGCTGTTTTAGTTGCATTGCCGTCAGACTGTATGGTGGTTTGGGACATGCTCCTACCCTTACAGGGCTAGTCCTTCTTTTGCAGGGCCACAGCAGCAGCCTTGTTCCAATTAGGGTTTGCGGAATATGTGTGACAGGTCTGCTTGGTCACACCAATCTTAGGTAACTGCAGCCCTCATTGAAGGCTGTAGATCAACGATTAGCTGTAGCAGTTTCTGCCTCACACCCTAGTTTCTTCCCAATGATGCCTCTGTGGCAGCTATGGCTTGCATACCAATCCTGGCTTCCCACTTCGGTGGCTGTGCCACTTTTGTTAGTCTGCCTGCAGTGGCAAGAATTTACTTTACTCTGGTGCAGTTGTTATACACTGCACTTTGGAACTGAGAAGAGAGATTGGGGGGACCTCCATGCACCAAATCACTCCTAGCTCACTCTCTTTGTCTGCTTTCTTTGGTGATCCACATTTGAGGAACATGCTGGACCTCTACTCCTGGACAATTTCTTATCCTCCAGTGCCTGGCACATTCCTTCTCTCAAGAGGCAAGGATGCTTCCAGACTCCTTAGGCAGATCCTCAGCTATTTCAGCTGAAACGGTGGTCTTTATGCCATGTTCACTCACCTCTGGGAGACTGTCAGGCAGGCAGGCACCAGTGCTGGTTAATTAGCTGCTCTTTGAGTACTTTGTGAACCATTCCCTTTCTCGGTGAAGAAAAACTTGGGTTTGGAGCAAAGTAGAGTTGTTTGGATCCCAAGTTATTGGAAAATGGCCTGCCCGGAGGGTCACCGCAAACATTTTGCCTTCCTCCTCTTTTTCTGGCCCCATTTGTATTGGCTTTAGGACTCTGGACACTTTACCACTGCTAACCAGTGCTAAAGTGCACATGCCCTCCCTAAAACATGGTAACATAGGCTCATACCCAATTGGCACATTTAATTTACCTGTAAGTCCCTAGTAAAGTGCCATACATGTGCCACGAACCTGTAAATTAAATGCTACTAGTGGGACTGCAGCATTGATTGTGCCACCCACATAAGTAGCCCCTTAACCATGTCTCACACCTGCCATTGCAAGGCCTGTGTGAGCAGTCTCACTGCCAGTTCAACTTGGCATTTAAAACTTCTTGCCAAGCATTAAAATCCCTTTTATGTGCATATAAGTCACCCCTAAGTTAGTCCCTAGGTAACCCATAGGGCAGAGTGCCATGTAAGTGAAAAGCAGGACATGTACCTGTGTTTTACATGTCCTGGTAATGAAAAACTCACAAATGTATTTTCCACTACTGTGAGACCTGCTCCTCCCATAGACTAGCATTAGAACTGCCCTCATATTCTTCTAAGTGTCAGATTCTGATCTGGAAGGAGTAGCACAGTTCTCTGCACTTACTGCCATCTGTGTCTTACAGCCTGTCTCCAATCCACGTCTAGTCTGTGCTGGTTGACATCTCCCCTTGTGCATTTCACCCAGGCAGCCATAAACACAGGACACTCAGTCACTTCTGCATTCACCTGCAAACTGAATCGGTCTCCGTGGGCAGGAAGGGTGGAGAGGCTCTCTCTTACACTTCAAAGGCCAGTGGCCTGCCCTCACACAAAGGACTGATAACCCCCTACAGGGATCCTGGCAGACGGGATAGGGTTTAAAGAGGAACCTGTGCTCTTCAAAACCACTCTTTAAAGTTTCCCTCACTTCAAAGGCAGTTTTGGGTATATAATGGGTATCTGACCCCATCAAATCAGACACTTCTGGATCTACACCTGGACTCTATCAGAGGGACTGCCTGGCTGCCCATAGGACTCATCTAGACTGCTTTGCTTAGGACTGCTGCCCTGCTTGTTGCCCTGCTGCCTGCTGACCTCTGACTCTGCTGGAGGGACGCTGCCTTCCCCACAAGTGCTCTCCAAGGGCTTGGATTGAGCTTGCCTCCTGTTCTGAAGTCTCAGGGCCACAAAGACTTCACCAAAAAGAAGAGAATACCCGTACGTCAGAAAATCGAGGCATCGTCTGCCTCGCGGCTGACATTTTGTTGCATCATCAACCAGATTGACACAGGGTCTGCACCTTCTACCAGCACATGAAGGATTTGCAACACGTCGTCCCGGGGTGTCAAAATATCCCCACATCACAGTGAGGAACCAAGGCTGCACTCCTGGAAATCGATGCATCACCTTGTAGAGTGGAAAGAAATAATGCATTGTCTTTGCCACGCCGTAAAATCCGATGCAGCGCCTTATTTTTCAACACATCTCCTCCTCTGCGCCCCATGCGTCGTTATTTTTTATGCATCCCCGGAACTGTGTGTTACAAGGTTATAACCAGTGATTCTTAAGGATTGAGACTCACTTAAACCTTTAAAAAGTGATATATCGACTAGTACATATTGGATTTATGTTGTTTTGATCTTATTTCATTTCAGATAAATATCTATTTTTTCAAACCTGTGTGGTGTATTTTTGTGGTGTTTTCACTGTGTTACTGTATGAGTTATTGCACACATACTTTACATACTGCCTTCTAAGTTAAACCTGCCTACACTGTGCCAAGCTACCAGAGGGTGAGCACAGGATGATTTGGATTGTGTTGTGACTTGCCCTGACTACGGTTGTGGTCCCTACTTGGACAAGGGTGTGTACCTCTGCCAACTAGAGACCCAATTTCTAACATAAATTATACATGTTTTCCAGTCAGGGAAGGTGGTTTAGAACGAGAGTTGGTTCTCTTTCAAACGTAATTTCTGAGCTGCTCTCCAGCCACAGCCTTTGTGAGAAGTGATTGTTCGCAGTCACAGTTGGCTTCAAACATGAGTTTTTAAAACAGGGTCACAATGAAGTGTAGATTTCTGTACTTGGCTGTAATCAACCAAGCAGAAGCAGTAATCTGAATGAGAAAAAATGTCAGCCCTTATCTAGAAACTCAACTTGAACAACATAAACTGCAGCTCTACACCTCACCCCAACCATTTACCTAGTGGCAGTGTGGTATGTCTGTATCCTCCTCACTTCAGTGTCTGGGTCTCTACCTTCCAGCCACAGGCAATACACATTCACTGCCTGTTGTTGCTACCCTCATCCTCCATTGTGTACTATGCTAAATTAGGGTATAGAAAATGGATCTCAATGGCCTAAGTATTCAGAGTACACAATACACAGAGTCCTTCTACCATATATGTGCTGTGAATTCAAGGTACACACACACACACACACACAAACACACACAGAGATATATTCAAAATGCACACTGAATGTCAGTGCCTAACAGCAAAACATTACATGTCTCACTGACTCATGAAAATGGTCGGGTCAGCATTATAGATTAAAAACATTGTACACTAGCAGCACCACATTATGAGAGGTAACCAGGGCATGGATAATAGTCCACTAATTAGTATGGGGTCACGTTTGATATATCCCGCCATATCACAGGACAGGTGATGGACCTCATGTTGTCAAAGACAGGCCTACGCTTCTGCACACACAGTAAATTAGTGGGATGTAACGAGCAAAATCAAGGTCAGGATACCAACTTCACATAGAGCTCAACACGCAGGGCAGGGCTAGGTACACACCTGTACACCATGCAGAGGATGATATTGTCCCAACAGTTATGAAGTGCATTAGAGTTTGTGTAATGCAGGGTGCCCTACTTGTATGCATAATATTTGAAACATTGAGGAATCATGACTGCTAGTCTCTTACTTGGTTGTACTTGAAGAGCCAATATTAGAAGTGTGATGGGCTGTCTCCAACCTGGCAATGATAGTATACAAGGGTCCTGTTTTAATTTACCTGCACACATTGAGATTTTTCTCACTACATGCTTCTCTTCCCAAGTTCTCAGATGGTGATAGTTGAACAATGAGGGTGTGTGAAAGAAAATACTCTGCACAAATATCCTCACCTCAATATTCAGTAGAGCTTAGAAATCTTAAGAAAGAGAAGTAGTATTAGGGTAAGACTAGGTCGAGTTACAAATTGGCATACAACACAGGCCAAGTATTAAGTATTTTGTTTTGTTTCAGGTTAGGGTAGGTACTTTCAAGAAACCTGATCTATCTGCACCAAATTTAGGGCCAGATGATCATATGTTTGGAAATGTGATTTCTTAATTGCGGTTCAATCCGAATTGCAATTAGGAAAACACAATTCCAAATGTTCAAAACTTCACTGAGTTACATTTGCGATTCCCAGTGGGTCGCAAATAGACCTACCTCATTAATATTCCTGAAGTAGGTCTTGCTTTGCGACCCACTGGAAATTGCAAAAAATCACAGGGATGGAGGCCTGCTGGGGTCAGCAGACCACCGTGTCTGTGATTGCTTTTAAATACAGCAATCCGTTTTAGGATCGAGCCTGCGTTGCATGTGCTCGCGCATGCGTATCGCAGCGAGACGCTTTAGTATTAAGAAAAGGGCTCGGAGCCCTGTCAACTTCACGTCAGTGGTTTTTTTTGGTCTGTGGGCTTGCCTAATAAAATCTGCTTGCTTTCATTAGTCGAAGGCACGCATACGTCATGCCTTTTCCGGTAGCTAGCCCTACTCGAGCGCAGCGACCAAGTACAGAAAACATGCGAGGCTCGCTGTTTTCCATCGGGCTTGTGGACTTCTTTTTCTCTAATTTACGAGCGCGATCTCGCTTGGCAGAAGTCGAGCGCTTTACATAGTTAATTTCACTTTTTCGGGTTATGTACATAAATGCACTTTTGCCCGATAAGTGAAAAGTCGGGTTAGGAGTTTACAACGCGATCAGCTCTAACATGAGCAAACGCGAGACCTGTTGCATTGTAAATGCTTGTTTTAAAAATGCAACCCGTTTTCCTTAAAGGAAAATGGGATGCGTTTAGAAAACAGCAAAGGAAATGTTTTCCTTTCGGTTTTTTTTAAAGAGCAGGCAGTGGTCCGTGGGACCACTTCCTGCTCTTAAAAATGCTTTTACAGACATTCACAAAGGGGAGGGGTCAGTTGAAGTTGGTGGTAACCCACAAATGTTTTGTGACTGCATTTCAGTCCCAGAACAATGAATCATACCACTGCGATTCGGTTTTACGAAGGGACGCCGTGTAACACATCCCTTCCTAATATTGCAATACCAAATTGCGATTCAGTAACATGACCAACAGCTTTTTAGCAGTCGCAAAGGGCCCTATTCTGCAAATCAGACCGTTTGCAACCGCTAAATAGCTTTTATCATCTGGCCCTTAGTATCTTGAAATCGAAGTTGAAGGTTATTTTTTTTGCAATGTTTGGTTCAGATCAAGCAGTGAAAAAGGTATTAGTGATGCAAAACCGCTGTTCTCATATATTGTTGTCAACCTTAAATACTCAGGTACGAAGGTCAACCCCCCACGCAAGCACAAGTGTCCTGTTCAAATAAATCTGCCCATGAGCATAATCTAGCTTCTAACATATCATGTTTTACCCATACAGCCAGAATACAGCAGGATTACACTTAGAGCGCTGTGGCAGTACTTTAATGAGGTGCATCGGGTACAAACAGAGAAACACTGCACCCCGGTTAATGCAATAACTGCAGAGTATTCGTGAACAGTCTTTCACAGAGCAGGCAGCATGCATCCTGCACATCAAGGGAGGCACAGAGCACTCACTTCACCCGCCTGCAAGGTAGTGTCTAAGGAGGTCAGGGTACCCCTTTACCTCACTCTCGGAGGGTGTCCTCGGAGGGCACATTGAGTGTGTGCCACCTCTTTATGGTGCACTCCTGACAGCCTCTTTGCCTCTGCACCCACAATAAAGGGCAGGAGGCAGAGGCAAAATATTACACTCATTGCATGGGAACAAACGATCCTATGCAATCGAGGGAAAGCTCCATTTATAATGTTACAGAACCCCATGGAAGCAGAAAACGGGTGCACATGCCAGTAGCTCCCTCGCGAAACTGCATTTAGTAGTCTCCCTCAATTCCCCTCCTCCCCCAGTGGACATTTTAAATAGTGAACTCGCTACATTTCGCTTTTTTAACTTTATTCTGCACATTTTAAAACAATTCCAAACACTTGTAGACAATGCAATTCAACTAATACCTTTGTCTTACTATCTACATGATAGGGCAAGTAAATCAATGGGGAAAAACAAACACAGTAAAGTGCAGCAGAAACATAAAAATGTTTCACCAGCATAAATCACTGTTCCTGAGGCAAGTCAACCACCCACTAATAACGTGTGGAGAAAATGTTTCAGCTAATAGCTCGAGGCTCCTGCAAAGATAAGACTGATAGTTCACATCTGGGGAGACATTCCTTCCCAGAACGATCCCTCTTGACATTTTAGAGAGGAAAGGAAATGCGGTGTAAGTAAAAAGTTGCTATTCAATTTTTTTTTACTTTTCACTTCTACAGTATTAAAAATTATAACATTTTTAAAATGTGCAACAGTCCCTAGTTTCAACTTGCAGACATGTACAGTAGGTAAAATGGAATGTTTAAATCTCAGTTACTGCAAAGAGTAAAATTGGGCACCACTGTTTCTGTAAGTGATTTTGCACATTGGGTCCAAAGCAACATGTGGACAAATTGCGCTTGCGCATTTAAGGTCCATATTTATACTTTTTTTGCGCCGCATTTGCGTCATTTTTTGACGCACAAGCGGCGCAAACGCAAAATACTATTGCATTTTGTAAGTTTGCGCCGTTTTTGCGTCAAAAAGCGGCGCAAATACGGCACTTAAAAAGCATAAATATGGCTTAAGTGCTGCATTTTACAGCCAGCTTTACACCGGTTTAGATGTTGTCCCTTTACTGCTGCAGCAACAAAAGCATCTTTAGAAAGAACTCTTGTCACAGTTTTTTGATTGACTCCTATCTTAAGTAGTTGAAGAACTGGAGCAGCGCTATTTTCCCACGTTAGACATTGATAAATGTTTCCTAGCTATGTTTCCTTGTCATAGGAGCTTCGGAGGTATGTGCTGGTTTTTTCAGGAAATATAGCAACATTTCTTGGCATATCGAAAGTAAGCAACAGAACATAGCACAATAATATACATAAAACAGCATAGTAAAATGAAAACATAGCAAGGCAGAACACAACAAAACAAAGCAGAACCACAGTACAAGAAAAGCTTACATTGGAATAATATAACACAAAGCACTGCAGCATAAATAAACAAAAACAAATCACCACCACAACAAATGTGCTACAAAGCTCTTGCCACACCTTGCAATCCCTAGAACCCTTCATAATACGGTGGTAAAAGGTATTAGCTCCAAGCACTGGCTTAAGTAAACAAAGAACATGAAAAAGCTCCGGACACAAATGTTTTGCGATCTGCCCAGAGAAGTGAAAGGTTCAGCCAGAACAAAGCAGAAACAATTTAACAATGAAATAACCAGCATAGAAGGGCATTCAGATAGATGAAAGGCCGACACATTAAAGATGTGCCTTCCCCTAAAATTTCAGGGAGCTAGAGGACTGAAGTAAACATTTTCAAAGAAAGGTATAAGGCACAAGTGATTTTTGACAAACCAAATGGTCTCTGGAAGAAAAGAGTGCAACTCCTTATCTCAACATTTACAGAACAAAAATGGTGGGAGCGTGAAGGACAGAATTTCAGTAGAGCATTAGGCTTGACTCACTAAAAAATGTAAAACTGTGGGCAGAGATTGAGGTCTATGGCTAAAGGTACATTTCTTTCCTGTTTTTTTATTTCACCAACATTCCCAGTAATAAACCTGGAAAGTTGAGAAAGATGTTTTCAGGCATACAGCAGGTAAGCTCATGTGACGATTTCTGCAGGCTCCTTTTTTCACTTTCCATAATTATAAATAGCATAGATTTTCGAGCCGGGAACTGGAGATGCCTTTGTAAATGCATACCTTTTCCCTCCATGGAGAAAACAAGTTTCCCCATGGAGAAATCTCTTCATCTGTATCCTCGGCAAAACTGGGGGTGATGCTTTTCTGTTTCCATACTAGGAGAGGAATTAGTTCACCCCTCTGTTGGGGTAAATATCATACCATTTCTAGGGTGAAAATGACTTGGATAGAAGTATGAGTGTGCACACTATTATACTTGTTTGCTGCAGTTTCCAACCTTCCAAGGCAAACCACTCCCCTTGTAGAACTTCCTTTCTGCCCTTGAGTGGTATTTATGAATTTCTCGAAATTCATTTATACATGTCAGTAACCTCTTTGTGAATTCTGGTAGGCATAAATGAGGTAATTTTGACCATAAACTTACGTTACCTGTGTGAATAGGCCCCTTAGTTACAAGTGTAAATAATCCTTCTGTGCCCTGACCCCCAACAAGAAGGCTTCCGGAATAAAAACACATTGTCATATAAAGAGAGGCTTTATAGACGCATCAAAAAATCTAATAACACTTCACTCAAGATTATTGCACCAGGGACTATACTCCGCAGGCATTTAACAATTCCAACAGACATTGATCCCAAAAAGCATTTAAGTGGTATCACACTAACTCCTCTAAAAAGCTTTAGGCAGTACACAAATGCGAACGAAGATTTTTATTTGACCAATTTGATTTATTTTGCATTTCTCAAAAAATATATCAAATACAGATCTTGTAGCCTACAGCCCAGAGGCTGCCATATTATATTAATCTTCCTCAGAATTCCTATCTGCCCACTCCCAAATCACTTATAAGGAAATTCTCAGGAGAATGCATAGTCTAATGAAATTCCAAGACAACAATTGTCAATTCCCACCCTGGAGCAGCACTGCTTCTTTTGCCTAGTGCTGGGGTCAGTCATTTGTAGAGACAATCTGTGGTTTCTGCTGGAGGGTGTTTGCTGATGGTGGGTGCAAGATATTTGTAGAAAGGAACATGAGAAAGTGAGAATCCCTCATCTGTAAGCACCTGCTGCATTGTTAACTTCTCCATGCCCATCAGTTCCCAAAGATGGAGGAGCCATTGCATATGCTCTGGCTTTTTGTCTGACCCTGTTTGTGTAGTAGGATCGTTTGATGTGTTGCACATAATTCCACAGTCATCTGCCTACCTCTAAGCAAATGGAGCGGGTAAGTCTGCCTCTTAGGGAGACTCAATATAATTTATTCTGGGAATCACAGAACTTCTAAGCATGTGATTTAATCTAAATCATCAAATACTTTGCATTATTATAGTGTCAATTTGGAATTTGGTCACTGCCAAAGCAAGTGAATGAGAATTCCTGTATTCCCACAGTTCCTCCAAAAGACATCCATTCTTCTGGGGTACAATTTATATGTACTGGCAGGAGTATAACACCAGTCTGATAGTATTTGTGTCATTGTTTCCTGACCTGCCAAGGAGTGCGCTGTCCTGCATGTTCTGTGGCCCTCCCATTCTTTGGCTGTTAGAGTGTTCATTTAACATATTAGGAGGAGTTGCAGTGGACGTGTTTTGAACCTAAACATTATCAGTCGGAGGGCGATTATCTTAAGGACATCATTTTGGCCCAACTAGGTGAGCACCAGTGTCAGCCATGATCATAGGGCTTCTCTGACTTGTTAGAGAAGTTCTGGTAGTTAATCTTAACTGCAGCTTGTAAAATATGATTGGGGAAACTATACAATTGGATAAAAGGTGTGTAGTGTTTCTTGTTGTTGAGGTGGGACCATACGGTTAAGTATATAGTATTTTTGTAGGTTTCATTTCAACACAGAAATTTCACCAAAGATCCATATCTCCTCTACCACCGTTTGAAGGGAGTAATTGGGAACTTCTGAATTGAGAATCATGTCATTGGCTATTCTTAAGCATTAATAATTTGTGCTAGTGGCTCCATGTATAAGTGAACAGGAGAGGGTATAAAGGGCACCCCTGATGCACCACACAATGAATAGCAAAGGGAGACAGAAAGAACTTCATTCAATCTTATTTGTGCTTTTGGGGAGAAGTATCTGCACTGCACCCATCGTTGAAACCTGTTACCACACCTGAACCCTTAAAGAGTTGCCATAAGATAGGGCCAATTAACTCGTTCAAATGCTTTATTGGTATCAATGGTTAATGATAGAACCTTGATTATGCATACACAAACCTCAAGCGATAAAGTCTGATTGATCTGTGTCAATTAAACTTTGCAGAGAGGGACTGGGTCTAGATGCTAGTATGCTAATAAACAATTTGGCATCCCTGTTGATAAGTGAGATGGGCATATAAGAGCCACAGTACAAAGTGTCTTTACCCAGTTTTGGTAATACATTTCTTGTTGCTTTAACCATGGAGGGAGCCAAGGAACCCCTGCTCATAAAGGAGTTTAAAAGATCCATGAGAATGGGGGCCAAGGTATGAAAATACACATCTTCAGAAATATGAAGAGTAACCACCTGGAATGGTGGGCTTATTGTGTTTTAGTCTAGAATTAGCTGATTTTTCCTCTCCTTTCATGATGGGAGCATCTAGGATATCAATTTGGGAGAGTGGTTATTTGAGTCTATTTGCTTTAGTGAGGTAGGGGAATTTACGTTTATTTGGCATGTCTTCTTGTGCAGGGAACAGAGTTGTATAGAATTCTCTGAATTCTACTTTTATGGAGTTGCCTCCTGAGATGCTGTGTCCCTTCTTATCTCTTAAGTGGCCCACTCTTCTTTGTTAATCTTCCTTCTAAGATTTTGTGCTAAGAGGCTTCCTGCTTTCTCCCCCACACATAATAATTGTTTCAGCCAGGTCAAGGCATACTCCGTTCTGCCCTGATACAGCAGGTGTAATTGCACAGGCAGCAGTCAAAGATCACCAAATTCTAAGGGCTCCTTATGCTTAGGTACCAGTTGTAATTCTTTGACTGTTCATTCTAGTTTATGTTGTTTACCCCTCCTTTATCTTATTTTCATTGGTGGCAATTGTGATCAGATGCCATCTGCGTGCAGCCTGAAGAGTGCCCCATAGTGTGATGCAACAAGCCTCACCCCTGTTGTTCTTCATAAAGTGCATGATTGATGCTTGGATAGCTGCCTTGTGTTGGTCATTTCATATTGTAGTATCTCTTAGTCTCGACGGACCGGAGACCTTTTTGGGTTCTGGGAAGTGTAGGACTACAGCAATCAGTGTATGATCTGACTTTCTTTTTGTTATGGGGTGTATTTCCATTACCAGCTTTGTTTCTAATAGTGCCAGCATATAAAAAAATTATCAATGCAGGGATATCTCTTCTGGTATGCTGAATAATAAGATTAGTCAGTGCAAGTGGTATGCAGCCTACTCCATCTATCACTACCCCACCTCCTTCAGCCATCTGATTCCCCACACTGTGAAGGCAACCCAGTGTCCTAAGTCACTGCCCCAATATGTCATGTTCTTTGCTCATCACTATATTGAGGTTTCCCTAAACAGTATCTTTCTGTCTAGTGTCTGTAGGACATCTGTGAGTGCTTAGGTTATGAAAGCATCTTGACCTGTGTTGGGAGCATATCTGCTGGCCACTGTGAAACTCTCCCCTCCTACTTTTAATGTGAGGGCAAGGATTCTTCTCCAAAGTTCAAGTACTTTTGCTCCCATCTCCCCATCAAAAATGTTCGAGCTCAAACTGTCCATCCCCTTCTTTTTTGCAGAATAAGATATTGGTGAGAGATATTGTCTAGGAAACTGTAATACACTGGGCTAATGGAGGGTGTAGGGAGACCCTACCCTACTAAAGCAGCAACTACAATTCTTGTCAGAGTGAAACACAAGCAAACCACAAATTAAACTACATTTAACCCTCTGGTAGATTGGCACAAATGCAGTCAGGCTTAACTTAAAGGCAATGTTAAAATACTTATGTAGCACACAAACAGTAATAAAGTGAAAACACAACACAAGGAAAATCCTGCACCAATTAAGCAAAATAGAGTAACATTTGAGCAGTCAGGCTTAACTTAGAAGGCAATGTGTCAAAAATGTGTGCAATATCTCACTAAGTAACACAGTGAAAACACCACAAAAATACACCACACAGGGTTAGAAAAATCAATAATTTTTATCTGAAAAAAATAAGGACAAAACAAAAAGAAATCCAATATGCACAAGTTGAAATCTCACTTTTGAAAGGTCTAAAAGAGTCTCAATCCTTAGAAATCAATAGATGTTTCTTTGTTGCATACAGTACCTGGGATGCATAAAAATAACGGCTCATGGGGGCCACAGAGGAGGAAGTGAGTAGAAAAATAAGGTGTTGCATCAGATTTTCCTGCGTGGCACAGACGATGCATCATTTCTTTCCACGCTGCAAGGGGTTGTGTTGTATTTCAGTCATACCTTAAATGGCTCTACAACATCCTCCCCTTCTCATTGCAGAAGTGGTAAAGCAGCCTAGTGCCTAAGAAACTAAAATGCAGTGCTTCAAGCATATATACACAAACGTCAATTGTGAAAAGTCAAAACACACTGTGAAGAAGTGGTCAATTTAGAAACTCAGCAATTGAGCTATTGGAGCCAAAATTAAAAGTCAGTGTCATTTTGAAAATCTCCAATTACAGTCTGAACAATTGAAGCAAGCAAATGTTCCACTTCGGAAGGTGGTAATGTGACCAAATCAGTGCCAAGAAAAAGCAAAGAGCACTCATGTTCTGAAGCCTGAGCTCCAGCTAAGGCAGCAGCATTCCGTGTTGAGCTCAATTTTGAAACCAGAGCTACATGATCCACGAAGGGCAGCTCATAGATGGCTTCCCTTAGCAAATGCATCCTCAACACACATGTCTGGTAATGAGCCCTTAGGGAGAACATAAACAGATCAGCGTCCAATGAAAGTAAGCACTGCGTAGAGTGACAAACCTTTAGTGCACACTTGAAAAGGCACCAGAGGCATCGAAACATGGGCTACACACAATCCAAAACCTGTCTGAATGATAGAGACCAGTTGCACTCCAGTTCTTCCAGGAGTGGTGGTCAGAAATACTGCATCATGCATTCACAACACAGTTGTGCTGTTGGAAGCGCCATCAGTCCTCCTTGTAGTGAAGGGGCAGCCTTTGTGAATAAAAAACAGCAACAGCAAGATGCCACCTATTAAAGCCAAAGTAATTGGAAATCCCCTGAAAATATTGAGTGCATGGCTGAAAATATTATGCCACATATAGAGTAGAAAGTGTTAACAAAATAAGAACCAACAGCCTTAAAGAAATGTACAATCCCTGTAGTACTAGACGCATAAAAAATCAGTTTCACGAGTTTACCAAAGTGTCTCGGAAAGTTTGTATTTAAAAGTATTTCTGCAGATGATCTCACCACTTAGAGTGCACAGGTCTCGAGTACAGATTTCAGTGCCACATGTTTTTGAAACAATAAAGCATTTAGTCCACTTAACTTGTCAAAATTCACATTTGAAGTAGCAATTTGGGGCCAAATGTCTGCTACTTTCGTCTGCTGCGTGGAGGTGAAAAGGACATTACAGCAACACGTGATGATTTGGGACCCCGACACAACATAAGCAATTCCGGCTCGCATTTCACAACAGCTCTCACTGCTAAGAAGCACATAGATTCCATTATAGAGCACCTGGAATGCTGGTCTGAGCAAGGGGAGTGGAACACCCTTCAGATAGAAAGCTGAATTTGATGTTGAAGTGTTACACGCCCAGTGCAAGGGCAGGTGCCTACAAACCATTGATTGGCTCACAGAAGTCTTGCATTCACTGCCGCTAAGAAAGACCTCTTTCTTGCCATTGAGACATTTGTGGGAAAAGGGAAGCTCCCACGCCTCATGAATGTAACCATCGCCTAACCTTTCATACCTGCCCATTGGAATGTTTTTAAGCAGGACGTGAATTGCAGTGTTGAAATAGGCACATTGATGACCCCATATATTAACCATCCAGCAGATGGTATTTCAGCCACAGTAAAAGGCAACTTTTCTTACTTCTCTCAATGTTGAAGATAACATGGGACGCTTCCTTTTTAGCCTTTATTTGTTGATATCATATCAATATAAAGGCTGAAAAAATGTCCCTCTTACATACATGTTGCCAGGGAATGCGACCAGATTTAAATCTTTGTAGTGTCCAACCTAATTGCATAATGGACCTAAGCTGGCTCTGTCCATGTTGTAAAAATGACATTCACTTTTCACAATGTCTATTGCAAATAAAACAATGTTGTTTAAAGTGTATATACATTTGGGCAAGGTGTTAATCCCATTTACTACAATGGCTAATGCTTTCTGTAAGTTTTCCTGATCTATTTGCCTTAACCGGGCAGTGAACTCTTGTTGGGAAAGTTTCCAAATTTAAGTATAAATTGCATATAAAAAACACTTTCTTTGTTGTCTTCTGGGTCCTTACAGGAAATCCTGCAAGTCTGTGTTGCTAGAAAGGAGACTGAGGTGTTCTTTAACAGCATCTAGTGAGGAACTTTTTAACCACTGCTGGCACAATTTCCCTACAATGTATGTTGTTACTATACCCACATGTTCTGGTGACACATAGCAAGGGTCTAGTCTGTTCTTTCTAAAACCCCCTGTGGAGTTTACAAAATGCGCATGACAACCATTTCTGTCCCCTGGCCACAATAACCACCCACCAGGATATGAAAGTGATGTGTTAAATGTTCCATTTTGGAACCACTCATCGAGATGATCTTACGTTGCGTTAATGTATTTTTGCCATTTATAGAATTTTAACAGGGGTAGGGATACTGGGCGCATTTAATTCCTTAATTTTTGCCAAGCCTGAACAACTTGTCTGTTGTACAGTTTCATTTAAAAATGTCATTTGAACAGATATCAGGCATGCTCTAAATAAAGTTTCCTTTCCTCTTTTTTGCCAATTGTTAGTTCCCTATACACTCTTTAAGTCAATTGACTTCAGCCAATATTCATAGCCTTTTATAGCCAACCGGGAAACAGAGGAATCAGAATAAATGAATTTTGTATCCGTCAAAATATGGTGCATTTCCCTTATTGGCAATTTAACATAATACGACTCACCATTTATGACATTGTGCCCAGAAAAATATGCAAACTTTTCAGAGTATGTTTTAGAACTCCTTATTGGCAGAGTTGGACAATGTCCCCTTTGTGTATAATTAAAAATGGGTTTTGGGGTACTTGCTCCATGAATGTAATGATGTCCATAATAATTGCACCAGAACAAGCCACCATAATTTTGATTTTATTTTGATTTATAAACATCTTCACTTTTAGATACAAAAAATGCTCTAGTTCAGAAAACATAGAATCAACGGTTTTTGCCTCCCAAATAATCATAAACAACTCCAGGTATTATTACATCATTAATTGAAAGTTCAAATACATATGGAATTTGAAAAACCTTCATCGGGCCACACATATCAAAAGATACTCCATCCCAATCCCATCAGGAATCAGCACAGCTGAAACGTTCACCAGGGACAAGTCTGTGCGGACCCCATGGGAGGAAAAGTGTGGTTTTCGGACCTTATCCACTGGTTCAGCTGTAGACCATTCAGGAAGGTAATGACCATGTAATAATAAGAAAAAGACAATGACAAACCCAATCCAAAGAAGGAAGGCAAGTAAAGTTAATAAGAGCCACATATAGTTTCATGGACAAATGCAATAGTTAATTTTGAGCCAATTTATCAGCTTACGTGCTCTTGACAGTCTTGTTGCAAAAGAGGCAGATGAGTTGGTGAAAGAGCCCTTGACGTCGGCAAAATATCTAGAACCACTTTGTGCAAAAACTGTAGCGGTGTTTGGAAGAGGAGATCTGGCAGAAGTCTCTCCTGGTGGGTCATAATTAACTATTTCATCACTCAATGTTGTTGACATTGCTTGTTGCAGAAGAATTTGGTGGGACTATTGAGAGATCATTTTCCACCCTCTCCAAGCTTGGAGAGGTGTCAGCGTTGCTGCTCAAAACCTTTAGAGGAACATTCTGGTTTGTAGTAAGAGGGAGTCTGGGACTACTCAGGAGTCCTCCAGATCTGGTGTGCAGGATCAGCCATAAGGTGTAGCTTGACAGTGTTAATGGAGGCAAAGTGGTTTTCTTTAGAACCAGGCAGCGGTGGTAGAATAATAGCTCTGGTACCGTGTATACCCAGGACTGCAACAGGTGCACAATAAGAAGGCCCAAACTCCTTTTTCACAGCAATCTCTTCATTCACTAAATCCCCAACTTTTGGAATCCAGCAGGTACATGTTATTGGTGCATCCCTTATTCCCAAGAAGGCAGCAAGTGCATTGTCATCATGGAACTGTTGTAAGTCCTGCAAGACAGTGACATGTTCATTTATGTCAAAAGGTGTATCTGCCACCTTCGCGCCAGGACCATCAAGATCTGGAACATACATTTGTGTTTCAAAGAGGCACTCATATGGTGTATGCCCTCCCAGGGAACTTCTGGGCCGATTATTAAGTTCTCTCTGGACTCAACAAAGGTGATTAAGCCAACAGCAGCCCATGACTGATACTCTAGCTGTTAAGGACTGCTTTAAGTCCTGCTTTTTTTGCTCCGCATCACTGTTCCCTCAGGATGATATGGAGACCAATAATATAGTTGAACCCCAAATAAAGCCATGGTGTCCCTGAATGCCCTTGAGGCGAAAGCAGGGCCCTGATCTGAGTGGAAAGCTGCTACTGCATATGTACCGACTTGCAAATCTTTAATAACAGTTCGAGCTTCAGCTGAGCATCGTGGCCACACCCGTAGGAATCTGGAGCATGAGTCAACAGCGACTAGGATATATTCGTATGCACCATGAGGTGTCAAGGGACCACGAGGGTCCAGGTACACACATTGTAGAGGTTTGTTGGAAATTAGGAGGGCTGTCTGCGGTGGGTATTTGACAGTGGACTCTTTTATTTGCTGACAAATCTCACAAAAAAGGACATACTGTTTGGTCTGTTCGTATAGACCTGGCCACCAGTAACATGCCTGTAATAGTGAAATAGTAGCCACCACACCAGCATGGGCAGAAACAACTCCCTCATGCTCTGCTTTAATCAATTCAGGACTCTGATCTTGGTTGGGGATCAGACGATCACCCACCCCTGGTATTGCTACTATGGCAGTATTTGGGCTAGAAATACGGTAGGAATACTTGGCAGGAAATGCCTTTGGGATGGGTTTGCTTTCAGCCAAAACTTTCACAACAGCCAATGTTTCTTCATCCACCCTCGACCGTGAATGAGTTATTGCAGCAACAGAAGCTGCAGGTACTGCTGACTTATAATGTGTATTCCAACATGTTGATGTCCCAATGTATGAACTATATGTACATAGCGTCGTTTTTCTTTCAGATCTGCTACTTTCCCCCACAACAGTCTGTGTTTGATGGTGCTGATTTTTTAATCTCTGAACCCATTCCAGCACCAGTAATACCGGTATTCATTAAAGGATGGGACATTGTAGTACGAATCACAGACGATTAATGTTAGCTGTCCTGAATCTGTGTGTTTCAGTGCCATCAACAAAGTGTTGAGCTCTGCTAATTGTACAGTGCAGTCCCCTAAGGTCTGCGTGTAGGTGTGTTGCGGATGGAATTCACCATCCTTCATATAGCCACTCACAACCACACAGGGGGAGGAGTATTGATGTTTAGTGCCTACTACTGGTTGGGCTGAGTCATCAGTGTACATAATTATTTGGTATTGTTCAACAGGCAAGGTGTTTGCTGGAACTGGGTATTCTAGTTTATATTGGAGGAATTCTTGAGTTTGTAATTTAGGGTCAAAAACATAATCAACATCAGTGGCTGTCAGAGACGCTGCCCATTGAACCCAAGTGGATATAGTGCCTTAGCACTGGGAACGCTGGCTTTTGTGACAGCCTCAAGGGCTGGAATCAGAGATACAACAATAATGCATTTCCCCTGGGCCAGAGGTCTCTCTTTAATGACAGTGATCTGAACTGCAGTCAAAATATTTTTCTGGGGGGCAAAGCATTGTTCAGCTGTGGAATACAAATGTGATTTGTTTAAGATAGGAACTGTATCACCCTCATTGAACGTTACATAGGTGAAACCAGTGGCACCAGCAATTACTCTAGTGACCAAATGTGTTTTGTAGTCTCTTGTGTGTAATTGTTTAGCTGCAAGCATTTCTTGTTCCAATGCTCTGAGAATGCATGGGTGTTTGACGATCCAATATTTGCTTGAAAAGTCAGAAAATATTACATCATCTAATGATTTAATGCATTGTGAATAATCTGGAATGTAAGTTCTGCCAAAGTTTAAAAAGCCTAACAATGATTAGAGCGTTTTGATGGTTTTGGTGGTTGCAACTGTGTGCATTTTTCTACAAAACTGGGGCACTAGGCTCTTGCCTTCATCTGATAATTTGTATCCCAAATAAAGGGAGCACTAAGAAAGGCTATTTTCATTTTTTTTTTATTTTAATTTGTAGCCTAATTCTACAAATTCCACAACAATGAGGCTCACCCAACTTACATGTTGAACGAGATTATCATCTATAAGGTAGACATGACCTTCATAGGCCAATGACTCATGGTCAATGTCATGTAAAATTGAAGTAACACAAGCTGAAAACAATTCTGGACAGTTTTATACCTCTGCGAACATAAAGTACTAAAATGTATTAAATCCCTACTTTCAGGTGCTATATTTTGGCAAAAAAGTGTATTTTTTGTCCACTATATTGTTAATAAGTGTTGTACTGTATGCGTTTTGAATGGCAAATGTGTGTGTGTGACTATTTAAATGTCTATAGTCTAAGACCATTCTATATGAATGGTCTGGTTTAGGTATGGGAAACAACAGGTTGTTCATTGGTGAGACACAGAGTTCAATTATGCCCTGGTACTCTAGTTGCATGAGGATTTCCCTCACGGGTGCGCTAGCTTCATGTTTGATTGGATATTGTGGTTGAGGTTGTGGTTGGGACCTAATTGGAATTATAAGGTAGGGAGAATCTTTATCCCACACTACATGGCTGCAATATAACACGGGTGCCTGCGGCAATGCCAAATAAAAAACGTGCAAGCCTCCCTGAGCTCTTTTGGAACAAGGGGTGAGAAGGATGGTTCAATTACCACCTTATATGGGAGATTATGGACAATTGGCCAATCTTTTTCAGCCAATAAAATATCATAAATGGTAGTTACGAAATCCCAAAGATAGCATCAATTGTGCGCTCAATGTCTCCTAATTGTATTTTTAGTTTATACACCCTATTGGGTGTGGAGACGCACATGTCTGCAGTCTTGACTTGTAAAAAGTTGTTAGTTGCTTTCTCTTCCAGATGCTCTTAAAGATTCCAGCGAACCTTTGTGACTTCTGCTGCGCTGTCTACCAGGGCCAGTGCCCACTTCCTTCAGTAAAGCTCTCTTCCTGAGTGGCATTTCGTATAGAAATCTTTGCCACCTTTTTATTTTTGAATTGAGGTGTTTGTTGGGAAAGTTTCTCTTCTTTTTTAACGGACATTTCCAATGAGCATTGTGACTCGCTGACAACTTTTTCTTATTGAATTGAGGTTTTTGTTGGAGAAATTTCTCTTCTTTCTTTAACAGACATTTCTGATGAGCGTTGTGACTCCTTTCTTGATTTCACTGACTCAGTTAGCTGTCCTGCCTGCCCACCTTTCTCTTTGCTTTTATCCAATGAGTTCTTAAAAGAACAAGATTGACATGTATCAGTATATTGATATCTGTCAGGATTTTTTACATTATATCTATTTCTAAGATGATAGCATTTTTGAGGAGTCTCCGAATGCAATGTAATTGTGATTTACTAGGTCTGGCTCCCAGATTATCCCGCCCAATGCTAGAGTATGTCTCTATGATAATCTTTGGCAGCTCGCATTCTCAATCCTGTACATGAATGTCACGGAGCCACAAGCGCACTGCTAGTGCACTGCTTCCCCTTTAAGATTACTTAATGTTATTGCAGACACAGTGGCAAAATTGCCCAATATTTGCATCCCCAAATCCAGGGCCTGGGAAGCCTCATAGTCATCTTGAATTTGTTTTAACACTTCCAGAAGATTGGCACGTGTTGGTGTACCGTGTGCAGTAGTGTAGAGCATGGCAAATACTGTGTTATCTACTGTGGGAACCATTCCAAATGGCAAGAACATAGTGAGTTTATCTTTAGGTCCTGAATGGGGACTACTGCTTCTAGCACATTTACTTTTTTAACTAACCAAACTGGAATGTCTTCCCGTTTGGCGGGTACCTTACCCATGATCAAATATACAGTCACAGGTTTAATGCCTGGTGTGACTGCATGTGGTTCTGCTGGGGCAGCTCATACTGGGTTGGTATTTAATGTTTGCATTACAAACTGTACTGAGTCTATATACTCGCAGAATGACCCCGGCACACAGAATGGTATAATCACAGTTCAAATTGAGGACAAGTGTCCCTGGTGTTAAGGCTTCCTTGGGTGGTGTGGAGTTAGTTGTGTGTGTAGCATGGGGTTTTTTGGAAAAGAGTTCCGCAGCTAAGAGATCTCGATTGTCATCGAAGGAAGCCATGCCTGAGTGTCTTGGAGAGATAGGCCAGAAACAGAGAGTACAAATGAGAAAGTATAGCTAGATGTCTGTGTAGACGGAGTGCAGCTCACCGCATATGGTCAGGAAGCAACCAAAAGCAAAGAATATAAGGGTAGTTAGGGTGAGAGCAGCCGCACTTCCGTTGAGTAACAACACAAGTAATAAGAGAATCAGTGAAAATTAAACATTGGTGCTCGATGGGTCGGGTGCCTAACTCCCCTAATAGGCACAGATATGCGTAACAGGTACACAATGGTAATATCAGCAGAATGACCCCGGCACACAGAATGGTATAATCACAGTTCAAATTGAGGACAAGTGTCCCTGGTGTTAAGGCTTCCTTGGGTGGTGTGGAGTTAGTTGTGTGTGTAGCATGGGTTTTTTTGGAAAAGAGTTTCGCAGCTAAGAGATCTCTTAAAGATCTCTTAGCTGCTTCCTGACCATATGCGGTGAGCCGCACTCCGTCTACACGGACAGCTAGCTATACTTTCTCATTTGTACTCTCTGTTTCTGGCCTATCTCTCCAAGACACTCAGGCATGGCTTCCTTCGATGACAATCGAGATCTCTTAGCTGCGGAACTCTTTTCCAAAAAAAACCATGCTACACACACAACTAACTCCACACCACCCAAGGAAGCTTCAATGCAGTGCATATTTGGTCAATTAAGGCCAGGTAGGACCATCATTGCTCAGAGGACCTAACATAACATGTAGTAATGTGTGGGGTAGGGCGCCATCAAGCCAGTGATTATGGTCTTGAAAAGATAGGGGCATCTCTAAGTATGCGTATGCTCTGTATTGTGCAGGTGTATTAGCAGGTGTATAATGATGAAATGTATTAGTGTTCCCATCAACTGCTGGAAAGCTACCCCAGAATAAAACATTTCTGTTCTATAGGCTGGATGAGCCTCAACTACAAATGTTACAGGACCTCCCTGGGCTGTAAGGCCATTAGCTAACATAAGATCAGCGAAGGTAGATTGCATGTTTACTGCAATTACCACCCGTTGTGGGTTCGCCATGATAGATATACCTGTTCAGAGGATAAGTACACCCTGAAGGAATCGATCCATTTAAGGTTCAAGCGTGAACAACCTACAGCATCGAATAGGTACTACCTATCTAGCTGAGGAGAAAATCTTCAATACCACAGATGTCTCCATATGTAGTATTGAGGTGCCTTCAGCACGCAGAGAGACAGAGATACTCAGGGGGATCTGAAAATCATTGCCTGACCAAACGTTGGTAGCACCATGTTGTGCTGGCTCTCATTGTACCAATGAGGCTGCTTGAGTTGGGCGGCAGCATCACCTGAATTGTGGGGAACTGAGTCCAATCCCACACCATGACAACTGTCAGCCTACTCTGTTTCCAGCCAGCTAGCAGCGCCTCATCTCTGCCCAACAACAGGGATGATTTGTGGCTACCAGGCTCATGACATTGTGACTTCTCAGGGGAATTGTGGTGGATCATATCTCATCCTTTTCTCTCAGTTACATTAGTCTCACATATGCAAAGACAATCAGAGGCAGGAAAAGCTTTATTGAATCAGCTGCATCTTAAATAAAATAACATTGAATGCACTAATTGGAATGATGAAACTTACTAGAAGCAAAATGGTGACAAGAAAAGTAAAACAGAGGAAAAGTCCTACCATACTGTCACTATGCACAATATATGTAATTCCTATCTAAGCTATGTTGCAGCACAGCAGGATAATCCCTAATCCACCCTTCAGAATTTCCCCCTGGGAAGACATCATCCCCCATACCTGAGTATGACAGTTGTGAAGAAGGCTTTTATCTATAGAGACACCATTCACACATGGACCAGGGAACCGGTGGTCTCATTGAGCAGCTGTAACAAAGTCAGGCAGCAAATGGCTGGGTCATCTGACTGGAACCTCCCTCTAACATGCATGGGACAGGGAAAAGTTTTTATAATAAAACATCTGATGTTCTGAGAAAGTGTCCCCACGTAAGAATATATGTGTTTCTGTGAATGTTAGAGACTCAGTGTACCACTTGTGCTGACAATCCTATCTTGCTGCTGCCTTGAAGAAAAGCACAGAGTGAAAGAATGTCATGCTAAGAAATATATATTGCTTTCCTAGGTGAAAGGACAACAAGATAATGGAAATAAAACACCACCATGAATGTGGCCGATTCTAAAAGAATAAAATTAAATTAAATTAAATGTGACTAGGCTTAAGGGCACAAGCAGCCGGCCTCTTTGCTAAAATAACGTGCCCACAGACATCACTAAAATGGCTTTATAACAGTTCCTCTTAAAGAGTGGAAGAGTGTTGCCCCACCTGCAGTGAGTGCAGGAGGCAAACACAAATAAATAAAATGGATAATAATGCCATTCTATTTTGCCACCTGCATGCGCTGTGTACAGTGCGAGCATAAGGGCAGGGTTTCGGGCTGAATCCTGCAAATGCAGGATGACTGCTGCCCCTTTCAATGTGCATGTTTAGTTGGCTGGCTTTCTTGCTACGGCCAGCCTGACACACATATTGTAGACCCAGCAATCCTAGGGCTGTCAAACAGCCTGGGATTGCAGGCACAGTCCCCAGCCTGTGAACACAGCATGAGAGCAGATCCAGGATTAGTTGGATTGCATGCCACTGAGCATGAAGAAAGTCATTCCATTCTTCCTTTTGGAGTCCTGGAAAAACATGCTGCACAGGGGGAGCTGCATATATGGTGAGTTTAGCGCCATCGCACCTCACCATATCTTAGTCTTCTTAGCCACCACTGTTATATGGTGGTATCACATTAATCGAGCAATAAACTTTATTCCAGCTATAAAAGCACAGCCATTAAAGCACAATGCACATTTTAAAAAAAAGAAACACGCTAAGAAACAATCCCAAGTCACAAAAAAACTCAACAAATCAAGGTAAAATTGTACAGGGAATTCCCTCAACACACAGCATCAGACTATCAAAAAGTCATTGATTTTCTCTTGGCCAGGGCAAACTTTAGAAATGAGCAGAAGCTATGACAGAGTGAAGGGAAGTTTGTGGATTTCAGATATACCAGAGCCTCAACACTTCTTCTAATACCACAGGATCTGATTAATGGGACTAAGAACCTTTTAGAATAGTAAATGAAGCAGACTCTGGGGTGAGGACTCATCAAAGGGGCAGATTAACACAATAGTAGGATCAAATTGACCCACTGGAAAGCTTAGATTCCACCTCACGATGCCAAACCTGAATCGAGTTAACAAAACTCTCTCCCGGGTAGTTTCCATCCAGTGCAAGTACGGTTCCATATTAGTGATGGTTTGCAGTTTGCAGATTTTCATACTCCCTAACAGAGATGTTCAGTAATCCACTTTCCTACCTTTACTGTCTATTCCTAGTTATTAATGCTCTCTTAACTCAAGTTAGGTCAGCCTTAGATTTGCCAGAGGGGGAAGAGAAAAGATCAGGTCTTCCCAGCCCGAACATTTCCTGGTTAATATGTAAAAGCCAAGGGATAGCTAGGCTTTTGTCACAAGCAAGGCAATCCAAGATTACCTTTCTGTTTAAGCCTGCGTGAGGATTTGCCCAGATAACACACCAAAGCACCAACAGGGCCAATTTGATGACATCTTCAACAAGACCAATGCCAAGCTCTTGATGGACAATGTAAGTGGCAAAAGCCGGGGGTACACCCCAGAGACAGCGGAAGACCCTGTTCTCTTCGGTCTTGAGGGCAGAAATGTTAGAATATCCCCAGATACCAGCCCCATAGGTAAAAATGAGGAGGCATTTACTCTGAAATACCTACAGCAAAGGGGCCATGGGTTGTGTGCCAATGCAAGATGCTGGGCTGTAAATATAGCCAGCAGCACTGACAAACCTTTGGGTGGCTTTATACTTGCATGAACCCCAGTTACCCCTAGCATAAAGTACCACCCCAAGGTAAGAAAAATATTGGGTGAAGGCAACCTGGTACCCTTGGAGATAAATGGTCCTTGGTTTCATAGATTTAGGCCCACAAAGCTTGGTGAAGCTAACACATTTCTGAAAGAGGATGTTTAGGGTCTTATGTGTTCTCCCCATTAGGACAGCATCAGCCACATAAAGAAATGCGGGGACTTTTTTCCTGCCCACCATCGGGACATCTATAGCACAGGCAGACAAGGTCTCCTTGAGGCTGTTGAGATACAGCAAGAAGAGGATTAGAGCCAGCACACACCCCTGGTTAATGCCCTTCCCCAGCAAAAAGTTGGAGGTGTGTTTGCCTGCAGGGCCATACCTAACTGATGCTGATAGGTCAGAGTGTAAGGCTCGCAAAATTTGGACGAGCCCTGGACCCACCCACTGGTCACACAACAACACCCACAGCTTAAATCTAACCACACTGTTGAAGGCGCTGGACAGATCCATGGAGGCTGGGCAGTTGCAGCCCTGCTCTGTGATGGTGTTGCTTATAAGCTGGTGTAAAATAACATATTGCTCCACCATGCCCAGCCCCTCATGATAACCATACTGCACCTCCAACAGTGTGTTCGTCTCCGTAGCCCAGGATAACATGCCCTCCAGTACAACCCTCCCCGTGATTTTTACTGTAGAGTGCAACAAACATATTGACCGTAGCAATATGGGGACTGTGAGTCAGCCTTTGTGAAGCTGGGTACGATGGTGGCAGTATGCGGAGAGTCAGGGAGTTCACAACAGGTAAAGTCATTAAATCAATTACACAGTAATGGGGCCCACAAATCTGGGGAAGATTGATGTAAGTCAATCAGTACCTGGTATCTTATCAAATGTTTGGAGTGTGTACTCATCTGGAAGTTTTGGGGACTGATCTAAGTGACCATAGTATTCTTTCTGTGGCCCTCGATTTAGAGCTTAAGGCTCTTGACTCCTGGAACTCTGGGAAAGATAGTGAAATCTATAATAAGGCTTTTTTTGGTCACATGACAATATAAAGCATCTGGGCAATAGTATTAAAATACTAAGCCTCGGTTTGTCACTAGATGACCCTATTCCATGATCCGAAAGGCAGTTCTCCCTCTTCCGAGCATTTGGGAGTTGAGCTGGAGGTAAAAGAGCCAAGTCACCTAGTAAGATCTTTTGAGCCGTAAAAAAAGGTGAATTGTGAAATAAACTCTTTAGTTAGGAAGCAACTTAAATTTACCTCGATTATGAGGCAGAGGGAAATTAATCGCCTGAAGCACATAAGAACCATTTTGAAGGTATCTGAGCGCAGGGAGGAGGATAGGAAATGGATTCATCAGAGGGAAGCTGCTCTTTCATTTAATTCTCACAAATTCTGGTCTCTAATAGCCAAATATTGTGACTCTACAGTTAAAGCTGAGGATATTGCAATATCTGATAATGTGTGCGCTCAATATCTATTGCACTTTTATTCCTGTAACTCAAGTAGCAGTATTGAGTTCGTCCTTAGTGTTGAAACAGATTCATTGGAAACATGTGGCCCACCAACCTGTAAGGAAACTGAAGGCTTCATTAAGGGTGCAAAAACTTCAGGTGCTTTGGGCCCTGATGGACTCCTGATTGCTGTCATTAAACAGGAGGCTTTTTCATGGGCTACTTTTTTATGTCCACTGTTCCAGTATAGATATCTATCTGGAGATATTCCATACTCCTAGAAGAGAAGTATTATGGTACCCTTTTATTAAAAAAAAGGATCAGAGACCTCCCCTGCTAGCTGTGGACAAATTGCCCTTCTGGATGTGACTGGGAAACTATTTGCAAAAAGTATATTACTTCATATCCAAGTCTGGGAATTTGGTAATAACCTTATACCTTTTGAGCACACGAGCTTTCAAAAGAATTGTGAAACCCTTGATAATATTATGGCCCTTTAAACTCTAATTGAAAATTATCCCTTGGCTACGGGCATTCCGATGTATTCTGTTTTCATTGATTTCCACAGTGTTCAAGAGGGTTGACAGAGGGAGTTTGTGTAGTGTAGAAAACTGTCCATTTTAGGGATTCTGGCTCTCCACCTGGGGCTTATAATTACCCTTCATTCTTTTACTTGGACTCAGGTCTTGATAAGAAGGAATAAGGGTTTGTCTAGAAAAGTGGCAACACACAATGGCTTGCTAGCGTCACTTCTGTTTTCGCTTTATACTCATGATTGGCCTTGTAGAATTGATCAGGTAAAGGGGGATCCACCTAAATTAGCCTCAACGAATGTTGGTTGTCTTCTACATGTGACAATGTTATTTTGCTGGACTTCACCCTGATAGGGCTTCAAAGACATCTCCGTGTGTATGCGGAATATGCGGAAGAACACTTTCTAAAAATAAACACACCTAAGAGTAAAGTTATGATTTTTAAAACAAAAGGGAGTAGAACTAAACGTAATTGGTTTCTGGGGGAAGGAAAGGGGGAAGTGGTTCAGTTTTACTCTTAGCTTGGAAGACGTTTTTTCAAGTAGCTGCTTAATTAAAGATCACAAAAAGCACTGAAAAAGGAAGGTGTTGTCACAGACAAGGCTAAAAATTGAGCTTGTCTACTTAGACCAGTTTGTCAGGGCATCAGACGCACAGCAAACAGAACTCAGGGGACAGGATTAATGGTATACACCTTCATATATAATACATTAATGACATTTTGGTAGGGGCTCTTACACTAAACAAACCAAATCAATCCAATGTTACAAGCATCACCTGGACTAGCCTGTACCTTGTACATCCATAACTCAATACAAATATTTTCCAAGAATAACTGAATGGTACAGTGGTAAAACACATTTATTTCCCATTGATTATATTAAGCCCCGGTAAAATTCAAACTGCTGGAATTTGGTATTGCGCTTGTTGTGCAAAATTTCCAAAATCTCAGCACTATGCCACCACATGTAATTATGCTGCTGTTCACAGCAAAATGATAATGTGGTAGCGTAGGAACAACACAAAACCCTGAACACAAACTACTGTTTTTGTGCAGGATTTGTGCTTTTCATACTATTTTGTAGTGTGAAATGCATCGTAGCATCAACAATTAAATGCATTTCTTGTTACATTTCAAACTTAAATGACCCATTTAATTTCCACAGGATTGCAAGAAATTTCCCAAAATTTTGCATACATATATGAAAGAAAATTCAATCACTTTCGCATAGCCCTAGATACTTGCTCTACAGCGCAACAATGTGATTCCTTTCCCTGTGGTCTTGTTTGGTACCCAACATTAAAGTCATTCTTTTCGAGAACTACAAGATGCTCCAAGAAAGTGCGTACTGCTGCTGCTGGTGCTACAACTGTTTTACATATGCAAGGAAGCTTCCAGTAATCCTTTGGTGCCTCTTGTTTATATTTGTTGGAAGCTTGAACTCACAACCCTTGTCAAGGTGAACCCTCAAAGTCACTAAACTTGAGCTCAACCCTAACTATGGCACATGACAGGCAGGCTTAACCTAGGGAAATGTGTAAAGTATTTATGCAGTACCAAAGCAGTAATAAAGTCAAAATGCAAACAATAAAAATCATCAACCCAATTAGAAAAATGAGAAAAATTAAATACACAGAATGACACAACGATGACAAAAATCTAAGAAGTGGAACCAATTCTATGTTTTTTTCAACTTTTACAAATAATGCCAAAGAGCACAATGGATGGGATTTGAGGCTGGCCATGATGGAGAATGAGTCAGATACATTAACCAGGTTTATTGTGGACAAAGAATTTACCTTCTCACTTAATCCTTCAAGTCCTAATCCACCACAGGACTACACTTCTAAAGCTTTCACTCAGAGACTTACAGGGTGTCAGCAGTGGCAACATAAGTGTTCAGTCCAGGTGCAGTTGCCACTAGTTAGCTCTGAACTTCTAAGGAAAGGTTTCTTGTAGCTTATTGTATCCCTGTAGCTTGAGCAGGTCAGCATTATGACCCCTGGAGTCCACCTCTTTGTCCTGGGTACAAGAGGGAGCATGTCTAGTCCTTCAGGCCTCCTCTCAGGTCACAGATAGCAGGGTCAGGCCTCTTCTGATCTTCTGCAGGACGTGGTCTAAAGTGGGTGCCTGAAGATGCTAAATTTATGCCTAGCACTAGGTGGTGGATAGGAATGACTGGGCACACCCCTAACCAATGGGAGAAATATTCCCATGCTACTTAGTTTTTGCATTGTTTTGGATGGTGAAAGTCTTCGTTCACAGTGAACTTGGGCTGAAAGACTGGTGCATTGCTTTGGAAGTATACTATGGTAATTGTAGTATCCTCTTACATCTAACACTAAAATCCATTTTGAGGTAGCCACTGTACCAGCAATAAACCCAGTCATCTCATCGAACAAAAGCAGAGACCTTCAGCTAGCAGACAAGGGATCCATCAGAATCATCTTGCCATTCTTTTGTCTCCACTTTCAAGTGTGCCTCAAGTGTTGCATGTGAACCCAGCTGAACTTCCAAGGAGGATTTGAAACTCAAACAGAATTTATCATTTAACACTGTAGTGCCAAAAACGGTGCCCATGCCTTCTGCCCTGAATATTCTGTGGAGCTCACAGGGGTCATCTCTGTCCATTCAGATCTGATTCTTGTTTGCTACAGGGAGGAATTACACACCTTTTAGAGGTTAGGCTAGGAGAAGCAGGAGAGCCAAATTCAAATTAGCCTCCATGAACCTCAGGCAGAGAAATGGTAACTTTCTAAAAGTTACTTTTCCTTCATATATTTTGAAAGTCTGACTTAATCTTTGCATTGGATTTTGAATAACTATTTTAATAACTATAAAATTTGTTGTTTAGCTATTTTTCCAGCTGGTTCCATTATTGCGATAATGTATTAAAATTTCATTTTGAACTTTGCTTTTCTACATTGGACAGTTAGGTTTGGCACAGAGAAAATAGTGTTTGAAAGACAGTCACTATAAGGACATGTTAACATTAAATTTCTGTGTGTCCTGCCAATTAGTGTTATCAAATTTGACCATGTTTAAAAGAAGGGGGAGCACAGACACTTTACTACTAGTTAGTGGCATAAAGTGCAAGAGTTCTACAGTAAGTGGAAACAATAGGATACAAATGGGGCACACTACTCAAAAGATGTCCCTTTCCTACAGGAAGGATTACTCTTCTGATGCCTATTTGGCGCCAGTTTAGTGTATCTAAATGAAGAGTGCGTTGGCAGATGCCCATACATTACCTATGTATGTATGAGAGAACTTTATGGCTAGGAAGCTAATAAAGGCATGAAGCTCTGCTGCCTTCTGAGTGGCTTTTGAGGAATGAGGTAAAAGACTCCTTGGAAATCAAACATCTTTTATCCCACAGAAAAGTAAATAGCTCACAGGCTAAGCAAAAGCCTCATTTCAACAACTTCTCTAAAAAGCTCATACTATCCCTCTCATAGGCCATCCTCCTTGTGGTGCACCTTGAGCTCATCCAGTGAGAGAGGCATGGAGGTAGGTTGATCATGTTTTAATAACACCAAGTTATGACAAACCTCAACTTGTCTTCCCATCAGCTCATGCTTCTAAATATATTTTAAGCATTCAAAACTCCCAAAGAGTACTTGTGTTTCCATACACAGGGAGTACCTGTTAGAATGGAGGAATCTGGTTCTCAGAGTATGCACCCTATACAAGCAGGAACTACAACTCTATTCAGGGTAAGCTGGAAACACACTTAGAGATACCCTGTGCTCAGCCTCTGATAGCTTGGCACAGAGCAGTCAGGCTTATCTAAAGAGGCAATGTGTAAAGTATTTGACCAACACACACACACAACAACACAATGAAAGCACCACAAAAATACTCCAGACAGAGTTAAAAAATAGATTATATTTTTATGAGTAAAACAATCAAAATGATAAAAATCCAATAAGAAGAATTTGGGTTATGAATGTTAGAAGGATAAATCAAAGGGAGTGCTTAGAAGTCAATAACGCTTAGAGGTTATTTATTTATTTATAGTCTTGTAAAGTGCACATCTACCCAAAAAGTGTTTCCCGGTGCTAAGCATGACTTACAGCCAAGCTGTCAATACCAAATAGCCATGTCTTCAAGCCTTTGCAAAAAACGAGCAGAGAGGTACAGTCCCTAAGAGCTTTGCGGAGGGCATTCCATTGTTTTGGGCCCGGCACGGCAAATGAGCATCCTACCGTGAAGAGAGCAAGTTTGGAGGACTGGTGGGTTGTAAGGTGTCACAAGACCTAGGATGTAAGAAGACCTATTTTGGCTTTGGTCATAAACATAGAACAGAGAGCCTTAAATTGGACTCCTTTAAGGAAAAGGAGCCAGTGTAACTCCAGAAGAAGGTGGGAAACTCAAACATGCTTGGGAAGCCGAAAGAGCAGCTTTTCGGGCACATTCTGACTCATCTGCAAACATCTGCTAGAAGCAAGATTTATTCCCAAGTTAGGATGTTACCATAAGATAGATGAGATGGAATAAGGGCTTGAACTAGAGTCCTCTGAGCAGATTGTGGAATCATCCAGATGATCTTCCGCACCCATTTAAGCACAGCAAAACAGGCAAAGGTCACCTTAGGACCCTGAGACTTTATCAATGGTTTTTCATCAAGGACAAAGGTTACTTGAGTTTGCACTAGACTGGTGTAAATCAGAAGTTCAGGCCGACCACGATGGAGGGCAGATTGGCTGCAGGACCCACGCAGGGCCTGCTGAGAAAGTATCTTGGATGGAGGATAGCATGGAGAAGTGATGTGAAAGCAATGCTTCAGTTCTGATCTGTGCAGTCAGGGGATGCGTTGTCATGGAGCCACGCAGTTGTTGTTGTGATGTCCTCCAAGTGCAGCGTTGAACCCTTGGTGATGAAGCCAATGCGTCATCATCAAGTCACACAGCCAGCCATGCAAAGGTGATGCGCTGTGGCTGGTGATGATGCTTCGATCCTGAGCCACTCAGTCAGCGATGCAAAGTCCTTGTCCTCAACGGAAGTGGTGATGCGTCAGTGTCGAGGAGGGATGCAGCGATTCTAATTAGAGCAACGGCGATGAAACGTTGGCTTTGAGGGTTTGCAGCACAGATACTCACTTCCAAGGGCCCAGGACTGGATTTGCACGACTTGGCAGAGCAGGACTCACAGCAGACAGAGTACAAGTGCTGGTTGCAGGTTGTAAACAGTCTTTGATGTCCCTGAGACTGCAGAAGACCAGGGGGCAAGCCAGCAAGCCCCTGGAGTCACACTGAGTTCAGGTCAGATAGGTCCAGTCTTTGTCCTTAGCAGGGCAGAAGTCATTAGGCAGAAGGGCAGATCAGCAGTCCTTCCAGGGCACCAGGGCAGCAGAGTGGCAATACTTGTAGCACAACATTCCTTATTCTTGGCAGAATTCCTTACAGGTCCAATGGTGTACTGTCTTGGTCTGGCCAGAAGCCCAGTACTTATAACCAGTTGTTCCTTTGAAGCGGGGTGACTTCAAAGCAGGCCCTTGAAGTACACAGGTGCATTTTTCGACTCAGCCCTTGCTCCAGACTATCGGTAGGGTGTAATCAGCCCTTTGTGTGGGATACAGGATACTGCCTATTCAGGTGTGTCAGTTCCCCCTCCCTCTTCCTACCCAGGAAGAGTTATCAGAATGAAGATGAATGCAGATGAGTTCTCTGTCCCACCTTCCCTTCTCGTGTTTCTGGCTGTCTAGAGGGAATGCACAAAGTGCAGTTGTCACCCACCCAGATGTGTATTGGAGACAGTCTGCAAGGCACACAAAGCAGTATGAGCAGAGAAATGCCTACTTTCTAAAAGTGGCATTTTGAAAATAGCAGTGTTGAATCCAACTTTATCATTAAAGAGGATTTAGCCTTACCATTCCAAAGATATGAAACATGATACAGCTACTCCTATTTAATCAGGAATTACAGCTTACAAATGGATTAAGGATTTCCCAATGCTAGCCTATGAGAGGAGTAGGCTTCACAGCAGTGAAAAATGACTTTAGGAGTTTTTTATTACCAGGACATGTAAAACTTAAAAGTACATGTCCAACCTTTTACTTACACGGCACCCTTTCCATAGGGCTACCTAGGGCCTACGTTAGAGGTGATGTATATGTACTAAAAGGGGAGTTTAGGGAGTGACAAGTAGTTTTAAATGCCAAGTTGAAGTGGCAGTAAACTACACACACAGACCGACCTGAGACAGATTTGAAAGGCTTCTTGTGTGGGTGTCACAATTAGTGCTGCAGTCCCACTAGTAGCATTTAATTTACATCCCTTGGTATATGCTATATCTCTTTCAAAAGGACTTACAACTAAATTAAATATGCCAACTATGTATACACCAAAGTTATCATGTTTTTTAGAGGAGAAACACATGCACTTTAGCACTGGTTAGCAGTGGTAAAGTGCACAGAGTCCTACTGCCAACAAAAAGATACAGCAAAATTATGAGGCAAGCAGGCCCTAAGGCTGACAGCTCCAAAAGTATCAAATAAAGTTAGTAATGCTAATCCCATAACAACGTCTAATCTAAGGAAAAATAATTGATAATGGTAAAACTATTCACCAAAATGACAAAATTAAAATGCCCATCATGCATGAAACAACACCTTACCTAATACTACTATTAGTAATCAGTTGATATTCAATGCACTTGTACTAAAAGGAATACTATCCCAACAAAACCTGTAAATCATATAATCGTGTAAGCAAACATTAGTTCTTTTTCAAGCTCCACATTATGCTGTGCTTAAAAGAGTAAATTTAATCACACCCAGTTACACATTACAAAATTAAATGTCCAATGCCTCTACTTATAATACAGTGTATAAAGGCAATTCCTACTTATCTCTTAATGCTTTACATCAAATCCAAGCCATTCATATAAGTGGTTCATATAGGTAAATTATAATGGTTAGTACCTTATTGATGAACACATCAATATGGTTGAATACCACTATAATATGCAGTAACCTGCTATATCAGAGTCATCCCTATCATGGGCACAGGTAAATAGGGGATCACTATAAGTTTTCTATAGATCAACACATTGAAATTAAATACCCTCAAATATTACTGTAACATATTGTATCAAGGTCCAATGGGAGAGCGCTCCGTCCCAGCCAAGTGCCTTTATCTGGTGTTCTGGCCGGGCATCACGTTAAAACCCATTTTACATCTGCGTTATAAAGGGAGGCTTAACTCATAAGTCACATTACGTGACAGCTATCATGACATTCCTAATACTCGAACCGAACTCTCTATTTATGAGTCTATATGCCAATCATGTTCTCTAGGCATAATGAAGGTGATATGCAAACTCCAAACTATATATACCAAAAATACTTTATTAAAAAAACAAAATGATTTCCCATGCCCATGTTTTAATCTGACACACTGGTTGGGCACCATATTGATTCACAATACATGTCAGCATAAGGGCTTGCTCACTCACAAATCATGTCACACAGCTGCCATCTTAACAGACCAAAGTAACAAACTAAACTTCATATCCATTAGTCCTTAATATCAGTTCATTAATTATTCAAGTATATTGTGATTATTGAGCACAGGGCATCTCTAAGTGTATATCTAGATGATTAGAGTGGTGGTTCCTTCTTGTACAGGGTGCATACTCTGACAAAAGGGTCTTGCTTACTTATGGGCTATTAACTTTTCTCGGGGATAAAAGATGTTTGCTTTGCAAGGAGTTTTTTATTACAAATAACAGATCAGACTCTATGTGTTAAAATATCCTTCTTTACATCACAGCAGGAGTATCAGTCCATCCTAGTTATTAACACAGGTGTAACCATTAGTTCAAACACTAACCGTAGAGGTCATGGAATTACCTACTAATTTCATTTTGTTATATTCATTTAATAAAGTACAAGCAGTCACCCCCAAAGATGTATCTCGGCCACCTCATAAGTCACATCCACACATTAAAACATCCAGGTGTTTAGCAGCCTTTTGAATTCAGCAAAGTCCACACAGCTATGGAGATGACCAGGTAGCTTATTCTACACCCACGGAGCAGTATAGGAGAAAGCACTGCCTCATATCTTGAGGCTCAATTTCTCAATATGTCTTTTATATTTGCAATCAAAGAATTACATAATACTAAATTGTGCAGGTCCTTCCATTTAAATGTTGACTATATCAGTCAATCAATCAATCGAGTAAGTATATGGAAGACCAGGAAAATCACATTCATTACTGAGTGTTCAAATTCATTCTAATATTAGTAGATAAATTCCAAATCTTACAAAAAATAAATCATTCCACCATGTACCATGCACATATATATGAGATTCTTCTACCCATATGTAGTCTAGCAAAAGGCCAGTTCAATAAACTTACACTATTTTGATGGGAGAGCAATTTAACATGCATTGCTAGTGAATCCATACCGCCTCACATTGTTCATCAATTCATGATTACCTCCCCTCACATCATTCATACTATGGTTAACATCATGAAATTTGAAGTCTAAATGTACTCTCTGAACGTCACACTCCATTGCATGCACCGCAATGAATTATTTTATATAATTTTGTTTTAATGCTGTAAACTGCACAGTCATTCTTTCCCTCATCGTTCTAATAGTGCTCCCTACATGGATCTTATTACATTTACTAATTATTACATATATCACATAATGTGCATCACAGTCAATGTGAGTATTAATCACATATTCATGAGAGTCGCTAAAACAGAATATTTTTCTTTTTATCATCTGCCCAGTCACACATATTACAATGTTCACATTTGAAACAACCTTTTGTTATGTTTGATAACCATGAACTATGTACAATATATGTAGGATAGCAAGGACTAATCATGTTTCTGAGTAACTTTCCTTTCCGAAAAGTAATACTGGGGCATGTTGCTAGAAATGGAGGTAATGTCATATCAAATGTGAGTAAGTGCCAATGTTTCTGAAAAATAATTTATTGGCTTTAGGATTAAAGTCTTTAACTAGCCTCACTGTTCTCATCTGTCATTCGGTGTCCCGCTCCTTGATCTAAAAGCAGATCTGCAATCTATATTGAGTGCTTTCTTACTTATCATAATTACATCTTTGGGGCTGGTTTAGAGTTTGGCAGACGGGTTACTCTGTCACAAATGTGACGAATATCCCATCCACCGTATCACAATTCCTATGGGATATAATCAGATTGTTACATGATAGAAGGAATATCCGTCATGTTTGTGATAGCGTAACCCCATCCGGAAAACTCTAAATCAGGCCCTTTGTCATAACCCCTCAGCAGAAATCTACATTCAATATCATGAAGCATTTCTAAAAATTCCCTTTCTCCGCTACAGTTACACTGCGCTACAACTATATTCCCATATGGAATGGCATTGATCTCTGACCTAGGGTGGGAGCATGACGCGTGTAATAGGGTATTATGTAACATTTTTTTCCAATACATTCCAATGTGTATCTGATTATCCTGAATATATAATTTTACATCTAAGAATAATATACATCCATAGCGGTATTAAGATATATGGGACATGTTAAAATTATTTGAATTCAAATATTCAAAAAAGTGTCTCAACTCTATCTCATCCCCAGTCCATATCATAAAGCATGTATCAATAAATCTTCCCAAGTAGTGGCTATTATTAATCCAGCTTGCACCACTGGGCCCCAGACTTGCCTACTTTCAGACCAACCCATAAAAAGATTCCCATATGAAGGGGCAAACCTGGAGCCCATCGGAGTGCTGCAAAGTTGTCTCCACCATTCTCCAGTAAACAAATAAACATTGTTCTCAAGAATCAGTATGATCATTGTTGGTAGCACATCTGTATGTAGCAACAATTCTTGTGTTAAGAAAATGACTAAGAGCATCAATTGTCATGGGTGATGTTGGTATGTAGAAATAACTAGAATCATACCTGGTTCCCATAAAACATCACTCAATATATTTAGAATATGTTTTTTATTGTGAACATATAAAGGGAGATTAGTCACATAAGTGCGTAAGACACCCCACACACAAATTCAGAACTCCTTTCCGTTGGGCCCCCAATACCTGAAATAATAAGCCTAACTGGAGAAAATGGTCACTCTTTATGCATCTTAAGAAGTGTGTATATTGATGTGTACTTTGGACGGTCAATAAGTAATTACGAGTATTCGTATACACAGCAGGTAACCAGTGATTTCACTTTCTTTCTCTATTTTAATAAAAATATAGAACAGGTATCACAGATTTAAAGATATGAAGATTAAGTGCATAAATGCATGTGCCAAAGGACATTGAAATTTGTTTCATTCTACTGGCGTGTATAATTTTCCATTGCTCAGCTTCAGGTGGTTACGTTTTGAGATGCCTTTCCTTATTGTGCAGCTTTAATGCCATTCTAAGTGTTTGTGTATATAGTAATTTTAATCTAAATTTTTCACAATGGCTATGTATATTAATGATCAGATGTCATTTGTCAGTATAGCTTGAAATGACATATCATTGTGGGAACAAACACTTAGAGAGGTGGATCACTTTGAGCTGTATTTTGGATATGATGGTGAATACAATTGTGTCTAGTGTATAGTGTTGTTGTAGAGTGATATTTGGTTTGCCATGCTTGCACTACTGACCTAGCATATATTGAAACATTTAGATGGCTTGTTGCTGATTGATTGCACCATGAGTTGTGACCTCACCACTGGCATGTGACAAGATACCACGATCCAGTGTCTTGAAGGAAATAACGGTAAAAGGGTAGTTGGAACCAGACTGTGACAGGGTACGAATGGGAGACATAGAGTCCAAGTCAGCATCGCCACAACCATCCACTGCACAGCAGATAACGAGGGGCAACTAAGTAGTTGAATAAGAAAAGGAGGAAGTGGGGGCAAAGTTCACACAAGGATATCTCTAACAAAATCATTTATCCACTCATCTTTCTTAGACTACACATGAGATCTAACATTATGTGGAAAGTACTGGTGCGGGTACATTAAACATCCTAGCTATTTAAGAGGACTGCAACTGTGAACATTGGTTTTACTAGTATGTGCATGCCAAGTCAGATTAAAACAAACATGAAAATTATCCGAAGTTAGTATTTTTTCTCTATCTAAATGTAAAGCAGCAAATGCAAGATGAAACACACCAAAAGTATTTTAGTGCGGTCTCGGCTGTTCCTAAAGATTTGAATACAAACAGGGTCACAATTGCTAATTTAAGAAAACAAATGGGGAGACTTTTACACAAGCTGCTATTTAGGTGCCATCTCAAGGACCTTCAATAACCTGAGAATTCATAGAAATACCAAATATTCTTCTTTGAAAAAGGTGGCAATCATACCTGCATCTCCTGAAAGAAGACAGGGGCACCGACTGGATGGTCACAACCATGGCAAAAACAGACAGCTAGTTGAAACCCATGGTACCACAAAGTACACAGCAGTGGGTGTGATTAATGCTTCTGCAACATGAGAGTACAAGCTTCTCTTTCGTATTATGATGGCATTTAAGTAAAGCACATTATTGGCAGTGCAAGTGCCATTTATTGAACAGACACAGACAGGCATCAGTAGTGAAGCTTTGCTCTCTCGCTGAACAGATACACTATGTACTTCAGTTGACAAGCTTCCCATATTCACAGAAGAAGGAAACCACATTATCCCTCACACAGCAGGTACATCAGGGCACCAAGAGTGCAGGCTTCTTTTCCTTATGGAACGGGTACAGGTACATGTTGGGAAGAAGTGAAAGGTTCTCTGTTTTAATGAACAGGTACAGCATGACACTACAGCCCCTAAGTATAAGCTTCTGACTGTCACAGAAGGGGTAAAACTCAGGAAGTATTAGCAAAGCTTCCTCTTTCAAATAACAGTACAACTCAGTCTACAGCAATGCAAACATCCTTGCATAGTTAATATGTGTGTTTCAGTGTGCTTGTGTGAATTGGTAAGTTCATTGGTATTTGAGCAAGTATAAACATCAGCTATTTCAGTGCCAAGATGCCCCCCGCTGCACATGCACTTACAAATACATACCCATTGCATGCAAAGTTATGTTATGTGTGGAAGGGTGAACTGGATTGGTACATAAGTAAATGGTAAACTGGATGGTGGTGTCAGTTGCTGGACAACTGGGTGAGAGGGAGGTTGAATGATTTGTGAATTTATGCTGCAATGAATGCTGAATTTGTATGGACAGATGGATGAGTAGACAAATGGATAATGTGAAAGGAGAACGCATGTGAAATAAAGCTGTCTGTGGATTGCTTGGTATTTGTGCAAGGGTGTTTGATGTTTAGTTTGTGTGTCTGGGTAGATTAAAGGTAACTTTATGTATATGATATATGTGGATAACAGTAGTGTGGGTGGGTATGAATGGCTCTTGTGAGTGAGTTTGTGCTAGTGCTCAGAGGCATGTATATGTGGATGGATGTGTGTAAATGACATTGATGCTGCTGTGTTTAGCGTTGAACCCTTGTGCACGGGCTGAGCTGTAGTAATTGCCAAGTGACTTTGCATGTACATTTACCTGCTGGGCAACAAGGCACATGAAATCTCTGAGATGGAGAAGCATCTTTATTGAATCTCATTAACAAATATGGCACTGCACAGTGACTGGGAGTTGTCTTATGTGCACTTAAGAGTCATACCTCAGTGATTTAGGATTCCCCAATTACAAATATGGAGGCATATTTATGAGCCCCTTGCGCCACCTTAGCGCCACCATCGTGCCATTTTGTATGCTAAGGTGGCTTTTCTGCTGCTCCACATTTACTTTTCTTCTGCTTGCATGGTGCCACTTGCACCACATTATGCCTGTGTCAGGTGCAGCAAAATTTACAACATTTCACTGAGCCATTTTTTCTGTCATTTTTAACGCCTGCTCAAAGCAGGCATTAAAATGACTCACCCATTATATTCAATGGGCCTCCCTGTGCTTTGCTGCCCTAGCATTGACATTTTTGATTCTTGTGGAACAAAGCACCACAATAGCATCAAAAATGTTGAGGCTTTTGTTCTAATGAACACCATGGTGCACCGTATTGTAAATACGGTGCAACCATGGTTTCGTTAGGTGCCGGTAGGGAGGCGCAAGAAAAGTGGTGCATCATCTATGATGCACCACTTTCTTGTAAATCTGCCCCATGATGTCTCTGATATGATACAGTGACTTAACCACTGCTGGCTGTAAGAAAAGCTCATAACAGAAAAAATAGCTGTGAGCCCACTGAGTCTGATGTATAACATGTTATTGAAATGTAGATTCCAGTTATAAGGTCATACATAAACTGTGACTCCAGCAATAGTGTTAACCACATACCTCGATTTATCAGAACTTTCATTTTCTACACTGCTTCAGAATGACAACATAAATCACTATAAGAACTAATGTTTGGGATTCTAATAAACTGTCAGTAAAGTCTAACTGTTTGTGATTCTATTCTCAGAGAAAATATGAAACCACCTCAAACATTGGCCCTGTGTTCCGATGTCACACTGCAGAGACTGATTTTTGATAGTCCTGGAACAGTCAAAGGGTATTTGATGTCGATGTTGCTCCAGACAGCCAATCCAACTGTCACTGCTAGGCCAAACCCTAACTAAGAAATAATTTGTAGTCTGTCCCACCCTACACCCCGCAACCCCCAGAGCTAAGTCTGTGATACTAAGTGTTAGAAATAGGGACTCTGGTTAGCAGTCAGTTTGCACTCTGTCCAAGCAGGGTCCCTCACTCTAGTCAGGGTAAGGGAATTACACTCCTCAAATAACCCCTGCTCACCCCCTTGGTAGCTTGGCACAAGCAGCCAGGCTTATCTCAAAGGCAATGTGTAAAGTATTTGTACAATCACACACAGTAACCCAGTGAAAACACCACAAAAGGACTCAACACCAGTTTAGACAAATATTTATCGAAACAAGCAAAGTTATGATTTTTCGAGCTTAAACTTCAATATAGCACTTAGAAATACAAATGCTTCAATTTGTTGTTATCATGGCATTGTGACAGAGTTGTTCCTAACAATCCAATGGTGCTGGTCACAGAGTTGCATGGACCCCCAGGTACAGTACCTTGTGAAAGTGAGGAAAAAAGCTGGTGCAGGGAGTCAGGGAGCGAGGTGTTGCTAGATCCGGTGCGGCATCGGTTCCTGTGCAACAGAGGAGTGGAGGTGTTGGTGTGAGTCATTGGGTCCTTTCTGCTGTTGCAGTTTGACTCTTGCTCTATGCAAGACTGCTGGTTTAAGAATGAAAGTACTTATGTTTGTAGGGGACTATGCCAATCCTACAACAAGTTGCCACTGTCGTCCCAACTTTCCCGCCTCACAAGTAGCACCTCACCAGAAACTCCAAACAGTAAAAGGTGATTTGTGGCAGCCTTTACGCATGGACTGAAGAGTGTGGCATCTCAGGGAGTGTTGTGGTTAAACGGAGATTACCCCTTTCTCACATGAACAACATGTCTCAATCAAACACAGGCAATGAACGAGATGCAGTAAAGTTTTATATAGGTTTTATTGAACAAAACTGCAATCTTCAATAAATTGCATGGACTGAAATGATTAGGATAATAAACAGTGCAAGAAACAGAATGGTAAAGACAAGAGTCATTAATACAAAGACCTCCACCATCTTGCAATGACATGAAATGTGAAATATGTCCTACATCCTAATGTCATGTACCTAATCTCTAACCTAAGAGACCTAGGTGTGTTAAACATAATCTGACAATGCCATGTCCATGAGAAGAGCCCCCCAACCCTTGTTACCTTGGAATGAGGTCTCTAGCTCAGACTTCATAGGGACACGAAGACTGGGTCAGCGTCAAGGCGACGTGCAGCATCGATAGCAGTGATGGCATCTGGTCGGAATCCCTCTGACTATCTGTCTAAGTGAGGTGCATTTAAACAGATCTGCTCGGACCCCTGATGTAGGTCTGTTCCCAAACAATAGATAACAAAACATGCTTGGGATGGCAATTTATGTAAACAGTTCCCTCGAAGGTGTGAAGAGGGAAAGTACATAATGTGAACACCTACAGTTTGTTTATCTTTGTCACTTGATATTGATGCCTTAGCGCAGTGGCACTGATGACGTGAAACTAAAACATTGGCCTAACTAGAAATAAGGCAGCCATCTTAAAAGATATAATTAAATAAATGCGCTAAAACAGAGCAAACTAAGTAGGGTGAAATTCAGTAGGTGACGGGGTCACTAGTCTGCAAGCAAAAGGCTAAACTTACTCCTGTTTCCCATTAAAACAAACTAGGATTCACTACACGCTACCCATTGCCGTAACAAGTATGACGCCATATGTTGACGCCATTGAAGGTGAATGAACCCAATGCTAAAAAGTGCTCTGGACTAAAGGTAAAAGAATAAAAACTAAACAAAAATCAAATTTAAAAACATGTTAAAAGCCAAAACAGCTAAAAATCATACAAAGAGAATTAGGTGGTCATTATGACATTGGCAGTAAACCCTGCTTATCGCTGCGGAGACAGCCACCAACATACCGCCGCGGAGGTGAATATCTGTTCACCAAATTATGACACACACACACCAATCTGACAAAATACTGCCACATACACAAATCCGCCAGCTCAAAGGTCAGTGCTAAAGTGGCAGTACCAACACCCATACCGTTACGCCAACAAAACAACGCCCACCACATTATGACCCACAAATCATCACGGCGGACATTCAATGGCGGTAAACCATTGGTGCACTCAAAATGGACACCCATGTACTAAACCACACAACATTGGCCAATATCAAAAACAGACACCTGACACTCATACACACACCACACCCTCCCACCCACAGCACTATAAAACACATTACCCACAACCCTTCACGAATACAAATTATTGCCACCAGTCTGACACCAAGACCACTGCGACAACTAGACACACACACCACATACACCCATACATCTCTCACGCACCCCACTTCACACACCCAACCACAGTACCCCACACCCACATACTTACACACACCACACAACACCCATCTCCCCACAAAGGCACCCCTGTTTCACTGGTGAGATTTTGGGGGTCTTGGTGGAGAAAATAGTCAGGGTAGAGCCATAGCTGTTTGTAACACAGGTACAGCAAATATCCATTGCCAGGAAGATAGAGCTATGGTGGAGGATCGTGGACAGGGTGAACGCCATGGGACAACATCCAAGAACAAGGGACGACATCAGGAAGAGGTGGAATGACCTACGGGGGAAGGTACATTCCGTGGCAGCAAGGCACCAGCTCACCTTACAAAGGTCTGGCGGTGGTCTCCCACCTCCTCCCCCACAGCTCACAGCATGGGAGGAGCAAGTCTTGGCAATACTACATCCTGAGGGACTCACTGGAGTTGCCGGAGGACTGAACACTAGTGAGTCAACATTTACTACTTATCAACCCCCATACCTGCATGCCATCTCACCCACTCACCCTCACTCCAATCACTCCACCCCAACCCACACACTGCACCTACACATATGACTAACCCTAATGCCAAGCCCTGCATGCTATGCCAATGCATGGACAGCCCTACAAGCCCTGCATGGACACCCAGCTCAAAAGCAAGCACAGCATGGAGAGCTAACAATCACAACATGCATCACCATACACAAATAAAGGCAGCAAGGCAATAGCAACGGCAGATGGGAAGATAGGGATGTACAATATGTCACAGGCATAATACATCACTTACATCCCCACAGGTGCCCCTGCCAATGTCAGCAGAGAGATAGTGCCACGACAAACCCGTCCCCCAACGGAAGATGCCCCCAGTGATGACAGTAACTTTGGACTTCTGGATCTGGATGAACTACCTGGAACATCAGGGACCACTGGTCAGTCAGTCACCCCAGCCCACTCACAGTCAACCACAGAGCCTCCCCCTTCAGTATCCAAAACCACAGCACCCACCCAACGTCCCCAGGACACATCAATCATCAGTGTGGCTACCTGTACAGGGACCCAGGTCCACTCCTCGCCCCCAAGGCAATCAGGGACCTGGGTTCAGTGACAGTGGGCACACCATTCAGGGGACACAGGCACAGAGCAACACGGACACTAAGAAGACCGCTGTGCGCCAGGGGGAGGACAGGCCCAGGGAACCGACTCTCCAGGAGGCACTCACAAAGATCCTGGAGGCCCACAAACAATCTCAGGACACGATGGGCCAGATCCTTAACAACATGCAGGAGAACAAGCGGCTGCAGGAGGAACACAATCAGGAGATCAGGGAGGACTTGCAGGCTCTCAACATCACCATGATCTCCATAGCAGGAGTGCTGGCAGACATGGCCAACATCATGAGGAAATAGACAGCACACAACCGGCCCCTATCACTAGCCAATCTATTGACCAGCCCTCCACTTCTGCTGCAGCTACTGGGCAGGAGGCCCCGCCACAGGACCCACAGGCTACCAGCACCCTTCCCCTTGCAGAAGGTGAACCACCGTGCAAACGTTCCCTGAGACCCAGACAGAAGCCAGAGACACTTGCCAAGACCACTGCCAGGAAATGAGACTCTCCTGATTGTCCCCCTTGTGTCCCACCCTGTTACCTTGTATACTTCAAACTTCCATTGCTCCCCTTCCTATGGCCCCTTGGACACTGGATCTGTGCTACAAACAGACTGGAACAATACCCTGGACTTTCCTCTACCATCACCCCATTTCTTTACATGTTTCAGTCATTTATGTGCACTACAATAAACACCCTTGGTCAGAACATGATTGACACCATTTTATGTGTTGAAAATGTGCATTTATGGGAACAGTCAGATCTACTGAAAATGATCTGAACACTGTGATAGCATACAAATAATGACCTGTAGCTGTCGGCAGTAAACACATCAGGACACTGTTGTCATATCCCCAACATCTGTAAAATGACGAGCCATAGGTGACAGTACGTCAAGATGCAAAGGAAGTGAATGCCTTCATGATACAGCCACACAGAAAACATCAATATTCAGAGCAAATGTCAGTTCCACTGTCTCACCTGTGTGTCATTGGAAGTATTGTCGTATAACTGATGTTCTGTCTTCCTCCTCCTCATCCTCTGCCTCCTCCTCCTTACTGTCCTAAGGGTCCACTGCTGCCACAGGGTCATCTCCAGTCCACTCCTTCTGCAGAAAAGGCACATGTCATCTGAGGGCCAGGTTGTGCAACATGCAGCATGCCACTACTATCTGGCAGACCTTTTTCTGGTGAGTAGCACAGGGATCCACCTGGCCTTCAGGAGGCCGAAGGTCTTCTCGATTAGTCTCCTTGTTTGCCCATGTGCATCACTATAACGGTTCTCTGCCACTGTCCTGGCATTCCTCACAGGGGTCAGGAGCCATGATAGGTTTGGGTAACCAGAGTCACCTGCAAGTATTGAGGGACAACATTTAGCCTTCCAGAATGCTATGTGGATAACACTTGAAAGCATACACTGACATATAGTGGATGGGGACACTGGCTCACCTATTAGCCACACCCTGTGCCTCTGTAGCTGGGCCATCACATTTGGGATGCTGCTATTCCTCAGAACGAAGGCATCATGCACCGACCCAGGATACTTGGCAGTAACGTGGGAGATGTACTGGTCCGCCAGGCACACCATTTGCACATTGAGTGAGTAGAAACTCTTCTGATTCCTGAACACCTGTTCAGTCTGGCGGGGGAGACAAACGCAATATGTGTACCGTCAATCGCCCCAATAATTTTGGGAATGTGTCCCATTGCATAGAATCCCTCTTTCAGAGTGGCCAAATCTTCCACCTGGGGGAAAGACATGTAGCTATCCATGTGTTTCACCAAGTCAGACAATACCCTTGATGGCACGAATAGGAACACTGGCTGTGACATTCTTGCTGCCAAGTCCACCGTCACTTGGAAAGAACCAGTTGCCAGGACATGGAGCACTGATAGAACCTGCACAAGAGGGAGGATCCCAGTGGGATGACGGATAGCTGATATCAGGTCAGGCTCCAATTGGGCACACAGCTCTGTAATTGTGGCCGTTTCCAACCTATAGGTGAGTTTAATGTGCCTGTCACCCCCAGCAGAGGCTGCCCAGGAGACACCTCCCCCAGCAGAGACAATGCAGCCCTCACCTCCAGCAGAGGCTGCCCAGGAGACACCTTCCCCCAGCTGAGTGGATGCAGCCCTCACCTCCAGCAGATGGCATGTAGGCCACCCTCCAGGGGCTATTGTACATGGAGCCCCCTCCAGGAACAGTGGGCAAGTTCCCCACCTCAGAGACGGTGACCTTGCACTCCCCAGCATTGGGAAATGGGCATGGATCCCCATCCAGAAGCAGTGGGCAAGTTCCCCACCTCAGAGACTGTGACATTGCACTCCCCAGCATTGGGAAATGGGTATGGAGCCCCCTCCAGAAACAGTGGGCAAGTTCCCCACCTCAGAGACTGTGACCTTGCACTCCCCAGCATTGGGAAATGGGCATGGAGCCCACTCCAGGAGCAGTGGGCATGTTCCTGACTTCAGCTGAGGTGCCCCCAACCCCCTTCCTCCTGAGGTGCCTGTCCACTTCCGAGATGTTGCACCTGCACAGTGTTGTGTGGAATTCGTCAGGATCAAGTTGGGGCTTGGACTGTGCCCTGTGGCCATGTGGGCCTTATGCACTTTGGACTGAGCATTGGCCCTTTCTGGACAATTGTTCATGTATCTTTGTTCTAAAGTTGGTTCATATGGCGGATGTTGCCTTGCAATTACCATGTCAGTGCTGCCGAAATGTAGTCTTTGTATTATTAAGCTGTGCATCATGTGCCATTGATTTACGTCTGCAGCTGGTTGTGTGGATGGTGTGTGTGTGTGGATGGTGTGTGTCTTGCGTGTGTGTGTCACTCTCCTTCTCCTTCCTCCCTCCCTTGTATGCTAGGCGGCTGTGCTCACCGTCATCGTCTGCGTTAGCGTTGGTGTTCCAGGTGGAGCATGGCATAGAAGAGCATCGGGAAGACTTGCAGTTCCGGTTCCGGAAAGACACAACCACTGCGAATCAGAAGAAATAGCAGCAGTATTCCGTCTATCAATGCCAAAATTATATGAAAGCCGCCAAACAAACTTGGAAAGAGTGAATGGATGGCCGATGGAGTGACTCCGAAGACAGTCTGGAAGATGGACATAAATCCAGACCCAACAGCCTTGAAAAAGTGGACAATCCCAGTAGTGCTTGAGGCATTAAAAATTCTGGATACCAGCTCTCCAAAGGGCTTGGGGTAGTTGGTATTTAATAGGGATTGTATCTCGGCTTTCAATCTGGAGAGCGTACGTCTCTCTAGCTGATTTTTTGGAACAGTAGTGCCTTTGGGCCCTCATTACAACCCTGGCGGTCAAAGACCGCCAGGGCTGTTTTGGAGGTTGCACCGCCAACAGGCTGGCAGAGCAATCTAGGGTATTACAAATACCGGTACCGGTGGTTTTCCGCTAAACATGGTCCCAGCGGATTTAATCCTCCAGGGCAGCGCTCCCCCTTCCCACCAGCCTTTTCATGGCGGTAGGAACTGCCATGGAAAGGATGGCGGAAAGGGGAGTCGCGGGGCCCCCTGGCACAGCCCCATGAAGCTTTTCATTGTCTGCACAGCAGACAGTGAAAAGCGCGATGGGTGCAACTGCACCCGTCGCACCGCCACAACACCGCCGGCTCCATTTGGAGCCGGCTCCCATGTTGCGGCTGTCATCCCCGCTGGGCCGGTGGGCGGAAACTCAGTGTCGGAATGGCCACCGCGGGAGTGCGGCCGCATTGGCGGCTGCGCAGCGGTTACATCTTGGCGGGCGGCGGTTGCCGCCTGCCAAAGTTGTAATGAGGGCCTTAGTCTGCTCAGCCTGTCATAATTTACATTAGCAGTATCAATGTGAGGCCACGTTTCTGATACTTTAACCTCCGTGGGGGGGGAATAAAACTTGTCCACAACACGTAATGACCTTAGAGACTGAAATTGCATAGGCAATTCCTGGTCACAACAGCTTTGGTCCCTCAGCACCACATAACTTCCTTTTGAAAGTACATGAAATGCTGGTCGAATCAAAGGGATGAGTACCCTTCAGAAAACAGGCCATGTTCGCAACACCCGCATTGCAAAGGCCGTGAAGGGACAGATCATTGAATGACTAACAGTAGTCTTGCATTCGCTTCTGCCACGAAAGACCTCTGTTTCGCCATTCAGACATTTGTATTCAAAGGGCAACTCCCACTCTTCTTTAGTATAGCTATTGCCCAGTCGCTCGTACCTGCCCACAGTAAGATGTTTCAGGCATTTTAAAAAACGAAAAGTAGAAATGGGCAGATTAATAATGCCATGTAGGATCCTTACTGTCTGAGCTTTAATGCTGAATCCTGATGCCTTGCTGATCGACTGATGTCCTGAGGATGAAGACTGACTCTGCTTCTGATCCACACTGAGGATAGCTATTAGGAATTAGAATGTTGATTATCATGCATATTTGCTTTTCTTTCTAGGTACCAACTCCATTGTTATGATGGAGCCCTAGTTAGATGTTTTTCCAAAATTGCTGTTACTAAATTGTTTTGCATGAAGCCCAACATGCTGATGCTAATCTGGTGTTAATTAAGGATCCTCACTAATGAAATTGTGCTAATAAGGAATAAAGTTTGATGAATTTTTCTGCTGATCTTGAATGTATGTAATCACTTTGTCGCAGTTTACTTTGCTATTAATCTGTACCATAACCTTAGAATGTGTTGTAGTTCAATCTTTGATTAGATTACGTTTCTTCCGCTGCTTTGGACAGCCTGTATTGTTTCTGTATGTGTTTCATTTGATTTTGAGATTCATCTACATGACCTTAGCATTGTTAATATAGGGAAATAAATATTCTACCTTTTACCAAAAGGTGTGGTTATTCATGACTGAAAGGTCATGGTGCGTGACAATTGCTTACTCTATTGATTATTAACGTTATTGATTATCGTTGATTGTTGATATCGAGTATTGGTTATTGATTTGCATGTACTGAAGTTATGGTAAGAACATCTTAATTGCCAGTCAAAAGGTTCATCAACCTATTCGTGTCCCATTGTAAGTTTACTTATTAAGGTCAAACGCGCTAACAGATGTAATGCATTAGCTTTAGGAACGTTTGCTTTGGTGACGGCCCTTAAGCCTGGCACTTGGGTAACGACAATAATGCGTTTCCCTTGGGCAAGTGGCCTGTCCTTAATGACAGCCATCTGAACTGCAGTTAGAATGTTTTCTGTGTGTGCAAAACGTTGTTCTGAATTGGAGTATAAATGTGATTTTTATGCTATGGGCACAGTATCGCCTTCATTAAAGGTGACATAAGTGAACCCAATGGCACCAGCAATTATTCTGATGACCAAATTTGTTTTGTTGTCACAGGTGCGTAAGTGTTTTGCTTCTAGCATGTCCTGTTGCAGTTCCCTAAGGATGTGTGTGTGTTCAACTGACCAATGTCTGCTAGAAAAATCAGGGCGTATTAAGTCATAAAGTGGCTTGATACCTTGTGCATAGTCAGTAATGCATGTTCTGCCAAAATTGAAGAAACCAAGTGAAGACTGCAGTTTCTTAAGAGTGTTGGGTGGGTGCAGTTGAGGACATTTTTCTAGAAAGTACGAGGCTGAGCTCTTCCCCTCTTTTGAAAGCTCATATCCCAGGAACAATACCCTGAGAAAAGCTCTTTTAGTTTTTCTAAAATTGAATTTGTAGCCAAGGGTTGCGAATCCTAAAATTATCCGATCGACCCTGGCAAGATGAATGTTGAGGTCGTCATCTGTGAGATAGACATCATCTACGTAAGACAAAGCCTCAGGGTCAATATCATGTAATATTGATGTTACACGGGCTGAGAACAGTCCCGAGGTGTTCTTGTAGCCTTGGGGCAAATGGCAAAAGAGTTTTTGTGAGCCAAATGAGAATGCACTCAGGTCCCGACTTTGGTGTGCTAAGTTTTGGCAGAAGCAACCATTGGAAATATCCAAGGTTGTTTTGTATTTTTTTGTGCACTATGTTGTTAATTAGTGCTGTGCTATGTGAATTTTGTATAGCATATGTACGTGTATGACTGTTTAAGTGTCTGTAATCTAAGACTATGCTGTAGGAATGGTCTGGCTGTGCAATGGGGAATAACGGGTTATTCATTGCGGAGACACAAGGCTCAATTACTCCCTTTACTCGAGCTGAGTGAGGATCTCCCTCACTGGAGCTTTTGCTTTGTGTTTAATGGGATATTGCGACTGAGGTTGGGGTGTAGACCTGATAGGTATCATATGACAAGGAGAATCCTTGTCCCAACCTTCATAATTGCGGTACAACACAGGTGCCAGTGCTAAAGCCCAGTTGACAGCGTAGGCTTGTTTCACCGCTTCTCGAACAAGATCAGAGAAAGAAGGGAAAATTACATCTTGTCCATGTGGGAGCTTACAGAAGTGCTCGGGTGGCCAGTCCCTCTCGGCCAGCAGAATATCACAACTAAGTTCATCCCAGAATATAACACCAATGGTGCACTCTACATCTCCCTCAATTTGGATTTTTAAATCATAAACCCTGTCGGGTGGGAGAACACGCCTATCCACAGTTTCAACTGCAATGAAATCGCTAGTTGCTGTCGCATCCAGATGATATTTCAGACTCTGGCGACATATTGTGACCTCTGCTGCGCTGTCTAACAGTGTCACTGCCCACGTCTTGTTTTTCAGCAATGTTCTCAAGTGTACTGGCATTTTTAACTGACAGTGATGCCACCTTTTTCTTATTAAACTGTGGCTTTTGATATGGGGACTTATCTTATTGTCTGAAGACTGTGGTAAGTCTTTCTTCTGTTTCATGTATTCAGGACATCAATCAGGACGGCCCCCTCTCTTGCTACGTCTACCCGGTGCATCCTGAAAGGAACAAGAGGGACGTGAATCAGTATATCTGTAAGGAGCCTTTATATGTTCTCTATTTCTGAGAGTTTATCTCCTGGCGGAGTTCTCTGGGTGTGGAGAATCTACTCTCTGATTTCTTCTATCTTTAAATTGTTTTTGTTTATTCCAGCGCTTCTTAGAATCCTCCTGTTCTTGCTTAGTACCTTCCTTAGGGGTGGTACTCTGTAGTTGAAGCTTTTTCGGCTTGGCTCCCAAACTATCCCGTCCTATACTGGTATAGGTATTGGTAATAACTTTCAGTAGCTGTTTCTCCTGGTCCATGTGTGGAATCTCTTGGAGGCGTTGGCTTATAGCCAGTGCTACTGCTTCCCCTTTAATGTTACTGAGTATTATTGAGGATACTGCGTCAAAGTTCTGCATTAATTTCATCCCCAAATCTAGGGCTGGTACAGCCCCGTGCTCATTCTGAATTTGTTTAAACATTTCCGATAAATTGGCAAGTGTCAGGGTACCATGTGTGGTAGTGTAGATTGCAGTGATAACTGTACCTCGTGTGGCACAGTCGTCACCGAGGGAACCATCCCAAAGGGCAAGCACATTGTGAGAATTTAGTTTTTTCTGAGGTTCCGAATCCAGAAAGACAGTTTCCAGCTGATTTGTTTTCAGGGCTATCCAGAATGGAATTTTCTCTCGTTCTGTGGGTACCTTACCCATAATAGTATGTATTGTTTGTGGAATGATCCCAATAACCAATTGGTATCCAGCAGGTGCTGGTGGTGCTGGACACGCTGGTATAGTGTTTAGAGTTCACATTACGAACTGAACAAGTCGTCTATAGCGAGTTACTATCTCAATGTATAGATTGCACAGATCTGCTGCCTGCATATTTTGTATATCTGGGAGAGGCTTGCATGTGGCAAACATAGGCCACGTTGGTCCGTCATTACTTAAGGGACCTAATCTCAGGGATTGTATTACATGTGGTAGGGCGCCATTAAACAAGTTCTGATGTTCTTGATAAGTAATCGGTATTTCAAGATACTGGTATGCTTGTTACCGTTGAGGTACGTTTGCAATTCTGCATGTGTGGCATGTGAATGATCTTTGGTCTTCCTCGGGAAAGGTGACCCAAGAGTAGAATGTTTCTGTTTGGTAAGCTTCACTAGCTTCCTCTATAAATGTAACATCCCCACCCTCATCAGTTAAGCCATGCGCTACTAGGTGTAATGTTAATGCTTGTCCAGCATTCTCAGGAATGTCTATGGCATTAGCCATATTGTATAATGGGTAAAGAGATGGAACACCAAATGGAGAGCAAAGTCCTTTTAAGAGTTTGAGCTCGAACAACCTATAACCTAATTAGGTAGTCCCTGTTGAGCTGAGGAGGATCTTCCCCAAGACCCAGATGTTTCCGTATAATGGTACCTAGGGTACCTGTAGTATGTGAAACAGTGATAATCAGGGTGTCCACAAATTAGTGCCTAAACACCATCATTGGTGGCGCCATGTCGTAGTTTGACTCTTGCTCTAGGCAAGACTGCTGGTTTAAGGATGACAGTACTCAGGCATAAAAGATATCTGTAAAACAAAGATGATGCCCTTTCTGGGAAAGCGCCTTTTTTGTATAACTTGACTTCTGCTACTGTACGATGCCAACAACCTTAATAAACTAAAAGATCAGGCTTCTCTCCCTATGGAACTCTGAAACTCGGAATTAAGCTAAAATCTGCTGTGGCAAAATTATGGAGAGAAATCTCGCTGTCTTAAGTGTTAAATATTTGTGAATAGTTTTGCCAAGAAATTACTTTTACAGAAACAATAATTTTCCACTTCGTAGAAGCGCTTACCCGACAGAGCGTGACCCGCTCTGAGATCTTGACCGAAGACAACCAAATTACTAATGCCATTAAACAGAGGAGGGAATACTTGTGAAATTCAGATGCTGCGCCGAAGACTTCATAGGTAGTAGGAGCCGGCCCCTGGGCCTCGAGAACTGGATAGAAGAGGATCTGAGGATGAGCCGACCTTCAAATCCAACTCACTGGCCAGCAAAGAGGAAATCCCCAGGAAAAACAGGCTGGCAATAAACTGGAGCTGAAGAGGAGAGATCCCTCTCCTTCAAGGGCCAAATAGTGAGCAGCTCTCCTTGGGCGGGGATGCTCAAATAGACAAGGGCCGCACCCAAGAGGCTATCAATCATTACAGCCATAGACTCCTCCCATAAGTTCAACTAAACGAGCATTGGCATCAAATAGAAGTAAAAAACAAACATCGGTACAAAAGAAAATATTTGCAAACCATTATTGGTTTCTGACATTTACACAAATGAGACGAAGGCTGGTAATAATATAGGATATACTGGAATATCAGTGAACAACTAGTGATACAAACTGCATAGAACAGGGCCATTGTTTAAGGCATTCGTTTAGGACCTTGCAATCACCAACGGGCGCCATAATAACCATGTCCTTTCCAACAGCAGGGATTGGCGGTTCGGCGAGTACACAAGAGCGCTTGTGACTTGCAATATGATTGCAAACATGTAGATCCTAGAACGCGTGTTGTTGCAACCCTGACAGCTTCTATTCTCAGAGAAGATCTGGAACCAGCTTAAACATTGACCCTGTGTCCCGATGTCACACTGCAGAGACTGATTTTTGATAGTCCTGCTACAGTCAAAGGGTATTTGATGTTGATGTTGCTCCAGACAGCCAATCCAACTGTCATTGCTAGGCCAAGCCCTAACTTAGAAATTATTTGTAGTCTGTCCCACACTTCACTCCACAACCCCCAGAGCTAAGTCTATGATACTAAGGCGGTCATTATGAACATGGCGGTGTGGCCTGCCATGCCGGGCGGAGGCGGGTAAAACCACCAGCCGGCATGGCGGGCCACACCGCCACATAATGAACCCCATGAGAGCACCATCGGCAGCCCTCACTCACCGCCAGGCTGCCTCCGTCAGGCAGCGTGGTGGTGGTCGGAAACATTATCCGACAGGGCAGCGGTGCTGCCCCTCGGATAATGTTTCCTCATCCACCAGCCTTTCCCTGGTGGGAAAGGCTGGCAGAAGGGGTGCACCAGGCCACCCCTGGGGGCCCCTGCACTGCCCATGCTCTTGACATGTGCAGTGCAGGGGCCCCGGTGCAGTGCCCCATCGCGCAGGTCACTGCCTGATTTTCGGGCAGTGATCTGCACAATGGGTGCAGCTGCGCCCGCCACACAGAGGCATTGGTGGCGGCTCCATGTGGAGCCACCGTCAATGTCCTGGCCAGGCCTTCCTGTGGGCCGGTGGGCGGACGGCCCACAATAATGTTCCTAATACGCCGGCGGGGATCCGGGGACACAGGCGGTCAGTGTTTTGACCGCCAGCATGAACACAGCAGTTTTTACCACCGTATTCATAATGAGGGCCTAAGTGTCAGAAGATTACCCATTAAATCAAACTTTCACAGGAGCAGATGCCTTTTACCCAACTCCCTCCAACAGATGTGTGCTCAGACTTTAACTGATTATCTGAACCCTGCATCCGCTAGGGGGAATGGGAATAGAAAAAGAGAGACCGCCTCCAGATCCAGTTCCAGCCTGTGTTTCCCACTTGAAGATAGGATTTTCAGTGTGTGTCTCTGAAAACCTGCACCTTTCTTCTTATTGGGATTTCTTTAAAGGATGGACCTGCAGTCGGGTGATAACAGCATAGATAAGTACCTTCCGGCTGCACATTCAACTGTTCAGCCATTGACATTCACCCAATTCTATCATTCTCCTAACCTGGATCTTTTGAGAGACTAGTCTCTCTCTAAGAGAACAATATTAACTTAATATCTTCTTTTCTCCAGGAGTCAGAGGTTTCCAAGGTTCTCTGGAGAACAGTTCAAAAGTTCACAAATATACAAACTACTAATGTCTTTTACAGGAAACAAAAACTCCTTCTCAAGGTTCAGTTTTTTCAATCACAGTCTCTAGAAATTAGTCTGAGCACTGAGGTGTGTCTTTAAGACTGCCAAGTCTGCAAAGCAAACAGTTCTTGAATATATATGTACATATATATATATATATTGGCAAGTCTGGAAATCATACAAAAGGATTCCTTACTGCAGTTGCTTGAATTTCTGTTAAGTCAAAACTAATTCTCCTGAGAAAGGCGATAGCCAGTTGTTGGAAGAAGGAAAAAATTCAGCTTCTTCAAAGGGGAAAAAGTAGCTGGTGTGCACCCCATAACAAGAAAAATAATTAATAACTCAAAACTGGCAGAATTCTATATGCAACGAAGTACGTCAGGAACAATGCTCATTCTCCTCAGGATGACAGTTGAAGTTCAAGGCTCCCAGAGAGAAACAGCTAGAGAGAAGCTTCAGCACAAGACTAAAGTAGAAATACTAGAGCACTGATCTCACTAGAATTTGCAGCCCACATATTGAGTGGCAGTTAAACCTAAAGAAGCTAGTTCTAAGAACATCCTCCGCAAGAGCCACCGGGAGTGAGGACGCAAATGCAACCAACGTGAGTACAAGGTAAAAAGGGAATCATTTTTGCTGAGGGAAGAACTTAACAATGCTGGCAATAGTTTTCCTGATACCCAAGCCCTCATTACAACTCTTGAGGTAAGTGCCGCTTACCGCCATGCTGACTGCTGCCAACATTCCCGACTGCGGCGGTCATTCAACCGCGGTAAACCATTGGCGGTACATACCGCCACGCTCAAAATACACACACACTAACAAAACAAAAAACATTGGACAATTCAAACTACACACACCTGACACACATACACACACCACACCCACACCAATATAAAACACACACACATACTACTCAAAACCCTTTACGACCCAAAGATTTTGGCAAGTGAGATAGAGACAAGCCAGGAGCACCCATTGAATCTGAGCCACAAAACACCACCACCCATACTCCATTGTCGCACCTCACAGCACACACCCCAACACATCACCCCACACACCCTCACACATACCACTCACACTACACCCATGGCACCACAAAGACACCCCAGGTTTTCAGAGGAGGAGCTAAGGGTCATGATGGAGGAAATCATCCGGTAGAGCCACAGCTATTCAGATCACAGGTGCAGCAGACATCCATTGCAAGGAAGATGGAGCTATGGCGGAGAGTCGTGGACAGGGTCAACGCCGTGGGACAGCACCCAAGAACAAGGGATGACATCAGGAAGAGGTGCTGTACAGAGGACTGGCGGTGGACCCCCACCTCCTCCCCCACAACTAACAACATGGGAGGAGCAAGTCTTGGCGATCATGCATCCTGAGGGCCTGAAGGAGTAGCAGGAGGACTGGACTCTGGTAAGTCAACTTTTTACTACTTTATCCCCCACCCTACCTGCATGCTATCACAAACAACAACCCCTACCCTCACCCCATCACCCCACCACCTCACATATACCCCACCATCACAACCCACCCATTCCAATACCAAGCCCTGCATGCAACAACAATGCATGGACACCACTCACAGACTTGCAAGGACACCCATCCCAAAGCATGCACACTAGTGACTATCACTTAGCCAAACCAATCACAACTCACACAAGCCAAAGCTGCATTGCTAATAAAAACCATAGAGGGAAATGTACCCATGCACAAGATGGCACACGCAAAAACAATAACACTGCATTTACATCCCCACAGAACCCCCACTCAACGTCACCGGAGAGGAGGTGCCAGCCACATCCAGTCCCCCCCGAAGAGGCCCACAGCGATGACAGCAGCTCTGCACGCCTCGATCATGATGACCAACCTGGCCCATCAGGGACCACTTGACAGTCAGTTACCCAGGCACAGTCCCAACACACCACAGAGCCTCCCCCCTGAGGAAACACCACCACACCACCCACCCAGCGGGCCCATCCATCTGTCCCTAGGACATGTCAATCAGCAGTGTGTTCACCACTACAGGGACCCCAGGCAACTCCACAAACACAGGACGATCAGGGACCTGGGGTCAGTGGTAGTGAGCACACGGTTCAGGGGACAGAGGCACAGGACCACAGGGAAGCTGGGAGGACTGCTGTGCGACAGAGCGAGGACGGGCCCAGGGAACCGACTCTCCACGAGGCACTTGCCAACATCCTGGGAGAATACCACCATTCCAAGGAGATGATGGGCCAGATCCTGGCCAAGATACAAGAGATCCAGTGGCTTCAGGAGGGACAGTACCTGGGGATCAGGGAGGACCTGAGGGACATCCACACCACCCTGGTCACCATTGCAGGGGTTCTGGAAGACATGGCCAACACCATGATGTAGGCAGTGGCACATCAACGGGCCCCTGACTCTAGCCACACCGAAGAACAGCCCTCCACTGACGATAGTGGACAGGAGGCCCCGCCACAGGAACAACAGGCCACCAGCACCCACTCCCTGCAGAAGGAGAACACCACGCAAACGGTCCCTGCGATCCAGGCGGAAGCCAGAGAACATTGCCAAGACTCCCGCCAGGAAATACGACTCTCCTGATTGCCACCCTTGTGTCCCACTCTGTCACCCTGTCCACCTTGAACTGCCATTGCTCCCCTTCCTATGCCCCCTTGGACAATTCACCTGTGATACAAATAGACTGGACTCTACCCTGTACTTTCCTCCATCAGCAACCCAGCCCATTGCGATACCCCCTACACTAATTAGCACCTAAATAAACACCCTTGGAACAAAAACAAATATGGAGCCTGTCAATTGTTTGACAAATGTATTAGTTTCACAAACTGTAAACATTGGAATTCAAATGTGCTGTAATATTCACATAGGCATGACCTGTAGTGGGTAGCAGTAAACACACCAGGAGCCAGAGTGGGACACAGAGATCTGAAAATAGAGATGCCAAAGGGTACATACCGTAAGTGACCATAGAAAAAGGGAAATCAGGCTGCCATTTTCAATGTCCAACACAAAACTGCAATGGAAGGTGAAGGTACAGTGTCTTACCTATGTGTCAGTGGAAGTACTGTTGAATTAGTGTAGTTCTGTTGTCCACATCTTCTTCCTCTGCCTCCTCTTCGTCACTGTCCACAGGCTCCGCCGCTGCCACACAACCATCCCCAGGCTCATCCTCCTGCAGAAAAGGCACCTGGCGTCTCAAGGCGAGGTTGTGGAACATGCAACATACAACAATGATCTGGCACACCTTCTTGGGTGAGTAGTGCAGGGATCCACTTGTCAGATAGAGGCACCGGAAAGGTTCACTCAATGATCCTCCTTGTTTGCCCATGTGCCTCATTGTAACGTTCCTCTGCCCTTGTCCTGGCATTCCTCACTGGGGTCAGTAGTCATGAGAGGTTGGGGTAACCAGAGTCACCTGCAAATATCAAGAGATACCTGTTAGCCACACCCTCACCCTTCGGGCCAAATCCACACCCATATACCTACATCAACTGGGTGGGGACCATGGGCTCACCTATTAGCCACACCTGGTGCCTCTGGAGTTGAGACATCACATATGGGATGCTGCTATTCCTCAAGATAAAGGCATCATGCACAGAGCCAGGATAATTGGCATTGATATGGGAGATGTACTGGTCTGCCAAACACACCATCTGCACATTCAGAGAGTGAAAGCTTTTTTATTTTTGAACACTTGTTTATTTCTCCGGGGGAAACAAATGCAATATGTGTACCATCAATGGTACTTCGTAGAAGCGCTTACCTGACAGAGCGTGACCCGCTCTGAGATCTTGACCGAAGATAACCAAATTACTAAAGCCATTAAACAGAGGAGGGAATACTTGTGAAGTTCAGATGCTGCGCCGAGGACTATAGGTAGTAGGAGCCGGCCCCTGGGACTCGAGAACCGGATAGAAGAGGATCTGAGGATGAGCCGACCTTCAAATCCAAGTCACTGGCATGCTAAGAAGAAATCCCCAAGGAAAAACAGGCTGGCAATAAACTGGAGCTGAAGAGGAGAGATCCCTCTCCTTCAAGGGCCAAAGGAATAGTGAGCAGCTCTCCTTGGGCGGGGATGCTCAAATAGACAAGGGCCACACCCAAGAGGCTATCAATCATTACAGCCATAGACTCCTCCCATAAGTTCAACTAAACGAGCATTGGCATCAAATAGAAGTAAAAAACAAACATTGGTACAAAAGAAAATATTTGCAAACCATTATTGGTTTCTGACATTTTCACAAATGAGACGAAGGCTGGTAATAATATAGGATATACTGGAATATCTGTGAACAACTAGTGATACAAACTGCATAGAACAGGGCCATTGTTTAAGACATTTGTTTAGGACATTGCAATCACCAACGGGCGCCATAATAACCATGTCTTTTCCAACAGCAGGGATTAGCGGTTTGGCAAGTACACAAGAGCGCTTGTGACTTGCAATATGATTGCAAACATGTAGATTCTAGAACGCGTGTTGCTGCAACCCTGACAGCTTCTATTCTCAGAGAAGATCTGGAACCACCTTAAACATTGACCCTGTGTCCCGATGTCACACTGCAGAGACTGATTTTTGATAGTCCTGCTACAGTCAAAGGGTATTTGATGTTGATGTTGCTCCAGACAGCCAATCCAACTGTCATTGTAAGGCCAAGCCCTAACTAAGAAATAATTTGTAGTCTGTCCCACCCTTCACTCCACAACCCCCAGAGCTAAGTCTATGATACTAAGGCAGTCATTATGAATATGGCGGTGTGGCCTGCCATGCCGGCGGAGGTGAGTAAAACCGCCAGCCGGCATGGCGGGCCACACCGTCACATAATGAACCCCATGAGGGCCGCCATCGGCAGCCCTCACTCACCGCCAGGCTGCCTCCGTCAGGCAGCGTGGCGGCGGTCGGAAACATTATCCGACAGGGCAGCGGTGCTGCCCCTCGGATAATGTTTCCTCAGCCACCAGCCTTTCCCTGGTGGGAAAGGCTGGCAGAAGGGGTGCACCAGGGCACCCCTGGAGGCCCCTGCACTGCCCATGCACTTGACATGTGCAGTGCAGGGGCCCCGGTGCAGTGCCCCATCGCGCAGGTCACTGCCTGATTTTCGGGCAGTGATCTGCACAACGGGTGCAGCTGCACCCGCCACACAGAGGCATTGGTGGCGGCTCCATGTGGAGCCACCGTCAATGTCCTGGCCAGGCCTTTCTGTGGGCCGGTGGGCGGACGGCCCACATGAATGTTCCTAATACGGCCGGTGGGGATCCGGGGACACTGGCCGTCTGTGTTTTGACCGCCAGCCTGAACACCGCAGTTTTTACCACCGTGTTCATAATGAGGGCCTAAGTGTCAGAAGATTACCCATTAAATCAAACTTTCACAGGAGCAGATGCCTTTTACCCAACTCCCTCCAACAGATGCGTGCTCAGACTTTAACTGATTATATGAACCCTGCATCTGCTAGGGGGAATGGGAATAGAAAAAGAGAGACCGCCTCCAGATCCAGTTCCAGCCTGTGTTTCCCACTTGAAGATAGGATTTTCAGTGTGTGTCTCTGAAAACCTGCACCTTTCTTCTTATAGGGATTTCTTTAAAGGATGGACTTGCAGTCGGGTGATAAGAGCATAGATAAGTACCTTCCTGCTACACATTCAACTGTTCAGCCATTCACATTCACCCAACCTAACCTGGATCTTTTGAGAGACTAGTCTCTCTCTAAGAGAACAATATTAACTTAATATCTTCTTTTCTCCAGGAGTCAGAGGTTTCCAAGGTTCTCTGGAGAAAATTTCGAAAGTTCACAAATATACAAACTACTAACGTCTTTTACAGGAAATGAAAACTCCTTCTCAAAGTTCAGTTTTTTCAATCACAGTCTCTACAAATTAGTCTGAGCACTGAGGTGTGTCTTTAAGACTGCCAAGTCTGCAAAGCAAACAGTTCTTGAATATATATGTACATATATATATATTGGCAAGTCTGGAAATCATACGAAAGGATTCCTTACTGCAGTTGCTTGAAGTTCTGTTAAGTCAAAACGAATTCTCCTCAGAAAGCCGATAGCCAGTTGTTGGAAGAAGGAAAAAATTCAGCTTCTTCAAAGGGGAAAAAGTAGCTGGTGTGCACCCCATAACATGAAAAATAATTAATAACTCAAAACTGGCAGAATTCTCTATGCAACGAAGTACCTCAGGAACACTGCTCATTCTCCTCAGGATGACTAAAGTAGAAATACTAGAGCGCTGATCTCACTAGAATTTGCAGCCCACATATTGAGTGGCAGTTAAACCTAAAGAAGCTAGTTCTAAGAACAGCCTCCGCAAGAGCCACCGGGAGTGAGGACGCCAATGCAACCAACGTGGGTACAAGGTAAAAAGGGAATTGTTTTTGCTGAGGGAAGAACTTAACAATGCTGGCAATAGTTTTCCTGATACCAAGGCCCTCATTACAACTCTTGCGGTAAGTGCCGCTTACCGCCATACTGACTGCTGCCAACATTCCGCGACCGCGGCGTTATACAGCTACCCGTATTATGACCCCACATAGAAATCCCCCACTATACAGACACACACACAAGTCCGCCACACCAAAGGTCAGTGATAAACTGGCGGTACCAAAACCCACACCGTTACGCCATCAGAAATACGCCCACAGCATCATGACCCACGAATCACCGCGGCGGTCATTCAACCTCGGTAAACCATTGGCGGTACACACTGCTGCGCTCAAAATACACACACACTAACAAAACAACACCACATTGGAAAATTCAAACTACACACACCTGACACACATACACACACCACACCCACACCAATATAAAACACATACACATACTACCCACAACCCTTTACGACCCAAAGATTTTGGCAAGTGAGATAGAGACAAGCCAGGAGCACCCACTGAATCTGAGCCACAAAACATCATCACCCATACTCCCTCGTCGCACCTCACAGCACACACCCCAACACATCACCCCACACACCCTCACACATACCACTCACACTACACCCATGGCACCACAAAGACACCCCAGGTTTTCAGAGGAGGAGCTAAGGGTCATGGTGGAGGAAATCATCCAGTAGAGCCACAGCTATTCAGATCACAGGTGCAGCAGACATCCATTGCAAGGAAGATGGAGCTCTGGCGGAGAGTCGTGGACAGGGTCAACGCCGTGGGACAGCACCCAAGAACAAGGGATGACATCAGGAAGAGGTGGAACGACCTTCGGGGGAAGATACGTTCCGTGGTTGCAAGACACTAGATAGCTGTACCGAGGACTGGCGGTGGACCCCCACCTCCTCCCCCACAACTAACAACATGGGAGGAGCAAGTCTTGGCGATCATGCTTCCAGAGGGCCTGCAGGAGTAGCAGGAGGACTGGACTCTGGTAAGTCAACTTTTTACTACTTTATCCCCCACCCTACCTGCATGCTATCACAAACAACAATCCCTACCCTCACCCCATCACCCCACCACCTCACTTATACCCCACCATCACAACCCACCCATCCCAATACCAAGCCCTGCATGCAACAACAATGCATGGACACCCCTCACAGACTTGCATGGACACCCATCCCAAAGCATGCACACTAGTGACAATCACTTAGCCAAACCAATCACAACTCACACAAGCCAAAGCTGCCTTGCTAATAACAACCATAGAGGGAAATATACCCATGCACAAGATGGCACACGCAGAAACAATAACACTGCATTTACATCCCCACAGAACTCCCACTCAACGTCACCGGAGAGGAGGTGTCAGCCACATCCAGTCCCCCCCGAAGAGGCCCACAGTGATGACAGCAGCTCTGCACGCCTCGATCATGATGACCAACCTGGCCCATCAGGGACCTCTCAACAGTCAGTTACCCAGGCACAGTCCCAACACACCACAGAGCCTCCCCCCTGAGGAAACACCACCACACCACCCACCCAGCGGGTCCATCCATCTGTCCCTAGGACATGTCAATCAGCAGTGTGTTCACCACTACAGGGACCCCAGGCAACTCCACAAACACAGGACGATCAGGGACCTGGGGTCAGTGGTAGTGAGCACACGGTTCAGGGGACAGAGGCACAGGACAAAAGGGAAGCTGGGAGGACTGCTGTGCGACAGAGGGAGGACAGGCCCAGGGAACCGACTATCCACGAGGCACTTGCCAACATCCTGGGAGAATACCACCATTCCCAGGAGATGATGGGCCAGATCCTGGCCAAGTTGCAAGAGACCCAGTGGCTTCAGGAGGGACAGTACCTGGGGATCAGGGAGGACCCGAGGGACATCCACACCACCCTGGTCACCATTGCAGGGGTTCTGGAAGACAAGGCCAACACCATGATGTAGGCAGTGGCACATCACTGGGCCCCTGACTCTAGCCACACCGAAGAACAGCCCTCCACCGACGATAGTGGACAGGAGGCCCGGCCACAGGAACAACAGACCACCAGCACCCCACCCCCTGCAGAAGGAGAACAGCACGCAAACAGTCCCTGCGATCCAGGCGGAAGCCAGAGAACATTGTCAAGACTCCCGCCAGGAAATAAGACTCTCCTGATTGCCACCCTTCTGTTCCACTCTGTCACCCTGTCCACCTTGAACTGCCATTGCTCCCCTTCCTATGCCTCCTTGGACAATGCACCTGTGATACAAATAGACTGGACTCTACCCTGGACTTTCCACCATCAGCAACCCAGCCCATTGCAATACCCCCTACACTAATTAGCACCTAAATAAACACCCTTGGAACAAAAACAAATATGGAGTCTGTCAATTGTTTGATAAATGTATTAGTTTCACAAACTGTAAACATTGCAATTCAAATGTGTTGTAATATTCATATAGGCATGACCTGTAGTGGGTAGCAGTAAACACACTAGGAGCCAGAGTGGGACACAGAGATCTGAAAATAGAGATGCCAAAGGGTACATACCGTAAGTGACCATAGAAAAAGGGAAATCAGGCTGCCATGTTCAATGTCCAACACAAAACTGCAATGGAAGGTGAAGGTACAGTGTCTTACCTGTGTGTCAGTGGTAGTACTGTTGAATTAGTGTAGTTCTGTTGTCCACATCTTCTTCCTCTGCCTCCTCTTCGTCACTGTCCACAGGCTCCACCGCTGCCACACGACCATCCCCAGGCTCATCCTCCTGCAGAAAAGGTACCTGGCATCTCAAGGCGAGGTTGTGCAACATGCAACATACAACGATGATCTGGCACACCTTCTTGGGTGAGTAGTACTGGGATCCACCTGTCAGAGAGAGGCACCGAAAAGGTTCGCTCAATGATCCTCCTTGTTTGCCCATGTGCCTCATTGTAATGTTCCTCTGCCCTTGTCCTGGCATTCCTCACTGGGGTCAGTAGCCATGAGAGGTTGGGGTAACCAGAGTCACCTGCAAATATCAAGGGATACCTGTTAGCCACACCCTCACCCTTCGGGCCAAATCCACACCCATATACCTACATCAACTGGGTGGGGACCATGGGCTAACGTATTAGCCACACCCGGTGCTTCTGGATTTGAGACATCACATATGGGATGCTGCTATTCCTCAAGATAAAGTCATCATGCACAGAGCCAGGATACTTAGCATTGATATGGGAGATGTACTGGTCCGCCAAACACACCATCTGCACATTCAGAGAGTGAAAGCTTTTTTTATTTCTGAACACTTGTTCATTTCTCCGGGGGAAACAAATGCAACATGTGTACCATCAATGGCACCAATGATGTTGGGGATATGTCCCAATGCGTAGAAGTCAGCCTTCACTGTGGCCAAATCCTCCACCTGGGGGAATACGATGTAGCTGCGCATGTGTTTCAGCAGGGCAGACAACACTCTGGTCAGCATGTTTGAGAACATAGGCTGTGACATCCCTGATGCCATGGCCACTGTCGCTTGGAAGGAACCACTTGTCAGGAAATGGAGCACTGACAGGACCTGCACTAGAGAGGGGACACCAGTGGGGTGGCAGATAGCTAAGATCAGGTCTGGTTCCAATTGGGCACACAGTTCTTGGTTTGTGGCCCTATCAAGTCTGTAGGTCAGGATAATGTACCTGTCCTCCATTGTTGCCAGGTCCACCAGGGGTCTGTACATGGGGGGATGTCTCCATCTCCTATTCATCCTCACTGGTTGAACTCTAGGTTGAAAAACGGTGAGCAGAAGGTCATATTCACACATATTTCAACATCAATATGCAATTTTTGCTTTGCAGAAAGAGTATGTGAACTCGTAAATTAGTTGATGCGCCAATTTATGCTGTAACGCAGTTAGGTGCCATGGCCTGTGCCCCCTGAAATGGCAGCTGCCTGACCTGTGAGGAGGGACAAGTGGAAATGAGGTAATTCCGCTGGCATTGTGCGCCATTGCAGTCAGCGGTCGATGACCACCTCGCAACACCACATTGGTTATTATTGGGACCTATGGGTTCCAGGAGCCAATGACGATGTACGCCGGCGGTGACGGTACGCATCGCCGCAGACGTGACTGCCATTTTCTATCTGTACACTCACTTGCTACCTGACCGTCAACAGGAGAGGGCCTACACTTCAAGTGCTGCTGTGACCTGTGTCTGGATGCGACAATGGCTCGAGTGTCTGGGGAAAGGGCCCCGGCCTTCACTTCAGATGAGTTGGAGAGACTGGTGGATGGGGTCCCACCCCAGTACCCTTTACTCTATGGTCCTCCAGACGAACAGGTGAGTACACTGTGAGCATGATGCGTGGGCCATGAATGTGTGGATTGCTGTGTGTGTAAGCCTCATGTAAGGGGGGGTCTGAGGGGTCCTGGGCAGAGTGCTGCATGTATGGTGTTCAATGTATGTGTGTAAGGGGATGGGGGGATATGTTGGGCCATGAGCATAACAGTCCGGACGGCATGACTGATACCTTTTCTGCTGTTTTTTTTATGCAGGTTAGCACCCATCAGAAAAAGGGTATTTGGCGTGCCATCGCCAAGGAAGTGAGGACCCTGGGGGACTTTGACAGGTGGAGCACCTACTGCTGCAAACTGTGGGAGGACCTGCGCCACTGGGCAAGGAAGATGGTGGAGGCCAAGCTGGGGCTGGCCTCCCAACGAGGAAGGGGTGCCCACCGTACCTTGAGCCCCCTGATGTTCCGCATCCTGGCGGTGGCCTATCTGGAGTTGGATGGGCGCTTGAAGGCATCACAGCAGCCACAAGGGGGTGAGTACAGATTCAGAATCATGACTTTGCACATGTTAAGGTATTACCTGGGTGGGGGATGTGGGCTGTGGGTGCCCCTAGGCCAGGGCAAAAATGGCAGGGTATGTTCAATGATGGGCAAGCTCAGATGCACTCCAACCCCAATAATGTTAGTGGGCATCTACTACTGGGCAGGGTCCTGTGGGTTTCAGGTGTGCAGCTAATGGTGTTAGGCATTATACCCCAGGGGCTGGTGACTAGCATTGTAACTGGTAGTGCATGGCCTAGTGAAGAGGGCTGTTCCCAGTGAGTTGTGTACGCCAACGGTAGTGTTGTTGCTGGCATTGATCAAGTGTATCTGCTGTCTCTTCCCCCCCTTTTTGTTTTGTCACCCTGTCCTTGTGTGCATTAGCATCATCTTGCGGAGGAGCAGAGGAACCAGCGACGGAGGGAGCTGCATCCCACATGGGCCTGGAGGCCGAATCCACCGACTGTGAGGGCACCAGTGGGACAGAGGGCGAGGGGAGCACCACGACGGAGACAGGAGCGGACAGTACCAACAGCGACTCCTCCTCCGATGGCAGCTCCCTGGCGGTGGCAGACACTTCTGTGCTAACCCCAACTACAGGTACAGCTGCCACCCCCGTACCAGACCCGCCCTCCAAAGCAGCCCCTCAGTGTGTTTCCCGCATCCGCTCGCCCAGGAGGGTGGGCATCTCCTTCACCCCAGGCACTTCAGGCCCTGCCCCAGTCAGCCCTGCTGCCCTCAGTGAGGAGGCTTTTGACCTCCTGCAATCCCTGTCTGTTGGGCAATCAACCATACTGAATGCCATTCAGGGTGTAGCAGGGCATTTGCAACAAACAAATGCATACCTGGAGGACATTCACTCTGGCGTGGCAGCCCAACAGAGAGCATTCCAGGCTCTGGCCAACTCACTGATGGCAGCCATTGTCCCTGTCTTCAGCCTCCCCCCTCCAACTTCCTCTACCCAGTCCCATTCCCCTCAACCCCAGCCTATCCCAAGCACACCTTCAGACCAGCAATCACCCAAATCAACACACAGAAGTGGCTCAGGCAAACACAAGCACTACACTTCATCTCACAGGCACTCACCCAAGCACCATCCACATGCAGACACACCAACATCCACTGCCTCCACTGTGTCCTCCTCCTCCTCCTCGTCCACCTCTCTCCCAGTAGTGTCTCCACTCACACTTGCATGCACTACATCCTCATCCACTACCTCCATCACCAGCACGCCTATCACTACATGCCCCTCACTGGCAGTCACCAGCCCCACATCCATGCACATGTCCCCTGTGTCCTCTCCTACTGTTTCTGTGACCCCTCCTCCCAAAGTACACAAACACAAGCACTCAGACACCCAACAGCCATCCACGTCACAACAGCATCCAGCCCATGCACTTGCACCCAAACACAGCAGACAGACACCTCCTACAACCACTCCCTCTTCCTCCACACCCAAACCTTCACCCTCTTCAAGCCCCAGTGTCCCTAAGAAGCTTTTCCTCAACTACATTGACCTATTCCCTACCCCTCCACCCCCATCCTTCACCTCGGGCCAGAGTGGCCAGAGCCCAGCGCAGCACCTCAGCCACCCAGCCCACGGCCACTATGGTTTTTGCAGCGACTGCTGGTGTGAGAGGCTCCAAGGAGTCACCCTTCAGCCCAGCCAATGTGTCAGCACCACCTGCCAAGGCCAAGATGGGTCTGCCACCTAGCAAGGGTAAGAAGGGGACACCAGCCAGCAAGGGGAAGGAGGCACCACCAGCCAGCAAAGGCAAGAAAAAGACACAAGCTGGCAGAAGCAAGGAGGAACCACCATCTGCCAAGGGCAGGAAGGGGCACACAACACCAGCCATGGCACTTCAGCCGTCCGAGGCTGCAGGCGAAGGCCTGGAGGCTACCACCACCACTGCCAGCACCGCCACCTGCACTGCGGCCAGCACCGCCACCAGCAGCACCACTGCCAGTAGCAGCCCCAGTGGGCAGCCGTCCAAGGCTGTAGGTGAAGGCCTGGAGGCTACCACCACCATTGCCAGCACCGCCACCTGCAGCGCAACTGGCATCCACTGAGCAACCGTCACCGCCGGCGAGCAGTGTGTAGTGGTTACTACATGGGCTGCAGTGTGTCCTGGCCCCTGCAACACCTGTCGGTGTGACACAGGTGAGAGACTGTGACCTTGCCCCATCCAGGATGAAGCACAATGAGCACAAGGGCCCCTCCAGAACCAGTGTAAGAAGCCATCCACTCAGCCCCTCCTTGCCAGGATGAAGCACACTGGGCACAAGGCCCCCTCCAGACCCAGTGGAAGAAGGCATCCACTAGAGAGACTGTGGCTTTGCACTCCCCAGGACCAAGCAGTGGGCAAACCACCCACTTGAGAGACTGTGGCTTTGCACTCCCCAGGACCAAGCAATGGGCAAACCACCCATTTGAGAGACTGTGGCTTTGCACTCCCCAGGACCAGGCAGTGGGCAAACCACCCACTTGAGAGACTGTGGCTTTGCACTCCCCAGGACCAAGCAGTGGGCAAACCACCCACTTGAGAGACTGTGGCTTTGCACTCCCCAGGAACAGGCATTTGGCATGGAGCCCACTCCAGGCCAGTGGCGTTGTACCATCTTCCAGCTGAGGTGCCCCCCCATTCCCCGTCCCCCTGAGGTGCCTGTGTGTTTTCGACCTGATGCCCCTGCAGTGTTCTCTCCGTATTGAGGCAGGAGTCAAGTGTGGCCTTGGCCTATGTGTTATGGCCCAGTGGGCCACGGACATTTTGGAGTGGGCATTGTCCCTCCTTTTGTATATATTGTATATATTGAACAAACTGATTATTGTTTAAAGATGTATTTATCTAAAATTTTACTATTACACTCATTTTAATCCATTCCTTTTGTCCTTGCGTTATTCCTTAGGGTTACGGGGTGTATATGTAATGTTGGTGCATCTGTTTGTATGGTGTTGGAGGTCGGGTGGAGGTGTTGTGTGTTGCGTGTGTGTGTGTCACTCTCTTCTTCCTCCCCCCTCCCTTGTGTGCTAGGTGCAGTACTCACCGTGGTCGTCTTCGCCGGCGTTCGTGTTCCTGGTGTATGAGAAGGTACACCAGCATTGGGAAAAAGTGCAGCTCGGGCTCCATGGCGTTGTGGTTCTTCCTTGAGTGTTGAGAGGTGAGTCGTTTCCATTCAGTGTTCAGTTTCTGCCGTGCTTTTGATGGCATTGGTACCGCCCCGGAAAAGCTGGCAGATAGGTGTGTTGTAATGCTGTGGGCGGTACATTGTCTTCCGCCTGGCTGTTGGCGGTTACCGCTGCGGTGTTTGTTGCTACCACCATGGCGGTTAGTGTGTTAAAGTGGCTGTCTGTGTTGGTGGTTTCTGCCGTGGTCATGATTCCATTTTTTTTACCGCCGGCCTGTTGGCAGTGTTATTGCCGCTTTATCACTGACCGCCAGGGTTGTAATGAGGGCCTAAGTGTTAGAAATCGGGTCTCTGGTTGGCAGTCAGTTTGCACTCTATCCAAGCAGAGGCCCTCATTCTAGACAGGATAAGGGAGTTACACTCCTCAAATAACCCCTGGTAGCTTGGCATGAGCAGTCAGGCTTATCTCAAAGGCAATCTGTAAGGTATTTGTACAATCACACACAGTAACACAGTGAAAACACCACAAAAGGACTCAACACCAGTTTAGACAAATAACCAATATTTATCTGAGTAAAACAAGACCAGAATAACTAGCATCCAACAGTGAGAAGCAAAGTTATGAATTTTCAGAGTTTAAACTTCAGTATAGCACTTAGAAACACAAATGCTTCAATTTGGTGTTATCATCGCATCGTGCCAGAGTTGTTCCCAACAATCCGATGCCAATGGCGCTGGTCACAGAGTTGCACCGACCCCCAGGTACAGTATCTTGTGAAAGTGAGGAAACAAGCTGGTGCAGGGAGTCGGGATTGAGGCATCGCTAGATCCAGTGCAGCATCAGTTCCGGTGTTGCAGAGCAGAGGAGTAGAGATGTCAGTGTGAGGCATCGGGTCCTTGCTGCAGAGCAGTTGAGATGAGGCAGTGTCGGGTCCTTACACTTCCAGCAGGGTTGATGTCCGGTGGTAAAGACGCAGTGGGGCGACCTCACTGGGTCGCGATCATGCCATGAGGCTGCAAGTGCCGCAGTGGAGTGTGGTGTCACGGATCATCGGTGACACAGCACTTGGGACTCACAAAGCCACGGATGCCAGCGGCTGCTGCGGCCTTAGGCCTGCTATGTCTGTCGGGTTCGTCTCACTCCAGCAGGGACCACAGCTTCAGTTGCAGACGGTGGGGCAGGGTCGGGCAGAGGCATCAGTCTGGGCGTCGTCCAAAATCGGTGCACTCGGTTTTTCACCAGCTTTCACTCCCAAGGGCCCAGAAAATGGAGTAGGCACCACCTGATGGGTTAGAGTCCACAGCAACTGATCCTAGAGGCTGGTAGGTGAAGTCTATGCTGTCCCTGAGACTTCTTAACAGGAGGCAACCTCAGCCCATGCCATTGGAGATACTTCACAAGCAGGATACACAATGAAGTCCAGTCTTTTCCCTCCCTAGGGCAGAACCAGCAACTGCACCTCAACCCAGGAAAGCACACACAGCAAAGGGGCAGGTCTCCTCCTCCAGCTCTTCAGCGCTTCTCCTTGTCAGAGCTTCCTCTTGATCCAGAAGTGTTCTAAAAGTCTGAAGTTTTGTGTCCACTACTGATACCTATTTCTGTCTTTGAAGTAGGCAAACTTGAAAGGATTGTTTCTGTTGTTCACATGATCCTGCCTTGCCTAGGCCTGGCCCTAGACACACACCAGGGGTTTGGAGACTGCATTGTGTGAGGATAGGCATAGCCTTTTCAGGTCTAAGTGTCAGCTCCTCCCTCCACACTCTAGCCCAGGAGACTCATCAGAATATACAGGACACTCCTCAGCTCCCTTTGTGTCACTGTCTAGAAGGAATTCACACACAGCCCAACTGTCAGTCTGACCCAGACGTGGATTCCACAAGCAGGAAGAGGCACAGAATGGTTAAGGAAGAAAATGCCCACTTTCTAAAAGTGGCATTTTCAAACTGATAATCTAAAAAACAACTTTACCAAAAGATTTATTTTTAAATTGTGAGTTCAGAGACCCCAAACTCCAATCTCTATCTGCTGCCAATGGGAAACTACACATAAAAGATATTTAAAGGCAGTTCCCATGTTGACTTAAGGGAGAGATATGCCTTGCAATCAAAAAAGCCGAATTTGGCAGTATTTCACTATCAGGATATGTAAAACTCACCAGTACATGCTCTACCTTTGAAATACACTTCACCCTGCCCATGGGGCTATGTAGGGCCTACCTTAGGGGTGACTTACATCTAGTAAGATGGAAGGTTTGGGCCTGGCTAGTGGGTACACTTGCCAGGTCGAATTGGCAGTGCAAGACTGCACGCACTGACACTGCAGCAGAAGGTCTGAGACATGTTTACAGGGCTACACATGTGGGTGGCACAATCAGTGCTGCAGGCCCACTAGTAGCATTTGATTTACAGGCCCTGGGTACCTCTAGTGCCCCTTACTAGGGACTTGCTAGTAAATCAGTTATTCCAATTAGATGTAAATAAATCACCAATACAGTTTACAAAGAGAGCATATGCACTTCAGCACTCGGTACCAGTGGTGAAGTGGCCATAATCCTAAAACCAACAAAAACCAGTCAGAAAAAATAGGAAGAAGGAAGTGAAAGTTTAGGGGATGACCCTGCGAAGAGGGCCAGGTCCAACACTAAGGATGACAACTCAGATACTTGTCAAAGTGTTATTTGTTCAAGAATCCCAGATCTTAGAGGGAGTGTGCACGAAGACATGGAAAGGATCCATTTGTTTGATCATGGCATGGATGTCTGAGAACGATTTGACTACTAGTAAACCTATTTCCTCCACTTCTCTCTGCTCATGTACGGCTAATATTTTGGTAAAGCTACTTGAGTCCTCATGCATGAACGGTATTGTGAATAACGTGAGAAGTTTAGCAGGGCAGGCAGTCACAAAGAAGAAATATCCTTTCCTCGAGACTTTAAAATCAAAGAAAGATTGTGTTAATTAGAAAATAACTGTTACAATGAAAGAGGTATTAGTGCAAACAAATACAGGAATACTGTAGGTAACCATGTGAAGCTTGATAAATGTAGTTTTCTTACTTGGCCCGCAAAAAGCACAGTCAATGAATTCTGGGAAGTAACTGATTAGAACTGCAACCTTCCTGTACTCTAAAGAAAGTGTGAGGCTGTCTGCAGCTCCGAGAAATAGACCTCCTTTGGATTCTTAAAATGGGATTCCTGAAAACTATTCCCCATTTAAATGATGTATTCAATAACAAGAAGGAACAGATTTATCTACTGACATGTTTTCCAGGCACAAGTATTTCCAAGTAAACCATGGAAATAAACAAAAACACGTTGGTATTTTTGCAGCGTGTGCCGTACAGGCAATTCACTCATTCAAGAAGGAAACTTGTTCAGATGAAAAAAAACAGTCACGCAAGTTGATTTCTGAATTTTCACCCCAGGCATTTGGTTGGATTGTAAACACATGGACTGTGCCAGCCTGAAAGAGAATTCTTGGGCATTAAGGGCCTAACACTTGATTCATGCAACAGTAATAGGCGCCATGTCTAGCCGCACTTTTATTTATACAGTGTTTTCATTTCTAGGACTTTATTATTTTCTCCCTTTTTCGCTCTTTGTTCAAAACAGGAATCTATTTAATTTCTGAGCCATTTGAAACATGTCTGGTGAATGGTAAGTCACTTATACGCGACAGTGTATATAGTAAAGTCTTCACGGGTTTTCACATTACTCCTCACAGTGCAGTTATAAAATTTTATTTTACATTAAGGCCCATATTGATACTTTTTGACGCAAAACTGCGCCAACGCAGTTTTGCTTTAAAATAATTAGCGCCGGCTAACGCCATTCTGAAGCACCATGCGGGCGCCGTATTTATTGAATGACGTTAGCCGGCGTTAGCCGGCGGCGCTGTCTGGTGTGCGTTAAAAAAACCGACGTACACCAGGCAGCGCCGGCGTAGGGGGAAAATGGCGTATGGGTGTCCACAAATGGTGCAAGTCAGGCCGAGGCAAAAAAATCGCCACAACCCGATTTGCGCCATTTTTTTACGACGCCCATCCCCCATTGAAATGACTCCTGTCTTACCAAAGACAGGAGTCATGCCCCCTTGCCCAATGGCCATGCCCAGGGGACTTCTGTCCCCTGGGCATGGTCATTGGGCATAGTGGCATGTAGGGGGGCACAAATCAGGCCCCCCTATGCCACAAAAAAAAAAAAAAAACTTACCTGGACTTACCTTAATGTCCCTGGGGTGGGTCCCTCCATCCTTGGGTGTCCTCCTGGGGTGGGCAAGGGTGGCAGGGGGTGTCCCTGGGGGCTTGGGAGGGCACCTCTGGGCTCATTCTGAGCCCACAGGTTCCTTAACGCCTGCCCTGACCCAGGCGCTAAAATCCGGCGCAAATGCGGGTTTTTTAGTCCCGCCCACTCCCGGGCGTCATTTTTGCCCGGGAGTATAAATACGACGCATATGCATCGCAGTCATTTTTTAAGACGGGAACACCTACCTTGCATATCATTAACGTAAGGAAGGTGTTCACGCAAAAAAATGACGCTAACTCCATGAACTTTGGCGCTAGACGCGTCTAACGCCAAAGTATAAATATGGAGTTCGTTTTGCGTCGAAAAAAACGACGCAAATTCGGCGCAAACGGAGTATAAATATGCCCCTTAATGTCTCCTCAGAAGACTCAATTTACAAAATTCAAAGCCTACAATCGCATTCTTGATTACTTTATTTGTTGTTCCAAAAATGTTTTAAAGATAGGATTGGAAAGAGTGGAAAAAAATGGGACAAATGACAAACACGTCGTCCTGCTCCCCTGAGTTCACATAATTGTTCTGGTGCCAAAGGAAAGGCATGGTGGAGAGTGGGGGAGCAGAGGAGGTCTCTTCACTTTGGTAACCACATACACGTTTTCATTTATTTAAAAGTCAGATTAGAATTTTGCAGTAATATTTCTCTTTCAACAACTGTTTTATTTTTCTAGTAAGTAGAGTTGAAAAAAAGGTATATGTAAAGTGAAGAGCAGAGTAAATATGGCGGTTTTGATGCATTTAAAGAATGCCTGATCCAGGCTAAGACACATTCGAAAGTAGAGGTCCATTTGAAGTAGATCTGGAAGATCTGAAGGGCAAAGGGTTGGGTTCTAGACTTGGATCTGGATAAGTACACAACAATAAACAGCAGCTCCCGGTCTACAGAATCGTGGAAACCCTCACTGTGTCCTTTAGCCCATAGACTGTTGCAACCTTAATCTCATCGATAGTGAACTGCATACCACTCATAAATAATCTTGAAATCCAGTTTGGCCTGCCTCCTCCATTCTTTTGCAACTATTCTTTTCATCCCCCTATCCGCAGTTTTCCACTGCCCCACAAACGTTTTAATCAATTGACCTGTTGCTCCCCTCTTTCTTTATAAAATACTCAAAAGATAAGAACCAATTTGTTGTAATTTATGCCATGTAGAACCATGGGAATGTTCCAAGTTATGCTTAAGAGGTACCACGGTGACAGTGGAATGGGGAAGGAAGAGTTAGAGATGGTGGTTGAGAGATCTGGAGGTTGTGCTGAATTGTGCACTGTATGTTGGTGGGAATAAAAGAAGATTTTACCCTTAACCGTGTTGGAAGATCTTCATAACACTGGCAATGTGGGAGTCCTGTGAGGGGCAGGATTTCCACCAACACCCCTTGTTACAGAAATCTACTCAAACCCTGTTGAAGGAGCTTCAAGTGAAAGACTTTTGGGACAGGTTGGGGCTCCAGTATTCCTGTCTAATAATGGCTGCAACTCTAGTCTTAAGCTTAAAAGCCAATTGAGCCCTTTATATCCTCCTGCGCTGCTGTATATATGCTTAGTTACTGCTGCCTTATTGGAAGAAGGAAGTGTTAACCAGTCTAATTTACTGTTGCCTCACAGAGCACAATATCTAACTAAGGACCCACGCATCGTCTGTTGCTGTGCATAAACCCAGCGCCATTTACCATTGCTTGAGAGAGAGTGTAATCTATAAGGATCTGCACATCATCTCTTGCTGTAAATAAACTATTTCAATTATTGCAAATAGTCTCAGGAATTTCTACCACATTGCCCATAGTGGTTAAAAATGTTATGGGGAAATAACCTTATTTTAAAGGCTGCATTGACAGCATTGGTGGGCGTGTCACGTGATCTCTGCACCTCACTCTCTTTCCCACATGTCAGAGACCACATTCTTTCAGATGGCTGGCATGAGGCTTCCTCGAGAGGCACTGGGCAATCCATTGGTTTTTCAGGGGCTGCGTCCTTTGAAGGATGCAAAAACGCTCTGTGCTAGTGCAATTGAGAGAGCGGTGAGATGCACTCTCACAGACTGGCTTGCCATAGGACTCAGGGGAAAGTGATGTCTTCGCTTGAACTTCCAGGGCTGTGGCCTGCATACAAGGATACTTGGGGGCATATTTATACTCTGTTTGCGCCGGATTTGCGTTGTTTTTTTCATCGCAAATCCGACGCAAAGCTAACTCCATATTTATACTTTGACGCTAGACCCGTCTAGCGTAAAATTTTTGGGAGTTTGTGTCATATTTTAGCGTGGACACCTACCTTGCGTTAATGAGATGCAGGGTAGGCGTTTCCATGCTAGAAATGACTCTAAGGCATTTGCGCCTTATTTAAACTCCCGTGCAAAAATGACGCACGGGAGGGGGCTGGCCTTAAAAAATGACGCGCAGCCGCATTTGCGTCATTTTTTAACGCCTGGGCAGGGCAGGCGTTAAGGGATCTGTGGGCTCGGCAGGAGCCCAGAGGGGTCCTCCCATGCTCCCAGGGACACCCCCTGCCACCCTAGCCCACCCCTGGAGGACACACATGGATGTGGGGACCCATCTCAGGTAAGTACAGGTAAGTAGAGGTAAGTATTTTTTTTATATTTTTTTAAGTGGCATAGGGGGGCCTAACTTGGGCCCCCCTACATGCCACTGTGCCCAATGGCCATGCCCAGGGGACAGAAGTCCCCTGGGCATGGCCATTGGGCAGTGGGGCATGACTCCTGTCTTTGCTAAGACAGGAGTAATTTCCATGGTGGTTGTGCATCATAAAATGACGCCAGTCAGGTTAGCGTCAACATTTTTGACCCTAACCTGACTTGCACCATTTTTTGACGCACAACCCCCATTATTCCCTACGCCAGCGCTGCCCGGTTCGCGTAATTTTTTTTTACGCTCACCAGGCAGCAGCGCTGGCTAGCGTCATTCCATAAATATGACGCCCGGCTGGCGCGTTGGAATGGGGTTAGCCCGCGTTAAATGTTTTTACGCAAAACTGCGTTAGCGCAGTTTTGCGTCAAAAAGTATAAATATGCCCCCTGGAACTAGAAAGATTTAACTTTTGTGTGCCCCAGAAAACAGCTTTCCTGATTTGCCCAGTGCTGTCCTACAGTTTCTGAAGAAGCAGCAGTATCATTACAAAAAAGAGAATACTTGAAGCAATATTCCAGCACAATTGACTCAGTGTTATTATTTTAGATTGTTATTTTAGTATGTCATTTAAGGAGTTGTTGCTTTGATTTGTTATGGTGGAGTTCTTATGTTGACTTATTATTCTATCTTGTTATTTTGGCTTGTTATTTTTTTTTTGCTTTGCAGGTTACCATGGCAGCGACTAATATGTCACAACCATCACAATTCTTATCTGAGGTTGGGGAGCCTCTCCTGCCATGGAAGAAATGGACAAAACTTATTGATTCTTTTCTAATCGCAATAGGTGGTGAGCAGTTCTCAGCAGCCAGGAAGGTAGGAATATAATTCCATAACTTAGACTTTGAGGGCCGCAATATATACGAAAGTCTTGATGAAATCACCATAGAACATATTGAAGGACAACCTAGGGATGTTTTTGAAATGTCACTCATGAACTTTGATCAACATTTCAGACCACGCATAAATTTAGTCATGGAAAGACATATGCTTTTTTTTATCATAGTAGCCAAAACCGAGAGACTAGGCAACTATATAGCCTCCTTAAAGTCCTTGGCACTTGGTGAGTTACAGTGGAAAGAATCAGTAGTACAACTTCAGATAAGGAATTTAATGAAGAGGAAAAAACAAAGTTTACCCAAAATTAGGTGGGATGAAAGGAACTGTCCAAGATAAAGACTCAAAATTCAAAGATTTTAAGTATGAAAGCCCAATCATTGTTCTAATAGCCCAAAGCGTTTTGCACACAACGTCTTATGCAGGAATTGTGGGGAAAAGGGGATTTATGTCGGCATATGCAGGAACAACAAGATACAAGATGTGTCTGACACACACAATGTTGTCCAAAAGATGGTGTTACAAGTGACCAATGCAGTGCAGAAACTCAGCAAAGAAGCTGAGTATGTAGATCAAGGTTAAATCAAGATGCCAGAGTGTGAGATGACCATAGGGAGGAAGGATTTGGTGGTACTGGTAGATTCAGGGTCTCCTTTTACTTCTATTGGAGATAAACATTGGGGAAGAACATATGGAAAAGAAATATAAAATTGATACCTCCAGACATTAAACCAGATGGTTATGGAGTAGTAGGTATTGATTTAATTGGTTATACAATTATGAATATACATTTTAAATGAAAAAAACTGTGAGAAACGGATATGCAGCAAAAAGAGGAGACAACATCTTGGGGTGGTGTCATCAAAGAGACTTAGGTATGACACTCAATCCTAATTCAAAAGAACAGATTCTTTTGATTACCATCAAGGGAGAGTGGTCTGATGTGATTCGAGAATTTCTAGATGTTTTTAGAGATGAACTGGGTCTTTTAAAAGACTTTCAGCATAGGATTATTGTAGTAATGATGATGCATGATGATATAGTTGAAATCTAAATATAAAGAAGAGTTATTCCAATTGGACAGACATGGCTCCTCTTTAAGCCAGTCACATCTCAACTGACCCAGAACGACCGCTCTGTCATAATAAAACTTTCCATTCGAGTGTCCTAACCGCGTGAAACTTAAAGTAACATCTCACGTTAAATTATAACACATCTCCCCCCTTTCTGGACTCCTTAAAATACATACAAAACCTTTTTTTTTTTAAGATAGAGAACAGAAATTAGGAAGAAACTCGAGATGGCTGGACAGAAAGCATGACACCAATCTTATTTCAGTTGAATATAATCTTACAAGTGGCGCAGCGGTTTTCAAACTCTTTGACTATGGAAAACTCAGGTCAGACTAGGACTTCGATCACAAGGAGTTGAATTCTCTATAACCCCATCCTGAGGGATAGAACTTGTACCCTCTTCCCCTCCATGAGGATTAAGATGTATACCAGTTTCCGCACCCCTTTTTCTTCTGCCATCACTAGCCATGCGTTTGGGCGCACTTCCAAACTCTTCATCACTCATTAACATGAAACTGTTACTCCCAGACATGCAATGTATAGGCTTCACACCTCCTTTGCTCCCTTTCTGGTACAGGGCCACTCTCCTCTTGTTCCACTTGTTACCGTTCTCTAACACAACATAACCCCTACTCACTTTACCAACTCTAAATGGACCCATAAATTTTGATAAACCACTTGACACTCTGCCCAGTCTTATTTTCACCCAATCACCTACAGGCACATCACTTCCCTTTTCCTTCTCCTTCACCACCTCATATGCCTTCGGACCATTATAAACCATCCACGCAGGAATTAACTTTGATCCTGGTTTCCTGCCTCTCATCATTTCAAACAGAGAAACTCCAGTAGCTTTGTTAACTGTAGTGCGATGGGCCCAAACCATTTCGTCAACCATTTTCGTCACCTCCTTCCCACTTTGAAAGGCAATAAGAATAGTAGCTTTAACAAGGCGATTAACCCTCTCCACCATTCCATTCGCTTGTGGATTGTACAGTACGATGATGTATAATTCCATGATTCTCAAGGAACCTCTTCATCTCACGTGACGTGAGTTGAGTACCATTGTCTGTTATCAAAACACGAGGGAGACCTTCTTCTCGAAACACTTCATTTAATGTCTCTATGGTACTTCTTGTCATTATGTCTTGTAAATATTTGACTATAATCCATCTAGAATGGACATCAACCATGACTAATGCATTTTGGAGTCTATACCTTGTACCGTGAATGGGGCCAATGTAATCTAGATAAACTGCACTCCAAGGTGAGTCAGGAACTACTATGTGACCACACACTCTGCGCTCCTGTTCTCAACCTTTTTTCACTTTCCCTACAGACCACACAGTCCTCCACCCATTGAGAAATCATGTCATCCATCCCTGGCCACCAAACATTTTCTCTGACCCTTTTTTTAGTGAGAGTTTGTCCCAAATGACCTTCATGAGCTAACACAAAGATTTTTTTCTTAATACCCTCTGGTGGTACAAACTTATCATTCCTCATTTTCAGCTTATCATTCACCAACGTCAATTAATCTACAAGTTTTACATAAGGTCTCACAGCCACACTGACTGCAATCTCTCTTCTCTTGCCCTCTAACACCATACGTACTACTCCTTTGAGAACAGAGTCATTCTCCATACATAACTCCCAAACCTTCGCACTGAAGGCTCCTGCCCCATAGTCTTCAACATCAGTCAACTAAGCTACTGCCCGTTCTTGTTCCTTATGGACAATGTTTCTTTCATCAATGTCCTCCCACTTCAAGGACAGTCTAGACAGTCGGACTGGGTATTTTTCCAACCTGGAATGTGTTCAGTAACATAACTCTTGAAGTTTAGACGCTAGTCTTGCTAGTCTGGCAGAGCCCTTACCCGCCCCACGAGGACTTAACACTTTAAGTAATGGCTTGTGATCAGATCGCAATATAAAAACTATGCCCCAAAGGAAGGTTCTGAAATGTTCCACAGACCAAGCAGCAGCTAAAGCCTCTCGCTCAATCACCGAATAGTTGCGTTTGCTCTCTGTCAGAGAGTGCAAAGCAAAAGCCACCGTCACCTCTTTCTCCCCTTGTACTTGCAATAACACAGCTCCCACTCCACACACACTGGCATCCACTGTCAATATTATCTTGCGATGCATGTCAAAGGGCGTCAAAATACCAGTATTACAAATAACTCTTCTCACCACATAAAACACCTCTTGTTGGTCATTCTCCCATTTGAAACTGCAACCCTTCTTTAACAGCTTCCTTAGACTCTGTTTGCATAGCAAAACTCTCCACAAACTTGCTATAATATTCCATAAGCCCCCATCTTCCATGCAGTTCTCCTCCACATATGATTCAGTCAATGCCACATGTGCTCTGTAACCACATACGTGCAAAATGTCCCTAGCAGCCACAATTCCTACAATCCTTGTTTGCTGCAAAACCCCATTTAGCCTCACTGGTGTGGGATGAACTCCCACACCTATAGCACACTTTAAGTTTTGCAGGTTTGACATCTCTAGTAATCTGTTTACTGCCTGAACCCCCACATTTAGGAGTAACACTTTTTTCATTTAATAGCTACATCGCCTTCCCAAATGGTATTGCCTTTTTTGCTGATTTCTTTCATACAGAGCTCTGACTCCTCAACTATTTTAGCTATTGTTATCGCGTCCTTGAGGGATTAACCGCTCCTGAGTCTTCTTGCTCCTACAATGTACGATGAGCTGGTCACGAATCAGCTCATCAGTCTTAAGACCAAACCTGCATTTCACTGAAAGTTCACGTAGACTTGAAATAAAGTCATCTAGAGACTCCCCTTCTCTCTGAGGTCTGGTATAAAACTTATACCGTAGCATACCAATGTTCTCTTCTTTAGAAAACCTTTTCTCCATGCGTAGCTTTGCTTCCTCCAACTCATCCTGTAAAGGTTGCCCATCGTCATCCTGTATTTCAGGTACATATTTAAAAATATGAGGTGCCTCCTTGGCAGTGGTACTTAATAATGATGCTTTTTTTCTTTGAGGTGAAAAATTGTATCTATCCAATGCTATTAAATAATTCTCAAAAATGTCTATCCACTCCTCCCACTGAATAGCTGGTTGGCCTTGTTGATCTAAAAATATTGGAGGTGTATTTATGGCTGAAGCCATTATAATGCCACAAATGAAGCTGAAGCTACAGTCACTCTAATATGTGGGTTATAACCACTTCCAAACACACTTTCTGAGGCTGAATAATTCAGGCTGCATCAAAGTCCTCTTTTAATTTTCACCATAGCACATGTAGATGAAAATACCAAGGTCCTTTCCTCTAAAGTAGACGTTGATCCCGTAAGAAGACGAGAAAGTGCCAATCCGGTCTTGAGTAGGTCTGACGCAGGACACGGAGGAACCAGCACGAGCTTGGCCACACACGCGGCTACTGCGCGAGGTACTGCATTGCTATGGCACTGTATGTATACAGCTTCGCATGTGAGTACAGGCGATAACATGGTGAAAATGCGTGCTCGCGTTTAAAATGTTGTTTGATAAGGGTAAACGTCTCACCTCCCAAACATATAACGCATTGAGCACCGACCAATATTGCTCCTTTCAGTACGCACCTGCCGCCGAGCCTCAAGCACAAAGGTCTGTTTCGTTGGTGATGGGTTAACCCCACCATGGAGCACGTCTGGTCCCTATCCCTATCCCGCAGTCTCTGATGTGATTTGAGATGAGAGAATTTTTTAATGACATTGCTGTTCAACATTGTTTCACAGCTTTATATTCAACTCAGGCCAATGGATTGGTGGAGAGCATGAATCGCCTGGTTGAAGCTTCCTTTCAGACAGCAGTGGAGAATAGAGTAGCTTTGAAAGTGGTACTTAAAGAAAACCTCTGGGCGCATCACAGCACTCCTAATTTAGATATCTCCTTTTCAGTGTTTGAAAGACAGACTGGCTGGTAGTAAGTTGAATCAACTTGGTTAGAATTCAAGAAGTCTGCACACAATTTTGATATTCATGTTATCCAACGATACCAACAGAAATACAAATTGCAATTTGATAATAAACATAGAATGCAGGCTTGAGAGGGGAATGTAGGAGATATGGTTTTCACAAAGAACCCTGTCTGGTCACCGAAAGGCAGATCTAGGTTTCTGGGTCCTAAACGTATAATCCAAGTGAAGAAGAATGTGGTGGCACTGGAAGATGTAGTTGTTTGGAGTATGTCCAGATAAGCTAGGTTTTCCAATAAGATGATTCACATGAGTAAATGTGAAGAAGGGGGTGTGAGTGCTGATAATAATGGGCAAGGAAGATTGTGGATGGGGGAGTTGATGATGACTCATGCTAAATTGGGTACCACCGCAGTCACCGCCTTAGAAAGAAACCTACTCATTTGAAGGATTATATAGAACAAGTATAGTGATATTGTGGGAACCTCATCCAATAACAAGTGTCAGTACTAGATTTGGACCTATATATACAAAGCTTTTCTACATGTTGCGCATCTAAAGCTAACCACCCTTGTGTTTTTATTTCACTAAATGCATAATTATTTCTAAAATTCCTTTTCTCTAAGCCCTTTTCTAACTTTTCCTTCAATGCCTTTCTCCTGTCATCTGTCTGATCTAAAAATCTCTTTTCTAATGGTGTAAGCAAGCATGTCTGATTATTCCAATGCGGATATGCAGTGCCAAAAGTTAACGTAGGCTCAAAGAATGCTCTCACTAGCTCAATAATGTTCTGCCTAGCTTCTCTCTCAGGTACCTAATGATAGGGACAAATGAAAACATAGCATCAAAATTGTAATAGAAATTTGGATGTACATCTAGTTATAGAATCTTATTAGTAACAGACTACAACTTATCCCATACGTCAGGGACAAAGTATGATAGGTAACTCCTTCTTCGACTGATGAAGGAATCTCCGAGCAGACATAACATTTTCTCTCATCCATCGACTCAACTGACTCACTCAATAAGCGATAGAAAACATTAGAAGAAAGTTCTCCTTGTGCATTATCTACATGCAAATACTGCTCATCTAACCTGAACTTCTCTATCTCTGTGAGTGCGGTAGTTGTTGCTAAAGCTGAATTATGGTTGGCTTTACTCTTATCAAGAACAGTAATTCCCACAATCAATACCAGGCACAATATCCTGCACACAATCGCCAAACCAATACCCATGTATTTACAGCACCTATTCTTCCTACCCTGCTGGCTAAGGTTACTCATGATCTGTAAAGAAGAAGAGCAAAAATAGTAACTATGTAGTAAAATCAACAACAAAATATTCAATCTTCTTCAAGCAATTATTTACAGCTTTCAATATTACTTCTAGGATTCTTTCATCAAAATCGGTAAGGATGTCAAAAATCGGTTTAGTAGCTTGTCAAATCAGGTTACTTTGTCAAATCAGGTTATCAAAAGCCTTTTCCAGTTTCTTTTAATAGTCTTTTTTTTTCTTTGTACTTTTCTCAGCTTCTAGTTTCAACAGTTCAGTTCATTGGATTCCTTCAAGTGCCAAAATATTGACCTGGAATGTCTCAACCAAAACAAAAAGACAAAAATTCTCTTTGCCATTCACTTGTTGTTGCATTTGCCCATTGAGGATCAGCGTACCTTCGACTTGCAATTCTCTTTCTTTTCAACTTTCGATCTCCATTCAACTCTCTATTCAACTCTCCTTGACTCAGATCTTCTCTCCTTGCCGTATCTACCTCCTCCTCAATAGTTGTCACTGTGACTGCCTCTTTTTTCTTTGCTTGTGACTCTGGCCACTTATCTCCTTTCAGTGGTCCTTTTGTCAATGCTCTTTTTAGTGTTGAACTTGTAACTTCTTCTTGCTCTGCAGGACTTTCAACTGGTTCAGGAGGAGTCAGACCACAGTTGCTTTGATCTGCCTCAACTCCTTCCTCCGGGGGTCTGTCGTTCTGTTTGTCTCTTAAAATCAACTACTTCTGGGAGAGCCCTCTTCTGACTAGACTCTCCTGCTGCCTCAATTGAGATTGGTTCACTTTCACTTTCCTGTAGGTCTTCTCCTTCGTCTTTCACAGGAGTGCCTGAATCTTTCTCAATTTGCTCAGATCCGGTCTCAGTTCCTCTTTCTCCTCTTTCTGGCTATGAGGTTTGTCTGGTCGTTGTCGGTACTCTCAACAACTCCTCATCATTGTCCAAAGGACATGCCCCTTTTTTCGTATGGTTTACATGGATCCAGTTCGGAACTCCAGTGCACTTCACAGCTGTGGTAGTGATCAAAACTACCTGGAAAGGGCCTTTCTACCGAGGCTCCAAATGTGTCTACCTGACGTGTTTCCTGATCACAACCTAGTCATCTCATCTCAGGTTGAGTCTTTGGTCTTTAGACGGTTGCAGTGTGGTGGCTTCCACCTGTTGAGAGAAAGAGCAAACCACATCAGCCAGACCCTTGCAGTAGTCCAACACCATATCATCTGCTATGTTCAGAAGAGCATTTGCAGGAACCGCTGACAACATCATTGCTCTGCCCCTGAGGATCTTATGCGGTGACAATCCTGTCTTCCTGTCGGGTGTGTTTCACATTGTCATCAGAATTAACGGTACTGCATCTGGCCATTTCAGATTTGTGGACGCACACATTTGCGCCATTCTTGATTTTAAGGTACTATTCATCCTTTCCACAAGTCCTGATGCCTTAGGGCGGTAACTTCGATGCAACTTTTGCGCAATGTTTAAGGCTGCATGTAGTAATTTAACTACTTCATTGTTGAAGTGCCTTCCTCTATCTGATTCTAAAGAGATTGGAAACCTAAAATGTGGTGCCTGTTAAGTACTGCGTTTTCGTTCCTGTAAGTAAAACTTCAATGGAGTGAGGGACCATAACAGTTGGGGATTACCCATCTCAATGCCTTCACACTGTGTGAGGTTCTGTCCAATTGCAGCAACTGAACGCAAACAGCCTGGTAAAGCTGCTGCAACTGGGTCCAAAGTAGCTGAAAAATATGCTACTGGGCGGTTTACACCTCCATGGACTTGAGTCAAGACAGACAAAGAACATGCATCACGCTCATGACTGAACAACATGAAGGGTTTTGTGTAGTCAGGCATTCCCAAAGCCGGGGCTTTGCACAAACTCTCTCTTAATTCAGGAAATGCTTTCATACACGCCTGATGTAACACTGTTGGAAAATGGGTTCTTGGTAGGGCAGGTAGGTACCTACACCTAGCAACAAGCCACTAACCTCCACGTAGGTACAGTTAGGTCTCGGTAAATTAATCCCAGCTCAACCCTTGGTAGCTTGGCAACGAGCGTCAAGGCTTAACTTAGGAGACAAAGTGTAAAGCATTCAAATATCACAAAACAGTAATTAAATAAAACACAGGAAACAGTTTAAAAATCCAAAACCAATTTATAAAAATAGTTTATATTTTTATCTTTAAAATGACACAAAAACGATTAAAATCGGTTCAGGGGAACCGGAGATATGAATTTTTAAAGAATTATTACTTTTCTAGCGCTTAGAAACAAAAAGCGCCAATCGGGTCATCTGGTTGCACCTCGACCGGGGCAAAGTCAAACTTTCAGGCCGACCGCGATGGAGCCCTGCTCGGCTACAGGTCGCGGGAGGACTCGGTTAAAAAGTTACCTTCTGACTTAGTCTTTATTTTGAAGTTTTTCTTCACCGGGACGAACCTGCCAGTTGAACCCAACCTCCTGGAGCCCTTGTCCGGATACGCGATGTGGGTTTCCTCGGTGGAGACTTTTACCTTCGGACTTAGTCGTTTTTTCGAGATGAAAATCCTTCGACCGGGGTAAACCTGGATCTTGATCCGACGTCCATGGAGCCCTTCTCGGATACGATGGCTGGGAGGTCCCGGTCAACTTTTTACGTTCAGACTTAGTCTCTTTTTTGGATGTTTTTCTTTACCGGGACGAACCACGAAGTCAGGCCGGGTCGCGGTTGAGGCAAGCCGGCTAGAATTTCCGCGGCGGGTCGGTCCCTCTCTGGAGCTTTTTTCCAAAAATTCTCAAATCTTTTCCAAACTTCTGGGGCTTCACCCAGATGTTCTTTTAAGGTTCTTTTGGGGTCCACAGCTCACCCCAAGGGTCCAGAAGTTCTGTGATGGTCCTTGGGGGGGTGCAGACTTCAACTCCCAGAATGCACCTGGCGCAAACTCCTTTTTGGCCACTGGGCAGTGGTCAACTGGTCTCTTTTTTCAGGAGTTGGTGCAGGGGACTCTGGTTTAGCAATTTTTCACCTGTAGCAAACAGGGAGTCCCTCCTTGAACCAGTTGAAGCCAGGCAAAGTCCTTCTTGTGGTGAAGCCCAAGTGTGCAGCTGGTGCAGTCCTTCTGAGTGCAGGGTCCAGGTGCAGGCCAGGGGTCCAGCAGGGCAGTCCTTCTTCTTCTTTAGTTCCTTTCTTGTTGAATTCTGGAGGGGATCTGAGGCGTGGGTGCAGGTCTGCCAGTTTTATCCTTGCTCCTGGGTGAAAAGCAGGGGGGCCCTGGTTCTCCAATCAGGGACAGGGTCGTCCCCCTGTGATGACCACTTCCTGGGAAGTGTGGCAAAAATCCATCCCAGAAGGCAACAGTCTCTAAAAATCCAACATGGATGAATCTGATTTTTGGAGGTTACATCTGGCTGAGCCCACCCACTGGTGTGGCTAAAAATCATAAACACACCCCTCTCCTGCCCTCTCCTAATCTAATCAAGGGGGCACCTAACTGTCTGGGGTTGCAGGATGTGGGGGTGTTGCTGGGTGCTGCAAATGTCCTTCTCTGCCTTTGAAGACCAGTTTGGCAGCCCTCCCCCTTCCTGCCTCACCATCTGCTGAGGGGAGATTCTCTCCCCCAAGCACATTCCTTTGTGTGAAGCCTGGCCACTTCACACCTCATCAAGGCAGCCTGGCAGAAGCTGCTGCAGGCTGGCCAATAAGAGCACAGCAGCAAAAACAATGCAGAGCTGAAATTGGCAACTTTTTAGGTAAAGTCTAAACTTTTTACCTGAACTAGTTATATTAAATCCAACAACTGGAAGTTGTAGGATTTATTACAACAATTAATTTGATACCAAATTCTTGGTATGCAACATTTAAGGAGACTTTAAAATTTAAAATAAAGTCTGCCCATTCTAGCCTATGAAGGCCATTTACTTCAATGAGGGAAAAACTAATTTGGCTGTTTTTACCTCACCAGGGCTTATACATCTATTTTTATAAAGTCCCTGCTTATAGTTACATGGCACCCAGCCCTAGGGGCACATAGGGCACACCTTAGGGGTGACTTATATGTAAAAATAAGGTAGTTTAAGACTTTGGAAGTACCTTTAATTCCAAAGTCGAATTTGCATATAACTTTAATTTAAAAGCAGCCAGCAAGGCAGGCTTGCTTTTAAAATGACACTGGGCACCTCAGCAATGCACCTAGGTGTGCACCACCTATGCTGTGGTCCCTAAACCTACATGCCCTACCATATACTAGGGACTTATAGGAAGGTTAACTTAGCCACTTATAATTAGCCTAATTTGCATATCCATTTTACACAGAGCACAGGCCCTGGGACTGGTTAGCAGTACCCAGGGCACCTTTAAAGTCAGGAAAACACCAGCAAAAAGTGGAAAATGGGGGCAAAAAGTTATGGGGCCTCTGCAATCAGCCCTGTTTTCTCACAAACACTAGTCGCTCAGTGACTTCTTTGTGAATCAGCTTCTGCAATGGCTTTGAAATGACTGAAAAGTTGGGGCTCCACTGGTGGCAGTATCCTATTCCCCTAAAACATCCTAACATCCCTCTTTGTGGTTGGGGGACTCATCTGCAATATAGTTGTGACCCTCTCTCTTATTCCCTTCTCAATCTGGTTGTCCAAATATTTCACCTCTTTCTGACAGTATTGTAATTTAAGCGGGGGCATTTTATGACCATTCTTTCCCAAATGGTTCAGTAAGGCAATCCTGTCATACTTGTACGCTTCCCTTGTCTTGGAAGTAATCAACAAATCATCAATGTATGGTACCAGTGCCGATTGGAAAGGCATTACCAATGACTCCAGGTTCTTTTTCAAGATCTGGTTCAATTTGGAAGGTGATTCTGAAAACCCTTGAGGAACTCTACACCAACAGTGAACTTGATCTAAAAATTTAAAACAGAAGAGAAATTGACTATCCTCATGAAGAGGCACAGAAAAGAATGCTTGTGACAAGTCTATGACAGTGAACCATTCAGCATTGCATGGAATCTGAAACAAAATCACGGCTGGATTTGGCACTACAGGACAACATTTAATCACAATGTCATTTATTTTTCTCAAGTGTTAAACAACACGAACTTTCCCACAGGGCTTTCGCAATCCCAGGATCGGCGAATTACATGGACTGCTCAATACTTCTTTCAAAACTTCTTGGTTTACAAATTCTGCAATAAAGGGAGCAACCTTTTCAATTATGTCCTGTGTCATGTGGTACTGGGGAATCAGGGGACAAATTGCATTCGGCTTTACTGGAACCTTAACTGGCTCAGCTCCCTTTATCAGGCCAATGCCTTTCCCTGTCAAATCTCACACTCTCTCCTTAACTGTTCCTTGCAAGTCAGAAGGAAGATCCTTTACTATGAAAACTGGAAAGAAACTAATCAGGGGATACTCCTCATTTATTATTTCACACTCTATCTCTGGAGCTGGGCCATCCTCATCATCACTGTTCGTCTGTATCCCACTTCCATCATTTGAGCAAGTAATTGAGCATCTGGTTTTACACAGTAAGTCCCTTCCCAGTAGGGATACTGGACTTGAATCACAAACTACGAATTTGTGTAATCCTTTGAAGTTGCCAATCTTAACTTGAACTGGTTCTGTAATTGGGTTAGTCAAATACTGATTTGCTATTCCTACAGTCTGGACGGTTTTCCCTGAAAGGGGGAGGTTTGGAACTTCTGCAGTTCTTACTGTAGAGCGTGTAGCTCCTGTGTCAACCAAGAATAAAGCTTTGTGACCCATTACTTTTTGCTTCACCTAGGGGCCCTTCCGATCTACTTCTAAGGAAGCTGCAAGCACACACTCCTCTTTTTTCCGAACTCTCACTCACCCAATCATTGTTTATTCCATTCTCACTGTGTAACGGGAATTGGTGTGTTGTGTGATTACTCTGGTTAAACTTCTGACCTGTTGAGGAAGCATCACCTGCTGATGCTCCATTGGGGCTTGAGGTATTTGAATTTGCTGTCTAGGTGCCATTTGAACCTGCTGTTGCATTGGCTGTGACTGTGCCATCTGCACAAGTGGCATTTGCAGCTGCTACATGGGTTGACAATTTTGCATTTGATTCACATTGTTTTGAAAATTTGGGTTATGACTTCACATTCTTGGTCCTCTCATATTTTGAAACAAATTGGTGTCAATTGTTTGCTGAACAACACCTTCCTGTACCATCATCAGACACTCCTGTTTCCCATGCCCTATTCCTCCAAAGCGTGACAAGGCAAAAATCTCTTCATTCGCTGTACATCAGTCTGAACCACTACAGTACCCAAATCGGGACTACGGTTTCCGTTTCCCATTGGCGGCTGAGCCCGCCACAGGCGGCAAGTGGACTCAACAGCAAGAAGTGCACACATTGGATATGCGTATGACCCACACACCTGACACACATCCAGAACCCCATAAAACACCTCAGACACACCCCTCAATCCTTTGCAACAAAACCAGGCCAAGAAGACGGAGAGCACCAGAGGCAGACAGAGAACGCCAGCATACAGTAGACGCACACCGACCCACAGCAGAGCACCCTCACCTCATTCCCAGACCCGACACCATTCACCACACTCACCATGTCACACCCCAAACATCCACGCTTCACTGAAAGGGAGTTAAGGACCGTGGTGGACGAGATCTTGAAGGTGGAGCCACAAATATTCTGGGCCGAGGTGGGGCACACACCCATCGCAAGGAAGATGAAGCTGTGGCAGACCATTGTGAACAGGGTTAATGCAGTGGGACACCATCCACGCACCAGGGACGACATCCGGAAGAGATGAAACGACCTGCAGGGGAAGGTCAGGGGCATGGCATCAGGCACCACATTGCAGTGCAGAAGACTGGGGGAAGACTGCCACCAACACCACCAGCATATACAGACTGGGAGGAAAAGGTAATGGGCATCTTGTACCCTGAGGGACTCACTGGACTCACTGGAGGAATGGACTCAGGTAAGTCATCAACATATACCCCATATATACCATACCTGTAATGCATGCACCACCCCACCCCTACCCACCCCCACCCCCACCAGGACCAACACCCCACCTAGGCATCAGCCACTACATCCACCCCACGTGCATGACCACAAACCCACTAACAGGCCCACATCCCTCCCCCTGTTCACTGTCACCTACCCCTGCACGTACCCACAATGGAACGACACCCCTCACCACAATGCAACCCCACACTGGCACTAAATGCAATGTCAACCTCACAAAGGCACCCTGGAATGCCACTGAAAGTGATACTAGCCCAAAATAGCCTAGTCCTGTTCACCTCAAATGTTCATGCAGCTGTAACAGACATGTCTATGTCCCCCAACAGGCACCACCACCCATGCAACCCTAACGGATGGGACAAGGAGTGCCAGTGCCCCCCAGGGAGACAGAGGCACCTCACAGGACACTGGTGAAGGATCCCTGGACAATGATGAGCAGCCAGGCCCCTCACACAGTCCTGGACTCTCACCATGCAGAAGCCCCACCCAGGAAACCGCTGTCACCCCTACCACCCAGTCAAGACCAGCAGCCCAGGGTAGGCATCCCCACACCAGTGTATCCAGGACACAGACTGGTGGGACACAGGTACATAGGCCACAGTCTCCCACTCCAAACATGCAGGAAGGCGAGGGCCCAGTTCAAGTGGTACTGCCAGACCTGTGCAAGGGACACAGGCACAGGGGGCTAGGGCAAGTGCAAGGGTGGCAGTGAGCCAGGGGGAGGCCACAGGATGGATGCAGCAGCCCAGGACGTGATATCTGAGGTACTGGGGGCCTACCAGCATACCCATGACAGGTTGGCACAGATTGTGTCCCCCCTGGAGCACAGTCAGAGGATGCAGCAGGAACACCACCAACAAGCCATGGAGCAGTGGAAAGAGTACAACACCACAATGGCCACCATAGCAGGAGCACTGCTGCAGCTGGTCAAAAAACAGTCTGACACCCACACAGGACAAGAGGGCCCTACAACAGCACCGGACAACCAGCATCAGAGTACCCCATCAGCAGAAACATTCCAGGAACTACCCTCACAGGAAACCCAAGGGCCTACCATGTCATCCCCTGAAGATCAACAGCAGACACCCAAACGGACCCTCAGGCCAAGATATGGCACTGGAACCCTAGCTAAGAACAAGGCCCCCTTCAAAAAGTAACTCAGCAACAATATGCACAGCAACCATCCTACCCAATCACCAACCACACATTATGAACTACTGTAAGACAAGATGGACCCATCAATACTACCAACAAGGCTGCCCCCCTTACGACTTGCCATCACTGTAAATAGCACTATTTACTCACTTCAACCAATAAAACACATATCACACCTGAAGCACTGTCCCCTGTGTTAAGCTGTGAACAAAGTGAAGTATGGATGCAACTGGCAGAGAAATACTTTATTGTCAAATCTGTGCATGAAGGGAGTCCTGTGTGCCTAAATGGTGGCAATGAGGAAATGCATATAATTTCAATCTGTACCATGCAGAAGTGGGCCATGTTTCGCCTATCATGACCAACCCCCCTATATGACTGAGCACACTGACAGTCTTTGTCACAAACCCCAATGTCAGGGCCAAGTCCCACACATTTACTGGAAGTAGAGTTGTATCAGTTGGTTCCTGGAATTGACATCTTCCCCTTCCTCATCATCACCATCACTCTCCTCACCTCTCTGAGGTAGCTGATCAGGACCTACAGCACCCTCCACCTCCAAAAGGGGGATTGAATGTCTCACTGCTACGTTGTGCAGCATGCAGCAGGCCACCACCATTCTACACTCCTTATCAGGCCCATAGTCCAGGGAACCCCCAGAGATGTGTAGACAATGAAATCTAGCTTTCGTGAGACCTATAGTTTGCTCTATCACCCTCCTAGTACGTTTATGGGCCTCATTGTAATACCTCTCTGCATCCGTCCTGGGATTCCTCACTGGTGTCAGGAGCCAATGCAAGTTTGGATAGCCAGAATCACCTAGAAAATGGTGCAATACAGAGTCATCATTGTCATGCCCTTCAGTCATACAGGCTGGTTCTCTGCAATGTGTCAGTTAGTGACAGGCACACTTACCTATGATCCACCCTCTGTCCTCTTGGAGTTGTTCCATCTTCTGTGGCACACTACTGTTCCTCAACACAAAGTAATCATGGGCTAAACCTGGGAACATGGCATTCACATGTGAGATGTACTGGTCTGCAGTACATACCAATTGGATGTTCATGGGGTGAAAGTTCTTTCTATTTCTGTACACCTGTTCACTCACTCTTGGGGGGATGATCAGTATGTGGGTGCCATTGAGTTCACCTATAACATGTGGTATGTTGGCAAAGGCATAGAATTCAGACTTGATGGGAGGTCAGTACTTTGGGGAAACCTCACATAGGACTGCAGATGTGGTCCAAATGCATTCAGAAATATTGTCAGTATCATGCTGAACATTGGCTGTGAAAATCCAACACCCATGCCCACTGTCACTTGAAATGAGCCTGTGGCCAGGAAATGGAGTGCGGAGAGCACCTGCACTTCAGTAGGGATGGCATGATTTCCCGGAGTTAGTGCAGGATCCAGTAAAGCACAAAGTTCCTGAATTGTTGCATGTGTGAGTCTGTAAGTGATTATGATGTGACACTCCACCATGGTCCTCATATCCACAAGTGGTCAGTTCACCGATGGTGCCCTTCCTCCCCACAAGGGTCGGTACCTATGAGGGGGTTCAAAAAGGTGTGATGAAGACACATATATAGGCACACTTGTCATCATTTGTGCACTGCATTGTTCATTGTAGTGTCTCTACAATAACTGCTACCTGACAGATATACATGCACTTCACAAGGAGGGAACAGAGTATTTCATGTGTGCTACAATACTGAATCGACAGAGGCCTATTTGCTTCATGTGGCTATTAGGGCCTGCATTGTGAGAAGTAATTTATTTTAGATGCGTAGGTCATGGCAACATGTCTGCCCACTGTAATTCTACCCTTTTGTTGTGGAAGTGACCTCATACCGCTAGTGGATGACATCACAGCGTAAGGCGGTGTTTACCGCTGTTCGCACCTTCATTGGTTAACATGTATGCCAATGGGGAATCCTGGCAGATCATGATCGCCGCCATCAGTGATGGTGCACACTGCCACGGAACGTATGCGCGTTCGTCATCGTTTAATCACTTGACTCCCTGATCTCGTGCAGACAGGTACTCCACTGTGTGTACTGCTGTGGCCTGCCTCTGGCTATGGATGTGCCTCATGTTGCAGGGGAAAGGGCCCCGGCCTTCACCCAGGAGGAACTGGAGAAGCTAATGGACGGGGTCCTGCCCCTGTACGCAAAACTGTACGGATGGCCAGAGGTACAGGTGAGTGTGGGTTTGGGGGGCACTGGGTGTGTGTAATGGATGGTGTTGATTGGACATATGTGTGCACCTCTGAGGCTGCATGGGCCATGGTGCATGGCATGCTGCGTGCGTATGTCCTGTATGTCTGATAGTACTGTCTGTCCCATAGTGGACGATTAGCCAGCAAGTGCCTGACCTCTGGGTTTCATTTCTGTGTCGCCCTTTTAGGTCAGCGCCCACCAGAAGAGGGCACATTGGCATGCCATCGCCAAGAAGGTGCGGACAGTGGGGGTCTACAACCGGCAGAGCACCCACTGTAGAAAGAGGTGGGAGGACCTGCGCTGCTGGGTGCGTAAGATCAGTGAAGCCCAGCTGGGGAAGTCCTCCCAATGTGGAAGGGGTGCCTGTCGGGCACTGACCCCCCTCATGCGACACATCCTGGCGGTGGTGTACCCAGACTTGGATGGGCGCTTGAAGGCTGCACAGCAGTCACAAGGGGGTGAGTACTCATTTCACATACTTCAGTCTGGAAGGATGTCTGGGTGTGCATTAGGGTTCATGCTGCTTAGAGGCAGGGACTTTGACTGGTGTTCATCTACTTTATAGTCCCCAAAGGGTGTAGGGGTGTCTTTGTCAGGTCTCCCATACGTCACCTTCTTAGGTATTCCAGGGGATGGGTGTAGAGCAGTACTCTGGTCAGTAGTCAGGGACATGGCAATGGGCATAGTGTACGGTGCTGCCTGTTGGGTGTGTCTTCTGGGTGGGTGCATGTCTGGCCATTATGTACCTCCATTCAACTATTTACAAGTGTCTCTCCTGTTTTGTCTCCCTATCCCTGTTGTCTTGTGTTGGATTGGTACAACATCAACATCTGAAGAGGGAGCTGAGGCACTGGCAAGTGGGGAGGCAGCGGCCCACGGATCCTGGGAGGCAGAGACAACCGACGCCCAGGGGAACAGTGGGTGGGAGGGTGAGGGGAGTTCCACGGGGTGGCAACTACCACAGGAGGTAGTGACTCCGAGACCTCCTCCAATGGGGGCTCGCCGGCAGGAGCGGTGTAGTGCCCACACCACTGCCGTGACATCTTCCGCCACCCCCCATTCCATCACCGCCCTCCCTTCTGCTCCCCACCGAGTTGCCAGTGCCCGCCCACCCAGGCACCTACTCCCCTGCCCCAGTCAGCCCTGCTGCCCTCTCAGAGGAGGCTATCCCTAAAAAGTATCACCAATGTCAATAGCTTAGGCTCTTTTAAAGTGCATGCACACAAAGAAATCACATGCATGGATCCCATACACTGCTGCCCTCACATAGATACATGCCTCAGACTGCACTCACACTGGCACAACTTTCATCCTGTATATCATTTACCCTTCAATCACAAAAGGCACTGTTAGTCCTGCATTCATTCAGACACATCTCTCACAATGCACTCACAAAAGCTGGTGGGATTCCTGCCCTTACACAATCACACTGCTCACACACAGGTACACTGCTCACTAAGAAGGAGAAGAGCTTGGACAGAAGATGGCATAGGAGACACAGGTTGAGTATATGGTGCATCAATCCACTAGTGTAATTCAAAGCTCTTGACATGAGCTACACTAAAACTTGAATGTCCACTGAGGTTATCTAATATCCCATAACCCATACTTGGACCTGCACGGCCGACTACATAAGTCTGATGTTTGTGGTGGGACTTTTGCAAGGTTATGGTTTTATTTGTAGAAGACCATATGGTAAAATAAAAAAAGAAAGAAAAGTAAAAGAAAAAATATACCATGTAAATGTGGAAGCCATGTGTTTCAGTAAAAAAATAAAAAGTAAAGTTTTTGCACTGGTCTGCCATCTTGCAATGGTAAAAAGTATGCAGAAAAGATTTTAAAATGGTGGCATGGTTTTGAAGCTTGCAGCAGTGATGCCGGAGGTCTGGATAAGAAAGCTGTGATCCAGTGGCAATGTCAACAGAGCTGTGTTTACTCATTAACCAATTATCACTAGTCTACATTTGCAGGTGAGTTGCTGGGGGATGAACTAAAGAAAATATTTCCTTAGGTCGTACTTCTCTGGATGCAGAATAACAAAAACAATGCAGGAAAAAATAATGTTACTCAGACTACCTGATATCATAAAGACCAGCAGTTATCTAAAAGGCAGAGCTATCCATTGGCAACAAAGCCAATGGCTGAAGGCGATTGATCAACTGCCCAATTGTATGTATGTTGTTCTGAAAGATGAATGTATATGTGAAAGGCACTCAGTCTGATGAATAACTGAAGTTGGCTTACCTAAAACCCACTTTCTTTGAGCAAGATTATGGGGCTCATTATGAACATGGCAGGAAACCCCGCTGTGTTCATGCTGGCGTCCTTTCCATAGACCGCCAGCCCCCTTGAGACCCTGCCGGCTGCATTACGAACATTCTGCTGGGTCGGGGGGCTGAAACAGTGTTTCGATCTGCCGGCCCAGCAGAATGCAAGGCAGGGACGTGGAACCGTCATCAATGCCTCAGTGCGGCGGGTGCAACAGCACCCGTCGCGCAGATACGGGCAGTGACCTGAGCGACGGGGCACTGCACGGGGGCCCCTGCACTGCCCATGCCAAGAGCCAGAGGGGCCCCAGGACACCCCTTCCACCAGCCTTTCCATGGCGGGGAACCCACCAGGGAAAGGCTGGGGGAAACAGGGTTCATTATTTGGAGGGCAGCACTGCTTGCAGCGCTGCCCTGTCAGATAATGTAATCTGCCATCGTCAGCCTGCCTGTCGGCAGCCCTCCCTGTGTTTATTATATGGCGGTTCAGACCACCATGCCGGTGGCAGTCTTTTTTGCCGCCGCCGGCATGGCGGTCTGTACCGTCTGGTTCATAATGAGCCCCTATGTATTCTTTTTGAGAAAACATGAGGCTAATGAGACAGCTAAAACTGTATTTTGGTTAGACCTCAAAAACATAGAACTAGAAAGAGCACAGGGACATGCACCATTGGTCAAGAGCATCACAATCTTCCCTTAAAGAAATGGAAGAAGTGTGGTACTGCAATGCAAGCCAATGCAAGCATCCTTCAAAGAATAGGACACATATGGCACTGCAGGGCCAGTGAAAGCTTCATTCAAAGACATTGGACAAGTGTGACACTGCAGTGCCAGTGAAATCTTCTTTCAAAGATGTGGAACAAGAGATGTACTGCATGGCCTGTCAGGTTAAGCTTCCCTCAAAGACATGGAACAAGTGTGGCAACAGGCAACACCATTTAGCATCTCTCTTACATACAAATAACTAGCAGCATTTTATATTTTGCACGAGTGTAAGGAACAGTACTGGGTTGTATGAGTGCAAGCTTGACTTATAAGCATAGCAAGATTTCATCACACAAAACAGGTACAGCACCAGACAGGAGTACACACTTCCCTCACATCCATAGAATACATACTGATCTGGTCAGAAACAATTCAAGCTTCCCTTGCATGCACAGAACATGCACAGCAACTGCAGCAGCAGTCCAAGCCTTTGTATAAATTCACACATACACAATGTGAAGATTTGGCAGCAGTGTGACTTTATCTCATCAAGTACAAGATGGTTCTCAGCAGTGCAAGCTAAGATATCCTCACCTACAACAAAGGTATCAAACTGGCAGCAGCACCTAAATTTATTACAGGCCCAGAATACCCAGAGTAGAGTATAAAAGGGAGGAGCCACTGAAGGCTCTAGCCAGATGCTAGCTTTTGGTTCAGCTCGAGGTTCTCTAGAGCCCTCATGCCAAAATTAGCTGAACTTTCTTGTGACTTCTCCCTGCTACACACATGCTAATCTCATGCACTAAGAATTAAAGACAAAACATTAACCTTTGATGTCAAACTGAAGTGAAAAAGGTTACTATTCTAATGGCAGAATTACAGAATGTGAGACTGGAAAACCTGGGATCAATCCTGGCTTAGCCACTTGACCAAATTGTGTGATGCTAGGCATTTATTTTATTTGATCATGCCTCTTATTTTTTCATTTTTGCATATAAGAACATCTTATAATATGTAAGGATGTGTGCTGTACAAACATCTCTCTTGTGTTTGATTTAATGCACTATATTGCTCTGTGTATAAGAGTATAGCCCACAAACAGGGTGCACATAACAACTGACTTGTGAGTTAGTTCACTATTGGTATTTTTGTCAGAGTGGGGTGTGGGGGCATGAATGTTTCTAGGTTTAGCTGGGTAAAGAAATATACTTTTTGAATTTTGATTTTCATGCCACATATTCCCATGTTTCTGCTTGTGGCTGGGCTCTTAGAGCCAAGACAGACCTTTACCTCAGCTCTCTTTGTTAATTTGTTGGCTCCACTACCTCTATTACAGTACTGTGTATACCCTGATTTCCTCCTCTCTCAGTACCACGCTCTGGGAAGCAACATCTAGTTCACCGATATTGTGCCTGGTGTCCATAGGTCTCAGAAGAATAGCTATTCCTATGACTGGTTTTAATAAGGACGAATTGTGCATTAGTGACCCAGAGAAGTTGTTTAAAGTTCCCCATGCATTCTTTAGCAGAAAATGAAACAAACAATTCAAATATCAATAATTTTCCCAGTTCCAGCACTCTGTCCCAAGTAAGTCTATGTTTTATATTAATTTCCATTGTCTGCCCACCACCTGTCAGTCTGAATGCAGTGATTACTGTGACTGTCTTGTCTTTAGAAGAAACTCAGCAACATGGGTAAAACTACTTCTTTGACCTCTGCAGGTGTCAAGCAACCGTTGCCAAGTGGCGCACTCTGCAAAGAAAAACATGCACACTTCTCAGCCATTCAATGCGCTAGCAATGAGGCCCCAGCAGCGTACCTGTAGGTGCTTCAGTAGATTCTGCTGCTCAGACTTTGACTTCTGCAACTGAGGGTCCCAGACAGAGTTAACAGCAAGCTCCGATTCCGTTAAGAACTCCTGTGGCCATAGCAGGCAGTAGTCCTGGAACAATTGTCAGAATGGTGGTGCTGCCATCAGTATTACATCACTGACCTCATAGGGATTCTGAAAAATCTTATTATCCCACAAAGAACAAGTTCGCAAATGGGTCACACCCATTCAGCAGGAGAGTAGGAAGGGTGTTTGTAGTATGTTGCATTTAGAAGCACACTGTCAAAAATATATTACTAAAGCACGATGTGGTAGTGACTGACATTTACAGACTACACATTTTCCATTTAAATGACCATAAATTTGCACAGACATACAATTTTACTTATAAAATTATATGGAGCACAAATAATATTTGTCATTTTCCGCATCACTGAGTAAAATGCCTTGATTTGCTTTGACCCTGGTAACACTCTAGTTTCCATCTCATGTTGTAATTAGAAAAAGGTGCTTCATTTGTGCCTTCCTACTTATTTCTTTTAAAATATTTGTAGTTATTTTATAGGTGTTTACATTTTGTTGAGTGAAAACGACATCCTACATACTTATTTTTCACTACAGCAATATTTTTATATAGTTCACTCTACAAAGTTCTCACTTTTTCCAATATGAGAAAGAAAAATAATTAAACACCAGTCCCCATGATTAAAGAATAAGCAGCAATTTGTCAGAAGACTAGACTGACATTTGGCCTCTGTCTTTGAAAGTGCAGAAAATATAACAAAATAAAAATACAATTTAAAGTCATGTTCAATGCTTGTTCAACCTCTGAACTCCAGCATTATTATTTAGATGCTGTTTAAGGGCTCAAGCGGCTGTTGAAGTTGGGCCTCTTCCTACCTCTGGGGCCCGGTGCATTGTAATGGCTGCACCCCTGGTAGCTAGGTCCCTGATCATTCTGTTGCTTTGTAACAGAGACAGAATGAACAGAACACTCTTGAAGAAGGTCTGACATCAAATTAACTAACATGATTCTCCATCCTTCAGATCTGATCTTGGAGAGGGAAGGGAGGTCTTTCAGGGAGCAGCAAGGTTATATATCAATTTAAACTAGGGTATGTCTAATTGGGCACACACTCCGAATAGAATGTCTATTTGAAAAATATACATTTATTTCTCAATACATGGAGTGAGTGAAGGACTTGTCTGCAACCAAGATATTGTACATGTCTGGGAATAGCCGGTTTAAGCTTTGATTGGGTAGGGATCATTTCAAAATGGGCCCCTTCTCTGAAAACTCAGGGAGAAGCTAGACATGTCTCTACGCCTCCTCTAAAATGACATTTTAGTCAGGTTTGTGAGCACATCAGGCCTTATTTGGATTTATAAGAGGACATGTTAGAAGTCTGATGGACCTGTGGACACTGTTAAGATTGATTTACCTTGATCACTAAATCCAGACATAACCCAGTTTTTAACAACACAGTAAGATCATCAATTCACAATTATCAATTTGGAGTCAGTACACTTTAACACACCATGACCCATTTGACCATGAATAACCACACCTTTTGTAAAGTTCAACATTTTTATTTCCCTAGATTAACAATGCTAGTATAACGTACGTTACCCTCAGTAACAAATGATCAACATAGACAAACAACACAGGCTGACCAAAAAGGTGGAAGAACCTCAATTTCACCAAAGCATTTATCATTAAGCATTTACGAGCTATGGTACAAAATAATAGCAACAATAACTGAACAATAGAAATGATATACATTTAGAATCAACCAATGTTTAAAATCAATCATTTGTTGATAGCAATGGTCAGTGACACATTCAAACTAATCCTCTAATTCGAAAAGCATGGTTGGTCTTCTTGCAAAAATCAAAATAGACAAAATCTAATTTGGAAAACATCTAAGGATCTAGGAAAAATATTAGCGGTTAGTACCTAAAAGAAAAAGACAATAAATTCTGTTATACCTCTCCTAAATGAATCACAAGCAGAGTCATCTTCCAGGTCTTTATTCAGTAGGGGAGAATGAGGAGAATTGGTTCAGCCACAATTGGACATAAGCTAACCAAACAAATTAAGCAAGGGCATAAGCTAAGGGCAACAGCAATAGTGGCATCTAAACATCATCTGCTTTCTCTCTAGTCTTCTTGTCTCTCTTCTCAAACCCCAAGTGTCAGTCTTGGTATATTGAAGTCCAAAAAGTAACATGGACGATTTCCATTGGTCAGTCTCATGGGGTGTTCATGTCAGAACCAAAAGGTTCAAACTCTCCATATGTGCAAAAGGTTTGACAGTCTTTCACACATTTATGATTGGATCTTCTCCTTTCACTCCCATCACCAGTTCTGTCCGGTGTAATTTTTGTTGCGAAACATAATTCAGTTCAGTAGGTCCGATGTCACGTCCTGGGAGCAGCAGCTTCTCATGCCTGAAAGATGCATTTGTAGCAATGGTTAATACACAGCATAGTTCTCACAGGGAGGCTAAAAAATAAGTCATTGCAAATTTACATCAGGTCAGCACTGTGTGAACAATGGACAAGTGAGAATTCTTTTGAGAAAGAAAAAAACATTTCTGAACATTTCTAAGGCATGAAACTTGACATGAGGTCTTCTCAAGTAGGCCCTTTATTTCACAGTTGTTCTAGTCTTGTTATTACATTTTATAGGTAAAACATTTCATTGATTCTTGTTAATAATAATCAGAAATACTTTTTAATTATTCATGTGCACAATATTTCTGTAAACATTTATTTTCAATAATACGTTGTACACGTTATGTCTACCACCTATGGTGGGCACATTTACCAAAGCTCTCAACTTTCATTTTATTTGCCTAGTGTGTGTTAATTCTTAGCTATTACTCATTAGAAAAATTATTAGTACTTATTTAGGCTCTCAAAACTTCATTATGTTCAGATTCAATAGCTTCTTCAAATGATATCTGAAAGCATGAGGGTAAAATCTTCAGATGGCCATCTCACTGTATTTCCTGTCCTCGCAACAATTAGAAGAACTTCTCGGGTTGGCTAATTTGATTGCCTAGACTGCAATTCTATCCTATTGCAAGTGTGCTCAATTTAGGCAAAACATGTCAGGACAAACAATGCATATGTAAAAGAGTACATTTAGCTAATGAAAGCATCATGAAAATCTGACATGAATCCAGCCCAACTCGATTTACAACTGACACACCCATGCTTCAGACAGCCTTACCCACACATACTGCATGTAAAACTAAAGAGCGTCTCCCTGATTGTTCAAAGAATTGCCTCTTTCTAGGTTTTTCTGTCTCACTACATGCCGGCGACCCTCAGTATACAATCCTATATCAGCGGTCTCCAAAATATGGCCTGAATGGTCATATCCATGCTAGAATATCAGAATAACCTCATGAGGTAAATGCACAAACTATACATATAAATGGAGCTCATTTACTTACCATGTTTCCTCAAAATATGAGAAGCATGAGTTACTCCTGATCTTATGCTGGACATTTCTGTTCACAATAAACTCTCCTGTAGCATCCTCTACACATTTATAAGGTCAGGAGGTGAAGGAAAGATTAGGTAATTTGAGAGATTAGGTAGAGTGCGAGAGAGGTGATAGAAAGAAATATAGTAGTGAGATAGATGTGAGGTAGAGCAGCAGGTGAGGTAGAGAGACTTGAGAGAGGTGTAGAAAGGTGCAGTAAGATATCAAGAGAGGTTTGAGTTAGAGAGTTGAGGTGTAGAGAGGGAAAGGAGGCTACTAGAGAGGAGTAGAGACATGTATGTCTCTCAGAGAGGTAGAGAGAGGGGTATTGAGGGAGGTGAGATAGGCATAGGTAAGGTAAAGGGTTGAGACTGAAAGAGTGTACACAGATATGTAGAGAGATAAACATCAGAACAAAGGATTGAGGTAGAAGAGGTGAGCCAAAGCAAGGAATGCCCATGTGGCTGGTGTCTTCTTTTTAATAAAAGGCAACCAACTTCCTGAGAATGCAAGTGTTACATTTGACAAATGATCTCTGAAGGTTGCATGTCTAGCGGTCAAATGTAAAAAAATGTGGCATGCACACTACTGCTATTGTTACGACCTCCCAATAACTTTACACGGGGGCACCTCAGAAGGAGGGATCTCTGAGCAATTACCCACTTTGACTATGCCTTAAATCTTCTCTGGACAGTAGAAGAGATATGCAGTGCCAGTATTTCAACTCTGTGAAGCTCCCTGCAGGAAGAGTGCCCCTTTGAGTTGAGAGGGATGAAAGGCCCTGATGCCATCACTAGGTCCGTGGCTTGCACAGCCTGTTCTGTCTTAGACACAGTAACAAGATGCTTGTTGCAACAAGGGTCCTCATTGAGGGTCCTGGTCCAACTGTTGAAGCAACAGAATATGGGCTACGTAACGCAGCACCCCCAGATTTAACAGTTACGGATCCAGGCACATTTTGGCGTATACCTACTTGCCTTTATTTGACCCGTGCTCAAGTTACCATTCAAAAGCTGTGCTGGCTTTTTAGGTATGACACTGTCATCTTCATATTTCAAATGAATATAGTGTGGGACTTGAAAAACAAGCATTTCAGAACATTCCGAAAAAAAAGAGCTGAGATAAAAAAAAACAGCATGCACACCTACAAAATAATGCAGGAGCATTTTTTTTATTTGCAGATCCAAGTTGGGTCAGCAAATAAAATGAAAAGATTGGCGAAAACATTGCTTTAAGCACGAGTTGTAGGGGAGCAACACAGAAGGTGCAGGTGGGAGGAGCAACAGAGAGAAGGGAGGAGTAGCAACGGGGGAAGACACAAGAGTGAGCAAAACGGAGGGGCAGGAGAATCACACAATACATGTCAAACTATGGATTTGTGGTGGAACAGTGTGAATGATGGCTTAGTGTATGGGTGAATAGATGCACGGATGGAAAGAAAAGAGATGGTCGGTTGCATGGATGTGTATATGCATGTTTGGAAGTATGGGTGCACAGATGGGTGAATGCAGACATGGATGGATGTATAATTGGATGGATTAACTGACAGGTAATTGCATGGTAGATGGATGGATAGATGGTGGCTGAATGAGTGGGACGAATGCACAGCTGATTGTAAGATTGTTTCAATTAATTAATGGAAGGATGGATGGACGGAGCAGTGGACATATGAGGAAGTAAAGGAAGAATGGATAGAGTGATTGATTCGTTTTGAAAGGACAGCTGATTAGATGGATGAAGGTATGCATTCATTAACAGGTAGGTGATTTGGGTGAATTGAAAGGTGAGTGCATGAGTGAGTATAGTGGTCAGCCTGCAGTGGCCTTCATGCTGTTTGTGACCCTGTGTTCTCTTGGCCTGAGTTGGCAGAAAATCCAGTCTGAGTTATCTGAAGGCTCGAGCAAGAAGAGATGCCTGCGCGCTTAAAAATGAATTCATTGTTGTTAATTATTAGCATTTGTATGGAGCACAGTCTTCCTTTGGGGAATCATTGCAGCACCTTTCAATATAGGGATGAACATTGCTACATTCTAATGGAAATCTAATCAAAATCCCAGCCAGAGATGAGGCTTATTGACAATCAACTTTTGTCCTGGAATTTATGAAAAGTGCTAATCATTGTAATAAAATATCTACACGCTTAGCAGGGCCCACCATGGGCTCAAGGCCTCTGAACAGTAGGGCGATACTCATTCTAGCTCCACTTCCACGTTTCTGCTACTTAGAGAGTTAAACTGGGCAGACCAACAAGGAACTAAGTGGCATTCCTCCAGGGCACTCATTCTGCCACGGGGAAGAAATACCCATGAACCAATACTACATTTGGCACAAATTGTAGAACGATGCATTGTAGCCACTGACTCGCAGCCAGGGCAGGGCATGGCACGGAAGGGCTACAGGGTAAGCTTTGGCCAGTCAGAAATCAGGGTGTGGCTTAATCTAAGACCCATATCCAAGTAGAGCAAAAGAAATAACAAGCAGGTGCCAGGCATAAAATAACACAAGTAACGAGGGAACAAGCAACCGAGCGAGAGTTGAAGGATGGATGGCAGCAACAACTGGGGAAGTAGGGGGTGGGAGAGAAAATGCAATAAAAATAGAGGTGCTGCAGCTGATCACACATCCACTGTGTAACACAAGCAGGAATGAAATAAACAAGAAGTCAAAAAGCATAATGATAAAGTACTTAGGGCCATATGTACGAACACTTTTTCCCATAGACACAGAATGGGTAAAAACCTTTGCTACATCTGGCCCTTAGTCCCTGTCCGGTGGGAGGAAACAAAGACAAAATGAGGAACCAAGAGGCAGGACTGACCACTAGCAAGCAAGGATTTGTAAAGGACATTGAAACAAAACAAATGAGAAGCATGGGCAAGTCCACACAGAAGTATATACTAAAGTATATATAGGAAGTTGAAAGCTTATCCTAAAAAGAGAGGTTTAAAATAATTTGTAAAATTAGCTTTCATCCTAAAACATAGTCAGTATTGTACCTATAAATACATTTGCATGGTGAAATTGTTTAACTATGTTATTTAAAACTGGATTGAGTAAAAGGTTAGTCATTCTGACTGGTTTGGTTAAGACAATAGCCTGATCATTGAAGTTTGTTGATAATAGATTTGGATTGTGCATTAAAAAACACAGTTTTACAGTTTCTATAAGTGTCTTTACATTTCTAACCACATAATCTGCATCTTTTTGCATCAGCAAGTCGGATATTCTAAGATGCTTCAAACTGGAGTACATTAGTTTAACTCTTAGGAATTTTCTTTTCTTACTGCAGCCTCCAAACCTGAATGAATATATGGTTGCTTTGGTGTAAAATAAGAATCTAAAACCAGTTCTGTATGTTGATTTTTCAAAGTTGATAAGAAGTCTTCCTCATGGCTATTTGCAGTGATGTTTTCCTTATTAGATTCTTACTTATGTTTCTGGTCATTCCAGTGGGATTAATTCGTTTTGGTACATTTTTTGCTTCAATCTCTTTGATAAGTGTCAATATCTAAGTCCATTTTTATAAATTGCTTTGTTTACAGTTCTTCCAATAGTAACCACTTTTGTGCGTTAGTGTTTGTTGTGCCTCAGTCACAGCTGTTATTTATTGTGGCTGCTGTGTGATGGCTGGACAAGGAGGTCAGGTTTAATCAAGACTGAGGGCCAGATGTACGACCATGAGCTTGGTGACTCGCAATTTGCAACTCATTTGGGAGTCGCAAAGCCAAATGCACAACAGTGTAACTCACACTGTTTGCGATTTCCAATGGGCTCACAATTTACCTACCTCATTAATATTCATGATGTAGGTTGTAATTTGCAACCCCATTGGAAATGGCTGCACTCACAGGGATGGTGGCCTGCTGGGGACAGCAGGCCACCATGTCTATGACTGCTTTTTAAATAAAGAAGTTTTTTTAAATGCAGCCTGTTTCCTTAAAGGAAATTGGGATGCATTTCAAAATGAAAAATGAAGAGTTTTCTTTTCATTTTTTTAGAGTAGGCAGCTGTCCGCGGGACTACTGCCTGCTCAGAAAAAATATTTTCGCACCTATTCACAAAAGGGAAGGGGTCCTGTAGGGCCCCTTCCTGTTTGCAAGTGGGTTACCACCAATTTGAAATTGGTGGCAAGTGCGATTATTTTCCACCGCAATTGTGGTCACAAAACAATCTTAAAGCCTCCTGCAGCTCGCAGTTATTGAATGGGACGCCCCTTCCTAATTGCAAGTCGTAATCCCTATTTTGCGAGTCGGTATTTGCATGCCGGCTCGCAAAAAAGGGATAGTACATAGGGAAAGGCCATTATGCAGTCGCAAATGGCGAAATTCACTTTTTGCGAGCGCATAATGGTGTCGTACATCGGGCGCTTAGTTTGCATGATGACTTATCCCTCTTCCTCCATAAATTCGGGCAAACCTTTTAAAGGCTTTATTAAAGTAATTTTCGTGGGAAGCATACACTTACCAAGAAGTTGATGATTTTGTAACCAATAAACACTTTCCAAGATTTATTCTGACTATAAGCAATGTTTTGCAAAACACCAATTTAAACATTTAAAATGGACACAAAAAACAGATAGTACCAATTAACAATATATATCAAACTTTTGAATTGTCTAAAGTGATCTAGGCAGAGTTTGCTGTTCGTAAAACATTAAGGGCCTGATTTAGAACTTGGCAGATGGGTTACTCTGTCACAACAGTGATGGATGTCCTGTCCGCTGAAACCTAAATCCCATTATAGCCTATGGGATTTAGATTTCAACAGATGGGACAACCCTCACCGTTGTGACAGAGTAACACATCTGCCAAGTTCTAAATCAGGTCGTAAGGGGCTGAGTTAGGTCCTGGCGGGGAAAAATACTGCACCACAAATGTGACGAATATCGCGTTTGCTGTATTACAATTCCATTATATCCTATGGAGATGGTAATACGGCAGACAGGATATCCGTCACATTTGTGACGGAGTATTCACTCCACCACGACCTAAATCAGAACGTAAATGAATACAATTAATAAAATAACTTTTTGATGTCGAATTGAAACTTGGCATAAATAATATCTCCCAGTAAACAGTCTACTTAGGAGTCCATTTAGACCCAAGCACTAGTTTTGCACAAACTGAAAAGGCTTTCTGTTTTTTTGGTCAGTAACTTACCAGCAGCTTTTTCCTGATTTTAACAGCTCAAGCACATGCAGTGGACACAAATAGGCACAAGAAAATACTTGGTGAAAATGATATATTTGGAAGTGTGTTTTTTCTGCCGGAATTACTTTCTGGTTTCAAAGGTCCTCATTAGAGATGTTCATAGCTTTAGGGCTCCTATTGCCGTTTTTTACTATCATGACTTCTACAGGCTAAAGTTGCAGGCTGGAATATCTGTAACCAAATCTTTCTCATCCATGGTTAGAGAGAGCAAGAAACTGGATCTTCAATTTCACCTAGAGCTGTGGAAAACACTATATAACTTATTTTGTACACTTTAAGCATGTTTAATGTCTGTGTAGTGTTCATTAGGTTTGTGTTTAAAACTGGGATATTAATAAAAATGGTGGGAGCACAGAAACAAGTAGGTTGAAATTGCAGCTACAAGGTTAGGTAAGATTCTTACTCCTTTGCTGTTTTAAAACCTGAACAGAGTTCTGCCCACACATTAGCAGAGCTAAGTGATGTCATCATTTATGAAGAAAGACCAATGGAGACAGAAAACATGTAAAACAGTTCAGACAGGTGGTTTTAGTTAATACAGAAATTTTTTTTAATTTGGAAAATTCAATTTGAAGGCGAAATTGAATATCTTGCTCACAAAACGCATTTTCCACGCGTCCTTTGTTAATATGAATGCATATTTTGAGACTGTTTTGCGATGCAGTATTTGTTCAGTTCTTCATACCTTTGATGAGGCCACAAACCTCTTACAGGTGGTTGGTTAAGAGCATAGCAGGCTTGACCGATTTTTCTCTGATAGACTGGGAGTCTAGGGGCTGTTTTTTAAGGCTAGATTGCTTGCCGTGATCTAGCCCTTAAAATGCTTAGCTAATATAATAGAAAAAAATGCTTTCATTTGCAGGTTTGGCCCCATTTTTAAAAATCTCTTTAGGGATGAGTGCTTCCTATAGACATACACATAGCTCACAAGCACAAGCGTGCTCACTACAGTCACTAGCGTGAAACAATGTGGGGTTGGCTATGATTAATTATGAAAATAATGTTTTGTTAATAATTATAGAAGTTGCAATATAGCTTGTAAATGGTGGCACATTACACATTATATTGGGTGTCAAAATGTCAACATACAAATATGTTGAATCAAATCAATGCAGCGTCTTGTTCTCAGGTCTGAACTGAAGTTTAAGTCTGTGGTTTACAAATTAGATTTATATATGTGACTAATTTAAAGTATATAACTGATCATTCAGTATAAAAAATTGTGCTGTTTCTTCCCTAGGGAGCATAGGCCTAAAGGTTCCTCCGAGGGAACCAGTGCTCTTTTTTTTTCCTGATATCTTTTAGGATTATTTTTTCAGCTCTTAAGATCTTTTAAAACATCTGTATCTACCATCTTTTGGACCTCCTTAACCGTCATCAGGGCAGGCTCATCTACTGGTGGATGAGAGGATGAAGAACACCCTCATCATGGGACCAGGAGAAATAAATTATTATCTTCTTGGATTATGTCTTCCCCTTCATAGTGAATTTACACATCCTCATCAGTCACAGGGACTCTCTAAAAAAGGAATACCCCCGGCAAGGCTGACCAGTTCCCAGGACAGGGACAAAAATGTGGACCAATGACTTTCAACCCCCAAGCGGTCCAATGACACAGAATGCAAATCTTTGAAAGCAAGTAGAATTAAAGAAAGATCATGGCTCTCTTGCGGGCAACTCACGTCTCTTCATTGATGCAAACCTTCTCAGACGAGCCGGCTTGTATGTTTCCATCTTAAGTCAGAAGCTTAGCCCCTTTCTCTCAGGGCGATCTGACGCTGTCACAGACAAGTTAAGAAAAGCTTTGCAAGAGCCACCTCACTGCCCCTAATGCAGTGCTCCATGCTAGGCATTTTGCAGCTTTGAGGCTGCCCCTCAGTACCTTGCACATATCCTTGAAATCGTCCTGCTCAATGAATTCTCTCCACACCTACTTCTCTACGCACAGACGTTTCCACAATGATTTGTGATAAGACAAAGAAGAACAGGAATTGTGGAGGGAGATGGGACTATTATTTAACTTTTTGCTTTACAACCATTGGTTGTCTGGTGAGGCAGGGCAGCTCTATGCCCCTAAGTAATGAAACTAAGGTGCATGACTCAGAGGAGTGCAATTACTGGAGATCTCCGGTGTTTGATATGTCACAGAATCTCCTTGATCAAGGTATTGTGAGAAAAACTGAACAGGCAAACATAAACCAGTTACATAAATGTTCAAATGGTTTTCCAAGTATTTCAACAGGCTATATAAGCTATGTTTTGATTTGTTGTAACTTTAATGGCAGTTGCTACCAGTATACTATGTTTAACATTTTGAAATTCTGTTCCGGTGTTCGGAGCTCCATACTTAGGAGAATAGGCCATTGTTTTTTATGAGAGAGGACTGTGATTTGTCCATGTGTATAGTCTATTACAATCACTATGGACATTGCGAACAGCACAACAGGAAAATTGGTGAGCTGAAAATTGGAAGTAAAATCACTTCTCATACACAATATTGATATGTGTTTCCTGTGAGATTTTATGTGATTCTAATGCTGGGCTTGCTTTTTGTAAGCACTAGAAAATGGATAACTGGTAAGAGATTTTCCTGTTTTAAAATGTGGCCGTTTTGTTGCCCTCTTTTTCTGATCACATCCACGTTCATGTACTCAAACCCCTGCCAGTACATGAATCGATACCATTTTCCATGCAACCAGTACATAAAACTGCGTTTTACAAAGAGCTCCCTCTCATAAATTTGAGAACATTTAATGCCTACAATCTATTTTACAATACAGTATTTGGCACTAACTGCCTGGTACTTGATACACAATCCTGCGTATCTGGACATCATACAAGACATTTTCTTACCGCATTTAACCCTGTTCCAACGGTTGTTGGCTATGTGTAACCCGGCAGCTCTGCATGTAAGTCTACTCATACTAACAAACAGAATACAGTACACTGATGACATGAGGCTTGTCCTTTACTCAAACAAATCTCACTTCTCCATCTACACACAATGTAAGCATTCTCTGTCCACCAACGCTGTGGCATAAAATGTCTATCAGCCATTTCAGGAATCCCTCACACATTTTTCTCAGCCCCTTGCAAACCCCTAGCACAACATTTGTAGTCGGTTTGCTTTATAATAAGACCGATCTTCAAACAATACTGCTCCTTTCTAGGAAAATATTTCTGTCATCAGCATTCTGGATCTTGGAAAGAAAGTTGTACGAAACGAAGCAATGCTTTAAATAGTATTGTTTAAATTAAAGACAATACTAAATAACACTTTGCTCCTTGACCTTATTCTTTCTAAGTTGCATTGGGATTTGTAAAACAGATGCACCAATGTTTATCCAAAACGAACCACTGAAACTAGTTTGGTACACCTGGCTTGAGAGTAAGGAATAATGAAGTGCAGAGAAAGATATTCCCAAACCATATACGGTATCATTTTCGTGATTGCCCACAAAGACCGTAATTATGAGTCAGGCTGAGTGAAATTACTGTATGGAAGTCTGCTCTACCAGATCCCGACTAGCCTAGTGCCCTGCATGTAGATTTTGCAGGTATGGGAATACAGGGCTTGATTTTGTGAGCTGGAAAAGACACCTTCGAACGTCCTTTGAGGCTCTGTCCCAGTCGTCAGCCAACATTTTATCTGGTAACGGGGGAGCCTCCAATGCATCCCTTGTAAGTGGACCCGACCCTTCTCTTCTCTTCTCTTCTCTTCTCTTCTCTTCTCTTCTCTTCTCTTCTCTTCTCTTCTCTTCTCTTCTCTTCTCTTCTCTTCTCTTCTCTTCTCCTCTCTTCTCTTCTCTACCTTTCCAAACCTACTCCATCCACCCCGCCCAGCACCTATTTTCATCTCACATTTACCACCTGCTCAGTGCAGGTGAACACAGTGGAACATGGAATAACATGGAGAATTCTGCCTACTAAAATCAGGTACGCATAGGTATTCCCCAATCTGTGGAGATTTGAGTTGTGATTGCAGGGTACTGCCAGAGTGCTACTTCATGGTAATGTTAATTTCATGTGCATAGTTTGCACCCCGCCAGTACTAAGCAACTCATTTGTAGGGCAAAATGAGGTTGCCATACAAAAGGTAGGCTTGGCTTATGCAAGATGAAATTGCTGCTGTATGCAACCCACGTTCCCCTGCTAACCATTAAGGCTCTCATTACGTGGTAGGAGATTTCACCCAGAATAACAACTCCCAGTGGATTTCCACAACTTGGAATTAGAATCTCTGGCCCAGAATTGCCAGGTCCACACACTTCAGCCCTTATGATCCCGAGCCCAGAGACACTGGACCCAACTTTGTTGTTGCAGCAGTAGGGGCTGCAGGCAGTGTACAGCACAGCACCTTCTTGTCCCTGCAGTCAATGCTCCTTACAGCCAGACAGAAGCCTACCTAATCCCCAGACACCCAGACTCTTACTTTGCCATCCCCCGAGACATCCAGTTGACACTTTCTGCAGCTCAGAGGAAGTGGAATATGTCAGTGTTTATTTCACTGGACTTCCAGATAAAGCACCTAGGGCCAGATGTAGAAAAGAAACATTTTGTGACTTGCAAATAGCGAGTCATAGCGACTCGCTATTTGCAACTCGCAAAATGTTATGCAGTACGGTGTCTCAGACACCGACTCGCAATGGGGTCGCAATGACCCACCTCATGAATATTCATGAGGTGGGTCGCAAATTGCGGTCCCATAGCGAGTCAAGGCACTCGCAAACATGGAGGCCTGCTGTAGTCAGCAGACCTCCGTGTTCGTGACTGCTTTAAATAAAGCAGTTTTTTTTTTTTTAAGTGTAGCCCGTTTTCCTTAAAGGAAAACGAGCTGCACTTAAAAAAAAAAACGAAACCTTTAGTTTCGGTATTTTTTCAGGGCAGGGAGTGGTCCCTTGGACCACTCCCTGCCCTGAAAAAATATTTTTGGGTCCATTCACAAAGTGGAAGGGGTCCAATGGGGATCCCTTCCAATTTGCGAGTGGGTTACCATCCACTTCAAGTGGATGGTAACTGCGACTCCATTTGCGACCGCGTACGCGGTCGCAAATGGAATTGCATCCCACTGCGAGTCGCAAATAGGAAGGGAACACCCCTTCCTATTTGCGAGTCGGAAATGCATTTTGCGAGTCGGTCCCGACTCGCAAAATGCATTTCTGCATAGGAAACTCACATTTGCGACTCGCAAACGGCAATTTTTGCCGTTTGCGAGTCGCAAATCGTTTCCTACATCTGGGGCCAGATGTAGAAAAGAAACATTTTGCGACTTGCAAATAGCGAGTCATGGCGACTCGCTATTTGCAACTCGCAAAATGTTATGCAGTACGGTGTCTCAGACACCAACTGCGACTCGCTATGGGGTCGCAATGACCCACCTCATGAATATTCATGAGGTGGGTCGCAAATTGCGGCCCCATAGCGAGTCAAGGCACTCGCAAACATGGAGGCCTGCTGTAGTCAGCAGACCTCTGTGTTCGTGACTGCTTTAAATAAAGCAGTTTTTTTTTTTAAAGTGTAGCCCGTTTTCCTTAAAGGAAAACGAGCTGCACTTAAAAAAAAAAACGAAACCTTTAGTTTCGGTATTTTTTCAGGGCAGGGAGTGGTCCCTTGGACCACTCCCTGCCCTGCAAAAATATTTTTGGGTCCATTCACAAAATGGAAGGGGTCCCATGGGGACCCCTTCCAATTTGCGAGTGGGTTACCATCCACTTCAAGTGGATGGTAACTGCGACTCCATTTGCGACCGCGTACGCAGTCGCAAATGGAATTGCATCCCACTGCGAGTCGCAAATAGGAAGGGAACACCCCTTCCTATTTGCGAGTCGGAAATGCATTTTGCGAGTCGGTTCCGACTCGCAAAATGCATTTCTGCATAGGAAACTCACATTTGCGACTCGCAAACGACAATTTTTGCCGTTTGCGAGTCGCAAATCGTTTCCTACATCTGGCCCCTGGCCCCTAGTAACTCCAGGTTGAAGCAGTTACTCCACATTTAGGGACCAAAGCCCTAATTACAATAATTTGGTGTCCTGGTAGTGGCTGGAATTGTAGATTCCAGCCCTCTTGTATCCCAGCACCAAATTCTGGACAACTCATAACGATGGCCTAGGAAGTCGCACATTTAGTCGGCTCTGGAGATGACATCAAGAGCTATATCACAAAATATTTATGACTGGTGCTATTTTTATCTTTGGTGGTGGTAAGGAAGTGATTGTTTACAGCACCTTTTACCACCATAATATGAACTCAGATTACTGAAGGTTTTGATGCAAAGCCCATAAGATCTGTCTCCATTTTATATAGGCCCTGACACAACCTTTGGTAACAGGAGTTGCTATATTGCTAATTTTATGCAGAATCATTGTCATGCGGGCACTGTTGTTTGACCTTTGGTTTCTAAGAAGTGTGAATGTGTTCAGTCATTTAGCTAATGACATAGATCTGCAACATCAGTCTGGGACAAGTGTATACTTCACCATGTCAAGGTCAAATAAGAACAAATACAGACATATAACCAAAATAGTGTAATCTGAATTAACATCCTTTGACATTATTTGTTCATAAGGAAACATCTGTGATGTACACCCTGATGCACGTAATCTATGTCAGACATTCCTAAACGTATGTCACAATTCCAATCTCTGATAAGATTTAGTATATAACGGCTACCACTTGTCAGCAGTAGACCTTCACCTAGATTATCACATCAGATTCTGCCAGAGATGGTCTCACCTACTGCCTTTGCTCTTCAAAAATGCTGCATCTCGCTTAATACTGATAAAGCTGAGTCCCGGAAGAAGTTCGCTACAGCAGCTCGTGTTTGCCCTTTGCAATAAACAATACCTTCACACCTCTGCTGATAATGATAGCTCTTGCTGTTAATAAGGTATGCAGTGTATTCCTTCTCCCTAAGAAAATCAGGACTGAAAGTTGTTCTACTCTCCATGCTCTCCTAGTGTGGTGCATATAAGTAGGTTTAAGGGTGTTAGGTTTTAAATTACATTTTAACTAAGTTAGAAATGCTATTTTTATTCTTGTTGTTCACAATGTGCCTTATTGCCGTTTTTATGATAACCTGTGTAGTTATTTCAGATGTGCTGAGAAACAGGGTCACACGATTGTAATAAATGCTTTTAGGTAAAAGTGTCTATTCTTCTTAGTGTAGGGTTTCTGTCACCACAGTGACCCTGACTCTGTTTCAAGGACTATTGTTAACCCAAAAGTAATCTCTACTTCAACTATGTAATGGGTGGTGTCCCGCTGGGATACAATAAGTTGTCTTTTACATTCAGCATTGGCAAATTGAAATGAGTTAATTTGTGTCACCAGTGGGTGGGAAAACAAACCTTGTAGAACTATGCCAAAGTCAAAGTTTCAGCAGCAGTGTTAATGTGTGACACGCATGTTTGTGCTTATTTGTTATTTTAGATTGTTGTGATGTGTTGCTTTTTGTGCTGCTGTGCTTTGGTTGCATTATCGCCAAGTGATATTGTTGTTTTGCACTGTGGTTGTTGGTGTGGTTCTTTCTGTTTTTACTGTTTTGTTGAGTCCTGTTTTGTTTTAATAGTGTTATGTTCCTTTTCGTTATTTTAATGTGTTGTATCTGTTCACTTTGTAAATGTCAACAGCTGTTGCTACATTTGCAGTCAAAAGCAGCACATGCCTTTAAAAATTCCATGACAAGCACCATTTGCCATTGTCTAAAGTGTCAAAATAGCATTGCTCATGCTCTTCAGCTATTTAATACCCTACTCAGTCCACAACAATGGGAGAGACCATTCCTGAAATAATACCTCCAGTGCTCATTTTTTGTTACGTACCCCTAAACCTCCTTTTTCTTGGAATGCCAGCAAGTGGTGCAAAGGGAAGATGCTGGGAGATATAATCAGAGGTAAGTGGTTTAGTTCCTGGGTGTGTAGAATACTTTGCAAGATGTTGCCACAAAACATTTCTCAATTTTTAATTCATTTTTGGTTGTATATCAGTGCATCCTGGTTGAAAATATTGACCTCCAAGTATATCAACTGAAGAATATTGACTACCCGGTTATCATTAAGGTAAGTATATATAGGGAAGATTTTGTATATTTAACTACATTGACAATATATATTATCAATTAAGTAGATGTTCAGTTAAAAATGGTAAATTCTCAATTTGTATTATTACTTTAGTCAGCATTTTTTCAGCAAGTGAGCTGTATTTACTGGCTAACCAGTAGAGTAATTCAGTGGGCCACAGACCAAATAGTCAAAGGTTCCATTTAGCATGTTTCCATTATAGCCTGTGATTCCCTTGCTATGCCATATTTCATCACCAAGCAACTTTTTGATTACAAGTAACGTATGCAGCAGCAACCCCTTCTGTCTGGAATGTCTGTGCTACTCTCCTGCACCTATGTATTCTTCTTGACAGCTACTGTTGAGCCATTAGTGAATTTAACAGCCCAAATCCAGTGAAAAGCCACATCCACCATAAGACCCATCTGCTGCTTCATTATGCTGAAGACTTCCAAAAATCCAACTCATTCTGTCTAATGGTAACAAATGATTGAAAACCTTGCTTCGGGGATTTAGTAATGTGAGTAGCATAAATACTAACCCTAATGGACAAGTTAGCCCCTGCATACATCTAATTGAAAATAGTGTTCATCTAGGGGTGTACAGAATCTTTGGGTGACATGTTCGCAACAGATGTGGCTAAGCTAACAGCAAAACTGGGCAGCAGAGCATCCATAGATACTGCAAATGCTATTGTCAGTTCCTTCCCATCCACTGGATATTGCCAGGCCATAAATCTATTCATTTACAGCGCCTCTGGGTATCTCTGGGTATAATCAGAAGTGCAAGGCATTCTACATTTGCCAAATATTTGTGCCCCAAGCACAGGAGGCACAGGCCGTGCAGAAAGCTCAGCATTACTCCTCTCATGAAACCATATTTTTACCCATTAACCTAGACTGTGGACCAGACTTGATACCCTCATCCTTCTCAGAAAATGAGTAAATTGCATTTCTGATCATCATGTCAAACCACATAAGTTGCCACCCCTGAAACAATATCTGCAGCTTTGCAACAGAGCAGGACAGAGACCCCATGTGGGGAAATCTGCTCTCCTCTGGTGGCACTTCAAGAACTTCAAGAATACAAGTGTGGTAGGCTATCAGCGGTACAGAGGACTCTGAGCCGTGTGTAGAGGGTGAAAATGTATTATAAAATTAGGAAGGTGAAGCTAAAGGTAATGTAAAGGTACTGTGGTAACCACAATTCCGGTTGTCTCTTCCTTGTCTTTAAACGTCTCTGTTCTTTGTCTTCTTTTTAGGTCTGGAGGGCGTCAGATCATGCGGTCTCCCCGTTGGTACCGGAAAAAGAACACAGGAGCAAAACAAAGGTAAGTCGGTTGTGGAGTTTTGATGTGGGTTCTAGTGTTTTGGCATGCAGGAATGGACGGAACTTTTGAGATAGAGGGGGCAGGTGTAGAAAGATAGGCCCGGTAGTGAGGGGTGAGAGGTTCTGGGTACTCGTGACAAGCTCTCTCTCTTAGTGCTCTGTCCAAGGGTTCACTCTTCTAATTCTGTTCTCTGTGCTCCCTTTTCCCTGGCCCTCCTCCGTCCCTCCCCTCGTTCCTCCGCCCCCCCCCCCTTGTCTTTTTAAATAAAAACTAGGTTGTCGACCTCCTAATAAGGACCGTACCTTGGTAAGCCACGACCCTCGAGGGTCGTGGCGGGAAGTGCACGCCTCCGAGTCTCGTCTTCCTTTTGGTTCTTCTCCGCGGGGTTCTGGAATCCGCTCCGGTCCGTTCTCCTCCTTATCGGCGCGCGGCGTCTTTGTCTGTTCCGTCTTCCGCGTCCCTGGTGAAAACTCCTCCTCTCTTTCTCTGCAGTCCGTCCTTTCTTTTGATCGGGAAACCCGGAAATTCGGGCCCGAAGCGTCTGTAGGCGTTCTCATGTCACCATGGGAACGTGGGAGTTCTCCGAGTGAGGCGCGCGAAAGGCGCCAGCCCGAGGAGCTGCAAGACGCGGTCGAGGAGACCCGTCTACACTCCCCATCCCATGATCGGGACTGGTAGAGGACCGAAGAGTCGGGAAACCGGGATAGATAATCGGCAGGGCCCTGCAGAGAACCCGGAACATGGCGGACCTGAAAAGTAAAAGGTTGGAGCTCTAGAAACCAACACAGTACTCTAGAATTGGAGTCCTTATGGTAGGCCAACCAAGTGAGAGGGGCATGGTCGGTGTAGAGGACGAAAGGTCTGCCCAAGAGATAATATTGTAAATTCTCCACGGCCCACTTAATGGCCAGACACTCCTTTTCAATAGTGGGGTAGTGGCACTCTCTGGGAAGGAGTTTTTGGCTGATGAAGACAATGGGATGTTCGTGCCCCTCACTGTCGGGTTGAGGACAGCACCCAGACCGACGTTGGAAGCGTCGGTATATAAGTGAAAAGACATGGAAAAATCCGGACACTTTAGTACTGGCTCGGTTGTGAGGGATCGTTTTAATCGTTCAAAGCTGTGGAGCTGAGAGTCGGTAAACGAGGGTAATTTGGTGGGGTATTGTTTCCTTAGGAGGTCCGTGAGAGGGGTGGCAATCGTGGAATACTGGGGAATGAACCTGCGATAGTAACCCACCAAACCTAAAAAGGATCGTAGTTCTTTCTTGGTCTTGGGCACTGGTACCTGCAATATGGCCTCAATCTTATTTTTCTGTGGCTGTATAATCCCGTTACCTATTAGGTAACCGAGATAGGATATTTGTGTGTTTCCTATAGCGCACTTTTTTGGATTGGCCGTAAGGCCGGCCTCAGTCAAGGCATGGAACACTTCCTTGAGATGATGTAGATGATCAGCCCAAGTGTTGCTAAAAATTAAAATGTCGTCCAAGTAAGCTGATGCAAACTCTTGGAACGGTTTTAAAAGCCGATCCATTAAACGTTGAAATGTAGCTGGAGCCCCGTGGAGACCAAAGGGAAGGACAGTAAAATGATAAAGGCCTGACTGGGTTGCAAAAGCTGTTTTCTCTTTGTCGCTAGGGGCGAGGGGGATTTGCCAGTACCCTTTCGTTAGGTCCAGGGTGGACAAATATCGGGCCCTCCCTAATTTCTCCAGTACATCATCTACACGTGGAATAGGATATGTGTCAAAGAGAGATATGTCATTTAACCTACGGAAGTCGATGCAAAACTGAACAGACCCATCTGGTTTTGGAACGAGAACCACCGGGGAGCACCATGGGCTCATAGATGGTTCGATAACCTTTAGGGCTAGCATTTTCTTTATTTCTTCTTCAATAATGTGTTTTCGTGCTTTGGGGATTCAGTAGGGCCGTAGGCGAATAGTTTGGCCCTCCGGTGTTCTAATATTGTGGTGGATTAACGTAGTTCTACCTGGTGTCTCAGAAAAGAAATGGGAGTGATTTTGTAACAGGGATGATAGTTGGGACTTTTCGGCTTCGGTAAGAGAACTATTTATACATGGACCTTCCCACTGTTCTTTACTCATGGTGGGATAGAGGTCCATACCTAAAGCAGTGGTTGGTGTTATGAGAAACCCGGTAGAAGAGGTGTTGGGGACGTCTTCTGGTGTTTCCCATTTTTTTAGTAAATTGATATGGTATATTTGGGTCCTCTTTGGGTGCTGATTTAATTCGATGAGGTAGGTGACGGGGGAAACCGCTTTTATCACCCTGTAGTGCCCTTGCCATTTAGCTAACAGTTTATTTTCGGAGGTTGGTCGCATTATTAGGACTTGGTCATTAGGGTGGAAAGATCGTAGTTTGGTCCCTTGGTCGTAATACGTCTTTTGATTTGTCTGTGCCTTCTCTAGATTTATTCGTACATCTTCCCATATGGTTTGTAAATGTGATTTCAGTTTATGGACATACTCTAGTAAGGGTTTTTCTTTGTCTCCTTCTTCTTCCCACATTTCTGCGGCCATATCAAGTAGATTATGTGGTTGTCTCCCAAACACTAATTCGAAAGGACTATGTCCCGTGGAGGATTGTTCATGAGTCCGGATGGCATAGAGGACCAGAGGCAATTTCTGATCCCAGTCCCTTCCGGAGTCATCCACTGTTTTCATCAGCAGGGTTTTGATGGTGCGGTTATAGCGTTCTACTAAACCGTCCATTTGGGGGTGGTATACAGAGGTTTTTATCTGAGTGATCCCTAGTATTTTACAGATCTGTTTCATAAGGGCCGACATAAAAGGAGTGCCTTGGTCGGTTAGGATTTCTTGGGGAAACCCTACTCTAGAGAAGAAGGTTATCATGGCTTGGGCTACCGATTTCGTGGTCATACTGGATAAGGGAATTGCTTCTGGGTATCTGGTAGCGGAGTCTACGAAGACTAGTATATAGGTATGGCCCTTGGATGATGGTATGAGGGGTCCGACCAGATCCATACCCACACGACCAAAAGGAATCTCGATAATGGGTAGGTGTTGTAAAGGGGCTTTCCTCTGGGTTCCTGGTTCTGTTAATTGACACCTAGGACACTGTGAGCAGTATTTTCTGATTTGAGCATAAACCCCTGGCCAATAGAACCGCCTTAATAGATACTCCTCAGTCTTTTCTCGACCGTAATGTCCACCCCCTGGCTGGTTATGGGCTAAGAATAGGAGCTGATTCCGATAGGGTTCAGGTACTACCAATTGTTTCTTCTCTCCGTTTGTGGACGTAGTAATTCTATACAGAAGATTCTTATAAATAAGGACTCACCTCCTTTGTGGACTCCGTTTTGGCATTTTTTCAGGCGTGACAGAGAGTAGGGTCCTGCCGCTGGCTAGCTCTGAAAGAGATGTTGGTGTTATCAGTACTGGCTACAAGTTTTTCGGTGGTCTGCTCAGACCTTGACCCTTGATACTTTTGTTTTTCTTGTCTTTTCTCTCTCCTGGTTAGTTTTATGCGAACTGGAGGACTCTCAATGTGACTGTTGGAAAATGGTGCTTCCGTCCACCAATCTGGAGATTGCATGGATACTCTTGTTTTATCTAGGAGATCATGGAACCGGATATAATCCGTACCGATGATACAGTCTTCTATCAGTCTGTCCATAATCCCTACAGGAAGAAAATCGTGATATTCTCCCCACTCTACCCTGACCAGCCCTAGCGGATACTGCTCTTTGTCCCCATGAAGTCAACAGATAGTAACCCACTGCCTTGGTGTCTGATCCGTCTGGTTTAATAAGTCTCTGCGTATTACTGACTGGCTACAGCCTGAGTCAATTAAGGCTTCTATGGGGAATCCGTTTATGTTTATGATCTGTTTGAACTTCCGGTTCCCTTTACCAGTACATAATACTCTACGCCGGGTGAGCCCTATTTCCATAGGTTCAACCCCGTCACTTTTTCTTGGGCACGCTCTCGCAATGTGTCCCCACTCTCCGCAACTAAAACATTGGGGTTGCTGCATGGGATTACCCTCTCCGTGTTTGTGGGTTCCTGGCTCTTCAAACAGGCGTCGGGGAGAATATTTGAGTGGAGCCACGGGCGGTCTCACAATGATCCTGGGGCCTAAAGTCTTAACATCCACAGATCGGTGATAGGCACAGGCTAGGTCTATAGCCAGTTCTGTGTCTATCTTGGGATGTTGTCTTATCCAGTTCCTGGTACTGTTCGGGAGAGACTCTAGGTACTGTTCCAGAATAACTGTTTTAATGACATCTTCCCGGTTTGTTCCTAAGGGTCCCAGCCACTTTAGTCCTAAATCCTTAACCCTGAAATAGAAAGTACGGGGATCTTCACTCTGTCCCCATTTCACCTTTCTGAACTTCGTTCTATAGTATTCTGCATCGTGACCGACCCTTTCTAGGATACTACTCTTAATGTCCTTGTATGCGGTGGTACCTCCGGGATTAGCGGCCTGGTATGCTGTCTGAAGGATTCCCGTTAGGAGGGGTGCGATATACTGTCCCCATCGGTCTTCCGGCCATTGGGCCGAGGATGCCACACGTTCGAAGTTTGTGAAGAAGGAGTCAGGGTCTTCCCCTTCTTGGAATTTTTGCAAGAAGGAGCTCGGAACATTAGGGTGTACTTTGCTGGCTGCGATGGTGTCAGTTAATTTCTGTAGTGTAGTCTCGTGCACGAGCTGGTTATTAGCCATGATAGTGGCTTGGCTTTTAATGCCGTTTGAAGGGCCTCTCGGTCTTCTTTTGCCTCTCTTTGATGAGCCTCCCACACCAGTTGGAGGTGTCGTTGTCTGCATAGCAGACAGTGAAAAGCTGCATTGGGCCCTGTCAGGGGGCCCCTGCACTGCCCATGCCATACCAGGAAAAGGCTGGCAGTCGGGGACTCGTAATCCCCTGGGCAGCTCTGCAAGCAGCGCTGCCCAGGCGGATTATCACCGCCGGGGCAAATATGGCGGGAAACCGCAGGCCCCGGCGGTGCGACCGCGGCGCAACCGCCGCGGTCGTAATGACCTTGGAAGCACCGCCAGCCCGTTGGTGGTGCTTCTGTCACAAAAGCCCTGGCTGTCTTGGACCACCAGGGTTGTAATGACCGCCAATGTGTATTAAGGCTTCTTAGCTTGACTAGACCTGAAAGATTAATTTTTGCAGCAGTAATGGAAAATCACTTGTTTATTCTGTCCCTTCTGACCTGAATTCTGTCCCTAGGCTGCTAATGTGATGTTGAATGTCCTATTGGATTGAAGGCAAGAACCATGTTTCAGAAATAACAATGTTGCACTATTTGTTCAAGTTGTCAAACAAGACAGGAAATTTGTAGTTCTCAAGTGAAAAGTATTAGTTTAGTGTATTGTGTGGCGTGAGAAAAGACCTCAAGTAGCAAATAATTACAGAATGTAATATTTTGTCAGAAATGTGTGAAATCATACAGATTAACAATGGACTTTTTTCTGAGAAGCTTTAGAATAGTTGCAAATTCTATGGTGCCATCTGCAGCTATTGGATGCTGAATCTGACATCCAAAGGACCAATGAATGACTTGTTTAATTAGTGAGAAACTTTGAATTTGAAGTCAGTCACTCATTCATCTTCACCCCTGCCTCAATGCTGTTCAGAACTCTGTTGAAGTCTGCTTAAGTCTACTATTACCCTCCTATTTTTTAAGTCTCCAGATGAGTTTACTCATCTTAATCTCATTGTCTATTTTGTTATGTGGTTCAGTACTAATATGGCCAACTAATTCTGAACTACTGATCTGTCCTATGTGCAGCCCGTATTCTGCACTGTCTTGATGGTGCTGTCAACTGATGCCGGGAGAAGGTGATCATCCTGTCTGATGAAATACTACTGTATACTGTCCCATGAGGGGAGGTGTAGCTAAATGTGGTTTCTTGTTTCCTTTCCAGTTATACACTTACACCAGCATATTTGTGTAGTTAGTTGCCCTAGTTAGGTAATTCTTATAAATATTTTTTCTCTCTCTTGGTTTTTGTTTCTGTTTGCATGTTTTAGCCCATTCCTACACATGCAAGTCTAAATTTGTGTTAATGACAAAAATGGCCCAGGTCTGAAATCTGAAATCTGAAGTTGATTGTGAAAAACTGTATTTTGATGATTTACTGATGTTACCATCATCTGCTTTGAATTCTAACAATGTGCATATTGTGTTGTTGTTAATTTACAAGTGTCTAACAGTGTTGATGTTTAGTAGGTTAAATCTTTTCAGACGTTTTGGTCAGCCCATGGTTTTCATGTATGTTTATAATTTAGTCTTGCGCACCATTTATGTGAAATTGATTTTGGGAGTGTAATAAAACTTTGAAACTTCAGTTTGGAGTTTGATGTAATTTTAAATTGATTATGATGTGATGTTTAGTACTGTTTATCGTTCATGTCATTGATATGTGATTGAATGATTCTGACTGCTACACTCTTTGCCAAGTCCAACCTTGAGAGGTGAGAAAAGAGCTGGTGTCTCACCTGCGCCCTAGTGGTTTATTAACCAGATTTGGGGAGAAAGTCTTCCCCACTTGGACATCCAGCCAAAAGACAGTGAAGTCGAACCTCTTGGACAGTTTCCCAAAATAACTCAAAGGAATGCTTTCAAATGGTTTGACTGCTGAATGCTTCCTCGCAGATGAGCAGCAAGTGATATTGATGCAGGTTTAAGTTTAGAGTAATAAATAATTAACAAGTTGTAAATAACTTCAAAAATAATTAAGAAAAACATTTGAATTCAATTCAACTTGCTATTCTGACCCAACGTATTAGAGAAACTAACCACTTGAGTGGGATCATTATGATGCCAAAGCTACATTGCTGCAAAGAATTTGGGTTTTTGTTGCATTCAGGACTGATTAATAATTAAACTAAAGCTCTCAGGTCTGTGCCTTACAGTCTGATGCTTAGGCATGGCCTTTACGTTTTGGCAATATCTAAAGAATTGGGAACATTTGTGATCACATCAGTCTTTTTCAGTCAAGGATGTTTTCTGGCTATCCCTGTCAAAATTACAGATATCATTTGTATAAACACTTTTCTCTGGATTTTTCATTATAGTTAAATTCAAAATATAGAGTGCAATGCAAAGACAACCAGGGGAGGAACATGACCAGCAAGGAACTACATGTATTACTGATACTTCTTAAATAATGATCTCCTCAGTTGAAATGTAGGCAGCAGGATACACATAGTTTTGAATTCACCCAAAGCCTCTCTATTCCACCCCAGACATTTCCTGCGCCTTTATCTCACTTTTGCAAGTTCCTGCTTTCTCCCTTTGACATGCTTTTTCTATCTTCCTCCGTAATTCCACTTTGCTTTTTTCTCCCTTTTGGTTTTGGTGATTGTTTGATGTGGAAAAATGAGTCCTCCTACCGACGACCATCTTGCATTTACCTGTTCAGTTAATCACTGATTAAACACCCATTTACCAACAAAGACATCATAGTGCTATGGAACTGAGAATTAAAAAGACAACTGTAAAACAGAAATGGACTGAAAATATAGTTTTGATGGCTTTTTGGAAGGCTATATATATATATGGCTGTGTGTAAAGTAAAATGGATGATTATTTGGCGACTCAAGCAAATAAAAAGAATGACCCACTATCAAGCTCATTAGCTGAGGAACTGGGATCAAAGTTCAAAAGTGAAGCAAGGGTTCTTACTGAATGGTAGCATTTGAAACATTGCAGAATGAGATATTTCTGTTTCATAGAGAATCTGGTGCATGAGGCGGAGAATTTTAAGAAGAGAAAAATAATTCTTTGCTTCACTGGAAGCTAACATTACTGGATTCTTCCATGGGGCATGTGATCAAATTTTTGAAGCATGCTCACGACCAAACACCAAAGTTCTGAATCCCCTGAAGTTGGATGAAGAATAATTCTGGCAGGCCCAGGTGGAAAATATTCCAATCAGCAATTCTCAAAAGCAGTGTTTCAGACACTACCTGAACCTGCAGACAGTGAAGCAGGATCTGAAATAAATGTCCTTAATTGCCACATGTCATGCTAGCAAGCTGAGGAAACAGCATTGATCTGCGCTTGGAAAGAGAGGTCTTGTTGCAGCTTAATCCCTAAGGTTTTAACTTACATGGCTGGATCGGGGGGTGGGGTGGAGAGGATATTGAAACTTAATTGACAAAGGATTGTCGTGTGCTGTCTGGTATTTCAATAATAAATATTTTTCATAAATCTACATTCGTTTGCTCGCTCCTGATTTCATGCTGCTGCCAGTCTGGACATAACACATTTTAGAGACGAGTTGGCCTGCACCTGGTTGGCACACTTCCAGCGACAACAATAACAACAATTATATTACAGGTGAGCTGTTGAAAGTGGCCCTTTCTGCAGGGTCACCCCAAAACCTTTTGCCTTCCTCCTCCCCTTTTTCCTGAATTCGTTTTTGTTGGCTTTAAGACTCTGAACACCTTACCACTTTTGACCAGTGCTTTAGTGCATGTGCTTCTCCCCTAAACATGGTAACATTGGCATATTTACTTGTAAGACCCTTGTAAAGTTGTATATCATATAACCAGGGCCTACAAATTAAAGCTACTAGTCGGCCTACAGCCCTGATTGTGTCACCCAAGTTATGAGGTTATTTTAGCATTTACACAGGAACATTATTTAGTTCTGGGCCTGGGGCCTGTGCCCCCTCTCCTAGTTACATGTTGCTTTTATTCCTTTATTGTTTTTGCAAAACATCATTTTAGTGAAGATGCTTTTTATTATTTTAGTCCAAAGAGTACATTGTCTACCCTACACGGAAAAATATGTGTTGTCACATCAGGGCAGGGGACATTCCAGCTAGCTTGCCATCTCATGTTGCACATTGTCGCAGTTTCTGTAGGAACCCTTTGGTTCCTCTTCTTCTATGTGAGAGGACTACAAGCAGGTAAACAGACCTCTTCTTCACCTCTGAATGGGGTTTGGGCTTCCTTACTGGGACCAGAAGGGTGGATTAGGGCTACTACTGCTATTTGCTCTCACATAGGAACTTAGTACTGTAGATAGGGATATTAGGAACACTGTTGTGGCAAGATGGTGGGACTATTCTTGTGTTGTTTCACATTCATGGAAACTGCTGGGATAACGCTGTGTTTCACTATCCTCATAATTGCAATTCATGCCTTCTTATGTAGACCGCAGTTGCTTCAGTAAAATAAATATTGAACGATGATCCTTCTTCTGTTTGTCTTTGCATGTATGAGATGTGTATAACTGAGAGAAAAGGGTATGATGTGTTCCACGATGACTTCCCTGAGGAGACTGAGGCCCTTATTTATACTTTTTTTAGCGCTGCATTTGTGCCGCTTTTTGACGCAAAAGCGGCACAAACTTACAAAATACAATTGTATTTTGTAAGTTTGCGCCGCTTTTGCGTCAAAAGACTGACGCAAATGCGGCGCTAAAAAAGTATAAATAAGGGCCTGAGTGTCATGCTATATGCTGCCACAAATCATTCTTACCTTTGGTATTGGTGAGGTGCTGCTAGCTAGCCAGAAGGGCTAAGCCGACAGCTATCACACAGTCCCAAACTATCTTCCAGTGATGTGTAGTATGCATCTATGCATTGAAAAGGGAAACTGACTGACTTGGCCCATCAAATGGTTTTGTGATTTGAGAAGCAAAGATCATTCTTTGCAATGCATTAGTATTTCCAAATGTAATTTACTAAATTTGGAATAGGGCTTAGGTAAGTTTTCGGAAATTAGGAGTAGGTCCACTCCATAATATAGGCAATCTGATTTAGAAAAGTACAATGTCAATATGTTACTTTGTTTGTCTTTGCCTGTCAAAATATTTTTTTAGAAGGCTAACTGTACCACTAATCTATTTTTGTTATCTTCTTCATTTTTTACATCAGCACCCAAGGGCAAGAAGAGGGCATTAGAAGGTTGGCCAGATTAGGGAGCCACCACCAGTGCCGGGGTTGCTGGAAGTTCCATCGCCAGCACCAGCGGTGTGGTCATGGCTGGTGCCTCTCCCTGCCCCAGTAAGTTTTTTTTTATATTGTTTATTTCTCTTACTTTTACCTCTCCTCATTAGATAAATGTTTTCTCTTTCTCTTGTACTTTGTTTCTTCAAATGCTCTTCATTCTATTTAATAAGTGTTCTTGTTATCCCTCCCTGCATTATCCTATTTTGTAATTTTTTTGTTTCTGTAGCCGGCTTCTTCCTGTGTCTGTACTAATCTATAGCTTAAGATTTCTTCTGCTTGGTTATGCTGTTCCTCTCTGCTAAGCATATACCCTGTGGACTGGTACTGTAAGACTAAGACACTAAGGGGGTCATTATGACCCCGACGGTCGGTGTAATAGTGGCGGTAGTACCGCCAACAGGCTGGCGGTACAATTCCTTCCCTGGCACTAATAAGGGGTCATAATTCAGTGGACGATCAGTAGCCACTGCAACAGTGTTTTGGCCGCCGTCGCCGTGGTGGTAGGCGGCATTTGCCGCCAATCTTATGATGAGGGTCTAAATTAGGTAGTTTAATGTGAAAATTGCAAAGTCTTCAGACCCAAGCAAGCTCCTCTATGCTTGTTTGATGAGAAGGCTTTCTATTTCTTACTCATGCTCAAATGAGAGAGTGGTCATGGTTATCTAACCCCAAACCAATGATGTGTTTTATGTAGTATTAATAAGTATCCCAGCAGTTTTGATGACAGTGTTGCATGGCCGGAAAGTAGTATGAGGACAGTCCCATTGCATTTGCCAACCACGACTGTATGTCCTTCATTGACCAATTTATTCTACCCTTCATTGTGCTTCAAATGACTCACAGTCATCATCAAATCTCTGCCCTTCATTACGGTTTGCTTGACTACTGGCTTTTCTAACATTTTCAACCAGCAAAATGCCCAAAGAGGTATTTTAGATGAAAGAGATGCTGTGAACTGAACTGTGATCATGTGCTGCAGCTGTATTTAAAAAATAAAAAGTAAAAAGGGGGGGTATCTGGCATCTAAAATGTGCAATGTTTTTTCTAGCCGCACAGACCACCATTGCCAGGGACAGCATCAGTGCACCAGATGATGCAGCAGCACCTAAAATGGGAGTCTCTGCAGGGACAGGGATGGGTGATGGTAAGTCAAATTGCTTGGTTATTGACAATTACTAGTATCACAAATCACTGTACTTGTTAAGTGAGGCTGATCCCACCCATCATCCTCCATGACCTCTCTGCCCATGGCACTTCGCAAGTCACAACCCATGAGCCCCACTTAACTGCAGCATGGTTCAATATGGCACTGCAGTGTTGGCTGTGGAATGTGTCTGCTTTTGGTAATGTTGCATTTACAATGCTTTCAATAATCTGAAAACCAAAATGAGAACACAGTCTTTCTCTTCCCTCCCAGTGCCCACTCAGTAACCTCCTAGTACCTCACTCCTTTATTCATTCCTAAGTTCTGTTCACATTGAAAAAAAATTGGGAGGCATTTGCCACATTTTATAGCCCAGACAAGTGGGTCGAATACAAGCCATTATGGATTTACGCCTGTTTGAATTTGACATTCATAAACTTTCAGTTTAGGCTACAGTGACTGACTAAGCCTAAGCTACACCATCAGTGAACTATCTCCCTCAATATTCTATAGCAAAACCTCTTTTGTACCTACCTGACCTTTTCCCTGTACCTTACGCTGCTGCAGCAGACTAAGGGCCTGATTTAGAGTTTAGTGGAGAGGTTACTCCATCACAAATGTGATGGATATCTCATCTGTTGTATTACAAATTATAATATGGCGGATGGGATACACATCACATTTGTGACGGAGTAACCCCCTCCGCCAAACTATAGACTAAATCAGTCTCTAAGTCAAGTTTACTACCAAGTGAATGTCTTTGATTTAAATAATTTGTGTTTGCGGGGGAGGCCAGGAAGTAAAGTGGGATGAAGTGTCTGTGATTTCATGATTTGCGGATGGTATATTCTGTGATGAACATGCCCAATAAAAGCTATATATCCCATTTGATATCTATTATCTGCAGGTTATACATGACGTGTGTGGCATTTTTATCATCATCTGTTCCTTTGGAGTCAAGGTAGAATTGAAAGGCACTTGGAGAAAAGCAGGATCATTGGAATCAAAGATAATTTTGTTGTCCATTGCAGCTGCCCAGCTGCAGACTGTAGAGAGGAACAAATTAGTACCTGATGCACTATCTAGAATGCTTCCAGTCATTTAGCACAACAAGAATAGAATAGTGAATGATGATGACAATTTTCCTTTTTTCCAAACAAAGGCCCCCATTACGAACATAGCGGTTTGGCCCGCCATGCCGGCATTGGCAGCTGAAGCTGCCAGCAGGCATGGTGAGCCAAACCGCCATATTCTGAACATGGTGAGGGCCACCATCGGCAGCCCTCACCCACCGCCAGGCTCCCGCCATCAGGCAGCCTGGCGGTGAGTTGAAACACTATCCGCCAGGGTAGCTGCGCTACCCTGCGGATAATGTTTCCGTTTCCGCCAACCTTTTCCTGGCGGGATATCCTGCCAGGGAAAGGATGGCATAGGGGGTGCCCCGGGGCACCCCTGGGGGCCCCTGCTTTGCCCATGCACTTTGCATGGGCAGTGCAGGGGCCCCGGTGCAGAACCCCGTTGCACAGGTCACGGCCCGATTTTCGGGCAGTGATCTGTGCGACGGGTGCAAATGCACCTGCCGCACAGAGGCATTGACGGCGGATCCATGTGGAGCTGCCGTCAATGTCCCGGCAGGGTCCTTCTGTCAGCCGGCGGGCGGAAACAATGTTTCCACCCCCCGGCCCACAGAAATGTTCGTAATTTGGCCGGCGGGGTTCCAGGGTCGCTGGCGGTCAGTGTTTTGACCGCCAGCATGAACACAGCGGTTGTTACCGCCGTGTTCATAATGACCCCCAAAGTGTTTGATTTTTTTTTAGGAAATCCTTTACCAGAAAAATAAATTACTATGTTTTTTAATCTTATGCTGCCACCTTTCAGCCAGTCAGTAATTTTATGTGAGGCATGTATTGTTAATATCATGTCCCTCCCTGTGACTGACTTTCCTAAACACATCAAAAATTCCCATGGCCCTAGGGGACCAGCAATGTGCTTATACTGTGCCACTATGTAATTAGAAAAAAACAAGTGTTTTCACAGAGCATTATTTGTAAATGTCTTTTTTATTTTTGTTTTCTTTCTTGATAACTACTCCTGCTGGTCCACCACCACTACTGACCAGGCAGAAGATCGCAACCCAGCTCTGGCAGCTGAGGCTAGATGCCACCACAGCACACTATCAGTGCCTCTGATCCTGGGCCCAGTTCCACCAGCGCCTGCCTACGCATCTAGCCTCTAGACTACACCACTGCCCACCTACATGCGGCCTCCCTTTTCAGACCAGCTCCATCATCGCCACATGCTGTGCAATCTGGTGCACTTAGGTCATAGTATGGCACGCCTCGAGGCCTGGATTCAACACCTGGAGACACTCATAGAGAATGGCCTCTATTAGCCCTTTTTTAAAATTTGTTGTTTTGGTCAGAGGGAGTTGTTGTGGGTGGAGAGGGGGGGATTTGGGCAGGGCATTTGTCTTCTTTATGGATGATTTGGACATGGATATTGATATAATTATGTTGGACATTGGTTGGGGATGGGGAGAGATGTGGGAGAGGGGTAGGCCTGTTGTGTGTGGAGAGGATAGGTTTTATGTTTTATTATTTTCATGTTAATGAAAGGGAAATCTTTATAATCCACTTTATGTCTGAAGTTGTTTTGTGTTTTACTTTAACTTAGCCCTGACTTCTTTTTGCAAAGCCTCTCTTTTTAATCTAGTTCTCAAAGTTTATACCAGTTTGGAGGGTATGCTGCCTTTCACTTTATTGCCCACAAAAGTATAGCTAAACATGTACTTATCTCATACTCATCTACAGTAGAAGTTAGTTACATACTAAGTAAAGTAGTTCACTTCACCCATAGTTCTATCACTGGACTAGATAAAGTGATGGCTAGTGGTTGCTCCCTCTGTCAATCTCCTAACATCTTACTGGAGGTTTCCCAAAGGGCCTTCTTTATGGTGGCGCTAGTGCACTAAACATCAATATTATTCCAATAGGGTTACAGGTACAAAATATCCTAGTGATCTTCATTGGGGATGATATATTTAAGACCGGTTTCAGTTTTATAGCCAATAAATGCTTCCGCAGTTGGATATTTTTAAGTATTTAAATTGTACTGAAGCATATTGAGGTCATTAAGAAAGAGATTGTTGAATTGGAGAACAAATTATTGGAGGATCAAATGATTTCAGATGCTCAAGATTTTTAGAAAAATCTCGAAGCCTCCACTGCAGAATTTCTTAGACTAAATATATTAAAAAAGACACACAAGCTTCAGAAAGACATTAGAAAGTACAATAAAGAACGTACTTATCCTTATTTGAGAAAAGACTTCTATCAACAAGGTCCAGACTCTGAGGGCTTCCGACACAAAAGGCTCAAATTTTCTGAAAGTAGTTTGTCAGGCTGTGACAGTGGTAATACTTCGGGGGTGCTACGAGCCTTGGATTTGGCCCTGGTCCATCCACATCTGGTCAGAAATTTTTACCCTGGGGCCAGAGACCCCAAAAGGGCAGAGTAAGGAACACAAGGCAAGGATAGTACAGGAATCAGTACACTCCAGGCTTCGGCCAAACACAGAACCAGTATTACGAATGGTAGATGCCCAGTCATCTTCTAAGGATTCTGAAATGGTAGAGGCTCAGTTTTCTACTAAGTATTCAGTCCCCGTTTTCAATTTATCATCACATGATCTTAGTTGTACTGAAATTGAAGTTTTAAGTTTGGGCTTATCCTCTGTTCCTACCAGATGGAATGATCCTTTTATGACACAAATTGAATTGTATAAATTCTTCAGAGCTTTGAGATTGAAATATTTTTTTCAATCTACAACGATTAATGAACATTAAGATATTTCAGGTTTGCATTGTCCTTTGACTTTTCATTTACCAACAAACCTCATGCCTAAAGAACTGATAACCTTTGAAAATGAAGTCTTGGCTGAAGTGAAACAAGTTTTGAGACAAGATAGGTCTGTGAAATACAATTTCTCCAAAATACAGTAAGCTGCCTTGGACTCACTGGCTTGTCGAAAATATATCGTAATAAAGCTAGCAGACAAAGGGGGTAGCATTATTGTGCAAGATAAAAAGGATTATGATTCAGAAATAATGAGACAACTACTGAACCCTAGACATTGTCAGAGATTACCTGATAATCCCACTCCATCAATCAAAAAAGAAATATTGACACTGACCTTGACAGGGTTACATGGACAGTGGTTGAATCAGAGAGAATGTGACCACTTGGAGAGAGATGATTATACCATACCAGCTTTTTATACACTCCCTAAGATTCATAAAGATGAGAAAAAGCCCTCTGGAAGACCTATTGTGGTGGGTTGCCAATCTGTTCTACAACCTCTAGCTGAATATGTGTATTTTTTCATTAAACCATTTGTCACATCTACAAGATCTTAAACACAAAATAGTTTGGCAGCGATTACAAAAATAGAGGAACTGGAGTTTGACCCTTTAAACGATATTTTGGTTACTATGAACATTGAAAGTCTTTACACCGACATTCCACAAACAGAGGCTTTAGCAGTCATTGCTACATTCATTAGATATGAGACCATATCCCCCTAATGTGCCTACTGACTTCATCTAAAATTGAGCCATGATCACCTTAGAGTGTGTTTTTTTATGTTTAATGTAGAATTCTCTGGCCAGATTAAGGGTGTGGCTATGGGAGCTATTTTTGCCCCAGATATCGCAAACCTGTATGTAGCTGAATTTGAAGAAAAAGTTATATACAGTAGAGCCAATTCTTATTTAAACAACATGAAACATTGGCTAAGATATATAGATGATGGTTTATTAATATGGCATGGCTCTATGACTCATCTTTTGGAATTCCAAAAGTGGCTTAATGTACAGAACACTAATCATTTTACAATAGAATACAATCATTGTTCTATTAAGTTTCTTGACTTGAAAATATTTCATGAAGATGGTCATTTATTTGTGAGTTAATGTACAAAACCAACTTCAAGGAATACTCTTCTCAAATACACTAGCCATCACCCTTGTCATTTGAGAGATAATCTCCCATTTGGGCAGTTCTTACGTATTAGATGTAACTGTACCAAAAATATGTTTATTTCAATGAAGAAAAAGGATTGTGTTCTAAATTGGTGAATAGAGGGTATCCCTACTGATTGATTAAAATATAATTGAAAAGAGCATGGTATTATGACCATAAGGCCCTATTACAAATGAAGGAGAAACAAGTTCAGTCTAAGCTCACATGTGTAACGACCTTTGGTACAGAGTCTAATATGATCAAATGAATTATCCTAAAAAATTGGCACTTGTTGAGTTCAGGTCAGATTTATCAGGAGAGACCCTTATTTGCTTTTAAAAGCGGCATGAATTTCAGGGATCAACTGGTCTGAGCCTACAATGATCCTGAACCAGTTTCCCTGCAGCATTTATGGAGTTTGGAACCTGTTATTGGGCAATACCCATGTGGTAATTGCAAAGCCTGGGGGACAACTGAAATAGTGAAAATATATAAGATTAATGATGTAAACTGGACTATCAAACACCATTGTAATTGTGGATCTAAAAATGTGGTGTATTGTATTGAATGCCAATGTACTTTATTTTACATTTGAAAAACTACCCAGGAGGTAAGGAAAGGTATTACACAACATCAGTCACGCATTCAATGCAAAGTACAGAATGCTCCCCTTGTTGAACACTATTTGAAAATGTCTCAGGCACCTAATGCTGTTGTGTAGCCATTTTAGAAATAGCTCCATGCACGTTAGTTTGACACATTAGGCTGCTATGCACTTTAACCTAGATATATTTTATTAGGCTTCGCATTGTTATTTTTACAATTACCAGTTTTATGGTCTTGTTTTATTATCATCTATCTAACTGTTTTTGCTTAATTCAGCACTGTGTTCTCAAACAAGACATTCTTGATCACTCTGTGCTTCATTCAAGGCTACAGTTTGGTACATTGCTGGTGAACGTGGTAGAAGTTTAGTCATCCAACATTCGTAGAAAAACACTTCCCAGTCCCATTATACGGTAAGAGGGAGATTCCAGCCTGGGAACCACGACTGTATGCTGATTGCTGAATGCTTCGCTACATATGCTAACTCAGACTACAGGCCTTTGCTCAGGTATGAGGGGGAACCTGAAAGGCAGAATTAGAGTTTAACATACTGTGCTCAGATTATGACTTAGATAGGAAATAGTCCATCAATCCTAGTGACAATATGATAGCATTATTCTAATGCTTCACTCTTCTCAACACCATTTTAATAGTGTCATGTTGTGTCGTCCTGGTTACTGCAGCTCACGCTTTGCTGTCTAAGATGCAGTAGTTTTATTAAACCTATCATTGAAACATATACTGCTCCTGTCTATCATTTGTATATGAGACTGTATTGTGAATGGGAGAACCGGATGTGACCTGAGTGACCACGACTTCCCTGAGAAGCCTAATATGTCATGCGCTCAGCTGCCCAATCATCCCTATCTTCTGGTAGAGATGAGGCACTGCTAGCTAGCCAGAGCAAATCCCAGATTTAGAGCAGCAGGTGTCACCCACCGTGGGTCGTACTCAGTCTCCCACACTGTGGACGATCTTGCTGCTCAAAATCCAGTAGTCTCATTAGAATAATGAGAGCCTACACGACAAAGCACTGAAATAGTTTGTGTTAGAAGTTGTGAAATGCCCTAAGCACAGACACGATATGGATTGCCTGCTTACAATGCGTGAAAATAGATGGTTTTGGATGGCCAGTACTGTGAAGGAAAGATTAAATCAACAGTTGGAATGGCAGGTATTGGCAACTTTATAGTGTTTGTCTGGTATCTTGATGATATATGATTGTATGGATGTGCTGCAATTCTTCTTCTTCCTTGGTTGGATACCTTTTGACTGTGGGGTTATGAGGGTTGCATAGGTTGAGTGTGGTGACTCTGGCTTTACTTACTGGTAGTTCACTTACTGATAGTTTGCTTTTTTGAGTGAGATCCAATATTTCTGTGCCCCGGGTATGTGATCCTTTATGGGGCCCCATACAAAGGCTTCAGTATTAGGACGTGGACTATTTGACCACTGGGGGAGATATGACTGCATAGCTGTTTGGAATAGGATTCATATTTGCTTTGATGTTTGAGAGGCCTCTGGCTGATACAGGTTTGATTTTTGTTTCATATTGTTGCTCATTTATTGTATGGAATGTTTTGGACCTATTAGGAATTTGTTAGGTGGTCTATCCTGATTAAATCTGATGAAAAATACACAGTTCCAAGATTGCCGCCACAGTTTTGTGGACTGGTCATGAGATTTTTAAGGGGTAAGGCCTTCCAAGCATTGGCTTAAGTGGAACTATTTGACCACCAAGGTAGTTATGACTATAGACCTGTGTTTAATAAGATCTGGATTCACTTTGATGTTTGAATGCATCATATTGTTGCCTATTTTTTGTATGGAATGTTAGGACTGATCAGGAATCCAATAGGTTTGATGAAAGATATTTTGCTCCAAGATGTCCCACACAGTTGTGTGAATAGGTCATGGGATTTCAAAGGGGCTAGGCTCTCCAGATGTTTGGTTAAAAGGGACTGTTTGTTTGCATGCCTGAGTTTTATGATTGATTTGAGCCTGGTGGGAGTTTACATATCTGTGATGAAGTAAGTAATATTTGTGTCTAATGGATTTATGATCTTTAGTGACTTGAAGTTGAGTGTGTTTGTGGAAATCTGGTTAATGGATTGGCATTTATTTTGTCTTCATGAAGATTGCATAGTTTTTGCTTTATACTGGAGTAACTGACTAGTGGTAAGCATGGTCCTGTGGGAGACCTGCTACTGTAGATCGGATGTTAGAACTTTACTCTTAACTTGGTATGTTTTTTGTTTAGTTGAATGTGCCGGACGAAAAGGATGAAGCAGTGCTGTTCTAGGAAGTTGGTGTTGAAGCAAGTATTAATATGCTGTGATGCTTTATTTTTGGAATGGGTTTTGGGTATTAGTTGGTTCATTTTGCTTGGAGGAATTTAACTTTTGTCAGTTGTTTGAGGAGCACTGGTGGGTAATTTTATTGTATTTTATGTTTGTGTATATTTATGTGTGTATGCATGTTTGCATGTATATATATATATATATATGAATATTGGTGTTGTATGTTATGACGATGTGAAAGATGCAAGTTTTACACTGAGGTTTATGTAGGCTGTTTTTTTGGGGATTTCGTTGGGGGGCCTTGTAAGTGGGCGATTCACTTACATGTACAGCATGGTTTGGTATTCTGCTGCCTTTTAGTGTTGCTGAGCGTTTTATTAATGTGGGTTATTTATTGTGTTATAAAGCAACAATTATTGAGATTTAATCCACTTTGACACATTGTTCTGAGGATGGTTTGAGCCTTGGGAAACAAAAACATCGACCTTATAGTCTCCATGACGCAATTCTTCGCATGAGCTGCTGGAGTCCCTTAGGAGTGATTTCTGATTGTTTGAAAGACTGCAAATAGGACTCAAACCTTTTGTGGTTGAAGAGTCAGGACGGTTTGGGCTCTCCCTCTGTCCCTTGGATGTAAAGGGATTGTGGACTAGAGGGTTCACCAGTGCATTTGTATAAAACCACAAAAAAATCTCTTTGTTGCTTTGCCATATTGATTGATATATCATTAGTGAATAAATACAAATTCTTCAGTTTTCCAGAAACAAATTACACGCTGTTTGAAGATTTATTCATTTATTCAATTTGATCTATGGTTAATTACAACATTAATAATATTTAATATCACTGAAATATTTGTATGCAAATAATTCCTCCATGAACGTTGTGTGCTTTACAGTTTAGATTACCCAGTTCTGTGGGGAATGTTGGGTTACCCTGTTTATTTGTAACACTAACGGGGAAGGCATCACAGCGAGGTTCTGCTCCCATTTAGATGATCTCCAACCCAAGGATTAATCAAAAGGATCACAGGCAACTAAATTGAGAGTTAGTAGGTTATACATATACATTAATGTTATAGATTTAGAATGACTGAAGACAGACTACTACCACAGTGACACATCAAAGAATACCATATATTATAACAAAAACTATCAATATTGAATTAAACCAAATAAATTGTCGTCAAGAAAAATGTACTCAAAGTCTGTGCTGTGTAGTTGACATTGTTAAGCGTTTTGTTTAATCATAACAAGGGCCTGAATGATGATGCAGACGTTGATGAATGTAGTTCTTACTTATGCATGGTTGGGTAAGTGGGGCTGTTGTGGGCTATTGCTCAGGTAATAGAAGATGTTGCAGTGAGTTGGTGTCACATTTAACCACATCCGCCCCATCAAGTGTGTGATCTATTTGGTATAAATTAAGACACACCTCCAAAAGAATCACACAGTCTGGGGGAAGAGGTTTAGGGGTTTGATGAACGGATAGGAAAGAGGATTTGGGGAAAGGTGTGACAAACACAAACACAACACATTCATCAGGGTGTTGAGCAGCTAATTATAATCATCAACCTGTTATGGAAGGAAACAAAGGAATGAGTATGACACAGTTTAGGTAGGTCCATTGCAAATAGTCCTTCTGCCCCAGAGGCCAAAGCATTAGATATCCAAATGTTCTGTCTTCTAGGTTTGACAAAATATGACTGTTCATTCAAAAATGATACTGTATTGCCAAAATGGTGCATCTGCATTCTCCTTGGGAATGTCCATCACTCTTGGGTACCTGACTGAACCTGGTGGGTAAGCAATCAGGAGTGTTGAGCACAGCTTTCACCTTCCGTTCATGCAGGAGAGGAGAAGACCTGCAGATTGTAAAACAGAAACTGTATTGCAGAGTCAAGGAGAACGACACAAGGAAAGCAAGCTTCATGAGGAGTGTACCAAGAAGACTCAGAGAAAGATCAAAAAACTAAAGGACTCTGAATTTTATTTTTGCCACAAGTGCAACACACACACTCAGCAGCATTTCCAAAATCAACGCACCTCTCTCTGTTCCACATAGCTGAGTACTAGGCCCTAGCGAAGGGATTTCCTATTGAACTTAATAACTTTATACTACTAGCTGTTGTTGATAATGTAGTCCTCCTGAGTCTGTATAACTCCGTCCCAGTCTTGACCTGAGAGAAATAGACCTGTAGTGCACTGCAAATAGAGAAATAGAATTGCAGTATTTTGGATAGATTATGTTTGTTAATTAAAGAGACTGATCTGGTCTAAGAATAACCAGAAAAAAGGGGGGGGGGCATACAGGTAAATTTTCACTAAAATGAACACCTATCGGGCCCTATACATTGCAATTCATTAAAATCAAGTTTATTATTAATTGAACACCGAACTTCCCTGTCTGCCACCACATAAATCATCACTCACAATCTCTCACTTATTGTTGTAATAGTTGTAATTACCTCTTTCAATCTAAGCACGGGGAGGTTGGGTACACAATTGTATCTTTAACACAGGCAACACACTGGAATTTGGTATTGGTACTCTTGTAAATCAATGATCTTCTCGGGCAGCCCTGCTAAGTGATGCAAAGTAAAAGGATACGCATGCAAGAGAGGCAGGCTTTGTCTCCAATGTCATGAAGGAATTGTCTTGGAGGCTTCTTCACTGAACACTGTTCCAACTCCAATCCGGCCATATATGTGACTACAAAATGATGGGGCAGCAGATATTTGACATAAACATAATGTTCCACTAGCTACTCTTCTTTTTTACAAAGAAAGAAGTTCAACAAGAAATAATTAAAAAGTTCCATGATGGCACTGGCATACTCACTCTGGGTGGTAGAGTTCACCATCAAACTCCGGTGGTTCACCCAGAAGTTGGTCAGCTAACACACTTGATTCTGACCAATAATCCTCCTCCTGTGGTGTTTCAGAAGTGGTGCAATCGTGTGGTATGAAATGTTGGTTCATTTTGATCATGGTCAACCTCTCCACATTTTGAGGCAAGGCATGGGTCCTTCTCACTTTAACAACTGCACCAGCTGTTCTGAACACACGCTCAGCTGATACACTGGCTACAGGGCAAGCCAGATACTTTATTGCCAGGCTGTTGAGCTCTCGCCATTGGCGGATCTTTCCATACCTATACACCAATAGGTTTTGATCCAAATAGACCACTTTCGAGTCATCTAGATGCTCCTGGAATATCCTCTGAATGGTCATTGGTGCTGCCATTTGCTCTACCTCTTTTGCCTTCGCCTCTGCACTTGGCTTAAGACCTGCCACTTCAAACTAAGCCAATGCAGAGGTTAGGTCTGATTCTTCTGTTGCTTTTGATGCTGGTGTTCTTGTTGCTGGTATTGGCTGCTGCGATGAGACAAGACTACCCTTCCTGGAAGTTGAAGGCAGCACCCCAGAACTGTGGGGTGATACTCTAAGTTTCAGACGTTCTTCTTCTTGGTGTCCGGCTTGCTCAACAATCCACTTCATGTATTTTGAAACATCTCCTTAAAGAAAAAGAATGAAAGTGGGCACAAATTTATTTGTACTGTGGATCAAGTAGGGTGGCACAGATGTAATCTTTGGACAAGATGGTGTCATTTTGCAGCCTTTAATTACAAGCCAAGTGAAAGATTAGGCTCTCAACCAAGGCATGCGCATCTTAGTTTTCATTCACACCTGTGAGTACAAACATTGCAGACCTTCTTTAGCTGGTCCTCCAGCAAATGCAACAACAGGATAGCTTGGCACATCATACTGTCCTCCTTGCTAACTTCCCATGTCAAAAGGGAGTAGCATCTGTGTCACGCATTTGACTAGGCCCTATTTGTCTGCATCCATGGTCATAGCTTTCCCAATTGCATCACCTCCTCTTTGAATGACATAGTTATTGATCTGTCTGTACTGCTCAAACAGATGTTGCAACATGTAATAAGTTGAGTTCCAAGTATTGAAAACTCCTGTATCAGGGCTCTAACTGGTATTCTGTTAACATGCTGTGTAATCCACAACTACTTCCAAGCTTTAAAAGTATGGCAGAAATGAGTGTAGATTCGTCTGCAGGTGGCCACTATGTTGCTAACTAACAGCCTCATTATGAGTTTGGTGATACCACTGCAGGACCGCTGAACTTGCATGGAGGATGCCATCGGAATAGTGGGGATGTCCCTGCCGCCCTAGTCCATGACCGGTGAGAACATTGCAATAGAGCATTCCCGCCAGTCAGACTGGCAGAAACAGTGCTACAAGACAGCACTCAGCTCTCTTAAAGGAGCTGAGTGCTATTTCGCAGCACAGAGGGGGCCAACCAGCACTCTCAGAATGCGCACTGTCTGCGGTGCAGACAGTGCATATTTAAACTTTGCTGGGCTTGGACAATGCAGGGGTCCTCTGTAGCCCCCAGGACACCCTCACTGCCAGCCTTTCCATGTCGGTGAAATCGCTATGGAAAGGCTGGGGGTGAAGGGAGTTGTACTCAGCCAGGCAGCGCTGAGTTCAGCGCCAACCGGGCTTAGTTCAACTCTGACTGGTATCATGCATTGGGAACCATGTTCCCGGTGGGGACAGCGGTCCCCTGGCGTGTTTGCCCGTCAGGGGTGTAATTTGGCAGTCAGACCACCAAGAGTGCGGCGGTTTGACCACCAAGGCAAGTGTGGTGGTTTTCGAACCACCACTTTCGTAATAAGGTGCTATGTCTTCTTTTTTTGAGAAAGTCGAGCAAAACCAGGTTGATGCAGTGCACCAAACACCAGACCCCGAAATAGCTACTGTATGCCATGGCCTTGACTATGTTACTGCCATTGTCTGTGGCAGCAAACCTAATTCAGAGACCTCTCGGTTGCAGCCATTCAGACACCTTGTTAAATTTGTCAAAATGTTTGCAGCTGTTTGTGAGTTCTCCATGTCAAACATGGCTACTGTTGCATGCCGCGGAACTCTCTTCAAACTTTCTACAGGGGCAAGACCTGTAGATAGCTTTTGCTTTACCCCCACAAAGGGATCCATTGTGCAGTAATGCACATGTAATTAGTTGCCTGACAAGTGGTCTACATGTCTGTCTTCAGGTGGATAGTGTGGGCAACACTTTGCTACAAAGCTTGTCCAACCATTTGCAGCACATCATGATGCAGTGCTGGAACAGCAACCTGGCAAAATAGGTCAGACTTGGAATCTTTCATTCGGGACAGATGGCTCCCACAAATTCGAAGAATTCCACTCCTACAAAAAAAGAAGTTCAGGGATAACATTTTTCCAGCTTCCCATTATGCAAACGTGCAATAGGGTGGCTATGGTCGTAGGGCCCCGTCTTCCTAAACATGCCTATAATAGTAGCCTGGATTTTCTTCTTTTCTTGGGCCACTGAGGCAGGTGAATTTTGAGAAGCAGGTAGTGGTAGACTCAATGTCTGTCCTGGGGCAGTTAGGGTATGCCATGGTGTCTCCACCTGACTCTGAGTCTTCTTGTGCCATTGTGAGGTCACTGAGGCAGGTGATTCTGGCAAACTGCTGGGGATAGGACTGCTTTGCGTGAGGATGTCATGCTCTTCTTCCTCATCATCACCTCACACCTTGATTAGACTTGCAACTTAAGTTTACTGGCTCTCCTCACCTTCACAACCACATTCAGCATTTTTTAAGGTGCTCATCCCACTGGATTGGGTGATGTTTTTCCTTACGGGTCATTTGGCCTGCACTACCATAATGTGAACCAGGCTTACCTTGACGAACACTTGTGTGGCAAATGGAGCAATGTTCTCCTTCTGTTTGCTAAAAAAAGTCCTAAATTGGGGAGAAGTACTTTCTAAGTGGGACACTGCCAATGCCAGAAGAAGAACTGGAGGTAGATAGGTGTGTCGTCAATTGCCTATCTGCAGTGCATAGTGCTACTGAGGTAGGGGTTGGTGCAGGTTTCAGCTGGGGCTTTACAATATGGGAGCTGGCAGTGTCACATCCCTTGGAGCAGGTTAAAGAGTAATGTCGGACTCCTCGGTGCCAGCTTCTACAATGACTGGCTTGTCGTCATCATCATCCTCCTCACCATCCCTTTCCATAATTCTAAGGCTTTCAGGAACTTTTCTTTTCTGTTGCCTCTTCTGACATCTCCCAGCGGATGATGACAGGGACATTGAGTGAACTTTGCCAGTTCACTCCACTCCATGTCCCTATCATCATCATTAAAAGTAATGCTTGGAGAAGATGGTGGAGTAGCATTCTTCCTTTACCTCGCTGGAGATCTGGGAGCCAATGATTCCAAGGGTCAGATGTACTAAGCTTTTTTCTGTGTGCAAACGGCCTGATTCGCAGAATTGAGACATTTGGGAACAGAAAAAAACATTTTGTGATGTACAAATGTTATTTTATTATTCAGTAATCTATTACCAATTCAAAACATAGGTTTGTGAGTCGGTATTAGGAAGGGGCATGACAAGGATCTTCCTTCCTTATAGCGAGTCACAGGGAGATGTAAGAATTTTTTGTGGCTGGGAATGCAGTCGCAAAACATTCACAGTTACGACCAACTTCAAGTTGGTGGTAAACCGTTCACATCGGGGAAGGGGTCCTGTTGCACTGCTGTCCTCAGCAGCTGCTCCAGCCAAGACAGCAACATCAACTATCTTTCATGGAATATCCGCTGAGCCACCGTATGACAGATAGAACAAAACACATTAAAACATTCAACAGAATCATTACAACTGAACATCAGTATATCATCCTGATATGCTAACACACGATTTTCATGCCCTAGAAGCTGGTACATGAGTTTCTGAAAAACAGACACCACCAAAGCCAGTCCAAACGGCATCCATAAAGGAACTAAATGCACCATATGGTGTAATTAAATTTGTAAGAGAACGAGATGCATTACTGAGTTCAACCTTATGATAGGTTGCTTTGAGATCAATTGTAGAAAATACTTTCATTTCCCCCAAGTGTGCCAACATATCCTGAATTTTTCGTAATGGAAAGCAGTTCACTTGAATGTTCTTGTCCAAAGATCTCAAATCCACATAAAGTTTAAGAACCCCTGTCTTCTTAAGTGCCAACACTATAGGTCTAACCCATTGGGATGAGTCTACCAGCTCAATAACCCCTTTAACACAGAGATTATGCAAATGTTCTTTAAGCCTCCCTTTGATGCTCAGTGGCACACTGCGTACCTTATGTACCACAAGAACAGCATCTGGTTTAAGTATGATTTTGTGGTTACCCCTTTAACATTCCTAGTTTATCTCTGAAAATAGGTTCATGCTTATCAAGCACATGCAACAAATTTACCTTCACCTTAACTTTCTTCACCAATGCAAAAGGTTCATCTGTGCCTGGTCTAAGTATCATTCCCAATTTCCCTTGGTCTCCACCCCAAAATATTATAACCTTTTTTGGCTACATTTACTTTTGTTCTTATGATCTTGTGCTGGTACTTGATTTTGTCTACAAAATAACCTGTCATATCTATCTCCTGACCCCCAAATGCAATTGTTTTATGTCAGGTTGCAACAATGTATCCTTGTATCCTTTTCCCAATTCGCACAGTAAGTATCATCTGATATAATGGTAATAAGCGAACCAGAATCCAATGTACCTTTCACATCCACTTGCCGAATTCTTATTTCACCGACAGGATCCTTGGAGGAACATAAAGCCCGTTTGGAAGATGTTTCAGGATTAGAAAGCATGTCAACTAACAGTACACACTTCTTTCTGAAGTTGAAATCATCCACATTGTCATGCAATACAGGTTTTTGTTGTGACTCAATGAACATGACCTTTTGTGAATTCTTACACACCTGTGCAAAATGGCCTGTTTTTTGCATTTCATACACATTTTGCCAACCGCTGGACAATTACTAGCATTAGTTATATGCAATTTTGACCCACACCTATAGCAATTTATAGCTTTGTTTGTTTTCTTACTTACGTTTGATCCAGATGTAGGTCCTTTAGTTTTGACACTACTGTGTTCACATTTTCCACCTATGTAAGTTTTGTTTTGCTTAATTCTTTTGAAGCCATTAGGGAACGTTCAATGCTCTTCTCTATCTCCAGAGTTTCATTCAATGCGGGATTTCTGCAACATAAGATCTTCTCTTAAACTCTACTGTCTTACAATTTACCACTAAGTGGTCTCAAAGATATTGATCTAATGTGCCTAAAATTCAAAGGTGGGAGCTAGTACCCTTAACTATGCGATAAAGATGTAAATTGACTCATGTTGCAACTGATTTCTTGTGAAAAATATGTGCCTTTCTGCAATGGTACTAAGATCATCCTTGAAATGTTTTTCAAGGCTCTTCACAACATCTGTAAAAACATCCCAGTGGCCTTATGATGGAGGTTGTGCCTATGGTTGATAATTAAAAATTCTTTGCCCTTCCATCCCAAGACAATTGTATAAAATTGCCTTTTTCCTAGTGGCCGAAAAATTAACCCTATCAATGGCTATTAAGTAACTTTCAAAGTATTTATATCAATGGTGCCATTTGAGTGCGGGAATCCCTGGTACAAGAAGAAATGCCACCAGTAAATTTGCAGTGTGCATTTCAACGAATTGCAAAACACTGAGAATATAATTCAACTTGTAGGTAAAGGTAATGTAGTTTGTGTACAAGACTAATATTCACTGAACAGCACATTCTTCAATTTTGTCCACAAAGCTTCCAATAAAGCTAACCACCAATAGAAACTGAAGATACATTCAGAACACCTTATCCAATCAGCAGTGATTTTACCATATACAATATCCCATGAAAATCAATGTAGTATCAACATCATGTAGAATTATACCCTATTACAACATCACAGTTGCTGAAAGAAAAGGTAAAGTATTATTTTTGTTTGTATTAATATTAGTCCAGAAAAGGTGAATTTATTTCAGTGTGCGAGTCACTGAAGCGAAACTCGCTATGATGAAAAGTGAATTTAATGTGTGCTTGAGAGTTTGAGTCACTCAAGCAGAACTCACAATTAAAGAAAAGAGGCTTTTAAAGTGTGCGAATCACAGATAATTGGATTCGCAATGAAAATCAAGTGTGTTAGTCAGTGTAACATTTTTACACTGCTCGTACACAGCCAGTTCCTTTGTGAATAGCATGGAATGTACTGTGTGCGAGTCACTGACGACTCGCATCCAAATGTGCAAATCACTGATAATTGGACTCACAATGAAAATCAAGTGTGCGAGTCAAGGTAACGTTTTACTCTGCTCACGCTCAGTCAGTTTCTTTGTGCGCTAGCTTGGACATCAAATCCAAGTGTGATGTGAGGAAATGTCTGCACGCACAATTCACATACACTGTTAAGGGATAGTACCTTTGTGATCCCCACATTTAAAATAAACAAGTCTAAGGCCCATATGTATACTTTTTTAGTGCTGCATTTGCGCTGCTTTTTGTCCCTAAAACGGTGCAAACTTACAAAAAATTACGCAAATGAGGTGCTAAAAAATTAGAAATATGGGCCTAAATGTTGTAAAATTCTCTCCCCGTCCATGTGCTGTCACCATCAAAAATACAGTGAACGTAAAAATTAAAAGAACTCCACCGCTGACAACAATGTAACGGCATGAATTACTCCACGTTAAATGACATGCAAAAACACTTTGCCCAAACAAAGTATAGTAGCAAGTAGTGACACAATTGTAGAATCTTTTAACACCCCCTGGGTCACATAACATCCAGTTAATGTCATTTTACCGCACTTGAAGGAACAGTGAGTCACGCAATTATCTGGTCGGGCTGCGAGGACATCTCACATTTGTGTGCAGATACACGTAGGTTCAAGGATGGTGCTGACAGCTGCTCTCCTCTCGTTGCCAATTTCTGTTGCATTAAAGATCCATTGCATTCAGTTATAATCTTCAAAGAAGATGCATTTATTCCTAATTAGTCAGCACCAATGTCCTTAGCAGACTCTCCAGCCAAGACAGCAGCATCAACTGTCTTTCATGGAACGTTCGCTGAGCCACCGGATAACAGATAGTAATACTGCAGGAGATGTCTCTTCTTCTCTTGTGCACCTAAAATCAAACAAGAAAGAAAACAATTTTGGGAAATGTGGCATTGTTGCAGTTTGAATTAAATACGGTCAAAGGCAATATTAGTGTGGTTGGTTAATTAGGTAATAATAAATCAACCACTTTAAAGTCAAACTACATCCCATACCATAAAATTAAATTTCTATTCAGAATAACACAACATACACATACATCTCTCTGCTTTATTCTATAGGAGATACCTGTGGCAATCAGGGATGTTTATGGGTAAATATGAATAATATTTTTAAATAATGGACGTTAGTGTGTGCCTTTGGCAGGCAATGTAGTCCAGGGGAAATGGAATAAATAATCATTAAAAATGAATGATGCTGATATGTCTGCAGTGCACCGCAGAAAGGAAGCCCAGGAGGAAATAAAATTATACCTAAAAAAACACTGTGCACCTGTGGTGGATGGATGGATGGAGGGATGGATGGATCGAGGCAAAATGAAAAATAAATAAAAAATTCAAATAAAAAAAAAATCTACAATTAAAAAATAAAATGAAAATTGAAAATAAAAAATCTAAATTAAAATCTTAAAATAAAAAAATAAAACAATTATAAATAACTGCTGATGTTTGCATGGGAAACCTATTGTGAGGCAAGGAGTCACAAAATAAAAAAAAAAAAAAAATGCATCTAATATAAGCACTGTTCATCAAAATCATATTCATAATATACATATACTACAAAGATCCTCAAGCATATTATTAAACTGATATCACATCCGTCCATGCAAGCCTAGGGTAAAGGAACACTGGCTGGAAGTATGAAATGGTTGCCAGTCACATGGTCAAACAACAACAGCGAGCAAGAAGGCATGGGGAACAAAGAGCACATGAAAGTCAACGGCAAAGGCACACTGGCTGGATGCACAAATTGGCTGCCAGTCACATGGTCAAGCAACAACATGGAGCAAGGAGCATTAAGAGCAAAGAACACATTCAGGCCTATAGAAACAGACTACAAAAAATGGCCAAAAAAAGAGAAATAGTGGCTGATGACAAACACAAGCACACACACACACACTGGCCTGGTGGTAATCCTGAAGAGAATACTACCAATAATTCAGTGATGCAAACACAAAAATTAACCGAGCTATAACACATTTTTAACACACATCTTCCTCTGGCATGAAATATTACCTCACCTATACACTTTTTGCAAACAAAAAATGAAATGCAAGCAAAAGCCAACATTTTTAATTTAATCCAATGCCATCCCTGCCCTAAAATATATAACACAGAAACATTTCTTTCATGCACTGATGACTACCAGTACTGGGCTTACTGGCTAGATAGCCTGTTGGAAGTGTAGGCCACAGAGTAAAATAAATGAATATGGCAAATGTAGCAGACATAGAGAAAGGGTACTGAACTGTGCAACATTTATTCTTAGCAAAAGATGAAAAATGAAATGTAAATATCATAACTAGGCACCTACTTAAACTACAACCCAACACAATGACATTTTCAAATCAAATACAAATACAACAAAATACTGGTGCATGCCCTATCAAACAAACAACACCCTTATACAATAATTTTTTTACTTACCTGTGTGATGTCACAAAGACAAAGTCCTTAAATCCAAAGGTATATATCCAGCAGACAAAGAGAGTGATCATTCTACCAGTCCAAATGAAAAGTGACAAAGCACTGAGAGAAGCCTGCTGGACAGGAATAGGAAGTTGGAGTCTCTGAGGCACTTCTTTCCTGTTGGAAAAAAAAAGTTTAAAAACAAGGTTTCTCTCACTAAAAATAACTTGAACAGTCAGTTGGAGAAGAAAGGCCACTCAAAATCTCTTTTTGAGAAGATTTAGCTTCTTCTTGAGTAGAAACCCTACTCAAGGTGCATTTGTGCCAGCGAGCAGCCCTGTATTGGCGCTGTTGTGGACAGAAGCTGCTCTACTGGGTACATATTCTTGCGTGCACTTGCTAGCTGCCTGAAAATATTGTGGCACTGACTCGCAAGAGCAAAAAACAAATCTTGTGCACACAAATGGAAAAAAACTCCGCTTCACACCAGATGGCATAATTCAGGAACTCCCCGCTACTCCACATAGCATGGACTGCCTGAATTCATAACACTCTAGGAGCGGAGCAGAGTTTTCCTCATAGGCCTATTTAGAAATGTGACTGAATCAGAAGGTGTTGATGCTATCAGCATTAAACTAAAGTTTGGTACTGGCCTCCCTGGAGATCAGAAAAACATTGACAAATCTTGGCATTAGTTACGGATTGCAGATGAATAATGAATTCCAAGAAAAACATAAGTCAAGAAGCCAACAGACTGGTGTTAGCCATCAAAATGGTTGAGACCTCACCGAACTCTTACAGTGGTTGTGACCCCATTTGTTCTATTCAGGATGACGTGGTGGTGGAAATCACAGGGGATTCTGGACTTTCCTTTACTTTTGTCACTGATGATTTTTGTTGGGAATGGCCTTTCTGCAGGGTCACCCCCAAACCTTTTGCCTTCCTCCTTCTCTTTTTCTGACCTCATTTTTGCTGGCTTTAGGACTCTGCACACTTTACCACTGCTAATCAGTGCTAAAGTGCATATTTTCTCTCCTTAAAACATGGTGACATTGGCTCATACCAATTGGCTTATTTCATTTACTTGTAAGTCCCTAGTCAAGTGCACTGCATGTGCCCAGGGCCTCTAAATTAAATGCTACTAGTGGGCTGCAGCACAGGTTGTGCCCCCACATAAGTAGCCCCCTAACCATGTCTCAGGCCTTCCTCTGCAGTGCCTCTGTGCCGTTTCACTGCCACATCGACTTGGCATTTAAAAGTAATTGCCAAGCCTTAAACTCCCCCTTTGCTACATATAAGTCACCCCTAAGGTAGGCCCTAGGTAGCCCATAGGGCAGGGTGTTATGTATATAAAAGACAGGACATGAACATGTGTGTTCTAAATGTCCTGGTAGTGTAAAACTCCTAAATTCGTTTTACACTGCTGTAAGGCCTGTTCCTTTTCTATGATAACATTGGGGCTACCCTCATACACTGTTTGAGTGGTAGAACCTTATCTGAAAGGAGTAGCCAGGTCATATTCAGTATGGCCAGAACGATGATACAAAATCCTGCTTAATGGTGAAGTTGGATTTTACATTAGTATTTTAGAAATGCTACTTTTAGAAAGTGAGCATTTCTCTACACTTAAATCCTTCTGTGCCTTCCAATCCACGTCTGGCTAGGCTTAGTTGTCAGCTCCCTTGTGCATTCACTCAGACAACCCCAAACACAGGATGCTCAGTCACACTTGCACACATCTGCATATTGAATGGGTCTTCCTGGGCTGGGAGGGTGGAGGGCCTGACACTTAAATGTCATAGGACAGTAGCCTGCCCTCACACAAAGGACTGCCATACGCTCCCTACTGGGACCCAGGCAGACAGGATGGAACTGAAAGGGGACCTTGCGCACTTCCAAGCCACTCTTTGAAGTCTCCCCACTTCAAACGCATATTTGAGTATTTAAGGAGGGTCTCTGACCTTACCAACTCAAACACTTCTGAGGCAGACACTTCTACCTCACAGACACTTCCTGGAGAAGAAACCTTGAACCAGAACCTGCAACCTGCCAAGAAGAACTGCCTGGCTTCCCAAAGGACTCACCTGGACTGCTTTTCCGAGATGGACTGCTTCCTTGCTGTTGCCCTGCTGCCTTGCTGCTCTCTGGCTGTGCTGAGAAGTGCTCTCCAAGGACTTGGATAGAGCTTGCCTCCTGTTTCCTGAAGTCTAAGGACCAAAACAACTTCATTCCTGCAAAAGAACTCCTTGTGCGGTGAAAGTCGATGCATAGCCTGCAAGATACGACACACAGCCTGCATAGCAGTGAGAAAATCACCACACGCCAAACCGGAATGACGTAGCCCGACTTCATAAGGAGAAGATCGTCACAGCGGCAGCGTTGCGACCGGAAATTCGACACACAGCCCACTGGATTGATGCAAAGCCGAGCCGGAACGACGCAGCCCGACTTCCTGAGAGGATTCTACGCAGCGTCTACCGTGCGGCAGAAATTTGCAGGCATCACCCACCGATTCGATGCAGCCCCTGTGACATCGTCCCCGGGGTGTCTGAAAACCCCACAACCCGAAGAGGATCCCAGTCTACGCGCCAGAAATCGACGCAAAGCCTGCCCTGCATGAAATCTGATTGATGCATTGTCTGTGTGCGCCGGAAAAAACAACGCACACCTTCCCATTTTCCACGCATCTCCTCCTCTGCAGTCCTTGCGGAGAATTTGATCTCAAACCAGGTACTTTGTGCTTGCAAGAGACATTTGTTGCTTTTTAAAGACTAAGGACACCTTATATCATTTTTACAGTGATATTTCAGTGTATACTTATTGAATCTTGATAGTTTTGACCTGCATCTTACCAGATAAATATTATATATTTTTCTAAACACTGTGTGGTGTTCTACAGTGTTATCACATGATTTATTGCACAAATACTTTACACATTGCCTTCTGAGTTAAGCCTGACTGCTCAGTGCCAAGCTACTGGAGGGTGGGCATAGGATAATTTGGATTGTGTGTGACTTACCCTGACTAGAGTGAGTGTACTTGCTTTGACAGGGGGTAACCTGACTGCCAAAGACCCCACTTCTAACATTAGTGATCAGCAGTGAGGATAGGACTTGTAGTTGTGCAGTGACATACAATAGCTAAGAGTTCACTAACTACCCACAGTTGAAAGTCAAGTTGATTTTTTATCTTTTTCTGCAATTTCGTTTTCTGCCTGACATTTTTAACTAAAATCCTCGTTCAACATGTCTCTTTGTATTTCAATTGTCACCGCCTGACATTTTTACTGTGGCAGTTGGAGGCCATATTATAGACATGATGAGGTATTTTCTGGAAAAGATCACCTGTAAGGACTGAATCCACACCAAACTTTATGTAGCTAAAAGATGATACAACGTCTTATGATGGAAAGACATAGGTGAAATTGTGATGGTATTAAAATCGGTACTGTTTGCTCTATCTCCCTGGTGGAGATTTCAACTCTGAACAAATTGCTGTCCTGGTTGTTGGATCATCACAGTGCAGGGCCCTCCCCCGTGGCCCCAAGTCTGCCTTTCTGCCAGCCTTTTCATGGTGGGGAACCTGCCATGAAAAGGCTGGCGGAAAGTAAATTCGTGATCAGCACAGCATTGCCGAAGTCAGATCCCTGTGGTGATGGTAGTGTTGTGGCAGTCTGACTACTAGCATCGTAATCTGGCGGTTGGAACACCAGGGATGTAGCATTAGGACCGCCACAGCGTGTACTGCGGTCCTATGGACTGCCGTACTTATAATCAGTGCCTTAATATGCCTTTTGGTGCCTTTAGGTTTCTTTGGATGCCATTTGGACTAGCTTCAGTGTCAAATTAAAGTTCAAGCTGTTTGAAGATTTCAAGAATGTACCTTCTTATCAAGATGACATCATGACCTTTTCTGTCTGACACCATGGATGATCATTTGTATGTGTTGGACTGTCTAATGGGGATGTTGGAATAACATGGTCTACAGTTAAAAGAGAGATGTGTAAGTTCTCTGTGAAGGATTTGGAGTACCTGGATCACCTTTTCCCTGGAGAAGGGATTAGACATAAACAGGATTTTGTGAAAGTGATTTGAAGTAGTCCTACACTTGTAGATACAGGTCAGTTGAGGACTTTCTTGGGCCTCTGTGAGTTTTACTGACAACTTTGCACTTCTAACTGACTTTTGGGGAGATGTGGGAAGAAAAACTTTTGAGAATTTGAAGGCCCTTATTATCACTGCCCGAATGTTTAAGGCTTTCAAGGTTGATGTTCAGTCTGTTGTGAATGTTGATGTAAGTGTGGTTAATCTAGGAGTAGCTCTTACTCAAATGTAGAAGGAAAGGAACACACTACTACATTTGCTTCTAGATCTCTTTTGAAGCTGAGAGAGAGGGGAACATTGCTCTGTGTACGGGCCACAAGGCATTTTTCCACATTCTTGTGGGTAAAGAAGTTCATCCTTTTGGCAGATCATAAGCCATTGGTTTCATTGATGACGGTGTAAGAGGCCACAAGGGTGAGTCCAAGATTGTTCAGATTACTTTCTAAAATATGTGAATTTAATTTCAGTGTCGAACACATACCTAGAGGCAAACATTTTCATGCTGATTTCCTTTCCAGGTGTCCGTTAGTGTCCGGGATTAATGAAGGGTATGACATGGAGTGTGTGGTGGGGTTTGGTGAATGGTTTAGTTGTTATGGAAGGTGTGATAGGCTTGTAAAGGAATAGAAGCAGTGTTTGGTGCACAATGTTTGTCAGGTTGCATTAAAGAAATATGTTGTTGAAAGATGGCTGAAAGAGAGGAATTTGGAAATCCAACTGAGCTTTTCCACAAGCTGAAAGAGGAGCTGATTACAGAAGGAGAACCGATTATGAGAGAAAATTGTTGGTCCCGCTAGTAGAGTTAAGATCATGGATAGTTATTTTTGCCCATCAGAGACATACTAGGATGACTGGGATCAAGAAGAGTCTTTGAATGTATTGTGGCCTGGGATGGATGCTGAGGTGGAAAAGTTAGTAGGCTGTTGTGCAAGTTGCAAGGAAGTGGACACATAGGCTCAAGTGAGTAATACTCCTCTTTATCTGGTGGAATGCCCTAGTGGTCTGTGGGAAAAATTGGGGATGAATTTCATAGGTGCCATGTACAACCTTTGTGCTGGTAAGAGGTATGCATTGGTGGTTGGATTATTATTCCAAATGGGTGGAATGTAAGTTTTTGAAGACATCTAGTATGAATGTGTGGTTGTCTAGTATTAGGTTTTACCTACCAAAAATCATTCCCTCTAAGCAAAGGTAAAATATAACGCTGTCTCAAGGTGCTATAGTGGTCACAAGAAAGATTAAGGCCCTCATTACAACTTTGACGGGCGGCGGAGGCCGCCCGCCAAAGTTGCGCCGCAGGAATACCGCACCGCGGTCTGAAGACCGCGGCCGGCATTCCAAGTTTTCCCCTGGGCTTGGGGATTCCGACTCCCCCTCCCGCCATCCAGTTCCTGGCGGTTCTCCCGCCGGGAACCGGATGGCGGGAGGGGGAGTCGCGGGCCCCTGGGGGCCCCTGCAGTGCCCATGCCAATGGCCCATTTCGGCGGCCGCCCGCCAGCCCAGGGGAAAACGACCTTCCCACCATGAAGCCGGCTCGTAATCGAGCCGGCGGAGTGGGAAGGTGCGACGGGTGCTACTGCACCCGTCGCGTATTTCACTGTCTGCTATGCAGACAGTGAAATACAAGCGGGGCCCTCTTACGGGGGCCCCTGCAGTGCCCATGCCATTGGCATGGGCACTGCAGGGGCCCCCAGGGGCTCGCGACTCCCCCTCCCGCCATCCGGTTCCCGGCGGGAGAACCGCCAGGAACTGGATGGCGGGAGGGGGAGTCGGAATCCCCAAGCCGGCGCAGCAAGCTGCGCCGGCTTGGAGGATTCCTTGGGGGCAGCGGGAAACCGGCGGGAGACCGCCGGTTTCCCTTCTCTGACCGCGGCTAAGCCGCCGCGGTCAGAATGCCCCGCGGGGTACCGCCGGCCTGTCGGCGGTGCCACCGCGTCCCGCGGCCCTGGCGGTTACAAACCGCCAGGGTCGTAATGAGGGCCTAAGTGCATTGTGTCCTGAATTGAAAAGTTATCACAGGAACATGGCCCCTGATTTTCCACATTATGATGACCCTGAGGTTCTGCTAAAAACCACGGTAAAACATTTAACCTAAAGTGTGCTAATAGGAAAAGCTGATGAGGTGAGGCTAGGTAGGGCTCCATTCTTGGGTCTCTTTTCAACAGTGTGTATGCCCTAACGTAGGTTTTTGTAATTCTTCTCCTTCTCCTTCAATTTTGGCTCTAGCAATAAATTGCTTTTTTAATCCAGGTAACATCTTTTTTTTAATTTGCTCAGGAGCTCCAAATAGTGCTGAGCAGCCCAGTTTCTCCAGGAAGTCTTTAATATAATGTAACCACAGAATGCTAAGGCCTTTATGCTTTAACCTTTCACTTTTGCCTGTGCTGGTCTGGCCCCTAACCTGCCAGCAAACTCAAGAGAGAGGCCATTGGCCTGGCCAACAAATTTCTCTTGACTCTTCTTTGCAGCGCTCAAGATCCTCTCTCATCAAATATAACCCCTATGTATGGGAAATTAGAGATTCTCATCACTTCCTGACTCCTCTAAAAAATTCTCTTGTGATGCTTCTTAGAATTCCCAATTACCATAGTGTGAGGCTTGAAATAGTTTATATCCATATCGAGAAAGGCCATGAACTCAATAAAAGAGTCAAGAAGTCTTTTGAGCTCCACTGTGATTGTGGCTAGCAGAACCGTATCATCCGCTTACATCACTGCTGGAATTAACAGCGACCCAACACGAGGTATATCCTTAGTGGATGTACATAAAATGGGACTCAGGTTGTTGATGTATGAAGTAAACAGTAATGGGGCCAACATACCTCCCTGCCTCACCCTTTAGGGATTTTTATTGGCACTGTCAGGGACCCTTCATGATTGAATCTGACTGTGGCCATTAGATCCTGTTAAAGATCATATGGGAAGCTGACAATGCTATGGTCCAGGACCATATCAATTAGCACCAACCATAACTTAGCTCTATTAACCCGATCAAAGGCTGATGACAGATCCATAAAGGCTAGATGTATCTGCTTCCTTTTGGCCACTGTATATTTTTCTATGACCTAGTCCAGGTTAAGACGTTGGTCAAGGTTTCCTTTCCCCTGCCTGAACCCATACTGGAAACAAGAGATCTCATTCCTTTTTTCTAACCAGTAAATGAGCCTGGCCAAGATCACCCTGCTCAAAATCTTAACATAAGAGTCAATTAACAAAATTGCCCTTTAACATCTGGGGTCCGACCTGTCTCCCTTCTTAAAAACAGGGACAATGACTGACCAGTGCAATGAGGTGAGAGCACCTGTACTCCAAGCTCCAGTAAATATTCAAGTTAAAATCTTTCTCCAAATTGGGGTATGTTAGCTGCATAAGTCAGCAGGGACCTCATCAGGGACAGAGGCCTTATTCTTAGACATAGTTACAATAGCAGCCCCAACCTCCTCTTCCATAAAAACAAGCATCAGCTTCCTTCCTGGCCATATGCAGAGATTCAGAAACCACAGTCATCAAGAGTTTGAAATAAGTCTCTAAAAAATACTTTACCCTCACATCCGCTGCGATAGTGCAATCTACAACTCTGTTTGCGTCACCTGAGAAAAAAGGGTGGTTAATGATCTTCCAAAATGTAGCACTATTACTTAAGGTAAGGGGATTTGCGAAGTCCTCCCAAGCTTGTGCCCAGATCTCTTTCTTGTGGGCTTGCATTACAATCTAATACTTCTTCCTTCTCCTAGCAACCTGTGTCCTATCTCTAGGGGTTTACTTTAGAGCCGCTTTCAGGTTAAGGGGGGCCTTAAAGCAATTTTAACCAAATCAACTCTTACCCATGGGTTGACCATGACTACCTATAGCCCTGAGGGTGCTGTTCATTTGCTTACAAATTCTACCAAATTCATCCAGAAGCAGTTCCTCATTCCCAGAGTCATTCGAGCACAGTTCAAAGGCGGTGTCACTCATATTGTGAAGGGAATTAAGGAAGGAAACTTAAGGAACCTTACTCCATTTTAACCTCTGACCCTGATCATGTGGGGTAATCTCTTTGTTAGAAGGGCCAATATCTGTTCTCATGATCTTCTGGCTTCCCCAATCCATAAAAAGGCCTAGCAGATTATGATCACTAAATGTGGACCACTGTACTTCAAAACTATTCACAAACTGAGCGAAGTTGGCTGAAACAAACATGTAATCAACAATTTGTTGGCCCCTCTTCCCGTGAAGGTTGGGACCATAGATCCTTCCATACGCAATCTCGGTTGGGGTGCAGCTTATACGCATAGAAACCAATAGGAGCAAACCACGCTTGGCTCCGCCTACCTGTGAAGGCTCTGCTACTACCAAAAAAGAGGTTTATCCATCTAAAGAAAAGTGTTGCTCTGATTCCCAAGTCTCATCATTTTCTATTTTGATACTCAACCCGGCTATTTTACAACTCCACATTTTAAGAAGAGGTAATTGCTTATTCTGAACTCCAACAAGTGGCTTAAATGAACTCTGAAGAGGGCCTCTCCGGTGTATTCAAGTTAGTTTTTGTATTCCAGATCCCCAAAGGGCTGAAATATATTTCTGAGTTTTAACAGTGCTATAGCCCCCCATTATAAGAGTCATGTCTTCCCCTATCATAGTGAGGTGCATGTTTACAATCCTCTGACATTTGCCTCAAGGCTAGAGAATGAAAAAAGCCTAATGGGAAATCTTGAATGCCCAACCCGCTCACCCCCTCTCACGTATTGTGAAAGATCAATCAGCTGACTATATCCAGCTGCCTAAAGTTCAGCACAATACAATATCATTTCAATAATTTTTTCCTAAGGCCTAACCAAGCCACCTCTCAGGTCTGGCCATGATGATATTTTCACAGTCATGACCAGGCAGACAACCCTTAAAAAGCACAGATGTTTATCTTTGCAAATAAGTTCACATATAGGTTTCCTCTCCCCCTGTGGTCAAGGGAGGATCGTTTGCCAAAATAGGCAAGAAATGGGACTGCTGCATCTGAGATGAAGTGGAGTCTATGGAGGATAACTTCTTGGATACATTATTTGCATTGTTATTTTAAATTATTATTTTAATTTGTTATTTTAGATTGTTATGTTAGTTTATTGATTTGGATTATTATTTTTGTAATTTTTGATAGTTTGTTGTTTTGCTTTTTTTTTTGCGGGATGGCTGAGCAGAATATTTCTGCACCACTGTGCTTTCTGCCTGTGCCAGGTGAACCAACAATAATGTGGAGAAGATGGAGAAGCATAATTACAATTTATTTATTAGCTATAGCAGGGAATAAATACAGTCCTATGAGGAATTAAGCGATTTTATTACATCTTCTGGGAGCAGAAGGAAGAAGGAGATATGATGACTTACCTGAAATATCCTTGGGTACGGGAGAAGGACAACCTATGAATGTTTATGAGATGCCCCTTCAGATGTTAGAAAAACATTTTTCTCCCAAATTAAGTATAGTATTTGAACGTCATAAATTATTTTCCCAAGTTCAAGCTCATGATGAGGATGTAATGTCATATGTGGCTGCTTTAAGAGGTTTGGCTGTCACGTGTGATTTCTGTGACTTATGTGACTCTCTGATATGTGACCAAATAGTGCGTTGTACAATCAATAGTAAAGTGAAAGAGAAATTGTTATCCATGGATCCAATGTTAGAAGAACGCATTCAAATAGCAAGAAGTATGGAACATACTGCTGCTTGGAGAAGGAAATTGAAGCAACTAGAACTTATATGAAAGATTCTGGGAACAAGACCAGTGTGGAGGTGAAGGAAGTTAAATCCAAGAAACAAGTGTGGGTGCCAGAGAATGTTGAAATGAAGGCTGGAGAGAAGACAAAGATGAATATTTTGTGTTTCAGGTGCGGATGTCCAGGGCACATAGCTTCTAGCCCAAGTTGTGCAGCACAAACTTTAACATGTAGATCGTGTGGGAGAAGAGGTCATATAGCTAAAGTATGTAGGTCTAAAGGAAAAGTAATAACGGGTAGTGTTAAATCTGTGGATGACATGAAAGACGAACATCATGAAATTGTGCTGTCCGTTGATGGAGTCGAGGAGTCTGGTCAACTAGTTGCAGAATCCATGAGTAGCGGAAAGTAGAAGACAGAAAGTTTGTGTAATTTGCAGAAACCGCATTGCAGTGTGATGATGGATTCTGCAATTGTAAAAGTATTGTTAGACTCTGGAAGTTTGTTCACACTTACATCGAGACAAACACATGAGAAGATCTTGGGAAAGAAATTTGCAGACCTGTTGAAGACTGATGTAAAGGCGGTCGGATATGGTGGGAAGTGAATAGAAATATTGGGAATGCAATGAATGAACATTTTATTTAGAGGACTTCTGAGGTTTGTCAAAGAGGGGTGGAACAAAGCTCCTAGGAAACCCCCCCAGGATGTGGTCAACCACATGTTGGCCCTCCTGAACCAGATGCATGCTTCTAGGAAAAGGCCACAAGCAACTTCAAGCCCAGCTAGTAGGTAATTAAATGCAATTATGACCAGAAGGCCACTCTGGTGGAGTTCAGCCCGGCCAAAAAGTATAGTTCATGAGCCAGTAGAGCCCAGAGCTCTTCCGGGCCCCTGGACTGGCCCATACAAAATCAAGGAGTGTAAGGGGGAGGCCACTTGCTTAGTGGATCTCCTGATCCCTAGGAAACACCTAATAGTGATCCACATCAACTGACTCAAGCCTCACTTTGAGAGGTCCGAAGTGAGCATGCTTCTTGTGACAGATGAGGTTGTGGAAGAGGATAGTGAATCTCTCCCTGACTTCCTTTCTGCACAGGAACATGATGGGTCAGTGGAGGATGTCAACCTCTCTGCCACCCTGACCCCAGAACAGCAAGGTGACTGTTACCAGTTGCTGGGGCAGTTTGCCTCGCTGTTCTCACTCACCCCTAGACTCACACATCTCTCTGTTCATGACATTGGTAGGGGAGACAGTCCCCCTGTAAAGAACAAAATTTACAGGTTGTCAGACAGAGTGAGAGACAGCATCCAGGAAGAAGTCTCCAAGATGCTAGCTTTAGGGGTGATTGGACCCTCTAGCAGTATGTGGTCCAGCCCCCCTGTTGTGCTGGTATCAAAGGCTGCCCCACCCTGCACCCATCCAGAACTTTGGTTCTGCGTGGACTACAGAGGCCTCAATCCCGTTACCAAGACTGATGCACACTTCATCCACATAGCCGATTAGCTTATTGACAGCCTTGGTGCTGCCAAATTCCTCAGTACTTTTGACCTAACACCAGGGTACTGGCAGATTGCGTTGACTAAGGGAGAAATAGAGAGGTCAGCATTCTCAACTCCTCATGGCCATTACCCATTCCGGGTGATGCCGTCCTTTGGCTTGAAGAATGCCCCTCCTACATTCCAACAGATGGTTAACATGGTCCTGCTTGGCAAGGATGATTTCAGTGCCACCTACTTAGATGATGTTGCTGTCTACAGTGCCAGCTGAAAGGAACACCTGCATCATCTCCAAGAAGGGATTCAGGCCCTGCAGCAGGCACGCCTGACAATCAAGGCCAGCAAGTGCCAGATTCGGCAGAGTTCTGTGGTGTATTTAGGACACCTGGTAGATGGTGGCAAGGTGCAGCCCTTGCAGGCCAAGCTTGACACCATCATGGCTAGGCAACCACCTAAAACCCAAAATGAAGTGAGAGCCTTTCTAGGCTTCACTGGCTAATACAGAAGATGTGTTAAGGGTTAAGGCACCATTGTTGCTACCTTAACTAAGCTGATTTCAAAGAAGCAGCCCAGGTTGGTGATCTGGACAGAGCTTTGTCAGAAAGCCTTTGATTCCTGCAAGGAAGCCATGTGCACAGCACCTGTGCTCAGGGCCCTGATTACTCCAAGGAGTTCATCGTGCTGATGAATGCTTCAGAGCATGGCATGGGGCAGTGTTAGCACAGCTGAATGAGGAGGGCCTAGACCAACCAGTAGCCTTTAGTAGCAGGAGGTTACTTCCAAGGGAACAGAGGTGCAGTGACATTGAAAAAGAAGCATGTGCTTTGGTCTGGGCACTGAAGAAGCTGAGACCATACCTGTTTGTGACTCACTTCTGGGTTCAGACAGACCACAGGCCCCTTAGATGGCTCATGCAGCTAACGGGTGAAAATCCTTAACTCTTAAGGTGGTGCATCTCCCTACAAGGTTTGGACTTTACAGTGGAGCATCGCCCAGAGCCTGGAAGGACTGATCTCTTGCTTCTTGCCCTGCTGCCTTCTGCCTGCTGCTCCCTGACTCTGCTGGAAGCACTCTGCCTTCCCCCACCAGTGATCTCCAAGGGCTTGATCGGAGCTTGCCTCCTGCTAAGAATTCGCAGGGCAATCTAAGGCTTCACCAGAGAGAGAAAATCCACTGCATGGGAAAATCAATGCAAAGCCTGCAAATTTTGACGCAGCGCCTGTCTCCCAGCTGAAAAATTGCTGCATTGCCAACTGGATTAATGAAGCACATTTTCATCCTCCTAGCACATTTTGGATTTTCCACACATTGTCCCTGGGTGTCAAAATATCTCCTCAACGCAGTAAGGAGCCAAGTCTGCGCACCAGGAAATTGATGCATCACCTTACTCGCAAGGAAAGAATCAATGCATCACCTCTGCTGCACTAGAAAAATCAATGCATCGCTTTATTTTCCAATGCATCACCTCCTCAGCAGCCCTCTGCATCATTATTTTTGATGAATCCCAGATACGTTATGCTAAAAAGATACAACTATTGATTCCTATGGATTATGAATTACCTAGACCTCTAAAAAGTGATATCTTGACTTGTGCATATTGGATTCTTATAATTTTGGTCTTATGTTATTCAAATAAATGTTATCTATTTCCCTATACGGGTGTGAGCAGTTTTTGTGATGTTTTCATTGTGTTACTGTATAAGTAATTGAACATATACTTTACAGATTGGCATCTAAGTTAAGTCTACCTGCTCTGTGCCAAGCTACCGGAGGGTAAGCACAGAATGATTTAGGATGTGTTGTGACTTACCCTGACTAGGATTCGGTCCCTACTTGTGCCAACTAGAGACCCAATTTCTAACAGTTACTAAAATGGGAGTCTAGGACATGGCACTACTAACGTTGGTTGGGTACTGATTTTATGATCTCCCAAGTATCTCTGTCTTATTTCATGCAAAGGCACCCTAAGTACCTTATACTGAGACATCTGTGGTGTTAGGGGATATCCTCCTCAGCTATATAGTACCTATTTGATGCCGTGAGTTGTTCAAGCTAAAGCTCTTAAAAGGATAACACAGTTGGTATTTCTATCTCTGGACAATTAAATTCCACTTTTAAAAAAATGGCAGACCAAAACAGGGTTGTAATTGCAGTAAACTTGAGACTCCCTCTCACAACACATCTATTAAATAATGGCTTCACAGGTGAGGGAGGAGCAGTTACATTTGTCGTTTAGGCTCACAAAACATGCAGAACAGAATTTGTTTATCCTTGAGTCATTTTCCAGCATTTTTCAGCAGCAAATGAGAATACACACACATTTCATCACTACACTCCAGCAAATGCACCCGCACAATAAAGACCATATGCATACTTAGAATTACTACTATCTTGTCAAGAACACCAAAATTTACTTGACCCCATGTTACACAAAATGTTAGATGAGGTCCTTTAAGTAATGATGGACCTACAAGGCCAGAGTTGACTATCTATACACCACTTCCTAAAATAGGTACAATTGTGGAAGCAGATGTATGCCGCCTATACAATAATTTAGTAGAGATATGTAGACGATTAATGCAATTTGTAATGCAGATTTTGAATACCGCCCCAGTAAAGGCTGCTCCAGAGCAACCAAATGTGGCTGGCCACAGTAGACATTAATCCTGCTACTGTGCATTCAATTATGGGTAAAGTACCCACCAAATGTGAGGAGATTCCGTTTTGGTTAGCACACCAAATTTGCACTTTGGAAGCAGTATTTCCCCATACAGGACTCAGAGATAAACATACATTTCTCACAATGTGCTTGCCATTTGGGATAGTTCCCTCAGTGGACAACTGAGCCACTTGGGGTGCAGTATTTGCAGCACTCTACACTAGCACACACAGTACACCTACATCTTTCTGATGTGTTAAAACAAATTCAGGTAGAATGTTTGGCTGCCCCGGCCCTAGATCCGGGGAAGCAATTAATGAGCAATTTTGCCACAGCATCCTCAATCATATTAAGCAGCCTTAAAGGGGAAACAGTAGCATTGGCAGTACACCAAGGATATTCTTGTACAGGATCAGCAGCGTGAGCTGCCAAAGATTATCGCTGAGACCTATTCAAGTATAGGTCAAGATAGTCTGAGAAACGTTACAATCTTTCTGATAGTCTCCAGTATATTAATGCATGCCAATCTCATTCCTTTCAGGACTCACTGGATAACTGAGGTGAGAGAGGCGGGCGTTCCATACAATGAAATGAGTATGTGAAAAAAAGAAAAGATTCAAAACGCTCATTTAAACCTTTCAGAACTTTACTGAAGAATAGAATGTGGGCACTGACTCTGTTAGCCAGTGCGCCAGAGGTCACAATAGTTCGCCGGAGTTCTCAAGAGCTTCTGGAGGTGACAGCAATTAACGACTTTTTAGAAGTCCAAACAGCGGACATGCAAGACCCCCCCCAAATAGGCTTTACAAAATGAATATACTAATGGAGGGAGAAATAGAGTGCACAATTGAAGTTATATTGTGGGAAAAACGAATGTTATGCTATGACATCCTGTTGGCGAAAAAAGATTGGCCACCAGAATGTGTCCAAATACTCCCATTAGGGGAACATGTAATTATGCCATCTTTCTCGGTCCTTGTTTTTGAAGAATTAAGACAGGCTTATGCAGTAGATTGGGTACTGGCACAAGCCCCGGCACTGAATCTCAACCATGTAGGATGAGACAAAGACTCCAGCTACCACATAATACCGGTAAGATCAACATCATTACTAAAACCACAGTACCCCATTAAACATGAAGCTAAAGCACCAGTGAGGCAAATTCTCACACAACTTCAGGATCAGGGTGTGATAGAATACTGCATATCACCATTAAACAACCTTTTTTCCCATAGCTAAGTCAGACCATTCACTTAGAATAGTCTTAGACTGCAGACTTTAAACAGTCACACACGCAGATTTGCTACACAAAATGCACACAGCACAGCACTCATCAACAACTGAGTAGGCAAAAAATACAAAACAACCTTGGATATTTCAAATGTTTTTTTCTGCCAAATTATATCACCTGAAAGCAGGTATTTGACCACCTTCAGTACATTAGGATAGTAGAGGAAATATTGTCGACTCCCGCAAGGGTATAACAGTCATGGATTGTTCGTAGCACATGTAACATCCATACTACTCGACATTGACCCTGAGGCATTGTCCTATGTAAATGAGGATCTGGTCACACACACATAAGATGGTTGGACCATAGTGTGGAAGGTTTCACTGAAATAGGCTACACATTTAATTTCAAGAAAACAAAAATTGCCTTTCTCAGTGTCCTGTTTTTAAGATACGAGTTATCAGATGAAGTAAAGAGCCTGGCGCCCCACTTTGTAGAAAAGTGTGCACAATTACAAACACAATCAAAAATCTACAATCATTATTGGGCTTTTCAAATTTGGCAGAAAATACATTCCAGATTATGCACAACGCGTAAAACTGCTTTATGATTTGATACGTCCAGATTTTTCAAGTAAATATTGAACAGCTGAACACACACATGGATTCTTAGAGCATTACAACAGGACATGCTTGAAACAAAACACTTACACATATGTGATAACACAACAAACTTGGTCATCAGAGTAATCAATGATGCCATTGCGTTCAGCTATGTAACATTTAATGAAGGTGACACCGTCCCTATAACATTCAAATCACTAGGAAAATTCGGACTGCTGTTCAGATGGCTGCTATAAAAGAGTGACCTCTATCCCAAGGGAAACAAAACCAGCTTTAGACACTTTGATGAAAGCCAGCATTCCAAATGCAAAAGCATTGCATCCACATTGGAAACAATGAGCCACCTCTCTGACTGCCACTGATGTTCAGTATATTTTTGATTCAAAACTTCAGATACAAGAGTTCCTTCAATATGAACTTGAGTACCCAACACAAATATTTTGCCTTTTGATCAGTATCAAATGATTTTATACACTGATAGTTCAGCACAACCAGCAATAGGCACAAAACAACATTACTCTACTGCTTGCACGGCTCTGAGTGGATTCATGAGGGATGGCAAGTAAAAAGCCCCCAAAATACATGTACGCAGACCTTAGGATACTGCACGGCACAAACGGCAGAGCTTAAGGCTCTATTATTGGCACTGGAACACATGGATCTCAACCTCCTAACACTGATTGCATGTGATTTGTTTTATTGCGCCCAGTCATTTAATGAATACCTGCATTACTGGTGCCACAATGCGTTTGGAGATTGAAAATGGGACACCGTCAAACACAGGTAACAGATAGGAAAGAAATACTACCAAATACCCATATAGTACATACAATGGACCATCAACGTGTAAGAATGTACGTTGCAGGAAACACTTTGGTTGATGAGGCAGCCAAGTCAGCAGTAGCCACGGCTTCTGTTGCTAAGATTTCTTGTTGCAAGACGAGTTTGGATGATGAAACCCTGGCTGCTGTGAAAGCTTCAACAGACAGCAAGCCCTTGCTAAAGGCGCATCCCGCCAAGTACTCTTACCATTTAAGTGCCCAAAATGTTGCCTTCATAACAGTACCAGGGGTAGGTGATACCCAACCAAGACCAAAGATTAGATCTAAGAAAAGCAGTGCATGAAGGGGTTGCTTCTGTCCATGCAGGTGTGATGGCTATACTTATATTACTGCAGAAAAGCTCTTGGTGGCCAGGTCTATACAAACAGACCAAACAGTATGTGCTTTGTTGTGACATCTAGTAACAAATAAGAGTCCACAGTTAAACACACACCGCAGACACCTCTCCTATTTCCAAGAAACCACTACAATGTGTGTACCATTGTGGTCCCCTAATGCCTGATGGTGCATACAAATATATCTTAGTCGCTTTTGAGTCTTGCTCCAGATTTCTATGGGTATAGCCACAAAGATCAGCTGAAGCTCAAATTGTTATCAAAGATTTGCATGTCTTTATCAGGATATATGCAGTGGTGGCTTTCCATTCCAACCAGAGCCCTGCCTTTGCCTGCAGGGCATTCAAGGACACCATGGCCACAATGGTGATCCAACTGTGTTTCTCGTATCCATATAATCCCAAGGGAAACCCGGCAGTGGAGCAGAAGAACTGAGACTTCAAGCGATCCTTAACAGATAAATTACTAGGTTCAGGCCGTAGTTGGCTTAACCACCTCCATGGAGTCTAGAGAGCACTAAATAATCTCCCCAGAAGGTCCTTGGAATGGCGCACCCAATATGAGGTTCTGTTTGGCATACTTATGTATGTCCCAGATCTTGATGGCCCTGGCGCAGTGGCACAGCTTTTGAGTGAAATGAATGTGTCACTGTCTTGCAGGATTTACAACTGTTCCGTGATAAAAATGTATCCGCATGTGCCGCCACTTTGCGAATGAGGGATTCACCAACAACATCCAGTGGCTGGATTCCAAATGCACCAGCTGGATTCTAGTGAGTAAAAAGATTGCTGTGAAGAAGGATTTTTTTTTAATTTAATTTTGCTGCAGATGAAATGTACGGCTGTGAGTGGATTCATCAGGGATGGCAAGTAAAAAGCCGCCAAAATACATGTACACAGACCTTAGGATACTGCACTGCACAATTGGCAGAGCTTAAGGCTCTATTACTGTCACTGGAACACATAGATCTCAACCTCCTAACACTGATTGCATGTGATTTGTTTTATTGCGCCCAGTCATTTAATGAATACTTGCATTACTGGTGCCAGAATGCGTTTGGAGATTGAAAATGGAACACCGTCAAACACAGGTAGCAGATAGGAAAGAAACACTACCAAATACCCATATAGTACATACAATGGACCATCAACGTGTAAGAATATACGTTGCAGGAAACACTTTGGTTGATGAGGCAGCCAAGTCAGCAGTAGCCACGGCTTCTGTTGCTTAGATTTCTTGTTGCAAGACAAGTTTAGATGATAAAACCCTGGCTGCTGTGAAAGCTTCAACAGACAGCAAGCCCTTGCTAAAGGCGAATCCCGCCAAGTACTCTTGCCATTTAAGTGCCCTAAATATTGCCATTCTTAACAGTACCAGGGGTGGGTGATACCCAACCAAGACCAAAGATTAGATCTAAGAAATGCAGTGCATGAAGGGGTTGCTTCTGTCCATGCAGGTGTGACGGCTATAATTATATTACTGCAGAAATGCTCTTGGTGGCCAGGTCTATACAAACAGACCAAACAGTATGTGCTGTGTTGTGACATCTGTTAACAAATAAGAGTCCACAGTTAAACACACACCGCAGACACCTCTCCTATTTCCAAGAAACCACTACAATGTGTGTACCATTGTGGTCCCCTAATGCCTGATGGTGCATACAAATACATCTTAGTCGCTTTTGAGTCTTGCTCCAGATTTCTATTGGTATAGCCACAAAGATCAGCGGAAGCTCAAATTGTTATTAAAGATTTGAATGTCTTTATCAGGATATATGCAGTGGTGGCTTTCCATTCCAACCAGAGCCCTGCCTTTGCCTACAGGGCATTCAAGGACACCATGGCCACAATGGTGGTCCAACTGTATTTCTCGTATCCATATAATCCCAAGGGAAACCCGGCAGTGGAGCAGAAGAACGGAGACTTCAAGCGATCCTTAACAACTAAAGTACTAGGTTCAGGCCGTAGTTGGCTTAACCACCTCCATAGAGTCTAGAGAGCACTAAATAATCTGCCCAGAAGGTCCTTGGAATGGCGCACCCAATATGAGGTTCTGTTTGACATACTTATGTATGTCCCAGATCATGATGGCCCTGGCGCAGTGGCACACCTTTTGACATAAATGAATGTGTCACTGTCTTGCAGGATTTACAACTGTTCCGTGATGAAAAGTTATCCACATGTGCCGCCACTTTGCGAATGAGGGATTCACCAACAACATCCATCGGCTGGATTCCAAATGCACTAGCTGGATTCTAGTGAGTGAAAAGATTACTGTGAAGAAGGATTTTTTATTTATTTAATTTTGCTGCAGATGAAATTGCATTACATAAATACATTTAAACTCCAATTGTGTCTTGAACGTAGAATATCATAATTAAAAAAAAGATAATCAGCCTTCTTAAATTCACTTATGTGTAAAAAAAGAAAAGAAAAACCCTCTCCCCATCATCCCATCTCTATCCTGTTGCCTTTAGTTGTTCGTTCACTCCCCCCATATGCCCTCAAATCTCTGCAAGGCTTCCACCCGTTGAGATTATAGCTTTTCTTTTTCCTGCACCATTTCCATCTTTGCTTCTCATGCTGAATAAGTAGGAGGCATTGGTGATTTCCAGGCTTGAAGAATCAGTGACTTGGCTATTAAAGTAGCAGCAAATATAATTTGCTTGGAGCGAGTAGGTAAACCTGGATGTTGCGAGATACCAAATAATGCACCCAGCGGATTTGAAGCCAGTTTATGGGCTATTAAAACATTGATCCTCTGAAATATTTTCTCCCAAAATGTTGTCAGGTGTTTACATGTAAAGCTTATATGAAGTCAGTCCCCCTGAACCACCTGACAGTGTGGACAGGGACCTGATGTCATAGGATACATTTCCTTTACTCTAGCTGGAGTGTATATAGAATAACATGCATTTTGGTTAGATTTGCCCTACTGAGTACTTCATATGTTAAGTTGTTGTGGTTTTTCCATTGCTGTGTTTCTATTTTACATTTCAGTGAGCTTTTCCACTTTAATTAGAAATTGAGAGATTATGTCAGATGTGTGCCCTATACAGAGTCTCCTATACCAGCTACCTCTGTCTAGTAGATTCCAAAAATAAGCCTGACCAATGTAGAACTGGAGCTTTCAGTTGTTCTCGCCATTGTTTGCAGAAAATGCTGAATTTTATAATAGGAAAAGCTAAGATCATCCAAAACAGTGTCCCTCTCTGCTAGACACTGTGTTCATGTTTTAATATGATTCCCCTATTAAAAATCAGCAAAGCTCTTGACCCCCACCTCTTCCCTTTTCTGTAAATATCCTTGATTTAGCTCCAGACCTAACTTCCAAGAATCCCAAAGTCTGATTGATGAGTGGACCCTACAGATTTGGTATTTTGCCTGTACCGACAACATGCTGGCCTGAATCATTACTGGAAGTTTGTACCTCACACATTTCGGAAGTCAAGGTTGTTTAAGAAATTGAGGAAGCTGTACGCCACTGTCTAGTAACATGCGGTTAAGATAAAAGCTAGTGCTCGGTAATAATGTGGTCTTTGAAGCCTAATCCAAGAAGGATGCCTCATGGTAAGTTTTAATATTGGGGAGTGCTAGCACCCCATCTTCAACTGAAAGACCTACCTTCTCTAGCTGCAGACGAGGTTTCTTATTAGCCCATATAAATTGACTAATCAGCAAGTCTATTTCCCGAAAACATTTCTGAGAAACTCTCAAGATTTTGCTAGAGAAGACAAATAACACCAAAGGGAGAATCATAATTTTGACCAGTGCTGCCCGCCCTATGATCGTCATAAAGTATACTTGGCATTTCTGAAGAATACCTTGTATTTTCTTGAGAATGACTATGTAGTTAAGCTGAAAAAGATCCCAAAAATCATTGGGCACAAATATCCCTAAGTATCTGATGGGACTGGAGGTTGAGGATTGAACCTGCATGTCCATTGGTATAACTATTTTCTCAGCATTATACAAAAGAGCTTCTGACTTAGAGCGGTTAATTCTATAACCGCCCAGGTCCGAAAAGATCACAGTATATGAAAATGTTCTGGCAATATTGGGTGAATCTGCACAGAGATATAAAATCATATCATCAGAGAATAATTTAAGTTTAGGTGCTTGAGGAAGGGGATATATGTGTTTGTCTTGATGGATTGCCGCTGCTAATGGTTCAATGAAAAGTGCAAAAAGCACTGGGGAAAGAGGGCAGCTTTGCAGCGTGCCTCGTGAAATAGGTACTAATCCTGCTATGTGTGCGTTTATTAAGACCTTGGCTTGAGCTCCAGAATACAGATTACGTAATGTCTGAATAAACGTCCCTGGAAACCCAAACCTTTCTGGAGTCATAAACAAAACTTCGCATTGAACCAAATCAAATGCCTTCTCAGCATCGAGAATTATGATTGCCGCTGGATGTTTATTTTGGGAGAAATAATCAATTGCCTGTACCAAGAAATTAGTATTTGTGGACAGCAGCCTTCCTGGGAGAAATCCACATTGGTCCTCATGAGTAAGCCACTGTACCACTTGGGGTGTACGTACTGCTAGAATCTTTGTAAATAACTTGTAATCCTGATTAGGAAGTCTATTTGGGAGATATGAGCCTGGATTTTCCTGTGGCTTATCCTTTTTTTTAAACTAACCACTGTGGCCCTAAATAAATGCAGATGGAACCTTTCCCCCTTCTAATATTTCATTAAATAAATTGACTAATATTTTGGCTATTTGGCCCTCTAGAATCTTATACACTTCCACCAGGAGACCATCCTCCCCTGGTGCTTTTCCATTAGGCGCTGCCTGAACTGCCTCTTTTACTTCCGCAAAAGTAATGGGAGCCGCAAGTACAGCTTGTACTTCTTGATCTAACCCTGGCAATACTACAGAGTCTAGGTACTGTTGAATTTGCTTATATTGTCTCAGTATAGAGCTTAGAGTAATGGGAAAAAAAGACTTTTCCTATCTCTTTGGGCTGATTGACCATTATTGCCTATTCCACGTCAAAAATGTTTTTAATCATATTCTAATTTGATTTTCTTTTTGACTGACCAAGCCAGAAATCTCCCTCTGTGCTCATTCAATTAATACTGCTTCTGAAAGCTTGTGTGCCTATTAAGTATTTTGCAAGACGTGTAAAAATCCCTTAGTCTAGTCTGGGCCCTTTCGAGCGATGAGGTCGTCTCCCTATTACATATTAACTGGTGCCACCTTGTCATATGTTCAAGCTCTTGTTGAACTGTATTTGTTTCTCCCTAGCTACCTTCCCTAAATAAGCTTTAAATGAAACTGCCTTGCCTCGTATGTGAGCTTTGGTGGCTTCCCATATATTAAAAAGGGAAGCTGAGCCATTGTTAATATTCAAAAATTCTGTGACTGATGCTTTAAGGGATATAATCCAACCCTCTTCTGACAAAAGAGATTTATCCAAACTCCAGTGCGGACGGCTTATCTGACTATTAGGTCCCATTAAGCTGGCCCAGGGGACAGAGTGATCCAAAAAGAGATTGGCCAATATACCTGACCCTTGTCTTGCCAAAGCATATGAGATTAAAATGAAATCAATCCTTGAGCCAGTATTGTATCTTTTAGAAAAGCAGGTAAATTCCCTTTCCTGAGGATGTTCAGCCCACCAAACATCAATCAGCACTAGATCCAGAGCTAACTTGGCAAGCATTTGAGATGCTCTTGGTTTATTCTGTGTTTTGTTCTTATGTATGTATGCATGTATGTATGTGATTTAAAAGCTGATTCACATGTCATACGTTTCATTGTAGAGATTAAATAATGCCCAGAGTAAAAGGGGTCTTTTATCCCAAAAAATAAAAATGAAAATAAAAAATTAAATTAAAAAGAGGGGTCTTTTTCTCTCCACCCTCTGCCAAATACTCTAGGAAGTTGTGATACAAAGGTTGGGGAGGCTAGAAAGCTGCAAGCTGCATCTAAATACATCAAATGACTTCCTCCATACTTATAACTCTGTCTAAGGGCTAATTATCCAGTGTAGTTTAACTGTTGGCATCTGGTTGTTATACTTCTAAAGGAAAGGCACTCTGTCTACCTCCATTGCAAAATCAAGCACAGTCAGGCAGAAATCAAATCCTACCCCACACTCGCGACGTTGATTGATTTGGTTATTTTGTACTTATCTTGAGTCTTCAGTTTTTTTTCACTGGTCTTTCATCCATTTAGCAAAGTGTGGGAAATGTAGAAACCAGAAACCAAGGCATTGCGGTGAGTCCCCGGCCAAGCATGACTGCCTGATGGGCCCCCGATGATCTCCTGGCTACCGCTCCGGCATGAAACATGGATATCCTGGGTCCCTGGCTGGCACTGCGTACCAAACCATGCAGCCGAGTACGGTCCTGCAATTTCATTGCAAATTCATTGCTGCTTCAGTGCGTCTTCCGAGGCGCATAGCTCTGCCTTTTTGTCCTGCTGCCTCCGGAAGGCTTAGTCACTGAGCATGACGGGAGCTCCACGTGACTTCAAGAAGGAATTTTGCCCTTCATATCGAACACCGGTTCCAGTCCTGGGAATACACGGTACCAGCACTGTCATTCTACCACCACTGCCTGATTCCTAAGAAAACCATTTAGTTTCAATTGACAATGTCAAGCTACACTGTGTTGCCAGTCCTACACAGTAGACCACAAGGACCGCTGAGCAGTTCCCAAACCCCTCTCACTGCTAGTCAGGATGTGTCTCTCCAAAATTTAACCTAAAGTGTTATGCCTTCACCAAGCTTGGGGAGAGTGGAAAATGAACTTTCATAAGTACTTTCCTCTACATCTATGACAAGAAATGTCCACATTTGTGAGCAATATTACTCAAATTTAACACACATGATGGCATTGTTTACTGTGAACCACCAAGGGGTATATCTGACAGTTCTCCTTCTCCAAAAATGGCTCCAGTGTTTGCACAAACTGCTTCTGGATATTTTGCCAGTATCAGCAATTCTTTATAAAACTCTTCAGCATCTTCAACTACGCCTGTATCAAGAGCATTTAAGCTATTCAATTGACTTAAAACGAAGTATCTGATTTGTCCATGGAACTATCTATGGGTACTGTTAACTGTGCTTTCCTCCTTTCTTTGGATTGGTTTTGTCATCATTTTCTTTCTGCTGATACATTGTCATTATCTTCCTGAACTCTCTGCTATTGAATTGGTGGTTGAGGTTATGAAGCCTCACCTGTCCTCACATAAGCTCTGTAGAGACTTGTCTTAATTGAACATTCCAGTTCTACCAACGCCTGACGATTTTCTTTGGGATAAAGAATAGTTTGACATATTCAGACCAATAGAAATGATTCAAATTCCATATGTATTCAAAGGTTCTATGAATTATATAATAACACCTGGGGTGGTTTTTAATGATTGGGATGTGCAAACAGTTGATTCTATGCTTTCTGAGCTTGAATATTATACTGTATTTGCAAGTGTTTACCAAACAACAGCAAATGATGGTGAACTTTTCTGTTACCACCATTATGGACACCTTTATATACATAAAGCCAGCACCTTGAGAAATATCTACAATTACACACAATGAGAACAATGTCCAACTACACCAGTGGGGAGTTCTACAACATATGTAGAAATCTTTGCATATTTTTCTGGCCCTGATGTCGCCAATGCTGAATCTTATTATTTTAAATTGCCGCCTATGAAATTTCAGAATGTCCTGTTAACAGACACTAAATTCATCTTTTCAAATTCCTTTTTTCCCCAGTTGGCTTTTGAAGGCTATGAATATTGGTTGAAGTTGATTGACTTAAAGAGTATGTGGGGAACTAGAATTTGGCAAATACAGGAATGGAAAGCTTTGTTTGGAGCATGCTTTAATCTGTTGCAAATTATATTCTTAAATGAAACTGTACAACAAACAAGTTGTTTAGGCTTAGCAAAAATTTAGTAATTTAAAGTGCCCAGTATTCCATCACCAGCTAAATTGGGCAATGGTGAAAGATTTTAAATGTTACTGAAGAACAGGTTGACGAGTGAGTCCGAAATGAGGCATTTCACTCAACTTTTTCAGATCCAAACGGGTGGTTATAGTGGCCAGTGGACATGAATGGTTGTTATGTGTGTTTTGTAAACTCCGCAGGGGGGTTTAGAGTGAGCCAGCCTGACCCTCTTAACATATCATCACAACACTGTGATATCATTACCAGATATAGCATGGGCAAATTATGTCAACAATGGTTGAAATCTTCCCCATTAACAGCCATTAAAGAACACCCTAGTCTCCTGTCAGAAAACAGAGACTCACAAGATTTCTTGTTAGGTCCCAGAAAACCACTCACAAAGCACTTCTTATATGCAATATATAATGAAACATGGAAACTTTCACAAAAAGAAGCCGCTACCCGGTTAAGGCAAATAGATCCGATAAAACTCACACAAAGCTCCAGCCATTGTAGATAATAGTATGAACACTTTTTCCAAATGCATTTACACCCTAAATAACATTGTTTCATATGCAAGTGACATCATATAAAATGTCTTGCCATTTTTGCAACATGGACATAGTCAGCTTTAGGGGTGGGCGTGGTGCACAGACTCATGCTACGCAGAACTCTGCGAAGTAGCAAAAAAACTCTGCTACGCCATGTGGAGTTCCACAGGCAGAGTTCTCCATCAAGCATTGTATTTTATTTTACGCTAACCGCAATGCGAAGTATGTTCAAAATCACGCACCACAAAGTTCATATGGGCACTGCAATCTTGTTTTTCACTCTGTTTATGGTGCTGGGTCTGTTTTATTTATCTCTCATTGGCCTTCTCAATCTTCCACCCTTCAAATTAATGTACCCCTCATTTTTATTTATTGTACTAGTGTGTCTTTTAGTGCCCAACTATTTTTACATGATTTTTAATTTTTTAGTACTTTTTGTGACTTTTTGTATTTTTGTTTATTTTTCCCTTATTTCTTCCTTCTCCTCCTGTTTCTTTTCTAATTCACCCCAACATCCAGCACCATTGCAGAGCAGGCGGCGGCAGCGAAACAGGGAAGCAGCAGCGCCAAGCCCCACTGGACAGCCAGCAGCAGCCGCCTACCTTGTGGGCGGCAGCGCCACCAAGGAGTGCAGCCTCGACCCATCTTTAGTGTGGAGGAGGTAGCAGCACTGTTTTCTTACATACAGCACCACCTCCCCTCCATGCTGCCAGCAGGTGACTGGCCTGGTAGCAGTTAAAACCTGCTGGAGCATCAGCTGCATTGGGCTAGGGTGAACTGGTGTGTCTGACATACCACCCAGGTCCAGTACACCACCCAGCAGTTGAAGCACGGCTGGGCAGATCTCATCAAGCGTGAGCAGGACCTGCTCGACCTACTAGACGCTAAGATTCCTGAGCTCGGTGAGTATTATTTCCCTATTTTTTGTACTGTCTCCTTTTTCCAATTACCCTATACAAATGTTCTTTAATTCCTGTTATCCCTGCATTTTTTTGTCTTTCATTGACCATTTTTATTCACCCCTTCAAGGCGCTTCAATGATTCTGAGTCATCATCATAGGATATAACTCTGCCCCTACACTGTGCAAAGTTTTGGGTTGGCTTCACCTCCTGGTCTTTCTAACATTGTGAACCAACAAAAGTAATATTTGTGATAGAAGACTCCGCAGTGCTAACTGAACTGCAATGATGTATTGTAGTTGCATTTTGTTTTATTAAAAAAATTAAGGGGAGGAGTACCTTGTATCTAAAAACTGTATAATGTTTTTTCTAGCCACACCAACCACCAGTAGAGCCAGTTCAAGTTCAGCTGCAGGAGCAGATGAAGCAGGGTAAGAAGCTGCTGCAAGAACAGGAGGAGGTAAGTCACATTGTTTGCTTATTGACAATTACTTCTACTCACTAACTACAAGGGCATTGTTGTGATTAAGAACACCCGAGTTACAGCTACAGCTGAGGTTTGGTTACTTATGGTCTCTTCTATCTGCAACTCAGCAAACGCACACATAATGTATGCTAAAAATGTTGGCTTGATGGAAAAGGGAAAGAGCGCTAGGTTAAAAGAAAGGATGGGTGAAATAAGTGAAAGGAAAGGATGCATGGGTTGGTGAAAGGATGAGTGGGTCAGTATTGGGTAAATGGAGGGGTGGGGGAAAGGATGATTGAAAGAAAGGGTAGATATTGGATACAGAAGGGATGGATAATGGATTGTGAATTTTGGTGAAAGTCTAGATGACAGAAAGTAAAGCTTAAATCATGGTGGCTATGAGTTAATAATCCAGTGGGAAGAATGAAAGGATTATTGAATAATTGCTTGGATGAATAAACAAGGTAGCTCTTCTGTAGAGGGGCATACTGCTCACCTATGTCACTTATTTTATGATTTATGGCTATCAAAGCTATTATTCAAAGTGCAGGGTATTTCATTTTGTGTTCTTTACTCACTGTATTAATTTATCGAGGCAGATATGTATTTCACCCATCATCATCATTTATCAACCCCCTTCCTGCCCATGGCATTTCACCACCCATGACCGAAGAAGTGCAGTATGGTTCAGTTTGATACTGCAGGATTAGCTGTGCAATGTGCGTCTGCTTCAGTTAATGTGGCATTTACAAAGTTTTCAAAGCATTGCAAACCAAACATACAAAGTGTGTTGTTTTCTCTTCGCCCACTCAGTTAGCTCTTAGTGTTTCACTCATTTTTTCTTTCCTAAGTTCTTCCATCATACCAAACAAATTGAAAAATCCATTCTTGACATGTGCCACATTTTTATGGCAATCTGAAGTGTTTCCAAAGTATATTTTATGGTTTTTGCATAACAGATTTTTTTTTTTTATGCCTGTTCAGGTTTTTCCCTTTAGAGTTTTGCCTACAAAGTGACTGAATAAGACAAAAGCTTAGGCACATGATGAGTCGATTATCATTCACACCCATCTATTCTATAGCAAAAGCTCTATCTACCTGCCTAATCCCTCTACCTTACTCTGTAGTAGAGTAAGTCAAATTCCTTTCCTTACTGCCCAGCACAGCAAATTAATTTGTTGGAAAGAATTTGTGGTTCTGGGTGAGGCCAGTGAGTAAAGTGGAACTAGCAAGTGCTTGATTTGATTTCAAGTTTAGTGTAAGGCTCTGTGACAAACATGCCACATACAATCTAGATATCCAGTTCCTTTCCCTGTATGTTTTCCCCACTGTCTACTTATGATCCCACGTGCGAAGCTGCGACTGGAGGGAGAGGAAAGTCCTGTACCCGTTACTCATTTCCCTGGAGAAATCAGTCACAATTTGGATTTTATGGCCTTTGAAATATGTAGGGTCCAATCTTGGTCATTCCGTGGTCCCCTCCCTGCACTGTGATGCCACAGTGCCCCAGGGACACTTGTTCTCGATAGTCTCCCTGCAGAGTGTCCTTCATTGAGGAATCCCCAGCACCAGTGAGAAAGCTGCCTCTAGCTGGGGCACATGCCTCCCCTGCACAATTAAGCAGTGCAGAAGGTAAGAGCGAAGCTTAGGGCCTCACAAGTATAGGCGTTCACAGCAGGCAGAATAAGAGTAGAAGGGAGGACAGGGTTGGTGGCATCACAAATCCACAGCAATACAATTAATACAGAGTGGCATGCTCCCAAGCGTGGTCACTGTGCTCCATGTAGAGGGCTGCTCCCACCTCCAGAATTCACTGAGAGGCCTACACAAAGGATCTCCAAGCAACCTGCTCTGAATGAAGCATGCGAGGGCCCCACAAGCCGCTCACGGCTGCAGGCAGTAATATAGTTAGGCCCAATGTCCAAAACACTCTCCCTGGATGCCCCTAGACATTGCAGTCACCACTCCCAGGATGATTTAGGGCTCGCCAAGATGTGTCCCCCTAGTAAAGAGGCCTTATGTGGCCACAGTGAAGGACAGGAAGCCCACAGGGGAAGGCAGGCTGCATGTCTGACGTCACTTGGGGTTGATGGTTGGGGGCTCACTTCTCTGCCTAGGTGTCAATATGGTGGAGGCAGGGTGCATTGGTCCTTATGGGCCCCAGTTTCTCTGAGATATCTGAGGCCATCCGCAGCACAACACAGGCTTCATGAACCTCACTTATCAAGGCCAGCTGTGGGCCACAGCTCACATATGGCCCGCTGCCTCTATGCGGGAACTGCTACCCCACCAGAGCTCTGCTCTGTGTAGCAGGTGGGCCAGGCACAAGGAGGTGCTGGTACCCCCTGCCCAGCTAGGATATTTGTGGGGAACCAATGGCCGGATTGTATAGCAAGAGGCACATCTATCAGTGGCACCACACCCTTCTGCTTCGTACGCCCTGCTGGTCTTTGATTACAGCAGGCCCACCATGGCTAGGCCGCTGCAGTCCATTGTCGCTCCCAATCACTGGAGCTCATTGGCTGGGCTCAGGGCTGCTTCCTAGATGTCCCCAATAAGCAGAAGCCCTCCAAAGCATAAGGAGGGTCAGGGAGCACTGGATACAGGTGCTATATTCCCTGAGGCCTCCCAGTGCAGGAGAGGTCCGGGATCAGGTGGCCATCTTCGTCAGCGGCCAGACTCCGCCCCTTTGTAGATCTTTAGCTGTCCTTTATAATGCAGTACATCAGTATCTGCTTAATGCAATCGCCATTTGTGTTCTAACTTCCTCAATTGAGTACAGCTGTCCTTTAAGTAAACCATTTATTTGGGGGGTTTGAAAGAGGGCATCCTGTAGACTTCAAAGGGAATTTCTTGGTCCAGAAAGTTTGTGAGAATAGAAATGTTTTTAGATAAGGCTTTGATTACTGAATTGGAGCTTGATTAATTTAATTTATTGCTCTTTTGAGATTGATTTCCCTCCAGGCACGGGAGCATTTGAAAGAAGAATTTGTTGAGGAACACAAAACCCTTCCAATCTCTATTTGGAAAGAGATTAAGATGTGATTAGACCAGAATAGAGGGTACATTTCCTGTAACGGTGCTGAATCTTTGTGTGCCAAAATTTGGACTAAGTTGTTAATTTTGATATAGATCACTTTTTTGGATAATTGGAGGAATACCAATGGCAATCATAGTTGGAAAACTAACCTTGTGCTAGTGAATATTGGATGTTATCAGTTTGTAAATTGTCAATTTGGGGTTGCAGAGTAATGCTTGCCTTAAAAGCTCACAAACGGCTGTGAGTGATTTTGCTTCTTGACTTGGGGGTAATACACTGAAAGAAATGGGAGAGATTGCTAATGGGAAAGCGCACACTAGCTTAGTAAAGCCTCAACACTTTCTACTTGGTGGGGTGGTGTAATGGTGCACTTTAGATATTTTTCATAGATAAGTGGGACCCTCTTCCCTTGCAAAATTCCCCACTAAATTGAATGAGTCCCACACACTGCAGAGCAGAGTCTCACTCATTGAAGCAAAGTTTCAATTACTGTGACACGTACACTTAAGCACAGTCTTGTGTACAGTAGGTGTTAGTCTCCCATGCCTCCTGTAGCACAGTCTTCTTCACTAAGTGTGATACTCATAATCTGGACCTCAGTCTCACTCACTTGGTATGATTCTCACATCTTGGAGCAGTATCCCATTCAGCTTGTGTGAGTCTCATACATTTTAGGACAATCTCACTTGGCAAGTCTCATACCTCTAAGCACAGTGATGCTTCTTATGAATCTTACATCTTGGAACAATGTCTCGCTCACTGAATCTTAGTCTCACACAAATGTGAGCAGTCTCACTCAGGGGCCTGACTCTTACACCTCTGACCATAATCTCAATCATGAGGCACCAAAGTCATACTTCTGAAAGGTCTCTCTCGTTGAGTGTAAATCTCACACATCTGAGCATAGTCTTACTCATGCGATGTGACTCTCCTACATTTAAGCACAGTCTCTCAAGAGGTGCTAGTCTTACAATTCATAGCAGTGTCTTGCTCACTAGCTTGAAGTATCATACTCAGAAGCAATTTCATTGTCTGAATGTAGGACTTTTGCCAAAGAGCATTGTCTCACTCAGTGGGTATATGACTCAAATCACGCAGGACACCCAGGTTGTGATTCTCTCACCTCTGACAAATATCTCACTCTCTGAGTGCAATTCTTACACCTCGGAGTAGTGTCTTACTCACTTGGTCAAACTTTGGGAAGCAATTTCTTTTATTATGGACAAGTCTCACATCTCCAAGCACAATCTCAGCCACTATGCATGGATCTCATACCAGTAGTGCTGGTGCTTCTGTTCTTCTAAGACGGGTCGATCTACAGGTTCAGAGGGAGACAACACGTATTCAGAATCTCGCAGTGGCAGCCGGTAAGTTTAGGAGGGAGTGGAGGCGGGCGGGAAGCACACTCACACTTATTCATTCACACATGCATGCACCCACATCCATTCACAAGACTCATCAACATTCAAACATACACACATGCAAGAAACATTCATTTAAAAAACACACACACATTCAGCTCGGAGGCCCCAGGAGGGTTGGGACTGCTGCCTTTCCTCTCTGGCTGACCTTAGGTCAACCAATGAGGGAAGGCAGCAGTCCCAACTTCGTCACAGAGTGGGATGGGGTCAGTGAGACTTCTGATCCCTCCCCACTCTGTGACGAGGTGTCACTGATTGACACTCGCCCTGGGCGCTTCAGGGCTTAAACCTGAAGTCCCCAGGTCAAAGTCAATGGGTGACGCTTCCCCTCGTCACCGAGGGGAAGAGCCTCTAGGCACCTTTGCTGAGCTGAGGAGGTCACACCCATAGGAGCTGTGACCTCTTCAGCCCAGCAAAGTCCAGCTCAGGCAGCCAGGGGTTTGCGCAAATCGCGCATGTCTCTCTCCTGGCTGCCTGATCTGAACATGAAGAGTGTCTGTCAGGCTGACCTTTGCTCAGCCTGACAGACACTCTTCATAAGGGGCAAAAGGTGGGGGACGTGGCCCTACCACCCTAAAGCAGGGCCGCAGCTAGAATCTCAGATTCTAAGAATTCCAGAGGAGCTCTCGAGATCTTTTTCATAATATCGGATTTATTCAGTAAATACAATTGACATTACTGTTTTAATTTCTCCACAAAACCTGTCCCCATAAATCATTAAAATAATATGCTCATGGCACATTAATGGCCTAAAGAAACAATATGCATACCAAATTTAAAGAGCATCATCAAATAGGCAAATAAGTAGATTGAGAAACAAATTGCTCTGCACAAGACCAAAGTGTGTTCAGTACTTGTGAAATGTGCTGCTGTAAAAATCAATCATTTTACTTAATTGTACGTACGCATTTTAATGGATAACATTCTGTCCACAGAGGAATAAGAACAAAGCTACTACATGAAACTGAAATAATTTCTCTTGCTTTCAGTCCAGACTTGTATATTTAATATAAAATGACATTATTATTTTTATTTTTACGCATTCATTACATTCACATAATCTTTTCATCTGAAGTAAAAACACAACTTTAAAATATAATGCAATAATTTGTTTATTTGGATATTTTTTTCCTGAAAGCTCTTTCATGCTGTAAGGAAGCATCACATAAGTAGAACAAATTGAGTACACTTGCACTTCTGCGAAAACATGCTGCAGGTTTCATTTTTGTAATGTGACATTTTGTTAGCTAAGGGATGATGCAACAGACTAGCCAAAGAAATAAACACGTGCACATGTATTTGCATTGCACATTTTAAAGGTCTACTGGGTTAGCAACTGCAGATAATGTCATCTGCGTTTTTATTTTGTTAATTAGATTCTGAGTAGTATCTCGCTCACTCCATGTGTGTCCAGGACCTAGACTAGTCTCATTGACTAAGTGAAGCATTTCAAAATTTGTGGCACAGTGTCATTGACTGAGAGTGTAGGTTTCATACTGTTTAGCTGATGATTCCACCTTGTTTTCCACTTTCACCCTGGACACTAGATGAAATGATTGGGAAAAAAATAAAGGAACATTCAGGGGCAATATCTGACTGAAGGCTAATGAGGTTGAAAAACCCAAGCATTGTTTAATTAGTGATTTCTTGCCCTCAAATCATGTCTCCAGTTTAAACACATTCAAATATTTCAATAATGTGTATTGATCAGCAACATGCGCAGATAGCCCATTTGGAAATTTGGTATGTCCTCCATTGTAGTGAGAAATTCACAGATCATTAAAATACACCCTAGGGATTTTAGCCATAGTAGCATTGATAACCCAGTACGTAGACATTTGGAGAGCTTTGATAAGGCACAAGAGCTATCCAACTTTTACACACTGAAGCATCCACAAAGCTCTAACACGTAACAAATTATCTCGAGCTGGATTTTTGAAAAGTACTGGTATCCTACCAGTGACACATGATGGAGAGCTCTCAAAAAAATACTTTTCTTAATTTCAGTTAAGAAATGTCATTACATGCAACCTACAACCTTTCAGTAAATTGAGGAGGAAAATAAACTTTTTGGCCCTGTTATGTTTTTTAATTTTCTCACTTGGAGAAACCTCCCTCCAAAACTCTCAATGACTTTGACTGGTGGCTCATTCGTGTGGCCCACTTGTTAACAAAGACATTGTGACATGGCCCCCTGCTCCGAAATGTTGGACCGCCTTGATCTCTTCCATTGGAGTGTGAGGCTTCTAAGCACAAATGTGGTCTCCCGTTGAGTAAGAAGGGCATTGTAATTGTCTGTGCCAAAGGCAGCAAACATGTCTAGGAGAATCAAGTCACAGCTTTGAACATTGCACACAACTGAGAGTTCTTCCCCAATGTTCATTAAGGCACTTTTGGTGCCTCACCAAATTCTGTAGCCGGAATGTAAGTCACAAAGGTGGGTATTTGTTTCTAGAAAGACACATAATTAGATAGTGAGTTAGATAGTGACTAAAGCTTCAAGAATTGAACAGTGGATTTCTTGAAGAGTGATGTGTCAACATAGACATCATTTAAAGGTCACTAAGAGTCACAACTGTGACCTCTGAGCTGACATTCATCATGGTTCCCCAAGAAACTTCTATGTGTCCCTCGACTATGAGACCAAATAGAAATTGCAAGAATAAAAGGTAAACTTAGTTCTAGAAATGTGTTTAACTTATGCAGTCTTGCCACTGTTTTCCCACTCCCTTGGTTTCTCATGAACATACAAACACTTACCGAGAGTCTAAGGGTAAGAGAAGAGGTTGGTACACCCACCATTTCCCTCAACTCTAGTCTGTTTGGACCCTGTGATTTGCAACAGACTGACTAGAGATAGGCAAGGGGTATGTGTTCTTCCTCCTTCTCACATCAGAGGAGGAAAAGGGATGTGTCTGTGCTACATACTGCACTTATTAAATTTGAATGATGAAGTGGATGGGAAGAACTGGAATGCTACAGTTTGATAGCACATAAGAAGTATCAGGAGAGCTTAAGGATGCAGTGATTTTTTTTACTTTGCAAGTCGCAGTTCCCTCTCTAATGTTAGTGGATACATTTCAGACCTGCAGAGATCAAGATTATAGGGATGGGCTAAAGCCCCTTCAAGGACCCATGAAATATTTTATGTTTAGATGCTTGGTCCCTATTCTTGTTAATGATAGATCATTTTAATAACCTTTAATGTGGATTAATGTGCCTCTATACACCTGTGCTCTTACCTAATCACTTGTACTTTTGATTCTAGATATATGTATCAAGTAACTGGTTTCTATAGGTTGGTGCGTCAATGTTTCTGTTTACAATGGGGGAGGAGTGGCACCTGTATTGTAGTTGGTGTTTATGGCAGGGAAGGTATTTAGGTTTTAATACTTGTTGCAGGTAGATGGGGCAGGTCGTCAGAGGATGTTGTACTACGGGCACTACTTGCCTTTCAGAGGTGAAAGTATGAGTACATCACATGCGCTCTCTGGGCCGCTCTCTGTAGCTACCTATTTAGTCTCTCTATCATTGAGTATAGTCTTTGTGCCACTTTGTTTTCTGCTTTTTTGTGCCACTTTGTTTTTCTGTTTTGTGCCTTTCTGTCTTTGTTTCTTTCTGTCTTTTCTGTGTTGTGGGCCTTTCTGTCTTGTGCGTTGGTCTGCTTAAATATCATTGAGTATAGTTTTTGTGCCACTCTGCTTCTGCCTTTTGTGCCACTCTGATTTTCTGTTTTGTGCCTTTATGTCTTTGTGCCTTTCTGTCTTGAGCGTTAGTCCATTTCGTTCTGTGTGCCTCTGCCCTCCCACTGCATCCTCTCCCCACCTCTCCCCTTCCCACATGTCCTTGCCGGCCCCACCACTGACTTCCACCCCCCTCCCTCCCTAGGACCTGCTTAATGAAGGCTGCAGCGTGGCTGCACAGTGGTGGCATGCAGCGGTTGTGCCACCTGTGCACTGAAGCCCGTCTGCGCCATTCCACACTTGGACCATGCCCTGCACCAGAAACCCTGGCCTTACGACCACCCATCACTACTCCTCCTCTGAAATCCGAGCCCTTCTCTACAGACGAGACAACAATAAATGTGGCACCGCCTCCCCCAGCAAAACTGAAGGACCTTTCACCTGCCGCCTCTCCTGCAATACAGGACCGCATGCCCACACTGGATCCACCATCATACCCTGCCAGAAGACTATACAAACCACCCAAAACCACTGCAGTGCATTTTTCTAAACACCCAATTCCTCTGCAAACATGCCATGGAAATCTGGGACACAATTACCACCCTCATCCCTGACATCAATTTCATCACTGAGACATGGCTAAACCTCGACTCAAACCCCGACATAGCTACTGCAACGGCTACTGGATCATACACATTGGCCGCACCAACAAACACGGAGGCGGCATTGCCATCATCCATAAAGAAACCATCCAATCCACCACCACTGAAGACTACCCCACACCCACCATGGAATACCTCAATTTCCAACTCCAAACTGATGCCAAGACCACCATCAGAGGCACCCTTACCTACCATCTCTTGGGAACCTAGGCCCACCTGCTGTGATGCCATATCCAACTTCATCACCTGCCTAGCCATCCAGGCTCTACATCCTACTCAGGGACCTCAACTTTCACCTCAATGACCCCAACAACACCAACACTACCACCCTCCTGGAAATCTTGAACAATATCAACCTAGCCCAGCTAGGCAATGACCCCACACACAAAGCAGAACACACACAGGACCTGATCTTCACATCCAGTGACAGAATCAAATACAGCCATACCACAGAGACCACCTGGTCAGACCACAACATCATACACTTCACCATCACAGGCACCCAGAGCAGCACCACCAAACCCTCTGAAACAGCTCACTGCAGTTGGAACAAAGTTACAGAGTCACAGTGGACACAGGCCCTCAGCACCACTAGAAGCTGTGTCAAATTTAGAACAAGCTGTCCTGAACATCGCCAACTGGATCACCAAAAGCACTGACAAAGTTGCCCCTGTGAAGCCAACAAGAACCAATAAACCATCAAGACAAGCAAGCTGGTACCCCCCCAAACTCAGAACCTTCAAACTCCACTGCAAACAACTAAAGACGCAATGGCGCACCACCAAAAGCACCTCCAACTAACCCGCTTACAAAACAGCCCTCAACCACTACCACCAATGCATCAAGGAGACTAAGTAGTAGCCCTCTCAAACTGCATTGAAACAACCACCAACCACACAAGGGAACTCTTCAACATAGTCAAAGAATTTTCCAGCCCATTAGCCATAAAAACACCATCCGCCCATCCCAAGAACTATGCAACACCCTATCAAAATACTTACACAACAAAATCGCTACTATTTACAACAACTTCCAACCCCAATCCATTGAAATAAACTTCGACAATTGAGACCACTCCAAGCACGCCAACTGAGCCATCATCTTCTGGACACCTCTCACCATGCATGACACTCCCAGCATCATGTCCTCCATCCACTCCAGGGCACCCACTGACCTCTGCCTCACCACCTCCTCATCTTGGGATCAAAAGAAATAGGCACAGAACTCACCAACATCCTCAACGCCTCCATCACCACAGCAGCCTTCCCCGAATGAATGGAAACATGTGGAGGTCAGACCCCTTCTAAAGAAACTCTCCGCTGCCCCCAGCGAACTCAAAAATTACCGACCCATCTCTCTGCTCCCCTACTCTGCCAAGGTCATGGTGAAGGCCATCAACATCCAGCTCAGAGAATACCTGGTAAGTAACGACCTGCTTGACACCTCCCAGTCTGGCTTCCGCTCCAACCACAGCACGGAAACTGCCTTGGTAGCAGCCACAGACATCAGATCCTTCCCTGACCAAAGGGAGACAGCAGCCTTGATCCTCCTTGGCGTCTCAGCAGCATTCAACACAGTCTCCCACCACATCTTCATCAATAGACTCAGCAGCATAGGCATCAAGGACAATGCCCTAAAGTGAATATCTTCCTTCCTCACAAGAAGAAATGGTCCGTCTGCCACCCTTCACCTCAGAACCCAAGAAGATAATCTGTAGCATCCCGCAAGGATCCTCCCTCAGCTCAACACTTTTCAACACCCTACTTGTTGACATTGTCTGATCCCAAGCTCTCAGCATCATATCCAATGCAGATGACACTCAAGTTAACCAATCATTCACTGAAGACCCCTCGACCACAAGGTCACACTTCTGCAATGCCATGACCAGTGTTACAGACTGGATGATAACCTACTGCCTCAAGCTAAACTTGGACAAAATTGAATTATTAATCTTCCGGAGAAACACCTCCATATGTGACAACAGCTGGTGGTCATCCAAGCATGGCCCCACACCCACTCAACCAGACCATGCCCATAACCTTGGCTTCATCCTTGATTACAAACTTACCATGAAATGCCAAGTCAATGTAGTCTCCATGTCTTGATTCCACACCCTCCGCATGTTCCATAAGCTCATTAGCTGGATTCTCACAGACACCACAAAGACCCTCACCCAGGCACTCATCACCAGCAGATTTGACTACAGCGTTGCACTTTACGCCAACATCTCCCCCCAACTCATCAAAAGACTCAAAGTCATACAAAACACCACCACCAGACTCATCCTAGACCTCCCCAAATGAGCCCACATCACCACCCCACTGAGGAACCTCTACTGGCTCCCCATCCAGAACAGGTGACAATTCAAGATTCTTACTCACACCTACAAATTCTTGCAGAACCAGGGACTGTCCTACATCAACCACTGCATGAACTTCCACAAACCCTCCAGAAACCTGCACTCAGCCTCTCAGGCCCTGGCAGACATCCCCTGATACTAACGCAGCCAATGTAGAGGCTTCTCCTTTGCCTACATCGCCCCCAAGACGTGAAATGACCTTTCCCTCCACCTCCTCAACTTACTTCAGGAAGAGGCTCAAGACCTGGCTCTTCGACTCAGTACTTGCACCCCCAGTGCCTGGATACCCTTAGGGTGACAGTGTGGCGCTTTACAAGTGATGTTTGATTTGATGTGAGAGATGCGGTAGCCTCCTCCTCCTCCTGACTGTCCTGATATCCATAACCTATCTCCATGGCTGCTTTTGTGTGTCCTAGACTGTGGGACTTTGTTTTGTACCTTTAAATTGAAGATGCAGGCATGGTTTTAAGTGGGCCACGTCCTTCTTTGTCTCAGACACGTTGGTAAATAAAAAACAATCATTGACAGTGGAGCCTATTGGGTTCTATATTCTTTCCCTTAACCTTACTAGCAATTAACACTGATCGATTTTTTAATGAATAATGTAAAAACATTAGAATATTCCATGTTAGTTATATAGTTTCTGTTTAGGTTTGGCATGCATTACTTAATCTTACACCAACATTCCAGGCAGCAGACACACTACAGGTCTAGCAAATATTTAGGACAGATTTAAGAGCCCCTAGTGCCTCCTTGAGACACATTAGTGTAATATCTTTTTTACGCTAATTTGGCCCAACTAGGCCAATATCACTGCGCCAAATTTACAAAGTGGCGCAATGTACTTTGTAAACCTTTGCACTACATTATGCCTGCGCCAGGCATAATGTATGCAAAGGGGTCGTTCCCCCGTTAGGGAGGCCGAAAAAATGGCACAAAGAAATCTAAGAGATTTTTTTGCATAATTTTTCTCTGCACTTTTAATTCCTGCTCAGAGCAGGTGTTAAAAGGAGGCACACGATTGTTTATGATGGGTCTCAATGGGCTTTGCAGGATTAGCGTTAACATTTTGTACGCTAATCCTGCAAAGCGCCAAACTAGCATAAAAAATGATGACGCTAGTTACCTAACTACTGCCATGGTGAGCCGTATATTACATTTGGCGCACACATTGTGGGGTTAGGGGGTCACTAAGGAGTGCTAGAAAAGTGGCACTGCACTAGGTGCAGCACCACTTTTCATAAATCAGCCTCTTAGCTGGTGGAAACCACACTCTTTATTATCTATGCATGCCTCTTTTAGAGACCCCCCTACCACACACACACACACACACATACTCTTTTTGCATCCCACTTACTGCCCTGGATGCCGTGATGACGTTTTTTCATTGTTTTGTCTGTCAGTGGTTTGTAGGTGTATTGTTTTCATGTTTTTCTTCATTTACTATCTCAGATCATGTTTGTAGTGGAACTATGCCCCCGCTTCTCCTTGGCTATCTCTGTTAGAGTTACTTTCACTGGTCATCATTGCCCATCATTGCCCATCCGCACAAGCTCATGAAAAAGATACCTTCACATTCAGTGGTCATAGACACGGGCGTAACGAAGGCCCCTGCGGCCCCTGATTACCCGTCAAGTGGAGAGGGCCTATTGAACCAAATGTCCATAAATATCTCGAAGAAACAGGAGACTCGGCGCCATCACATTCTACAGGGCGGCTCACTCTTTTCTCTTGCCACTGATCATCGAATTCATTATTTCAGCAGGGCATGTGAACGTAGTTTGCCTAGTGTTTGCAAGCAGCGAGTGGCAGTCTTATAGCTGGTGCTATTTTACAATGTTTTCTAATGAGCAGTCTTTACAGTGGAGCAATTCCACAGGTAACGTATGTAATGGTCGCTAACAAATGTCATTAAAATATCAAGGCGGCTGCTTCCCCTCTGTCGGTGTCCTGCCTATCCATTTCCAATCTGTTCAAAATAAAATGCATTAGCCTGTGCACAACTTGAAAGTATGTTTCCTGACTTGACTGTGTGACGCTGCTACGTTTAAACTGCCTCGGGATTTGCAGTAAATTAGTGATTCTCTAGCATGTGTGGAGCAAGGACATACTTTAAACAGGATGATGTAATATTAGAAAATATCATAATTTACTGCCATTTTAAAGGAATTCACCTTCAATATCCTGCTCCGAACACAGTATGAAACCATTTTATTCTATTTCAAAATATTAAACTATTTTTGTAGGTGCAAATTGGCAAATAACTTTTGACTCTGGCTACGCAATGGTTAGTTTGAAATGTTTTTTTTACCTTTAAAATACCTTGTTCTTTGAGGCATTCTTGTGTATATTTAGGCTGCTTTGAGCAAAGAAGCTTATTGAGTAGGACTCTCAGGCTGCACTCTAACAATGGCGCAAAAAACAAAAGTATATGGCAAAAATACCAATACCATGCTTACACGCATTTTTTCAAAGATAGGGCATTTTGCATAATACACTCTTGTGCAGGAGGTCGACAAACCCGTTGTGATAACCCTTCAAATGAAAAATCAAGGCTACCAACGGAGCAGGTAAAGATCACTGTATTACATAAAGTGCTCTCAGCACAAAATTGCTCTTTGGGACAGCTCTTGGCGTAGTTATGCAGTGACATGGGCATTACTACTCCATAGGACCTGAGAGTCCCCACTACAATGAGGGACTCTAAAACAGGTGACCCTAACTTGAGACCGCATCACTCCCTGCAAAGATCGTGGGCCTGAACTCTGGGCATATTAAATCATATTTGTGCAAGTGTAGGCAGTAAATTATCAGGTACAAGAATCTCCTGTCACCGAGGTGCCCTGCTGACCCCTAGATGCACATGGCGCACTGAGTGGGCCCCCAATTCCTGTTCGTCAGTGGTTCGCTTGCCCAGAGGATATCAATATATTCTTTATACCACAGATCACAACAAATATGAGGATGACATGTAAAGGCGCCATCCTCGGGAATTCTGAAACAAATGAAATATTTCTCTTCAACACTTTGAAATGTGCCAGAGAGATATTCCAAAATAAGAGGATACAGGACACAGTGCTCAGAATGAACATATGTGTACAGTGTAGTACTGCTCAAGTGTGGCGTGGGTGAGCAATATCAGGCGATCAAACTGACTTTCAGTCTGAACACACCCTACCTCTGGCGAGAGTCACGGAAATGGGAAAAGGAAATATTAATAAAATTCCATTGGAAACACAAAGAAGATCCGTGCATTTGTGAAGCTCATCTATTAATACGTTCATACATGTTAAAACAATCTCTACATTTTGCATGTTTATTTCATATGTCCGTGTTACAAACAGAGAGAGTTGCGCTGAAGCAACTTTCCTGTGAACCTTTTCCATTAAATTTGAAAACATATATACTGAGCCTAAATTATTTGTGAGATTTCTATATGTGGTATATGTATCAAACAAACCTATCTAATAGGCAGTGGAGTGCTGGACAGGGCCAAAGGCAAGCGTACAGTCAAAGAGTGACAGGAGGGGTAGCTAGATTAAGGGAGCAGAGTTGTACTGCTCCTGCTTTGGGAAGTAGTGTACTTTAAAGACTCTTTCAACTGTTTTCTAAATTGGAGCAGTGTTGTGTTCAGAGATGGAAAAGATCTGGCAGCCTTTTATTTTTAATTTCCAGTCTGTTGGTGTTTAGGTTGGGGTATGCCAGAGCAGCCAAAGATGGTGAGCTTGGCTGAAAGATAAGCATGAATGCTTTCCATATGATGCAGCTGGTTTTCATGGGCGAGCGCAAAGCACTCTGTCCATTCTGTAATCTCTCTTTGGGCTTCAAACCACACCCATGCCACGTCAGTCACTTACATTGGTTTGTGGGCTTGCCTTTAAAAGTCTGCTTGCTTTCTTTTGTGAAAGGCATGCATACGTCATGCCTTTTCTGGTGTTTAGCCCACCTACATATCCCCGGTAAAGTACTAAAAACATACGAGGCTTGATGTTTTCAGCCTGGGGTCCAGACTACTTTATCTGTTTATTTTCCATGCAGCGCGATCACGCTGCATTTTACGTGGCGCGATCGCGCCGCGTTTTACATAGCACGATTGCGCTGTGTTTATTTTTCTTTACAACGCTAATAGCTCTAACTCAAGCAAATGCGAGACCCGTTGCATTGAAAATGCTTGTTAAGATGATGTGGGCCAGTAAGGGGAGCCAATGGAGTCACTATTGTAACACAGGGCCCGCAGCCCCAGTAGTGTGGGGTGGGCAGGTTACCTCATCCAGAAGAGACCACTCACCCCTCCATTCTTGACTGTAGAATGCTTGCAGTTACAATAAAATACACTAGAAACTGCACAGTGTTTTCCCCAGCAGAAAGTTACAAACTTGCAACATTGCTGATTGAATGGTGCGTGTTGAGAGGTGACTCTCACTGTCACTGAGGGAGCGAGAGAGATATGAAGAATGGGTGTAACTATCACCCTGCAGGCCCCAATTGGGGGATGGGGACTCACTATTCACTTTAAAAGGATGCAGAACTTCAGCTGCTTAGTCTAGTATGCTCAAGGAGAGAGACTGGAGGGTCCTCTTCACAGCTTCACAGCTGTCCCTACATAGACAGGCACATAACACAGGTCCCTACAATCTATGGGGCACGCCAACCTTTTGGAGTATATATATATATATATATACATATACTAGTATATATACAATTTATATGGCCGAACAGTAGACCAATTGGTTCCCACTAATACGTCTGTGTGTATATATATATATATATATATGTATATATATATATATATATATATATCTCGGAACGGCGGACATGCAATAAACCTCGTGTTTTCATCACTGGAGGGTCTGAGCCTCGTTCATTCAATTTGGATTTTCTCCGGGCAGATGGACAATATATTGTCCATCTGCCCGGAGAAAATCCAAATTACATTTTTGTATAGTCTTCAACTTATTTTCTATATGGCTGTGTCCTTGTTTTGTTAATTCAGTCCTTTTGGGAGGTAGTCCTTGGGGAGAATATCACATGCGAGATATGCAAGAACCTTGAGCATCTTGAATTGTCTGCTTCCTTTGGTGTCGTCATTGAGTGATCATTACATTCTGTTCCGCTCTCATTAGGAGTGGCCTGGGAGCCCTTTGAGTACCTCTGCATCCACTTCACAGAAGGTACTAATAGAGGACTAGCTGCGAGGGGATTACAGGTGGATTTATGGGAGCATCAGACAATTCCAGATCTGATTCCTCCATAATCGCTCATTTTGCCCCAGTGCTTCATACGGAGTGGGTAGCTTGTGATCCAGTTGAACCACAGTCACTCTACTTTAGTGAAAAAGTGAAGTTGGGTTAGTGGATTGTATATGGGTGAGAATCAAGGTTCTGGCATTATGTGCTCATCCTGTTTTGATACAAATATGAATGATCAAATGCATTAGATTCCCACCTGAAACGATGCAATAACAGGAGTTACAATCGTAGTTGCATGGAGAATTCTTGTTTGGTGTGCACATTTGAGTATCCATGGAAAAGAGCTAAAGACTGCTAAACGGGAATGTTGTAGACTTATAAAATCAACTTCCTAGTTTTCCTTGCGCCTCTGCACTTATTTTAAGAAGGTCAAGAACACACCCTGAAAAACCCACAATGTGCAGTCTGTGGTATGAAAATGTGATTACTGAGATGAGATATGGGATGCTAGTCTATTGCTTTGTGACGTCAGTGACTGAACTCTATTCAGTGTAAGGAAACATCAAAGGTTATAATGAGAGGGTACAAGTCAATTTAACATGCAGGAACGCTTACAATTCGTCTTTTCATCTCTGCTTTCATGAAAAGCTTTAGCCAAATGATAAGGAAAGGTTCATGATAACACACTCAATAATGAAAAGAATGTTTAAATCGTTATAATGACAGTCTTTGAACCCTGCTCTAGAGTCTAATATGTGATGATCTATTAAAGTGCCATTGATCTCAACCAGAAAGGTATTGTCAAGTTAATTTGCTGGTTCAGGAATAATATTCCTAACAGGCATTGGCAAAAGGCAGCAGGTCTGGCTTTAATGTAAACACACAATCTCAAATCCCTTTTGCACGCATTCTATGCAGAAATAGTGTATTTTCACATTACACCTTGCCCTATCGGCTATGCCAATGCTGGGAAAAATTAACAACAAATATTGTTTTTTGTGTCAAATTTATGTAGGAGAAACGCAACAGAATGTGACAAATAGCATAATAGAGTTTATTTTTAAGAGATAGAATAATTTTCTCATGCATTTTAATGGAAGCACTTCCTGGAAGGCCGAATTATACCTTGCCAGCTGATAGCACACGGTGAGAGAGTAACACTCGAACTGGACGCATCCAAACCAAAGCCCATTCAACGCATATTTTAAAGAACTGGTAACAATATCTCACACAGAAAGATGTACTTTCAAACTAGACGTAAAAAACGGATGTTTACCTTGGACACAGATAGGCTCTATTATGAACAAAATAGTCAAACACGCAATACTATTTGATGTATTTTGGTATCCATGGTCATACCACTTTTCAGGTCATTTAGCATATGTGGGAAGCTGTACATAAATCACAAATTGTGTGGAAAGTGGTTTTTAGTGCATTCAACACAATTTTTGCATTTAGATAAAAATATTGAATTCCATGCATACTATTCCTAAAACCACAATTTGCTTTGTTTGTGTTTCCCAGATAAATTTGCCTCTGTTGCAATATAAGCTTATGTGTAAAATATATTCCTGTCCTTTTTTTAAAAGTTCTCCCACTTCCCAGTTTAAAAATGTTGGCATGCATGACATTTTGTGCCTGTAGGTCCTAGAGCACACACACAAAGTTGGCGATAAATGTATACCAATAGTTGTGAAAAACTGACGAGAACAATTCTTACACATTTATCTGTAAATAGGAGTTAAAATCATGATTACTGGTTGTGGTACACTAATAAAACATCAGGTACAACAGCAAACAAATCCAACACTCTGCAAATAACTCCATTAGTGGTATGGTGCTCTTCTCTCTAAAATGGCACAGCTTCGCTACATGTAAAGAGCAGAATTTATTCCATCAGAGTCTTGAAAACGCTACCACTGATGCACTAAAAACGTCTGCTTACTCTTTAACGGGGTAGGAGTTTTTGTTGTTTGACACAACCAAGGGACTTATAGCCATGTCCATGGTGTCACCCTGTAGCTCTGCACCAGAGCTACCGATACCAGGGGCATTGATAACTGTGGGAAGAAACATTAGGGCTCTCAAGTGGAGCTATGAGCGTTTCATTAGTAATGATGAGTTGATAGGGGACACCAGAATTCAGTTCCCAATTTTTCCCAGCTTTTTGTCAATAGGCTCCATCTGCTTTCAACAGACAGACTCTCTGAGTGATCCTTAAGGGGTAGTAAGGAGGTTGCAGAATTCAGGGATAATAAGGGGTTTTTAGGGTCCTGGGATGGTAGTGTTAATGGGTAGTAAGATGATTTTAGGGCTCAGGGATGGGTAGCATTAAGCAATTTGTAGGGTTCAGGGAAAGGTAGAGTGAAGGATAGGTAAATGTTTTGTAGGATTCAGGGATAGGTAATGTTAAGGGCTAGTAAGTGGTTTTCAAGGTTCAGGGAAGGGTAATTTAAAAGTACAGCATATTACATACATTATTTAAATATATATAAGTAACATTATATTTGTACTAAATTAAATATATTAATATTGGAATGCTAAAAAAATAATACAAATTTAAACGTATAATTAAGTTAACTTATTAGAATTGAAATATACACATACACCTGCAAAGTAAGTAGGATCGTTGTAATAGAGAGGAGTAAGCAAATGGGAGCTCAAGAACTTAAAAACCTCTACATTCAAGTTTCTACAGCTCATACATCTTTAAACTTAGACATTAAAAGAAAAAAAAAAATTCTCAAGGAGTGTCATGTTAATGTATTTCTGAAAGTGATGATCTAAAAAGCAGGATAGAGAAGACTGGGATAACAATAGAGCAACATATTCCTCCTAACTGTGCTCCTTCGATCTGTGTTGCTTCCACAGAAGAACAAACACTAATTATCTTGAGGACATATAGCATCAGTGATGTGTGTGAGCTAAGGGACACCCTCAATCCCTTGTAACGCAATAACTTGATGAGATAAACAAATTCTGGTATACTTCTGCTGGCCCACACAGCTTAATACACAGACGATTACACCTGCTTGAAGGGTAAGCACTCATTCCATGGAAGTACCCAACATTTGCCAAATCAAAAGGTGTACTCAAGGGAACCAACTTCTGAATGGTCCCGGAGACCTCTTTGTAAGACTCCTAAAAGCTCTATTTGTTATCACTTAATGTCAGGTGACAACTGTGTTGTCAAACGAGACTTAAAAATAGAATATTTTAGATGGAATAAAAAAGCCTACTTGTCTGTTGAAAGAGATGATTCTTGAAAGAGAAGGGGCAAGCAAAAGAAACGTCCCACAGAAAATGCACAATATGATTGTTACATTTCTACAGTGTGTACAAGTGCAAACGATTGTACTCTCAGTGTGTTGCATATTTCCTGTGGTCTCTGTAGGAGTCAGAAGGCTTGGATGTGGAAAGAGACCAGAGTCTTGATTCAAACTTCTCAAGTCACTCAGAATTTTTCTGGTGTCATTTAGGGTTGCTGCCTTTCACATGGCTGGTGTTCTGGAAGAGCCAGAAGCTAGTACTGGAATCACCTTTTGTGTAACATCCTCTGAACTCTTTTTCAACACAGTATCTTTGCCTCTAACTACTTCAAAATAGTTAGGAAGAGAGTAGACAGCGTTAACATTCTTTCCACATGTTTTCATCTTGTATTTGTTGCTTTGAGTATACATTTAGAATTGGAGAAAATACCGGATCTTAATGGGTTTCCAGTTATTTTGTTATTCTGTCTTGTTATGAAAATAACAGTGAGGCTATAAGATCATTTTCAGATAGCAACCCTAGTGTCACTGTTTACATATACTCACTGCTTAGTGTTCACTTATTTCAAACCTTGAAATGGTTTAGGAAGGAATGTAGAGAAAACATTCTTAATGGCTCACAATAAACTCTCAAGGCCTCATTAAGAGGATGGAGGTCTTAAGACCACCAGCCTCGCGGTGGTGGTCAGAACCGCAGCTGCCGTGGCGATCAAACCTCCATGTTAAGACCGTGGTGGTTAGACTGCCAGGGTACCGCCATCACCACCGGTATCCATGATCCCGACGGCCTGGCAGTGGCGGAGTTTGCAATCAGCCAGGGCAGCATTGCATGCAGTCAGCCCTGTTAATTATGACCTCATTCTCCACCAGCCTTTTCATTGCAGTCTTACCACCATGAAAATGCTGGTGGAGAACAGATGTAGGGGGCTACAGGGGGGCCCATGCACTTGGCATGGGCAGTGCAGGGGTTCCCCTGCCTAGCACCAGCAGATAGTGAAAATTGCAAAGGGGCTGTTGCACCCTGGGGTGGCAGCATTGCCGCCGGTTTGATTACGAGCTGGAGACAATGCGGCCGCTGTGTTTTCCTTCTAGGCTGACGGGCGGAAACCAAGGTTTCAGCACATCAGTCTAGTGGGAAACACCTAATAGGTCCGGCGGAGTGGTTGCCACTATGGCAGCAGCCACTCTGTCAGGAGTTTGGCGGACGGTCTATCCGATCTGCCAAACTCTTAATTAGACCCTTAGGGTCTGATTTAGATCTTGACGGTATTACTGCCAATCCACCACAGCGTGGTCCCAAGTGATCCATCAAGCTGATGGTGTTCCGACTGCGGTATTTACATTTATGACTGTTTTACTGCCGCTTGAGTCAACAGAGTGTACTCCATCATGCTAGCTGCATCCTGCAGCTGACGCGGCAGACTCCAATGCTGGTGAGTAGCACTCTGTCACAGTTGGGATGGTTGCATTGCACCAACCATTTTTAGATAACACAGTCAAGCTTGCAGTGTACCAGCAGCAGTCCCATGATGGCAGGAGTCTGTTGTGGGGCCCATTGAGCACTGTACATCTGCTGCGTCATTGGATGGATGTTAGTCGCCCAAACCTGATGTATATTGGACAATTGCAAAGCCTGCAAAACACCCTATAAAACACACTTCATCTCAGACCATGATGCTTTGTCATTCCACTGCTGACCACCATTCTGAGGAAGACCTTGCCACTGAACAGCTAGGTTATTTTTTCCCCTATCCTCCCTCTGTTTTTTCACTTTTTGTTTTTTCATTATTTTTCAAATCATTACTATATGTTTTTTTTCTGATCACTATGGTAGGGAGGAGGAAACCACGTTTTACAGAGGTGGAATTGACAGTCATGGTGTATGAAATAATTAAAGTAGAGCTACAATGGTCAAGAGTGAATGCTGTAGCTAGCAATCTGCACACACAGGAGGAAATTAGGAAGAGGTGGAATGACCTGCAGGGTAGAGGTCATTCCCTGGCCTCCAAGCAACACCTGGAGGCCTAGAGGACTGGTGGTGGTACGCCCAGCCCCCTACATCCTGAAGGCTTGACAGTAATCCTCAGTAGAGAGGAAACTGGTACAATAATCCTATAGATGTCTCACTAATCACAAATGGAGCCCTTGCCCTTACCCTAGTGGTTCAAAACGTTTCTAGCCACCTATCAAAAATCTATATTTTGAAACTTCCTTTTCCAAAATACCTTGTGTTATTCAAACCAGTAGCATTATGGTTGTTACAGTCCATTTACCAATGACCAATATGTATTGTCAGATTGTGTGTTCTCCTCCATGGATCACCCCTTGCATTTGCGTAGTCCTTTGCTATATCCTCAATATAGGCTGTTGCACTTCAGAAAACAGGTTCCAAACTCCATCCATATGCACATAAAGGTATAGTGCTTGTAAAATGGTATCTTAACCTAATTATACATGTGTGTACATGCTGTAAATGTGTGTTTAATTTCCACTGTATTAATTTATATAACTATGTGTTACTCACTTTTACACAAGTACTGGCAATAGTGTTTACAAATGACTACATCTACCATGGTGCACTGCTTTTGTCTCTGCAAACCAATAGTGCAACGTGATGTTGCCCAACCTCCCTTTCCTTCTACATATGCTCAAAAGCCAAAGCTTTACATAGTTATCATTCACCATTTCATGGTATGTATCTAAATTTCATCTGCTGTGTTGATCCAGTATGTTGTCACCCTCTTGTTACTCCATGGAATTGATCCACTTGCTTGTATAAATCGTAGCTTGTATATTTAAAGGTTTCCAATTATGCTCTATGGCATCCTGATTATCACACAATTTACTTTGCAGTGTTCATATGTTGACCAATGACATTTAGTCCAATAAGTTGTACCATGTATTGTTTTTTTGGCTGCTAGGTCTTGAAATGGCTCAGGTGTCAAATCTCCTCTGTACTGTGTTGAGTTGTATATCTGGTATATGTAATGTACACTTTATAAATAACATTTGACATTTCAGAACATCTCTATATAATTGTTACTGAAGTGTGCCTCTGTGTACATTAACTTTCATGAGTAAAAAGTTCACAATTGCATAAATGCCTAAACATCCCAATCATATTTTTCCCTTTTTTAAGTTGTGTCATTTGTAGCTGAAGACACATTTGATGTACAATATTGACTTTTTTATTTTTTAATTCATGAGCCTGTGGACCACCGTCTGCAACCAAATACTCCACTCTATGCCAGGATCCTCTGCTTCCTGGGGATACCTCTACTTCCTGTGTCCAGAGGAACACAACTCCCATCTTATACCCCAGTCCTGGCAACTGGTAAGCAACCACCACCAAGTCCAGTAGTGCCAGGGCCCAATGGGATGTGTCACATTGCCTCTAGAGCACAGGCTAGTGGGGTGGGTATCATGAGAGGGAATCTGTGGGCCAGGAAAGTGATGCCACTGGCATCATTGTCACCCAGACCACCATTGACCAAGTCTTGGGAATAATACAACAGTTCCAAGATGTGATGGGCCGGGACCTAACAGAGATCCAGGACCTGAAGATGGTGCAGTAGGAGCACATTATTATTATTTTTTGCTATTTTTATTGCTCCAGTGTTCAATATACAGTTGATTAAATAAGGAAATGAAAAGTATCACGCTGAAAGTACATCAATGCAGGTAACAAATTAGAACCATTACAGACGTGGCATAATGCAAACATTTTATATAGCCTGCATTGCAAGGAAAGAACATTAAGAGCACCTTTACTTCCATTCTTTGACAGTCCCCCTATCCCCAACCACCCTGAAAAGCAACACAATTTGTAGAAAGGTAGCCATGGGATGAAAGTTACCACACATCCCTTCAGTATACAACATAACAATAACTCTAAACAATCTGCTAAACAGGTAAAGACACTGTGCTATCTAAACAGTGTCTGACAATTGTGAGAAAACAATCCACAATTGTTTTAATCTATATGTTACCCTGAGCAAAAGACAGAAATAAATACAAGTAATAAAAGTTCAGTCCATCACGTTAATGTCATTAGACAGCAATGATGCAAGCCAGTCCCCAATGTCTGATTTAACATAGTAAGTAGCTCCAATAGGAATGTACATAAAATAGTATAAATGGTGACGTGATAAGTCCCCCATAAACCTGCTGTAAGGCCCGATTGTGGTGGCACAGAATACCTATTCTGTATTCTATATCACTTTTATTACTGTTCGTTTCACTGTATTGTACAGACTCTTTGTGAATGGACGATGAATCCAAGAGGTGACCACACAAGCCTCAGTTTTGCCTAAACTATCCCGGTTCTTTATACTAATTGGATGTAATATCTGATTGTACTAAAGTACGGAAACTATCTTTTGCTTTGGTAACATATAGATTGATACAATTGTGGATTTCTTCTCACCCTGAAAAGCAGTCTAAGCACCCCACACTTTCCCCCATTTTGTGGGACATCCCCTACTTTCATAAAGCACCTACTCTGCCGTTTGGCACCAATCCAGATTTGCTTCCCAAACTGCAACACATGGGAGGTTGGGCTTGCCCCAGGATCATGCACAGTTTTGTTTTGCCATTTCAGCTGCTGGAGCTACCCATATTTTCTGATCTTTCGACTATGGTTTCTCCCCGATATTGGTAGAACCAGCCACTTTGCATCTAAGGGAATAGTCCTTACTAAGACCTGAGAAATAGTGTTGGTCATTGCCCGCCAATACGCCTGAATTACCGGGCATTCCTATAGGATATGAAAGGAGGAACCCTCTTGGCCACACCTTTGAAGACACAGTAATGTATTAGCCTGGTCTATTTTATGCAGGACAGTCCTGCAGTAGTAATATTTATGGAGGATTACAAGCTGGACTAGTCTAAACCTCGCAAAGATTGCTATTTCCCTTGGACTCTGCAGTCCCTCCACCCAGACATCATCGTCATGGCCTCCTAAGTCTTGGAACCAGGCCTCCCTCAAGGATACCAACAGATCTGGGGAATAATTCACTAGCTTCTTATAAATCAGTGAGAAGGCCTTGTCTTGGATGGACTCTTTAAGTAGCCTGGCTTCTAAATGAGGGGCTTCTTGCAACTGTTCACCCTCAGATATATGGGGTCTAAGTGCATGTCCAAGCTGGACATACCTGTGTCCTTCGGTCTCAGCTAGTTCAAAATCCTGACAGAGAACATCAAACTGTATTAAAGGCTGCTCTCACCAAATGTTCAATGCCCATGAGTTACCACTTAGAGAAACTCTCCAAACTGCCTACCTCCCTCAGCAGATCATGGTCCCAGAGAGGTTTCATATCAGTGAGCTTATTTAATTATCCCAAGAAGCCAACCATTTACTATCACCAGCTGGGAAGCCCAGTTGTGTTTAAGGGTGCCTGGGACTGCTAGCCCACCATCATACACCCCTACTCTGGAGTTTGCATAGAGCAAAACGTGTATTATTCCCATTCCATAACCAAAAGGTGAATTGCACTGTCTATTCGCCAGAATAGCTCTGATGGGATCTCGAAGGGAGTGTTCTGAAATATGTGAAGTAAGTATTGGAGAAACATCATTTTATACAATGCCGCTCTTCCCATCAAAGATAGGGGTAATGTTCTCCAATGCTTCTTATCCTTGTGGAGCCTCTCCATCTGCGGGAGCAGATTCTTGTTTAGGAAATCCTGTATGTTACCGATAGCATGGATCCCCAAATACTTAGCATTTTCAGTCACCTGTGGTGCTGCACCGCATGCGGGAACTTTTAGGGGGTGACCCGACAATGGAAAGATTAGATATTTGGACCTGTTAATACTGTAACCTGAATGATCTCCAAATAAACTGAAGGTTTGCAGGATTCTGTCAATGGAGAGAGTTGGCTGTCTGAGATATAATATAATCTGCATACAGATAAGCTTCACCCAAGCCCCTCATGTACACACTCCTTGTCTCAGTGGATCCCGACAAACCCATGCGGCTAAGGGCTCCAGTGTGAGTGGGAAAATCATGGGGGAAAGAGGACAGTCTTGCCTTGTCCCACTGTATATGACAAAGATGTGGGACACCACGCCATTTACTTTTACTAACAGGTTTTGGTATAGAAGTCTCACCAAGCTACAAAATTTTGGGCCAAAGCCCAATCTTGCCAGTGTAGGGAAGATGTAGTTCCAGTCTATACAATTGAATGCCGTTTTGGCATCTAAGGCCATGAGGAATGCTGCGTTGGAACAGGCAGAACCAGTCATATGTAGCACACCACAGAGGTGGCGCAGATTGAGGTAGGTACCTCTGTGCGGCATACTACCTGACTGATGGGTGTGTATCACTGAGGTAATAACCGTACGCAGTCTGCACACCAGAGGACTTCAGTTTCTACATTCAGAAGTGAAATAAGTCTATAGGAGCTATAGTCAGTTGGTGGTTTACCTTTCTCCTGCATAACTGCTGTTGTAGCCAGTTATTTTGTTCCAGCAGGGATCCTCTCTCCTGTGCCGCTAGGACCATACCTAACATGTATCTCTTATGGCCAGGGCAATGTTGGACACCATCAAGCTCTCCTCCAGAGTCTCTCTCACTTCTCCAGATAATGTCTGAAGGCTGACATCCCTTAGAAATGCTGCACATTCCCCTTCTATCATAATCATCTTAGATCCATAAAGGCCCTCATAGTACGCTGCAAAGGTCTCAGCTATGTTGCTATTATTGTGGTGAAGCCTGCAATTGCTATCAGTTACATCTAGCAGCCAGGACAGCTCTCCATCCCTTTTCTCTAGCCAGGTAAGTAGCTTATTGGCCTTGCCACCCACATCATACAGTCAGTGGTGTGTAGCTAGGGCATAACTGTGTGCCTCCTCTTCTGCTAAGGCTCGAAGGTCACATTACTGGAGACGTAGGAGATGATGGAGTTCCTCCGTATCCTCCCTTGCTATTCTGTCCTCTAGGTCTCTGATGGCTTTTTCGATTTCTGAGCACTTCAGTAGAGTTTTTTCTTTTTTTCTCCTATCAGGGCCTGGGTTTGCCCACATACAAGTGCCTTAAAAATTCTCCCAAAGGGTACAGGCTGATGTAACAGTAACCTTGTTCACTTTAAAATAAGTCTCTGCCCCAGCTCATAGTTTTTCACAAATTTGCTTGCCCCATTGGTGCCAAGGGTCCAGATTGGGGGCTAGAGTGAAGTGTCGGACAGGACCCTGAAACTGCACCTCAACCGAAGAATGATCAGAGATCCATCTAGGTCGTAGTACATCCACTTGGAATGTGTCTGCATGGGTTTGCTGGGTGAAATCATGGTCAATTCGGGAAAAGCAGTTATGGGACACTGAAAGGTATGTTTATTGTCTCTTATGCGGATTATGGGTATCTCAAATATAAGTCAAGCCCATGGTCTCTACAAAGGGGTGTAGTAGACCCCTCACACTTTCCTAGGCAGTCCTTCTTGCTCTATCTAGTGTCGCATCCATCACTGAGTTCATGTCTCCCCCTAGTATGAGCACCCCTGGAGGTAATTCCAAAAGAAGCACACAAGTGTCAGGGAGAGTTTGGACATGGCATCTAGGTGGAATATGTACAAAACAAATATTAATGAGAATGCCCTCGCAAGTGGCAGACAGAGCCACCTATCTGCCAAAGGGGTTGTGTCTGATGTAGTGAGGGGTGAGCAACACCGATTTGTTAACTTGTATTCTGGTTTCCCTCAAGTCAGCTGTATATCCTGCATGCAAGAGCGGGAAATAGCTAAATCTATCTATCACCTTATAATCAGTACCACACAGCTGTGTCTCTTGGAGCAGTACAATGTCAGGGGCATGTTTGTACAAATACTGAAGGGCTAATGTGTGCTTCACCTTACTCACCCAACGCCGTTCACATTCCATGTCCATATGGTCAGGTTGTGTTGCACGTGTGGTGCAATTTACGAAGGTGGAATATATTGTGACTCGGGTCCTACAGGAGTACCACTATTTGTGTAACATTTCTCTGCAAATTCTCCCGCATTGCAGCTATTCTTAGTGAACCAGTGTTTGAGCAGATAAAACCATAAACAGTTTCAATACTAAACTGAAACAGTTGTCTCCTACCAAAATCTCCCCTCTCCCTGCTACCCTGCACCGTGGGTTCAGAATCATCAACCACCCCAACTTACAGAAAGCCTTTCACCCATGAAACATCAACTTACCTTTTGGCCTTTGCCGCCATTCAAACACATACCAGGATAGTGAATTAGGTAATCACATCCCCTGATAAGTCGAATTAAAGGAGCAACCCTGCCATCCCAGGTGAACGACAGATGTACTAACCCCTCCCCCACTTGCTCCCCCCAGCATCAAGACACAGATATACCAAGTAGAAGGTTCACAAGCATTTCCCAAAGTGGTGAGATGTCCTGTATGTCTGTGTCCCCAGAGGCTTGGAGATCATTGCATCTCTTCTTCTCAGGGTGGGACATTACCACCATTTGGGCCTACAACTAAACCAAAGTTATTCTCACACAGTACCAGCGAGCAGCACCTCAAGATTTCATTGGGGAGTGGCCATGTTGTTGTGTCTCCAAAGAGACAGGGCTACATTGTGTTATTGGATCTCGTGGAGGTATGCCAGTTTGGTCTTGAGTGCCTTTCTCACCTGCAACACACCAGCCCTTCAACCAGTCGCATGCCTTCTTTGGCGTGGCAAAGTGCGATGCCTTGTCCTCTGCAATTACTCTTGTTTTTGCCAGATACAGCATCATGTACTTCAATTCTTTGTCCCTTAGGGTCTTTTTTACCTTGTCAAAATTCTGTCACTGAATTTGTACTTGTAAGGTAAAGGCAGGGAAAAATCGGATGATGCCGTTTTTATATTGGAGGTCACCATAATATGTGCTGCCTGTAGGATTGCTTTGCAGTCCGTACAGTTAAACACTTGGCAAATGATGGTTTGCAAGGTGTACCTGGTCATGGCAAGGGTCCCGGCAACCTATGTGCTCTCTTGATGGAGAGGAATTTAGAGAGTCTTTTGGGGCAGAGGGTGTTCAGAATAAGATCTTCCAGGAAAAGATCAGCGTTGTGTCCCTCCACCCCTTGGGGACTCCCACCATTCGAATATTGTTGCAACGGGCACTTCCTTCTTGATCTTCCAGCTTTGCAACAATTTCTGCATTTTGCTATGTTAGGGTTTGAATCTGATCTGCAAGTCTTTTAGTGTTAGATTGCAGGCCATTTATTTGGGACACTACCACTGTACCATTTTCAGAGAGATTGCAAAAGTCTGGCCTTAGGAGGTTAACGTCTATTGCTAATGCATCTAGTTTGGGCTTGAGTGTTCCCCTTAGGTCTTGAATTGTCATCATTATTTCTCGGAGGGAGGGCTCAGTAGATGCCTGAACATCTGGCAGTCTGTACTCACTCCCCACCTCCCCAAATGCTCCTCCAGGGGCAGCCATCATCGCCGCATATTTGTCTAAGTTATTCGTCTGTGTGGGTCCTGGACCTCTGTTCCTGATGATGTCCACCATCAATACTTCTGGCCCATTCACACCTTTGGCTCGATCTGACCAGTGTTGAGTGATGTAGGAGAGAAGGCAGGGCCACCCAAGGCCCGCGGTACTGCATCCTTCAGGCCTATTGCTATCAATGGCTGTGTGGCTCAAGGGCCAAACCGGTAGTCTTTCCAGTAATGGCAGAGTTCCCAAAGGTCTTCAGGGAGAGGTCTATCCCCTCACAGGCAGTGAGTATTCCCCAAAGTAATGTGTAGGGAGGGTGACTCACAGCAGATAACCCCCTGTCTAGTCCTCCCATCAAGGCATGCAGTAATCCTTCTCAGGGATCACTCATCCCTCTAAGCACCAAAAATGGGGGTCAGAAGGAGAGCGAAACCGTCCACTGACAAGAAGAGGGGGCAAGAGAGGGGGGCTTGCCACATGTATGCTCTCTCTCCCTACTCCCCTACTGTCTCCAGCTGTCTCTTGCTGCCAGATCGCAGTTGTAACATGCTTTCCCCTCACTCGACCTCCTGGACCGCCACGAGGGCTATAGTCCGAAGAGCGGAGCAACTGTTTCCAGTCTCTCACCTCAGTCTTCCAATATGGTTCAATATGGGGTCCCAATCTGGGTACTGGCAGGACCCTCTGGGATAATTGCAGCCAGCAAAACAGGCATCGCAACGCCACATGCGGCCAGCTCTCAAGATCAGATCAGATGCCACCAGCAGCAACCCTCTTGCAGGTGTTCAGGCCACTGTCCCCAGCCCACTCTGTTACAGGGCTAACCTCCTCCACTTTCTCGGGCTCACTGGGGGCCTTGCTTGGTCCACAAGTCAACCCCTTACCATAGCTATGCTCCAACGGTACTCCATAGTTGAGGCTGCCATTTAAGCTGAGCCGTTGTTCTGGGATCAACCGCATGCCTCTCCCCTGGCGATCTGGGAAACCACTGCAGCACTCAAGGAGGGGGACCAGGGCAGTAGAACTGCAGTGGAGCCCTGACTGGGTGCAGTGCAACAGGAGTTTAGGGAGGATGGCTGGAGATAGCAAGCCAGCAGCTAGAGAGCTATTCTTGTGCGCTGACATTTTCAGTGAAGGTAGGCCATGCTACCGAGGAAACACAATCTTGAGCTGCAAAATAACAACTTCAATTTGATGTTTTTGACTGGGGCCACATGACCATTTCAAAACACTGTGCCAGTATCTGGTGCAATGTCACATCCACCGTTCAGTGGTATGCTAAAATAAGTTCTTGCAATTATGAGGAGACACATCAATGATTCCTACATTGAACCCAAACAGAAGATTTATCAAATGTGAAGGGACACCAGTTTGACATGCACATGTGGTTAGAGCAAGTTAAGCAGCCCACATTACCTTGGTGGCAGAATCCAACAGAAAATATGTCTGATACAATCTCAAGATCTTCTATTCAATCCCAGTGCAAGTTGGCTCTGTAGAAGATCTGTCTATCCAAAGTCTGTGTCTGTCCCAGGATAAAGCCATATTCCCTTTGTACTTTACAACAGCAACTTATCACTGCAAATGTCACATCTTTGAAATGTCTAAAAAAACTGACATGGTGAAGGATCTTAAACCAGAAAAACAAGTGAAAAGTTATGATTTCACATGCATAATTTGACTCAAAAGATAAGGACACATATTCTTAGCACAAGCAAAGTTAATCTATGCTAATAATCACAGTAGTAAATGTAGGGAAACTGATCGACAAACATCCTAGCCTTGGACTTTCCTGAACTGACCATTCCTACCAAATTACCATCACAGACTTAGGTCCAAGTTGAGACATTTTCAGGAGTATGGTGCTGTTCTGTCATACAAAGGAATCATGTGTTGAGCCAGGATGGTGGGCACACACAACTGAGATGTATAAATCAGGTAAGCATACAGCTTGCACATTGATGGAATGGAATTTCTTCTGCCTGCGGACGACCTGTTCCCTGGTGTGTGGTGACACCAAGACAATATGTGTGCCATCAATTTCTCTAACCACATGTGGTAGGCCACACAAATCATAAAATTCTCCCTTCACATTGGCCAAATCCTGAGCTCTTGGAAACTGGATGAAACTGTTGGTGTCTCTCATCATTGAAGCAAGGACTTTTTTTTAGAAATGGCTTTGACCTGCCCCTAGAGACTGCTTCATGTATTAGAGACAGTGGCCACAAAATGAAGTACTGCCATGAGTTTCACTATTGATGTTATTGCAGTTTTATTCCTACTGTGAGGCAGAAGATCAGGCTCCAGATGCTGACACAAATCGAATATAGTTTTCCTATTTAATCTGAACTTTTTTATTATGTCCCTTTCCTCCATTGTGGAAAGGTCTGGAAACGGTCTGAAGAATTGAGGACACCTTCTTCTACCCATCCCTTGGTTCATATGTCTGCATGTTAGGCAAACAATCTATCAGTTAAAATTGTCATTAAAGACTTTCACAATCAACACACATCTCATGTCTTGGTCAAATTAGTGATCTTATTGTGTCACATATGTTTCCATAATTTTGAAACATTTATGCTACTACAAATCAACATTTTTTACATCTGACATTTTTTACAACAAATGCGTGACAATTACCGTCAACAGAAATATAACATACACAGCGGCACTATCAATGTAAACCACTGTGGCCCTCATTACAACCCTGGCGGTCAGTGTTAAAGCGGCGGTGACAGGAGCAGACACCAGCGACATCGACTCCTACTGTGATGGGAGCTCCCATGCAGTGGCAGGCACCTCTGTGCCCACCGCCACAACAGGTACAGCCGCCACCCCCCTACCAGCACCGCCCTCCCAGCAGCCCCTCATCGAGTTTCCTGTACCCGCTCACCCAGGAGGGTGGGCATCTCCTTCACCCCAGGCACCTCAGGCCCTGCCCTAGTCAGCCCTGCTGCCCTCAGTGAGGAGGCTATTGACCTCCTGAGATCACTCACTGTTGGGCAATCAACCATTTTGAATGCCATCCAGGGTGTCAAGAGGCATTTGCAGCAAACAAGATCATGCCTGGAGGCATTCATTCTGGTGTGGAGGCCCGACAGAGAGCATTTCAGGCTCTGGCCTCAGCACTGATGGCAGCCATTGTCCCTGTGTCCAGCCTCCCCCCTCCAAATTCCTCCACCCAGACCCAATCGCCTCTACCTCAGCCTATCCCAAGCACACCATCAGATCAGCATGCACACTCATCAACACACAAGAGTGGACATGGCAAACATAAGCACCACACATCCCACAGGCACACACACGAGCACCATACTCATGCAGACACACCAACATCCACTGCCTCCACTGTGTCCCCCTCCTCCACGTCCTCCTCCTCCCTCCCTGTCTTGTCTCCACTCACACCTGCATGCACAACATCCTCAGCCACTACTTCCATCACCAGCACGCCCATCACCACACACCGCTCACGGGCAATCGCCACCCCCACTACCATGCACACGTCCCCTGTGTCCTCTCCCAGTGTGTCTGTGAGCCCTCCTCCCAAACTACACAAATGCAGGCACACACCCAGCCAACAGCCATCCACCTCACAACAGCCTCCTGCCCATGCACCTTCACCCAAATTCAGCAGACGTACACCTCCTACAACCACTACCTCTTCCTCACACTCCCAAACCCCCTCCATCTTCCCATCCCAGTGTGTCTAAGAAACTCTTCCTGGCTAACATTGACCTCTTCCCTACTCCTCCCCCTGTCCTTCTCCTAGGGACAGGATGTCCAGGTACCAGCCCAGCACCTCAAGCACCAGATCCTCCAGCACTGTGGTCTCAGCATGTCCGGTCACATCGCGGGCAGCACCCATCAAGACTGCCAGTGTGCCACCAGGCGAGGCCAAGGATCAGCCCATTCTGCCACCTGCCAAGGTGAAGAAGTTGCCCACATGCAGTAGGGAAAAGCCGCACCAACCACCCAGCAAGGGCTCCTCCAAGCCAAAAGGGGACAGTGCCAAGGGACCAGCAGCAACATCCAAGGTGGGGAAGGGACACAAGGGGAAGGGGAAGTCAGGACAGGGCACAGAGCCTCTAGCTGAGGGACCAGAGTCACCCCTTCTGGCAACCAGAACATCAACCTGTATGGCGGTGGACACCGCCACCTGCACAAACACCTGCACCGCCACCTGCATGGCCACCTGCACCGCCACCTGCACGTCTGTTGCCTCTGCAACAGACCCCAGCATGATCCCCAGTGGGCAGTTGTCCGAGGCTGCAGGAGACGTCCTGCTGTCTCCCTCCACAGGTGCGGACGCATTCACCACCGGCAGCATCTCCGCCACAGACACCGCCGCAACCACCGCCACCAGCCCCGCGACGTGCTCAGACAGTGCCACCACAGCCGTCATGGCTAACATCCCCAGTGGGCAGCCGTCCGAGGCTGCAGGAGACGTCCTGGACCATGCACAGCGTACATGAGACACAACACCCAGCAATGTTTGTACCAGCAGGTGGCAGGCAAAGTCGCAGCAGGGTGGAGTCTGTCTCTGCCTCCATGGAGTATCATGCTACCTGTTCCAAGGCAATCTCGTGGCACACACACCCAGGTGAGGGAATGGGACCTGCCACACTGCATGTGAAGCACTCTGGGTACAATGCCCCCTCCAGAACCAGTGGAGAAAAGCATCCACTCACACAGTCCTTGGCAGGATGAAACACTCTGGGCACAATGCCCCCTCCAGAACCAGTGGAGAAAAGCATCCACTCACACAGTCCTTGACAGGATGAAGCACTCTGGGCACAAAGCCCCCTCCAGAACCAGTGGAGAAAAACATCCACTACAGAGACTGTGGCCTTGCACTCCCCAGGATAAAGCAGTGGGCAAACCACCCACTTGTGAGACTTGAGAGACTGTGGCTTTGCACTCCCCAGGATAAAGCAGTGGGCAAATCACCCACTTGTGAGACTTGAGAGACTGTGGCTTTGCACTCCCCAGGACCAAACTGTGGGCACGGAGCCCCCTCGTGGAGGAGTAGCGTCGTCTGTTTATCCGGCTGAGGTGCCCCCCTCCGCCTCCCCCTGACGTGCCTGTTTATTTTCGATCTGATGCCCCAGCAGTGTTCTCTCCGTTTTGAGTCTGCTGGTGCCTTCACACTCCGTAAATTCACCCTCCAGGGCCATGTGGGTTGCAGCTCCCTCCTGCTCTAATGCCAATGCTCCTCTGCTAGATGATGCTAATGCACTCAAGGACAGGGTGACAAAACAAAAAGGGGGGGAAGAAACAAGAGACACATGGTCAATGCCTGCAACACCACTACCGTTAGCGGACACAACACACAGGGAGCTGCCCCTGCACTAGTGCATGCACTAACAGTGCAGGGGAAAAACGCATGCCCACGGGGGACTCAATCTAGACTCATTTCATGCACAGCTTGAACCCATAGGAGCCTGACTAGGTATAGAGGGCAACTACCACCTTTTGGGGTTCGAGTGGCACTGAGCCTGCAAAACAATGGATGTACCTTGGCACATCTGCCCTGGCCTAGGGGAACCCACAGCCCACCTCCCCCACCCAGACACCTCATCAAGCACGCAGAGTCAGCTGAATGAGACTGTACTCACCCCCTTGTGGCTGCTGTGATGCCCTCAAGCACCCATCCAGCTCAGGATATGCCACCGCCAGGATCCGGTACATCAGGGGATCATGGTGCGACAGGCACCCCTTCCACGTTGGGAGGCCATCCCCAGCTAGGCCTCCGCTGTCTTCTTGCTCCAGCGGCACAGGTCCTCCCATCTTTTACAGCAGTGGGTGCTCCGTCTATGGTAGACCCCCAGGGTCCGCACTTCCTTGGTGATGACACGCCAAATACCCTTCTTCTGGTGGGCGCTGACCTAGAGGAATAGTGAAGTAAAAATGGATGTTACTTCCCCGTACAGTTCTTCTCACACATTGGCCACAAACCTCCCACCCTGGCCCAGAAAAACATACACTCACCATCTTCACATGCTGGCCTGTCCCCCCTGTCTCCTCCATCCACAACACTCCATACAATCATGTGCCATCCACCATGCACACAGTTTACTCATATGTTTGTCTGAAGGACTGTAGAGTAGCGCGTACTGGGGGAGGACCCCATCCACCAGTTTCTTCAACTCCTCTGCAGTGAAGGCAGGGGCCCTTTCCCCAGACACTGTAGCCATTGTCGCTTCAAGACACAGGTCACAGCAGCACTTGCAGTGTGGGTCTTCTCCTGTTGAAGGTCAGGTATCAAGTGAGGGAACTGATAGAAAATGGCAGTCACGTCTGCGGCGGTGCGTACCGTCACTGCCGGCGTACATCGTCATTGGCTCCTGGAACCCATAGGGTCCACTGATAACCAATGCTAAATTGTGCAGCGGTCTTCTACCGCCTACTGCGACGCTGCCCAACGCCAGCGCAGTTACCTCATTTCCCCTTGTCCCTCCTTACAGGTGAGGCAGCCGCCATTTCAGGGGCCCACATGGCAGGCCAACTAACTGTGTCTCAGCAATTTTGGCCAGGAATACGGACAGACAAAGGCACACAAAGATTATTTCACGATTGTGCTAAACAGCCTTGTGAAACCTATGTGGTGTATGACCCTCTGCTCACCCTTCTCCTCCATATGACACGTCCGCTGGGGCAGGTGATGAGGTGGTGGCATTCTCCGGTGTACAGACCCCTGGTGGACCTGTCGACAATGGAAGACAGACACATCATTATCACTTACAGACTTGATTGTGCCACAATCCATGAACTGTGTGCCCAATTGGAGCCAGACCTGATGTCAGCTATCCGCCATCCCACAGGAATACCCCATCTAGTGCAGGTCCTGTCAGTGCTCCATTTCCTGGCAAGTGGCTCCTTTCAAACAACAGTGGCCATGGCATCAGGGATGTCACAGCCAATGTTCTCTAACGTGTTGTCCAGAGTGTTATCTGCCCTGCTGAAACACATGCACAGCTACATCGTTTTCCCTCAGGTGGAGGATTTGCCCACAGTGAAAGGTGACTTCTATGCCCTGGGACATATCCCCAACATCATTGGTGCCATTGATGGTACACATGTGGCATTTGTTTCCCCCCTCAGGAATAAATAGGTGTACGGAAACCGCAAAAGCTACCATTCTATGAATGTGCAGATGGTGTGTTTGGCAGACCAGTACATCTCCCATGTGAATGCCAAGTATCCTGGCTCAGTTCATGACGCTTACATTTTGAAGAATAGCAGCATCCCTTATGTGATGGGGCAACTCCAGAGGCACCGTGTGTGGCTAATAGTTGAGCCCAAGGTCCCCACACAGTTTAAATAGGTGTCTGGGTATGGGAGAGTCCCTAATGGTTGGAGGATGTCTAACAGTTGTCCCACGAAATTTTCAGGTGACTTTTGTTACCCCAACCTGTCATGTCTACTGAGCCCAGTGAGGAATCCCAGGACAAGGGCAGAGGAACACTACAATGAGGCACATGGGCGAACTAGGAGGATAATAGAGCGCACCTTCGGCCTCCTGAAGGCCAGATTCCTGTGCCTCCATCTGACAGGTGGATCCGTATACTACTCACCGAAGAAGGTGTGCCAGATAATCGTGGCATGCTGTATGTTGCACAACCTGGCTTTGCGACGCCAGGTGCCTTTTCTGCAGGAGGATGGGTCTGATGCTGGACTTGTGGCAGCTGTAGATCCTGTGGACAGTGAAGAAGAGGAGGCAGCGGAAGAAGATACAGGCAACTAAAACAACATCATCATGCAATACTTCCAGTGAGACACGGGTAAGAGGATGGCACTGCTTCTTACATTTCATACTACTGTAGGACATAGCATAAATCTGCCTTTTTACCTCTGTGTATGGACTCTGACAGTTCACTTTGGCTTTCCATTTCACAGATCTGGGTACCACTTTGTGCCCTCTGCTATGTTTACTGCTGCACAACAACTGTGTAACCATGGTATGTGAACATGAACATTGACATTGCTAGATTTTGGAAAGGTTGCAATGACACATTTGTAAAAGTACAGACTGACTCCAGATTGATTTGTTATTCAAGGGTGTTTATTTCTGTGCTAATAAGTGGAGGGGGTGTGCAAGGCGCTTTGGTGATGGTGGAGGAATGTCCATGGTAGAGTTCAGTTTCTTGGGTGCACAGGTGCATTGTCTAAGGGGGCATCGGAAGGGGAGCAATGGCAGTTTAAGGTGGACAGGGTGACAAAGTGGGACAGAAAGGTGACAATCAGGAGGGTCTTATTTCCTGGCGGGGGTCTTGGCAATGTTCTCTGTCTTATTCCTGGATCTCAGGGACCATTTGCGGGCTGGTTCTCCTTCTGCAGGGGGTGGAGTGCTGGTGGCCTGTTGTTCCTGTGGCGGGGCCTCCTGTCCACTAGCGCCAGTAGAGGTGGAGGGCTGTTCATCGTCCAAGCTAGTGTCAGGGGCCCGTTTGTGTGCCACTGTGTACCTCATGGTGTTGGCCAGGTCTGCCAGCACCCCTGCAATGGTGACCAGGGTGGTGTTGATGGACTTCAAGTCCTCCCTGATCTCCAGGTAGTGTTCCTCCTGCAGCCGCTGGGTCTCCTGAAACTTGGCCAGTACCGTGCTCATGGTCTCCTGGGAATGGTGGTATGCTCCCATGATGTTGGAGAGTGCCTCGTGGAGAGTGGGTTCCCTGGGCCTGTACTCCCCCTGTCGCACAGCAGTGCTCCCATCTTCCCTGTTATCCTGTGCCTCTGTCCCCTGAACCGTGTGCCCACTGCCACTGATCCCAGGTCCCTGATTGTCTTGGGTTGGTGTGTTTGCCTGGGGTCCCTGTAGTGGTGGAGACACTGCTGATTGACGTGTCCTGGGGACAGTGGCATGGGCCCGCTGGGTGGGTGCTGTGGTGGTGTTTCCTGAGGGGGGATGGTCTGCGGTGGCTTGTGACTGTGGCAGGGGAACCGACTGTCCAGAGGTCCCTGATGGGCCGGGATGGTCATCATGATCCAGGCGTGCAGAGGTGCTGTCATCACTGTGGGCTTCTTCTGTGGGGGGACTGGATATGTCTGGCACCTCCTGTCCGGTGACATTGGGTATGGGTCCTGTTGGGGTGTAAATGCATAGTTTTAGTATCTGTGTGTGCCATTTTGTGTATTGGGTGAGTTACTCTCTACTCCTGAGCTTGCCTTGTTGTGTTTGCCATTGTGTGATTAGTGTTTTGGGGTCTGTGTGGGTGTCTGTAATGGACATGCTTTGGCAAAGGGTGTCCATGCTTTGGTGTTGCATGCAGGGCTTGGTATTGGGATGGGTGGGTTGTGATAGTGGGGCATATGTGAGGTGTTGGAGTGTAGGGGGTGAGGGGGAAGGTGGGGGTATGTGATGGCATGCAGGTGGGGTGGGGGGATGTGGTAATTAAGATGTGACTTACCAGAGTCCAGTCCTCCTGCTACTCCTGCGAGGCCCTCAGGATGCAGTATTGCCAAGACTTGCTCTCCAATGTTGTTGGTTGTGGGGGAGAAGGTGGGGGTCCACCGCCAGTCCTCTGTACATCAATCTGGTGTCTGGATACCACGGAACGCACCTTTCCCCATAGGTCGTTCCACCTCTTCCTGATTTCATCCCGTGTTCTTGGATTCTGTCCCACTGCGTTGACCCTGTCGACGATTCTCTGCCGTAGCTCCATCTTCCTAGCAATGGAGGTCTGCTGCACCTGTGATCCGAAAAGCTGTGGCTCTACCTGGATGATTTCCTCCACCATGACCCTGAGCTCCTCCTCTGAAAACCTGGGGTGTCTTTGAGGTGCCATGATGTGGTGTGGGTGATGTGTGAGGTTTGTTGTCCTGTGTGAAATGTTGTATTGGTGTGTGTTGTTTGAGGTGCATGGATGTTGTATGAGTGATGGTGTGGTATGCTTGTGGATGCTGGTGTAGTGTTGGCTATTCTCTCTCTGTGCTTCTTCACAAAAATGTCATTGTAAGGGGTTGTGGGTAATGTGGGTGGGTGTTTTATAGTGGTGTTGGTGTGTGGGTGTGGCGTGTGTATGTGTATCAGGTGTGTGTATTTGGAATTGTCCAATGTGGTTGTGTTTTGTAAATGTGTGTGTATTTTGAGCGCAGCGGTGTGTACTGCCAATGGATTACCGCGGTTGAAAGACCGCCGCGTTGATTCGTGGGTCGTGATAGTGTGGGCGTATTCTTGTTGGCGTGACAGTGTGGGTTTTGGTATTGCCAGTTTATCACTTACCTTTGGTGTGGCGGACCTGTATCGGTGTTTGTATTTTGGCGGATTACCAGATGTGGGTGGTAATACCTGTAGTGGATTTCTGCCACGGCCACAGTATGTTGGGGGCCTTCAGCATGGGGGGAAGCAGGATTTATCACCAGGGTTGTAATCAGGGCCTGTATCTGTTCCCTTTTTGAGGTGCCATATTTTATCAAAAATAGTGTTGTATGTATTTGAGATTTGCACACAAAGTTGCCTCCATTTTGAGTGCTGGTGATGCACAAACAATTCAAAAATATACCGCTTCATGTCCTAATATGGGGTGCCTGAACTTGCAGTCAGAACATTGGCTATCTGATGGCCGTCAGAGGAAGCTGACCGTGTAGTACATGAAACACTTCACAATGGACACTGCCATAGGCTAACAAGTGTGATGGTTACACACGAAAGCCAATAGCTGTGTCTGTCACCCCATACAAAAAGCATTCTGTGTATACTTGTATACAGCATCTGGAAAAAAGCTTGCTTGCCTCCTAACACTGCAGCCAACACCTCCTCCTCGACTTTTACTGCTACTGACCTCTGGGAGCCAGGATGCCAGGAAATTCTGGGCCAAGAGCCCCTGAATTCTCCCCTGAAGAGTTGGAGATCTTCACCAGGGAAGTCCTGTCCCTGTACAGCCAACTGTGCGGGAACACAGAGGAAGAGGCACATGTTTCAGTGGGAAATATTTGACAAAGTAACCTGTTTCTTCTTTGTAAATAGGCAAATTTTTTCATGAGTGAAGTGTTGTTATTGGAGTACAGTGAACTGAATGATTTAGTTGGGAGAATGTTGTTTGACAATGTTTTACAATGTTAGAAATGTCTATACATTGAAATGAAAAGTCACCTGAAAGAATAAGCTCAATTTTGAACAGGGTCTCAATCATCCATACAAGTATGTTCCATTACGTCACACACTTGCTCATATATCACCCAACACCATGCTCTCACTGATACATAGCAGACTTTCCATACTGCCCTTTGTCACTGTATGTGGTGCAAACCATAGTATTTGGGTCTTTGAAGATTAGGCATGTTGTCAATGTAGCTGTGCATGGGATTATGTGCAAATAATGTACAGGTTGTTTGGCCTTTAGTTTCTCACAATATTTGGACTAAGCAGGAATGGCTCCACTAGAGGAAAGATTTCTTAGCCTTGGCCTAGATGATGTTTGTAATTTGGATTGGTAACATGAGCAGATAGAAAGTATTGAGTGTAGTCAACAAATCACTGCTAAATAGTATGTTCTAGGACATTTTAAATGTTTTAATAAATCTGTACTGACTTTTTGAAGAATTCATGTGAGAGATGCAAAAAAAACTGTGCACACCATGACAGACAAACACAATTACTCAAAACCTCATTTGTTTATTTTGCTCACCCAAACAGGCCAATGCCCATCAAAAGTGGTTCATATGGAATGCCATCAGAAAAAAGGTGGAGACCCTGGGGTTCATTAAGCTGCACATCCTGAAATGCAGGAACAGGTGAGAGGACCTCTGGCCCTGGATGAGAAAGTCAGCCCAAGGCCAGCTTGGCCATTCCTCCCAACAAGGCAAGCATGTGCACCACACCATGAACCAACCTAATGGCCCCCATCCTTGTGGTGGCCTACCTGGTGCTTAATGGGCAGTTGAGGGTCCAACAGCAGCATCAAGGTGGTGAGTTATTGTAAGTAGCTATTATTGTTGTTTTACCCTTTTAATTTACAGTCACATTGTTTGGCATCAACATGACGGTAGACACACATTCAACGCAGACAAGGATTTCTGGAGGTGTAAGCTTTTCAGACAGTGTCTAATGCTGTGTTTGGAATATTGTTTTGTGCTAAAGGTTTTCACTAGCTTCCTCATCACCATCCAAGTACTGCTTTGCGGAAGCACATGTCTGCATGCAAAAAAAGTGGTACCTGCATTTTCTCAGTGTTATGAGACACATTTGTACCAACCATGCCCCATTTGAGAATTGGTTTATGTGTGATGCTTCATCACAAATGTGAGGTTTCAGACTTTACATTGGTAAGTTTGTACAAAGACAATATGATCATGAGCATCTGCTCCAAAAGGACTGGAAACCTGTACAATGGCATATTCTCATCTGAAATATGTTAGAAATATGTTTTCACACCAAGATTCAAGTCAGTTCATGTAAGACAGTAGCAGATTGCCATGAAGCCTTAGTCCTTCACCAATGTGCAAGTAAGCCAATCTGTGTCAATCAACATGAATATTTATGCCAAATTGTATTGATTGAAACAGATAGCAATGTGCCCATATTGGTGACAGAGTTACACGTACCCCAAATTACATTTAAGTGTCCTTATGAATGTCCGGATGAGAAATGAATACTGATGAGACTAGTGATACTTAAAAGGACATTTGTAGATGGAAGATTCCACCACATAGATGTTGGAGTGGCACATCTTGAAGAGTAAATATCAGAAACAAAACATGACTCTTTTGGAAATGTTGATATGTTTTAGCTCGGTACTGAACTGAGTTAGGACTGTATCCAGGCCTATGTATTTACTCATGCTGTCAAAGCCATTTCTCATGCAGGGAAATAAAAGTGGATGAGAAACAAAAGGCATACATGATATGGGAGCTAGCACTTGCAATTTCTAGACTATGACCAAATGGTTTGTGGAATTCTTCCCTACATGCATGAGATTCCGATGATAAAGAAGCCAAGTTTGAGGGCCTTGAAGTTGGTTTAATATGTAGACTTAGCAAATGCTGTGTGAGCAAAGTCGATGTTCCATTCTATTTACACAGATACACTCAAACTTTTGCATCTGTGTTTTTAAGCATCATCTGGGCAAAACAAAGGTGACAGCAGCCACGTCGGCGGGGAAGAAGGATGGCACAGTGGTACCAGTGGAGATACCACTGACACCAAGGGACCCAGTGCCGCAGAGGGTGAGGGCACAGGCACAGAGGCCACCAATGACTCAACATCATCTTTGGAGGCCTCCACAGAAGTCCAGACCCTAGTGTAACAATTCCTCCTGCATCATTGTCTGCCACCCATGTTTCCATCTCCAGACTCCCTCCCAGTTGGCCAAAGCCATCCCCTAAAAGTGGGCCGGTGTCACCTTTGCTGCAGGTACCTCCCCCCTACCACTGTCTCCCAGGCTGTTCTCAATTAGGAGGCTATTGACCTATCACTTTAGGCCAGACTGCACTACTGAATGCAATCCAGGGGGTTAGTGGGCACATGACACAGATGCTAGCTTACCTGAATTCCATTCACAGTGAATTTCTGGCCCACAGAGGTCATTCCAGGGTCTGGCATCCTCATTGACTGCAGCCTCCCAGCCATCCCAACCTCATACCATAACTACCACCCCTTCACTATTCCAAATCCTTCTTTTCAGCCCTATCTAGGGCACACACACATTTGCATGCACCCACTCAAACACACACAAGTAGCACATAGAAACACAAACACAGCAAGAAACACAGACACCTACACACACATAGACACCACACTTCCCAACACCACCACCACCACAAAAATACCTACAGACACCATACCCACCTCGACACAACCGTCACCACCCACCATCACCACACCTGCAGACATGAAACCTACCACAACACAAACACCCACAGCCACCACCACCACACCTGCAGACATGACACCCACCATGACAAAAGCATCCACACCCACCACCACCACACCTGTAGACACAACACCCACCATGACACAAACCTACACACCCACCACCACACACATGAACCAGCACAACCACAGGTGCCACAACCATACACAGTACCTCCACAGCACACCCATCAACACACACACATACACTGCACGTTACACTCACTGTATGCAAATGCCAACACTCACCCATGCAACAGACACCCAGTAATAGACACAAACCAACATGTACACCACATACATCACATCCATAGGCACCAGTACCATCAAAATGCACATCAGATTGTTGGGGTACAGCCACTCACCTGAAAACCAGGCTATCTGCAGGGTCGATGACTTTTCTCTCGACCGCCTGAGGCACCTCTCGGTGCTGCTGATTGCACCAGAAGCCCTGGCAGGTGCCCCAAAAGGGAAAGGGATTCGGAAAAAGAGAAAAAGAAACACTGCATTCCTTTTCACCAGGTTCAGCTGGGTGCGCTTCTTAGGGTTATGGAGAACTGTCAGTGGAGCCCCTGGAAGTTGCCTTTCTGTGATAAATTGCGGTATTGGTGAAGCTATGTGCCATTAAGAGACTGTTTTACAACATTCAATAAAGCATGCACTGGTCTCATTAAACAGCATTCAAAAAGGTATGCACTGATCTCATTAAATTTGTCTAATTCACCTGGTAATATCAGCAACTTGGCCCTCTCTCTCTTCTCATGGATTAAAGTGTACAAAAGGTGACAAAATATGAATGTCTCTAATCAAATTAGGAAGTTCTGCAAGTCTCTTTCATGGATCTGCACTTTCACATTAGGTTTTATATGGTAAAACTACAACATAAAATGAGTTGCAAAACCAAAAGCAAGAAAACTCACATATAGGGCCAGATGTACGAAAGGATTTTACCCATTCTGTGTCTATGGGAAAAAGCTTTCGTACATATGGCCCATAGATTATTCCTAGCACTGAATTGCATAATCACTATGAACATAAAATAAATTGCAATACCAAAAGCAAGTAAACTCACACATAAAGTAATCCTAGCGCTGAATTGCGTAATCAAAAATAGTACAAAAATAAACAAGCGGAGGATAGTGAAATTCTGTTACAGTTCTCAGTTACAAAACAAAAGTTGTCAAGGCCCCCACGATAAATCTGTTAGTCAAACCTCATCAAGGCCCCACTCATAAATCATGTCTGTGCCCTTAGATGAAGCCTTTCAATGTCTCAAGAAAGCTAAAGTGTAATCAGTCTCAGTTTTCAGCTTTCACCAAAAAACAAAGCGACCATAATAAAAATCTACACAAAGGCAGCTGCTCCCTGGAGACCCTGGGGGCCTGGTGGTTGCCGGGCAACCAACAAACAAGTGAACCTGATGCATTTAGAAGAACCAGGACTTGGCACAGTCACATGTGTTCAACAAGCAACTATAGTGAAACAAGCATTGGTAACATCAAGTACATATCAAACATTGGCAATATCTATCCTGAAATGCAGACAATTCAATGACGACATTAAAAGTAACCAGTGGTGCTACACGCACATGACTAAAACAACGCCCCTGAGGATGTTGACAAATTAGGCAGAGTTGTTGGATCCTGACAGTCCTTCCCCACCAAAACTGTCCGAAGGGGAAGAGGTTTGTTTGGATAATGGAGATGGTACAAGTGAACCAGGCATGGAGCATGCATGGCAGAAGCAGGTTCCAATGAATTGTCTTCTGGCCCATAACCTTTCCAGGCAAGTAGATAATGTAAGACCCCCAGAATGCATTTAGAATCCAGGACTTCTCCAACTTCAAACTCCCAGTGGTCATGAACATTGACCGGGGCGGGGATGGTAGTAGGTGTCTGGTAGAGGCATAAGGGGGGGAGAAGGGAAACATGGAAAACTGGATGTATTTTCAAGTCATCAGGTAGTGTAAGTTGCACAGCTGCAGGGTTTATTATCCTGTAAATGGTGAAAGGACAAAAGAAGTGTGGATTGAGTTTTTTAGATCCTTCTAAATGGAGGTTCTTAGTGGACAACCCAACCTGATCCCCTAGTTGGTAAGTAGGAGCTGTTGCTCTATGTTTAACTGCTTGCTTTATGACTTGTGCCTGATAAGTTTCTAGATGATGTTGCGCATGGAGTTGGATGTTGTAAATCTTGGTATGACGTTCCTTTGCTGAGGGGACTTTTACTGTTACTCTTGTGCCATTATTGGAAGCATTGATGGGTGGAAACCAAATAGGCAGTAGAAGGGTTATATACCGGTGGCTGGCATCATGAATGCTATTATTATACACAAATTCCATGAGGTGCAAGACCTTATCCCATTCTGTGAACCAAGTGGAGATTAAACATCTTAGGATCTGTTCTAGCGAGTGGTTCTCACGCTCAAATTGACTGTCCATCTGTGGGCGATAGGGAGAGGACAAACGGATGTCTATCCCTAACGAGGAGCAGAAACTGTGCCACAAACGAAAAACAAATTGGGGATCACAGTAGGATGCTATTGAGGAAGGTAGACCATGTAATGGAATTAGGTATTGCATAAACAGATCTGAGATTTCTCAGGCTGAAGGAAGAGTTTTCAGGGGTATGAAATGGCCCATTTGGTCAGGTAGTCTACTACTACCCAGATGACTGAATGCCCATTTTGAAAGTGTGAGATCATAATCAAATCCATGCAAATATCATGCCATGGGGCTGGTGGGATTGGCATAGGTTGCAAAAGACCTGTTGGGGGGTATGTGGAGTTTTAGCTTGAATGCAGGTAGGGCAATTCTAGACATAATCTTTGACATCTTGTGACAAGTTAGGCCACCAAAAATGTCGTTGGCACAAGTCTAAGGTCCTTTTCTCACCAAGATGGCCAGCTAGAACAGAATCATGTCCCCAATGTAATACAGTATCCAGTAGTTCTTGTGTGGGAATAAAAAGTTGGTCAAAGGGGTAAGGAAATCCCTTGTATTCAGTGATTCTGGGAGGGTAAGACCCAGTGTCTTTTGCAGCATGTATTTGAGTGAGAAACTCATGGGAAGAACATAGTGCTACAATTCTGTTGGGGGAAATTATAGGTTTAGCATGTTCGCTGGTTTAGTCAGTTGAAAAGAACCCCCGTCTCGAAAGGGTGTCTGTTTTTTACTGGGCATCCCCTGGTCTATATGTGATAACAAAAATCAAATTCCTTAAAAGACAGTAACCAACGGAGCTGTAGCGGAGTTAAGGCCTTTGTGGCTTGAAACAATTGGACGTTGCGGTGATCAGTGTAAATGATAACAGTGTGTCTGGCTCCCAAGAGGTGATGGCGCCATTCTTGAAAAGCTAGCTTAATCACTAAGAACTCCCGCTCTGCCGCAGTGTAATTTTGTTCAGCTGGTTGCAGCTTTTTAGAGAAGTATGCCATGAGATGAAAATGTCCAGACTCAGCATCTCGTTGGGAGAGAACACCACCCACCGCTACCTGGGATGTGTCAGCTTCTACAAAAAATGGCTGGGATGGATCAGGATGATGGAGAATAGGGGCTTCAGTAAAGGCCTTTTTCCGTGACTGAAAGGCTTTCTCAGCTTGAGAATCCCAAACAAAAGGAACACCTTTCTTCAGCAAGTGTGTGATTGGTGACACTACCGTGGAAAATTGTGGGATAAAGCGGTGGTAAAAATTGGCAAACCAGAGAAAGCGCTGAATTCCCTTACTTGATTGTGAAAACTCTATTGTTCTGGCATGAAATACACACTTCTCTAATTTGGCAGTGGTGTTCGCATAATTTCTGAAGAAGTGCCCGTACATGTCCTGTATGTTCCTCTGGGGTAGATGAATGGATCAGAATGTCATCTATGTAAACTATTACACAGACATCCAGGAACTCGTGTAACACCTCATTTATAAAAAAATTGGAAGGCAGCAGGGGCATTACACAGGCCAAAGGACATCACTGCATATTCAAAGAGCCCAAACTTGGTCGGAATGCTGTCTTCCATTCATCATCCTCTAAAACACAGATCAAATGATAGGCCCCCCTCAATTCAAGTTTGGTGTAGATGGTCGAGTTACGCACTTGATCTAAAAGAACCGGTTTTAGAGAAAGAGGGTAGCGTTTTTTGATTGTCACCTTGCTACTGCACAGTAGTCTACACAGGCACCAATCTACTTTTTGGTTGTATACCTGGAGCCATGGGATACCTAAAATAGTACCAAAAACTGGAGTATCAATTAGATCAAATTGGATCTCCTCAAAATGTTTATTGGCACAGATCATGGTTAAAGGACTAGTCTGATGGTTCATGAGTCTGGATGATAATTCCGAACCATCAGCAGCTCTTAGTGGCTCTGGAGTGTCTTTCTTAATCATAATGATCCCTAAGGTCTTAGTAAGACGTATATCCAAGAAATTCACAGTGGCCCCTGAGACAAGTAATATCGGAAGGACCTTTTGTACTTAGGGAGACAAAATCAAGGTGACTATTAGGGTAAGGTGACGAGGTACCTGAGTCATGGTATTAGCTAGGAAATATGAGACCTTACTTATAGGGTTGCTCGATAAGACGGTACCAGGTTTTACCGAGTCTGGTAGTTTTCCATCTGCTTGGAAGTTCCTAAATCTGACATAGTTACTGCGCCCACTGCTTTCTTAGAAGTAGTGGATTTATTTGTACATCCTGGAGCAAAATGCCCAGGTTTCCGCAATACAGACAACGATTCAACTTTCTTCTATGCTCCTTCTCTTCCTTGGACAAGGGTCATCTCACTCCTCCAATTTGCACGGGTTCTGAGGAGTCATGATTAGAAGTGGTTGGTTCTTTTCTTTCTGGCTTAACCACCACTATTCGAGTTTCACTTTGTGATTTCTCACCTCTTCTTTCTGACAAACGGTTATCTAAACAAACCGCCAGGTCAATAAACTCTGAGCACTCACTGGGCGGGTCGGCTATCTGGGCTAGAACATCATTAAGTTTGTCATGAAGGCCTCGATAGAAGATAAAGGTGCATTTTTCTTCATGTCCAGTAACATGATGAATGCTTGCACCAAAATTAAAATGTCCATTACAAATGTACAACACTAATATATGCATTCCAAAGATAACAATAAATTAAAACATGTGCCTGTCACTGTGACAAATGAGGGTAAGTACATTTGTCATGTAAACTGTGACATTCCATAAAATGTATAAAAGTGATCTTAGATAATGAGGGCAATACACTGATGGACTCAGGAACTTTTAAATGCCTTCATTGCCTACTATTCCTTCTTTTTTAGGGGGCAACAACTAGACTCAGATAAATAAGATTAATACCTCCAAAGCTATTCCCTGCTTGACCTCGGGCAGACCTAGCAGCACTTGAAGATGAAATCACAATTGAGAAAGTTAGGAGTGCTATCCAGAGCATGTCTACTCAAAAAGCCCCATGGCCTGATGACTTTACAGCCTCATTCTATAAAACATATGCCTCTATTGTGGCCCACTTTAAAAGTTTTCAGCTTTTTTCTCACAGCTACAGCAGTGTCAGGGACCATGCTCACATCACACTTCAAACCTAATAAGGATCCCCGAGCATGTAGTCCTCATCACCCAAAAGCACTGCTCAATTGCAACATCAAAATCTTTACTTTGATCCTGGTAACGAGGCTCCATAACATTTGGTTGAAAATAAATTCAGCTCAGCATGTGGGCTTTATCCAAAATAGGCAGTCCTCAGACAATACAAGGCTAGCAGTGGCCCAAATTGATGTAATTGAGTGAAAATCCCAAGCAATGATCGGTCTCTCACTAGATGCAAAGAATGCTTTTTATAGGTTCGATTGAGTATATTTCAGCAGAGAGTACGTGATCAAATCAAATTTGGGCCAATGATAAACACCTTAGTCCAATCTAACTATAAGGGGCCCTCAACCGAGATGGAGAATACTCAGCTAATATTTCAACAACAAGAGGGACAAAGTAGAATTGTCTCTTTTCTCCCTTGAATTTTCACACTCACAACAGAACCCTTGGTCCATCTCATCATCAATAATTCCACCATTAGGGGCATCATGGTTAGAAGCATGGAGCATAATTTGACATTGTTCGCTGATGATGTCTGCTTCTTTGGACATACCCCAAAAACTCTTTGCCTGCTTTACGGGAAGAATTGGCCCAGTTTGAGGATATATCAGGATACAAAGTCAACAGCTTCAAATCGCAAGGTTTCAGAGTCACGGATCACTTAGGGGTGACCCATAGTCTAATCTTGCAGGTAGGCTTTCCGCAGGCTACTAGCCTAATATCCTATATGTAGGAGTTTAACTCTCACCCTCAACTACATCCCTGTACGAATGTAAAGTTTTTTCTTGCTTCACATATTCTACAAAGATATGCATGGACATGGACAGCTGGGGATATTATTGCTGGGATGAATAACCAGCTTAAAAATTAACTTTTTACTGGGCCCAGGTATTATTCAAATTAGAGGTCCTTTAGCACGACTACATGGGTGGTGTAAAACGTGCCATGTAAACATCATTGGTGATTGTAAGAAACTGGGTTACTGATTGAGGTGAGGGAGGGACCCTTGCCAAGCAACAACCACAGTCCTTCTCAGTGTGAAGTCATAAGCAAACCCTGAATTATCCTGTTCTCAACTCTCGGGTAACTTGGCACAGAGCAGTCAGGCTAAACTTATAGACAATGTGTAAAGTATTTGTGCAACACTTCAAACAGTGTCACAGTGGAAACAGAAAAGAAGCCCACAACAGAGTTAGAAAAATAGAGTCATTTTTAATAAAAACAAGACCAAAACAACAAAAAAACAATTAGTAGACTCAGAGGTATTGAATTTTAATTTATTTAGAGAAAATGGCATCAAAAGGCATAAAGCGCCAACTGTGGCTATCTGGTCCTGCCAGACTGGGACAAAGTTACAAGTTTAGGCCAATCACGATGGAGCACGAGCTGCTATTGGGACCCTGTCAGAGCACCTTAAATTTGGGGTTGTGGAGCATTGCATGGATCTGTGTCAAAGATATGTTGTGCAGCTGAAGTGATGCATGGTTCTGAAATGCAATAAGGGTACCGTAGGAGGCCCTGTTGTATCAACGTTGAGAATCCCGTCAACAGGGCTTGGTTTGCAAAGTCCAGTGTTGAGGATGGTTCAAGCAGTTGGGATGATGCATTGATTCTGAAGAGCTTTGAAGCTGAGATGCAGAGACCAGCGACATCATCAAGGCTGCTGTCACGAGATGGCAGGGCCTGTTCAAAGGATGTGTCATACAGCAGTGTGTCCAAAGGCAATACGGGCTGTGGTGGAGATGCAGGTCTTTTCAACAGGTCCAATTCAGACAGCAGCAGCAATGCATTGGTTCTGCTCTTTTTTGAGTCATGCAGCAGAGGAGATGCATTGTTTCCACTGAATCCACAGGCTGGCAGAGCCTTTTAGGCCCACTTTTAAGGGTCCAGGTCTGGAATGACACCACTTTGCAGGGTAGACTCGCAGGTGGCAGAGTTTAGGTGCAGATGCAAGGTTGTTGGAAGCCTGTTAAGTCCCTGAAGCTTCAGATAAAAAGGCTAGCCAACTAGTCCTTGGAGTGATTCTGGCTTCTAGGTTCAAAAGATGCAGGTCCAGTCCTTCTCACCCAGGCAAGAGGGCAGCAGGCAGCAGGTAAGCACAACATAGCAGTAGTCCAGCAGAGTGACAGACCTTCAGCAGCACAGCAGTCCTTCTTCCTGGCAGAATATCCACAGGTCCAGAAGTGTACTGAAGTGGTGGTGTCCGAGGTCCTTCTTTTATACACAGTTGTGCCTTCGAAGTGAGAAAAAACATCTAGAAGCATGCCACTGAAGTGCACAGGTCCCCTGCCGACTCGGGCTCCAGACTAACTACAGAGGGTATGCAACCCTTTGTGTCGAGACAGGTACAGTCTATTCAGGTGTAAGTGGTGCTGGGAACAGCTCTTACCTCCCATCCTGTCAGTGATGGCCTATCCAGTCACACCTAAGCTCCCATTGTGTGTGACTGTCTACGAGAACTACACAAAGACCAACTGCCAACTGCACCCAGTCATGTGACCACAAACAGGCTGCAGGAATCAAATGTCTAGAACAAAAAAATTGCAACTTTCTGAAAGTGGCATTTTCAGAATTGTAAATTAAAATTTGAATTCACCATAAATTAGGATTTTAAATTAGGATTTCTGAGACACCAAAGATGAACCAATCCTCTCTTCCCAGTTGGAAATTACACCTATTAAATGTAATAAGGCATCTCCAATGTTATACTATGGGGGGAGGGGTTAGGCCTTGTATAGTGAAAAACAAATGTGAAAGTTTTTCACTTCCAGGGCATGCAAAGCATAAACGTACATGCTCACCTTTTAAAATACACTGCACCCTGCCCTTGGGGCTGTCCAGGCCCTACCTTAGAAGTGACATATGTATTAAAAATGAAGGTTTGGGCATAGCAAAAGTTCTATTTTGTCAGGTTGACATGGCTGGCTAAAACTGCACACACAGGTTCTGCCATGGCAGGCCTGAGACATGTTTAAAGGAGGCCTTTAAACAGGAGGCCTCCCTTGCTTGCCCAGCATAAGGACGTCTGACTGGGTCCTGGGTCAGAGTTCTGACCGACCCTGGGGTGGAAGCCCCCTGGCCTGGGTTCCGTTCTATGTCCAGAATAAGAAGCTCTGACCGGGCCTCAAGTGAGAGCCCCAGGAGGTATAGGGTGAAAGACCCTGGACCTCACTACATTCAATAGCCTGCTGTGTCTCAAAGTGCTGCAGACAGGTACCCGCAGGCCCAGGGAGGCCTCCAATGCTTCTCTGGGGTAATAAGTTCTGATTCTGATAGGCCCTTGGGTGGTAGACCTCATCTCACAGCTCCATTCCCTGGCCCACCATGTCTCAAACTGCCCTGGACAGGGATCCGCAGTTTCAGGGAGGCCCTCCCTGCTTGCCTGGGATAAGAAGTTCTGACTGGACCCCAGCTCAGAGCTCCAGCTCCAAAGGGGGTGGAAACGTCCAGTCCTGAAATCTGTTCCATGGTCTGATGTGCCACTTGGAGCCCAACAGGAACCCACAGACCTGAGGAGGCCTCTCCTGCTTACTCAGGATAAGAAGCTCTGACCCGGCCTTGGATCAGAATTCTGCCTCACCCATGGGTGGAAGCCCCCAGCCCTGGGCTCTCATCTTCAGCCCAAAATGTCGCAAAGTGTAGGCACTGAGAGATCTTACCTGCTTGTCTGGGTTCAGAAGTTTTGTTTGGCTCCTGGCTCAGAGTTCTTCGAGGCTCACCTCAATAGCCCTTTGCCTAATAAAAAGCTTGGGCTCCAAAAACCCAGGCCTCAGAGTCCCTGTCTTCTCCAGGAGTGAGCAGAATCCTTTTTTCAGAAGTCACAGCATGACCAAATGACCATCCTTTGACTCCAAGCAGCTGGTGGCTCTGAGCATTGCATATATGGTCATGTGCAATGCATACCTGCAGCACTCCCAGATGGCCAGACTGCCCTGGAAGTTCAGGTGAGGCCGTATTTGACTCTTCAAGCCCAGACCATGCTCCGGGGGTTAGCATTTTCACTGATGCCCGCTATGTCACTTGGTGTGCACTGATCACAGGAAATGGGGGGTAGACTTGCTCTAGATTAGTAGTGACAGGTCACCCTGGACTCCCTTGTCTAGTCATTCCCACCCTTGTGCTGCCCAGGTCCTCTCCAAGAGCAGGCAGGCCTGCAAAGCTGACATCCCCTTGGAGGGCAGCTTGTTTGTGGACCTTTTAGTCAGAACTGTACTGTGATTGCGATGACTGGGCTGCTCTGGAAGTCCTGATGGGGGCCCATTTGACTCTGTGATCACATCCAGGGCTTTAGGGGGTCAGGTGCATTTTTTCTGATGGCCCCCACTTTTACCTGGTGTACACACATTGTAAAAATTCCAGGGTAGCCATCCTCTGGATCAGTAGGGAGAGGGTACCCGGGAGCCCCATTGTCATCTGGCCCTATCTCACTTAGGTACTGCCCAGGTCTGCGTCTGCCTCTGAGCCCAGTTTGATGTACTTTTTCTCCAAGCTTTGCTTCCTGAAGAGCAGATAAGGATATGAAGCTGACATCCGTGTGTCGGGAAGCCTACTAAGGGTGGCTTAGCCAGCATTGTACTGTGATTGAGATGGCTAGGCTGACCTGGAAGTCCTGATGAAGGCTCTTTGACTCTTCAACACAAAATTTAAATGACTCTTTATTGCTCAATCCCTTTCCGAAAGGGACCTTGAAACGAAGGTACCTAGGCCGCAATATGGAAAAGGGTGGCTAGTCGTCTAGCTGTAGGCAACATAAAAAAAAATAGCTGCAACATATCACCCAGATGGCACCTTCCCCCAACCAGATTGAGAGATGTGTGTGTACATTATATCCTATGAAGTAACTCCTCCTTTCACAAGTGAAACTTATGTGTACTGATTGCAGACTAAAAAAATGAACATTAAACCCTGGAAATCTAAAAGGCATGAATCCTTAACTTTGGGACTGAGTCCATTCAAATTTGATATTGATGTTTAGAAAACCGATTTAACCAATGAATCAAAGAGCACCACACACACTATTGATGCAAGTGAAGAAAGGAGAAATGAGGGTGACATAATTATTGATTTTTGACAATTGCTCTATTTTAGACCTCACTAAAGGCCTCATTACGAGGCTGGCGCAGAACACTGCCAAATTATGACCATGGCGGTATTCACAACAGAATACAATGGAAACAAAGTTGGCATTGCCACTGTGGTCTGGCCACCACGGACAACGGTTGCCACCTGCAGGCCGTCAGAGACCATGTTTCTGCCAGACAGATTCCGAGGTTGCACACCTCCAAAGTTTCCGCCGCATTCACAGCAAAGCGGAAACCAGCAGCATAAAAGGAGACACTCACCTTCAGGAAGCCATACTTGTCCGGAGCCTCCATGAAACCAGAACTATCAATCAATCAATCAGTGCTTGTAAAGCACAACCACTCACCTGTTAGGGTCTCAAGGTGCAGGGGGTGTGGAAAGTAGAGTGTTCATTGGTGGTTCTTAAAAAAGTCATGTCTTCAGTTCCTTCGTGAAGCTGAGGAGGGAGATGGTTTGTCTGATGTGGAGAGGAAGGGTGTTCCAGGCGGTGGCTGCGAGGTAGGAAAAGGAGCGTCCTCCTGTTCTGGTTTTCTTGATGCGGAGTACTTCTGCGAGAGAGAGCTGGGTTGAGCGTAGGGTCCGTGGGGTACGTGGAGGTTGAGTCGCTGGTTCAGGTAGGTAGGTAGCACTACATGTCTTCCCACTGCTCCTCCTTGCTCAAAGATTCCTGAATCTGTAACAAAGATGATAACAGCAATCATAAGTACACACCCTTACCTGGTACTGTTGTAGATTGGCAATTTATGTACACAGATGTCCATGACACAACAGATACCATACCACTTTAAAACAAAAGCACTGCAAACACCCTCAAATACTGCCTAAACAACACTTGTAGCCAATGCAGCAAAACACACACACATTCAGGCACACAACTAATGTCAGCCAGCAACAACTCCATACTTGGGAAAGAAATGCATGACAAAGGTGTAACCAGGAAACAAACAACTGGTTGGTTTAAATTATTATTTGAACCATGAAATTGGAAAAACAAAGGCCATAGGCCAAAGACCACAAGTGTAACAATACATCCAAGAAGCAAAGAGCAGCCAACACGTGTTTCGTCTCCTAGACTTTGTCAAGGCTTGAAGTATACAAATATGGACAAGAGTAGGTATTTGAAAACGAGTTCTAAAAGTGGCGTGTCTGACAGACTTTTCACTGACGCTGGAAGCACATCATTATTGCTCAGCAATTGGCTTATCAGGGCCATTTCTCACACCCAAACTTTTGGATTACATTGGATATTGTTGTGGCTGTATACCAGACACGCCGCTTTTTGACCTAACCATTGACTTTATTGTTTCATTGGCCAATAAATGTCTGGTTTCATTTGTGCTTTGGACTTTAACTCTAATTTAATGACCACTTGGATCAACCACACGGAACTGTCCTCGGTGTGCCTTGGCCTTTTGTTCATATACACTGGGTGGGAACCAAGGCTCACCTATTAGCCACTCCCTGTGCCTCTGTAGTAGGGACATCACATTTGGGATGCTGCTATTCCTTAGGACAAAGGCATCATGCACCGACCCAGGATATTTAGCATTGATGTGGGAGATGTACTGGTCCACCAGGCACAACATCTGCACATTCATAGAGTGGAAATTCTTATGATTCCTGAACACTTGTTCATTTTGCTTGGGGGGACAAACGCAATATGTGTTCCATCAGTCGCCCCAATTATATTGGGGATATGTCCCATTGCATAAAACCAGGCCTTCATAGTGGCCAAATCCTCCACCAGGGGGAAAGCAATGTAGCTGCACATGTGTTTTAACAGGGCAGACAAGACTCTTGCCAGCACGATTGAGAACATTAGCTGTGACATTCCTGCTGCCAAGCCCACTGTCACTTGGAAAGAACCAGTTGCCAGAAATTAGGAGCACTGATATAACCTGCACAAGACAGGGTACCCCAATCGGATGATGGATAGCTGAGATCAGGTCAGGTTCTAACTGGGCACATAGCTCTGTGATTGTGGCCCTGTCCAGTCTATAGGGGAGGATACTGTGCCTGTCCTCCAGTGTAGCCACATCCACCAGGGGTCTGTACACGGGGGTATGTCTTCATCTCCTATTCAACTGCAGCAGTAGATATCTCAGGGACACAAGAGTGGGTAGGCTGTCACAATTTGAACAACTATACCACAACAGCAGTCCACATCGTGCAATCATGTTTTGGGACAGTGTAATTTAAAAGTATGTGTCTATTTATCCTGTGCCGCAGCAATTATCGATAGGCCTGTTCACCCCCCCAAAATGGCGCCCGCCTGTCCTGTGTGGAGGGACAGATGGAAGTGAGGTAATTCCACTGACATTGGGCGCCGTGGCGGTAGGCAGTTGTGAACCACCGTGCAATTCCTCATTGGATAATATTGGGCCAATTGGGATCTATGCCGGCGATGACAGTATGCACCACCGTGGACATGACCACCATCCTATTTCACATTCCTCATTTGTTTCCTGACCTTCCACTGGAGAGGACCTACACTGCATGTGGTGCTGTAACCTGTGCCTGGAACCTACCATGGCCCGTGTGACTGGGGAAAGGGCCCCAGACTTCACTTCTGAGGAGTTGGAGCGACTGGTGGATGGGGTCCTACCCCAGTATGGACTGCTGTATGGGCCTCCAGACCAACAGATGAGTACACTGGGGGCTCAATGCATATGGCATGAAGGCATAGAGATGTGTGTGAAGGCATTGTGTAAGGGTGGGTGGAGGGTGGGGGTATTGTATGTTGGCAGTGTACATGTTGTAAGCTGGCCTATGTGTGTGCCAATGGTGATGGGATCGGGTATGGTGGGCCATGTTTGTGACAGGCTGGACTGTTTGTTTAATGGAGTTCTCCTGTCTGTATTACCTCTGCAGGTCAGCACCCATCAAAAGAAGGGATTATGGCGTGCCATCGCCAAGGATGTGCGAGCCCTGGGGGTCTATGGAAGGCGGAGCACCCACTGTCGGAAACAGTAGGAAGACCTGAGATGCTGGGCATGAAAGACCGCAGAAGCCCAGCTGGGGATGGCCTCCCAACGAGAAAGGGGGAGCCCATCGGACCCTGACTCCCCTGATGGCATGCATACTGGCAGTGGCCTACCCTGAGCTGGATGGGCGCTTGAGGGCATTACAGCAGCCACAAGGGGGTGGGTACAGTGGCTATCATTACAACATACAGTTGGTGGGGTGGTATCTGGGTGGTGGTTGTGTGTCAGTGGGTGTCCCTATGGCAGGCCAGACATAGCAGCGTAGGTCCTCTGGAGGGTAAGGGTTTGAATGGAAAATACTGCTTTCATAGCTTGTTAGTATTCAATTCTGGGCAGGGCTGAGTGGGTCCCAGGTGTGCTGCAGTTGGCGGTGTGTGCCCCTCCTCATGCCTTGGTGACTGGCCATTTCACTGGTAGTCCAATGCATAGTGCGTTGGCTTGTACCCTGTGCGCGAGGGTGCGCTGTACGCCAACGGTGGTGTTGGGGCAGTAATTGACCCAGTGTTTCCTTTGTCTCTCTCCCCCTCTTTCTTGCTTTGTCATCCTGTCATGTGCATTAGCATCATCTGGCGGAGGAGCAGAAGCACCAGCGACAGAGGGAGCTGTATCCCACAGGACCCTGGAGGCAGAGTCTACCGACGCCAAGGGAATAATTGGGACAGAGGGCGAGGGGAGCACCACAGTGGAGACTGGAGGGGACAACACAGACTCAGACACCTCCTCTGATGGGAGCTCCCTGGTGGTGGGGACACCTGTGTGACCACCCCAGCTACAGGTACAGCCACCACCTCTGTACCAGCACCGCCTTCCCAGTAGCCCCTCAGCGAGTTGCCGGTGCCCACTCACCCAAGCGGGTTGGCATCTCCTGCGACCCAGGCACCTCATGCCCTGCCCCAATGAGCCCTGCTGCCTTGAGTGAGGAGGCTCTTGACCTCCTGAGATCCATCTCTGTAGGGCAATCAACCATTGTGAATGCCATCCAGGGGCTGGCACCCCAGATGCAAAAATGCAAAGCATTCCTGGAGGGCATTCACAGTGGATTGGCGGCCCAACAGAGATCAATTCAGGCTCTGGCATCCTCTCTGATTGTAGCCATTGTCCCTGTTTCTACGATCCCCCCTCCAACTTCCACTTCCCAGTCCCATTCTCCCCAACCCCAACCCATCCGAAGCACTCATACAGATGAACATGCACACAAGACAACACACAAGCGTGGCACAGGCAAACACAAGCACCACACTTCATCCCACAGGCACTCACACATACACCATTCAGTTGCAGACACAACAACATCCACTGCCTCCAGTGTCTCCCCCTCCTCCTCCTGCTCCACCTCCCACCCAGTTACGTCCACACTCACACCTGCATGCACTACATCATTATCCACTTCCAGCATCATCACCACACTACACACACCTCACTGGCAGACACCTCCACAATATCCATGCACGCGTCCCCTGTGTCCTCTCCCAGCATGTCTGTCCCCTCCTCCCAAAGGACACAAACACAAGCACTCAGACACCCAACAGCCATCCACCTCACAACAGCATACAGCCCATGCACCTGCACCCAAATCCAGCAGACATACACCTCCAACAACCACTCCCTCATCCTCCACTCCCATTACTCCTCCCTCCTCCGACCACAACGTCCCTAAAAAGCTTTTTCTTCCCCAACTTGACCTCTTCCCTACCACTACCCCCCGTCCTGCACGTATGGGCAGCGTAGCAAGGACACAGCCCAGCACCTTAGCAAAACGGTCCACAGGGACAGTGGTAGCATCATCTACTCGTGGTGGTAGGGATATCAGAACAACAACACTGAAGGGGAAGGAGACAGCTCAACCTGGGATGAAAGGGAAGAGTCTGGCACCAGCTGTGAGGAAGGGAAAGGAGCCTGCACCAGCTGTTAAGAAGGAGAAGGAGCCTGCACCAGCTGGGAAGAAGGGGAAGGAAGCTGCACCAGCTGGGAAGAAGGGGAAGGAGCCTGAGCCACCAGGCAGAAAGGGCAAGAGCCCATCCACCTCTGCCAGGAAGTGTAAGGGATCCCCAAGCTATGACCAGGAGGAGAAGAGGCACTCTACACCAGCAGAAGCTGTCAGGCAAACACCACCACCACCAGAAGCTATCACAGGGCCCCCACCGCCAGCCGTGGATTTGCTGCCATCACAGAGTACAGGGGCTACCCAGGAGCCTCCCCCAACCACAACCAGCATGCGGCCAACACTGCTGGTGGACGCCATGTAGTCCACCCTCCAGGGGCTACTGTATGGGTTTCCCACCCCAAAAGCAGTGTGGTATTCACCCCCCTGAGAGACTGTGGCCTTGCACTCCCCAGGACAAAGCAATGGGCATGTTGCCCCCTCCAGAACCAGTGGGGTATTTACCAACTTGAGAGACTGGCCTTGCACTCCCCAGGACAAAGCAATAGGCATCTTGCCGAGTCCAGAAGCAGTGGGCAAGTCACCCACTTGAGAGACTGTGACATTGCACTCCCCAGGACAAAGCAATGGGCATGTTGCCCCCTCCAGAACCAGTGGGGTATTCACCCACTTGAGAGATGGCCTTGCACTCCCCAAGACAAAGCAATGGGCATATTGCCCCACCCAGAACCAGTGGGCTTGTTCCCTCATCTGGATGAGGTGTCTTCCCCTCCCCCTGAGGTGCCTGCCTATTTGCAAAATGATGCTCCTGCAGTGTTCTATCCGGATTTGCTCCGGTTTCGAGCTGGCCCTTGGACTGTGCCCTGTGTCCATGTGGGCCCTTTGAACTTTGGACTGGACAGTGTCCCTTTTCTATATAAGTGTACATATCTGTTTCATGGAAAAATCGGATTATTAATTTTGATGTTGAACTGATTACCATCACTTTCATCAATTCCTGTTGTCCTTGCATTATTCTGCAGATTTTCTGGGTAAAATTATTTTTGTATTGCAGCTGGTTGTGTGTGCGATGTGTGTGTCTGGTGTGTGTTGTGTGTGTGAGTGTCACTCTCTTTTTTCTGCCACCCTCCCTTGTGTGCTAGGCAGATGTATTCACCGTAGTCGTCTTCATCGGCATTGGTGTTCCAGGTAGAGCATAATGTAGAAGATCATCGGGAAGACTTGCAGTTCGGGTTCCATGGTGGCATGGTTCTTCCCTGTTTCTCCAATGGTGAGTCCTTTGACTTTTGTGCTCTGTTTCCACCAGGCTTTTGATGGCATTGGTACCGGCCCAGAAAAGGTGGTGGTTTGCAGGGTCTTAATATTGTGGGCGGAACTTTGATTTCCGCCTGGCTGTAGGCGGCTACCGCTGTGGTGGCTGTTGTTTCCACCCTGGCGGTTGGTGTGGTACATTGGCTGTCTATCGGAGATATCACCACCATGGTCATAATTTGGCGGTACTTACCGCAAGCCTGTTGGCGGTATTACCGCCACTTTATCACCCACCACCAGGGTCATAATGAGGGCCTATGTGCTGTTTACATGTCTTCCAATAAATGTGTGTAGATGTAGCACACAGCAGATTTTGGATCTGTCGCTGTTGGAATCCTAATGTAATGAGTCTCCTGCTGATAGAGTCCACGTGTAATGTCCATAACATGTACAATACAGAGGGACAAATTGATAGCAGAGTTGCCATGCATAACAGTTGTGCATGGTTGATAAATTACCCATGCACATGACCTGTGTTCAAGTGCGGTTTATTATGAACAGTAAAACAATATGTGTGACAAGTAACTAACAAAAACACAATATTAATAGTGAAAGGTTCAGTCATGGTGGCTGGAACCATGAGGATAGCTACTACACCATTAGGATACACAAGTCCAATGTCCTTGTACCATGGAAAAATAGAGTTTGGTTTAAGACAAGTCAATAGGGTGTATCTGTGGCACACAAGGGGAACAAGTCAGGAGAGGTTCACTTCCTAGCTGTGGGTTTGATATTGGCATCTGCTCCTCCTGGATGTCTGGGTGGATGTCCACGTTTGTGGGGAGGGAGTTCCTCTGCTACAGAGGGTGGGGTGTCTGAGGCACGTCCTTCCTCTGACAGGGCCTTAATTTCACTAGCAGTAGCAGATGTTGAAGTGTCTGAAGACTCATTACTTGTGGAAGAGGCCTGATGTTGTGCTGCAGTCCTACTCCGGGTACAGTTGATGTCCCTCAGCACCCCACCAATGGAAGCCAGGCAGGCATTTCGTGTCTGGCATCGCTGCATGACTTCCTGATGGTGGCCCTTCTGCAGCTGTTGGATTTCCCTCATCATGGTGATTACCTGGCCCATCATTATTTGGGAATTTTGGTATGCTCCCAAGACTTGGGAGACAGTTTCCTGGTCAGTTTTGTCCCTTTGAGCCCCCGTCTGCTGGCCCACACCATTCCTCACACATACTCTACCCCAATGTGCCTGTGCCCCTGGCACAGTGTGCCCACTCCCAGTGGTGGCAGGTCCTTCATTGTCAGGGGTAGCGAGAGGGGACTCAGGGACCTGTACTGTGGGGCACACAATAGATGATACAGTCCTTGGGGCAGAGGTTTGGGGCGAATGGTTGCCTATGATGTAGATACAACAGGGCTGGGAGGAGTTGATGTGGGCATTGTGAAGCTGGCAGTTATTGACTGACCAGGTGTCCCTGATGGGCCAGCTTCCTCTTCAGTGTCCACACATTCACAGGGATTATGCTCGCTGGGGCCTCTATCCAGAGGGGGTATGGCAGTCTCTGGTTTTCTGTCCATGGTAACATTGGCAAGGTTACCTGAGGGAGAAGCGGAACACAGAGTTGCTGTTACATTTATGAAATTATTGATGTTGTGCAAGATGCAGACAGTGGCAGACCATGATCACCAGAAATGATAGCTGCAGCACAACCTTGCTTTGTACAACATGAGACTCTGTAAATTCAATACCATACACCATGCTTGTAGCTGTTAAACAATGTTGGTAGTGATTGGACTGCTGATGCCATCTTATGTTGTCTCATTATTGACATGGGTATTCATCTTTGTTGCCTACTGAAGTGTCTGACATGATACATGGCACAAAAAGAGGTGTACAATGCACAATAGTGTCAGAGTAGTGACACAGTATAGGAGTAAGCAATATACATTTACCTGTAACTGGGTGTACTGCATGTGCATCCACTTTTGTCATCTAGATTTCCACCCTGGGTGGGTATATTTCAATCTTAGGAATCTTTGTTCTAAGGGCATTGTGAATGGGCACTCAGCTATAGCTGTGTTTTGCTTGTGATGATAGTGGGAGTGGGTCATTGCATTGCTGTCATTGCCATTCATTGTTTCACACTTGAACAATCAAGTTGGCTTAAATTGGTAGTTTCACAAGCATGACATCTCACATTTGGTGTGCTGTTCTGATTTTCACAATGGTGGGATATTGCATTCTAGGAAATTTAGTGTGATGATTCATGTGCCATTTCCAAGTGCTGTGGAGCCAAGGTGAGTTTAGTGGAAATGTGGCATGCCAGAGATGGGGTTTGGATCATTTGGTCAGAGGTGTATTGGGTGGTATGTGAATTGGGGTGGGTTAAGGTGGTGAGGGAGAATGCAAGACATGTCAATTGGGTGACATAAATTTTGTGGGGACTTAACGGACTCCACTCCCCTACGTATTCCTGTCAGGCCCTCAGCATGCACTGTGTCCAAGACCTTCTCTTCCCAAGATGTGAAAGTAGGGGGAGGAGGTGGCCCACCGCCATCTTCCGTACCGCCAGCTGATGTCTGGATGCCATGGAACACACCTTCCCCCTGAGGTCATTCTGATTCTTACTGATGTCTTCCCTTGTGTGTGGATAGCTGCCTACAGAATTGACCCTGTCGACAATTCTTTGCCACTGTTCCATTTTTCCGGGAATTGATTTTGATGGACCTGTGCTCCAAACAGGTGTGGCTCTCTTTGACAATTTTGCCCACTATGACTCTCAACTCCTCATCAGTGAAATGTGGGTATTTTTGTGGGGAGATGGTAGTGATGGTGAAGACGGTATGGTAGTGTTCAATGAAAAAATAGCTGCAGTAAAAGGTAAATGGTGAGGTGTAGGTGTTGTGATGTCATTGGGTGATGGTTGTTGTGAATTATGTGTGGTAGTAAAATGTGTGTTGTGTATGTTGTGCAGGTGTGGGATTTGTGCGTAGTGAAATGTATGTGGGTGCCTAATGTATATTTCTATATCTGTGAACGATTTAGCTTGTCTGTGGCTGTGTGGGGTGTTCAGGTTACAAAGGATTGTGGGTTGTGTGGGGAAGTTTTCATAGTGCAGTGTGTACGTGTATCAGGTGGGTGGATGTGTGTCAGGTATGGGGTATTCAACTATCCAATGTGGTGCTGTGTTCATTGTGATATGAGCTGAGACCGCCACGGTTCACACAACCAATGGTTTTGCACCACGGGAGAACTGCTGTCATGATTTGTGGATTGTAATCTGATGGGTAGATTTATGTCAGGCTGGCGGTGCTGATGGTGGGACCTCCTCTTTTCCATCTTCCAGTGTCCTAGAGATATCAGAAATTTGGATGGTTTTTGGTGAACTTCTCAGTGTAACTCTTAATATGGTTACTGCCAGCACGGCGGTCTTTTGGTGGCCACCACCATGGCGGTCTTACCGTCAGACCACCAAACTCATAATGGTGCCCTAAATGTTTTCCACTAACTAAAAGGAGATCTGCTGGTACATTGAGTTATTGTCTTTTTGGTACCTAGTCGCCAGCGGAGGGCCCTGAATCGGGGATAGCTAACAGACCGAAAGTGACTTCTTGTCCTGAACAGATGTCAGTGGCTAAATTTATCCTAGACATACTCTGAGCTCAACCTAAAAGTTTGTAAACTGGAAAATAAGCAATTAGAACTGCAAATGAGGGAGGTAGACAAGGGGCATCTGATAGAAACAATATCTCCAGACAATGGGGCAAACTGAAGAAGGAGGGGCAAAAATTAAGAATCCCGTAAATTAGAAATAATGGTGATTCACATGGGACAGAAGTGAAGAAAGTAATGAAAGAGGGATGCTCACAGAGACAATCACTTGTAGTTGACCTTATTATCCCAATGACAAGAATAAAAATGAATTAATGATCTATAAAGGATCACCATCCCTCACAGAAATTATTGGAACATGTGAGCTCTTATGGCTACAAGTGGATGAAAGAACAATCATTTGGTGATACTTGTCAGTTAATATCAACACCAGGACAGTGCGCGCTCTACGGGCAACATAATGCAAAATGACAAACCTTATTCAATATAATAATTCATGCATTGTGTGTTGATATTGCATATTAACTTTTTGCATTGCAGGTATTTATCTTAAAATTAATGATGTTTGTGATGTATTGTTCATTTTCAAGCCTTTCCTGCAGCCTGGCTGGGTGTGGCATGTGGGCGGGGCTGGGTCTATTTAAGGAACCCAGCCCAACTCCACATGCTCACTATTCAGAGGTCCCGGTGCAGAGCAGCAGCATTTTCCCGGACTCCTGTTCCGGAATCCTACTTGGACATTTCCTGGCCCTGTCCTCATTATCTTGCTGATCTTCAAGCATGGTGGTAAGGCGGAGTTCGGGATAGATCCCCGACTCTGTTTCTAGAAACATTTGAGTTTTTGGTTTTGTGATTTACAGTGAGCGGGATTTATTCTTGACACTTAACCCTTGCAGTTCGGATCGGCATGGTGCCCGATCATTTGAAGGCATTTGAATCTTGATGGTTGAATCGCAACAGTGTGCGCGATTCATTCTTGGCACTTAACCCTTGCAGTTCGGATCGGCAGAGTGTGCGATCATTTCGAGGCATGTAAATCTTGATGGTTGAATCGGCAACAGTGTGCGCAATTCAATCTTGGCACTTAACCCTTGCAGTTCGTATCGGCATCATGTGCAATCATTTCGAGGCATTTGAATCTTGATGGTTGAATCGGCAATAGTGTGCGCAATTCATTCTTGGCACTTAACCCTTGCAGTTCGGATCTGCAGAGTGTGCGATCATTTTGAGGCATTTGAATCTTCATGGTTGAATCGCAACAGTGTGCGCAATTCATTCTTGGCACTTAACCCTTGCAGTTCGGATCGACAGAGAGTGCGATCATTTCGAGGCATGTTAATCTTGATGGTTGATTCGGCAAAAGTGTGTGCGATTCATTCCTGGCAATTAACCCTTGCAGTTCAGATCGGCAGAGTGCGCGATCATTTTGAGGCATTTGAATCTTGATGGTTGAATCAGCAACAGTGTGCACGATTCATTCTTGGCAATTAACCCTTGCAGTTCAGATCCTCAGAGTGTGCGATCATTTCGAGGCATTTGAATCTTGATGGTTGAATCGGCAACAGTGCGCGCGATTCATTCTTGGCAATTAACCCTTGCAGTTCAGATCGGCAGAGCGCACGATCATTCCAGGTACTTGAGTCTTGATGCGCAGTCTGGCAATAAGGTGCGCAATAATTTCTGGACAATTGAATCTTGAAACTTAGATCAAACAGAGTGTGATCTTTCTAGACAAAACAAGTTTAGTCAGTTTGCCTATTCCACAGTATAATTCATGAATCCTATAGCAGTTAATTCCTTGGGAATGAATGTACTTATTGACTCTTGTTGTGATGTAATTGCTATTCTAACGATTAACTTGAGAAAGTTCAATGTTCAGAGTATATGATTATAAAAAGGTCACGTTATTGAAAAGTTATTGATCTCTCATGTTATTAGAGCATAAAGAGTTAAAACAAAGTTCATGAAGATTAATGTGAATGACCTTGCTATTTTGTTCTTAACTCTTGCTTCCACAGGTCTCCTTCCCCGCTGTTCCCAACCTAAACTCCATCCCCCGCTTGGCCATTCTTTAACTCAGTGCTTTAATAGCTAGTAGAGTTTGGAGCTGCCAAGAGGTGGACATATTGGGAACAGAGGCAAACCTCGAGGATCTAGTCTCGCTGACAGTTAATGCAAACACTCAGAAATTAGATACAAGCATGCTATGTCAAGATCAATGTTGACAACCTGAAGACACAACAGTCCATTGCAGAAGTTGCCAGCAACATTCATGCTTTGACAGAGTGAATGATTGACTTTAAAAAATGCACCACTAAAACAGAGGAAGCACCTACACACATGGGAAATTCAAAAGCATGGATATCAAATCCAGGGATCTCTGTGGAAGTCAGAACATTTAGAGAATCAACAGTGACAGAACAACCTGTGTGGTACTGAAATTCTGGAAGGGAAATTGTGAGGAGTGAATCCTTGAAGTGTACTATTGATTTTGTTAAAAAATCAATTCCCAATTTAGCTGACTGGGACTTTGACTGTCACATACAAGTCATTTCATATTCTGCTACAAGACCAAGACTCAGTTTAATTCACATCAGCAATTTGTATCTACATCAAGTAATCTTTTTCAAAGCATGTCCCACCACTGTCATTCCGTGGGTGCGATTTCTTTTTTCATCTTGTTGGACTTCTGTCGTGCGATAGTGAAATGACGGTGTCGGCTGAGAAAAATATTAGAGCCCCAAAAAGCAGCAGGAATGCAGGTATTTTTTTCTGGAACTTGCATGGCTGAAGATTTCGAGAGTCAATGAAATAATAGTGATGCACAAAAATATCGGAAAATAAATATAATTGACAAAAAATATAGACTTCTTATATATAACTAAAACAAAAATATCAAGAAGCTAAGTATTGCTGTTAAACTATGTATTTTCACTATTATTGATAAAAAAAATCAGAAACAAAAATATCATAACATTTAAATAAACATATAAATAGTCCGAAATATAGCATACATAATATTGAGTACATTACTATCATCAAAATTGATAAATGTATTACCACTTGATATTAAAGGAAATATGAAAATAAATAATAAATGTTGGAAAGTGGATTATTGGTAAGGGCAGGTAAGTACCTAACCTTAGCAATAGGCCACTAATCCCCACTAGGTTCAGTTAGGTCTCAATAAATTAACCCCAGCTCAACCCTTTGTAGCTTGGCAACAAGTGACAAGGCTTAACTTTTGAGACAAAGTGCAAGCATTCAAGTATCACAAAACAGGAATTAAATAAAACACAGGAAACCGTTTAAAAATCCAAAGCCGATTTATAAGAATATGAAATATTTCTAGCTTTAAAATGACACCAAAACGAATAAAATCAGATAAAGGAAAACTGGAGATATGTATGTTCAAAGAATTAGGCCCCCATTATGACATTGGCGGTAAATCCCGCTTACCGCCACGGTGACGGCCACCAACATACCACCGCAGTGGCGAATATCCGTTCCCCATATTATGACACACACATACACCAATCTGACCGAATACATCCACATACACAAATCTGCCAGCCCAAACGTCAGTGCTAAAGTGGCAAAACCAACACCCATACCGTTACGCCAACAAAACATGTCCCATGAATCACCATGGCGGACATTCAATGGCAGTAAACCACTGGCAGTACATACCACCGCGCTCAGAATGGACACCCACATACAAAACAACACTACGTTGGCCAATGCTAAAAACACACACCTGACACTCATACACACACCACACCCACCTACAGCACCATAAAACACACATCCACATTACCCACAACCCTTTACGAAAAACAATTACTGCCAGGAGATTGACACAAACAGCACAGAGACAACTAGACACACACACCACATACACCCATACATCCCTCACGCATCCCCACATCACACACCCCACCACATTACTCAACACACTCTCACCAACACACACCACACAACAACCATATCTCCACAAAGGCACCCCCGTTTCACTGATGAGGAGTTAAGGGTCATGGTGGAGGAAATAGTCAGGATAGAGCCACAGCTGTTTGGAGCACAGGTACAGCAAATATCCATTGCCAGTAAGATGGAGCTATGCCGGAAAATCGTGGACAGGGTGAACGCCGTGGGGCAACATCCAAGAACAAGGGACGACATCAGGAAGAGGTAGAACGACCTACAGGGAAAGGTACGTTCTGTGGCAGCAAGGCACCAGCTCGCCATACAGAGGACTGGCAGTGGACCCCACCTCCTCCCCCATAGCTCACAGCATGGGAGGAGCGAATCTTGGCATTACTGCATCCTGAGGGACTTGCTGGACCAGCCGGAGGACTGGACACTGGTGATTCAACATTTACCACTTATCACCCTCCATACCTGCATGCCATCAAATCCCCCCACCCTCACTCCCATCACTCTACTCCATCCCACACACTGCACCTACACATATGACGCACCCCAATGCCTAGCCCTGCATGCTATACCAAATACATCACCATACACAAACAAAGGTGGCAGGGCAACAGCAATGATAGAGGGGAAGCCAGGGATGTACAATATGTCACACACAAGAAGCATAATATATCACTTACATTCCCACAGGTGCCCCGGCCAATCCCAGAGGAGAGCAGGTGCCATGACTATCCAGTCCCCCAACAGGAGATGCCCCCAGTGATGACAGTAACTCAGGATCTGGGCCAACAACCTGGCCCATCAGGGACCAGTGGACAGTCGGTCACCCAAGCCCACTCACAGCCCACCACAGAGCCTCCCCCATCAGTATCGAACACCACAGCAAACCCTTCAGCGTACCCACACCTCTTTCCCCAGGACATGTCAATCAGAAGTGTGCTCATCTGTACAGGGACTCCAGGCCACACCTCGCCCCCAAGACAATCAGGGACCTGCGGTCAGTGACAGTGGGCACACCATTCAGGGGACACAGGCACAGGGCACTGGGACACTGAGAGGAGCACTATGTGCCAGGTGGAGGAGAGGCCCAGGGAACCGACTCTCCAGGAGGCACTCACCGAGATCCTGGGAGCCTACCCAACATTCCCAGGACACGATGGGCCAGATCCTTGACAAAGTGCAGGAGAACAGGTGGCTGCAGGAGGAGCAGTATCAGGGGATCAGGGAAGACTTGCATGCCATCAACATCACCTCGATCTCCATAGCAGGGGTGCTGGCTGACATGGCCAACATCAAGAGGGAAGCAACGGCACACCAGCGGGTCCCTACCACTAGCCAGTTCATTGACCAACCCTTCACGTCTGCTGCAGCTAGGAGGCAGGAGGCCATGCCACAGGTCCCACAGGCCACCAGCACCCTTCCCCTGCAAACATTCCCTGCGAACCAGGCAGAAGCAAGAGACACTTGCCAAGACCACCACCAGCAAATGAGACTCACCTGATTGTCCCCCTTGTGTCCCACCCTGTCACCTCATCCACTTTGTACTGCCTTTGCTCCCCTTTCTATGGCCCCTCAGACACTGCACCTGTATTACAAACAGACTGGAACAATACCCTGGACTTTCCTCCATTATCGCCCCATTCCATTGCACGTTTCCCTCAATTTCATAGCACTACAATAAACACCCTAGAAAATAATTTGACTACTAGTATTTTATCTGTTGAAAATGTGCATTTATAGAAACAGTCACATCTAGTGCAAATGATCTGAACACTGTGAGAGCATAGAAATAATGACCTGTAGCTGTCTGTACTCATCACATCAGTACACAGTTGTTATCCCAACAACATCTGTAAAATGACAAGCCATAGGTGACAGTAAGTTGAGATGCAATGGAAGTTAATGCCATCATACTATAGCCACACAGAAAACATCAATAGTCAGAGGAATGGTCAGTTGCACTGTCTCACCTGTGTGTCATTGGAAGTATTGACGTATAACTGATGTTCGGTGGTCCTCATCCTCATCCTCTGTCTCCTCATCCTCGCTGTTCTCAGGGTCTACTGCTGCCACAGGGGCATCTCCTATCTTCCTGCAGAAAAGGAACATGTCATCTGTGGGCCAGGTTGTGCAACATGCAGCATGCCTCTACTATCTAGCAGACCTTCCCGGGTGAGTGGCACAGGGATTCACCTGTCAGATGGAGGCACCTGAGCCTGGCCTTCAGGAGCCCAAAGGTCCTCTCGATCATCCTTCTGGTTCTCCCATGTGCCTCATTATAACGTTCCTCAGGTCGTGTCCTGGCATTCCTCACAGGGGTCAGCAGCCACAATACGTTTGGGTAGCCAGAGTCACCTGCAAGTATTGAGGGACAACATTTAGCCTCACACAATGATATGGGGATGACACCTGAAGGCATACACTAACATACAGTGGGTGGGGACCCTGGATCACCTATTAGCCACACCCTGTGCCTCTGTAGTTGGGCCATCACATTGGGATGCTGCTATTCCTCAGAACAAAGGCGTCATGCACCAACTCAGGATAATTAGCATTGACTTAGGAGATGTACTGGTCCGCAGGCACACCGTTTGTACATTCAGTGAGTGTAAACTATTACCATTCCTGAACACCTGTTCATTCTGGCGGGGTTGGACTAACGCAAAATGTGTCCCATCAATGGCCCCAACAATATTGGGTGTATGTCCCATTGCATAGAATCCGGCCTTCACAGTGGCCAGATCTTCCACCTGGGGGAAAGCTATATAGCTGCACATGTGTTTCACTAGGGCAGACAAAACTCTTGCCAGAAAGATTGAGAACATTGGTTGTAACATTCCTGCTGCCAAGCCCACTGTCACTTGGAAAGAACCAGTTGCCAGGAAATGGAGCACTGATAGCACTTGCACAAGAGGGGGGATCCCAGTCGGATGACGAATAGCAGATATCAGGTCAGGCTCTAATTGGGCACACAGCTCTGTGATTGTGGCCCTGTCCAGTCTATAGGTGAGTATAATGTGCCTGTCCTTCAGTGTAGCCAAGTCCAGAAGGCGTCTGTACACAGGGGTTTGTCTCCTCCTCCTATTTATCCGCAGCAGTAGGTATCTAATGGACACATGACTGAGTAGGCTGTCACAATTTGAAGAATGGAACCCCAACCTCAGTGTATCTAGTGCATTCATTTGAAGGGACAGTGGGAATGGCGAGGTATGGGCTAATTTAGGCTGTGACGCAGTAAAGGTTGATATGACCATTTTCCGCCACCATGAAATGGCAACCGCCTGTCCTTTATGAAGGGACAGGTGGAAGTCAGGTAACTCCGCCGACGTTGAGCGTCATGGCGGAAGGTGGTCTTGCACTGCCGTGCAATTCCTCATTGGATAATATGGGGCTTTGTGGAGTACAGTGGCCAATGGGGATCTGCGCTGGAGGTGACTGTGTACACTGCCACGGACGTGACTGCCATTTTCTATCTGATTCCTCATTTGTTTCCTGAACTTCAACAGGAGAACACCTACACTGCATGTGCTTCTGTGACCTGTGTCTGAAACCTACTATGGCCCGTGTGACCGGGGAAAGGGCCCCTGCCTTCACTTCAGAGGAGTTGGAGCATTTGGTGGATGGGGTGCTACCCCAGTACGGACTGCTGTATGGGCTTCCAGACCAACAGGTGAGCACACCTTGGGCAAGATGCATGTGGGAAGGATGCATGGAGATGTGTGTGCATGCATCGTGTCATCAGGGGGAATGTCTTGTGGTGGTGTACGTGGTGTGCACCTGCCGATGTGTGTGCCAAATGGTGACGGAAACAGGACTGGTGAGCCATATCTGTGACAGGCTGGATTGTGTGTGTAATGGTGTCCTCCTGTCTGTATTACCTCTGCAGGTCAGCATCTATCAAAAGAAGGGATTATGGCATGCCATTGCCAAGGAAGTGCGGACCCTGGGGATCTATGGCAGGCGGAGCAACCTCTGTCAGAAACTGTGGGAGGACCTGAGACGCTGGGAATGGTAGACCTCAGAGGTCCAGCTGGGGATGGCCTCCCAACGAGGAAGGGGTGCCCGTCAGAACCTGACCCTCCTGATGGCCCGCATACTGGTGGTGGACTACCCAGAGCTGGATGGGCGCTTGAGGGCATCACAGCAGCCACACAGGGTGATTATAGTGGGCATTACTACAATAATTGGCAGTTGGCATGGGATCCGGGTGGAGGGTGTGAGTTAAGTGGGTGCCCCTAATGCCAGGCCCGACATTGCAGTGTGATACAGCTCAAGGGTAATGGGTGTATGCAAATGCAGGTAACCTAGCTTGTTAGCATTCCACTTCAGTCATGACTTTGTGGGTTCCAGGAGGGATGCAATTGGTGGTGTGTGGCCCCATCCTGCAGCGGCATCTAGCCAAGTCACTGACAGTGCAGTGCATAGTGCTCAATCCTGATCCCTGTGTGTGACGGTGCTGTTTATTCCAACGGTGGTGTTGGTGAAGTACTTGACCCAGTGTTTCCTTTCTCTCTCTCCCCCCCTTTTTTCTTCTGTCATCCTGTCCTTGTGTGCATTAGCATCATCTGGCGGAGGAGCAGGGGCACTGGCGACAGAGGGAGCTGCATCCACAGGACCCTAGAGGCAGAATCCACCAACGTTGAGGGAACCAGTGGGACGGAGGGGCAGGGGAGCACCATGGCGTAGACAGGAGGTGACAACACAAACTCCGATACCTTCTCTGATGGAAGCGCCCTGGTGGTGGTGGTCACCTCTGTGACCACTCCAGCTGCAGGTACATCCACCACCCCCTGTACCAGCATGCATGGCGGCAAGTCAATGAAGGATCCCACTCCACTAGCCAGAAAGTTTAAGGAACCCACACCTCCTGCCATGAATGGGAAGGAGCCCGCACCTCCTGCCATGAAGGAGAAGAAGCTCTCAACCCCTGCCAGGAAGGATAGGGATCCACCACCTCCTGCCATGAAGGGGAAAAAGCCCTCGACTCCAGCAGAGGCTGTCAGGGTGACACCACCAGGTGTCACCAGTGGACACGGGGCCCTCAACGCCAGCTGAGGAAGTGCAGTCCTCACCTCCAGCAGAGGCTGCCCAGGAGGTACCTCCACCTGCCAAAACAGTGTAGCTCCCCCCTCCAGAAGAGGCTATCGTGGTGACACCACCACCGCAATCACCAGTGGTCACGGGGCCCTCACCGCCAGCTGAAGAAAGTGCAGCCTACTCCTCTAGCAGAGGCTGCTCAGGAGGCACCTTCACCTGCTCAGAAAGTGCATCCCTCACCTACAGATGACACAGTGTAGTCATCACCACCAGCAGAAGCTATGTAGACCACCCTCCAGGGTCTGCTGTACAAGGGGCCCTCTCCAGAAGTAATGGGCATGTTCCCCACCTGAGAGACTGTGACTTTGCACTCCCCAGCAGAGCAAAATGGGCATGAAGCCCCATCCAGAACCATTGTGAAAGTCACCCACTCCAGAGACTGTGGCCTTGCAAACTCCAGCAGAGAGAAATGGGCAAGGAGCGCCCTCCAGAAGCAGTGGGAAAGTCACCCACTCCGGAGACAGTGGCCTTTCACACCCCAGCAGATACAAATGGGCATGGAGCCCCCTCAAGATCAAGTGGGCAAGTCACCCACTCCAGACACTGTGGCCTTTCACTCCCAGCAGATAAAAATGGGCATGGAGCCCCCTCCAGAACCAGTGGGAAAGTCACCCACTCCAGAGACTGTGGCATTGCACTCAAGAGCAGAGAAACATGGGCATGGAGCCCCCTCCAGAACCAGTGGAAAAATCACCAACCTGAGAGACTGTGGCCTTGCACTCCCCAGCAGAGAGAAATGGGCATGGAGCCCCCTCCACAACCAGGGGGCTTGTTTCGGTATCTGGCTGAGGTGCCCCCTAACCCCATCCTCCTGAGGTGCCTGCCCACTTACAAACTGATGCCCCTGCAGAGTTCTATCTGCATGAAATCAGGATTCAAGTTGGGCCTTGGACTGTCCCTGTGGCCATGTGGGCCCTTGGTACATTGGACTGGGCATTGGCCCTTTGTGTACATTTGTTTCACGTACAATCGGTTTATTTATTAGCTGTTTATATCAATACATTCTGATTACTGAATTTTTGTTGTCCTTGCATTATTGTGCCGTGTATCGTGTGCCATTGTTTTTTGTGTGCAGCTGGTTGTGTGTATGGTGTGTGTGTGTCGGGTGTGTGTCATGCTTGTGTGTGTCACTCTCGTTTTCCTCCCTCCCTCCCTTGTGTGCTAGGCGGCTGTACTCACAGTCATCGTCTTCATGGGTATTGGTGTTCCAGGTGGAGCATGACGGAGATGAGCAGTTCCGGTTCCATGGCGACGTTGTTCTTCCCTGTGTCTCCGATGGTGAGTCTTTGCTCTTCTGTGATGCGTTTCCGCCAGGCTTTTGATGGCGTTGGTACTGCCCCGGAAAATGTGGCAGATTGATGGGTTAAAATATGGTGGGAGATACTTTGTTTTCCACCTGGCTGTTGTTGGCTACCGCCGTGGTGAGTGTTGTTTCCACGCTGGTGGTTGGTGTGGTACATTGGCTGTCTATGGGAATCTATGGGAGTTATCACCGCCATGGTCATAATTTGGCGGTAATTACCGCCAGCCTGTTGGCAGAATTAACGCCAGTTTATCATAATGAGGACCTATGTACCATGTATATGGTGTTGAGAAGGTAAGTGGGTAGCCTGCTGATCCCTTAGGTCATGTATTTTGCCCATGCTACATACGGCTGTACATACGTATATGGGTGCAACATACACTGTTTTGTACCTACATCATGTGTTAATTGTTACTTTGTGCCTATTGTTATGTTGAGGCCTCTACTTTGCCATACTTACCTTTTTTAATCTGAGGCAGCTGAGACAGATTTTGTAATTGGTCAGCGCATTTCTACCTCACTTAATAGTGGAGCTGGAGTTCCATTTCACAAATACATGTTGGATGCCACCGTACCCTGATACGTCGCCTCAGCAACGCCGGCATCAGAGGCAAGGCCCTGGAATGGATCATCTCCTTCCTCTCCGGTAGAACTCAGAGAGTCCGCCTCCCCCCCTTCAGATCCACAGCCACAGAGATCATTTGCGGCGTCCCCCAAGGATCCTCCCTCAGCCCCACCCTCTTCAACATCTACATGACCCCCCTGGCGAACATCGCACGAAAACACGGACCTCATATCCTACTGCGACGACACCCAGCTCATCTTATCCCTCACCAACAACCCCACCTCAGCAAGAACCAGACTACACGAAGGCATGAAGGAAGTAGCGAACTGGATGACAGACAGCCGGTTTAAACTGAACACAGAAAAGACGGAGGTCCTCATCCTCGGCCCTACACCCACCGCCTGGGACGACTCCTGGTGGCCTCCCGCCCTGGGCAGCACTCCCAACCCACCAACCACGCACGCAACCTCGGCTTCATCCTGGACTCATCCCTCTCCATGACCAGACAGGTCAACTCGGTGACCTCGGCATGCTTCAACACCCTCCGCATGCTCCGCAAGATCTTCCGCTGGATCCCCACCGACACCAGGAAGACCGTCACCCACGCCCTCGTCACCAGTCGCTTGGACTATGGGAACACTCTGTACGCCGGCATCACCATCAAGCTGCAGAGGAAACTGCAACGAATCCAGAACGCTGCCGCACGACTCATCCTGAACATACCCCGTCACCACCACATCTCCGGACACCTGAAGAAACTTCACTGGCTCCCAGTCAACAAGAGGATCACCTTCAGACTCCTCACCCACGCACACAAAGCCCTGCACAACCTCGGACCAAAACTCATCAACCACCGCGTCTCATTCTACACTCCTCCGCGCACCCTACGCTCGACCGGACAAGCCCTGGCAGCCGTACCCCGCATCCGCAAAGCCACCGCCGGAGGAAGATCCTTCTCTTTTCTGGCAGCGAAGACCTGGAACTCCCTTCCCAGCCACCTTTGCGCCATACAGGACCACCTCCCCTTCAGAAGGCAGCTCAAGACCTGGCTCTACGAGCACTGACCCCTCCCCCCTCCCCCCCAGCGCCTTGAGACCCTTACGGGTGAGTAGCGCGCTTTATAAATGTATCTGATTGATTGATTGATTGATTGATGCAATCGGATGTGTTGTCAGTCAATTTGCTGGACTCTAGGTGTATATGTAATTCATGGTTACATTAGTAGTGGATTATGTCAGTGTTACTTAATTCCTAAGGTTTTAGGTTAAATATGTCTGGACAACTGTTAGTGATGTAGGTACTTTGATGTATTAATGTTGAAGTTTATACTCTGAATGAATAGTGGACTAGTATGTGGCTTTTATGTACATGATCAGTGTCCATTGAATTGAAGATGTTGGGATGCTCCCTGTGATTATCTCTGGGTGTTTCCTGTGTGATAAGTATGCCCCTATTGGTACACATGTACTTGTTGTCTATGTGTCAATGAGTAAGATTAGTTTGTTGCCAAACTCTTTCTAAACCTTTTGAAGATACTCTTGATAGATGTTTGTGTGACATGCTATGTTATTTTATGAGGCTCACAATTTGTTTGTGCCGCCTGCAGCGATTTCATCTGAGGGTTTTGACATTGTGAATGTTATGGACAGTGCCACATGTTAGGTATGTGATTGCAAAGCTACATGCTGTGTTTTATTAGAAGTGAGATGAGTTTACTTTCATGTAACATGACTACTGGTGATGGACTGGGCAAGTGTAGATTAGGGTAAGGCATGATATTGTGTTGTCAGTTAACAGCATTTTCCAAGTGTGATTTGTTGATTCACAGTGATAATCTGTATAGGGAGAGACTTTGGATGTAGCCAATTCATCGTGTGCATGAATAGTTTGTGTTGCAGCTGATTTGATGGGATGGTGATTTAGTGGTCAGATGGTTGCCTTATGTTGCGGTGATACTGTTGCCATATTGGATTGTTGGAAGTATGTAGTTATGACATGATGTAGGCTCTAAATAGTTGCTAACTGGGGCTTTTTTAGACATAGATGTGTTGTTAATATTGTGCATTGTGTAATATATGTGTATGTTAAGAATGTGATGACCCTCTCTCTCTCTCTATTTCTCTGCAGCAATTATTGAAAGGCAAAAAAGACGGGGCGCAAACGAGTGGGGAACCTGCTGGCCAAGGAATCCGGAGCACTGATACCCCTGACACCGAGGGACCCAGTGGCTTGGATGGCGAGGGAGTGCCACGGGAAGGCAGGATGCACGTCTTCATCTCCTCCAGTGGACACTCCCTGTCAGTGGCGGACCCATCTAGGACCACCCCAGCACCATCTCTGTCCACCACTCCCCTTACTACCACCACCTTCCATGTAGCTCCCCACCCAGTTGGCCATGCCCTTTCCCCCAAGAGGGTGGCCATCTCCTTTGCCGCAGGCACCTTTGCCCCTGCCCCTGTCAGCCCTGCTGCCCTCAGTGAAGAGGCTATTGATCTCTTGAGGTCGAGCTTTATCACTCACCGCAAGGGTCATAATGAGGGCCTTAGTGTTTTTAACGCTTAGAAATTAATAGCGCCAATCTGGTCCCACCTCGACCAGGGAAAAGTAAAAGTGTCAGGCCGACTGCCATGGAGCCCTGCTCAGCTAAAGCAAGGGGGAGGCCTCGGTCAAAAGTTTTCCTTTGGACTTTGTTGTTTTCTTGAAGTCACCAGTCCGATCCGACCTCCCGGGAGCCCTTCCTCACATACGCGTTGTGGTAGACCTCGGTGAAAATTTCTACATTTGGACTTGGATGCTTTTTCGAGATGAAAATCCTTCGACCAAGGCAAACCTGAATTTTGATTCGATGTCCCTGAAGCCCTCTTCGGATACACTGTGCGGGAGGTCCAGGTCAACTTTCTACATTTGGACATAGTCAATTTTTCTGAGATTAGCTTCAGCGGGAAGAACCTCCAAGTCAGGCCGGGTCGCGGTTGAGGCAACCCGGCTAGAGTTGCCACGGCAGGTCGGTCACTTTATAGAGCTTTTTCCAAAAAGTTCTCCAAACTTCTGGATCTTCTTCCAGAAGGTCTTTTAAGAATCCACAGCTCACCCCAAGGCTCCAGAAGCTCTGAGTTGCTCTGTGAGGGTGTAGGCTACAACTCCCAGAATGCACCTGGCGCAAACTCCAAATTGGCCACTGGACAGTAGTCAGCTGGTCAGTTTATTCAGGAGTTGATGCAGGGGACTCTGGTTAGCAAGTTTCACCTGCAGCAAACAGGGAGTCTCTCCTTGAACCAGTTGAATCCAGGCAAAGTCCTTCTTGTATTGAAGCCCAAGTGTGCAGCTGGTGCAGTCCTTCAGAGTGCAGTGTCCAGGTGCAGGTTGGGGTCCAGCAGGGCAGTCCTTCTTCTTCTGATGTTCTTCCTTGTAGGGATCTGAGGTGTAGGTGCAGCTCTGCCATATTTATCCTTGTTCCTCTGTGAAAAACAGGGGGTCCTGGTTCTCCAATCAGATGGAGGGTCCTTCCCCTTCTGATGACCACTTCTTGGGAAGTGTGGCAAAAATCAATCCCAGGGAGCAACATTCATCAAAAATCCATCATGGCAGAAACTGATTTTTGGAGGCTTTATCTGGCTGAGCCACCCATTGGTGTGGCTAAAAATCCTAAACTCACCACTCTCCTGCCCTCTCCTAATCTAATCAAGGGCCCCTAATTGTCTGGGGTTTCAGGATGTGAGGGAGGTGCTGGGTTGCTCCAAATGTCCTTCCCTGCCTTTGAAGATCAGTTTGATATGCCCCCTGTTTCCCCGTCTGCTGAGGTAGTTCTCCTCCCCACATTCTTTGTGTTCAGCCCAGGCCACTTCACACCTCATCAAGGCAGCCTGGCCAGGCTGCCAGTGGCTGGCCAATCAAAGAAAAGCACTACAGAGCTGAAGTTGGCATCTTTTTAGATAGAGTTTAAAACTCTTTACCTGAACTAGTTATATTAAATCCATCAATTGTAAGTTGTGTGACTTATTATAACAATTAATTTGTTACCAAACTTGAGGTATCTGACACTTGAGGGGACTTTGTTAATTAAAATAAAGTCTCCCCATTTTAATCTATGGAGGCCATTCACTACAGTGAGGGAAATGAGTGTGGCTATTTTACCTCATCAGGGCTTATAAAACAATTTTTATAAGGTCCCTGCTTATAGTTACATGGCACTCAACCATGGGGGCATGTAGGGCACACCTTAAAGGTGAAGTATATGTAAAAATAAGGTAGTTTAAGACTTTGGAAGTACTTTTAATTCCAAAGTCGAATTTGCATATAACTTTAGTTTAAAAGAAGCCAGCAAGGCAGGCCTGCCTTTAAAGTGACACTGGGCACCTCAGCCATGCACCTATGGGTGCACTACCTATACTGAGGTCCCTAACCCTACATGCCCTTCCACATACTAGGGACTTATAGGTAGGTTAATACTGCCAATAATAATTAGCCTAATTCGGATATCCACTTTACACAGAGCACTGGCCCTGGGCCCAGCCAAGAGTCAGTAACCATCAGTATATGTCCAAATAGTTTGGGGGTGGCCAAGGCAAAAAGGAGGACTTTCCTACACAAAAAATATCTATCAATATTTTAACAAAATTATGATCATTTTACATGAAATAAATATACATCACCAAAAAACATAAACCTCAATACATCGAACAATTAATAAAAACAATTCCAATAACTAAATTTAAACGTTATTTAAAATAGTAATAAATATATATATATATATATATATATATAGATATATTGCCCAATTTAATTGTATCCAAGGAGTACTGAAACACCTTGGGGGTCATTACAACCCTGGCGGACGGTGTTAAAGCTAGGGTAATACCGCAAAGAGGCCGGCGGACAAAAAAAGGGAATTATGACCGTGGCGGAAACCGCCAACATAGACAGCCACTTTAACACTCCGACCGCCACGGCGGTACAGACAAGCAGCACGGCGGTCACCGCCAACAGACAGGCGGAAGACAATGTACCGCCCACAGTATCACAACCCGCCAATCCGCCACCTTTTCCGGGGCGGATTCACCGTGGATAAAAACACGGCGGAAACAGCTTTTGCAATGGGAAAACACTCACCTTAACACACTCCACGACGAAGGAGCCCACCATGGAGCCTGAACTACAAATACTCCCTGCGCTTGTCTTCCTGCTCCTCTACGATCACCAGCAACGTAGGCGCCGAAGACAACGGTGAGTACTGCACCTACGACATAGGGGAGGGGGGAGGCAAAAGTCAGGGGGACACACACGCAACTCCCCCACCCCCAACCCGACCCTCACCCACTACAACACACACACCAATGTATTTCCAAACAGCACAGTAACAACCCACAACCCCCCCGGAAGAATGCAAAGACAAAAGGAAATCAGTTCAAACATTGTAATGTATCAAAATACAGTAACCAACTATATACAGATATATAGAAACAATTGAAAATCATACATCACGAGTAGTACTGCAGGTATGCACATATCAATGTCCGTGGACCACTGGGCCCAAAATGCATGGGCGAGGCCCACACTAGATACCTGTCCACAAACGGAGAGAACACTGCAGGGGCATCAGATAGAAATACAACAGGCACCTCAGGGGGAATGGAAGGGGGGGGGCACCTCAGCCTGATTACAGCACCACACCAGATCCACGACGGGGCTCCATGCCCATTGATGTATCCTGGGGAGTGCAAAGCCACAGTCTCTCAAGTCTCTACAGTGGGTGGGCTGACCACTGTACCAACCTGGGGAGTGCAACGCCACAGTCTCTCAAGTCTCTACAGTGGGTGGGTTGCCCACTGTACCATCCTGGGGAGTGCAAAGCCACAGTCTCTCAAGTCTCTACGGTGGGTGGTTTGCCCACTGTACCATCCTGGGGAGTGCAAAGCCACAGTCTCTCAAGTCTCTACAGTGGGTGGTTTGCCCACTGCTTTATCCTGGGGAGTGCAAAGCCACAGTCTCTCAAGTCTCTACAGTGGGTGGTTTGCCCACTGCTTTCTCCTGGGGAGTGCAAAGCCACAGTCTCTCAAGTCTCTACAGTGGGTGGTTTGCCCACTGTACCATCCTGGGGAGTGCAAAGCCACAGTCTCTCAAGTCTCTACAGTGGGTGGTTTGCCCACTGCTTTCTCCTGGGGAGTGCAAAGCCACAGTCTCTCAAGTCTCTACAGTCGGTGGTTTGCCCACTGTACCATCCTGGGGAGTGCAAAGCCACAGTCTCTCAAGTGGATGCAGGTCTCCACTGGTTCTGGAGTGGGACTGGTGCCCAGAGTGCTTCATCCTGTGAAGGACAGACAGAGTGGATGCAGGTCTCCACTGGTTCTGGAGGGGGACTGGTGCCCAGAGTGCTTCATCCTGTGAAGGACAGACAGAGTGGATGCAGGTCTCCACTGGTTCTGGAGGGGGACTGGTGCCCAGAGTGCATCACGCTTCCCGTGACGGTCCCAGTTCCGTCACTGTCCCAGCTGCACATGGGCTAACGATGCTTGATTTGGCGGTCTTTGCCCTGTTCAGCGGTCTTCACCATGGCGGTCTTTGCCCTGTTCAACGGTGCTTGCCTTTGCTGTCTTTGACCTGTTCAGCGGTGCTTTGCCATGGCGGTCTTTGGCCTGTTCAGCGGTGCTTTGCCCTGTTCAGCAGTCTTCACCAAGGCGGTCTTTGCCCTGTTCAGCGGTGCTTGCCTTTGCTGTCTCTGACCTGTTCAGCGGTGTGTGGTATTACGGTCCCTCAGTGCCCAGCGAGGCTGTGGCTGCCGGGGCCCTCCAGGTCACTGACGCTGGCAGTGGTCTCCGGACCAGTGACGATACTGCTGCCCTCCAGGGCACTGACTCTGGCAGTGGTCTCTGGACCAGTGACAATACTGCAGCCCTCCAGGGCACTGTCTCTGGCGGTGGTCTCCGGACCAGTGACAATAGTGCTGCCCTCCTGGGCACTGACTCTGGCGGTGGTCTCCTGACCAGTGACGATAGTGCTAGCGGTGGCATTCCGGCCGCCGGGGAGGATGGCGCCCTTCTCCGCCGTGCTGCTCTTCCCAGACTTTGGAGACTTCTTCTGCCCCTTCACCACCTTGGGAGGAGTCACAGCTGACTCGGCACTCCCCCCGGGACCCTTGTGAGCTGTTTTGCCGCCAGGAGTCTTCACCCTCTCCCGTCGGCCACTTTCCAACTTAAGGTGCTTTACAGGGCGTGGACTGGCAGTGCTTTGGCTCCGTGTCACACTTGCTGCCCTGGTGGCCGGTGCACTCCACACACCTTTAACACGCACCACTGGTACCGGACTTTTTTTGGCTGAGGTGCTACTACGGGACCTATGAATTGGAGGGGTGGGGGTGATGGGAAAGAGGTCAACGTTGCTGAGGAAGAGTTTCTGACGAACACTGGCATGGGTAGCTGGAGGGGGTCTGGGAGTGGAGGAAGAGGAGGTGGTTGTAGGAGGTGTAACTTTAGGTGATTTGGGTGCAGGTACAGGTACTGGAGGCTGTCGTGAGGTGGATGGATGTTGGGTGTGTGGGTGCCCGCGTTTGTGTACTTTGGGAGGGGGCGTCACAGACACACTGGGAGTGGACACAAGGGACGTGTAAATGGTAGTGGGGGTGGTGAGTGCAGGTGAGCGGGGTGTGGTGCTGGGTGTTCTGGTGCGAGTCCTAGTGCCTGTAGATGTAGTGCATGCAGGTGAGTGTGTAGATGACACTGAGAGGGAGGAGGGAGACGAGGAGGAGGGGGACACAGTGGAGGCAGTGGATGTTGCTGTGTCTGTATGTGGGTGATGCTTGTGTGAGTGCCTGTGGGTTGTGTGGTGCTTATGTTTGCCTGAGCTACTTTTGTGTGTTGAGGTGTGTGCATGCTTGTCTGATGTTGTGCTTGGGATAGGCTGGGGTACAGGGGACTGGGTCTGGGTGGAGGAAGTTGGAGGGGGTAGGCTAGACACAGGGACAATGGCTGCCATCAGTGCTGAGGCCAGAGATTGCAGGGTTCGATGAAGGGCAGCCTGACCAGAATGAATGCCCTCCAGGAATGCAATACAGTGTTGCAACTCCCTTTCTACACCCTGGATGGCATTCACAATGGTAGACTGCCCAACAGTGAGTGACCTGAGGAGGTCAATGGCCTCCTCACTTAGGGCAGCAGGGGTGACAGGGGCAGGGGCTGAGGTGCTGGGGCGAAGGTGATGCCAACCCTCCTGGGTGAGCGGGCACGGAGCAAAGGCTGAGGGGCTGCTGGGAGGGCAGTGCTGGTAGGGGGGGTGGTGGCTGTACCTGTAGAAGTGGGGGGCACAGATGGTGCCGCCACCACAAGTGAGATCCCATCGGCGGAAGAGTCTGTGTCGCTGTTTGGTGATCCGGTGACCGACGTGAAGCTCCCCTCGCCCCCGTCCCACTGGTGTATTCAGAGTCTGTGGTGTGGCCCTCCATGGCCATGTGGGATGCAGCTCCCTCGTGCTCCGGTGCCACTGTACCTCCGCCTGATGATGCTGATGCACAAAAGAACAGGGAGAGAACAAAAAGGGGGGGGGATGACAGAAGAAAGACAGGTTGAGTGCATGGCTTACCGCTACCGTTGGCGGACAATATAGACACAGCAGCCCCCTGCACTACGCCGTGCTCTTGGCCTCTACAGATGCAATTCCTGGGATCTGGCCTACATGGCTATGGTAGTCATCTGCACACATAGATGACACAGGGGCATGTATACCTGTACTTGGCACTCTACAGAGGTGGGGTGGAGTGCCACATGGCCTGCATTCAGGAGGGGCTTAGCCTACGTAACTCGGCCTGGCGTAGGGAAACCCACAGCCCTCCTCCCCCACCCAGACCCCTCCACTGCACGCAAAGTCAGCTGAATGATGTTGTATTCACCCCCATGTGTCTGCTGTAACGCCCTCAAGCGCCCATCCAACTCAGGGTAGGCCACCGCCAGGATCCGGAACATCAGGGGGGTCATGGTGCGACGAGCACCCCTCCCACGTTGGGAGGCCATCCCCAGCTGAGCCTCTGCCGACTTCTTACTCCAGCGGTGAATGTCCTCCCATCTTTTATGGCAGTGGGTGCCCCGTCTCTGGTGGACCCCCAGGGTCCGGACGTCCTTGGCGATGGCACGCCAAATGTCCTTCTCTTCTGGTGGGCGCTGACCTACATGACATGTACAGGGGAAGAAGAGAAGTCATTACCAACTGCACCGTCGAAGTGAGTGGCCCCCATCCCTACCCTTGCCATGTGGCACATGCATTCACAGTCCTTCATGGTCGCTGACCTCTGCCCCCTTCCTACTGACATCCAGCCCTCTCCACCCAGCACAGCCCATACAACATGCTCCCTGTGTACTTACCTGTTGGTCTGGAGAACCGTAGAGTAGCGTGTACTGGGGGAGGACCCCGTCGACTAGCTTCTCCCACTGAGCAGTGAAGGCAGGGGCCCTTTCCCCAGACGCAGCAGCCATTGTCTCCTCCAGACCGAGGTCACAGCAGCACTTGCAGTGTAGGTCCTCTCCTGTCGAAGATCAGGTATCGAGTGATTGAACAGATAGAAAATGGCAGTCACGTCCGCGGTGGTCACGTCCGTGGCGGTGCGTATCATCACCGCCGGCGCACTTCATCATTGGCTCCTAGGACCCATAGGGTCCAATGTTAACCAATGCAGCATTGCGCCGCGGTCTACGACCGCGACGGTGTACAACGCCAGCGCAGAGACCTCACATCCCATTTTCCCACTTTAGAGGTCAGGCAGCCGCCATTTCAGGGGCCCACATGGCTTCATTTACTACTGCGTCACACATACCTAGGCCTACACTCAACACACATACAGGAAGAGTTTTGTATTTGGTCTCGTGTTCTGTGTAGCTGTGGGTACATAACTGGGAAATTGTTGACTCTGTGGTCGCTGTTGTCCTTCTTAGGCACCGTCAGCTGGGACTTTTGAGGAGATGGCGGAATCCTCCGGTGTACCGACCGCTGGTCGACCTGTTAACAATGGAGGAGCGACATGTGATCATCACCTACAGGTTTGACCGTGCCACAATCCAGGAACTGTGTACCCAGTTGGAGCCAGACCTGATCTCACCAATCCGCCATCCCACAGGAATACCCCCTGAAGTGCAGGTGCTATCAGTGCTCCATTTCCTGGCAAGAGGATCATTTCAAACAACAGTGGCCATTGCATCAGGGATGTCCCAGCCTATGTCTTCCAACGTGTTGTCCAGAGTGTTGTCTGCCCTGCTCAAACATGTAAGGAGCTACATCGTTTTCCCTGAGGTGGAGGATTTGGCTACAGTGAAAGGTGACTTCTATGCCCTGGGACATATCCCCAACATCATAGGTGCTATTGATGGCACACATGTAGCTCTGATCCCCTCACGCATGAGTGAACAGGTGTACAGGAACTGGAAGAGTTATCATTCCCTGAATGTACAGATGGTATGTTTGGCAGACCAGTACATCTCCCAGGTAAATGCTATGTTCCCTGGCTCAGTGCATGACGCCTACATCCTGCGGAATAGCAGCATTCCGTATGTGATGGGTCAACTCCAGAGGCACCGGGTGTGGCTATTAGGGGACTCTGGTTACCCCAACCTGTCCTGGCTATTGACCCCAGTGAGGAATCCCAGGACCAGGGCAGAGGAACGCTACAATGAGGCCCATGGGCGGACTAGGAGGGTGATCAAACGCACCTTCGGCCTCCTGAAGGCCAGGTTCAGGTGCCTCCATATGACAGGTGGTTCCCTATTCTACTCACCAAGGAAGGTGTGCCAGATCATCATTGCCTGCTCGATGCTTCACAATCTTGCTTTGCGAAGCTGAGGAAGAAGACATGGGCAACAGGGAGTCAGTCATACAGCAATATTTCCAGTGACACACAGGTGAGAACATTTTTTTTACTATTACATTCACTTTCACAATTCTACCTCTATCCTGTCTGTCAATTAGTAGTAGTATTTGGTAACTGAGTTGTACATTCCATTACGGTTTCACAGGTGTGGTTACCAACGTGTGTCATCTACTTGCATCCTTCATGGACTTGTGATGTGTGATATAGGTATGTTGGCATTACATTTGAAAACACATTTTGTCACTGTCATTGCTAATACACATTTTCAAAATCACAGACTGACTCCAGATTGTTTTGTGGTTCAAGGGTGCTTATTGAAGTGGTAATTATTGGTGTGGGTGGCAAAATGGTGATGGGTGATGGTGGAGGAATGTCCATGGCAGAGTCCAGTCTATTAGTCTCACAGGTGCACTGCCCATATGGGCATAGGAAGTGGAGCTGGGGCAGTTCCAATCTGGACAGGGTAACAAAGTGAGACAGTGGGAGGACAATCAGGGTGGTCTCATTTCCTGGCGGGGTCTTGCCATCTTGCTCTGTCCTGTTCCTGGATCTCAGGGACTGCTTGCGGGGTGGTTCTCTGTCTGCAGGGGGTGGGGTGCTGGTGTGGTGGTCATGTGGCGGGGCGTCCTGTTCACTAGCGCCGGCGGAGGTGGTGGGCAGTTCATCATCCATGCTAGTGTCAGGGGCCCCTTGGAGTGCCACGGTGTCCCTCATGGTCTTTTGTATGTCCTTCAGCACCCCTACGATGGTGCAAAGGGCGGAGCAGATGGTTCTGAGCTCCTCCCTGAACCCCAAATACTGTTCGTCCTGCAGGCGCTGGGTCTCCTGAAACTTGGCCAGGACCGTAGCCATTGTCTCCTGGGAGTGGTGGTATGCTCTCATGATGGAGGAGAGGGCCTTGTGGAGGGTGGGTTCCCTTGGCCTGTCCGCCCCTTGTCGCACAGCAGCCCTCCCAGTTCCCCTGTGTTCCTGTGCCTCCGTCCCCTGGACCTTGTGCCCACTACCACTGCCCCCAGGTCCCTGTTGTTGTTGGGTTGGTGGGTTAGCCTGGGTTCCCTGTAGTGGTGGACACACCGCTGATTGATGTGTCCTGGGTACGGATGTATGGGCCTGCTGGGTGGGTGCTGTGCTGGTGTTACCAGAGGGTGGAAGGTCAGTGTTGGACTGTGCCTGTGCAAGGGGAACCGACTGTCCCGAGGCCCACGATGGTCCGGGCTGGTCATCTGGATCCAGTTGGCCAGCGCTGCTGTCGTCACTGTGGGCCTCTTCTGTGGGTGGAGTGGAGATGTCTGGACCCTCCTGTGTGGTGACGTTACGTAGTGGTCCTGCAGGGGTATAAAAGCATGATTATTGCATCTGTCTGTGTCATGGTGTGCAATGGGTGGGTGTGCGTGTACCCCATTGCAAGCATTCCTGTGTGGGGGCTTGTATGATGATGGTTGGGGGGTTGTTATGGGTATGTGCAGTGAGCATGCTTTAGTGCTGGGTGTCCATGCTTAGTTGTGTCATGCAGGGCTTGATGTTGGGATGTGTGGTTTGTGTTATTAGTACATTAGTGAGGAGTTGGAGTGATAGGGGAGGGTGTGAGGGTGGGGGGTGTGATAGCATGCAGGTAGGGTGGGGGATATGATAGTTAAGATTTGACTTACCAGTGTCCATTCCTCCACCGACTCCTCCGAGGCCCTCTGGATGCATAATGGTCAAGACCTGCTCCTCCCATGTTGTTAGTTGTGGGGGAGGAGGTAGGGGTCCGCCGCCAGTCCGCTGAATCACGATGTTGTGCCTGGAGACCACAGAACGCACCTTCCCCCGTAGGTCGTTCCACCTCTTCCGGATGTCCTCCCGATTTCTTGGATGCTGTCCCACAACGTTGACACTGTCGACAATTCTTCGCCATAGCTCCATCTTCCTGGCTATGGAGGTGTGCTGCACCTGTGATCCAGATAGCTGTGGCTCTACCCGTAGGATTTCCTCCACCATGACCCTGAGCTCCTCCTCGGAAAACCTGGGGTGTCTTTGGCGTGACATGGGGTGGTGTAGGTGATGTGTGGGGTGGTGTATGTGTTGATGAGTGTGGTGATGTGTGGTGGTGTGGGGTGTTTTGAGCGTAGATGTTGTATGGGTGATGGTGTTGTGTGCCTCTGTGTGGTGGGGTTGTCTATTGCTGTAGTCTCTCTCTGGCCTTCTTTCAGATTTTTTGGTCGTAGGGGTTTGTGGGTGATGTGGGTGTGTGTTTTATATTGTAATGGGTGTGTGGGAGTGGTGTGTGTATGTGTATCAGGTGTGTGTATTTTGAATTGTCCAATGTGGCGGTGTTTTGGAGATGTGTGTGTATTTTGAGCGCGGCGGTGTGTACCGCCAATGGAATACTGCGGTTGAAAGAACGCCGCGTGGATTTGTGTGTCGTGGTAGCATGGGCGTGTTTCTGTTGGCGTGACGTTGGAGGTTTTGTTTTCGCCAGTTTATCACTGACCTTTGGTGTGGCGGACTTGTGTGGGTGTCTGAATTTCGGCAGATTCCGAGATGTGGGTCATAATAGCTGTGGCGGAATTCCTCGGCCGCGGCGGTGCGTTGGCGGTCTTCTGCACGGCGGTAAGCGTCTTTTACCGCCAATGTTGTAATGACCCCCATAGGGTTATTGCTGCTTGATGTCACTGCTGCCTGTGAAATTTGCAATTAAACACTGGAAACGTGAGTGGGACTTTGTTTCTGTTAACTGAGGTAGCGGAGTTTGAGAAATGTTTGAGGCTTGGTCCTGCCACAAAAGTTCGCACCACCACACCAAAGAGCACCTGTATGCCCACAGAGGACTACAACTTTTGTAGTATGTATAGTTATACATAACATTAAAATAAAAACAAAAACGATTGCACTACATATTAACATTAAAAAACAAACATTAAATAGAATTCACCATAAAGGATATAACTGAGAAGAAAAGAAACAAGCATTTGCAATGCAATGGGTCTCGCATTTGCTGCAGTTAGAGCTATTGGCATTGTAAATTCATAACTGGATTTGTCCTGCCACATAAATTGGTCACCCCTGCTTCATAGTTTGTTTTTTTCCTCCCACATAATTCAAGTGGCCCTGCATGTAACTAAAGCACTTCCATTTACTTTCTTCCTCTATCTGCAGCCAAAAATGAAAATGTTGCCATTCACCATCCTAATTTAAATCTGCCATGCCAATTCCAATAGAATACTACTTTCACCACCCCACCATCAGAGTTGCTGGCTGGCTAACAACACAATTCCCAAAACAAGACAGCCACGGAGGAGTAACAAGAAAAATAAAATAGAAGGGTCACCCAAACATATCAAGAATGTTCAAACAGAAGGATGTTGAGTTGGTCTGAATCATGGTCATAAATGCAATAAGGATAGATTAATAAACCATATGCAATGATCATATAAACCCAATAAAAATCTTCATCAGAAATAAACTTTTGGCATTAGACTAATGCTTAGAACAGCCCCTACAGGACACTACAATGAAAATAGCATTTGTTAGAAACATGCTAATGTTACCATATTGTTAGCCCCTAGAGGCCATAACCGCATAAAAAGAAAATTACTGAAATTATTGCAATGCAACCGTATGTTTAGCCCCTAGAGGGCGTAGTGCATTACACATTTTCAAGGCTAGCAGGCTTACAGCAACAATAATACAAACAAGACCCTTAAAACACAACCTACCCAGCAATAAAACAAAAGTCACTGCCCTAAGACAGCTAAAAAAGACACTGAATGGTGGGAGAGGTTATTATTTTGGGGTCCCCACTAACCTAGTGTGGGGACCCAGAGATGACCTAAACAAAAAGAGAGAACCATGCTGAATGTTTTGGTGGTGGTCCCATTTCTCAGGACCACCACAGGTTGAAATATGGGCAAGACACACGTTGCCACCACTGTGCTCAATGTACGCATTTCTATAAGCAGGAAAAAGCACACAGGATCCAATACTGACAAAGACAGGCCTAGCCTCTCTGCACTCACGGCACTGCTGCACGCCAGCAGATAGGCGCCAGTTACACACACACACACACACACACACACACATCTTCTTAGAGGCTATCCACCCTTACACACAGGGAGGAGACTCGAGGAGCCGAGGCCTTTCTACCCGGTGCCACCACCCTCCTCCTGCAGCACGTCAGACACAAGAAATAAGTACTCAATAAAATGCCCCTTCAAATGGGGGAGGGGAGAGGTCCCCAATAATCGGCACAAGACACCATCCTTCTTTCTTAAAACGCTCTCAGACCTAGAGCATCCATGTATTTGTTATGCCGCTACAACAAACAGTAAGGAAAATGTTTAAAGAAAACTATTCCAAAAGGCGAAGTGAAAACAGTCTGATTCCGCAAATACGTACAGGAAGAGCCACCGCCCACCTTATTTGTCTATTTATAGTTGTGTATTTCTAAACAAGGTTCGGAATTGTATCTAGCCCAGGTATACAGCACTGGCTTGAAAAGGCACAACGTGTATTCTCCTAGCATTTGTCTAGTTCAGGGCGCTGCACCAGCACAGAGTAAAATAACCTGTTTAGTTGTCTTTTGTCAACTGACAGCACCATGAGAGGGTTGGCAGATCTGGGCTATCACTGGTGAAACGGTCAAGAGAGGATAGTCAGCTGTCGTGGTGGGGGCGTGGATATACCTTTACGGTGGCACCAACATAAGACAAGACCACCCTGGAATCGCACAATGGCCAGAAACGGATACTCTGTTGACATACTAAATGAGAATATGTTGATAAATGCACCGTGACAAATGTACTCATTGACATTAAAAACAAAATCTGCTTTGTATGTGAGCCGATCGCACTCGGGACAACGAGGAGATGTAGGTTTGGGGTGTTTATGTGATCTCATACTTTTACAAACCCAACAGGTGACCCTGGTTGTTATATATCTATGTAGTGAAAATGCAGATTAGCTAGTGCGTGCTTTTTAATTTTAGAAGCGGTATTGCAAAAATAATATATCCTCGGGACGATCCATGCAAACAAAAACACCTATGTTAATGGCACGTTTGGGGCCTTGTTAATATAATAGGGAAAAATGAAGGGGAAGAAAAAAAAAAACACGCAGCCGTATTTACTGCACTGGGTGGCTACAACACGGTCGTTTAGCTATGCTTGTGACCACACTGCACCTCGGGGGAATTGCATTTGTTGTGGATGACAACACTTAATAATGGATAGTTTTGTAAAATAAAAGGATGCCAAAATAACGTGACCTGCTTTTAAGCCCACTATTTCCTGAAATAATAACGCCCTGCCCTCTGTGAGGCACCAGCTTGCAGGAGATCACCGAAGAAGACTTCCCTCGGAGGCGAGGCCTCCTTCTGCCAGAGATTCCTCACTCGAGCAGCAAGGCCTTGGTGTGGCTTTTCAAGGCCCAGAGTCTCTCTCTGCCTCGTTCGCCCCCTCCCAACCGGCTCCTCGGCTGTCTATGTGCACCCCCCCTTTCCCTCTGCCCCCGATCCACCCACCCTGGCCCCCAGCAACCCGGACACACTGCTGGCAACTGACCTGTTTCTGGGAGTCTTGCATGTAAGTGTGCTACTAAGCTGCACTGACTCCAGGAACTGCTGCTCGGATTTCACATGTGTGCAAGGAAAACAAGTATTTGGAATGCAATAGTCTCATGTTTGCTTGAGTTAGAGCTCATAGCCTTGTAAATTACTGACTTGACTTTTATTGCCACACAGACTAAAAATAACAAAAGGAAGAGAGCCAGGGCGGGCTGGCCCCGGAAAAGCCCCCCTCTGCTGTTCGTTTATGTTTACAGAGGGAGCTGGTGGGGAGGAGGAACTGAACAAGCACCCACACTGTTGAGGTGAAACAGGCAAATGCTAAAAAAAAAGTCCCTTACAGAAGAGATAAACAGGACATAGCGCAATTACACAGTACTTTGTGCTGCTCCCAAAGTGAAAAAAGGCAGGACAAAGAGGCAGAACTGACCACTAGCAAGGAAGGATTTTTGAAGGACACTGCAACTAACAAATCAAAATGCTGGAACTCACTCTATTGTATACTTTAGAATAGAGCAGGTGGAACGCTAACGCTCGACCTAAAAACAAACCAAGGAAAGTGATAAGCAATAAAAATACCGCAAGCAGACTTAACCAATAAAATCACTCAAACAATTGCAGTAACAACTGTGAACCAACACACACATTTTATCAACTTACTACTCCAAAACCTGCAAAAATCTGCAAGAATATATATATATAATATTATATATATATATATATATATATATATTTGTGTATGTGTGCGAATAAATATATATATATTAAAAATAATTAAAGTTAACAATGGAAAATAACAAAACACTCTATTACTTCCATCTCTTTACAGTTAGTTACTAAAAATAAATTACTGCAACATATATAAATATGTGTGTGGTTGTGTGTGTATTATATATTTATAAAAAATAATCAAAGTTAAAAAAGTAAAATAACGAGTAAATAATGAAACATTCTTTTACTTCTCTTTGCAGTTAGTTACTAAAAATAAATTATTACATCATTGAGAAACAGCTAATCTACAGAAAAACAAAACATTACATAACTAAAAAATGACACACAAAAGGTAAGTACATTTTAAATTTAAAACAATTGCTAAATAAGAACTCACCCTAAAATAAATAACATATAAAACCTAAATTCCTCAGCCCCAACAAACAAATATTTAAAATCAAACTAATGCACTTTTAGCAACCCAACAGAAAAGAAACCCTATGTTCCACATTGCAACACCCTGATAGAAAACTTGCAAATAAAGGGGGTCATTCCTACATTGACGGGCGGAGGTCGCCGCCCGCCAAGCGGGAACCGCCGAATGACCGCACCGCAAAAGACCGCGGCGGCCATTCTGGCTTTCCCGCTAGGCCGGCGGGCGACCTATGGGTTGCGACGGGTGCGATGGGTTGCGATGGGTTGCGACGGGTGCAGTGGCACCCGTTGCGATTTTCAGTGTCTGCTTTGCCCCACGACACCCGTTACCACCATCCTGTTCCTGGCGGTGAAAACCGGCAGGAACAGGATGGCGGTAAGGAGGTCGGAATCCCCATGGCGGCGCTGCAAGCAGCGCCGCCATGGAGGATTCCCTGGGCCAGGGGTAAACTGGCGGGAAACCGCTGGTTGCCCTTTTCTGACCGCGGCTTTACCGCCGCGGTCAGAATGGCCAAGGAAGCACCGCCAGCCTGTTGGCGGTGCTTCCGTCATTTTAGCCCTGGCGGTTGCCGACCGCCAGGGTTAGAATGACCCCCAAAGTGTCCTTTGTCCAGCAAGAACATACATGTAGGTATAAAAAAGAAAACGAGTAGCACAATATTGTATATTAATAACAAATGCATTAAACATTTTAAATCTATGATTCTTTATATTACTAGACTAGTTCCAGACTTAGGGCCCGACTACTAAAAAGACCACCACAATAGCAGTCCCCAGACAGGCGTATTATGAGTTATACAGGCAGGAATGCCGACCGACAAGCAAAAAAGGCAGGCTACCAGCAACGCAACGGCCTGGATATAGGGGGCCCGACCTCCAGTGCCCTCAGCACTGCAGCCAACCACCAAGTATATACAAACACACAGTTGCATTGGCGGTCGACCAGCACAGTGGGGGTAAGCAAAGTAACAAACAAGTGAGCATTGGCTGAATTAAAAAAACAACACAGCTGACACACATTGTCCAAGTGGACACACCTGCAAAGGACACTATAAAACACACCCCTTCACAGACCACAATCCTTTGCATTTCCACTGCAGCACAGAAAGACAGACCACACATTTAATCGTCCATTTTTTGTCACAAGGCAGCCCTTTTTTCCCCATCCCATTTTACACCCTTCACACACATCGCTTATATTTTTTGGTTCGTCACTGTCATCCCCTTTATATCCCAGTCATGTCACGGATCAAAAACCCACAATTTTCAGAGGATGAGTTGAGAGTCATGGTGGGTGAAATCATTAGAGTAGAGCCTAAGATTTGTATAGTGTGTGTAGTAGTGAGAGTGACTTGAAAGCATCTTCCAGAAGGCACTGTTTCAGTAACTCAAACCACCAGTCCAGTGGTTACTTGTCCAAATACCCCTGTTTGTGAAATCACAATTGAAGTGCACTCACCTGGGAGAATACCATTTCTCAGGTGTTGGAGAGTAGAGAGAGTGACCAGCTTGCAACTCCTAGCAGGCCCTATTTCACTAACTCCATCTACCAGCCCAGTGGTCACTTGTCCAAATACCTCTGTTTGTGAACTCCCAAATAGAGTGTACTTACCTGTGAGGATAACATTTGTATAATGTGTGTAGAAGAGGGAGTGACCTGACTGCAACCCCCAGCAGGCCCTGTTTCTGTAACTCCAACCACCAGGCTAGTGGTCACTTGTCCATCCTGGTTTGTGAACTCCCAAATGAAGTTTACTGACCTGGGAGAGTAGCATTTGCATAGTGTGTATAGTAGAGAGAGTAACCTGACTGCAACTCCCAGCAGGCTCTGTTTCAGTAACTCCAACCAGCCCAGTGGTCACTTGTCTTAACACCCTTGAATGTGAACTCTCAATTGAAGTGCACTCACCTGGGAGTGATCAAGCACAGATCATGCTCAAATCAGAGACATTGTCTGTCTACCTATCTCGACCTGGACTTGCTATGCCAAGATGAAACTATTGAGAATATGAATGACACCTTACCCAGTTTGTACAACAAGTATTCCGAAGGCCTCAAGCTGCATCACCAGTATTGTAGCAGCAGCAGACACATTGACACAGCACTGTGCACATGATGACTCCAGTCACATGTACATCATCCCACTCAACCAGGCCTCCAAATGGTCCAAAGTCATATCTTGCCTCTCCAGTGTGTTGGCTTCACTGGTGGTAAGAAGCCATTTTCAGGCCATCCTCCGAAGTGCAAAGTGCAACTGATCTGCACATCTCATCAGCTGCTTGAGTCAAATTGGGTTGGCATGCTTCACACATGCCAAATTACTCAGTACCATGGTTACCTGGTATAATTGGATTACCTACAACTTAACTTTGTACAAGGTCTCTGCTTACTGTAACATAAAACCTTTGGAGATAGATGTCATTATACAACCAGTAACCATGTACGTTTTACTTCAACAGGTAGATCTGCGTTGGGCACACGGAGGCCATGGAATAGACTACCACTACCCTCCTGGATGAAGTCCTCAGTGATGACAACACTCCTGGACATCTGGACGTGGAGGACGATTCTGGCCCATCTGGGCAACCTGGTCAGATGGCAACAGTGAGTCTCACTGTAGCCACTCGTTCACCTCCCAGCCCTGTTCCATCAACATCACTTGAAACTATTCACCCCCTAACCTGTGGCCCTAGCTCAGTCTTGGATCCTGAGTTGCAGCGCATCTCTTCAGACAATAAGGGTCCAGGAACAAGTTGGAGAGGGCACCCTGTGGCAACGGCACATGCCTGTGGGAGTAGTGTGGACCAGCGGGGTGAGGCCACTGGGGATGCTTTTGAACACAACACCATCAGTCATGTTTTGGGAGTCCATCAGGAGTCCCAAGGCATGATCGGTCAGGTGTTGACCGAACTCTCGGGAAAGCAGCTACAGAGGGACATGCATATGGATATGCATGAACAGATGGTGATCCACAATTCCAACATGACCTATCTAACAGGGATATTGAGGGACTTACACACTACTCTGAGCAGGGCTTTTCAAAACCAGTCTGCCCCTTCTTTTGGCTCATCAGCAGCAGGCCCATCAACATCAGAACCAGCCACAGACACCCCTTCCTCTGTAAAAGCTAATCCTCCCTCTGCAAGCAGGGACATCCAGCAAAGCATCCAGGAGGTACAGATGACAAGACACCCACCACCGCCAACAATAACCCTCTTTCTTAAGGTCCTCCTTTGTGTGTTACACATTCACTCTGGACTGATCCTGAACCACCTTCCATTTCCAATGGGAGAAATACTCTGGACTTTGGATTTCCAATGGTGTGGCATCTACTCCAATGATATTATTCACCATGTCTGACCACTTCACATTTCTTTTTTATGTTGATTCATCTCATGTATACTTTCTGTTTTAGTTGTAGCTTCAAAATAAAATCACTCATCACTGACTCATTGTCTGCTGATTTTTATTGAATTTTTAGCCATGTATATATGCCACGCCACGTGAATACAATGATGAACCAAGGTACTTGTTCAAGATGGGAAATGTGGCATGGACAGTGTCCAGCTCAGGATTACAACCATTTTAAACAAACACATGCATACAAGTGTCTGGTCAAACTAAAAGATTTATTATAGTGTTCAGCACATAGGCTGTCAATATGTCTGAACTATTAGAAATCATAAATAATTGACTCATACTGAGTAACTAAATGTATTTACAGGAACAGACCTCCAGACCACGGAAGGAAAGGATTTGTCAGACATTGCCGTGTAGAATAGGCAAACAATGAAGTGGTTGAAGTCATCAGCTTGAGCCTGTCACATACCACACCAAAGTAATTCAACATCACATAATCCAAGATAAAGACAGGTGGCAGTACAACGATTCCTTACCACAGGGCCATCATCATCCAACGTTCATGCATCTGATGGTATGGCACAAACATATGTCAGTGTTGTGGCACAGGCATTGTGGCCTACAATGATGAAACAGATCTACAGATATGTACAGGTCATATTAAAAGAGTGGTTAACCAATATGAAGGGAAAATGAGATGATCGTAAGCTAGGACTACATATTTTATAACCACATGATGACACACATGATGCATTAGGCCCACCACAGCACACAAAAAAAGTCTACTGGGCACTTCTGACCTTCTATCCAAATGCTGTTCAAGCAGTCTTGACACAGGTCTCATTCACCCAAACTCTGTGACCTACGTTACCTAGACCAATCCATGACCACTACGAATGTCAAAACAACATCACATACTGCCAATGTCACAACTCTGAAATGCCCACATAAAGATATCATGGTGAAGGTACCTGTACAACGAACACAACAAGGAGTATAGGCTTGAACCCATACATGTTTCACACATCACATAGTAAGCATATGGAAAACAAAAACATTGCAAGGAAACTGACACAAACAAAGCAACATCATCAAAGTGGTGATGTGTCAAAAGCTATCTTATCAATCAGCCTTTGGCTGATTATTGTAGAATATCAGCTCCCTAGCAATTTCCAAAACACTAAACTCCACACATTCACCCATCTGAGGATGTAGTTACACAAATTGCCCTGACTGCCACAGTCCATTGATTAGATTATGAATGGGCACTTAATTAAATCCCAGAACTGCATTTTGCATCATTGTCAATGTATTTCTTTGATAGGCCTGGGCGGAGTTTGTGGAGGTCTGCCATGCGGAACTCGGCGAAGTGCAGAAAAAAACTTCACCATGCTAAGCATAGTTCCATGACTGAGGTAAGATGCTCTGTTTGCATTGATTTTTAATGCCAGGAGTTTATCCCGCACTGTGAAATCAGAGCAGTGGCACCATGTGCAGCACAAGAGGGTGCTGCTTTTTACTGCTGCTCGAGTAGATGTTTGACTCAAATGGCAGCTTCCTCAACTCAAGTAGAAGGTTTCTCAATGTGAGCAGTAGTGATCTGCCACAACCGCTCACGTTGAGAAATTTTGCCGGAAGGTGGCCTATTAATGGATTTGTCATGCTTGCGCTTGCCAAACTACAGTTGGAGAGCAAGAGGAAATACTCCACTCCATGCCACTTTGCAGAGTTTTTGGGAACTCATCGCAGAGCGCGGAGAGGGCAAACCTCTGTGAACTTGCCGGCAGAGTGGAATTAATTGGCCACCCCTAGTCTTTGACTCATGACAGGTCCATTACTCCCACAGCCCTGTTGTCACCTTAATTGAAGTCATGTTTGTCCTGTACAGGCTCATTGCACACATGATAGACCCACAGTGCAGACAGTGTGCAGATTCTTGGGAGGCCATGCCATGTGACTCAGTACATTGGTTACATAGCAGAAATTGTACAATGCACACCTTTGTATGTCGGATGCCATTTCTGTAGTTTAGAAACATATGTCCAAAGGAGTGTTCTATGGTACAGATGCTTACTACCGAAACCCACCCAGAAGTGGCATGAGTCTGTATTTGGTAGGTCACATGTCTACACATGCACAGGGAAGACACTTTCCGTACCAACCATGCCAGCCCTTTCATTGTCTCTCAAGTGCAAGGGTAAAGTCTGTACTATGGTACCTGCCTGTTGGTACTGTATGCAGTGAGTCAATCTTGCAGAGCGTAAATGTTTTGGTCCAGTCAGGCCCAAGGAGTTTACCCTAGCATAGTGGCTCAAATCACAGTACATGTTCCTGGAGCATGGGCTACCTGAAGTCAGTAGGCTTGCTTAGTCATTGTAGGCCATGAGCAGGGTTAATATACAGATTAATCCAAAAGTGTGTGGTTATGTTCCTGTACTTATTGGCATGTGTGTTTTACACTTGTGATATGTTGACAAATTGGCCATTTTGTTCCTGGTGTTTTTGACATGTGTGTCACACAATAATTTAGTCAAAAACGTGTGTTCATAATTGCTTGATTTGTCTTTTGCATCCCTACAGGTAAACCCCCATCAGAAGAAGGATATTTGGAGAGCCATCGCCCGGAAAGTGCGGACCTGGGGGTCCATAGCCGGTGGAGCTCCCACTGTCAGAGGAGGTGGGAGGACCTCAGATGCTGGGTCTGGAAGATTGTGGAGGGCCAGCTGAGTCTGTCCTCCCAACGTGGGTGGGGTGCATCTTAGACCATGATGCCCCAATAGGCTGCATTCTGGCATGGGCATATGGGAACTTTGATGGACATTTGAGGGGAGTATAACAGGCACAATGGGATGAGTACAGGGCATATTCCTGCCTGTCATATAGCCAAGTTGATGTTTTAGGCTCTGTAATCTCCCCCGACTGATTGGGGATGGGCCATGTGTGACACACTAGGTAAGTAACTGTTTTTGTAGATACGTAATGAGGTGCGTACTGATGTGTCTTTCCTATTAGCCCAGGGACCTAGGACAAAACTGGGTACAATCCACAAACAAAATTGCTCTCCATGGACAACACATGGCTTGTGTACATTGATAAATCAAGTAATGTTTGTTATTGTGGTGGGTGCAAATCCTCTGCTACAGACCACTACTCCTTAGTGTTACAGGGTAAAGAAAAAGAAGTGATGGATCACTGTCCTCAGCCATGTGTCTGGACAAGTGAGTAATTTGGTATCTGTCCCCCAGAGACCACTTATCTTCAGTGTGTCACGAGTGCTGATACCTCACTACTGTATATCATTTGAAGGTGGCCATCATACATGTGACAGAGCATAAAATGTTCTTTGGGTGCAGCTACAGATCAAAAGGTTTCCTTGGCAAGTGGAGAATGTCCATTGATGTGATTATGTGCCATCACTGTTGTCAACATTCCTTGAGTCTACATTTTAGCATGTGTCCCTTTCTCTTTTGACAAAATCTGTACACTGCTGTTTCATGCATGGTGTACCTGTTTTCCTGGGATGATTTCTGTATTCCATACCAAAATGTGTTTGAAATTGGACATATGCAATGTGGCTACATTTCATGTGGTGCCACAGACAGGAGTATGTTACCATTGGTTGTTGGCTCACACATGTGCATCTTTGTATGTCATTTGCCATGCACAACTGCAGTAGCAATAAGGAACATAAAAGGTAGAACTAGATTGATGTGGATCATGTGGAAATGTGCACTGCACATGTGTAATGGGGAAGGTTTGCTCCCTGATCGATGGCATGCATCATGGATTGACTTACAGTTATGTTGGAATCACATGTAGTCGGGTACAACTATTCATCCACCGTCATCTGGGTTTGCTGGACCAAAATAGAGACAGTGATGTAGCTTCCCACTGGGCAACATGTTCAGGGCCTTCTACAAGTACTTGCAAATCTCTGGGCCGTTCCAACATACAAAGAATTAATGGCTTCTACTGATGCAATCAGAGTATGTCATTGTTCGGGGTGCCAGAGAGTAGTGATGATTTCCCTTGGGCTTGCCGATTCATTTTGGTATGGATTTTACATACATATCTCCCTGACAATTTGCACATTTTGTCTACAGTATACATTCCCATGCCAAATGTGAAGTATATCTGAGCAACATTAGTACTATCCCCATTACTCCATAAGGACAAGTTACACATGGTGAAGTGTGCATTGTTGATATGTTTCCAGTGTGAAATGAGCATTTCCATGTCAACTTCTTCAGGATACTGTACTTCTGTCAGCAACATGGCAGAATTTTGGAGCATGATTCCTTTACTGTAGTGTTATTGTGTGTGTGACAAATGGATGTATGCATGACCTTGTGTGGGATCTGTGGGAATAAACTTGGCATTTGCCTACTATTGTATGACAACAGGTAACTGAGGTATGCTCCATGAGGCAAAGCATCAAAAGTGATGTGGTCTCCTACTTGTTCAATGGTTACTGTGATTGCACAACTTCACCCAGGCAATTCTGATTTTCCTGTGGACAACTGTTGAGAGATCAGGTGGCACGCATGCATATGGTATGTGTTAGAACTGGGGTCTTTGGTTGGCAGTCAGGTTACCCCCTGTCCAAGCAAGGAGCCTCACTTGAGTCATGGTAAAGGAGAATCGCCCTCAGTTAACCACCACTCACCTCCTTGGTAGTTTGGCAAGAGCAGGCAGGCTTAACTTCAGAAGCAATGTGTAAAGTATTTGTACCAAACACAGTGAACCACAACAAAATGAGACAACACAGGTTTAGACAAATAGGCAATATTTATCTAAACAAAACAAGACCAAAACAACAAAAATTCAACATACACAAGTCAAAATATGAATTTTCGAAATAATAAGAGTCTTAATCATTAAAAGTACCTGGTTAGCGTAAAAAAAATAAAGCCGCATGGGTGAGCGTGGGTCGTAAAAGTCAGCAATTTGTTGAGTCCTTACTCACAATGAGGCTTTGCGTTGTTTCCTTCTCCGGTTGGGTCGGCGATGCATTGTTTTTTTCCCTCACAAGAGAGCAATGCATCGATTTCCTGACTGGGCACCTCGATCCGCGCAGAGTCGGGTTGACTTGGATGCCCAGGGACGATGCGTGGACAATCAGGTTGCACGGTGTTAGAAATCTGCGATGCGTGGGGTTTGTGTCATTATCACCCTCTGTAAGCAGGTATTGTGTGTCATTTCTCCCAGCCAAAATGCAGATGGAGTGTCGTAAATTTACCCGCACGACATTCTGTGCCTTAAATTTCATTTCTTGTCTGCCAGCTTTACCTCTCAAGGGCCCAGGGATTGGATAGGGCACCACTTGGCATGGCAGGAGTTTCAGCAGAGAATCCAGGGGCTGGCAGGGGAAGTCTTTGATGGCCCTGAGACTTCAACAACAGGAGGCAAGTTCAGTTCAAGCCTTTGGAGATTCTTCTCAAGCAAGAATGCACTACAAAGTCCAGTTTTTGTCCTCTTTCACAGGCAGAAACAGTAACTGCAGGATAGCCCAGCAAAGCACAGTCGCAGGCAGGGGCAGCGCTTCTCCTCAGCTCTTCAGCTCTTCTCCTTGGCAGAGGTTCCTCCTGATTCCTGAAGTGATCAGATGTCCAGAGGTTTTGGGTCCACTTCTTATATCCCTTTCTGCCTTTGAAGTAGGCAAACTTCAAAGGAAAGTCTCTCTTGTTTGTAAGATCCTGCCTTGCCCCGGCCAGGCCCCAGACACACACCAAGGGGTTGGAGACTGCATTGTGTAAGGACAGGCACAGCCCATTCAAGTGTAAGTGACCACTCCTCCCCTCCCGCCCAGCACAGATGGCTCATCAGGATATGCAGGTGCACATCAGCTCCCTTTGTGTCACCGTCTAGTTGAGAGGTACAAACAGCCCAACTGTCAAACTGACCCAGAGAGGGAATCCACAAACAGGCAGAGTCACAGAATGGTTTAAGCAAAAAAATGCTTACTTTCTAAAAGTGGCATTTTCAAACACACAATCTAAAAACAAACTTTTCTAAAAGATGTATTTGTAAATTGTGAGTTCAGAGACCCTAAACTCCATATTTCTATCTGCTTCTAAAGGGAATCTGTACTTTAATAATATTTAAAGGCAACCCCCATGTTAACCTATGAGAGAGATAGGTCTTGCACGGTGAAAACTGAATTTGGCAGTATTTCACTGGACATATAAAACACACTAGTATATGTCCTACCTTAAACATACACTGCACCCTTCCCATGGGGTTAAATAGGGCCTACCTTACACGTAAGAAAAGGGAAGGTCTAGGCCCGGCAAGTGGGTACACTTGCCAAGTCAAATTGGCAGTTTAAAACTGCACACACAGACACTGCAGTGGCAGGTATGAACCTTGTTTACAGGGCCACTCAACCAGTGCTGTCAGCCCACTAGTAGAATTTGATTCACAGGACCGGGGCACCTCTAGTGCACTGTTCTAGGGACTTACTAGTAATCAAATGTGCCAATCATGGTAAGCCAATTTCACATATATTTTAGATGGGTGCACTTGTGCTTTAGCACTGGATAGCAGTAGTAAAGTGCCCAGAGTATCAAAAACAGCAAAAAACGAGTCCAGTACACATCAACAACCTAGGAAACAGAGGCAAAAAGTTAGGGGAACCACTCCAGGGATGTCAAGTCTAACATGTGTCCCCCCCAGCTGAAAGTGGGGAGCAACTACCCAACCTCCTGGGAGTTCTCAACATTAAGGCGGAAGAATCTGGACAGACCATCTGCATTGGCTTGTTCTATGCCAGGGTGTGTTCCACCGTAAGGTCCAACCCTGTAGGGAAATGGACCACCTCAACAGTTTTGGATTCTCACCCCTCATCTATATTAACCATCTGAGGGGCTTGTGGTCTGTCTGAGCCCGGAAGTGAGCTCCAAACAAGTAGTGTCTTAGCTTCTTTAGCGCCTAGACCACAGCAAAAGCTTCACACTCTATTGTACTCTGACTACGTTCCCTGGGAAGTAACCTCCTGCTAATGAAGTCTACAGGTTGATCTAGGTCCTCTTCATTAAAATGTGAGAGTACTGCTCCTATACCATGCTCTGAGGCATCTGTTTTCACAACAAACTCCTTGGAGTAGTCAGGTGCCTTCAGCACAGGTGCTGTCCACATGGCAGCCTTCAGAGCATCAAAAGCGGTCTGGCAATCCTCTGTCCAGATCACCTTCTTGGGTTACTTTTTGGAAGTCAACTCATTCAAGGGGGAAAAAATGGTGCCATACCCCTTGACAAACCTCCTGTAATTGCCAGTTAGGCCTAAAAAGGCCCTCACCTCAGTCTGGGTCTTGGGGGGCTCCCAAGCCAGAATGGTGTTAATCTTTCGCTGCAGGGGTGCCACCTGGCCACTCCCTACCTGGTGTTCCAAATACACCACAAAGCCCTGCCCTATTTGACACTTGCTTGCCTTAATAGTGAGGCCTGCCTTTTGTAGCACCTCCAACACTTTGCAGAGGTGCTGCAAGTGTTCCTCCCAAGGGGAACTGAACACTGCAATGTCATCCAGGTATGTGGCGCTGAAGTCATCCAGCCCAGTCAACACCTGGTTGACCAACCTCTGGAATGTGGCAGGGGCTTTTTTCATCCCAAATGGCATCACTTTGAACTGGAAGTTTCCATCTGGGGTAGAAAATGCTGACCTCTCCTTGGCCCCCTCAATTAAGCCGTTACCCAGACGACAGATCAAATGTGCTGAGGTATTTGGCAGCTTCCAACCGATCGATGAGCTCATCAGCTCGGGGGATGGGGTGTGCGTCAGTTTTAGTGACCGCATTGAGGCCCTGGTAGTCCACACAGAACCAGAGCCTTTGGGACCAAGAACGCTGGGCTGGCCCAAGGACTTCTGGAAAGCTCAAATACCCCTGGGGATAACATCTTAGCCACTTCATCTTTAATGCTAGCCCTGACCTTATTAGTCACCGTGTAAACCTTCTATTTAGTGGGTGGACTGTCCCCAGTGTCCACATCATGTGTACACAAGTGGGTGTCCCCTAAAATCAAGGAGAACAGGGAGGTAAATTGACCCATTACTTGGCGACAGTCTCTCTATTGTTCTGAGGTCATGGAGGGGGAGAGGTTCACTCCCTCCACAGGCCCATCTTTTTCTCCAGCAGACAGGAGGTCAGGAAGAGGCTCACTCTCTTCCCCCACCCCATCATCTGTCGCTAGGAACATGGACAATTCAGTCCGCTCAAAGTGTGGCGTGAGTCAATTCAGATGGAGGACCCTTAAGGGGTTTCTGGGATTCCACAGGTTCACCAGATAGGTGACTTCGCTCTTGTGCTCTACCACCTCAAATGGCCCAGTCCACTTGTCCTGGAGCACCCTAGGCTCCACTGGCGCCATTACCCACACTTTTTGTCCAGGCTGAAACTCGACCAGAGTGGCATTCTGGTCATACCGCCATTTCATGTCTGCCTGGCCTGCATCCAGGTTATCTTGAGCGAGAGCTCTGAAGCGAGCAGTCTGGTTTCTGAAGGTCAGCATGTAGCTAAATACATCGGGGGAGGTTTACTGGGGGGCTTTCTCTAAGCCCTCCTTCACCAGACTCAAAGGTCCCCTGACAGGGTGGCCATACAGTAACTCAAAAGGACTAAATCCAAGCCCTTTTTGAGGCACCTCCCTGTAGGCGAGCAAAAGCATGGCAGGTGGACGTCCCACTTCCGCCTCAAGGGCTCTGACAGGCCCATGATCATGCCTTTTAAGGTGAGGTTGAATCTCTCAACCAGACCATTGCTTTGGGGGTGGTAAGGAGTGGTGAACTTATATGTTACCCCACATCCCTTCCACAGAGACTTCCTTTAAGTTAAAAATAAAGTTAGTACCCCTATCATATACCACTTCCATGGGAACCCCATGAGGTTAAACACCCCCATCAGTGCACGACCCACCACAGGAGAAGTGATTGACCTTAAAGGAATGGCTTCTAGGTACCGGGTGGCATGGTCCACCAAGACCAGGATGAACCTGTTGCCCATGGCTGTCTTGGGATGCAGAGGGCCCACAATGCCAATACCGACCATTTCAAAGAGGGTACTAACCACTGGAAAAAGTTGGAGGGGAGCCTTACATTTTCCCCCACTCTTCCCACTTGCCTGACAAGTCTGGCAAGACCTGAAATGAGCATCTGAGTGCCTGCACATTAGGGGCCAGTAAAAGTGGGTGACAAGCCGTTCAAAGCTCATGTCCTGCCCCAAATGTCCAGCTAAAGTCACACCATGAGCCAGACCCAGTAGGAAGGCTCTGAAGCACTGGGGTACCACCAACACACAGGCTGACCCAGGCACATCAACTTTAGGCTCACTATACAGGAGGCTGTCCTCCCAATAAATCAGGTAAGATCCTGGCTCCTTGCCAGCCGCTTGACCTGCAGCCTGCCGCCGCAAACCCACTAGAGAAGTGCATGTTTTCTGTGCCTCACAGAATGCCTTCCTGGTGGTCTACCTTCCGGCTGCCACTGTGACAGCTCAGGGACCCCCCCAAGCTCAGCCACCTGTTGCCATGTAGGCTCTGGGGTGTCACCCTCAGGCTCTGCCTCCTCCCAGACCGTGGGAACTTCTGGGGCCGGTTTCCCATGCCCCTTACCCTTCGTCTTTTTGTTGGTCCCCTGAGCCACAGTTTCAGGCTTCAGGGGCTCCTGACCAACCTGACAGGCTACCATTGACCTGGTGGATACGCATATCCACCAAGGCAGACCCAACATCTCCAAATGTGACCTGTGTTCTACCTCCTTGCAAGGGGAAACATCCAGGTCTTTGCCAATCAAACAATCCTAAGACCCCCCCCCATTCAAAGGGAACCTGTGCCACTCTGCATAGGCGCTCTGAGTTGTTCACTGCAACTACTTGGTAAAGTACACGGGGATCTATCTGCTCTTCAGGCACCAAGTGACTCCTCACTGTAGTCACACTGGCTCCAGTGTCTCTCAGAGCCTCCACCCTGTGCCCATTAATGGACACCCACTGTCTGTACTGTTTAGTGTTCTCAGGAACTAGGGTTCTATAGACCATCTCACTGTCCCCTAGTGAGACAAGGGTCATCTCAGCTGGCTCCCACCCACCTGGAACCAACTTCTCCCCGAGCTCTACACTGGCCAAATCCTGGGACTGAGCACCAGTGGGAGCCAGTGTACTCTTGGGGCATTTGGGGTGCCCCTCACATGACCCACCTGGTCACATGCATAGCACTTATGCTGGGGACCCCCTTCCACAGGTTTCCCTTTGGAGAACCATGGTTTCTTTTCACTGGGGGGCTGGGAGTCTATGTTGGGGCCCTTTAGAGAACTGCCCCTGTTTACTCTTATCCCCCCTTTTCTTCTGAGAGGGACCATGCTGACCCTTGGTGTGGTCTCCCCTATACCTCTTCTGGACCCTGGTGCTCTTACAGTGGTCCGCTTCCTGCACAAGCTTCCTAGGGTCAGTCAGTTTGCTGTCAATTAGGTGCTGGGGCAGCTCTGGAAAACATAAATTGTACAAGTGCTCCAAAGCATTTACATTGTAAAGCCCCTCATACGTTGTCACCTCACTGCCCTTCACCCTTCATGATAGAGTAGGTGAGCCCCTGAGAATCCGCTAAGGATGTCAGAGTATCCCTCCCCTCTAACTCAAGGTTCTTCCACAAGCCTGCCCCCAATGAGCTTTAGGGACCAGACTCATATGGAGAGCAGACTCATACCCATTGAACCACAAGAATATGTCATCCTCCCTTTTGTAATCCTTCACAAGGTCTTTAGGAATGTGCACCCTTTTCTCAGGCTGCACTGTGATATTGCTGCCACCATCCCTATTGGACTGGCTACTTTGATCCAGCTCCCTTAAGCTGAGCTCATGAGCCAGCTTTATCGTCTTCTCCTCTATGGCCATCCTCCTTTCTCCCTTTGCATCCTAAACTTCTGCAACTCCAGCTGGTGATTCCTCTCTGCCTGTCTGTCCTGTAACTCTTCAGGAGTCAGACCCTTAGATGATACACTGCCTCCTGTCCTGGAGACTCTCTCCCTGGATGTAACAGGCCCACCCACTATACCATTGTGTATAGATTGCATCACCTCACCCTCATCCTCTTCCTCTGTGTGCCCCATCAGCTTCCTTGGTTGTCACCCAGGCCCTCAGTGCCATCTGCATCTCATCCTTCCTGGTGGAGCCTTTAATGGGACAGGCAAGATTTTTGCAGAACTGCCTTAACTGAGCAACTGTATTGATCTCCAGTTTCCCTAAGTCAAAAGCAGCTCCAGCTGGGCATATTCAGATTGATACATGATGAAGAATCAATAAAAGTGCAAAGTTTCAAAGCAGAAAAAGAGTTCCCAATGAAGTTCAAAAAGTCAATAAAAGATCGACAAAAATATGGAGGAAGGAAAAAATTGAAAAAGAAAAAAAGCAGAAACAAGCTGTATGTGGTCACGTAATGGTCTGCACTGAAAACAGTAGTGTACACTTAATCACTGTATGTCAAGAACAAATACAAGTTCAAAATCTCACCGCTGATCACCGATATTAGAAATGGGGTCTTTGGTTGGAAGTCAGGTTCCCTCCTGTCCAAGCAAGGACCCTCACTCTAGACAGTGTAAAGGAGAATGATCATCAGTTAACCCCCACTCATCTCCTAGGTAGCTTGGCATGAGCAGGCAGGCTTAACTTCTGAAGCAAAGTGTAAAGTATTTGTCCCGACACACACAGTAAAACACTAATAATGAAATTGGCAGCGGGTTAAATTGGAGGATGCACCTAACCCTTATCCCCTGTTTAAGTATTCAAAAATGAAGAGACCATAAAACATATTATCATACTCATGTGTGTGCACTCATCACAGCACCCACTGCCAAGGTGCTATCCCTGAGGGGGAACCGTAGATAATAGATATTTTGATGGTGTACCACTTTTATGTACATCGAATAAAGTCCAGTTACTCAATGTCGTCACATTATTGTCTTCACTTTATTCTGCTATTCTTGCAAACAATTAAAGAAACATCAGCCAACGCATTTCATCCTCAACGCAGGACTTCTTCAGGGCTGAAATACAATAGAAATTATGCCCTAAATATGTTAAAAAACACTCATACATAACATATATAATAAAATAAAAACATCAATGTACTCCAATTAAAAACCAAACATATACAATGTAAAACACATGTATTAACACACCTTACACTTATTGCAAACATTTATACATGCACATATAATATACAACCAACAGATTAACAAAGAAAACAAAATATCTATATACACAACAAAAGGTGTACTCTAATAAAAACATTGAAAAACCACACCGTACTTTCTGTACCTCCTGAACAATCATTACCACATATAAAGATATTATAAGTAGTAATAGTCATATGTACTTCGACCCTTACAACGTGTGCCTATGATATAAATTACCCTTGGCTACCAGTGCCCAACCGCATACGCATACCTAAATGATAATGCAGAGGAGATCTAGGGCCAGATGTAGCAACCCTTTTGCGAGTCGCAAACGGCGAAAATCGCCGTTTGCGACTCGCAAACGTGGGTTTGCAATGCACAAATGCATATTGCGAGTCGGTAATCATTTGCGACTCGCAAATAGGAAGGGGTGTTCCCTTCCTATTTGCGAGTCGGAGTGGTATGCAACTCCATTTGCGACCGCGTACGCGGTCGCAAATGGAGTCGCAGTTACCATCCACTTGAAGTGGATGGTAACCCACTCGCAAATGGGAAGGGGTCCCCATGGGACCCCTTCCCCTTTGTGACTGGACCCCATATAAATTTTTCAGGGCAGGGAGTGGTCCAAGGGACCACTCCCTGCCCTGAAAAATCCGAAACTAAAGGTTTCGGATTTTTTTTAAATGCAGCTCGTTTTCCTGTGAGGAAAACGGGCTGCACTTCAAAAAAAAAAATGCTTTATTTAAAAGGCAGGTCGCTAACATGGAGGCCTGCTGACGTCAGCAGGCCTCCATGTTAGCGAGTGCCTATACTCGCAATGGGGCCGCAATTTGCGACCCACCTCATGAATATTCATGAGGTGGGTCATTGCGACCCCATTGCGAGTTGCAGTCGGTGTCTCAGACACCGTACTGCATAGCAATTTGCGACTTGCAAATTGCGAGTCGCAGGGACTCGCACTTTGCAAGTCGCAAATTGCTTTTTTTGTACATCTGGCCCCTAGTACCTTAATTAGTGCTACTTTCCTAATTTTAATTATCCAAATTAATATATCAAGATACCCATACCTTTTTTGTTTTGTTTATTTATATCAATTCACACCATGTTTGTTCAAATCGCCCATGTCCGCATTATGTTGCCTGCAAAGGGCATACTCCCTGATGTAGAAGGGAAAAACAAAATATCACTACAGAGATGCCACCGTCCAAATATTACTCAAAAACTGAAGTAAATGTAATGTGTAAAACAACGCGACTACAAACTGTTAATCATTATCAAGCAACGGACGCCATGCAAGAATTGAAGAAGTAATTGTAGTAGCAAAAAAAATTAAAAATAAAAAACCAACAATTAGATAGTTGCCGTTACTCTCAAAAGTTTATATATAGCACCATTATCAGCCCATAGGCCGCTATGAAGAACGCATACCTTCTCACATTTCAGATCATGCGCCTCTCATTACCGCAATATCAGTTGTAACAAAAGTGAGCGATTTGACCCGAGCACTCGTCAATGCTCATTTTAAAGGCTGCCGCCTTTTACCGATTATGCTATGTCAAATATAAATTGCCATGGCAACCGGTCAACATGCAAGGCCATAGGAAACCTAAATAAACATGGCAGCCATCTTGTAATAGTATCATGATTCATCTGTAAAGCAAAGTCCAGCCCGACTAACCTTACTATAATACATAGACCTATACAAAGGAAACAACACTTAGGTGGTCATTCCGACCTCAGCGGTCTTTTTTCCAGACAGCCGAGGCCGGGGGAGACAGAATACCGCCATTGCCGGCGGTATTCATGCCTCCCTATTCCGACATTTCCGCAGGGCCAGCGGACGGTAACAGTAATCGGGCAGTGACATGCGCGACGGGGCTACGCCTGGGGGCCCCTGCACTGCCCATGCCAAGTGCATGGGCAGTGCAGGGGTCCCCAGGGGCCCAGTGCGTCCCCTCACCGCCAGCCTTTCCATGGCTTGCACCGCTGCCCTGGGGATTGTGACCGCCAGGCGGAAACCTGGTGGGAAAATGGAGGGGCCGGCGGTATGGCCGTGGCTTTTGCGCCACGGTCATACTTGCTGTCGGGACACCGCCAGCCTGTTGGCTGTGTTCCCGCCAGCAAACCGCCGGCCGCCAGGGTCGGAATGACCCCCTAAGTGATTCTAATTAGCTTCACACTAAATTAGCCACTATACTTTGTAAGTGGAGGTTGAGTGAAAAAAGGCACACAAGGTACCTCATTATACATAAATATCTCACTTGCGTTGCTATCAATGTGTTAGTCATTAATCATTATCAAGCAACCCATGCCATGCAGGAATTGAGGGAATTGTTATTGTAGCAAAAATAATTCAACAGTCAACCTCTCGATAGTTTAAGTTGCTCACAAGCGTTTATAAATAACCCCACAATCAGCTGATGGACAGCTATGGAAATCGCTTACCTTCTCGCATTTCAAATGCTATCCCTCTCATCAACATAGTAGTAGCCATCGCCCAAACAAACGATTTAATCCAAGCACTCATCGATACGCGTTTTTAAAGGCTAACGCCTTTTACCCGTCATGCCATATCGGATACAAATGTCCATGACAATTTGTCGGCATACACGTCTGCAAGTAAGCTGGGTAAACCTGGCAGCCATCTTGTAATACTATCAAGATTCATTCGTCAACATAATCTGGACCGGCTCTATTATTACAAAGCATAAAAAATATATACAGAGGAGCCAGAAATTAAGCACTGAGCCACTATAAACAATGGCTTGTCCCCGTGAAGCCTAAATACGGTCACGATGATAACCAAAAATTTGTTATCCCAAATCAAAACAACAAGCAGACAAATAATAATAATCATATTCGAAAATGTATTAAATTGTTACCAACTGATAGCATCACTCAAATGAACTCTCAAGTAAGTATATTCACCAACCGTGATAAGGCCACTTTCACGCCAATCAGCTAAGCGCATTTTAACATATTCATTCAGGGGTTTCATTGGATTCTCTAAAATGCGTTCGTAACAGGCACAATCTGACAATTGTTTGTTCATTTCCTGAATGTAATCTTGTTTATCCATAATAACCACATTACCTCCCTTGTCTGCTTCCCTGGTCACTATCGTTTGGTCAGTTTTTAAAGTCTATAATGCCATTCTCTCTATTTTAGTCAAGTTGTCGCTGCTAAGTTTTTGATCAGTCAGTTTTTCCATACATTTATGCAAATCCGTAGTGACCCTCATATGGAAGAGATCAATATTCTGATGTGTTCCATGTGTTACAAATTTAGAACTTGGTTTTAAACCACTGTTTACATGTATATTCTCCTCAATATCCAAATCCTTTCTTGAATTATCAATATCAACAAAGTTATAATCAGATAATGACATCAAAAGTTGTAAATCGTAAAGGTCAGAAACAGAATGAGATGGTGCAGGAGACAACTCTGCTGGCAATGCTGGTGACATATGAATAGAGTTAAAATTATCCTTTAATTTAAGTAGACGTGTGAATTTAAACAAATCAACAAAAACCTCAACAGGGTAATTCATTTGTGTGGGGCAAAAACCCAATCCTTTACTCCAAATTATACATTCCTCTTTATTAAGCAAGCAATTAGACAGGTTGACAATAACCAATTTCTTGTCGTGTATTCTATGATCCAATTCTAAGGATGCCTTCGATGTAACAGTATTCACTAATTCATATGTTGCTAGTTTTTCTTGGTCCGTGTTTGTACCCCTTGGGGATCTGATCTTATGTTTTTGCCTCCATCTTTTACAACCCCTTCTGGTTTTTCTTTTCTAAGCAATTTGTGCCCCAACCTTAATCTTTCCATTTTCACTAAAAAAGGCTATGTACTCTGTACTAGAGAGGGTGATGTGACTCCTTCATTTGAGGCTGTACTCGCCAATGAAACCATAGAACTTGAACTAGCTGAATTAGTATCAGTAATTTCCCCACGTGTTCTTTTGGCCACCTGGGGTTCTCAGATTATCATATTTGTGTGCAAATGTATAGATCCTTCCTTCCTTATAATCCATATCATCACGTTTGATTTTCCGTAAATTCTTCTCACACAAATATATCTGATGTTCCTTCATTATTTTGTCCAAGATTTCATAGTTCCTTTTTATAGCATCCTTTGGGTTCATGATTTCAATACTCTTTTCCATTTTATCTATTTCAACCTGCAGTTTCATAGTTTTTTCTCTGAATGTTTGATTAATATACGCATCATTGTAAAGGAAGCATTCTGCAAATGTTCCTCCCATTTCATCAATGATTCTTCATCCAGATCTTCAAATGTCGGGAGGATTTTCAATCCTCGCGGAATTTTCTTATTCTCTAGGTACTTTTGCAATGTAGTACCATCCCACCACCTGCCCATCTCCTGTTTCTTCAATCTCTCAAGTTTTTGAAATTTAACCCTAAATCCCTCTTGGCCTTTAGCCCTCATATCAATTCCATCCTGTACATCCTGATTAGAAAAGAGGTCCCCTGCCATTTCTTCCTGTTTATCCCTGAAATGTGACATATTATAAAATAAAATAATAACTCTGGTGGGGTAGTGCAAAGGAGACCCTTCTACAAAGACACTAATAATTAAGTTGGCAGCGGGGGATGCACCTAACCCCTATCCCCTGTTTAAGTATCCAAAAATGAAGGAAATATATATAGATATGTTGTTCCTTTGTTAATATGTTGGTTATATATCATATGTGCATGTATAAATGTTTGCAATAGGTGTGAGGTGTATTAATACATGTGTTTTACATTATATATGTTTGTTTTTTAATTGGAGTGCATTGATGATGAGTGTCCCTTCTCTGTATGTTTTGCTACTAGACTAAGGCCCTCATTACAACCCTGGTGGTAAATCCACTCATCTCCGTGCTGACGGGCGTCAAGATACCATGGGCGTGGCGGAAATCCATGACGTTACGACCCATATCTCGTAATCCACCACAATACAGACACCCACACAAGTCCGCCACACCAAAGGTCAGTGATAAACTGGCGATACCAAAATCTACACGGTCATGCCAACAGGAATACGCCCACACTATCACAACCCAGAAATCAACGCGGTGGTCTTTCACCCGTGGTAATCCACTGGCGGTACACACCGCCTCGCTCAAAATATACACACACTTACAAAACACAACCACATTGGACAATTCAAAATACACACACCTGATACACATACACATACCACACCCACACACCGACACCACTATAAGACACACACTCACATTACCCAAAACCCCTTAAATTGACATTTATTTTAAGACGCACAGAGAGAGAGAATAGCAAACACAACACCAGCATCCACAGGCACACAACACCATCACTCATACAACATCCACGCACCTCAAAGAACACACACCAACACAACACATCACACAGCACAACAAACAGCACCTCACAAATCACTCACACCACATTATGGCACCTCAAAGACACCCCAGGTTTTCTGAGGAGGAGCTCAGGTTCATGGTGGAGGAGATCATCCGGGTCGAGCCACAGCTTTTCGGATCACAGGTGCAGCAGACCTCTATTGCTAGGAAGATGGAGCTATGGCGGAGAATTGTCAACAGGGTCAACGCAGTGGGACAGCACCACAGAACACAGGATGACATCAGGAAGAGGTGGAATGACCTGTGGGGGAAGGTGCGTTCCGTGGTATCCAGACACCAGGTAGCAGTACAGAGGACTGGCGGTGGGCCCCCACCTCCTCCCCCACAACTAACAACGTGGGAGGAGTAAGTCCTGGCAATCGTGCATCCTGAGGGCCTCGCAGGAGTAGGTGGAGGACTGGACTCTGGTAAGTCAAATCTTTACTACTACATCCCCCACCCTACCTGCATGCCATCACAAATTCATACCCCTGCTCTCGCCCCATCACTCCACCACCTCACATATGCCCTACCATCACAACCCACCCATCCCAATACCAAGCCATGCATGCAACACCTATGCATGGACCCCCATCACCAAAGCATGTCCAGTACAGATACCCACCCAGACCCCAAAATCACTAATCACACAAGGGCAAACACAATAATGCAAGCACAGGAGTAGAGGGTAACTCACCCATTGCACAAGATGGCATACACAGATACAATAACTATGCATTTACACCCCAACAGGACCCATACCCAATGTCACCGGACAGGAGGTGCCAGACATATCCAGTCCCCCCACAGAAGAGGCCCACATTGATGACAGCAGTACTGCATGCCTGGTTCAAGATGACCAGCCCAGCCCATCAGGGAACTCTGGATATTCGGTTCCCCTGCCACAGTCAGAAACCACCACTGAACCTCCCCCCTCAGGAAACACCACCACAGCACCCACCCAGCGGGCCCATCCCTCTGCCCCCAGGACACGTCAATCAGCAGTGTGTCCACCACTACAGGGACCCCAGGCAAATCCACCAACCCAAGACAATCAGGGACTTGGGGTCAGTGGCAGTGGGCACATGGTTCAGGGGGCAGAGGCACAGAATAACAGGGAAGCTGGGAGGACTGCTGTGCGACAGGGGGAGGACAAGCCCAGGGAACCCACTCTCCACGAGGCACTCTCCAACATCATGGGAGCATGCCATCGTTCCCAGGAGACCATGGGCACAGTACTGGCCAAGTTTCAGGAGACCCAGCGGCTGCAGGATGAACACTACCTGGGATCAGGGAGGACTTGAAGTCCATCAACACCATCCTGGTCACCATTGCAGGGGTGCTGGCAGACATGGCCAACACCATGAGGGACACAGTGGCATACAAACGGGCCCCTGACACTAGCCTGAACGATGAACAACCCTCCACCCCTGCCGGCACTAGTGGACAGGAGGTCCAGCACCCCACCCCCTGCAGAAGGAGAACCAGCCTGCAAACGGTCTCTGAGATCCAGGAACAAGACAGAGAACATTGCCAAGACCCCCGCCAGGAAATAACACTCTCCTGATTATCACCCTTTTGTCCCACTATGTCACCCTGACAACTTTGAACTGCCATAACTCCACTTCCTATGCCCCCTTGGACAATGCACCTGTGATACCAAGAGACTGGACTTTACCATGGACATTCCCCCACCATCACCCCAGCCCATTGCACAGCCCCCTCCACTTATTAGCATAGAAATAAACACCCTTGAATTACAAATCAATCTGGAGTCAGTCTGTACTTTCACAAATGTGTAATTGCAACCTCTCAGAAAAATAGCAATGTCAATGTTCATGTTCACATACCAATGTTCAACAGTTGTTGGGCATCAGTAAACATAGCAGAAGGCAGAAAGTGGGACCCAGATCTGTGAAATGGAAAGACAACGTGACATGTCAGGGTCCATACACAGAGGTAAAAAGGCTGATTCATGCAATGTCCAACAGTAGTATGATATGAGAGGAGCAGTGGCAGTCTCTTACCAGTGTCTCACTGGAAGTATTGCAAGATGTTGTTGTTTTGGTTGTCTATATCTTCTTCTCCTGCCTCCTCTTCTTCACTGTCCACAGGCTCCACAGCTGCCACCCACAAGACCAACATAAGGCCCATCCTCCTGCAGAAAAGGCACCTGGCGTCACTTCAGTGAGTAGTATAGGGAGCCACCTGTCAGATGGAGGCACCAGAATCTGGGCTTCAGGAGGCCAAAGGTGCGCTCTATCATCCTCCTAGTTCACCCCTGTGCCTCATTGTAGCGTTCCTCTGCAATTGTCCTGGGATTCCTCGCTGTGGTCAGTAGCCATGACAGGTTGGGGTAACCAGAGTCTCCTGCAAATATCGAGGGACAACTGTTAGACATCCTCCAACCCTTAGGGACTCACCCATACCCAGACACCAATGGCAACTGTGTTGGGACCTAGGGCTCACCTATTAGCCACACACTGTGCCTCTGGAGTTGCCCCATCACATAAGGGATGCTGCTATTCCTCAAAATGTAAGCGTCATGCACTGAGCCAGGATACTTGGCATTCACATGGGAGATGTACTGGTCTGCCAAACACACCATCTGCACATTCATAGAATGGTAGCTTTTGCTGTTTCTGTACACCTGGTCATTCCTGCAGGGGGGTGACAAATGCCACATGTGTACCATCAATGGCACCAAGGATGTTGGAGATGTGTCCCAGGGCATAGAAGTCACCTTTCACTGCGGGCAAATCCTCCACCTGAGGGAAAACGATGTAGTTGCGCATGTGTTTCCGCAGGGCAGACAACACTCTGGACAACACGTTAGAGAAAATTGTCTGTGACATCCTTGGTGCCATGGCCACTGTTGTTTGAACGGACCCACTGGCCAGGAAATAGAGTACTGACAGGACCTGCACTAGAGGGGGGATTCCTGTGGGATGGCGGATAGCTGACATCAGGTCTCGCTCCAACTGGGCACCCAGTTCATGGATTGTGGCACAATCAAGTCTGTAGGTGATAATGATGTGTCTGTCTTCCATTGTTGCAAGGTCCACCAGGGGTCTGTATACCGGAGGATGACGCCATCTCATCACCTGCCCCAGTGGAAGTGCCTTATGGAGGAGAAGGGTGAGCAGAGGGTCATACACCACATAGGTTTCACATAGGTCTTTAGAACAATTGTGATGTAATCGGTGTGTGGCGCTGTCTGTTCGTATTCCTGGCCAAAAGTGCTGTGACAAAGTTAGTTGCCCTGCCATGTGCCCACCTGAAGTGGCAGCTGCCTGACCTGTAAGGAGGGACAAGGGGAAATGAGGTAACTGCGCTGGCGTTGTGCTGCGTCGCGGTAGGCGGTCGAAGACCGCTGCGCAAATCAGCATTGGTTATCATTGGTCCCTATAGGTTCTAGGAGCCAATGACGATGTACGCCGGCGGTGACGGTACGCACCGCCGCGAACGTGACCGCCATTTTCTATCTTTTCACTCACTTGATACCTGACCTTCAACAGGAGAGGACCTACACTACAAGTGCTGCTGTGACCTGAGTCTGGAAGCGACAATGGCTACAGTGTCTGGGGAAAGGGCCCCTGCCTTCACCGCCGAGGAGTTTGACAAGCTGGTGGCTGGGGTCCTCCCCCAGTACATGCTACTCTACGGTCCTCCAGACAAACAGGTGAGTACACTGTGAGCATGATGCATGGCACATGAATGTATGGAGTGGTGTGGATGGAAGATACGGGGGGAACGGAGGCCAGCATGTGAGGATGGTCAGTGTATGTTTTTATGGGCCAGGGTGGGAGGTGTGTAGCCAATGAATAAGAAGAACCGGACGGGAGAGTAACATCCATTCTTACTTCACTTTTCCTCTAGGTCAGTGCCCACCAGAAGAAGGACATTTAGCGTGCCATCGCTAAGGAAGTGTGGACCCTGGGGGTCTACCATAGACGGAGCACCCACTGCCGCAAAAGATGGGAGGACCTGCCCCGCTGGAGCAAGAAGACGGCGGAGGCCCAGCTGGGGATGGCCTCCCAACGTGGAAATGGTGCCCCCCTGATGTACTGGATCCTGGTGGTGGCATATCCTGGATGGGCACTTGAGGGCACCACAGCAGCCACAACGGGGTGAGTACAGTCTCATTCAGCTGACTCTGCGTGCTTTATGAGGTTTCTGGGTGGGGGAATAGGGCTGTGGGTTCCCCTAGGACAGGGCAAACGTGCCAGGGTAGATCCATTGTTTGGCAGGCTCAGTGGCACTCCAAATCCAAAGGTGGTAGTGGCCCTCTACACCTAGTCAGGCTCCTGTGGGTTCCACTTGTGCATCAAATGGGTCTAGGCAGAGTCCCCCATGGGCATGTGCTTTTCCCCTGACATGTTAGGGCATGGGCTAGTGCATAGGGCTGCTCCCTGTGTGTTGTGTCCGCCAATGGTAGTGGTGTTGCAGGCATTGACCATGTGTCTCTTCTGTCTTTCCTCCCCTTTTTGTTTTGTCACCATGTCCTTGTGTGCATTAGCATCACCTGGCGGAGGAGCATTGGCACCGGAGCAGGAGGGAGCTGCAACCAACATGGCCCTCAAGGGTGAATGTATGGAGTCTGAAGGCACCAGTGGGACGGAGGGCGAGGGGAGCTCCACGACGGGGACAGGAGGAGACACCAGCGACTCCTCCTCTGATGGGAGCTCCCTTGCGGTGGCGGGCACTTCTGTGCCCACCACATCAACAGGTACAGCCGCCACCCCCCTACCAGCACCACCCTCCCAGCAGCCCCTCAGCATGGTTCCCATGCCCGCTCACCGAGGAGGGTGGGCATCTCCTTCGCCCCAGGCACCTCAGGCCCTGCCCCAGTCAGCCCTACTGCCCTCAGTAAGGAGGCTATTGACCTCCTGAGATTCCTCACTGTTGGGCAATCAGCCATTTTGAATGCCATTCAGGGTGTCGAGAGGCATTTGCAGCAAATAAATGCACACCTGGAGGGCATTCATTCTGGCGTGGCAGCCTTACAGAGAGCATTTCAGGCTCTGGCCTCAGCACTGATGGCAGCCATTGTCCCTGTGTCTAGCCTCCCCCTCCAACTTCCACTACCCAGACCCAATCCCCTCTACCTCAGCCTATCCCAAGCACACCATCAGACCAGCATGCACACTCATCATGGCAAACATAAGCACCACACATCCCACTGGCACTTACACAAGCACCATCCCCATGCAGACACGCCAACATCCACTGCCTCCACTGTGTCCCCCTCCTCCACGTCCCCCTCCTCCCTCCCACTCTCGTCTCAACTCACACCTGCATGCACTACATCCTCAGCCACTACCCTCCATCACCAGCACGCCCATTACCACACACCGCTCATGTGCAATCACCACTCCCACTAACATTCACACGTCCACTGTGTCCTCTCCCAGTGTGTCTGTGAGCCCTCCTCCCAAACTACACAAATGCAGGCACACACCCACTTAACAGCCATCCACCTCACAACAGCCTCCAACCCATGCACCTTCACCCAAACTCAGCAGACGTACACCTCCTATAACCACTACCTCTTCCTCCACTCCCAAACCCCCTCCATCTTCCCGTCCCAGTATGTCTAAAAAACCTTTCCTGGCTAACATTGACCTCTTCCCTACACCTCTCCCCCCGTCCTTCCCCTAGGGCCAGGATGTCCAGATCCCAGCCCAGCACCTCAGCCACTAAATCCTCAAGCACTGTGGTCCCTGCAAGTCCAGTAACATAGTGGGCGGCACCCATCAGGGCTGCCAGTGTGCCACCTAGCGAGGCCAAGGATCACCCTATTCCGCCACCTGCTAAGGTGAAGAAGGGGCCCATATGTCGTAGGGAAAAAGCCGCACCAACCACCCAGCAAGGACTCCTCCAAGACAAAAGAGGACAGTGCCAAGGTCCCAGCAGCGACTTCCAAGGTGGGTAAGGGACACAAGGCTAAAGGGAAGTCAGCTCAGGGCACGGAGCCTCCGGGTGAGGGACTGGTGTCATCCCTTCTGCCAAACAGAACAGCAACCTGTACAGCGGTGGCCACCACCGAAACCACCGCCACCTGCACCGCCACCTGCACGTCTGCTGCCTCTGCAGCAGTCCCCAGCATCATCCGCAGTGGGCAACCGTCCTGCTGTCTCTCTCCACAGGTGCTGACACATGCACCACCGGCAGCATCTCCGCCACAGACACCGCCGCAACCACCGCCACCTGCCCCGCGACGTGCACAGGCAATGCCACCACAGCCGACATGTACAACATTCCCAGTGGGCAGCCGTCCGAGGCTGCAGGAGACGTCCTGGACACTGCACAGACTACATGAGGCACCACAACCAGCACTGTTAGTACCAGCAGTTGGCAGGCACAGTCGCAGCAGGGTGGAGTGTGTCTCTGATTCCATGGAGTATCATACTACCTGTTCCCAGGAAATCTTGTGGCACACACACCCAGGTGAGGGAATGGCAACTGCCACACAGCATGTGTAGCACTCTGGGCACCATGCCCCCTCCAGAACCAGTGGAGAAAAGCATCCACTACCCCAGTCCTTGGCAGGATGAAGCACTCTGGGAACAAAGCCCCCTCCAGGACCAGTGGAGAAAAACATCCATTAAAGAGACTGTGGCTTTGCACTCCCCAGGACCAATCAGTGGGCAAACCACCCACTTGAAAGACTTGTGAGACTGTGGCTTTGGGCTCCCCAGGACCAATCAGTGGGCAAACCACCCACTTGAGAGACTTGTGAGACTGTGGCTTTGCACTCCCCAGGACCAATCAGTGGGCAAACCAGCCACTTGAGAGACTTGTGAGACTGTGGCTTTGCACTCCCCAGGACCATTCTGTGGGCATGGAGCCCCCTCCTCCAGCAGTGGTGTCGTCCGTTCATCCAGCTGAGGTGCCCCCCTCCCCTTCCCCCTGAGGTGCCTGTTTATTTTCAACCTGATGCCCCAGCAGTGTTCTCTCCGTTTAGAGGCCGGTATCATGTGTGGGCTTCATCCATGCATTTTGGGACCTCTGGTCCATGGACAATGAATGGAACACTATCCGGACTTGTGTAGATGCTGTACATATTTGTATATTTTGATATTTTACAGACCTGTTTCCCTATCTGGATTTTCAATGATGACACTCGTTACAATCATTTTATTTTGTCCTTGCGTTCTTTCAGGGGGTGACGGGGTGTAAATGTGATATTGATGCATGTATTTGTGTGTCTGGTGTTGTGGGTGAGGGAGGAGTGTTGCATGTAGTGTGTGTGTGTCACTCTCTTTTTCCTCCCCACCGTGTGTTAGGTGCAGTACTCACCGTGGTCGTCGCCACCGTCTTTGCTTCTCCTGGTAGAAGAGGAGGTAAACCAACATTGGTAACACCTGTAACTCAGGCTCCATGGCGTCCTGGTTCCTCGTAGGGTGTCGAAAGGTGACTGGTTTCCCTTCTGTGTACTGTTTCTGCCGTGCTTTTGATGGCATTGGTACCGCCCTGGAAAAGGTGGCAGATTGGTGCCTTGTAATACAGTGGGTGGTACATTGTCTTTCGTCTGTCTGTTGGCTGTTACCGTCGCGGTGTTTGTTTCTACCGCTGTGATGGTCGGAGTGTTAAAGTGGCTGTCTGTGTTGGTGGTTTTTGCCATGGTCGTGATTCCATTTTTTTCTTCCGCCGGCCTGTTGGCGGTATTACCTCCACTTTAACACCGACCGCCAGGGTTGTAATGAGGGCCTAAATCGACTAGTTATTGTTAAGTATGCAACGTTTTTATTTTATTATATATGTTATGTATGAGTGTTTTTTAATATATTTAGGGCATAATTTCTATTGTATTTCAACCCTGAAGAAGTCCTGTGTTGAGGACGAAACGGGTTGGCTAATTGCTTGCAAGAATAGCAGAATAAAGTGAAGACAACAATGTGACGACATTGAGTAACTGGACTTTACTCAATGCATATAAAAGTGGTGCACCATCAAAATATCTATTACACACAGTAATACAGTGAATCACTACAAAATGACACAACACAGGTTTAGAAAAATAGGTAATATTTATCTAAACAAAACAAGACCAAAATGACAAAAAATCCAACATACACAAGTCAAAATATGAATTTTCAAAAGAATAAAAGTCTTAGGCCCATATTACGATCCTGGCAGTGGGTGATAAAATGGTGGTAATACCGCCAATAGGCTGGCGGTAAGTACCACCAAATTATGACCATGGTGGTGATATATCCCATAGACAGCCAATCTACCACACCAACCGCCAGGGCGGAAACAACAGCCACTACAGCGAACAAAGTTTTGCCCACCATATTTTGACCCTGCAAACTGCCACCTTTTCCGGGGCGGTACAAAAGCCAACAAAAGCCTTGCAGAAACAGAGCACAGAAGTGAAAAGACTCACCATTGGAGATACAGGGAAGAACCACGCCACTATGAAACCAGAACTGCACGTTTTCCCGATGATCTTCTTTGTCATGCTCCACCACGAACACCAACACCGACGAAGAGGACGACGGTGAGTACAGCCGCCTAGCACACAATGGAGGGTGGGAGGAAAACAAAAGTGACATACACACACACCACATACACCAGACACACAACCAGCTGCACTACAAAAAGAATTTGACCCCGAAAATCGGCACAATAGTGCAAGGACAACAGGAATTAACGAAAGTGACTGTAATCAGTTCAACATCAAAATTAATAATCCGATTTGGCAATGAAACAGATATGTACACATGTATAAAAAAGGACACTGCCCAGTCCAAAGTTCAAAGGGCCCACATGGCCACAGGGCACAGTCGAAGGCCCAACTCGAATCTGGACCACATCCGGATAGAACACTGCAGGAGCATCAGTTTGCAAATAGGCAGGCACCTCAGGGGGAGGGAGGGCAACTCAGCCAGATGTGGGAAGAAGCCCACTGGTTCTGGAGGGGGTAACATGCCCATTGCTCTTTGTCCTGAGGAGTGCAAGGCCACAGTCTCTCGAGTGGGTGTCTTGCCCACTGGTTCTGGAGGGCACAATATGCCTATTGCTTTGTCCTGAAGAGCACAAGGCCACAGTATCTTGAGTGGGTGTCTTGCCCACTGTTTCTGGAGGGGGCAACATACACACTGCTCTTTGTCCTGGGAAGTGCAAGGCCACAGTCTTGTGAGTGGGTGACTTGCCCACTGGTTCTGGAGGGGGCTGCCCGCACAGCATCCCCTGGAGAGTGGACTACATGGCGTCCGCTGGCAGTGATGGCTGCATGCTGGTGGTGGTTGGGGGAGGCTCCTGGGCAGCCCCTGCACTCACTGATGCCTGCATGCTGGTGTTGGTTGGGGGAGGCTCCTGGGCACCCCCAGCACTCATTGATGGCTGCATGATGGTGGTGGATGGAGGAGGCTCCTGTGCAGCCCTTGCACTCACTGATAGCTGCACATCCACAGCTGGCGGTGAGGGCCCCGTGACAGCTACTGGTGGCGGTGGTGTTTGTCTGTCAGATTCTGTTGGCGTAGAGTGACTCTTGTCCTCCTGGTCATGGGTTGGGGATCCCTTACCCTTCCTGGCAGGGGTGGATGGGCTCTTCCCCTCTCTACCTGGTGGTGCAGGCTCCTTCCCCTTCCTCACAGCTCGTGCAGGCTCCTTCCCCTTCTTCCCAGCTGGTGCAGGCTCCTTCCCCTTCCTCACAGCTGGTGCCAGACTCTTCCCTTTCATCCCAGGTGGTGCAGGATCCTTCCCCTTCTTCACAGCTGGTGCCGGACATTTCCCTTTCACCCCAGGTGGTGCTGGCTCCTTTCCCTTCAGTGTTGTTGGTCTTGTATCCCTACCACCATGAGGAGTTGGTGCTGCCACTGTCCCAGTGGACTGCTTGGCTGTGGTGCTGGGTTGTGTCCTTGGTTCCCTGCCAATACATGCAGGATGGGGGGGAGAGGGAGGGAAGAGGTCAATCTGGGAAAGGAAAAGCTTTTTAGGGACATTGGGGCAGGAGGAGGGAGCAGGAATGGGAGTGGAGGATGAGGGAGTGGTTGTTGGAGGAGTATGTCTGCTGGATTTGGGTGCAGGTGCATGGGCTGTATGCTGTTGTGAGGTGGATGGCTGTTGGCTGTCTGAGTGCTTGTGTTTGTGTCCGTTAGGAGGGGGGGACAGACATGGTGGGAGAGGACACAGGGGACGCATGCATGGATGTTATACAGGTGTCTGACAGCGAGGTGTGTGTTCTGCTTGGTGTGGTGATGATGTTGGTAGTGGATATTGATGTAGTGCATGCAGGTATGAGTGTGGAAGTAACTGCCATCAAGGGTGTCAGGGTCCATCAGGCACCCCTTCTTCATTGGGAGGCCATTCCCCAGCTGGGCCTCTGCAGTTTTCTATACCCAGCGTCTCAGGTCCTCCATCAGTTTCCAACAGTGAGTGCTCCTCCTGCCATAGACCCCCAGGGTCTGCACATCCTTGGCAATGGCATGCCATATTCCCTTTTTTTGATGGGCACTGACCTGCAAATGCAATATAGACAGGAGAACACCATTAGATAAACAGTCCAGCCTGTCACTAAAATAGCCCACCATACCCGTTTCTATCACCATTGGCACACACATAGCCCAGCGCACACCATGTACATCGCCAAAAGGAAATCCACCCCCTCCTACACGATGCCTGCACACACAACTCCATGAATTCATGCCACATGCATTGTGCCCACAGTGCACTCACCTGTTGGTCTGGAGGCCCATACAGCTGTCCATACTGGGGTAGGACCCCATCCACCAGTCGCTCCAACTCCTCTGAAGTGAAGGCTGGGGCCCTTTCCCTGGTCACACGGGCCATGGTAGGTTCCAGACACAGGTCACAGCACACAATATGAAAGGTCAGGAAATAAGTGAGGAATGTGAAATAAAATGGTGGTCACGTCCGCGGCAGTGTACACCATCACCGCTAGCATAGACCCCCATTGGCCACTGTACCCCACAGGGCCCAATTTAAACCAATGAGGAATTGCACGGCGGTTCATAACCACCCACCGCCACAGCGCACAACGTCTGCGGCATTACCTCACTTCCACCTGTCCCTCCACACAGGACAGGCGGTCGGCAATTCAGGGGGGGTGAACAGGTCTATCGATAATTTCGGCGTCACAGAATTTATAGGCACATACTTTTAAATTACACTGTCCCAAAACATGATTGCATGATGTGGACTTCTGATGTGGTATAGTTGTTCCAATTGTGACAGCCTACTCACTCTTGTGTCCCTTAGATACCTACCGCTGCAAATGAATATGAGATGGAGACATACCCCCGTGTACAGACCCCTGGTGGACTTGGCTACACTGGAGAACAGGCACATTATACTCACCTAAAGACTAGTCAGGGCCACGATCACAGAGCTGTGTGCCCAGTTGGAACCTGACCTGATCTAAGCTATCCGTCATCTGACTGGAATCCACCCTCCTGTGCAAGTCTATCAGTGCTCCATTTCTTGGCAACTGGTTCTTTCCAAGTGACAGTGGGCTTGGCAGCAGGAATGTCAGTCCAATGTTCTCAATAGTGCTGGCAAGAGTCTTGTCTTCCCTGATAGAACACATGTGCAGCTAATGAACAGGTGTACAGGAATCAGAAGAGTTTCCACTCCATGAATGTGTGGAAGGTGTGCTTGGCGGACCAGTACATCTCCCACGTCAATGCTAAGTATCCTGGGTTGGTGCATGATTCCTTTGTCCTAAGGAATAGCAACATCCCAAATGTGATGACCCAACTATAGAGGCACAGGGTATGGCTAATAGGTGAGCCCTGGTCCCCACCAAGTGTATGTTGGTTAATGCCTATGCTGTTGGCCAAATAGGATAGTGTGTGGCTAAATGTTGTCCCTCAATATCTGCAGGTGACTCTGGTTACCCAAACATATCGTGGCTGTTGACCCTGTGAGGAATGCCAGGACAAAGGCAGAAGAATGTTATAATGAGGCACATGGGCAAAACAGAAGGATAATTGAGAGAACCTTTGGCCTCCTGAAGGTCAGGTTCAGGTGCCTCCATCTGACAGGTGATCCCTGTGCTACTCACCAGAAAAGGTCTGCTAGATAGTAGTGGCATGCTGCATGTTGCACAACCTGGCCCTAAGATGCCATGTACCTTTTTTGCAGGAGGTGGAGACTGGCGATTGCCTTGTGGCAGCAGTGGACAGTGAGGATGAGGAGGCAGAGGATGAGGATGTGGACAACAGAAGTTTAGTGATCCGTCAGTCCTTCCAATGACACACAGGTGAGACAGTGCAACTTCTCATTTCTATGTCTATTGGTATATTCTGTGTGGCATTGGCATGCTGGCATTACCCACTACTTCCCCCTACTTCCTGTTACCTATGGATATTCATTTTACAGATGTTGGTGATATGGCAACAATTTCCTGATGTGATCACAACAGCTAGCAACAGGTCATTCATCTATGCTCACACTATGTACAGTTAATTTGCAATGGTTGTAGATGTTTCAATCAATTTAATTTTACAATGCATGAAATACTAGTAGTCAAGTTTTATCAAAGGGTGTTTATTGCAGTGCTGAAATATAGAGGGAAATGTGCAATGCAATGGGGTGATGATGGAGGAAAGTCCACGGTATTGTTCCAGTCTGTTTGTAGCGCAGGTGTAGTATCCATGGGGACATAGGAAGGGGAGCAATGGCATGTTCAAGGTGGACAAGGTGACAGTGTGGGACACAAGGGGAATGATCAGGAGAGTCTAATTTCCTGGCGGTGGTCTTGGCAAGTATCTCTGGCTTCTGACTGGTTCACAGGGAATGTTTGCAGGGTGGTTCACCTTCTGTAGGAGGAAGGATGCTGGTGGCCTGTGGGTCCTGTGGCGGGGCCTCCTGGCCACTAGCAGCAGCGGATGTGGAGGGCTGTTCAGATGACTGGCTAGTGTTAGGGGCCCACTGGTGTGCTGTTGCCTTCCTCATGATGTTGGCCACGTCTGCCAGCACCCCTGCTATGGAGATCAGGGTGGTGTTGATGGCCTGCAAGTCCTCCCTAATCCCCTGATACTGTCTCTCCTTCAGCTGTCTGTTCTCCTGCACGTTGTCTAGGATCTGGCCCATTGTGCCCTGGGAATGTTGGTAGGCTCCCAGGATCTCGGTGAGTGCCTCCTGGAGAGTCAGCTCCCTGGGCCTGTCCTACCCCTGACACACAGCAGCCCTCCCAGTGTCCCTGTTGACCTGTGCCTCTGTCCCCTGAACGGTGTGCCCACTGCCACTGACCCTAGATCCCTGGTTGTCTTGTGTGTGAGGTGTGGCCTGGGGTCCCTACACAGGGAGGCACACTGCTGATTGACGTGCCCTGGGGACAGAGGTGCGGGTACGCTGTGTGGGTGCTATGGTGTTGGTTCCTGATGGGGGAGGCTCTGTGGTGGTCTGTGAGTGGGCTTGGGTGACCGGCTGTCCAGTTATCCCTGATGGGCCAGGTAGGTCCTCCAGAATCAGAAGTCCAGAGTTACTGTCATTACTGGGGATCTCTTCTGTTGGGGGGCTGGATTGTGGTGGCACCACCTGTCCACTGACATTGGTTGGGGTACCTCTGGGGATGTAAATGTTGTATTATGCTTCAAGTGTATGACATTTGTAGCTTCCCCTCTATGGTTGCTGTTACCCTGCCAGCTTTTGCTTGTGTATATTGGTGTATTGTGGGATTATTAGTTTCCCTATGCTGTGCATGCTTTAATGATGGGTGTCCATGCAGGGCTGGGAGGGGTATCCATGCATTGGTACAGAATGCAGGGCCTGGCATTAGGATTAGTAAGATGTGTTGGTGGAGTGTGTGGGATGTGGTGGAGTGATGGGAGTGAGGGTGTGTGAAAGCATTCAGGTATGGGGGGTGATAATTGTTAAATGTTAACTTACCAGTGTCCAGTCCTCCGGCACCTCCAGCGAGTCCCTCAGGATGCAGTAATGCAAAGACTTGCTCCTCCCATGCTGTGAGCTGTGTGGGAGGACGTGGGGGTCCACTGCCAATCCTCTGTATGGCGAGCTGGTGTCTTGCTGCAATGGAACATACCTTCCCCCGTAAGTAGTTCCACCTCTTCCTGATGTCGTCCCTTGTACTTGGGTGCTGTCCCACAGAGTTCACCCTGTCCACGATTCTCCGCCATAGCTCCATCCTCCTTGCTATGGATATTTGCTGTATCTGTGCTCCAAAGAGCTGTGGCTCTACCCTGATGATTTCCTCCACCATGACCCTTCACTCCTCCTCAGTGAAATGGGGGTGCCTTTGTGGTGCCATGGTGTTGTGTGAGGTATGTTGGTGAGGGTGTGTTGGGTAATGTGGTGGAGTGTGTGATTTGGAGTGCGTGAGGGGTGTATGTGGCGTGTGTGTCTAGTTGTCTCTGTGCTCTTTTTCTCAGTCTCCTGGTGGCAATTGTTGTTCGTAAGGGTTTGTGGGTAATGTGGGTGTGTGTTTTATAGTGGTGTGGGTGTGTGGGTGCGGTGTGTATATGAATGCCAGGTGTGTGTATTTGGTAGTGCCCAATGTAGTGTTGTTTTGCAAGTGAGTATCCATTCTGAGCACGGCGGTGTGTACCGCCACTGGTTTACCACCATTGAATGTCCGCCGTGGTGATTTGTGGGTCGTAATGTGATGGGCGTTGTTCTGTTGGCGTAACGGTATGGGTTTTGGGACCACCACTTTATCACTGGCCTTTGGTCTGGAGGATTTGTGTATGTGGCTGTAGTCTGTCGGATTGGTGTGTGTGTGTATCATATTATGGTGAATGAATATTCACCAGCACGGCGGTAAGTTGGTGGTCGTCAGCATGGCGGTAAGCGGGATTTACCCCTAATGTCATAATGAGGGCCTTAATCATTAAGTGAGAATACTATTGTTACACAAAGCACCTGGTTAGCATAAAAAATAATGCCGCACGGGCGAGAGTGGGTCGGAAAAGTCAGCAATGCCTCGATTCCTTACTCACAAATGAGGCCGTGCATCATTTCCTTCTCTGGTTGGGTCGGCAATGCGTTGTTTTTTTCCCTTGCAAGAGAGCAATGCATCAATTTCCAGACAGGCATCTCGGACCACGCAGAGTCAGATTGACTTCGATGTCCTGAGACGATGCATGGAAAATCAGGTCACACGGTGTTAGAAAACTGCGCTTGGGTTTGCATTGTTATCAGTCTCTGTATTTGGGTGTTTCATGTCATCTCTCCAGCCACGTTGCATCGATCTCGCAGATGAAATGCAGGTGGACTGTCGTGAATTTCCCTGCACGGCATTCTGTGTGTAAATTTCCAGTTCTCGTTTGCTATCTTCACCTTTCAAGGGCCCCTGGACTGAATAGGGCACCACTTGGCAGGGCAGGAGTCTCAGCAGAGAGTCCAGGTGCTGGCAGGAGAAGTCTTTGATGGCCCTGAGACTTCAACAACAGGAGGTAAGCTCAGTTCAAGCCTTTGGAGATTCTTCTGAAGCAGAAATGCACAACAAAGTCCAGTCTTTGTCCCCTTTCACAGGCAGAAGCAGCAACTGCAGGATAGACCAACAAAGCACAGTCACAGGCAGGGGCAGCACTTCTCCTCAGCTCTTCTCCTTGTCAGAGGTTCCTTTTGATTCCAGAAGTGATCTGATTTCCAGGGGTTTTGGGTCCACTTATACCCCTTTCTGCCTTTGAAGCAGGCAAACGTCAAAGGAAAGTCTTGTAAGATCCTGCTTTGCCCAGGCCAGGCCCCAGACACACACCAGGGGGTTGAAGACTGCATTGTGTGATGACAGGCACAGCCCATTCAGGTATAAGTGACCACTCCTCCCCTCCCTCCCAGCACAGATGGCTCATCAAGATATGCAGGCTACACCCCAGCTCCCTTTGCGTCACTGTCTAGAGGAGAAGTGCAAACAGCCCAAATGTTAAACTGATCCAGAGAGGGAATCCACAAACAGGAAGAGTCACAGAATGGGTTAATCAAGAAAATGCCTACTTTCTAGAAGTGGCATTTTCAAACACAAAATCTAAAAACAAACTTTACTTACAGATGTATTTGTAAATTGTGAGTTCAGAGACCCTAAACTCCATATTTCTATCTGCTCCCAAAAGAAATCTGCACTTTAATTATACTTAAAGGCAGCCCCCATGTTAACCTATGAGAGACCTAGGCCTAGTGAAAAGAGAATTTGGCAGTATTTCATTGTCAGAACATACAAAAAACATTAGTATATGTCCTACCTTAAACATACACTGCACCCTCCCCATGGGGCTACCTACGGCCTACATTTGGGGTGTCTTACATGTAAGAAAAGGGAAGGTTTAGGCCTGGCAAGTGGGTACAGTTGCCAAGTCGAATTGGCAGTTTAAATCTTCAAACACAGACACTGCAGTGGCAAGTCTGGACCATGTTTGCAGGGTTTCTCATGTGGGTGGCACAACCAGTGCTGCCGGCCCACTAGAAGCATTTGATTTACAGTCCCTGGGCACCTCTAGTTCACTGTTCTAGGGACTTACTAGTAAATCAAATGTGTCAATCATGGTAAACCAATTACACATATATTTTACATAGGAGCACTTGCACTTTAGCACTGGATAACAGTGGTAAAGTGCCCAGAGTATCAATAACAGCAAAAACGGAGTCCAGCACACAACAACAACCTGGGATAGAGGCAAACAGTTAGGGGAGACCACACCAAGGTTGCCAAGTCTAACAGTATGGTACATGTAGGAGCCACCTTGATGTAGTTTTTTGCTGGGTTCTACTTGATGTCAGGTAATGTTTGCTAATCACAGCTATAGTGTGATCAGGAACATGTTGTGACCCTTTTCCTCTTTGCATCTGCAGCATTATCCCAGGCAAGTGAAGGATACAGGGCACAACCAAGTAGGGGAGCTTCTAGCCATGTTACCTCCAGTCATGACACCACTGACCACAGAGGAACCCAGTGGCCCTGAGGGTGAGGGATATGCCATGAAGGAGACAAGATCAATCCCATCATCATCAGATTCTACCTCCAGTGGCCACTCCCTAGTGATGGACCCATCAAGACCTGCTCCTGTACCACCCTTATCCACCACCCGTAGTTCTATCACCACCCTCCCTGTTGCTCCCCATCCAGTTGGCCGTGCCCACTCACCCATGAGGGTGGGTGTCTCTTTTGCCTTAGTCACCTCAGCTCCAGCCCCTGTTACCCCTGTTGCCCTTAGTGAGGAGGCTATTGACCTCCAGAGGAGTATCTCTGTGGGGTAGACTGTCATTGTAAATGAATACCATCCAGGGGTTGAAGGGGCTGGCAAGCCAACTTCAGTAGGCCAATGCTTTTCTGGAAGGCATAGTGATCTTTTCAGGCTCTGGTCTCCTCACTGACAGCAGCCAGGCACCCCCACATTCCTCCCCCACTCCGACTCCTTCCTCCTAATTCAAATTCCCTATTTCCCTACCATGTCCAAGTACAGAGACACATTCACATGCACCTACCTCAACACACACAAGCAGCTCACATTGACAAAAACACCAAAAGAAACATCGGAATGCAGGCACTCAACATTCACCCACAGACAACACATCAGCCACCACATTGACAGACATCCCCACCACCCCCAATAACCTCAACACCACATCCAGCATTCCTACAGATACCATCACAACAGCCAGTGACACATCCACCACACACACCATACAACCAGGCAACAGCTCGCAACCCACAGACCCGCACACCTCAGACACCATACCCCTAGGCACTAGCACAAAACTCACAGACACATCCACCACAACAACCATACCCACAAACACTACTCCAACACACACAGACACATCCACCACATCCATCATACCCACAGACACCATGGCAACATACATAGACATATCCACAACATCCACCATACCCACAGACACCACCTCAATATACACACACACTTCCACCATTCCCACATCACCCAGCACCTCGACCTCCCAGTCTCCCAAGACATGCAAATACCCATATTCACACATACAACAGACACCACCCAAGCACAAGCACACCTCACAGACGCACACACCCAAGATATCTATTCCCACAGACAATCCCACCACTCCATCAATCTCCAAATCCCCAAACCCTTCTGATGACCCTACCCATTTTCTCAAAGAGTTCCCTTTTCAAACTTGCCCTTTCCCCTGTTACCTCAAAGGCCCCTCCCAAACGCAAGAGCCCCCACCCACATTCCAACCCATCCCTTCCATATCCAAGTCCTCTCTTGTCACACCTGCCACCCCACAAGCACCCATACCCCTCCCCCCATAAAAGAAGCTCACTCCTTCAAAGAAAAATACCCCATTACCAAACCCAAACACATCCATTCCAAATCTGACCCCACCCCACTCAAGTATGATCCCTGAGGTAGCTGCCTGCCCAAATGATGCCCCTTCATGTGGAGGTTCCCTGGCAGTGATTGGAGTCAAGTGTGGACACAACAATATGCATGAACTGATGTGGACTGGACAATGGCATTTGGCCTTAAGCATTTGACTTCAACAAACCCAAGTTGTTGTTTTGTTGGGTACACATTTGTCCTGCAATTACTTTTCTACCTTTATGTTGTTCCAGAGTAACTTGTGTTGTATGCCGGCAGTTGTGTGTGTTTCACCCTGATTGCTTATCCATTTCCTGTTGTTTGCAATATCTGATTTTGTGGGCAGTGCTGGTGTCACCCAAGACAAAGGTAGATGTACACTGTATGGGTATGTGTTTGTTATTCCAATTGGGGTGTCATTTCATTGTGTTCTGTTTGCTATGGTAATTATTTAATCTTGTGATGGTCAATGTCAGCATGAATGGTGTGAGGCTTGTCCTCCTGATATGGATTGTGCATTTGTCTCATGTGTGGAAGCTAGAGTTTTGTTTGCCGACACGTGGAGGGTATTCAGTTGTGCTAGTTTCCTTTGCATTTAAATGGCCATGTGTCTATTTTGATGTGTGTACCTTGTAACTACTTCATCTAGATGTATGACCATGCTGTTGTATGTGCTTTCTTGACTTATACTTACAAATTATGCAGATAGGCATGTCACTTAGCTCTACTATTGTTTGTCTCTGAGATACATGAAGAGCCAGTTCCTGTGCAAATGTTGTTTTAGGGCCATGTGCAAAGTGTAATGTGTCCCAGGCCAGCATCCTTCCATGAGCGCTCCTGATGCTGCCATCCCTATTGTGCATATATTGTTTGCAATGTGAGCTTTGGATATATGTTTCTCAAAATATTTTGCATCCCCTTTACCTTCCATTGTGTTGCAATGTACTGATGTGTGGGTCCATTGCAGGGCTGTTTCAAGGGAGGGGTATTTGTGTTCCATTGCACATCCATACATATGTCTTCAATGTGATGACAGTCCTTGGCATGTGTGCAATGTGAGGGTGTCATTTGAATTATGTGTGACATTGCTGTGGTGCTGTGTAACACAATGTTCTGCACACCTCACTGTCCATGACACTGGGATGAGCAGACGTGTTTTTTGTGGAGTTTGATGGTGCAGTGTCAGTAACCTACCCAAAGGGGCATTTAATGGCTGTAAATTTGTCATATTTGTACTGCGTGCCCATAATATGTGGATGACCCCCATATCATGTGGATGACGCTGCAAGGATCTGTTGTTGAGCTTGATGACACAGGTAGGTGTGTTTTCTTACCATCGGTTGCATCCACAGCGACGTGAATTTTGGGCTGCTTTGATGAGCAGCAGCAGTGACAGGACGTGCTTGATGTGCTCAATGGCTGCACAGGATGTGTAGCACTGCTTGCAGGTGAGTTTCTTCCTTTATACTCACTGTTTCAGCCTGCTGGGACATTGTAGTTGGACCACCACTGTCACGTTGACGGTGTGCAACATTATAATGTGTACATTGGAAACACTGGCTCTGTCGGCCTGTTTGTCTTGCTTTGTCACTGTGGTGGCTGGCATTGCCTGGCAGTGCAAACAGGACCGTAGTGGTCTTTCCTTTATGGGCCCGCCAGCATCCTAAAATGGTGGTCTGACCGCCAAGCTGATGGCGGTCAGACCTCCGCCACCATGGTCGTGCATGGACCCCCAAACTTGTAATCAGACCCATAATAACAGATGGAGCAAGATGCATCACATCATAGAGAGAGAAACACTTTTAAAGCAATTATCTCAGAGGGGCTACACTTATATCCAAGAAAGAACACACATAGATACTATGAATTGGAAATGTACTAAACAGCGCTCTAATGCTTGCTATGGTAGGGCCACTACAAAAAATGACATTGTAACTAATGTAAGAAAACCCAACCACCTCCCAAATGTGACAGAAACAGAAGTAAGACACATATTGCAAGATATATGAGAGGCAAGCACGTGCCTCCAAGAGCTCACAACTAAAATACTAAAAGATGTACTCCCTAAGGTTCCAGAACACATCAAGGGCATCTACCAGATAGAACTACATGAACCTAAAATGCTTTGTGGAACCTGTGGGGGACTCGAAGTCCCATCAGGTCCCTGGACAAGGGGCGAAGCAGCACCACCATCAGCCCGGCGAGCGCTACATAAGCACATTGGTAATCCCGCAGCTTGGGAAACTTTGTGGAACTTGTGGGAGACTCGAAGTCGCAGCAGGCCCCAGGACAAGGGGCGGAGCAGCACCACCATCAGCCCGGCAAGCTCAATATAAGTGCATTGGGGATCCTGCAGCACAACGCTTTGTAAAACTTGTGGGGGACTCGAAGTCCCAGCAGGCCCTAGGACAAGGGGAGGAGCAGCACTACCATGAGCTCTGTGAGCACTACATAAGCGCAGTGGGAATCCCACAGTGCGGAACGTGCGCGTGCCACGCCCGGCAAATCCCAGGTCAAGGGCAGGCCAATCCTTGCCTGTCAGCGGTCGGTAAAGGCTGGGCTGGGCCACCCCTCTGATACCTGGCAAAAGCAGAGTGAGTGCTAAATTTAATTCTAATTATTTTTACCAAGCCAGTGTGAGAGGGAGGGGTTTGACCCATACAGCTGTAACTGTTCAACCGCCTGAGAAGCATCTGTGGGGTAACACTGTTGGATAGATAGGTAGGATGGATAGGAAGAGGACTTTGCAGAATGGCAAACAAGCTGTCAGGTGCAGGGGCAGCCAAATTTAACACTAAATTCCTTTCTAGCCTGAGCGGTTGGGGTAGTTGCAAAGGAGATAGACTTGGCAGGGAGACGTCTTTCAATGGAAATGAGTGACTGGCAATAAGTAACATCAATGTTGAGGTTCATGAGCTTTCTGATAATGAAGAGGGTCGGCATCTGGTACAGCAAGGGGACTTGTTTGAATCCCCCCTGCTTGCAGCTCGGAAAAATGCTGTAGATGATCTTCCATGAAGTAGTAAGGGGACTTTGTTTGACTCTCCTCACGGATGTAGTAGCCCTCCACTCAAGAGGAAAAAAACCTTTGAAGAAGCCTGCTAATAAAACCCAAAGTGGCACTGCCCGAAAAACTGAGCTGCTCTGGTACCCAGGAGGGACCTCATGCCAGCCAGTGCCAAGCTCCTGGATTTGAAAATCTCCTGGAAAAAATAAAGGAGTTGATTGACACTTTCTTGGTTCTGGTAAAGGAAAAATTGCAGGCCTTGGGGGAAGCGGTCTTCCTGATGTAGGCTGGGGGTGGCCTGGCACAGTTCCAAAAACATTGGGACCTTTGGATTTTGAGCGTTATTATCCCATAGTGGGAGAAGAATCTTTGCTGCATGAAAATCCACCAACGCAGAAAAGAGATACGCAACTGCCCTCGCACATGCTAACTCAGAGATTCTAGCTATGTAGATTGTGGAAAATTAATTTAGGGTTGCAAAGGACTCTGGTAGAACTGTTTTTCAAGAGATGTCCGGAGTTGGTCTGGAGAGAAAGCAGTGGTGATCCAAGAACAGAGTAGAGGTAAGAACCTGCACTCCTAAAATGGCTCCCCACTCCCTTGTCCGGAGATCCTACCGGACTGAGCCCCCTATGTGGTAATACTTACAAACGTTTAACCTTTATCTCCAGGCATAAGTGAATCCACTGAATAATGAAAGAACAAGATAGGACACTGGCTGTGTAAAAATTATGATTTCAATTGTAAGGATATCAGGGATATTTTGTTTGTCAGAAAGATTGGGTGGGTAGGCCCTCTGGAAAAGGAAGGACAAGGGGACTGTATTATTGTGAACTGTAGATACCCATGTCTGGCCCAACGTCTTCTTTTGACATGATATACAGCTTCTCAGGCAAGTGGAAAGATTGGTATGGCCCATCTGGGCTTTTTTTATAGGCATACTCAGTCCTTAGATGGGTTTCGAGCTACGGGTCCCGCTAAATTGCAGAAGGGACCGCAACCACCTAGAAAGGAGAACAGATTTACTGTGCTCTCTGATTTGGAAGAAAATGATTGACAGTATGTACCGGTGTTTCCATCAATACAGGAGGAAACTGGCAAGGCAGCTTTATTGAGGTCTTCTAATATAACCCCAGATCTGGGAGGATGTGGCGAGGTAACTTCCCTGACCCGCCTAATCTCCTGTAACGTGGAAGGGTATGATGCCAAGCTCCCAGAAGGGATTGGGTTAAGTTCATGTTAGACTATGATTTTATTTTACTCCAGGAAACTTGGTGAGAGGGAGACATGGTATGGGATGAATTCCAAAGGTTTACAATTCCGGCTGAACGATTATCTGGTCATTGACCAAAAGAGGGTTTGGTTACCCTGGTTCACACCTCTAAGATTGTTAAAGCATATTCAATAAATTGTATTCATCAGGCACTCCTCATTGTATGGGTAGTTTTTCCATATAAGCATCCTTTTGGCAAACTTCAACAACGCGGTATAGGATTCTGGCTGTCAAATTGGGGCACTTTTCTCGACATTGCAGATATTGCAGATATTGAAGGGAAGATTGGAGGTCTGTGGTATGGAATTTTGTGCTATTGTATCTGGTGATTTTAATGCTAAAATAGGGGCCTACTGTACTGCGGAGAATCCTTTTGAGCAGGATCACAATGTTCATTTGCCTAAGGGTACAGAGAAGGTAAGGGGAAGAACCCTTATTAAGGAGTTACAGAGGGGCCGGGACGACAATTGATTATATTTTCATGCCCACTTCAATGACAAATTTGGTTCAGTATGGAGAGGTCAAAAGGCAGCACTTTACTGATCATGACCCCCTTAAGCTTTCTCTAAATTTCCCATACAATGTGCGCAAATCAGAAATTGGTGGGCCGGTTTCTTTAAGAGTAAAGGATCAGGGCAGGAAAACTGGGTGGAGACATGTGAATATCCTGCAGGTAGTGGAGAAGGTAGTGAGCCAAAATTTAAATCTGATAACAGGGATTATTTTGGCTGAATCCCCCTAACCGGGGGAAGTAATCGATGCTGTGACTACAGTAAATGAAACCATCAAGGAGTTTATGACCACAATTGAAGAGACCAGTCCTAAGTATCAGGGATGATGGTTTAGCAAACCCAGTTATGTGGCGAGGAAAACCCTGAAGAGGGCTTTAAAGACAGAGCCCAGGGAGAAGGCTAATGTGAGTAGAGTGCGAGCGCAAACAAATTTGTTTTGAAGGTAAGAAAACAGCTGCTCAAGGAGCAGGCCTGGGAGGATCTGGAGTGTGCGTCGCACACTAAGAACCCATGCCTATTCTGGACGATTGTAAATAGGGGCATCTTCAAGACAGAAACATCTGGCTGGGCTGTAATATCTCCCCGGATGGGTGGGTGAGCCATTTTTGCAGGGTTTTCCTAGGGGGTTCCCAAGGGGAGGAATTAGATGAGCTGTCAGAATATACCCCAAATTTGGCTATTAGATTCACACTTGATGAGGTGCTTGTGGCTATACAGGACGGTTTGAGTCAGAAAGCCGCGGGCCCCGATGGTATCCCAATGGATTTATATAAAAGCTGTCCTCAGCTATGGGCTCCTATTATGCTTAATGCTTTAAATGTGGGAGACAGTGCAGAAATCTGTGTGTATTGTCCCCGCTCAAGTAGGAAAAACCAACAACACAGTAGGAGGATGGCACAATGCCTTCCAATCCACACTAGGCAGAACCCAACTTACACTGTATAAATTCATAGAAGTCTTCCAAAAAGAACAAAGGGCCAGATGTATCAAAGAATTTTGCATTCGCAAACGGTGTGAATTGCAAAATTCAGCCGTTTGCTAATGCAAAATCACCTTTCTGAATGTAAGAAAGGCATTCACAGTGCAATTTTAAGGAATCGCTAAAATAGCGATTCCTTAAAATTGCGACCCCATTTAGAGAATCGCATTTTGCGATTCTCTAAATGTGGCATCGCAACTAAGGAATTCTTATTTGCGATTTCTCAAGCACATGTAAGAAGCAATTCCTTAATGCGAATTGGGCATTGAGGAATCGCTATTACCACCAAGTTGAACTTGGTGATAACCATGTGCAAATTAAAAAAATGCATTAAAAATGCATTTTTTAAATTGACATGTAACGCACACATGCCTTTTTGGCATGTGTGCACCTTACATGTGTTCCAAAATTGTTTTGGGATGCAGCAGAGGGGGCCTTAGGACCCCAGCACCCTGGAGTTTGCATTTCCCAAATTGCGAATTCCAGTTAGGAATTCGCAATTTGGGAAATGCAAAAAATTTGCAAATATGGGCCGACAGGCCCATAGGTGCAAATGGGGACTGTATCGCAATTTGCGATTCAGTAATAGCATTTGCGATTTTTAAGAAATCGCTGTTACCGAATCGCAAAAGGCTTTTTTGATACATCTGGCCCTTATATACCAACAACTACAAATGGAACAATCAACAGCCCAATATAATCCAAAAGTTAGCAAACAAACCAATGGAATTTATGAGATGCTACAACATGAAGTAAAACTCTTTATTAACAACAAAGTAGTATACTACCTAGAGTCAATAGCCAAAACCCTATTATAAAACAAATAATACCCCATAGAAGACTCAATAAATCAAAACGATAAATCAAAGCAGCATAACAAAAGGATTATGAGGATGGCCGTCGGACTGCCACAAGGTCGCCGCAACCACCAGGATCTTTGATCCTAAGGCGACGGTGGTGGGGAGGCCGCTGGCTTGGTGGCATCCTCCTGACTGCCAAACTCATAACCTAAAATTACAAGAGACTGATGAATATAAATATTATGTATATGTATACTAATTATACAAAAAAACATTAATCTCAATGCCACAAACCTGAAATTACCAAAAAAATTAATTTAAAAAATCATTTCATCACATAAAATAGAATTTAACAAGTATCAATCACATAAAAATTACATAATTCATAAAATATATTATTTCCCAAACATAGAAAAGGAATTAAATATAACACTGTTTTGTAGCTGCACATCCTCCTCTGTATCCTTGAACTAAAAAAATATACTCCACCCAAAGTGGAAAATTCAATTCCAAAAGCCCAATAAAAATACAAAAATAAAACTAGTCCAATAGTGGTCCACCCGAAAAAAGGTTTTCAGAAAAGAAACACTGCTGGAAACCTGAAAAAGAAAACAAATCATAATAAAATAATTGGTTTACTTGAAACCAAACTGATTTCTTTTAAAAAAGGAATGCACAATGTAAACGTCCATTGGAAACTTTGGTAATTGAAAGCCTATAAAATAAAATTCAATTCCCACACACAAAAAAATCGAAATTTCAAACTAAGCATCGCATTTAATTAACAAAAAGCATGTAATGTAACGTAATATAACATAATCCCACAATGCATTACTAACAAACTGTACGTAAATCTAGCCCGAAACATAAATGAATAAAACTAGAACAATATGACTCAATCGATCAAAACCCTAAAAACAAGTGTATAACTACAATGTACAAGAACGCCCTGCACTCCCCACCTTCAAAACGCCACAATAAACCTTAAAAGTCTTATTTGTTTCGACAAACAGCAGCAGCTTCCAGCAGATTACTTTCAGGAAAAAGGATTAAAAATTAGATAAATAGATTACAAAATGGAAGTTAGCTGTAAAAAGAAAATACCTTTAAATACAAATAACAAAATAATTTCTCCCCATAGAAATCAAGAGGAGTTTCATGTAAAAATGTTTAAACAATGTTTAAAAATGTGTAAAAGTTCAAAAAATGTGAAGCGTGTAAAAAGGTTGTAACATTTAAAAAAAATTAAAGTATACATTTAATAATACTGGAAAAGTATACTATAATATAATGTATACTGAAAAAGTAATGTATTTTGTTTTCAACAAAGTACTAGAAACAAATGTATTCATGTTTAAAATGAAATGTAACACAAAGGAAATAGTTAAATAAATATGCGAAACATATAAGTCTTTAAATATGATTTACATTGTTTTATTTAATATTAAATTTGTATTAATATATTTATATATCACTATAATTTTTTTATAAATACTATTATATACACACCAGAAACTGTAAATGTATACATTAAACTAATGTGAAAATATATAAATATAAATTACAGATGCTTACGTAGCTTATTATAATCAAATATGTAATAATCAATCCTATGTATAAAACGTGCACAACCAATTCCTATGTGAACCATTTTTCAGAAAATCTTGTATACTAATTAAATTACATTAGATAATTCTCCATCATTCAAAACTATTTCAACAAAGGCGCTGGACACTAGAATGGTTAGATTTACTATTCCCCCTCCAAGCTAAACCATTTTGGGGAAGGGGATGGACACTAAGAGGCTAACATTAACTAATCCCACTTCAATCTAAACTACTTTGATGAAGGTGTTGGATACTAAAGGGGTTATATTTACTATTCCCACTCCAATGTAAGCCAGTTTGGTGAATGCATTGGACATTAAAGATTTTATAATTACTATTCTCACTTCGGTCTAAATCATGTTGGGGAAGGTGTTGGTCAAAAAGGGGTTACATTTATTACTCCGAATCCAATCAATGCCTCACTTTAGAAGGTGGTCTACAGGTTTACAAACACTATACTTACTCCAAAGTCAAGCATACAAATATATATTTTTAAATTAAAAAAAATTACATATAGCATATTGTGACCAAATAATTTTTTTTATATATTTAACCTTAAATATCAATCTGCTAAATCATTTTAATTATTAAAAAATGTAATATGTGATACATAATATGTATTAATACATTTAGATTAAAATAAAAATAAATATGTACACAAATAATAAAATAATAAAGTCATACAATACTTTAACAATTCAAATACAAAATGTTGAAAATTATATATGTTTGTAAAATATATTCGATACAAATCTTGAAAAAAATATAAATTATATTCCCAATTACTCATTTTTAACAAATAAATACATAATACATTCTTCTAATCATAATAAAACGTTATTTATTTGTAAATTATAATACACATAAAACATAAATATAAATATCAATGTATATACATTTTCTTTAAACAACCAATATAAAAATATGATTTACAAATGAATTATAATATCAATATTTCAAATATCATAACTGTTTGTACATAACTTATTCATGTGAAAACTAAAATATACCTTATTGATAATAAAACTAAGATAATCCCCATTTCTAATAGAGAACCAAAACATATATGATGTGCCTAGTTATTAAAAATAAAATTTCATCAATTATATTTTGAAAAACAATGAAAGAAAAATATTACATAAATACTTACATTAAATAATAAACACATTAGTTTTTAATTTCAAAACAAATTGTTTTTAGAATGAAATATAAACACTAATTCAACATTTACATTAAAACACAAATATACATTTATTTGTAATCAATTTAGTAATTTTCAAAACAGCAACATTATTAATAAGTGTTTTTAGCTATTTATTTATATTAAAAAAATTATTTACAAAACTGAAAATAAAACAATTGTGCATTTATAAACATGCAATCTAAAATCCGATTACAATTTTCACATTTTAAAAATCCCCTCACCCTTATCCCCTCAACAACAACATCCTTGTCCTTTCACATAATAACATAAACACTAATTATGGATATTTCTAAAATTTTAAAAAAGTTTCACATTTTACATAAATAAATACATTATTTACAACACATGAACAAAAAAATTACCTACCAACTAAAATAATAACATTACAATAAAATGCATCCAAATTAACACATAAGAATGATATATATAATATGTTGTCTAATGAAATTAAGAACAACATTTAAAATGATGTTTTACCATCGATATTCCTGTTGAAGATATTTTTGACAATTTTATATTCTTGACACAATATTTTTTTATCACAATATGTTGTATTCTATATTTTGTCCAAATACTGATTTTCAGATGCAGGGCCTCATTATGTGTTTGGCGGTCTGACTGCCAGAGCACCACGGTGGCAGCCGGCAATAGACTGTCATGTTGGGGGTCAGACAGACTGCTGGAATACGAGGTACACAGCCAGGCACACCAAAATACAGTCACAATCCTGACACCGCCAGGACCTTGGAGGACTGGAAAGAGGCAGTCCGATCACCAGCACCAGCATCTTGTCAATCAATCACTGAACCTACTAAAAATCGAAAATCACCATGGCAGTCTTGCAATGGCACTGCGAACCACAGTGGTCAGCGCTCCCCACAGTAATACACAACATCATATTGGATAGATTTGAAAACAACACAGCTGACACACATACTCACACTCAATACACCTACCAACCACACTATAAAACAGACCCCTTCACACACTACAATCTTTTGCGTCTTCCACGCCAAACACAGAAGCCAGAGACATCAGAGCAAACAAAATCATAGATCACACACCTCACTATTTCTCACAAAGCACATATCACAAATCCTCCCAACACCCCAACACACATATTTGCACCCTATAACACCATTTACTCCCCATCACCCCCTCATCACACAGCACTTACAATTTATTGTTTTTCCAAACTCCTTTACGACCACCATGTCACCACAAAAACATCCCTGTTTCACAGATGACGTATTAAGAGTCATTGTGGATGAAATCATCAGAGTAGAGCACATCTATTTGGAGCCCAAGTTTAGCAGACCACTATCGCAAGGAAAATGGAAATGTGGCAAAGAATAATTGATAGAGTGAAATCTGCAGGCTGATTCCCATGAACAAGGGATGATATCAGGAAGAGGTGGATTGACCTCAGGCGAAAGGTATGTTCCATGTCTGCCAGTCACTAGCTGGTGGTCCACAAGACTGGCGGTGGTCCCACATCATCTCCCCCACAGTTCACATCATCGGAGGAGAAGGTCTTGACCATCCTGCGTCCTGAGGCCTTGACAGGAATACCTGGGGGAGTGGAGTCGGGTAAGTTACAACAACAAAATTAGCTCACCAAAATGTATTGGCATGCATGCTCACTGATCATTTTTCCGGACCTACATTGTCACCCCACTCAATAGTCCAGTGTCCATCTGTCCATAAACCCCTGTCTGGCCTCCAACATGGCAGTTACACCCCCCCTCCTCCGGGGAACAATATTGCTGAATAGTGGTTGTAGTACAGGGATTGACAGCACTACAACTCCCAGCAGGCACTATTCTACTATCACTAATACCAGAACAGTGTAGCCCAATCCAAATTACTTCCTTTGTCAACTCCACATTGGAGAGTACCCACCTGAGGGGGGCTTAAACTATACAGTGTGTGGGTAGGACAGGCAAAAATGTAATGATAAGTTCAGCAGGCACTGGTGATGTCACTCCACGGAGCCAATACTGTGTTCTCGGCTACTAGGACCATTCTCCCTCTACTCAGCTTTTGCCGTGTACCCACCTATGGGGATATCAACTGCATGGTGTGTGGGTAGGACTGACGATGACAGGAATGCCAAGGTCAGCAGGCACTGTCTACTCAATGCAAAACATCTGCTCACTGCACATCTGTCCTAACATCCTCGTACACCAACTCGCTATGAAAGTCTACTCACCTGAGAGGATGACTTATGTATGCTGTGTGTGGTACTTTGTGTAATATCACTATAAATCACAGGAGTCCCTCCAACTCCAATAACCAGGACACTGTCCCCAATGGCATTGTGCTGCTGTCTGTCAGTTGATGAATGCAGGTTACTTACTTGGGAGGGACCAACATACCGAGCATGATACACTCTGTGATGTATCTAATCAAATAGGTCCATCTTGAGCAGGTAAGCCAAGATGAAAATAATGTGGGCAGGAAGGACAGCCTAACCTATGTGCCCAATAAATGGAGGACAACTCAAAGGTACCAAAATGCATCATCTAAATGCTTGTGGCAGAACACATATTCACAATGCACTGACCACATGATGACAACTAACATATACTACAACAAGGACCTGGGTCTGCCCATATAACAGTCTAATAGGTCTTTAGGTGACCTAAGCCACATTATGGCCAGCCCCTGTTTTCACTGCACTTCTGGAAAGATAGTAGTCTATGAACAGACATCCACGATACTCAGACATCCTGTAGGAAGGTGACTTGAACTGGAATTGGTCAGTTCCCTAAATGTCAGGTCTATTCAGTTGATAGCAGGTGTGCCTCTCACAGCAGGGAAAAATGCAAAGTCAATGTGTACATGGCCTATCTCTGGAACCTGATCAGAAGACACCTGTCACTCCCACCCTGACCACATCAACTCCTCCCGGACTTGTTACATCTCAGGCAACCGGTTGCCCCCACACCTGTGTCCCAAGGACAGAATCAACAAACTTGCACCCCCCCAGTCCAGGTACCTGAGTCACATCTATACACCTCTGACAATGATTGAATGGGACCCAGTGGTAGAAGGCCAAACTGTGATGGGCGTAGGGTGCATGGGAGGGATGGTGTGGACCAGCGGCATGCAACTGCTGGGGATGGGTCTGGCCAGGACACCATCACCCAAGTCTTGGGAGCCTATAAACAATTCCAAGACGTGATGAGCCAGGTACTCGCTCAACTCAGGGAGATCAAGCAGCTGCTGAGGTATTACCAGCATGAAATATTGCAACAGTGGGAGGCCCACAATGCCACCTAGGCCTCCCTAACAGGGGTGCTGATGGACAGGAGCACCACCCTGAGCAGGGATTGAGAGCAACACCAGACCCTTCCACTGGCCTAGTAGCATCAATCCCTTCAACCTCTGTGCAACCAGTGGAATGGAGGCCCTGCCAGGGGAAGGACCCGCCTCAGACACTCCTGCCTCTGTAGCTGAACAACTGCCCGGTAAGCAGGGATGCCCACCCAAACATCCAGGAGGTGCAGATGCCAAGACCTCAACCACTGCCAGGAACGGACCTCTTCCTGATGGAGCCCCTTTGTGTGCCACAAAATCACACTGTTGACTGTGGCTCAAACACTATCCATTTTCCAGGATAGTAGGAAGCTGGACATTGTACATATAATCCACCATGACTGATCCTTTCACATATGTGACTCCTTTTTAAACTTAATTTACAACTTTATGTTCAGAGCACATATGAATAAACACAACTAGCACACACGCAGTGCCTAATAATGACCTTACATCATTGTGGGATGTACAATTTGAAATTCATGTAATGCAAATAAGGTATTCTAAAGATGGTAATGTAAGGAGGGATATGTCGCAGGCAGTGTCAGGCTGAGGATTACTAGCAACACAAGTGGTCACTAACCACAAAAAGTTCATTTACATTGTACAGCCCATAGGCTGCAAAAATGTCTGGACTGTCATTGCCAAGAATGAGAAAACATTTTTGCTTCTGGTTACATATCTCAACGTAACATCCCTCTGGCTACAGAAGAAAGGGTCATGTCAGACCCTGTCCCGTAGCATAGTCAAACAGATTGGTGGATGCCACTAGCTTAACTCTTATCACATACCAAAACCAGGTCCATCCAACTTAACAAACCCCATGACACAGGCAGAGAACAATACAACAGTCCCTAGTCAGAGGCCTATTGTCTTACAATGGTTAGCCATGTAGTGGCTAGTTACACATCTATGTCAGTGTTGTGGCACAGGCACCATGGCCTACAATGAGGAAACACATCAACCGCTACATACAGGGCATACAGGATCATTATCAGCACAAAGTGAAGGGAAAATGTATGGATTGTACAGGATGCCGTTACATGGCCACATGATCACATACATGAAACCATTGGTCCAACATACCTTGGCAAACATGCCTATTCTGTAGCTCAGATAACTGCCCTCCCACTGTCCAGGCAGCCTGGGCATAGAACTCACACAACCAAACTTTGTGACAAACAGTACCTGGATCAATTCCATGTCCCCCTCACTTGTCATACCTGCTACAGCTACATGCCAATGATACAACTCTGAAATGCCCACACGAGGATGGCATGGTGAAGAGACCTGGAAGGAAAAAGTGACATACAAGGAGTTTAGGCAGGCAAAGGCATACATGAGACACAAAAGTCATTTTAAACTTCTGTTGTTTCTCTGACAGTGCACTTGTACTGGTCCAAACAAAGAAGATTCTCAAGAGAGGCACCTCTTCAAGTCTGATGTAGCCAGCAAACCTGGCATGTATGATGCATAGCATGAGATGCCCTGTCTCATGGTGACAGAGATACCCTTCTCTACAAATCGTGACCTCTACAGTGCCCCATGCAGTCACAGTAATCACAGAACATCACATACTTACACTCAAGTGAAGTGCTGATTAATGAGATCTGCCCACATGTCTTCACCCTCATCACTGTCAACCTCACTTGGCATTTCAGGATTCTTACCTGGTGGCACTGCCCGCTCCCCCTTATCAGGGCTGTATGTGTTGTTTCTCCTCAGGGTAAGGTTGTGGAGCATGCAGCAGGCCACAATGATCTTACACACTTTTGCTGGTGAGTAGAGGAGGGCTCTACTTGATTTGTCTAAGCTCTGGAATCTTGCCATCAGGTGTCCAAAAGCCCACTCCACGACATGGTGTGTTCTTTCATGTGCCTCGGTGACACAGGGTTACCCTGGTGTAGTTGGGTTCCTCTCTGGTGACAACAACCAGGGACAGTTTGGGTAGGCAGAATCCCATGTAAGGAAATGCAACATGCTTGCAACCATCAGTCCAGAGAAACGTTTCACTAGCAGCAGACATAGCATACAAACACACATGACATATGTTACTTGCCAACCAGCCAGATTGATGTCATCAGCTGGGGGATTGCACTGTTCCGCATGATGTAGGCATCATGGACTGAACTCAGGTACCAGGCACAGACTTGGGAAATGTAAAGGTCTGCCACACACATTACTTGGACATTGATGGAAGGGAAGTTCTTCCTGTTCCGATAGACCTGTTCATTGCCGTGGGGTGGAACCAGGGCTACATGGGTACCATCAATTGCTCCCACAACATACCAACCATAGAACTCTGCATTCACATGGGCAAAATCCTCACATTGAGGAAAACAAATGTAGCTGTCCAGGTGTTTCAACATTGCTGAGAGAGCATCCTTCAACACCAAAATGAACATAGGCTGGGACATCCCAGCAGATAGGGTCACTGTGTTTTGGAAGGGCCCTGTGGCCAGGAAGTGCAACACTGACATGACTTGTATTATAGGTGGTATGCTATTTGGATGATGTATGGCTGACATCAGATCTGGCTCCAATTGATGACATAGATCCATGAGTGTATGCCTACCCAGGTAGTAGATCTGAATGACATGGTTTGCAAGTCTGCTTGCAGATGGAACACAGGAAGGTGTCTGATCCTTCTCCTCCCAGTATGACTATGTGGGCCAAAAAGAAAAAACGGCAGTCGCTCAATGTGTCCCTAGCAATTCACATACTACATGTCAGATATGAAATGTGTCATGTCATGTGAGTCACTGGAAACATGATAAACAACACACACCAAGGCTAACACGTGCACATTTGTGAAACGTTAACGCCTTCCTTCCCTACATATGTGTGTACAAAACCTCTAGCTGGACAGGAACCTCCGGTCCAAATTACTTCATAAAGTGCCTGTGATTCAATACCCCAAATCCTAGATTACACATGGGGGAGAGGGTGATGGCAGTACCCCTAATATTGTTGTCACATCTGCAGTACCACATACCTACATGATAACGGAAACGATTGAGCTACATGACAGGACAAAGCCAGCACTCAATATTCACCTCAATATCATTTTATAATTGTGATACATCAAAAGATATTGTGTAATTGCATTTTATGCCTCGAAAATGGCAGCTGCCTGACCTACTCCTCTGGACATTAGGAACTGTCTGAGACTGTTGTCAGAAGTCGTCATGGCGGTAGGTGGATGCTACCATGACAGACAATGCCATAAGATAACATAACACAACCAGTCACCCCTTGCCCCCTCCACCTTCCTCTTCCCAGTTTAAATCCCCCTTCTGCGACTCAGCCAAAGCACACAGACAGAATTGCATGCATGATACCACCCCAGCAGACCCTCAGACTCCAACGTGGTCACCACATCCGCAGACACCACAACCACAGACACGCCTACATGTAGCACAGCCACCCTACCAGAAGTCACCACCCCAACAGACACAAGTATCCCTGCACCACCACTACCCTCCACCTAAAACACATAAATGCCCTCACTCATCCGCCACACACAAGCACCACCCCTATGCCCCCTGCAAACACCCATGCTCCTCCCCCTGCCAAGAAGAAGGCCACCCCTCCCAGAAGGCTCCCCCTTCTCAAGTCCAAACCCCCACTCCCAAGCCCAAACCCCTCCCTCCAATGCCCTCCCATATAATCTCTGAGATGCCTGTCAGCCTCCTTGATGCCCCTTTCTGTGGGGGGTTACATAGCAGAGTTGAGTTGGGGCCTTATTTTGCACCTTTTGGGCTACAGACTTTAGACTGGCCTATGACCTTTGACAAAAGACTATTTAATTGTACTTCTTCATCATTAAACCCAACCAGGTGTTGTTTTTGGGATACACCTTTGTCCTGCATTCCCTTCACTATTTTTCTGTTGTGCCAGGCTTCTATTATTTGTGTGCCTGTAGTTGTGTGTGTTTGTGCTGCTTGCTGCTCCATTTTGTATTTTTTACAATTTGTGAGTTTGTGTGCAGTGCTGTTGTCCCCCAAGGTTAGGGTGTGAGTTATGTGACGGATATGTGTATGTAGCTGAGATGTAGGTGTAATGGCATTGTGTTGTGTTTGTAGTGGTATGTGTTTCTTTTTGTGATGTGTGATGTGGGCATGTATAGTGTATGACTTGTCCCCAGATATGGCTATTGCCTACATGTGATGTGTGTGTTCTTGAGTATTGTTTTGTTAGTGCAGACATGAAGTTTGTTGATTTGTTGTAGTTTGCTTTGCATTTGAGTGAGCATATGTCCATTTATGTGTGTGTCCCTCTCAGTTGTTTGGTGTAGGGGTATGTCCCATGAGCTGTGAGTGTATGTGCTTTTTTGCCTTGCCCTTCCCCCATTGCGTGACTGTGCATGATAATTGATATTGGTATTGCTTGCTCCTGATATTCAATTGTGGCCAACTGCTATGTGCATGTTGTTTGGGGCCTTGTTCAACATGGTATATGTCCCAATGCAGCCTCCTTCAAAGTATGGTTCTGCTGCTTCCATCGCAGCTGTGCCGGGGTTGTTGTGGTGATGCGCTTTGTATATTTTGTCTGTTTGTCTCTGTGTGCACTGTGCACGGCATTGTGCATCCATTGTGTTATGAGTTTGTGTGATGTGTGTGTCCATTGAAGTGTTGTTTGACGGTGGTGTTGTGTTGTGCCATGGCAGATGGATGTAAATGTGTGTTGTATGTGTGGCCAGTCCCTGGCCATTGTTGGTTGTGATTTTGTGGAATGTATTTGCATATGTGCATTAGTTGTGTTGTTGTTGCTGTGTGTGTGTATGTTGTGCGGCCTTCAGTGCCCCTGATCCTGTGTTGCGTAGCTGTGTGTATATGTGTGGGATTGCCTGCATTTTGTGTGTGTGCTGACTTAAGTGTGCGTGTTGTGAATGTGTGGGTATCTGTGTTGCAGTTTGTGAGTGTGTGTCTGGAATGATAGGTGTTGCTGCTGGCCTTGGCGTCCCCCGCTATAATGTGTTTGGTAGGAGTATCCTTTTGTTATACATGTTAATAATCCAGGTAGGTGTGTGTAGTCCACATCGGCATTGATTTTGTTGTCTTTCAGCGAGCAGGACCAGTGGCATGATGTTTTGGAAAGGTTCTATGGTGGCTCCGGACGTGTATTGCTGTGTTTAGGTGAGTGTCTCCCTTTAAACTGCTCATTTCCGCCTGCTAATCCAGGGTGGATGGATTGCGGTGGTCACATTGGTGGTGTGCAACCTCGTAATAGATCCGGCCGAAACATGGCCTGCGCTGAGCTGTTTGTGCCTCAGAAGACTGTGGCGGACTGTGCTGGCTGGTGGTGGTAGTGGACTGCTGGCGGCCTTCTGTTGCCTCCACCGCCAAATTCATATTATGGCAGTCTGAACAGAAGCTGCAGGAACACAGGAAAAAATTGTAGAACTAGCCCCGCAAAGAATAAATATTTCAAAAACACTAGTGGCATTGACTGACTAAAGGACTATGAAATGTTGCATTGCGTTCAGTATTAAATTATTGTTGAGTGTAGCTGTAAAAGTACAGGCCTATCTTTTAGAAGTTGATAGCTCTTTAGAGGATGTCAGACAAGCCATGTTATACATAAGATCCGGTAAAGTAGTAGCAGATGATGCTATTCATCTTCAATTCGATAAAACAGTCATAATTCAGCTAGCTGCCATTGTCATGCAAAACATTCATGGCATCAATGAGGGCCTTGGTGTAACAGTTACAAGAAACTACATTAATAACGCAATAAAAAAAAAAAATGAAGGCCGAGGATGAGGGAAAATTACATCATCCCATATCACTAATTAATGCAGATGCCAAAACCCTTTGATTTGTTTTTGAAATACATGTATTAACATAGCAACATGGCTTTATACTTTGATTTGAAACTAATATTTATACAAATACTGCAATTTCACTACTTGACCCTGCCAAAACTATGCACAAATGGGCCGTTAGGATCCTTCTTGATAGTGAGAATGCATTTGATAGAGCTTATAGGCCTTTTTTATGGAGCACTATGAGAATCATGGGGTTCACTGAACTATTTATTGATCAAATCCAGATGCTACACAAAAGTCCTGTTGACAGGGTTGTACATACTGGCAGATCTGTTAAATTCTAAATTAATCGAGGTAGGAGTGAGGGATGCATCATATCAATGTCACTGTTTGCAATGTACCTAGTCCCCTATCTGCATCAAATAATAAGTAACATACATGTCACTCTTGCAGAGATCAACAGAGTTGAGGTAAAAATCAAAGCCAATGCCGATGATGTGGCTGTGTATTCCCTAACGTTATTCACACCATTACCCATATTGAAACAGTTGCATTATGCTTTGGAGAAGTACTAAATATCCACCCTAAATTTTCGTATCAGAGTATAGAAGTTCTATTTTTAATTGTTATTTAAATACAAGATGGATGGGGCTGACCGCATTACTGCTTTTTTTATTTTTTTTATTTTTTTATTGTTTCTTAATCTCATCGCAGATAATATTCGATGACTACCTAACGATATGATTATTGTGAATATATGAAGTACAGTAAGGTTAGTGGAGTTTTTTCTCGCCCCACATTGCTTATGATAGAATTTTTCCTGGATGTTTTTTCGATTATACTGGTAAACCTCTAAGTAACATTACTTTTACACAAATCGGGGTCCCTTTCTTACTTTAGTCACATGGATTACCCTCAATTATAGTGTCTACAGTGATGTGCACTGAGTTTGAAAATGAATTTTGGGCACTCTGATCTTCAGACATGTTTGGTCACGTTTTTAGACCTTAATTTTGATCACGGATCGAGATGTTTCTTATTGGATTTAAGGTTATTATTAATTGGGTTGTTTTGTTAGCTTGTGTTTTCCTTTTCTGTTTTAATGATTATCACACTAGTCACAATAGAGCATGCATTTGCATAATCGCACTATTGTCACATTTTGAATTTTGGTCCAATATTCTGCTTCTATCCTTTATTCCACAACATATATATAGATACTACTTTATTTTATTTCAGCCCTGATGAAGTCCTTAATGAGAGATACTTCTCAGAGGATGAAACACGTGTTGGCTGTTCTTATGGAGGATATCTGAACATTATAAATAGGCTGTTCCTTTGGAGGATTTCTGAACAGTACTAATAAAACTTGGACCTTGATACAAACACAAGTTTGGTTGATAATTTACGAAGAAGACTGGATATACGTACAACGTCTAACTCTGTTTTTATACCACGAGTGCTACGACTTTTGTTTGTATGTTTTTGTGTTTCTCTGGAAACATTGGAGGATTGAGGGAGATCCTCCTGTCAGAAGCACCGTGCCATGAACTAAATGTGTGATTTATTCTATGGACTTTCTGTGAGCGCCCATATCCTATGAGTATCTTCCTCATTATCACTTTTTGAAGTACTATGGTATAAACTGGCTAACAATCTCTGATTATTGTGAATTACGAGTCAGAGAAGTCGAATAATTGAGCAACTGATACTGCAACCTCTTTAGGAGTCAAAATGTGTAGCTGGGTTGGCCACATATTTTGGCTAATCTATGAGTATGTGTTAAACAATATGGGGGTTATTACAACATTGGCGGTAAAAACCGCATACCGCCGTACAGAAGACAGCCAACAAACCGCCGCGGAATTCCGTCACGGTCATTATGACTCAAAGGCCGGAATCTGGCAAAATCTAAACACCCCTCACAAGTCCACCACACCAAAGGTCAGTGATAAACTGGCAATAACAAATCCTCCACTGTCACGCCAACAGGAATACGCCCACACTATCACTACCCACAAATCCACGTGGTGGTCTTTCAACCACGGTATTCCATTGGCGGGATACACCGCCGCGCTCAAAATACACACACGTATACAAAACACATCCACATTGGACAATTCGAAATACACACACCTGATACACACACCACTCCCGCACACCCAATACAATATAAAACACACACCCACATCACCCACAAACCCTTACGACCATAATTGTGACTGAAGGCCACAGAGAGACACCGCCACTTACAAACGAGAATCCACAGGCACTCAACACCATCACCCACATACCATCCATGCACCTCACACAACACACCTCTAAAATTACCCTACACATCACAACACACACCACCCCACATATCACACACACCACCCCATGGCATAGCAAAGACACCCCCAGGTTCTCTGAGGAGGAGCTCAGGGTCATGGTGGAGGAAATCATCCGGGTAGAGCCACAGCTATTCGGATGACAGGTGCAGCACACCTCCATAGCTAGGAAGATGGAGCTATGGCGATGAATCGTGGACAGGGTCAACGCAATGGGACAACACCCAAAGAATAGGGATGACATCAAGAAGAGGTGGAATGACCTACGGGGGAAGGTGCGTTCCGTCGTCTCAAGACACCACATCGCGGTACAGAGGACTGGCGGCGGACCCCCACCTCCTCCCCCACAACTAACAACATGGGAGGAGCAGGTCTTGGCTATTCTGCATCCTGAGGGCCTCGCATGAGTAGCTGGAAGAATGGACTCTGGCAAGTCAGATCTTTACTATTACATCCCACACCCTACCTGCATGCCATCACATACCCCCACCCTCGTCCTCACCCCCATCACTCCTACTCCTCACACATGTCCCAATATCACAAACCACCCATCCCAACACCAAGCCCTGCATGTAACACCAAAGCATGGACACCCATCACCAATGCTTGTCCACTGCACATACCCATACACCCCCTAAACCATCATCACACAAGGTCATACACAGGAATGCAAGCACTGGGGTACACGGTCACCCACACATTGCACACCATGGCACATACAGTTGCAATAATCATGCCTTTACACCCCTGCAGGACCCCTACCCAACGTCACCGGACAGGAGGGTCCAGACATGTCCACTCCACCCACAGAAGAGGCCCACAGTGATGACAGCAGCTCTGTCCAAACGGATCCAGATGACCAGCCCGGCCCTACTGGGACCTCGGGACAGTCGGTTCCACTCACACTGGCACAGGCCACTACAGAGCTTGCCCCCTCTGGAAACACCAGCACAGCACCCACCCAGCGGGCCCATACCTCTGTCCGTAGGACAAGTCAAGCAACAGTGTGTCCACCACTACAGGGAACCCAGGATAACCCACCACCCCAACAACAGCAGGGACCTGGGGGCAGTGGTAGTGGGCACACGGTTCAGGGGGCAGAGGCCCAGGAACACAGGGGAACTGGGAGGTCTGCTGTGCAACAGGGGGAGGACAGGCCCAGGGAACCCACTCTCCACGAGGTCCTCTCCAAAATCATGGGAGCCTACCACCATTCCCAGGAGACAATGGCAACGGTACTTGGCCAAGTTTCAGAAGACCCATCGGCTGCAGAAGGAACAGTATTTGGGGTTCAGGGAGGAACTCAGATCCATCAATTCCACCCTGGGCACCATTGTAGGGGTGCTGAAGGAACTCCTCAACACCAGGAGGGACACTGTGGCACAACAAGGGGCCCCTGACACTAGCCTGGACTATGAACTGCCCACCACCTCCGCCTGCGCTAGTGGACAGCAGGCACCGCCACAGGACCACAACACCAGCACCCCACCCCCTGCAGATGGAGAGCCACCCCACAAGCTGTCCCTGAGATCCAGGACAAAGACAGAGAACAATGCCAAGACCCCTGCCAAGAAATGAGACCACCCTGATTGTCATTCTTTTGTCCCACCTTGTCACCCTGTCCATCCTTAAACTGCCCCAGCTCCACTTCCTACGCCCCTTTGGACAATGCACCTGTGAGACTAATAGACTGGACTCTGCCATGGACATTCCTCCACCATCACCCCTCACCATGTTACAACCCCCTCCAATATTGAGCACTTAAATAAACACCCTTAAAGCACAAAACAATCAGGAGTCTGTCTGTGATTTTGAAATAGTGTATTAGCAATTACAGTGGCAAAATGCTCTTTCAAATTTAATGTCAGCATACCTATGTCACACAGCTCTAGTCCATGAGGAAAAAAAGCAGTTGTCACACAGTGGGACCCACATCTGTGAAATCGTAAGGGAAAGTGACAACTCATTGACCATACACTGGGTGAAAATGACAGACAGTAGAGAGGTAGTGGATTAAAATTAGATGTAGCAGGCAGTGCTGTCTTCTTACCTGTGTCTCACTGGAAGTATTGCATGATCATCGTGTTCCTGTTGTCGATGTCCTCTTCTTCTGCTTCCTCGTCTTCACTGTTCACAGGGTCCACAGCTGCCACAACACCTCCATCTGGACCATCCTCCTGCAGAAAAGGCACCTGCCGTCGCAAAACCAAGTTGTGAAGCATACAGCAGGTCACGATGATCTGGCACACCTTCTTTGGTGAGTAGAATAGGGAACCACCTGTCATATTGAGGCACCGGAACCTGGCCTTTAGGAGGCCTAAGGTCCGCTCTATAATCCTCCTAGTTCGCCCGTGGGCCTCGTTGTAGCGTTCCTCTGCCCTTGTCCTGGGATTCCTCACTGGGGTCAGTAGCCATGAGAGGTTGGGGCAACCAGAGTCACCGGCAAATGGTGAGGGACAACTGTTAGACACACACTGACTCATAGGGACATCCACAGACCCAGACAACTATTCCCACTGATTTGGGTCTAGGTGCTCACCTAATAGCCACACCCGGTGCCTCTGGAGTTGCCCCATCACATAAGGGATGCTGCTATTCTGCAGGATGTAAGCGTCATGCACTGAGCCAGGGAATTTGGCATTAACATGGGAGATGTACTGGTCTGCCAAACACACCATCTGCACATTCATCGAATGGTAACTCTTCCGGTTTCTGTACACCTGTTCACTCCTGCGTGGGGGTACCAAGACCACATGTGTCCCATCAATGGCACCTATGATGTTGGGGATATGTCCCAGGGCATAGAAGTCACCTTTCACAGTAGGCAAATCCTCCACCTGAGGGAAAACGATGTAGCTCCGCATGTGTTTTAGCAGGGCAGACAACACTCTGGACAACACGTTGGAAAACATAGGCTGGGACATCCCTGATGCTATGGCTACTGTTGTTTGAAAAGACCCACTTGCTAGGAAATGGAGTACTGACAGCACCTGCACTTGAGGGGGGATTCCTGTGGGATGGCGGATAGCTGACATCAGGTCTGGCTCAAACTGGGCACACAGTTCTGGATTGTGGCATGATCAAGCCTGTAGGTGATGATCACACGTCTTTCCTCCATTGTCGATAGGTCCACCAGTGGTCTGTACACCGGAGGATGCCGCCATCACCTCACATGGCCCAGTGGACGGTGTCTATGGAGGAGAACAGCGAGCAGAGAGTCAACCAACTCTGAGGTACGTAAACACAGCTTACTCTGAAAATATTCATAAATCTAAATTTGCCTGTATGAGTGGTTAGGCAAGGCCTAGGTATGTGTGACGCAGTCAAAAATAATGCCATGTGGGCCCCTGAAATGGCAGGTGCCTGACCTGTAAAGTGGGACAGGGGAATATGAGGTAACTGCTCTGGCGTTGTACACCGTCGCAGTAGGCGGTCAAAGACCGTGGCGCCATTCTGCATTGGTTAACATTGGGCCCTATGAGTTCTAGGAGCCAATGACGATGTACGCCGGCGGTGACGGTACGCACCGCTGCAGACGTGACAGCCATTTTCTCTCTATTTAATCACTCAACACCTGATCTTCGACAGGAGAGGACCTACACTGCAAGTGCTGCTGTGACCTCAGTCTGGAAGAGGCAATGGCTCGTGTGTCTGGGGAAAGGGCCCCTGCCTTCACTTCGGAGGAGTTGGAGAAACTCGTGGATGGGTCCTCCCCCAGTACACGCTACTCTACGGTCCTCCCGACAAACAGGTAAGTACACTGTGAGCATGCTATATGTGTGGAGTGGGGTGGATGAAAGATGGGGGGTGAGAATGAGGCGTGCATGAAACGACGGTGAGTGCATGTGCGTCATGGGAAGGGTAGGGATGCGGGCCAATGACTGTGGCGGTGCAGTTGGTAATTACTTCTCTTTTCCCCTGTACAATTCCTGTAGGTCAGTGCCCACCAGAAGAAGGACATCTGGCGTGCCATCGCCAAGGAAGTCCGGACCCTGGGGGTCTACCACAGACGGAGCACCCACTGCCGGAAAAGATGGGAGGACATTCGCCGCTGGAGCAAGAAGACGGCGGAGGCCCAGCTGGGGATGGCCTCCCAATGTGGGAGGGGTGCCCGTCGCACCATGACCCCCCTGATGTTAAGGATCCTGGTGGTGGCCTATCCGGAGTTGGAAGGGCGCTTGAGGGCATCACAGCACACACAAGGGGGTGAGTACACTCTCATTCTGCTGATTCAGTGTGCATTTTAGGTGTCTGGGTGGGGGAGGTGGGCTGTGGGTTCCCCTAGGCCAGGGTGAGTTTGGTAGTTAAGTTTCGTACTTTAGGCAGGCCCTGTGGCACCCCACCCCACCTGTGTACAGTGCCAACTACACCTAGTCCGGCTCCTGTGACATCCATGTGTGCAGAAATCGGCCACAGTCTTGTAAGCCATGTCCCAGGGATTGAATAGTGGACCCCAAGTGCGCGGCGTAGTGCCGGGGGCTTCTGTGTCTGTCGTGTCCGCCAACGGTAGCTGTATTGAATGCACTGAACATGTCTTTCTTCTGTCTTCCCCTCCCCCACTTTTGGTGGTCTCCCTGTACTTGTGTGCATTAGCATCATCAGGCAGAGGAGCAGTGGCACCGGAGCAGGAGGGAGCTGCATTCCACATGGCCCTGGAGGGCGAGACTACGGACTCCGAATTCACCAGTGGGACGGAGGGCGAGGGGAGCTCCACGGCGGGGACAGGAGCTGACACCAGCGAGACGGACTCCTTCTCTGATGGGAGCTCTCTTGCGGTGGTGGCCCCATCTGTGCCCCCCGCATGTACAGGTACAGCCGCCACCCTCCTACCAGCACCGCTCTCCCAGCAGCCCCTCAGTCTTTGCCCAGTGCCCGCTCACCCAGGAGGGTAGGCATTACCTGCGCCCTAGGCACCTCAGGCCCTGCCCCACCCCTGCTGCCCTCAGTGAGGATGCCATTGACCTCCTCAGGTCTCTCACTGTTGGGCAGTCTACCATTTTGATTGCCATCCAGGGTGTAGAGAGGCAGTTGTAACAAACCATTGCATTCCTGGAAGGCATTCACTCTGGTCAGGCAGCCCTTCAGTAAACTTTTCAAACTCTGGCCTCAGCACTGATGGTAGCCATTGTCCCTGTCTCTAGCCTCCCCCCTCCAACTTCCTCCACCCAGACCCACACCCCTGTACCTCAGCCTATCCCAAGCACACCATCAGACCAGCATGCACACACCTCAACACACAAGGGAAGCTCTGGCAAACATAAGCACCACACATCCCACAAGCACTCATGCAAGCATCACACACATGCAGACACACCAACATCCACTGCCTCCACTCTGTCCCCCTCCTCCTCGTCTCCCTCCTCCCTCCCAGTCCCGTCTCCACTCACACCTGCATGCACTACATCCTCAGCCACTACGTCCATCACCAGCACACCCACCACCACACCCCGCTCTCGTGCACTCACCACCCCCACTACCATTCACACATCCCCTGTATCCTCTCCCAGTGTGTCTGTGAGGCCACCTCCCAAGCTACACAAATGCAGCCACACACCCACCCAACAGCCATGCACCTCACAACAGCCTCCAGCCCATGCACCTTCATCCAAAGTCACCAAACTGACACCGCCTACGACCACTACCTCTTCCTCCACTCCCAAACCCCCCCCAGCTACCCGTCCCAGTGTTCCTAAGAAACTTTTCCTGTCCAGCCTTGACCTCTTTCCCCTTGCCTTCCCCATCCCATCAGTCTCCTAGGGCCCGACTCTCCAGGTCCCAACCTAGCACCTCAGCCACAACATAGGCAGGACCAGTGGTGCCAGTAGTCACCGGATTATGGAGTACACCAGGCAGCAGGGCAGGCAGTGTGGCAAGGAGCCAGAGCACGGACAGTCCCCCACCTGTCAAGCATAAAAAGGTTGGACAGTGCCCGGTGGGAGAGGGAAAAAAAAACAGCCACCAAACCCACTCCCAGGGGTCCAGTTGGGAGTGTGGAGACGGCTGCGACACCATCCAAGGGGGGAAAGGGGCACAGTAAAAGTGGCAAGTCTGGGAAGATCAGCACGGCGGACAAGACCGCCAGCAGCCCCGCTGCCCAGGAAGCGACCGCCAGCAGCAGCCCCGCAGCCACAGACAGGACCGCCAGCAGTCCCGCTGCCCAGGAAACGACCGCCAGCAGCAGCCCTGCTGCCACAGACAGGACCGCCAGCAGCCCCGCTGCCCAGGAAGCAACCGCCAGCAGCAGCCCCGCTGCCACAGACAGGACCGCCAGCAGCCCCACTGCCCAGGAAGCGACTGCCAGCAGCAGCCCCGCAGCCACAGACAGGACTGCCAGCAGCTGAACTACTGCCCAGGACACCACCGCCAGCAGCCCCGTAGGCCGCAGGCCGTGGTCGGTTGTAATTCTGTGGGCGGTACATTGTCCTCCGCCTGTCTGTTGGCGGTTACCGCCACGGTGTTCGTTTGTACCGCTGTGGCGATCGGAGTGTTAAAGTCGCTGTCTATGTTGGCGGTTTCCGCCACGGTCATAATTCCATTTTTTTTACCGCCGGCCTGTTGGCGGTTTTACCGCTGCTTTAACACCGACCGCAAGGGTTGTAATGACCACCTATATATCTCAAATGCAAAGCTGGCACCATTTGCCAATTAATTCCTATTGGGCGATGTAATATTGTGAAAAATGTTTCTTTATTTGTTCTGAGAAATTCCTCTCCTTGACCCCTGTTTTTTCTTTAGATGGCTAGACTCAGCCATCACAAGTTTTATATGGGTACACCAAGAGCGAGAAGATCTATTCAACTAAATAATTTACCACAGGAAAGGGAGCTTGAGCTTCAACCGAACTGAAACATTACTATTGGGCAGCTTTGGGACACCATACTTGCTGCCTCTCAATGAAAAATGGTGATGAGAGTATTGCACGTGTATCAGTTGCCCTTTGGCTCAGACACTAATGGCTATTTCTGTAGTCACACAGACCCTAAGGATTACGTATGGGTGAGATTTAACACAATTCAAATTTGGTGTTTCTGAGGTAGAATGTACAAGATCTCAGATATGAACCCATAAACTCCACTTTGGAGTCACTTTTCTTTCCCTACTGAGTTTCATGATTCTGCGTCTTTTGTAAGGTTTAGAAATGGGCTAACGACTATTGCCCAACTCTTTCAAGACGATGTGTTTCACACATTTTTTATCTTGAAAAGCAGTTTGGCTTGCTCCAACATAGCTTTTTTCAAATACCCACAGATATGTGGTTATGTCAGCCAAAGAAGAAACCTAAATATATGTTTGGTAGATTGGACTTGTTAGAATTAATGTATGCAGGCAAAACTAGAACTTCCATTGTATTCCATTCATGAAGAAATGGATGTCGTAGGTGATACCTGGACCCCTAAAATTGGGATGACTATTCTCTCAAATGAAAATTAACAATCCATATGTAGGTCCCACCAGACGTTTATTTCTGCCAGATTGAAATCACAGCAGTTTGAAACTGTGGCTATGTTACATTATGTCAAACAAGCTATTTAAACACATTATTAGAGCAAATTCCAGATGTCCTAGGTGTTGGCTTGATAATTAATTTTGCTGTGGGGCATATGATTGCAAGTTATCCTATGCTTTGTGATTACTCGACTGCAATAGCTAGATGCCTGTCCTATGGACTTAGGGCCTCTTTGCGAATTTGGCGGTCTAAATTACCAGACAGCCAAAGCCACAGGGAGGAGGCAGCTGTCATACGGGCTGCTTTCCCCCAGTCGTATTACGATGTTACTGCCAAGCTGACCGGTGGGAACATCGTATTATGACATTTGTGCAGGTCAGCCCGACGGGAACAGTGCAACGGTATTGGTCTCAGCTCCCTTAAGGGAGACGAAGCCAATACCGTAGCACACAGCACAAAGCAGAAGGTGCACATTCCGAGGGTGCTTACAGTGGGTCCCCTATCACAGCCTTTCCATGGTGGATGAACCGCCATGGAAAGGCTGGCAGAAAGGGGACACTTGCTCAGCACAGAAGTGCTTAGCTCAGCACCGTTGGGGCCGAGCACGAGTCCGACTGCCGTCAGCCAGTTGGGAACCAAGTTCCTGAGGGGACGGGGGTCCGACCACCAGAGTTGTAATGTGGCATTTGGACCACCTGGAGTGCAACTGTCCAACTGCCACCACGGCATTAACGGTACTCGGACCTTCAATGTCATAATGAGGCCATTCATATTGATGTTGAACTCACTGTGTGCATTATAAGGTTGGGCATAAAACTGAATGTGCCTTATCAGAGGGCATCTATCGGATTTTTAGCAACAGTAATTTACAGATTGTGTAAAGCTATGGAGTGGATAAAACCAACTCCCATCCTCAATGGACAACTGGTAGACCCTCATGTTACATAAATATGAAAATGTGTGAACTATTCTTAAGATCAAAGGTTAAAAGGGACAAATGAGGTTTAGACATGGATAATGCATTTCAGCAGCCTACTATTGTTGTGTCTTTTATTCTTTAATTATCTCTATAAAGCAGCTGTTGTGGTGTATTTCTATTGGTACTCATTGGGAAGTATATTTTTACTTATTTAAGATGGCTGTCAACCTACTCACCTACTCACTGACAACAAAACGCCTTTATGTGGATCTTCATATGGGTAACAGTAATGCAGCTACTTCCGAGAAGGTGGTCTTTAGGGGTACTGATTGTGTTTGTCATGACCCAACCCCAAATCACCTGGATACATTGTAAGTTCAAGTTGTTCCTTCTGCTCATGTATTTCATAACCGTACATATGCTCCTTTAATTCCCCTTCAAGGAGAACCTAAAGGTGATCTCACTAAGTGGCTCAGTCACCCAGTTAACCGCAAAGAAATTGAGAACTATCTATGTAAACTTAAAGCCAATATAATTTTATGGAAAGAAACCAAGATTGTCCCCAAAGAAATGACTTCATTTGGGAGTAACTGGATTAGTGAAAGTCTATGTTCTCTCACCACAAATAAGAAACAAGCATTTGCGATGCAATAGGTCTCGCATTTTCTTGAGTTAGAACTATTAGCATTGTAAATTCATAACTGGACTTTTCTTGCCACATAAATTGGTCAGCCCTGCCTCATAATTTCGTCTTTTCCTGCCATATAATTCCAGTGGCCCTGCCTAGAACTAAAGCACTTCCATTTACCTTCTTCCTCTATCTTAAAACATATACAATAATCATATAAACCTTTATAAGGAATACATTTTTGGCAGTAGACTGTAATGCTCAAAACACCATCAGAAATTCCATCTGGGATGGATTGGAGGGTGAAAGGAAAGAGGGAATTGAGAGTAAGGATGGAGAGGACAAGTGGCATGGTAACGTTGTTATAGTCCCTGGAGTAAGAAAATAAAATGGTTGACTGCAGTTTTGGTAGGAAAATACATTAGTTATTAGAGTTGAGTGAGATCCGTAGGACTCTGCACCTGGGTGCAACTGCACCTGTTGCTCCATTGATAACTTGGCCTCAGGAGGGAAAGTGGATGGGGCAGAAAAAGAGAAGCAAAATGAATACAATAGATAAAAGGAAAAAAAGAGAAGGGTTCACAAAGAAATAAAAAAAAGAATGGAATGGAATGAGGCAATGAAAACACAACTAAGAGAAGCAATAGAGCAAACATAAGACAAAATAAAAAAGGGAAAGAAGCTAGCGAATGATAGACAAAGAGGAAAAGAGAAAGAAATGTGGAAAGAAAGAGAAAAATGAACATTAGAGAAAAAAGAGAGTTGGTGAGAGAAACAAGCAGCGAAAGAACCAGGGTATGTATGTACTGACTCATTTCCCTCAGACACAGAATGAGAAAACCACTTTGACACCTGGGGTCCCAAAAAGTAACTTGTGGCTTCCACACACAGATGGGAAAAATAGGTTTTTATACTAAAACGTGCATTAACAGATAAAGATAAGAAAAACACCAGAGAAATGAAGGACAAAAGATCTAAAAAAAAAGTGAAAGGACACATACTTAGCCAAAGGAAAGAGCAAATAAAAAAGATAAAGAAAGAATGAAAGGAAGTAAAAAAATTGTGAAAGAAAGAACACCTGATCAAGAAAAAAGAGGGGAATGAAAGAAGGAAAGAAATAGCTATGTTTTTGAAAGTTTCAAAGAGGAGGCAGCAAGATGAAGAGGGAAATAAAAAAAAGGAGAGAGTATTATAAAACAGCTGAAAGAAATATTTAAACTGTTAATGTGTGGGCTTTAAGATCTGGAAAGAGAAATGTCGGGGAGAAAGAAAACATTGAGATTAAACAGAGTAAAGGAAAGAATGGAGTGAGATTGGTGAAACAGACCCTCCCAAATAAAGATGGCAGCTAAGAATAGATTTTATTGGCTCCCACACATCATCAAATAGATTTCAGTGTGTGGCACAGCAGGGGGCGCTGCAGAACAGTAGGAAGTGCATTAGCAGAGTTGTATGTGAACTCCAGTGCAACAATATTGGAGCACTTCAAGTCAGGCTAGGGGGTATAGACAGAGCTGTGTCCTGGCCCAGTGCTGGAATAACAAAGGCAGCGGGTCAGGAATGAGAAACGGAGCACTGTGTAATTCCTGGTATTGGAATAATGGGGTGCTGCACGTTAGGGTTGAGGTGCACTGAAAGAGTTGTATGTGGGCTGCAGTACTGGAATGGCAATGGGCACACAAGGTTAGATGTGAGGTATATTAATGGAGCTATCTGTGGAACCTAGTATTGGCCTGCCAGTGTTGCTGAGTGTGAGCATGGATGTGCCCTGGTGAAGCTGCTAGCAGACCCCAGCATTAGAGTCTCTTTGCCTCTGAACCAAAGAAGCAAGGAGTCCTAAAGGGTGTGTGAGTGAGCCCCAGTACCGAGAAGAAACGTACACTGAATAAAATTGATGGATTCTGGTGGAGCTGTGGTGGTTCCCATCAACAGTGGCATTGGATGTTAGACTTCAGGTTGCACTGGCTGAGCTGTGTTCTACTTTTTTGGGTCCAGTATTGGCGTGGCAGTGGGATTGAATATTAGAATCGAGCTGCTGCAATGGAAGTGTATGCGAGCAGGGATCCAGTATGGGTAAGGAAGTGACCTCACCGAGGTAGAACTGAGAAGCACTGATGAAACTGTGTGCGAGCTCCCCGTACTCGAACAGTAGTGTGTACTGACTGTAAAAACGGAGGTGCTCTGGCAGACAGTGTGTGTGGTGGTTCTGGCACTGGTACAGCTGAGGGCTTGGAGTGTGCGAACTGAGGTGAACTGATGGAGCTTTGCCTGAGGTCCCAGTACTGGAACAGCAGAGTGCACTGACTGTAAGAACTGAGGTGCTCTGGCAGGCAGCATGTGTGGGGTTCTGACACTGGCAGAGCAGAGGGCTTGGAGTGTATGAACGGAGGTGCACTGATGGAGCTGTACCCCCGAGGTCCCAGTGCTGGAACAGAGGAGTGTACTGACTGTAAGAACTGAGGTGTTCTGGGAGGCATTGTGTGGGGTTCTGGCACATCTGATGGCTTGGAGTGTGTGAACTGAGGTCTACTGATGGTGCAGCGAATGGGATCCCAGTATGGAGCAGAAGTGAGCACTGTCTCTAAGAATTGCAGAACCCTGGTAGAACTGGGTGAGGGATCCTGGTGTTGGAGTAGATGTGGGCACTGTCTTTAAGAGTTGAGATGCCTTGGTGGAGCTGTGTGTGGTGTCTCGGCACTGGAACAGTATTGGGCACTGAGTGCTTGGAAGGAGGTGCTCTTGCTGAGCTGCATGTGGGTAGCAGAGCTGAAAGAGCAGAGATGCCATACAAAGGTTTCCTATGTGACATCAGCTTACATTTGGGGACGGGCGTCTGGTGAGGGAACATTCCTTTATGTGTGGTAAATTGCCTAGATTTAAGATGGCAATCTAGCACAAGGCCGGGTGCGCGAAAGAGGGGAACCCTTAGAGCTTTCTGTTGGGAAAAAAAGTGGGGGGTAGTGGGTTAATTTGCAGCACCGCTGAATTGCTTAATTAGGAAAGGTCAGACATATCTGACTAAGAAAACAGGAAATGTCAAGCAGTCACAGTTTATTCCAAAGTTCATGAAAACAATTTGTGGTGTGCAGATAACACTGGTAATTTTGTTGCAGACCCTAACATAAGAAAACCTGGGCATCTGGGCTGTAAGCAATAACAGTTGATCCTCTGCCCTTACTCTCAGCACTGGGGACCACAGGCAGGCACACTTGGTAAAGGAAATCCAAGCCAAGGAAGGGTGGGAGCCAGGCAGCTGCGAGAGGGTGCAGAGGGCCCACAAAGACCAAATGTCACCAAAATAACAGTCTCATTTATAGCCATGTTTACAGCTAAGATCAGAGAAAGAATTGTCTGAAAATGAAAAGGGAAGCTTCCTGGACATGAGCAGGAATCAAAGTAAAAAAAAGTTATACAGGACAAAGCTTAATTATACAGTAGTTTGTCCCTGCTCCCACACAGAAGAAGGAGGTACAAAGAAGCATGACTGACCACTAGCAAACAAGGATTTTTAAAGGACACTGAAACTAACAATTGAAATAGCTGGAAGCTCACAGAAGATGTATACTTAAAAGTATATAAGAGGTCGTATGCTTAAGTTCGACCTAAAAAGAGGTGATAACTATGGTCTCCAAAAAATCAAGCTTATCTATAGAATCATACATGACAGACAATGAGGGAAGATGGATCCTAACAAAACTCTGTAAAAATACCAATTCCTTCCATGCTCTCAATGTATATGGTCTAAATGCCAACAACCCAGATTTCTGGGATTTCCTATCGATCCCATTAACCCATGTTGCAGACGATGGATTACTCATCGTGGGTGGTTGACTTTATTCTTCCACTTGATGTTACTCTAGATATGTAATCAAAAGTCTCATTTCAGCCCCATTAAGTCTCATAAGTCACTCCTCAAACTATGCTGAAGGTTCAAACTTCATGACTCTTGGGGATTGCAATGCCCTGACAGGGTCTACACCTTTTGATCCAACCCACACAAATCATACTCTAAAATCAACTACCTCCTGATCTCCAACACTCTGACCAAACAGACATTCTTCCTAGACTGATCTTAGATCACTTAGTCATCTCCTTATCCCTCATGGGGGTTGTCTTATCCAGGTGACTGGTTGACACCTGTTCAGTATAAGTCAATAAGGACGCTCAATGAAGGACCACACGCCAATTATGAATACAATTTAGCTTTACTAGAATTTCAGGTAAATGTATGCATTTAGCATGTCAACAATAGTAGAATAAGAATAGCAATGAAAAGCATCTATTTATATATGAGTACACTACAAAGAGCATCTATGCATATAGACATATAAGCAAAGAGTTCATTGACAGATATAAGCCTTGATTAACTTTATACCAAAATGCACCAACTACGATGTTCAGGAAGCAAAATATAAATGAGTTGAATACTTCAGACATGCTTTGATTTACTGCACACCAAAATGCAAGTTTCAATTACTGCAGCAAGCTCACACTACGATGTTCAGAAAGCAAAATATAAACGAGCTGAATACTTCAGATTATAAACACAGTGCAAGCATAATAATCAATCATAATAATAGAGCAGAGAAACAAAGGCCTTTCATCCCTGTGTAGAAATTAACTTAGTTCACGAAATGCTGGGAAGCCCTCTACTGCCCGCTTGGACCACTCCCCCTCTCAAGCATCACAGTCTCTGAACAGCAAAAAGGGAGGTAGCACTGGGTCTGAAGATGGCAGCTTTCACAACCCCATCTGCGAGCTTCAAATCCCTCACCCGCACTTCAGTGCTTAAATAACTCGAAGCTTGGATTCTATCTCTTTGTGGCATTTTCTAGCTATGTTATCAGCACTTGTCTCTTGGCTGCTCTGCCCTTCCCCAGCCTTTGTTTTCATTCCATCTTCTCCCTGTACTCTCATTCTCAGGGTTGAGACGGAGTCTCCTACACAAACAAGCTTGAAAATAATATCATGAACTTTTCCACGTTGTTCAGGGGTTTCAGCAGGCATCACGCTAATCTACAGTGCTCAAGCTAATTAACCCTTTCCGTCACAATGTCTTCCGCACCTTTCCCTATACTGATCAGGGATAATTGTGAGACCATCTTCTAAATTCTGGTATTTCAATGACAAGTCTACTAAAACACTGCTTCCAGAGAGATCATCGAAAACACCATACTAAGCTAAATTAAAAGCAATACTGCGATGGATGGCTCACCCATTACTTACTGGGATGCCCTTAAGGCAACCGTTAGAGGATTTTAAATTGAGATTCTATCTAAACTGAAGAAAACAAACAATATCAAACTGTCAGAGCAAGAGATCAAGAATCAACAGGATAGTCATGTCTCCAGTTTAGACACCCACACCCTCCCCCGCCACAAAAACGAATATAACAGAATTTTTGAGCGAGAAAGCTGGGGTCTAGATTAAGAAATGCAAAAGTCTAAAACTATGCGGAGCAAATAAGGCTGTCAAAATGTTGGTGTCAGATCTGAAGCATAAACAGAACTATGATGGTATTGTCGCACTCAAAGAAAAGTCAAATGTGACATATACAAACCCCCAAAAGGTCCTGAAAATCCTCAGAGATTTCTATAGATCACTTTCTGAGGATGATTCTGGGTCCTCCACTGATAAATGTAGAGAATATTTAAAAACATACAACTACTTTCTATCACTGAGGCAAAGAAGAATATCCTTAACTCATTGCTGTCCTCATGTGAAATTGCAGAGGGTATTCAATCCCTTAAACCACACAAAGCCCAGGGACCAGATGGCTTCACTGCTATCTTTCTATGACATTAACTTCCATTCTCAATCCCACACTATTAGACCTCTTTCACCACTTTATAAAGTCAGAAATTGTTTCGGGCACCGCAAGAGAAACCACCATTGTAGTGATCCCAAAAGAAGGTAACGATACAACCCTTGTGAAAAACTATAGACCAATCTCTTGAATTAACTTAGACTGCCAACTCTGTACCAAACAATTAAGTAAAAGACTAGAACCCCTTTTACCACATCTGATTAGCTGGGTACAGGTTTTTTTCATGAAGAATGGCATGTCTAATGATAACAATCGCCTCCTGTGTCATACCCTTGAAAAAGCCAAGTCCACTGCCTCTGGTACCATGCGATAACACTAGATGCCAACAAGACATTTGATAGAGTTTTGTGGACATTCCACTGTGAAACCCTTTAAAAATTCACCCTGGGTGAGGTTTTTACAATGATGGCCATGGCCCTCTATAGTGGTCCTTTCACTAAAGTATGAGCCAGTGGTCTCCTGTCCTCTTTCTTTAATTTAGAGAGAGGAACTAGGAAGGACTGTTCAATATCCCCTTCTCCATTCATCTTAACCCTCAAACCTCTACTCCATATTATCCAAACAAACAATTTGATCTCCGGTATCACTTTCAATAATTCTACCATGAAAGTAGCTGCTTATGCTAACGATATTTTGATAGTGACTGAGAATGCACATCACTCCATTACTGCAATACGATAAATCATTGATGACTCTGCATAAGTCACAGGATAGAAACTTAATAAGGACAAATTGTAAGGTAAAGGGTTTATTAATCTCTGTACTACTGACCTTCAAGATAACTCAGGTCTGGCCTGGCAACTTCAGTCATTAAAATATCTAGACTTGGAATTTGATTCAGACCTGAAACAAACCCTGCATCACAATGAAAACTTTACACTAAAGAACATTGAAAACTTGTTAATGGGTAGAATACCTAATTTGTCACCTGGTGGGGATGTATAGAAACAATCAAAATGATGCGACTTCACCAACTAACTTATAAGTATGCTTCCCCTATCTCTGTCCGAAGACTTCCATCAAAAATTAGACAAGTTGCTAACAAACTTTATATGGCAAAATAAGTGTCCCAGAATATCCATCAAACAAGTGCAACTACCCACAAATAGGCAGAGTAAATTTGGCTGACTTCAGAAACTATCAAACTACTTTTTTAGGTAGACAGGGCACCCTATAATTCACCCAACATCCAGATTATTCCCCACATTGCTCCCAGTTTAAAAGGAAATCCTCAAAGGTCTGCACTCTGTCATGTACTTGTCTGCCAAGATCAGATCCTTCCTGCTGCCACATACATCCTTAATGACACAAAAAAGGTCTTATGAAAATTGATAAACTTCTGGAGACCCCACTTAACCAATCTAACCTGATCTTGCTCTGCAATAACCCTAAATTTAGAATACAAGGCATACCTATATATTGGTACACCGGTACATCCAAGGGCACCCATCTCCTGAAACAACTAGGCACACAACAAGCCCTTCTCTCATTTAGAGAAATACAACAGTATCACTGATTAGGTTTAGATTTCTATGATTTCCTAAAACTCCAAGCTAGCATGTTGAAGTCTAAGTGCTACTATGATGACCCCTCCCTCCCCTCAATTATCCCCTCTTTCAACAAATCTGGCCACCAATCCTCCAAATTCTACCACCTCGTAAAGTCCAAAAGTAGACGTTTGACTTCCAACTTACTTAAAAAGTGGGTTGATGGTTTCCTATAAAATTATCCCCTCTTTATCCCAAACTAAATAGTGACTCCTATATAGGACATTTTGGACTCCCTCACATCTCCAAAAGAGGTCCCCTAGAGATGACTCAACATGTTGGAAATATAATAAAGTCACCGGTGACCTACCACACCTGCACTTCTACTGCAGTACTGTGTCTCAAATTTGAGACTGGGTATTCAACTTTATCTGGTCACACTTCGGATCCAGTTGAAGTGTTACTTTATCTTACTCATCCAAGACTTCTAGACCCATGGATCAGAATATCTAATGATAGCGTACTGATAGATGTCTTACTGACTGAGGCCTGTAAGTCTGTACTTACTAATTGGAAAAACACTGCAGCCACCTCTTCCAAGTCTTGGCTAAACTGGCACTTGAGAGGTGCCGATAACATTACTCTTCAAAAAGTTTTTTGAGGACCACAGCTCAGATCCGCATGGAAGATGCTAGACAACTATTTTGCCAACAACAAATCCCCTTGAACACCTTCCTATATTATTCATTATCTGATTAATTGGTAAGAAGGTACCTGTGCCCAAGTCTGCATATTAATTCCTATAGAAAAGTCACAGGCACTGTTGACATGGCTTAGATGTTTTTAGATACCTACGCTATACCTTGTTACCCCATCTAACATTGAGTACTCCCTATCTCAATAGACTTTTAATATTTCATACAGCAGATTGGTCATCAATACTGACCTTCTGAAGCCTCCGACGATCTGGTCACCATACTGTCTGCCTTCCAAAGGTGTGTATATATATATAGCCAAACTTATCATGCCTCCTATTGTAATATTACTTATTTAATTTCATTCCCAAATTTATGTTGAACTCTATGATTTGTTTTATGTATTGTTTTGCAATTTGTTATGTATTCTTTTACAAGAGAATGGTATACTATACCCACTTCTAACAATATGCGATGTATACTTCTGTATCATGGATGTTTTCTTTGTGCTTCTTTGCTAACAAAAACAATAATAATCTTGAAAGAAAGATATTGCTTTATTTACTATCAGAAATATATTTTCCTAAATACTCAGCGATGTGTCAAACTATATAGACATGATGAAGGAATAGTCTGGTCTCTGTAATATGCTTATGAATTGTTCGTTTTTCATCTTTGCTTAATGCATTTTTTGTATGCCACCTATAGCCTCAGATAGCTTCAAGCTGCCAGGATTGGGGCCAGAGGTATGAAAGGATTTTGCATTTGGTGCAAATTGGTAAATTTCACTGTTGTATGAAAGGCATCCGCAGTGCTAATGTAAGGAATCGATAAAATAGCGATTCCTTGCAACTACAACATGAATTTGCGGGTCGCATTTTGCATATCGCAAATAGCGACATGAATTTGCAAATCGCATTCTGCAAATCTCAAATTGCGAACTGGATTTGCGAATCGCAGAATGCGAACCGCAAAACCATGTCACTATTTGTGATACGCAGAATACGATTTGCAAATTCCATCTCTCAGTGCAATGCATCAACAATTTGCAAATAGCGAATATTTGCAGAATGGCCTTTTGCACGTGCAATTTACTATGAAGTGAAATCAGGTGGTAAATAGGTGCAACCTATATAAAGAGGCCCAGAATGACGCAGCTTCTTTTCCACAATGGCTGCACTCTATGTGATGGCGAGGAGGATGAGGATCCTGGCAGGTTTGAGGAGAGGGAGGAGGAGACAGGAGCGCATTTTTAGACTGTGCATTACCCTTTTTGACCAGACAGAGGAGTATATATTTGATAAGTACAGGTTAAGCTCAGCCATGATACTGGACCTGATAGCTGATCTACAACCCATACTGCAGCACAACAGACACAGGACCAATAGCATACCCACCCATGTGCAGGTATTATGCTCCCTGCACCTATTAGCCTCAAGGAGCTATCAAGGGGTCTCACAGAGTGCTCTCTCACGATTTCTCAATCCCATGCTGAGCAAAATTCAACAGCACATAAGATTCCCCAAAACCCCACAGGAATTACTACAGACAAAATTCAATTTATACCAGATTGCCCAATTCCCACATGAAATAGGTGCCATCGATGGGACACAAGTACCTCTTGTCCACCATCGGCCACAGAGTATGTTTATCGGAACCGTAAAGGTACACATTCCATGAACATATAAGTAATTAGCAATGCCTCCAACATTATAACGGATCCCGTGTCCAGATACCCAGGTAGCACACATGACTCCTACATCTTTCGGCACAGTGGAATATACACAAGACTACTTGCTGGGGAGTTTGCCGAAGGATACTTACTGGGTAATGTAATAGTTGACAATGTCGCATTGATTTATCTGTGATTTCATTTTACTCTCCTGTCATTCCAGGAGACAGTGCCTACGCCGTGCAGTCATTCATACTGACCCCCTATCTGAGTCTTGCAACTGTGGCCGAAAGGAGGTATAATGCTGCTCACTGGACAACGCGCAGCGTTGTTGAGAGGACCTTTGACCTGCTGAAGAGCCGCTTCAGATGTATACACAAGAGTTGTGGTGCACTACAATACAGCCCTGAAACAACATGCAAAATCATGGTTACTTATGCTATGTTGCACAACATTGCTACAATGAGGGGCATCCCTGTAGAACCCACCGAACCGGACTCTGATGAGGATGATGATCCCTTGCCACCCCTTCACTCAGCAGACAGAAGCAGTGCAGCAGAGGGCAGACAAAGACGTGCTGAGATCACGCGCAACTATTTCTGATGTAAGTAATGACAATACCACGTCTATTTTATGTATTGCTGTAGGTAGCATCTTTATTGTCTTGACTTCAGGTAATATATGTGTGATTAGGACATAGCTATGCATTATACACAAACAGGTGCGAGAAACAGTGTCACACTACTAGCATCATAGTAGAACTGCTTTGCTACATGTTAAGCTAGTCCCCTGTACCCCTCAACATTACTTCCTACGTCTACGAAGTCCACTTGAGTGCTCAGTGGCCTTGGTGGCACCTCTTGTAGTGGATTCAAAGACAGTACTGTGTCTGGTACTGCGACACCTAGTATCCATCACAGGGGTTGTAAGACTGCTCAGGCTAGAGAGCTCCTCACTATCCCTACCACCTAGTTTGCTATTTGTAGCACTCCGTGCTATCTGCATTGTCTCCAAAACATTGGTTATTTGCACCAATCCCTGTGTAACGTCCCAACTGCATTGTGCCATCTTCACTTGTATGCCCACAGCACGTCGTGATATCAAGGCAGTTGTGGTAGTGAGCCTATTGACAGATCTGCAAAACCCATCCAACCTGCCCATCAATTGGTGATGGCGCCTACGGTGGCTGACATGCTCCTGCTGCATCACAGTGCAGAGTTCCCTAATGACGTTTGTCATCTCCTTTGCATTTTCTGCTGCTGTTTGCTGTCCCTCATGGAGCTTGTACATGTTTTGTACTGCTTGTGCATTGATCCCATGTTTTCATTCAGAGACTCAAGCTGCTTGTGCATTGATCCCATGTTTTCATTGAGAGACTCAAACTGCGTGTGCATTGATCCCATGTTTTCATTGAGTGCATCCACCTGCTTGTGCATTGATCCCATGTTGTCATTGTGAGACACAAACTGCCTGTGCATTACGCCCATGTTATGAGTGATTGACACCAACTGCCTGTGCATTGACCTCAAGTGTTTACATTGCAGGCGCTGCACTTTCTGCACGGAAGCCTCAAGGCTGCCAAATAGTGATGGACCCTCACCTTCCTCTGTGCACTGTCTGCCTGCTTTGTGACATTTCCTGAGGGGAGTGGACTGACACTGGGTCAGGGACTGCTGTCTGTCAGTGATTCTAGCCTCTGAGTGTGGTGTGGGTACTTCATCTGGCATTTCATCAGAGTCCAGGTTATACTCAGGGAGAGGTAGCACTCTTGCCCTGCGTCTTGTTGGTGCATGTATGAAGGACTCACTGGTGTTTGAGTCGGACTGTGGCTGAGTTTCGCTATCCCCCACATTTCCACCTTCTGCTGCATCAGGGCGTGAAACATCTGCAAGAACAATGTGCAGCTTGTCATTTTTGATTAGTACTCAAATAGTTGCATAATAGTATTAAATGTACGCTGGCATAGTATCATTAAGAGTCTTTTGTGTTGTGTCTCTATTTGGTTTAACACTATCTTGATATTTATGTGGTATTTGCACTTTAGGGGTGTGAACTACCACTCTCACAAGGCATTGTTGTGTTGTATATAAGATGCGGCATGGACTACTTATCACACTGCATAGTGCCAATAGCTATTTTCTAAGGGGCATTTGTACATGCACATCTGGGGAGTCACATCATTACTGCCCTTAACTTTGACACCACTGACAGCTTCAGGAAGCAGTGTCAACTCCACCATGTCTTCCATTAGTGTGTAAAGTGTCTGGGTGGGTGGTCCTCCTCTGGCGCTTCTTGCCTCCTTTAGCCTGCTAGCTACCCTCTCTTTGGCATGTGAATGCAAGTCGTACCATTGCTTGCGTACCTCCTCGACGGAGTGCTGCGCAACACCCACTGCTCATATTTTGGTCTGGTTGTCTGACCACAGTTTCCTCTTCTCACATTCAGGTACCTGTAGTGAGTTTTTTCCTAAAGAGTGTGTCGTGGTTCCTGACCACTTCCTTGGTTAGCACCTCCAATTCCTGCTCACTGAATTTGAGGTTGCGCTTCCTGTCTCCTTTCTCCTTCACATTCCCATCAATAGCCATGATCCTGTTTGGTTCTGGCTGGCTCTCAAGGCTGCCTCCCTAGTGCTGGGCTGTGTCCCTCTGCCTGCCCCTGTGGGTGGTGCTTCTGGAAACAGCATAGGCTGAATCACTTCCTGGTTGTGATCTCATCAGGCTGTTCCGGGTTTGCCGTTTTTGCAATTTGCGATTTGCAAATACCCGTTCACTATTTTTTGCAATTCGGTATTTGCAACTTGCACATTGCGATTGCGAATTTTAAGAAATCACTATTACCTACTCGCAGTTTTCATACATCCCATTTTGCATTTCTAAAATAACGATTTCTTAAAATTTGCTATTTAAGAAATGCAAACCAGGAGCTTGATACATCTGGCCCTTGATGTGGTGTCTTTGCCAACTCAAATTCTTGAGTTCCATTTTTCATTGCCTTTACCACATGAGCTCTCATCTACATTATTACAAATCTACGAACCCTTTTATGCCAGGAATGGCATTTTTCATCACTTGCACTTTTGCCGGAAAATAGGTGTGAGCAAGGTCTGCATTGCAATTGCTGTCTTCCAAAATGTATTTTCGAAGCAGTTGAAGGCACCCATCTGCTTTTGTTTCATTTACTTGGATTAGTAACGCCTCCTAGACATGACATTGGACAATTTCTGAAGTGCATCCTAGATTACAATTATTGGGCTACACTTTGCTCGCATGTGTTTTCCACATTTCCTAGGTTTAGTCATGAGCATAGTTTTACCTGCTAACTGGCAGGATTTCTTCACCAGTGCTAGATGACATTGAACATACATGTGACGATTTCTTGCAAATTAATTTTGAAACCATTTTCCTCTTGTCTCTGAAAATCGATGGAATTGGTGATTTTTTTCCCCGCAATCAACCTAATCGTGTGCAATAATCCCCATTTTCTGTAAATATGCACATATATGTACGTCTTGGCCCACCGTAATTGTAGGCTGCTTTAACCTCTTCCTCAGTTCTTCCATGTTAGCCAATTGGATCTCTTTGTTTCTCTCTGTGGCAGCACAAAAGGCCAATTGGCAATAGCAAGTGAGGCAGCAGTTTTTAACAATGTTATGGAGTTGGTTTGTGGCATTACATTTTAGGATGTTACTGGCAAACAAAAAGTTGGGTAAGGTAGTGGTAATAAAAGAACGTATTACGGTGTGCCATTGTGTTAACTTTAGGTACGGGGCAACAGTTACATATTTGAAGGGGGCGGAAAATCTATTGTCTGTTGTAACATAAAATAGGCAGGGTGGTTTGGTGTAGTGTAGTAAGATTCCTGCTGGTCAATGGGGACTTGCAGGTTGAAAGCGTTGAGTAGTACTTGGGTTAGGCTCAGTGACTGAAATGTGGTCAGTGTGACATCAAGAAGTGAAGACATGGGCGAAGTGGTACATGGTAGAATGCTTACAGACAGTATGGCTTATTTTTGCAAATTCAGTGTCAATAAATGCCAATAGGTCCAGGCCACGTTTTTCAGTGGTGCATGGAACATTTAATAGGTTATCATAACTGTAATCTGACCCAAAACTCCGAATAGGTTGTTGGTAAGGGAACGGGCGAATTCAAATAATGTTGTCTGAACTATGTTCAACACCAACCAAACAACTATAGAACAGCATTGTTCTGTTAGCTTTCACGCTTTTGCAACTTCTCTCCCATACAGAGGCCATTTTAATTTCATGACCTTCTATGGAAACTGTCTAGCTGTTGGACCTACAGCCCGGAAAAACCTCATGATTTTGACTAATTTTGTTTTCTTTTTGCTGCATTCACTTTTCACCGTTCATTGATGACAGCCAACCGATTTTACCAGGTTTCGTTATTATGGGCCATTTGGGATATTGGGTGCATGCCAGGTGCCTCATGCATCTTGAAATCACCACTTTGTACTCCATGTTTGCCGCTTTACATAGAAGGTCACAATTCATGTTTCATCTTATTTTCCCTGCCCTTTGTTTAATTCATTCAAGTCAATATCCTCACGGTTTTACAAACCACATAACTGAGTGTTGACATCCACTGAGACTTTTCATTTTCCTCCTGTGAAAGGGATTGCAATACAATTTTGCCAGCAGAGTACGCTGCTCACAAACATGCTACATCATTTGGTCCTCAATGACAAATGACTTTTGGAAGTGGAGAGAGATGGAACTTTTTCAGTCACATCTAAATACGATTAGAATTTGCATAACTTGCTTCCGCGTGAGTTTGCAAAACTTTAAGAAACCTATGGGAAATTAAGCATTAGAAGGCAAAATACAAATCAGCTTTCAGTCCTATATTTTATCACAAATTGTGTCCTTATGTCTGTTTTGGATGTGAGGACGTATTTTGAGGTTAAAATAAAATAGTGTCAAAAACACAAAGGATGCGAAGAACGGCGCTTGCATTCTGGCTGTTCATGTTCTGCACTCCTGTACTATAATTTTGCAACAGACATGGTATATATATGAGATATGGAGCAATCGTGTGAGTTTTGTGCTACAAGTGTAATACGAGACTCACTGATTTATGTGCATTACGACAGCATATTTGTGAAATTTGGCCTGGACCTAAATAATATTCACAGGGGCCTTACCTACGCTCATCTACATCTCTCCAGCTGGAGAGCGGGGCCACTGCAGATAAGACGGACCATCAGTCTCTGATGTTCTCAGCCAATATATACTTGAGACAACCACAAATTTAGCGGAGTTACTGTCTGGCCCTTACTACTTCCTTTGGATCAATCCCATCAAGAAGGCTAAAAATTGTGAATACTGACAGCTTAATTCCTTTTAGAAACCAAAATAGAACAAAAACTGAACCGAAACCCATCAATAAACAACAGCGCAATGAAGTATGACAAGTAAACGTTAGAATTCTTGCCCAAAAAGCATATTTAGGAAAAAGGATAGAACGGTTGTCTTTTACATTAAAAGATGTGGATTACAATTGCAAGAACTAGTTCAAATATCAAAAGTCGTTTGGCCTGGAATATTTCCAAGGAATTCAAATGAAAAAGTAATGACGTGCGTTGACTGAGGTGTAAAACTCAATTGAAAGTGTTTATTGATTTGTTGACTATCCTTCTTACTTACCCCCTCAAATCAACCGGCTTCGATAATGGTACAAGTGCTAGATTTAGCCTGAGGGTTTTCTCGTACCTACGTCGTGGTCCATGTTGTAGCATTCCTTTATATCCTCTTTCCTTTTATTATTATGAGGCCTGTTACATTTGATCTTGGCCCTAAGCTTCTGGGTGCACTACATTTCTATTACTGTATAGACAATAATTCTACAAAAACATCGCAGTATTATTTTTGCGAGTTTTGCTAATCCAGCTGTTTTAGAAAACAAAACAATTATGAGGCGTTGCCAAATCTCTAATTCTGGCCCAGAGCAGTGTATTTTAACCACCTCAGAATGTTTTCCCACTTTCATTCCAGACACATTTTTCATACTGAGCCTCTGTTTCAAAGCCAAGAAAACTTTCGGAAATAATGAGGCGAGCTGACCAGAGAGCCTGTTCCAGTTTTCTGTCCGTATACCTAATTCATCAAGTGACGCCAACAGAGTAGATTACTCTGGACTACGATGGTGGTGGTGTTGCATTTTGGCTCCTTCTACTATTTTTCGAGAACCTGTGACACCACACAGCACTCGTATTGAGTTATCAAGTTCTATTGCCTTTGTTGACATTGTCAAGGAGCATATTATACACCTGGCATTGCCCATCCTAGAATAACTACTTGTAGTGTTGCTGCAATATCTTCTGTGAGTGTCCCTGTAACGTTTTATGTACCTATTTGCAAAAAAGAGGTGTTAAAATAAATTTTCAAGTAATTTGTGGTGATATCTAGTTTGTGGATGTCCAATGCACGTCCAAGTGAGTGGCTCCATTCAGGATTTTATTGTATTGTAGCAGTATTTATACAACACTTTCCTTACGAGGCCTTAAGTACTACATACAAGTAATGTCAAACGGCCCAAAATCAGACGTGGATCCGGGCCTATTTGGACACATCTATTCTTGATGCACTAGTATCATACGGCCATTTGGTTATTGGACACTATGTCAAGGGCAATTATATCGACCTCAAGTTATAATGATATAGTCAAAGTTTTGTTAACCTCTCGTCTTGCAATAATATCAACCCGACCAGGAATCCGGCACTAATCTGTTTCACTTTTTTCAGGATGAAATAATTAAAATGCAGTCTGAATTTGCACCAAAACTGCTGATGGATTCTGTTTTTATTTTTTATTTTTTATTCTACGTCTACTAAGCAACTGAGCCCAATGAATCATCTTTTGCTAAATTCTTGCAAATCTCTTTAGAAGCAATGCCCATGTTTAGATCAAGGATAGCAGCGCACAAACATTGCTTTTCTTGACGTTTTAATCTGTTCTGAGGCCTTTAACCACACCCATCTCACACCCATCACTTTAATTTGTTCCTGGGCCTGCCATTCAAAATTCCCTTGATTTCCTAGGTAAATGCTTTAAGCTTATCCCACCTTGAGGCTGCTTTGTTCCTCCTTGCAGTCTGACCCTGTTACATGGATTATTGCACAATCGGCCATAGACTTTCATGTGTGCACACTATTTTATTCTTTTGTCTCACCACTTTGCACTGCGTGGCGGACATGGCTCTTTGAAGCTTCATATAGCATTCACTAGATCAGAGGTACTGCAGTGCTTTGCATGAGTATCAGTTATGTCACACTGTTACTGAATGGGAGTCATTTAAATTGTTCTTTTGTCGCTCCCCTTCAGGCGCAATGACGGCCATGGCAGTTTGAAGTGCAAACTCAATCGGAGGTATTGGAGTGCTTTGCATAAGCACCAGTTACATTACATTGTTACTGAATCAAAGTCATTTAAGTTCACCCCATAATGCTTTGTGGGGCATTCCTTTTATAAAACATTTTTGCCCATAATTCAGCCTGTGGTGGTCCTAGGCAATGGGACCACCACCAAACCATTTACCACGGCACACTCTTTCTGTCTAGGTCATCTCTGGGTCTCCACACTAGGTTAATGGGGACCCCAAAATAAAAACTCCTCCCACCATTCAGCCATTAAGTGTCATTTTAAGCTTTCTCGTGGTTGGAACTTTTGTTTTATAGCTGGGAGTAGTTTGTGTTTTAAGAGCACTGTTTGTAATAGCATTATAGTAGGCCAGCTAGGCCTGAAAATGTGTAAGGCACTATGCTTTATAGGAGATATATATACATATATGGTTACACTGTATTATTTTCTGCTCTTCTGTGTTCAAGTGGTTATGCTCTCTAAGGGCTGACTGTATTGTTAAATGACCATGTTTCTTCCAAATGCTATTTTTGTTGTGGTGTTCTCTAGGGACTGTTTTGAACATTACAGTCTAATGCCAAAAGTTTATTTCTGATGAAGGTTTTTATTGGGTTTACTTGATGATTGTAAATGTTGTATTAATCTCTCCTTATTGCAATTATGACCATAATTCAGGCCAATGTAAAATCCTTATTATACAATGACTGTTTGAACACTCTTGAAATGTTTGGGTGACCTTTCTATATTTATTACTTCTCCGTGGCTGTCTTGTGTCTCTTTTTTGCCACCCAGCAACTCTGATGGCGGGGTGGTGAAAGTGGTATCCATTGGAATTAGGATGGCAGATTTAAATTAGGATGCTAAATTGCAACATTTTTTATTTTTTGCTGCAGATAGAGGAAGAAGGTAAATGGAAGTTCTCTAGTTATATGCAGGGCCAGAGAAATTATGTGGCAGGAAAGACCAAATTATGAGGAAGGATTGACCAATTTATGTAGCAGGAAAGTCCAATTATGCATTTACAGCCCCAATAGCTCGAACTCTCACAAATGCAAGACCTATTGCATTGCAAGTGGTTGTTATTACTTCCATTAAATCAGTCTCTCAGCTGGACCCTTGTCCTTCAATTTACTCTCACTACAGATGTATTTTATCTGCCACTAGCCAATCTTTGGGAACGGTCTCTCATGCCAAACATTCTTTACCACACAGTCTTTTCCATGCATGCCTTTACCACTCATAGTAAGAATAGGTGAAGTGTATATGTGTGTTCATGTATATCTATCTATTCATCTTTATTAACAAATGTACATGCACACACACCCACACACGCAAAAACACACATACACACACACATACCCACACACACTCAGATATTACCCAGTGGCAGTCACTGCTGGGTAGTTATAGTTAGAACAACGTTTATTTATTTGCTTATAACTTTGATGTTGTTTGACTAATGTTTACAAAACCTTCCAAATATTTCACATCCACCTCAGCTCCATCCTGGAAAGTTTCAGGGTGATCCATAGCGCAGAGGCCGGGAAAATGTGGCGGCCCCAAAATTATTTTACCCCATTTACTTTTCTAAAGTAAAATTAAACAGCAATACTGCAAAACCTGCTAAGCGGACTTTCACCAAATTTGACCGAAAACTAAATCTTGGTCCAGAAATGGTGCTTTTTGTGATTTCCATATTTTCCATGTGATGCGGTTCCTACTTTGGTAATAGGACTGCATGTTTAGGACAGCGGAATGACAAAGCGTTTGTCTTTACAACCAACAAGTGGTGATAGATTCACAGTTCTGGTACCTTGGATTCTGAGAGCTGGCATTGGTGCATGGTATGATGTGCCAAATTCCTTTATCACTGCAATCTTCTCTCAAAATGGATCTCCAACCTCTGGAATTTAGCCTAAAGATGTTGGTGGTTCCCTCATTCCCAAGGTGGCAGCATTTGTAGTAGAAGTTTCATCTCGGAAACGTGGTAATTCATGCAAGACAGGGGGTAGTTCATTTGTAGCAAAAGCTGTTTCTGCCGCTGCTGCGTGAGGACTATTAAGATCTGCCACACAGTTCTGCATATGGGTTATGACCACCAAAAGATATTCTATTATGGTACACTGAACACATCGCCAAATGCATGACCTCTGAGGAGCACAACTTAAAAAATAAAGGAGTTTTCTAATTCTTTATGTAAGTCAATTTTAATAATTTCGGTAGTGCAGCAGGAACGTGTTCTGATGCTTGACAGGCATTTTATACCTTCCTTTTGGGTCTGGTTTGTCTTCCAGATGTTACAGTGACCGACTTTGTTGATGATTAATTTTTTGTTCATAGACGTTTGTGATAGTCAGTATTTGATTCTCTCAACATTCTTTACTAGGATCTGTTCAGAATTCATGATTTGCTGTATTATATCACAGCACAATGTTAATATTCAAAAAGCTAAATGGTTATTGTATCACAGCACAATGTTAATATTCAAAAAGTTAAATGATTTATTTCGTCTTATTGTTTCCTATTACTTCTTTTAGTCATTGCCTTTTAATTGCTCACTTGCCCATCAGTGTCTTATTATAAAACCTGTGTGCATGTCGTACTAATAATTGTACTTCGAGTATCTGCATAGTAGACCATTTTACTTAGCGGAAGCAACTTGTCACTTAGAGCCACCCACCTTATACTGTAATAGTAAGGATTTTACTGATGAGAGGTAAGTTCGAAGTTGCCTCATCACTAGAAGGAACTTAAGGTGGAAGGGAAACCTTCTTGAGAAGTGGCCTACACAGATAATGCTCGCTGTTACTGCAAAGTACCCTCTATCAGTGAGTTGGAGGATCTCTTTGAAGTTCTCAATGATATACAGTCCTGGACCTCAGCTTTCCATCTGAAAATCAACCCATTAAACGCAGAATTCCTTCATTTCACCCTTCAGTTCGACCATCCCAATACAGGTCTGGCTGGGAACAAAAAAAGAAAAACGTGTTTTCATCATCCCAATTATTGTTGATGTTGCAAAGTCTCTAGGTTTCATCCTAGAAAAACACCTCATCATACAGTGCCACATCAATAACAATGCTAAATTAGCTCAACTCCAACTTAACCTTCAGTGAGACATAAAACAATTCATCCCAGGAGAGGACTTCAAAAAGGTATTTAATTGCATGAGTTCTCATTTGAATGGACTACAGGTACTTCATACTTGCTGGAATCCACAAAATACATCTTGCCTCTCTCACAGCAACTGGTCTTACAATCTAGCAAAGCTGATCATACATCTCCAATCTTGATTTTGATAAATTGCCTTTCATCTGAGGCAGAAGGATCCTCAAGCTTGCCAGCATCACACACAGTGTAGTTCATGAAGACACTCAAAGATATATAGCAAATAACAAAGCTCAAAATCTCAGGTGGTCAAGGACATATAAGAAGCAGAGTGAGTAATCCTTGAAATTCCAAAATTGAATGCAGCACACATAGAAGTACCAAAGCGTCATTTTGAATGATTATTTATGTGTGGGAAGGTGTCCCTTCCTGCACGTAAACAATCATCTATGTCATTTTGCTTCTTCTATCTATGCTGTAGAATGCAGCACACAAAGAAAAAGCAAAAAACGAGGAGGAATAAAAGCATTCCTGCTCATTTTGCAATGTTTACCCCTCCCATGGGGTGCAGTTAGTTACTGGCCCTGCCTCAGGTTTATGACAACTCGTAAATATGAGTCAGCGTCAAAAGCAATGGGTGTTGTGGTGGAACGCCCACCACAACACCCATTGCACACCCCTCTGCAGAGGGGCCCATATTTACAAGGCAGTGTAACTACACACAAAAGTGGTAAATATGGAGCAGTTGCTTAGCGCCCCGGAGCGTCACAAAAAGTGACGCTCCAGTGGTGCTAGGGGCTCTTAAATATGTTCCTAAATGATGCAAAGAAATCTTTTAGATTTCTTTGCACCATTTTTAAACCCCTCCCCCCGAGGGGGAACGCCCCCTTTGCATACATTATGCCTGGTGCAGACATAATGTAGCACAAAGGGTTACAAAGTGGCACAATGTATGCAATGCGCCACTTTGTAAATTTAGCGAGGCGATTTTTGCCTCATTGGGCCACATTAACATCAAAAGAATTATGCTAATGTGGCGCAAGGAGGCGCTAGGGGCTCTTAACCCCTTCGCTGCCAGACCTTTTCCCCCCTCAGGTGTACTGCTTTTTTTTGTCAATTTGGGCCAGTTTACACTTAGGTCCTCATAACGTTTTGTCCACATAAACTACCCATGCCAAATTTGCATCCATTTTTCCAACATCCTAGGAATCCTAGAGATACCCAGAGTTTGTGGGTTCCCCTGGAGGACATCAAAAATTAGCCAAAATACAGCTAAAATTTCATTTAAAAAAAAAAAAACGTGAAGAGGCTTGTGATTTATTCACTGGAAATGAAATCAACAAATGGTTTGTGGTGCTAAAATCACCATCTTCCCAGCTTTCAGGAACAGGCAGATTTCAATCAGAAAACCAAATTTTTCGACACAATATTGGCATTTTACTGGGACATACCCCATTTTTACTATTTTTTGTGCTTTCAGCCTCTTTCCAGTTAGTGACAAAAATGGATGTGAAACCAATGTTGGCTCCTGGACAGCTAAACATTTCTGAAAAATAGACAAAATTCTGAATTCAGCACGCAGTCATTTGTGTAGATCCTTTAAGGATTTCCTACAGAAAGTAACAGCTAAAACAAAAAGATATTGAAATTGAAGTGAAAAAAGAGCCATTTCTGTCCACATTTTCTTCTATAACTTTTTCCATCTATGGCAGATTTTTGAAAGCAATATACCATTACATCTGCTGGACTCTTCTGGTTGCGGGGATATGTAGAGCTCATCAAGAACCTTAGGTACCCAGAGCCAATAAAAGAGCTGCACCTTGCAATGGGTTTTGATTGTATACTGAGTATACAGCAATTCATTTGGTGAAATATATAGAGTGAAAATAGGTATCAAGCAAACCGTTGTATTTGTACCCTGCTAGCATTTGAGTTACAGGGCATTTCTCAAATAGATGTTTTTTTACACACTGTCTTCCATTTGGAAGCAAAAAATGTAGAGAAAGACAAGGGGCAATAACACTTGCTCTTCTATTCTGTATTCCCCCAAATCTCCCGATAAAATGGTACCTCATTTGTGTGGGTAGGAAGTAAAGCCCATGACAGGAAATGCAACATTGACAAATCACATTTTTACATTGAAATCTGACCTATTTTTTGGAAAGTGCCTAGCTGTGGATTTTGGCCACTAGCTCAACCAGCACCTAGGGAAACCTACCAAACCTGTGCATTTTTGAAAACTAGACACCTAGGGGAATCTAGAATGGGGTGAGTTGTGGGGCTTTCACCAGAATCCTTTGCAAACCTAAAACTTTGGCAAAAAAAACACTTTTTCCTCACATTTCAGTGATAGAAATTTATGGAATCTGAGGGGTGCCACAAACTTCATTCTATTCAGTGTTCTTCCAGGTCTCCCAATAAAAATGGTACCTCACTTGTGTGGGTAGGCCTAGTGCACACAACAGGAAATGCCCAAAAACACTAAATGGACACTTCAAAATTATCAAGTACAAAACTACCTGTTTTTGCGGGGGCACCTATGTTTTTGGTCCTGGGCTCAGCAGCCATCTAGGGAAACCTACCAAACCCAGACATTTCTGAAAGCTAGACACCCAAGGGCATCCAGGGAGGTGGGGCTTGCGTGATCCCCTAGTGTTTTCTGACCCAGAATCCTCAGCAAACCTCAAATATAGCTAAAAAATCACATTTTCCTCACAATTCTATGTGGGATCACCACACCGGCACAAATTTCCCACCACCCAATGTTCCCCTCAGTCTCCCGATAAAAAGGATACCTCAGTTGTATAGGTGGGCCAAGTGTCTGTGACAGGGAACAGCCAAAAACTTGTTAAAATTGAGGGAGAACCAAAGCGGGTCCAAAAGAGCAGTTTGAAAAAAACATTTTTAGGCTGACAAGTGGGGCAGAATTATTTATTGGTATAGATGCGACAATGTTGGCAGGAAGGAATTTAGTGGATCCTGCAGATTCCAGAAGGTTCCATCACAAAAATATGGGAAAACTTTGTGATTTCAAACAAAGTTGGAGGTTTGCAGGGTATTGTGGGTAAGAAAATGGTGCGGGTGCATGTGAAGCATACCACCCGGGACTCACCGAGATGTTTAGTTTTTAGATGTGTTTAGGTCTCGTAGATGTTTCTACATGTCAGCGTCCCAAAGTCCAAAAAGTGCAGCCCTCACCATTCCAAGTGTGATGATTTTGAGAGTTAGACAAGCTCTCATGGCCCAAATGTAAAACCAAGACCCAAAATAATCAAATGTCTTCTTGCTTGCCATTGGTATAAGATATTTTAGTGTGTGGGGGAGAGCTGAAAGACTGTTGCCTCCTTCAGTCGGGGTGGGGGCATAACCATGCCCGTACTGGTTAGTAACCAACACCCCTGTATTTTTTTTTAGTTTCCTGGCATCTAGTAGGCTTTCTGCCTCCCTAGGGATTGGGGGTAATTTCTCCATCTGCCCACTGGTGGGCAGAACAACTTTATCCCCATTTATTTGGGGTGGGGGTATGGCCATACCCCCACCCTCTTTTTTAGAAAATGAAGCTTCCCTGGTGTCTGGTGGGCTTTCTGGCCCCCTTAGAGGCAGATGGGCCTTACATAAATAGGCCAATCTTCCCCCGGGGGGGCAGTAATGGCCAAAAGTAATGTGCCCCGATGCGGAGCGACCCTTGCCCAAGGGGCTGCCCCCCAAACAAAACACACACACCAATCCCTGGTGACTAAGTGACTTCTCCCCCCCACCTCGGGCAGGTCAGCCTAATAGAAATAGGTCGGTCCGCCCCAAAGGGGGGCAGAAATGACCTAAAATAAATTTGCCCCCCTCCCAGGGGTGTGGCCCTTACCTAAGGGGTTGCTCCCCATCTGTTAAAAAAATAATAATAATAATCCTTGGTGCCTAGGGGTTTCTGCCCTCAAGAAGGGCAGAAATGGCCTAAAATAAATTTGCCCCCCCAGAGCCCTTGCCAATTCCTGGTGTCTAGTGGTTTCTGCCCCCCCCCCCCCCCCCCCCCGGCCTTGCCTAACAGGTTGCTCCCTACGTGTAAAAAAGTTATAATTAAAATAGCCCCATCTGCCTCTGGGGGGGGGAGGCCTAAATAAAATGCCCCCAGTGGAGTGACCCTTGCCCAAGGGGTCGCTCCCCTTCATTTTTTATGTAAAAAAAAACCTCCAAAGTGATCGGGCTGCAGAAATGCTCAGAAAGACGTGAAAGGAAAGGAAAAGCCTTTCCTTTCCTTTCATGTCTCTCGGCCCACCCCCACCCCCTGATCAGAAGAGAAATTAAAGCATTTCTCTCCCGATCAGGGTGGAAGCTGAGCTTCCAGCATGATGGGGGTGACCTCTGATGAGGTCAGGATGTGATCGTGGGCTGACTTCATCAAACGTCACTGGGGGAGGAGGGCAGAAGGTGAAGGGATTCCCTTCCATCCCTGCCCAGAGGAGGGGGGTGGGATGCCCTCGAGGGGAGCGCTAGCTACATCCTGGATGTAACGGTTAAATTCTTGCCACCCGAGCAGTGCTGCCGAGGACGTAACCATTATGTCCGGGGCACCCAAGCGGTCAAATCAGCTGCTATGTGCGAGTAAATATTTTTACATGGTGTAGTAGCAGGTCTTGCGAATGGCAAATGGGCATTTCCAACCCTAAACAAGACTATTGGTGCATCTAAGTGAAATTTACATTCACAAATTAGCACATATTCCCCATATCTGTGTGCTGTCTATTGCCTCCTCTTTGGTTTTACATGGCATTTTCTTTATCCAAGCTTTCAGAAAATATCTCCTCTTTACACATCCTTACCTGAACCCTGCCTCAAAACCAACCTCTTTCAGATAGGGTGAATACACACCCTGCTAGCATAACCCTCTTTGTCACTTACTTGGCCCATGCTCGCTCATTTACTACTCTCTCTCTTTTTCACACAAACACTTTCAATGTCTCAAACACCGTCACATCTAAGCCCTAGAACATCTCAGGTTATTATGCAGACCAATGGGCCTAGTATGTTCTGTATGGCCAGGAGTGGACTGAAATGCCTCAAGTGGCCCTACGAACATGAGGTATGTAGTAGTCTCTTTACGTGATCAGCATTAACACTTGGCAAGATCATCTGATGGCTAGTTACTTGTGCACTAGCCTGTCCTTGATGTAAAGCATTAGGTAACACCATAACCTAACGAGAGCCTCACAAAAATATTTTCGTATACGAAAATCAGACAGGCATGTATCTTAGTCACAATCTTCTCTTCCTGATCTTGCAAGAGTGAGATTAAGGGGCAGGGAGTTTCTGGTAATGGATTAAAAATGGAGCAGGTGGTTTTAGGGATATGCAACCTTGGTATTCAGAGTGTCAACATGTAATTGCACCAGCAGAGCAGGACACTGGCACTCGTTCTTTTACAAATCAAGCTCTGAGTGTGGCACACTCTTGTGAGCGATCATATCAGATGTGAGAAATCAATGAACTATCAGAAGCAGCAGGCAACAGCAGACTTAAATTCTCAGTGGAAGAGGATTCTTACCAACCCTACCAATTTAGGGAGTCGGCTACCATTTTCCAGGCACCCCTACTGACTATCAATACTCAGAGAGAACCTATGGCTTTTAATATTGCTGACTTGCAGCGCTTCATGCTCGTATAAAGGACCTGTTTTGGCCTGTATTACCAATACACTATTAACTATCACATTTATCCTACTTATTCAAGTAATGTGTTGAGATCAAGAGGAGCCTGAATATAGGCTGGAGAGATGGTCTTTCTTTCCACCACTATCCATCCTTGCTAGGTGCACTGATTGAACTCAAGCACGATGCACCCACAAATGCTTTTTCTCCAGTCCATGAGACTGGCTGTGGTAGGTCGTGCACTGGAGAGAGCATTGCAATGTAATACAGTACAGACGTTCAAATTGCTTCTTTTTCTGGCACTGCAAAGCTGACCTCGTCTGCCTTTGCAGTGAGAGGATAGGGTCAACCGTGCGACAGTGTCCATCTGAAGCAGCTTTTCTGGGACCATTGGCACCTCCCACCAACATTGCACCACTTCATTTGTGAGGTAAAATTGTAGTGCCTCCCAGAGGTCTCTTTGCCTCTGTGTCCACATCTATAATCTGGTACAGATGAACACATAAAGACGTTCCTTCATTTGCATGTGGCCATGCCACCAATCAAACAAGGAAATGCTCCTTTACCCTGCGGGTGCAAGAAACGTGAGCACAAACAACAGGTATGACACTGACAACAAGCACCTGCAGCCCTTTCTGCAGTGTATTGTGTGTGTAATAGGAGCAAAAAGAGCGGGTTCAAATGCCCACTGCATTCCAAATTTGACCACAGGGTTTTGCCCCCACCAGTTCCATGGCCATTCCATGGCGCGTTCAGATTGCCCTCCAAAGCGCGCATTCAAAGAAACTTCCTGAAACGGATTACTGCAACAGGAGTAAGCATAACTGATGTCGCGTGCTCAATTATAGCGCTTTTGGTAATTTATTTTGCACACAAAGAGGCTATGGTTTGTAGGAGGTGTTTTCAGAGCGATCTCTGGAATTCTAATTTAGTGCAGATTCCCGCCTGCCCTGAAAAAGATTTTTAATCGTTCAGATATGTGGTGTGACATATCCCGAGAGAAAGCAGGGGAGAGGAGTATATTGCAGATGAGCTCATGCTTCGAGAGTGAAGGCGTTCTACATCAGCAAGGCAGTGGAGACTCATTTATTTTCTATCCCGTCACAGGGCCGATGCCCTCTGCACATCCATTCTATTTACAGAGAGATGGCGTTGTAGCTGGCACATCCTTTCTCTTAATGGTCATGTTTTATTGCAGGAATGTTGCTTTGGCACCAGGCAGGAATGCCTTCCACATACTTTGTGCATGTCTAAATACATCGCAGTGTGATTGCTATTTAGAAATTGTTAGCACCTGACAGACCGGCCCATGGTTCAGGTTGTAAGAGAAGAGGTTTCCACTAGATTTTCTGCAGACAAAATCAACATCTGTCAGTCTTCTCAGGATTCTTGGAAATACTATCCCTATCCATTGATTGATCACAGTTGAAAATGTTTCCTTGGTTGAATGTAGATTGGACTCACAATTAACACGTTTGCTTAGAAAAGCCTTAAAATTGTAAAATCATGTGCTACAGTTTTAGCCTCTAGCGTTCACTAATGACAGTACATTTGTAGATGAATTGTATCGATGCTGACACCAGTAATAACATATGAATTGCTTCCAGAGGTATCAAGAACTCAGCCTGAGACTCGACTGGTGCTGGCAATCGGGTACTGCGCACTTACACATATACACAGCACAGGTTGGAAGTGCCTAGGCACCAATTGTCATCCATTTTTGGGTGTGATATTGCTTTGACTTATTACATTCTTCAAGTGGCACAACCTCAACCATCCATCTCTATGGGCTTCTCAAATACCTAATGTTATCACTTAGTTATGTCTTATTGACTGAACCTGAGAGCTGGTGAGTTCCATTGACTAAAATAGAAGGCTTTGTTTCTAAATGTAGGTAGCTGATGGGTTTTCTCCTACTTCTGTGGCCAGCCGTCTCATCTCAACGTCACTTTTATGTGCAGGAGAGTAGGACTGCTACTTATGGAAGGCTCCTTGTAAACAGGGACACCATGTGCTAGTCAATTTAATTTAACAATTAAAAGCTTTATCAGAGTTAAAATCATGGCTCTCTTAAATGTAACCATCTGGACCATATTTCTAGATTACAATGGTCTGGCGATGGATAATCTGCCATAGAAGAAGGCAGCCCGGAGACATGAGTCATTTGATAACTTTTGTGTTGAATTGTTTCCAAAAGCAGGGCCTCTGCATTTGCGAAAATTGGGCCAGGTAGAAAGCACGGATCTTAAATCCTTGATGTGCTTTTCATAAGCAATTGGCTAAGAACTGGTGCCCTCTGATCTGTAGACTAGACATTGCTGGAGAATCTTTACAAGTAGGTTGTTGAGCTGCAGGACCAAGGTAGACTTTAGTGGCTCTGGACATTCAAAGGAGAAGACACAAGATGGCAACAGAGGAGAAAAACTTTACTCTGGTGCTACCAAGTCACATGCAGGTGAAACTTTACATGAGAGGGGCAGTAGACCACGCTCTCTGGGACTCAGTGAAAAAGTCTGTCATAATGATTCACATTGATGGTATGCTACCACTACTGCTTTATGTGATTTATCCATGGCATGGACATGAGTCATATGCCCATTTTTAGGGCAGAATTAGTGCACACCTCCAGGTTGCAGAATTGGTCCTGCATCTCACAGCACCACGGACAGACATAGACCTGTGCACATGCACTAGGCTAATATGACATTAGGCCTAAACAGAAAGTCAGGAAACCAGTTTCACAAGCAGTTAGGCACTCAGCTCAGAGATGTATGCCCATGCAGGAGACATTACCATCCCAATACCATTGGATGAGTATTTAATGTCTTTTTGGTGTTAGCAAAAGTCAATGAACCAGAGAAGCTGCAGATTGCTGGAAAATGAAAATCCAAAATCCCTGTTCTAGTAATCTGAGCCACATAACCCACTCAACCCATCGCTTTTACCCAAAATATAGAGTTTCTTGAAAAGTGCAGTGGTACGCTGAAGGTAAGACAAAAGATGGAAAAGTGTTTTCCATACTACACTGCCATGCGGTGTGTCAAAACAGCAGGAATATTTATCTTTGGCGACTGTGGAGCCTCAGGTAGAGTCATCTGTGGGTATCTGAAAGGAGGGGTACTCGAAAAAGATGAAGATGAATTTCAGCATGTACTGCATATGAAATACTTCTCTGTTCAAACACCTGCAAAACTACAAAACCCATATCTAAAATACCCAGCCACACCCCTTACAGTGATGAAAACTAGGGGTCCATCCAAAGGCAGCAGATGCTTCAATTCATTTTGATTATTACATCAATCGTACAATCTATATTTGGGGATTTTGATCCTAACAAACCACTGCAAGAACAAAGGGAACAACGACTAAATAATTTCCTCTGGGTATTGCCTTAGTATAAAAAGCGTAGATACTGTCTTATTGGCCTCAGGGTGCTCCCTCGGTATAATATTGAAAATATCTCTCAGCTGGATAGCTGCAGCAGTATTCTTGAAAATAAAAAATAAAATGAATTTCACATGACAAAAACAGAGCACGTGCAGTGCATTTGTTAACTTTTCTTTTCATTCTCCATAGGGAACATGTTTTTCTCCATGGAGAATTTCCCATGGAGAAATCTGCCCTGTACATCTAAACAAACTTCGGAGTTATGCTGAACCTATGCCACCCTATCAAGAAACTAACATCTTTTGAAGTGAATAAATCTCCAACCGTTTTCAGGGTGCGTAGAGATGTGAAATGGTTTATGAATAATCACAAACGTAACTTGTGGGCGTTCACAAACTTTGAGCATTCCTCCTCTATAACGCCTACTGCACACTGACAGGAGGAGATTAACTCACACATAGGAAGACTGTGGATTCTAAAAGTATTTTACGCTCATAAAAGTGGCTGTTTGTGTGTGCAGCTCAGACCTACATGCGCAAACTACTTGTAAACGAGGCACAGTGTTTTTTTTTTTAGGTTCGTTGTATTGTACACCTGACTTAGTGGTGATTACGGCCGGAATTAATAAGAGAATAGTTATTCACATAAACACATCTTACCAATAGGGCCCATAGTAATTTGACTTGCACATGAACTGTTTGCATTATTAGTTGATTATTTTGGGGGCAAATTCCAAACCTCTTTGTACCCATACATTTCTAAAAGGAAAATCTGGAAAGGGGCAGTTTCATTAAATGGTTGGAGATGTTAGTGGGATGAACTCAAAGGATAAAATTCAACACCTTTGAAAGATTTTAAACTTGAGAAAAATGAATACATGAAGGGCCACAAATTAGTGGCTTGTGGAAAGGCCAACAGTTGTACCCTCTGCTTGACATTCAGTCGAATACTGTGCCCCTACAGTCTACACATGTCAGAGACTACTTCTTATCAGATCACCTTCATGTTCGGACAGCACCAAATCATGGGACCTCAGCTCCTCATATTAATTGCACAGTGGTCACATATTCAATCTGTTTTAGGAAACACCGTTTCCTAGCCTGGGAGCTGTTTTGAGGTTTGGACCTACATAATCTTTGCATTCCATGAGCCAACACCTTTGCCTACTTGAATAGCTGCTCAGGGCCAGCGTATTCACAATGCAAGTGCTTCCATAAGGCAAAGTAACAGAGGGGACCTTAGGATGCCATTTCTTCATAGGCGCCAAAGTACTTAAAAAAGGGCAGAAATTGAATTTTTAAGTGTAATGTATGAGTGCTCTAATTGTGATATTTTTAAGTAGAACTCTGAAATTCCTCTCTCTGTTCTTGAGCGAAGGAAGGCCGTTACTTTTTTGGCCATCAGAAAAGAGCAGCAGGCAGTTTTATATTGTTACTGGGAGCTACAAAAATGACTCTAGTGCGGAGTTACATTTGCCTGAGACAATGAAACTGTATTGACCTCTTTGACCTGTTTGGGAGGTTATCTGATCAATGAACATATCCCTTTCTTAAAATGTGTGCAGCACATTTCAATGGTACATAGAAACGAATATTTGAGGAGGTGCCTTTAAAACATCTTTTAAATACATCAGCAAATTAAACTCCAAAGGAGAGGATTCTGTTCTGTGCAACACAGATGACTTCAGTGCAACTCTTCTATTAATATCCCAGCACAGCTGTGTGACGGCCAGAAGGGGAGAAGCCAGAATGTGTAGCGTTAGAGCCAAGCCAGTGGTTAACCAATGGATCTGGCCTGATCTGTGAGTCATTCTCCAGACACAAACACAGTCCAGCATCACTTATTGAGCTTTCTGCATCGCTTCAAAAACAGGGATTTTGTATTGAGGTGAACAGCAGCACTGTTTTGCACCACAGTATTTTAATTCAACTAGTCTTTGTTATTTGAGATTCTGTTTTAAGCCAAAATAGGTTGCCTTGGCTTTAGCATTTTGTGTTTCTGAATTAATTCTACACCAGATTGCCAGACTTAATGAAATGCCCGGTTCTGGCAATGCGTGACTGACATCACTAAGCAACATAAACAGTTCTCCTAGGACTGCCTCCATGTTTATGGATTATCTTGAACCAGAAACATAGAAGCAAAACCTCAGAAATGTATAGAGCAACAAGGAAATAGCTGTGTTGGTCACTAGAGCAACATTAACCTGTGCGCAGATGCTGAAACTGAGGATACTGCACATTCAGTGCTAATTGTTAGACCAATGTAGGACTAACAGTCAGGGCTGGAGCACTTTGCCTTCTGAGTACCAAAGTTCATAATGGTGAGCAGGTGGGATCAAGTATGGCGTTCAGGGAAGGGTGAATCTCTACTGGAGCTTGAACGTGCAGGGACAGGTACTTATTATGTGACAGTGCAACGGAACATTTGCAGATTTACGTGCAAATCAAAGATGAATATGATATGCCTTCAATGGCCTAACTGGAACTGCCATGACCCAGGATCATCGAGTGGGGGTACTTTGGGAATCCTTCTATAAGTACTCCTGCATTACTAAAATGTGCTAAAATGTACAGTAATTGCATTAATTGTAAAACACTAAGGGGGTTATTCCAACTTTGGAGGAAGTGGTAATCCGTCCCAAAAGTGACGGTAATGTGACGGATATACCACCAGCCGTATTACGAGTCCATTATATCCTATGGAACTCGTAATACGGCTGGTGGTAAATCCGTCACATTTGGGACGGATTACCACCTCCTCCAAAGTTGGAATAACCCCCTAAGTGAGAAAGGAAATCCTATGGCAGAGGATTCTGGAATCACGGCAGAAGAAGGGTTATAATATCCAGAGTTTGAAGGACAAAGTAGGAGTGCTTGAAGACCAGTATCTAATACATACAGAGAAGGTGGTGGGAGGAATGGTTCTGTGAAATCCTAAATATGTGCTAATAAATATTTCAGTGATTAACCATGCAGAATTAACATGTATTATGCTAGTAAAGTGAGATCTAGAGTTTTGGCAAAATGTGCCCACGTAGGTGGCAGGCATAACGTGTACGACATATTAATGAAATTAGCTACATAAAGAAATAGTATGCACATGCATAATGAATTTATATTTGTGATGTATGTTAACTAGAATTAAATAAATGTTTTACTTATAAAACTAAATGGACGTAACTAATGGAGAAATTAAGGGCCTATTTGAGAAGGCCTCATGTCAAGTTTCATGTACTTGAAAATGTTTGTCAATGTTTTTCTGTCTCAACAGAATTCACGTTTGTTCTTTGTTCACATGGTACTGACCAAATGTAATATTGCAATGTTAAACAAATTGATTCTCCATACTTCCTATGAGAAACAGGTGTTGTAATGTTACGCTCTAACTTTTGATACAATTGTATCTTTCGTGCATGAGAAACTACTGTTCCCATGACGTGACAATGGTCCTACTATGATTTGCAACAAATTGTCAGCAGATGAAACTGACGATGGGAGTGAGAAAACAGGATTCAATCACAAACATGTGAAAGACTGTCAAACTTTTATCTCACATGAAACATCTAACCCTATTGGTTCTCTTATGAACCCACGAGGAACTGACCAATGGAAAGTTTGCAAGTTAATTTTGGGATTCGATATATCGAGACTGCCACTTATGAGAGGGCTATTCTCTCTCTTACCACCATTTTATTGCTGTTGCTATCGATATTGTCATTATTGCCATCCTGCAGTCTCTCTCTTAGTCTTATTACCCTTGCTTAATTGGTTTGGTTAGCTTAAAGCCTCATTTTGACTGAACAAATTCATTTCATTTCTTGCCTAATGAAGATGGGACAAGTTTCCCATTGACGAAGACGTATGTACTTGCTAATCCTTTTAGGAGAGGTAAGATAAAAACACATCTGTCTTTATCATAGATTTTGTTCTTTCTTTTATGTACCATCCGCTATTTTGTTAGAGCCCTAGTCCGATATTTTCCAAAATTATGTTTTTGTCAATTTTCCTTTTTGCATGAAGCCCAAACATGCCATTCGAATTAGAGGCTTAGTTAGTGTGTCACTGTCACAATAATTGTTATCAACAAAGTATTGCTTTTATTCATCTATTGATAAATATATGCCATTTCTCTCACGCAGTTATTATTGGTCTGTACAGTAACCCTTACATGTTTAATGATAAAGGCGTTGTCTAAATTGACATTCTTCTGCCGTTTTGGTCAGTCTGTTGTTTGTATATGCTTATCACTTAGTGCTGAGATTGATTTACATAATATTACCATTGTTGATCTAGTAAAATAAAATTCTAACCTTACTAAAAGGTGGGGTTATTCATAGCCACATAGGCCATGGCGTCTTAGAAGTTACTGACTTCTAGTTGCTGCTGATGATTTGTCCAACATATGGTATTGTTGCGGTTTAGGTCATGAGTAAGTTTGATATCCATGATGGATCACTCTTAGCGGAGTTAAAAGGTCCATCAAACCTGTAACGCGTCCCCTTATCAATAAATGATCAAAGAACAAATAAAGGCAGACGCAATCACAGTTTTTGGCAGCAGAAGCAGATAGTTAAGAGGCGCCATGGTTTCCCAGTTGTAGATAATAAAGTAAATGGTTGCGTCTTTTTAAGAGGATGCCATGGTTTCTAGTAGGTAAAAAAGTAAATGGTCACATATCCTTGAGAGAGTGCCAGGGTTTCACAGTTTTGCTGACAAAATTGAAGGTTATGTCTCCTTAAGTAGTCCCCAGTTCAAGTAGCAGAAACGAAAGGTGATATCCTCTAAAGAGATTACCATATCTTTAATGTAGAGATACCATTTGATGACTTTCCCGAAAACATGGGTTTTTCCAATGCTTGTTTGAATATGTTCTCAGAGTTCCTAGTGTGATTTGTGAGTGAAATAGATTTTGCGCTTGCACTGATTAAGTGAATAACAGGTGAATAGTGATGTTTGTGAGTAATAGGGAGTTTGGGTACTCCAGTGTGGTTGTTTAGGGAGTGTGCGTACTCCTAAGGGTGTATGTAAGGAAGTTGTCGAACTTCACTTGTATGTGGCGCTTTGTGCTAAAAAATTGCCCATGTGGTTGTTGATATATAGACCCTGCATGGTCTAAGACTCCGGCATATTGGTTATTGTACAAGTGTAGAAAACACTTGGTTGGTGTTGTAATTTGGCTGTTTAATTGGTCAATCGGGTGTGGTTGACAAACTCATAGAGTGTGTGTTAAAAGGGAGTGTTAGTTTTGAAGGAGATTTGGTGATTCCTAAGTGCACCAGGAGGATCTGATGATAATCAAGGGTAGAATTTGCTAGTCAAATTTTGCTTGATAGTCTGGGAAACTGAGATCGAACGAGTATCTGTTAGAGCTGAAAGCCGCTGTTGAAAATTCAGTAAGGCGTCCGAAGCTACTGTGTTTCCACCTGTAGTAAACATACAAGTTTGGTGTGTTGATTTTTCTTTAGTGCTTGTGATAGTTGCAGTTAGTTTAGTTTGGATCTGATTTGAGAAAGACAATCCAGAGGGCTTTGTCAGCCGCTGTACATGTGAGTGTGACGTCACTACGTCCACGCTGGGATAGGTTGGTTGGTGAGAAAAGCGTAAATGGATTGGTGGGCAACCATGAAGCGTTATTGGTAGAGAAAGGCAAGCATAAAGGATTTGGGATTGAAATTTACTTCCTGCTTTGATTGAAGTGTAGCTTTAACCCGAAAATTACATTTTTCTAAGCATTAACCCCTTCGCTGCCAGGCCTTTTCCCCCTCAGGTGCCAGCCCTTGTTTTGGCTATTTGGAGGAGGGCGTGCTTAGGCCCTCATAAATGTTTGTCCACATAAGCTACCCACCCCAGATTTGCGGCCTTTATTTCCAACATCCTAGGGATTCTAGAGGTAGCCAGACTTTGTGGGTTCCCCTGAAGGAAACCAAGAAATTAGCCAAATTACAGTGAACATTTTGCTTTTTAAAAAAGAAATGGGAAAAAGGGCTGCAGAAGAAGGCGTTTTTTTTTCCCCTGAAATTGGCATCAACAAAGGGTTTACAGTGCTAAAATTACTAGCTTCCCAGCTTTCTGAACAGGCAGACTTTAATCAGAAAACCCAATTTTTCAACACAATTTTGGCATTTTACTGGGATATACTCCATTTTAACGATTTTTTGTGCTTTCAGCCTCCTTCCAGTCAGTGACAGAAATGGGTGTGAAACCAATGATGGATCCCAGAAACCTAAACATTCCTGAAAAGTAGACAAAATCCTGAATTCAGCAATGGGTAATTTGTGTAGCTTCTACAAGGGTTTCAAACAGATAATAGCAACTGAAAGAAAAAAATATTGAATTTGAGATAAAAAAAACAGCTATTTTTCTCTACGTTTTACTCTGTAACTTTTTCCTGCAATGTCAGTTTTTTAAAATTAAAATACTGTTATGTCGGCTGGACTCTTCTGGTTGCGGAGATATATAGGGCTTGTAGGTTCATCAAGAACCCTAGGTACCCAGAGCCAATAAATGAGCTGCACCTTGCAGGGGATTTTCATTCTGTACCGGGTATACAGCAATTCATTTGCTGAAATATAATGAGTGAAAAATATTTATCAAGAAAACCTTTGTATTTCCAAAATGGGCACATGATACTAGTATGTGAATTACAGGGCATTTCTCAAATAGAGGTCTTTTTTACACACTGTGTTATATTTGGAAGGAAATAATTTAGAGAAAGGGAAGGGGCAATAACACGTGTTTTGCTATGCTGTGTTCCCCCTAGTCTCCCGATAAAAATCGTACCTCACTTCTGTGGGTAGGCCTAGTGCCCGTGACAGGAAATGTCCCAAAACACAACGTGGACACATCACATTTTCCCAAAGAAAACAAAGGTGTTTTTTACAAAGTGCCTACATGTGGATTTTGGCCTCCAGCTCAGCTGACACCTAGGGAAATCTACCAAACCTGTAAATGTTTGAAAACTAGAGACTTAGGGGAATCCAAGATGGGGTGACTTGTGGGGCTCCCACCAGGTTCTGTTACCCAGAATCCTTTGCAAACCTCAAAATTTGGCAAAAAATGTATTTTTCCTCTCATTTCGGTGACAGAAAGTTCTGGAATCTGGGAGGAGCCACAAATTTCCTTCCACCCAGCGTTCCCCCAAGTCTCCCGATAAAAATGATACCTCACTTGTGTGGGTAGGCCTAGTGCCCGCAACAGGAAATACCCCAAAACACAACATGCACACATCAGATTTTTCCACAGAAAACAGAAGTGTTTTTTGCAAAGTGCCTACCTGTGGATTTTGGCCCTCTAGCTCAGCCGGCACCTAGGGAAACCTACCAAACCTGTGCATTTTTTAAAACTAGAGACCTAGAGGAATCCAGGATGGGGTGACTTGTGGGGCTCTCACCAGGTTCTGTTACCCAGAATCCTTTGCAAACCTCAAAATTTGGCAAAACAAAATCACTTTTTCCTCACATTTCGCTGACAGAAAGTTCTGGAATCTGAGAGGAGCCACAAATTTCCTTCTACCCAGCGTTCCCCCAAGTCTCCCGATAAAAATTATACCTCACTTATGTGGGTAGGCCTAGTGTCCGCAACAGGAAATGCCCCAAAACACAAGTGGACACATCACATTTTCTCAAAGAAAACAAAGGTGTTTTTTTCAAAGTTCCTACCTGTGGAATTTGGCCTCTAGCTCAGCCGGCACCTAGGGAAACCTACCGAACCTGTGCATTTTTGAAAACTAGAGATCTAGAGGAATCCAAGATGGGGTGACATGTGGGGCTCTCACCAGGTTATGTTACCCAGAATCATTTGCAAACCTCAAAATGTGGCTAAAAAAACACTTTTTCCTCACATTTCGGTGACAGAAAGTTCTGGAATCTGAGAGGAGCCACAAATTTCCTTCTACCCAGCGTTCCCCCAATTCTCCTGATAAAAAAGGTACCTCACTTCTGTGGGTAGGCCTTGTACTCGTAACAGGAAATGCCCCAAAACACTATCTGGACACATCAAAATTATCAAATAGAAAACTACCTGTTTTTGCGGGGGGCGACACCTGCGTTTTTGGTCCTGGGCTCAGCAGTCATCTAGGGAAACCTACCAAACCCAGACATGTGTGAAAACTAAACACCCCAGGGAGTCCAGGGAGGTGTGACTTGCGTGGATCCCCCAATGTTTTCTTACCCAGAATCCTCAGCAAACCTCAAATTTAGCTACAAAATCAAATTTTCACACATTTCTGTGTGGGATCACCGCACCGGGACAAACTTCCTACCACCCACCGTTTCCCTCAGTCTCCCGGTAAAAATGATACCTCACTTGTGTAGGTGGGCCAAGTGTTTGTGACAGGGAAGAGCCAAAAACACGTCAAAATTGAGGGGGAACCAAAGTGGGTCTAAAAGGGCAGTTTGAAAAAAAAAAATTAGGCTGAAAAGTGCAGCAGAAATTTTATTGGCATAGATGAGACAATGCTGAGTGGTAGGAATTTTGTGGATTCCTGCAGATTCATGAAAGGTGCATCACAAAAATGTGGGGAAAATGTCTCCTTTCCAGCAAAGTTGCAGGTTTGCAGGGCATTGTGGGTAAGGAAATGGTGCGGGGTGCATGTGAAGTACACCACCCTGGAATCAACTAGATGTTTAGTTTTCAGATGTGTCTAAGTCTTGTGGATTTTTCTACATGGCAGTGTCACAAAGTAAAAAAAAGTGCAGCCCTCACCATTCCAAGTGGGACGACTTTGAGAGTTACCAAGTTCTCATGGCCCAAATGTAAAACAAAAACCAAAAATAATCAAATGTCCTCTTGCTAGCCCCTTCATTTCGGGTGGGGGCATAACCAGGGCCATACTGGTTGGTAACCACCACCCCACTATTTTCTTTTATTTTTTTTATTGCCTGGCATCTATTAGACTTTCTGTCCCCCTCGGGGTGTGGAATAGCCTAGAAATAATTTGCCCCCCTGGGGAGCGGCCTTTGCCCAATGGGCCGCTCCCCTTATTGAAATACAAAACAAACAAAAAATTCCCTGGTGTCTTGTGGGCATCTCTGATGCCGATCGCATCGCGATCATGCAGCAGAAATGCTCAGAGAGACATGCCTCTCTGCCCCCTCCACGTGTTTGGAGAAGAAATCCTTTTGCATTTCTCCTTCGTTCCAGCACCGGAGGAAAGGCCTCTGATGAGGTCAGCGGTTGAAAGCGCGCTAATGTCATCAGATGCCACGGGGGAAGGGAAGCTATTCTGCTCCCATCTCTGCCCAGGGGAGGGGGGTGCTTGGCCAACTGGGGAGCGCTAGCGGTCCCCCCTGGGAGCGCACAACAGGACGAGCTAGTCTCATCCTGGGCACCGGGCAACCGGTGCCGAGGGCGAGACCAGCTCATCCTGGGCATGCTAGGGGTTAAATTGTGCCCTAAGGGGAGATGCGTTCATTCCAGTTAGAATAGGAGAAAATTACACCACCAGAAGGCACCTCTACATATATAGTATTTGAAGAACAAGGTGCTGAGCCATGTCTTTGGTTAAAACAATGGTGCAAAGATACAGAGAAGGAAGGGAGCTTAGCGTTTCCAGCTCATGGAACCTTTAATTTGAGAATCTTAGAGAACATGAGGAGAGTACTGTATGATTCAAAACCTCCTCCCAGACCTGCACAGTTCAGAGCATTAGCTGTTAGGGAGTTAGTGGCCAGACAGCAACAGAAACAGCAACAAACATTTGAGAGGAGAATGAGAAAAGCTGAGAAAACGTTAGCTGAGGCGAGATGGGATGGTGAGCAGACATTTTGGAGAACTGAGACTTTACCGCAGTGGTCTCCAATCTTTTTAATGATGCGCCACCCCAGTTGAAAAATAAAAATCACTGGCCCCCCTCACAATTTTTCACCAATATTTTTTAAATATGGCAATGTTTAAATATGTCTAGACATATTTAAACATTGCAGTTAAGTACTGTTACCTTTCTGAAAATACAACAAACAAAAAAAAACACTTATCTGTTCAATGCTTCTTTTGACCAGAGACTGGTGCCCCCCCTGGGGTCACTCCAGGCACCCCCAGGGGGGCCTGCTCCCCAGTTTGAAGACCCCTGCTTTACAGGGAATTAAGATGTTTCCTGCAATTACACAAGAGAATTAGAGCAATGCAAAACAGAATGCCAAGAAGAAGGGTTTGTATGCTTCTGAGGAAAAGGAGCAGAAATCAAAAGAGTCTAGAAAGTCTTTGACCTATAATGAAGACTCAGATGATGAGTTTATTTTTCAGTTATTGAGAAGTGTTACCCATACAGCACTTGAGACAGTTCCAAGTACCAGTGCCGATCCTACTGCTCCAGTACCTATTGAAGTAACAAGAAGCCAAGTACGGGTTAGCATGACTTTCCCTACCACTTCCACAATTCAGGCCCCTGTGCTGCTGGGTGATATACCTAGGCTTTATCCAGACGTCCCTATTGTAAATTTTGCATCAAGCATAATGGTGCAGACAGGACATGTTTCCCAAATGAGACAGGTTTATCAGAAGCCGACATTGATTCAAATAGAATCTACACCTAACTTGATATCCCCAATGATAGAAAAGACAAGAAGAAAAGGGAGTCTGCAAATTTAATTACTAGTGTACAGCAGACTGATAATCTAGTAAAAAATATTACCAATGAGAGAAATTCCTGGGGGGAATTTTGTACATGTCCCTTAGAGCAGAAATTACATTCTGTCACTTACAAATGACTACCCGAGATTGAGAGAGAAGCCAGTGCAATGGTACCTACAAACAGACAGGTTTGTGAAGCTTGCAAAATGCCTGTGGGAAGATTTGAGTACCTTGTTAGAACCAGTGGTTCCAGCTGATTTGTGGGTTGAATGCCAATGAGATAGCCCCCACGAGGTCCGTCCACTGGTGCACCATTTCATGATGTAATGAAGTACTAATACAAGGTGATTGATTTTTTTTAAACAAGAATTTCTCTCAAGAATCGATTGGAGGAGAACAGATAGGATAGCTCTAGAAGGAAAGGAGTCCATACATCTGTACTAGGAGAGATTGTTGCAAGCATTCAAACATTACAGCTGTACAGAAACAATTGAGCCAAAAGACATGATTCATTTTGTGTTCAGATTTGTTGAAGGATTGAGATTTAAAATTAGCCAGATTATTAGGAGTGATTTGTTTTGCTGGCAAGCAAAGCTGATTAATGAAGTATTGCAATATGCCAAATACTGTAGTGATGAGACTGAATTGAAGCGGAGAAAGTTGAAAGAGAAGGCAATGGTGATGCAGATTAAAGTGCCACAATCAGGAATGTAGGGAATTTTTCAACAGCAGCAGCAGGGAAACATGTTGTTTCAAAATCAAGCAAAAGGTAGAGGTCAGGGCGGAAATGGAAATGGAAACCATGGCTTTGATTTGAGCACTGTAGTTACTCAGAATGATATGCAGGCAATGAAAAGGATGTTACCTTGTCACGCTTGCGGTGGCCTCGAACATTGGAAGCGGGAGTGTCCGATGCTAGGACAGGAAGGTGTTGTCACTCAGACAAATGAAAACAATTATTTTTCAAGCATGAGTGGACCAAGAATGAGAGGTCAAAATTTTAATTTCCAGAATAATGTGAATCAAATGCAAGGGCCTCAGCCCATGCAAATGCAATTGCCACATTTTCAGATGCCACAGTCACAGCAAATGCAATCCCAAGTTGGTACCTAAGCAACAAATTCACATACCTCGAGTTCAAATGAAGCAGCAGCAGATGATGCTTCCACAGTGGGGCACAGCTCAATGGTTTAACACAAGTAATAACGCAATACACCAATACCCATTACACAGTGAGGATGAATCAAATGATGAGTTGATGGGTGAGAGTTCAGATGAAGAAGAATGCTTGTTGGCAGCTTCATTAGAAGTAGACCAAATGGGTCCATATATGAAGGGAAAGGTAATGGGTCACAAAGTCTCATTCTTAGTCGATACAGGAGCTACACATTCCACTGTAAGAACTGCAGAAGTCCCTAACGTATCTCTTTCAGGGAAAACAGCGCAATTCATGGGCGTTGCAAATCAGTATTTGACTAAACCGATTACAGAACCAGTTTCAGTTAAAATTGGAAATTTCAAAGGCTTGCACAAATCTGTCGTTTGTGACTTGAGTCCGGTTTCTTTACTAGGAAGGGACTTGCTATGCAAAACGAGATGTTCAATTACCTGTTCATATGATTGGATTGCCATTCAAACAAATAGTGATGATGAAGAGGACCAGTCTGGGGAAACCGACTGTAACTCAATAAGTGAAGAGTACCCATTGACCAGGTTCTTTCCTTTTTTTTTTTTTTACAGTGCAAGACCTTCTCTCTGACCTACAGAGAACAGTTAAGATGAAAGTGTGGGATTTTTCAGGAACAGACATCAGTCTAATCAGAGGAGTTGAGCCAGTTAAAGTCCCAGTCAAGCCAAATGCAGTTTTTCCTCAGATTCCCCAATACCATATGACACAAAACACTAGTGAAAGGATTGCACCTATAATTGCAGAATTCATAAGACGAGGTGTCATAAAAGAAGTACTAAGCAGCCCGTATAATTCTCCTATCTTGGGTTTAGGAAAACCCTGTGAAAAATATTGGATTGTTCATGATTTGAGGAAAATCAATGATAATGTGATTAAATGTTATCTGGTGGTGCAAAATCCAGCAGGGAAAGTATTTCATATCCCATGTGACGCTGAATGGTTCACCGTAGTGCACCTCTCTCAAGCATTCTTTTCTGTACCTCCTCATGAGGATACCCATATTCTTTTCTGCTTTAAATTCCTCAATCACGTATATTGTTGGAGCAGAATCCCACAAGGTTTTTCAGAATCCCCATCCATCTTTAATCAGATACTGAAGAAGAACCTGGAAACATTGGAAATGCCTTTCCAATCGACCTTAGTTCAGTACATTGATGATTTTTTTGGTCGCTTCAAAAGCGAAGGAAGCATGCAGGCAAGATACTATTGCCTTACTAAATCATTTGGGAAAAAACTGGCATAAAGGGGGTGATTCTGACCCCGGCAGTACTAGACCGCCGGGGCCAGGGTCGGCGGGAGCACCGCCAACAGGCTGGCAGTGCCCCGCAGGGCATTCTGACCGCGGCGGTTCAGCCGCGGTCAGAAGAGGAAAACCGGCGGTCTCCCGCCGGTTTTCCGCTGCCCTTCTGAATCCTCCATGGCGGCGCAGCTCGCTGCGCCGCCATGGGGATTCAGACACCCCATACCGCCATCCTGTTCCTGGCGGTTCGCCCGCCAGGAACAGGATGGCGGTATGGGGTGTCGTGGGGCCCCTGGGGGCCCCTGCAGTGCCCATGCCAATGGCATGGGCACTGCAGGGGCCCCCGTAAGCGGGCCCCACTTTGAATTTCACTGTCTGCATTGCAGACAGTGAAATTCGTGACGGGTGCAACTGCACCCGTCGCACCTTCCCACTCCGCCGGCTCAATTCTGAGCCGGCGTCCTCGTGGGAAGGGTTTTTGCACTGGGCTGGCGGGCGGCCTTTTGGCGGTCGCCCGCCAGCCCAGTGCAAAAGCCAAAATACCCTCAGCGGTATTTTGGAGGGGGGAAGTCTGGCGGGCGGCCTCCGCCGCCCGCCAGACTTAGAATGACCCCCAAAGTGTCCCCAGCCAAATTGCGGTACTTCCAGAAAGACATGAAATATTTGGGACATCAGATTGAAAAGGGAGCATGAAAGACTTCCAAAGAATCTACTACCGATGAATCCCCCGGCTACACAGAGATGTTTCAATGTTTTTGGGAATGGTGAGCTATTGTCGCCAGTGGATTCCAAATTTCTCGATCCTTTCCAAACCACTGCAGAAGCTGACTCACAAAGAGGTTACTGACCCTCTATACTTAGACCCAGCTTCTATGAAAGCCTCTACTGAGTTGAAAGAAAGTCTGTGCAAAGCTCCTGCTTTATAAATGCCTGACTACACAAAACCATTCATGTTGTTTTGTCATGAGCGTGATGCATGTTCTCTTTGCATTTTGACACAGGTGCATGGTGGTGTAAACCACCCTGTAGTATATTTTACTGCTACTTTGGACCCAGTCACAGCAGCTTTGCAAGGCTGTTTGCGAACTGTGGCAGCTGTTGATTTGAGCCTCACTCAGAGTGAGAGCATTGTGATGGGACATTCCTAAACTGTTTTGGTCCCTCGCTCCATTGAAGTGTTGCTCACAAGAACGAAAACACCGCATCTCACAAATGCTAGATTGACCAGATGTGAAACTGTAGTTTTAGGTTCCCCAAATGTTACTCTGAAAAAGTGTACAGTGCTTAATCTACCAACATTGCTCCCAAAAACAAAATGTTGAAATTGACAAATTGGCAGATGTCGAACATGACTGTCTGGAAGTCACTGAATTGCGAATAAAACCCAGGCCTGACATTCGAGATACCCAATTAGAAGAAATTTAGCAGGCTATTTTTGTTGATGGTGCCTGTTTAAAGGATAACATGGGAACATTAAAAGCAGGATATGCTGTGTGCACAATTTCTGGTATACTAAAAGCTTCTTAGCTTCTGGGAGCATTTTCTGCACAAGTAACCGAATTGGTGGCTCTTACTAGAGCATGCCATGTTTCTGCACAGCTTAAAGTTACCATTTATATAGACAGCCAGAATGGATTTGAAATAGTGCATTAGTGTCAGCTTTGGTCACAAAGAGGTTTCATGACCTCTTCTGGTTCGGCAGTTAGAAATGGTGACAGAATCCAAGATTTGTTAACAGCTTCACAAATGCCTGAAAAGTTTGTTGTGGTAAAATGCAGTGCCCACCAGAGAGTGAAACATTTTGTTTCAATGGGAATTGGATATGCTGATCAAGTGGCAATGTTTTGCGCATTTAATTGTATTTCCTTCAAAGCCAAATGGGAACTGTTGCCAGAAGAAGAAGTCAGTACAAGTTATGCATTGACTGTTGTTGATACTTGGGAAGACCTAAAGAGACTGCAGGACGGAGTTGACAAAGAGGAAAGAAAAACATGGGTGAAATTGAAATGTGTACAAAGAGAAGATGTTGTTGGGGTGTCCGGGAGGGACAAGTAGTGCTACCAAATTGTTTACTGACACAAATGGCTAAATACTATCATGGTCAAGCACATTTTGGGAAGGATACAATGATATGAACCTTCAGACAATTCTGGTTTAACCCATATTTCGACAGGTTGACAAAGCAGTTTGTCACCATTGAATCATCTGCCAACAGATGAACGTGGGAAAAAGAAGAGTTGTTAACATGAGAAACACTGGAAGAGCTGGAGGTCCATTCAGCAGAATGCAAATGGATTTCATTGAGATGCCTGTTTATGGAGGGTTGAGAAATGTGTTGATGATTGTTTGCATTTTTGGTCACTGGATTGAAGTATACCCCACACGTAGGAATGACAGCCTTACCATAGCAAAATTATTGCTTAGGGAGCTGATACCACGTTTTGGTTTTCCGGTCACTTTAGAATCAGATAGAGTAAGTCACTTTAAGAACAAAGTAATTAAATTACCATGTTCAGCCTTAAACATTGAGCAGAAATTGCACTGTAGCCATTGCCCTGAAACCTCAGGACTTGTAGAGCAAATGGATGGTACCATAAAATCACGACTTGCAAAAATGTGCGCATCCACAAACATGAAATGGCCAGATGCACTGACGATAGTTCTGATGAGTATGAGAAATGCACCTAACAGGAAAATTGGATTGTCACCGCACAAGAACCTCATGGGAAGAGTAATGAGGTTGTCAGCAGTTCCTGCAAATGCTCTTGTGAACATAACAGATGATATGGTGTTGGATTACTGCAAGGGTCTGGCTGATGTGGTTTGCTCTTTTTCTCATCAGGTGGAGGCCACAACTGTGCTGCCACCCCAAGACCAGAGTCACAACCTGAGACCTGTAGACTGGGTTGTGATCCAAGAAGACATGAGGAAGACTTGTCTGGAGCCCAAGTGGAAGGGACCCCATCAAGTAGTACTAGTTACTACTATTGCTGTGAAATGTGCAGGAGTTTCAAACTGGGTACATGCCAGTCACACTCGAAAAGTACCCTGTCCTTTGGACGATGAAGAAGAGTTGTTGAGAGTGCCAACAACATTCAGACAAACTCCAGAACCAAAGAAATAAACTGGAGAGTCAGAAACATACTCTGAGCAGACAGAGGAAAATCCAAATACCCCTGTGAGAGATGAGATGGAAGTCTCAACTGACTCAGCAGGAGACTTGAGTCAGAGGAGGGCTCTCCCAGATGCAGACGATCTCAAAATTCAGACAGAGCAGTCCACCGACCCGATAAAAGGGGTTGAGTTAAATTAGTGTAAAAAAGACCTGACTCTTTCAGAGCCAGTTGCATGTACATCAAGTCAAACTCCTGCAGAACAAGGAGAAGATGTAAGTCCAGGACTGACAAGAGCACTGACAAAGGGAACACTGAAAGAAGACAAGTGGCCAAAATCACAAGTTAAGAAAAATGTCTCAGTCACATTGTATACAATCGAAGAAGAAGTAGACACCACAAGAAGGGAAGATTTGAGTGATGGAGAATTAAGTGGAGATCGAAGACTGAAAAGAAAATTAGTTGCAAATCGAAGATATTTAGGTCCTGAATGGGTGTATGCAACAACCAGTGATTGGCAAAGCACATTTTTGTCATTTTGTTTTGATCGTGAGATTCCAGGTCAATACTTTGGCACGTGAAGTTGGTCCATGAACTCAGCTTTGAGAAAGATTCTTTGAAACTGAGAAAGGAAAGGGACATTAAAAAACAACCTTAAAAGACTTTGAAAAAACTGATTTGAGAAGCTGCTAAACCAGTTTTTGACAACAGTAACTGATTTTTTACAACGTTCTGGAGAAGATACTGAAAGCTGTAAATAACTGCAAAGAAGGTTGACATTTTTGGGGGGGGTTTGCTGCATAGTTGAATTTTTCCTTCTACTTTCTGATTCTTTACAGATCATGAATAATCACAACAAACAGGTTAGAAGCAATCAGTTCTGTAAATACATAGATATTGGCTTAGCAATTGTATGCATGACAGTATGTTTGCTATTGATTGTGAGCATGAGCTTTCTCAATAAAGCTGAAACTAATCACAGCTCTTCTTTAGAAGCTACTCCTACATTTACAGAATTAGACAAGTGTGAAGAGGATGAGAAATATTTGCACGTAGATAACTCACAAGGAGATCTTTCCTCCAATGTTTTCTACTGCTTGCAGTATGAATATGTTGAGACAATGAATGTGAAAGAATGTTATGTTTGCACGTGAATCCCTTCATAAGTCGTAGAAGGAATAACTTACCATAGCTTGCCATTAATGTATGGAATTAGATGCAGTCTTTTCTTAAAAAGGTTTTATAACTAAGAATACATACAGTATTTTTATTCAAAACACATTTTTTTCATTCCTATTATCAAATACTTGAGTAGCCTAGCTAGGGAGAATGTGGAATTAATGAGAGGCTTCTTTGATCCTACCTCAACATCTGGCAAAGCCTACGCTCATTGTAACAATCTGACATGCTTGCTTTCACTGGTAAAGAAGAGTTTCTTAGATCAAACTGATGACAGGAGAAAGGCAGGAGAAAGGCATTAAAAAGAAAATAGACAAGGGCTTAGAGAAAAGGACAATTAGGAATGACCATGCATTTAGTGAAACTAAAACACAAGGGAAGTTAGCTTTAGATGCACAACATGTAGGAAAGCTTTGTGTATACAGCCCACAATCCAAAACTGACACTTTCTTTGTGGGAACGAGTAAATGCAGACATGTGTTTCTTTCTAGAGTAAATGGATTTATGCTGAATGGACAAGACCCGGCGATTCCTGGGATTTATTATATGTGTGGACAGAATGCCTATACCTGTCTTTCAAGAGGATGGTGTGGCACATGTTACTTGCGAATTGTAATCCCAAAGAGTTACCAACTTGAGAAACTGAATGGGCCACCTAAATTAAATGAATTGCAACTTTCTAGACCAAAGAGAGAATCTTATTCTGGCATTATTGAAGATATATTTTGAGCAATTATTCCCTCAGTGAGAGTTATTCTAAATTCCTTGAAAATTTGAAAGTTATCTATTATTGTGGATAACATGCTGACTAGTTTTTCTAGAGCTATTGTCTTAATGGACACTGAAATGGCTGCTGTACGTTCTATGGTTCTCCAGAATCACCTTGTGCTAGACATCTGTTTTGCTTTCACTAATGACCGAGCTGACAAATATCTCTGGAATGCACTTCTCAGTTCAAAGAAGACATTTATTATTATTTCACCACGAGGTTCCCAAAAAGGAGGTTAACAGGCTGAAAGCACACGTTTATAAAATAGTCACAGCAATGAAAGGAAAATATACCAAAATGATTCTCAGCTGCAAAGTACACAGCAAATATATATAGTTATGATAATATTATGCAAAGCAAATAATGAAGCAAAAATTCATCACCGCAGGGCGTATCAGATGCTTCATCTTTCTCATGCCAGCAAGAAAATGACCCCGTTCAACTGCGAGAAAGAGATCTCCACCCTCACGTGACAGGTGTCAGGCATTTGATGTCTAATCCTGACTTAGGTCTCGGAATTCTGAGCAGGGCCATCTTTTTATATCTTAAAGATCCGGAGAAGGGCTTGCTGGAAAACCCCTCCCATAAAAAAGAAATATAAAAAAATGCTGGCTAATGTAGGTCAGAGTTGAAAGAAACAGGTTGGAACTGGCCAGTTTCCCAAATTGTCTCTCCCAAGCCCAAACCATTCTCTGCTTGCACTATATCTTATTGTGCTGACTGCCTACCTCCTCCATATTATGTACCAGTTGTTCAGTGATAATATGTCCTAGCTCTTCGGTGAGAAAGAGCACGAAAATAAGCACAGTTTACAATGTGGAAAATCACGGACGGCTTTAACATGGCAGAGTCTAATGCTATGATAAAGTCAATGGGCAGCTAAACTAAATACAAAATGTAATCTGCAACTGGTAAACACTAGACAACTAATCCAGGTACAAAGTGGTGTAACACAAAGTCAGTGGCCAAAAACACATATTTCACTACAAGATCCTTTTAGCAAAGGAGGGCGGAGTCTGTAAAATGTTGAAATCACAAATTGTTGTACTTATATTCCAGATAACAGTAAAGGAGTTAGAAACTTAATTCAAAACTTGACTTACACAAACTCTGACTTAAAAGTCCTAAAAGAACCTGGGTTATGGGAAAAGGTTAGAAAGGGTTTCACTGCAGTGGGGAATTGGTTAGCCAACCTGGGAAATTATATCATAGGGATAATATTGAAACCAGTGTTGATTATTCAGATTTTTATCCTTTTCCTAATGGGAGCTTACAAATTGTATGCACTGAATAAAAGTCAAAGGATGAAAAATGAACAGAGGAGGGAGGAAATAAAATTGGAAAAGTTGAGAAGCAAATATTTTGACAACAATTGAGGAAAACGGGAAAATCTCAGACCTTAAGAAGGAACAATATTTTAGGCTAACTTGAGGATTAATAAGTATATTACGTATTTTAATTTGTGATGAAACATTTAGTCATCAGATGAGGGTCTGTGAAAGTCTAAATAAGTACTAATAAATATTTAAATGATCACCCATAATGAATTAACTTGTATTATGCTAATAAAGTGAGATCAAGAGTTTTGGCAAAATGTGCCCACGTAGGTGGCAGACATAACGTGTATAACATATGAATGAAAATTAACTACATAAAGAAATAGTGTGCACATACATAATTTATATATATTTGTGATGTATATTAACTAGAATTAGTTAAATGTTTTACTTATAAAACTAAGTGGACATAACTAATGGAGAAATGAAGGGCTTATTTGAGAAGGCCTCATGTCAAGTTTCATGTATTAGAAAATGTTTGTGAATGTTTTTCTGTCGCAGCAGAATTCACGTTTGTTCTTTGTTAACACGGTGCTGACCAAATGTAATATTGCGATGTTAAACAAATTGATTCTTCAAACTTTCCTGTGAGAACCAGGTGCTGTAATGTTACGCTCTAACGTTTGATACAATTGAATCTTTTGTGCATGAGAAACTACTGTTCTCAGGATGTGACAATGGTACTACTATGATTTGTAACAAATTTTCAGCGGACGAAACTGGAGATGGGAGTGAGAGAAGAGGATCCAATCACAAACATGTGAAAGACTGTCAAACTTTTATCTCACATGCAAAATGAAACCCTATTGGTTCTATAATGAACCCACGTGGAACTGACCAATGGAAAGTTTACAAGGTACTTTGGGGATTTTGATATATCGAGACTGCCACTTATGAGAGGGTCGTTCTCTCTCTTACCACCATTTTATTGCTATTGTTACTGCCATTATTGCTATCCTGTAGTCTCTCTTAGTCTTATTACCCTTGCTTAATTGGTTCGGTTAGCTTAAAGCCCCATTTTGACTGAAGTGAATCCTTTCATTCCTTGCCTAATAAAGACTGGACAAGTTTACCATTGGTGAAGATGTTTTTGCTTGCTGATCCGTTTAGGAGAGGTATGATAAAAATGCATCTGTCTTTATCATAGATTTTGTTCTTTCCTTTATGTACCAACCGCTATTTTGTTAGATCCCTAACCAGATGTTTTCCAAAATTATGTTTCTGTCAATTTTCCTTTTTGCATGAAGCCCAAACATGCCATTCGAATTAGAGGCTTAGTTAGTGTGTCATGGTTACATTAATTATTATCAACAAAATAATGCTTTTATTCATCTATTGATAAATGTATGCCATTTCTCTCACACATATTATTGTTATTGTTGGTCTGCACAGTAACCCTTGAATGTTTAATGATAAATGCATTGTCTAAATTGAGATTCTACAACTCTTTTGGTCAGCCTGTGTTGTTTGTATACGCTTATCACTTGGTGCTGATATTGATTTACGTGATATTAGATTTGTCAACGTAGTAAAATAAAAGTTTAACCTTATTAAAAGGTGGGGTTATTCATGACCACATGGGCCATTGCGTGTTAAAAGTTACTGACTACTAATTGCCGATGATGATTGATTGTAGGTTATCCATGGTGGCTCACTCTTAGCAGAGTCAAAAGGTCCATGGGACCTTTAAGGCTTCCCCTTATAAATAAATTATCAAAGATCAAATAAGGCCAGACGCGCTCACAGTTCCAGTAAGCCTAACCATTGGCAATCCCTCAGGGTTGTATTGCACCCCATTATTCTTTTGCCCTCTATGCTGACTCAGATTGGACCCAGCCATATGCAAGTCAGCCTGGTCCTGCTCCAATAGGAACAGTCCAGCCAGAATAGCCAAGTGAGCTCCTTTGTGAACCAGAATACAAGCAACCGAAGACAGGTTTCAACCTCTTCAGTGAGGTGGAGCTTGATTCCAGTGGCACAGTGAGAAAGGGACCCCCATCTTGGCATATGCTTGGCCATTTAGGGAGTTATACCAAACACACAAGAAATGATGGGAGGAATTGTTGCAAGTTGCCTCCCCCCTGGCAAATTCTCTGGGTAGCCTTGCGTGATTTCCAAAGCTCAGATTTTCAAAACATGATTCAGAGCATCGATGATCCAACAAAACTCTCCTGTGCAACTAAGGATGGCACTGCTGAGAAACACACAACCTGCTTGGATGCTCTTTCGAAATATTCTGTTTGCCCCCTGTCAGATATGTTTCAAAGTTAGTGTAACTTTCAAGAGCTGTCTTTTCAGTTACAGATTTATGAGTAGGGACATATTAGGACGTAGTAAGAAAAGTAAATATCAGTGCATTAGAAAAGGAGTCAAAGCAAAAACATATTTAATGTGGTCATGTATTATAGAACTAAATCAAAGCTCATTGAGTGGTCATCTGTATTAAATGTTCAACATACCAGACACTATTTACTGTTCATTTGAGTAAAGACAAGGCCAGCTTGTACCTTCAGTTATACTAAATAAAAGAGATACCATTAAAAACTGGATGCTAAGAACTGCACAGAATTGGCACTACATCTAGACAATGTAAAATGCAACTAAGCAAACTACCCATGAACCATATGCTGCAAAAGTAGGAACACTGTTCCAAGTTAAAAATAGCAGTACATATTCTAAGTTTGGAAAACTAGATTGCATACTGAATGTGCACAGCACTGGTATTTCAAAGAAACACACCCCAGGTGCTATTAGTGGCAATGATGCTTTTTGGCAGAAGCAAGTGTGCAACGTACTTAAAGGAAGCTTCACCAACGAGCAAAAACCTGAACGCAAGATACAGGCAAGGGTCACAATACTACTGGGTAACATTCTGTATGGGATAAAGTACCCTCTGCATATGTTATAAGGATGTTGCTAATCCTCAAGTAGTTCTAAAACCATCTGGAGGTTGATACAGAGTTCCCTCGAAGGCTCAATGAACTTTGGGGTGCCTTACAAATTCCTAATAATGTAGAGCAGAGAGTATTTTATTCCTTATAATACATGACCACATCATCATTCCCCCACAAACCACTTACATTTTTGCTGTCTTGCTCTTTCATGTGAAATGAAATAGTATGGTTGTGAACAAGAAGAATAAAAGCACAATGAGTAGTGTGTAAATAAATACACCAAAAAGCAGTTTATAATTTGTTGCAAAAATATATTACAAACAGTTAATGTAAGTCAGACTTTAAAAAAATGCTGTATGGATGAACATGTAGGAACATTCAGAGAAATGTTTTTTCTATTTCTCTGGTATTGACCTATATTGTGCAAAAGAATAAGGGCCATATTTACAAGAAATAAAGCATTGCTGGCCAAGGTAGTGATGCTTTAGAATTTCTTGCACCCACATGAAAAATCCTTATGACACCATGAATGCCCCAATGTTTACAATATGGGGCTCCTTGGTACAAGGACCCAAAGATATGTCAGAAATTCTGATGTATCCACGGGAAAGATGCCGTAAAAAGTCATAAATACCACTGCCAAGAGGGTTTTGAAGAAGGAACACCCATGCGACACAGCCAATTCCGACGAAGGAAAAAAGGAGCATACCGATGAAAAGTGAGGCATCTGCCTAGATGCGTCACTTTGTAAATATGGAGGAAAGAAAGCACCGCATGTACATCTAAAAAAGTGATGCACCAGCGGCGCAAGTTCCTTGTAAATATGGCCCTAGTTATATTGCTGCAAAAGTCTCTGTTCTGATCGCTGGTCATTTTTGAAAAACAAATTAAAAGAACAAAAGCTAGCCATTGTTTTCGTTCAAACTGCTCCTGTGATTATACTTTGTGATCTGCCATTCACTTTAGTTGCTGGCTCTGACAGGATGCATTATGATGTCACAGCTCAACTGTAATAACTTTCTACACTTCACAGCTATGTAATTGTCGTATTACAGGTGACTGGAGACATCACAACTCCCCTGTAATAAGGAAATTGGAAACCGGCTTTTATACCGGTATTATAAAAGTATTATAGTAATAGTGCAATCTGGGAAAGAGAATCCCGTGCTTAAGAGTCAAAATGTCTTGCACAAAAACCAGTAGAAACACTGACAGAGATTGTCACAAAACATGACCATTGCACGATCCGCTGAACACCCCATAAAAAATAAAGAAAACTGTCTGCTGCTTTTAAATTTAATATAAAATGTGACGAAACAGAAATAGAAGCAGACCTCAGCAAACAGGAACTTAGAAATTTGGACTTAAATTAAACTTATGGAACCGCATGGATAATAGATGAGCACTGCAAGCCAGCCCGAGATATTTAGACTAAAAAGGCTAAATGATAGGAGGTTCCAGCCAGCGGTCCACAGTCTCAGATGCTGGGCAAATCTGAAACATGAAGACGAGATTACAAATCGCATCCCAGGCACTTCTTGAATGAGTGAATGCGAGAGGCCTTCTCTGATTTGGCTTTCTCAGATGTCCCTGACACTATTCCAGCGTGTTCATTTTTTTCCCCACAGAAGCTGAGGCACGTTCTTGCTTTCTGATTTTGCTATGGCTCTTTGGAGTTCTAAAAACCTATCGATCCTAAATCCTGTCTCTAGTTTCTCTCTTGATTGGAATCTTTTGCGGTTTTAAGCATTTGGCTTTTTAGGCTCCTAGATTATATTTCCTTCATGATACCGTGTTTCATCAGAAGTAACTCATCTCTATGGTACATCTTAAGTGTAATACATGCTTTAATACCTCATGTATCAGGGTCATGCCTGGATTCTGCCTTCTAGAGCTGTTTTACAAAAGTGCACCATGGGTGTATGTCCCTATTTTAGGAACTTTTTAGGTGCATTTAAAATACACAGGGCTTCATTTATTACAAACTGGTGCATCGCTCATGGAGCACCAGTTTCCTTGCACCTCCCTGTGCCCCCCCTAACAACATCATGGTAGCACTGTATTCATAATACAGTGCATCATGGCGCTCATTAGCCCAACTGCATCCAGCAAAGCGTGGGGAGGACCACAGACCAAAGCACAGTGCCACCTTAATGCCTGCCCTGAGCCTACTACCATCGTCCCAATTTCTAAATACGCCGTGGGGTGGAAGACTGCCCCTGTAGCGTCAGAAAAAGTGAGGGAACGGCAGCACAAGGGGCTTCTAAATGAGCCCCAGAAGGTGCTGCAGATGTCTGTCTAGCCCTTTGGCAATAGCGATCATATATGTGAACATTTTGCACTCTTAAAGAAGTGTTCCCTCATTTCCTTGGGTATGTGGTGTTGTGCAAATCAGGGTACACCTTTGCACTGCGTCCTTGCCTCATTACTAATATGGGTAAAGGAAAAATCAAGCTCTTGTGAGGTGCGTTGACTGTGCACTACATAGAAAGTGGTACGCACATTATTCACCCCCTGATGGTACCTCTTGCAAGAGAACATGGGGGGGCGCAGAATGTTGGCCCTGGAGACGTCTGAGAAGCAGTCACACACTGCACCCACCTGTGGAGGGATCAGACCGCATCTGTATGGGGACTGGTATCTAATATTAAAAAGGTGGGTAAGACAGTTTGCTATGTAAAATACATTCTATACGTCCTCTTTGTTAAACTTTTTCTGTGTTATTGGAAATCAACCTCAAATTAATGACCCACTAGTACTCTGATCCTAGGCGACGTATATGTCTGCAGTGTCTGCCATTCTTGGCAGAAAACAGTGTATGTGTTGTTTTGTAAACACTTTAAGACACAAACATAGTTAATAACAAATCTAACACTATAACTCATAATAAATCTATGTACAGCGCCAGCTGCACACTGCAGCAACAAAATCCCTTAAATATTTGACCAGGCATGGATAAATGATCATACATTTGTTAAGGGCGTCTGGTGGTATGTGAGTGCCCTAGTTGAAGTCCACTATTTTTGTCCCACATCTTTGTTTGAAAACCGATGTAGCCATACACCTGGTCAGTTGATTTGTGTGTGGTGCACACAAGCAGGGGGCACCATAGGTAACCTTCGACAAAGCACATGAACACTTTGAGTGACATGAAACGCATTCTAAACGGAATAAAGTAAGAGCACTTAACTAGGTCATCCAATATAGAGAAAAAAGGTCTCCATTCTTTACCAAGCTCCAACAGTAGGAATTGTAGAATGCTATTTCGTTTCGTGTCAGCTTCTTCATTGAGACCTATTGTGACATCAGTCACTGGGTCGCCCCTAAAATGTGAGAGACAGGTTTCCTATGCTAAACATGGGGAGAAAAGAAAATCACAAGTGACCAGGAATCGCTTGCTTCAGAAGGTTGTATAAAGTGATGTGAATCGAAAGGGTTTATTTTCTTTTCTAAAAGGGAGGAAGAAGAGGTTAGTCCAGTCCCTGAGTGAATGGACTTTATAAGTCAGGGTGCAGCAGATGTGGGGACCTGATTGAGTCTTTTTTGCCTTGCTGACTTTAGAAGTGATTCAAATAAGAATATATTACTCTAGCAATTAATTCTCTACAACTCCTGGGAACCTAGGTGGTTTGACAATCTATGGTCTGCCACCAAGAGGTGTTTTGGTTATGTTTTGATTAAGAAGCCTTGGTGCAAGGAGGGGTAATTTTTCTTAGAATCTTTTACAAAGCGACATTACAAAAAGGATATAATTGAAAATAAACAAATGTATTGCCGTGTTATTCTAAAGACACCAAATCAATCTGGCAGACAGTTAATAGCATCAAACAAAGTGCTAGTCATGCAGCTAATATGGTTATTTATACTTCTACAGAACAGTGGGTAACTCTTATTCTAAATGAAGCTCTCCTCCTGTTGGTTTACCACCCTTAAATGTTTGATCCCTGGTTGAACCTATTGCATTGATCTTCATGAAGTTGAGATGGCAATTCGCATTCTAGGGAGGCACCTGGGCCGCAAGGTGCACCAGTTGATTTTTTTATAAATCAAACAGTGACCTAAAGGCACCGCTACTCACTAAAGTATTAAGCCATGCCACTAGGTGTACAATGCAAAGGTCATGGTGCGAGTCAGTCAAAGTTCCTATTTTTAAAAAGAGCAACGGGTTGGACTCACAGTATTATTTGCCTGTATCTCTGTTAGATTCTAGTAGATCCTATGTTTAGGGTTATAGGGAGGCTTATATATAAAATAATTTTTCATTGGGCCGGAGATAAAACCTATATTTTGTGAAACACAGTATGGATTTCTTGAAGAAATGGCATTGCCTTACAATTCATTTAATCACCAGTAAGTATAACATTGGTAAGGGCTGCCCATTGTACATGGATATTTCGACTGCCTTTGATCTCCTAAATAAGCTCCAACTGTGGAACCACAAAAAAAAAACATTAGCCTGGATGAAGCACTAGTAGATTCTTTAGCTACAATTCATTCTGGATTAAGGTCGGATTTGTAGCCAGTGGAGAATGCACTGAATTTTTTAAATACGAATGGGGTAAGGCAAGGATGTGCCATGGCCATTATTTTATTGTATACATATTAACAATCTGAATTCTTTTTTGGTCACGTCAAGGTCCGATTTTTATTTTATAAAGGGTCCTGAGTAGATCCCAGCTCTGCCAAATACGGATGATGTGGACTTGCTGGCCTGTACGTCCAATAGGTTGAAAAATTAGTGAATACTTTCGAGAGTTTTATGGGTGACCTTGATCTTGGGACAAACATTTTTTAAATCGCAAGTAATGACTCGTCATCCTAAGAGTTCTAGATCACATGCAATCTCTGCCAAGGGCAAGAGACTAGAGAAAGTGCATCAATACCCTTATTTAGGGTTATATTTGACAGTTCAAACTCTTTTTGACAGTGTCTCCTGATTATTACATATGAAGCATGAATCTGTGGTTATACCAATATTAAGTGCTTGCTAAATGAGGGCATTCTCTTTTGTCGGCCCCTCCTCTCCCTCCCGCCCAGCACTCCACATTATTTCTGCCATGAAGAGTTGAGGTTCAGGCATTTGGAAGATGCTATGCAACTGGCGCCTTGACTTCCTTGGATCTCCGGCTGGAATCTCTCTTGCCCCTTGTTAAACAAATATGTTACTACAGATCACTTGAACTGTGGTAACAGTTTGAAAATACTGTGGCTTTCTTATGATAAAACTGCACTGAAAAAGCTTAACATACCCCAGTTATTCCTAGACTCTGCAGTCATTCAAAAGTAAAATATATTTTTTATCAAAAACATTTCATGGATAGATGCTGTGTTCTTCGACAGGAAATTAAATTTAGGGCTTATGTCTTCAGACTACTAAATCTATTGAACCCTACTTTGCTATTGAGTTTGGAGTCTGGAGAGAGGCTTGCTCTTGCATTTTATACTTGGGACCATACACCGTTTACTGAGTTTTCATCTGGGCCAATGTAGCAATCACTCTGTCATTGTCCCTGCCCATGACATGCATTTTCTGATCTGACTTTAATTAAGTTGATAGTTTTTTGTAAGTTTTATCTCAGTGTTGCGCTAAGTTTTTAATCCCAAGTCTGAAAAGACACAATTTTTGTTGCAGCCCTAAACTTTGCTTTCTTTAAAAGATACCTACCCGATATGACATCTGTGCCTTCTTTCTTTAGGTTTTAAAAAATGTGCTTTGAGTAAACGCAGTTCTAACATGTTTGAGTATTAATGTATGTATTTGATGGATTGTTATGTTTTTTGATTATACATTTATAATCAGATAAAGTATTTTTACTCTTTACTGATTGATTTACTTTGGAACTGTTTAGTCTAGTCTAGACTGAAGTGCGCCTCTGTTTTGATGATGCTGCAGGTTTGTCTTGTATGTCTACTGCTAGACTGAGCTAGTACCAGAAAGTGTGGTGCGGGATGACAGGACTGGACATCTTCTTTCCAAAAATGAGGTATACTAAGACGTAGAGGATGTCCTTGAAGGGTCAGAGTGTGGAGCTTGGTAGACCAAGGAGTAATTCATTTCGGCCTTCTATATGGAGAAGGACAAGAACTTGTTTTGAAGATCTGAGGTCATAAGAAGGAATCACAGGTTAGACTTACCAAAAAACATGAAATTGTTAATGGTGGCCATAGTGATGTTGCAAATGCTGAAGTTGAGCTTTGAATGGACAGCACGTTTGAAAGGCCTGAGGTACTCAGAACGACCTGGTTTTGGGCCAATAGTTATATTTCTTATGGATGGAGGAAAAACAACTATGTTTTAAAACAGTTCGGTTAATGGAATGTGGGGCTCCCCATGATTACATTTTGGAACTTGTCCATTTAATGGTACCTGACAGGACATTCATTTTTTTACTGGATGAAAACTTCATGTATTTTAGCACTACAATAGCTAGTTTTTCCAGGTGAAACATTTTAGCAACATGGCAAAATAAGCAACTTTTGGGACACACTCAGGAGATAAAATGGGAATCTGGGGATATGGGAAAATGTTGTTTGCTTCAATTTAAACAAATTGTTTCTGAAGAAGGAAGTCAACAAATCTAGAATCATCCTCCTACAACTCAAGAGGATTTTGAGAATGTTAAGTGGAGACCCGTGGTCTACAATATGAAGGGCTTTTGTGTTATCTAAAAGCACGAGGTAGTAAGAGCTGCCTTCATTCCTTATCTGGTAGACATCCTCAACCATCATCTAGGGTTTCGTACTGCATTGTTAGAGAAGTCAAGATTGTCCATGGCAAAGAAGGTTTTAGCAGGAGTGTGGCCTTGAGCTGCGCCTGTATTGCTTTTTCTTTCATTTTGCCACTATGTGCTGCTTGATTACTGGTCCTTGAAGGATTTGAGTTGTGTTAGACCTGTTAGCCTTAGGGTGGGCTGCTGCCAAACATTTTGCCTTCTATTTCTATTTCTACACCTTCTATTTCTGCTGAATATGTTTTTCTTGCACTTAGGACTCTGTGCACTTTACCACTGCTAACTAGAGCTAAAGTGATTGTGCTCACTCCCTAAAACGTATTAAATTGGTTTACACCTAATTAGCATACCTAATATACTTATAGGTCCCTAGTAAAGTGGTATGCCATATACCCTGGGCAGGTAAATTAAATGCTACTAGTGGGCCTGCAAAACTGATTGTGCCACCCACTTAAGTAGCCCCTTAAAACATGTCTCAGGCCTGCCATTGCAGCCTAACAGCAGTTTAAACTACAAATTTGACTTGACAAAATAACTCATTTACCAAGCTCTAAACTCCCTTTTTATTACATATATGTCACCCCAGACAGCCCAAAGGACAGGATGTATTGTAATTAAAAATGGACATGCTCTTTTAAATTTTATATGTCCTGGTAATGAAAAACTCCCAAATTTGTCATTCACTACTGTGAGACCTACCTCTTAGTCCATTTAGTATGTGCAAACCTTTGACTGGGAGCAGGTAGGAAAGTCATGTTTGGTGTCTGAGAAAATGCAATTTAAAATCCTCTTTAATGGTAAAGTAAGGTTTTAAGTTACAGTTTTGAAAATGATACTTTTAGAAATTGACATTTTCCTGTCCTAACTATTTGGTGCCCCTAGACTGGTCCTGGGTCACATGACTAGCCTTTAGTTGGCAGTTGGCTTTTATATATTTCTCCCAGACAGCTATACAATACAAGGATTAGGTGTGCCTGCATGAGCTGGGCACAGCCCCACTTGCAAGTCAATAGGATGTTCCCTGCCTTCAAACAAATAAATTCTCACTAGCCTTTTCTGCCTGAGAACAAACTGGGACCAGGGCAGGGAGACAGGACAATCCAAGCCACTTTTGGAAGAGGAACATCTCCTTCTTTAAGAAAAGCAAGAGGTATAAAAATAGGACCCTAAGGCCCACTCTTCCATCCACTCCTGGACCTGTGAAAGGACTCTCAGCGGACAGCCAGTAGCTGGGGCCTGCTGTGTACTTCAGAAGGGCTGCTTTGCTGCACAAAGATGACTTCTCTGCTGTCTAAGTCTGTTCTAAGCTCCAGCGGTCTGCCATGCTGCTTGAGCCTTGTTCTTCTCCTTGCACCCAGGGTTCCAGAAGTGACTCCAAGCGTTAGTTGACTGGCCTTCTGATTAGAGCCTCAGAGACAGAGAAATCTCCAACCATTGTGAACCCACACCTGGACCCTGTCTGAGTGAGTTTTGACCCTCCCAGTTGTGCCTTTCCAGTCTGGGTCTTCGTAAGTGGTGCCAGATCCAAAACTTGGAACTTATATATTTTTTTTTTAACCAAACAGTGCTCTGAGAACTGAGAGGAGACCAGGACCTACCTGCTCATCGATCCACCCATTGTGCATTGTTCGGTCGGCCTGACTTCACAACAGCTCCCACTATGTTCTTTGCAGCAGCAAGTCCTGTTCAGCAGCTCCATGCAGAAGGTGTCAGGCTTTGTGGAGCCCTCATTGGTTAGAGCCTGCAGCTTTGCCCCACTGAAGGTTTTCAACTTACAAAAAAGAAGCTAAGTCCAAACAAAGGAATCTTCACTGTGAGTTTGTTCAGCAGCTCCCTGGTGATGATGCCGCCTCCTTGGATCCCGCCAGCTGCCATGCCCCACTGACATTGACCTTTCCAGACAGCTTCTTCTTCAGATTGTCTTCAAAATCCAAAGCTAAGCTGAGACAGGGCCTAATCCACTTCTTGTAACCAATCTGCACTCCATCACGGTTGTCACAACGTTCAACTTTGTCCCAGTCTCACACGTCTAGATGTCTATGGTTGGGGCTTTGCATTTTTAGGTGCTATTTGTTTCCATAAACTTTAAAAATTCATAACTTCAGTTCTATTGATTGCATGTTTTCTGTTTTAGAGTAAATTTAATAAAATGTACTCACTATTTCTAAGTTGGTGTGGGATTTGACTTGCGCTGTGTTTTCACTTTATTACTGTTTGTGTGCTGCATAAATACTTTACACATTGGTTCTAAGTTAAGCCTTACTGCTTTTGTGCCAAACTACCAAATGGGTAAGCACAGGTTAATTCAGTGACTTTTAGTAGTTCACCCTGACAGGGACTGTAACTGTTGCTTGAGCACTCAACCAACAACCAGTTTCTCACAAATTGTAGAGTCATTAGCTTAACAGGATTGTCACTGCGAGCCACATAGCTGTGCAGATGAGCTCAGTTAATAAATACTGCATTCAAGATGTGAAAGCATGCCTACATAAATAGAAGTAAAAGAAAGATAACAGGTTAACATGCTTGAGTGCACAAAATATTCAAACTCTGCCATGTGCTGATCAAAGCACAGCAGCTCTTCAGGTACCTTGGCTCACCATTTGGTAGTGTGGCTGAGCTCCAAATTAAATCTTGCATGCGTTGATGGGGTATGCAGTAAATTAAGTTTACACATGGCAAATGAAAAACTGGTTCAGGAAATGAGCGAAAGGCAGATTTGGAAACATTTTTTCCAGTTTGCTTATGTACAGAAATAACATGAGCATGTTACACATCTCCTCATGGCTAAATTAGCACGTGTAAACATTTTCTTGCATGCCTCCAACTTAAGATGTGAGAAAGCTGGTTCACCATGCCCCAAGTCTATACAAGGTAGCATGATGGGATCTGAGCTGGTATAGCAGGAGGCACATTTTTTATTCACCTAGGAATACCCAAGCATATGGGTCCCTCTACCTCATTTTTCAGCTGAGCTAGTCAGGGCCTGGTGTGCATTCCAAACTACTTAGGTAGGGGTTTGGAGCCCTGCTACTATTGTAAGCTCAAGTACTTGTGACCCCAGCTGCTGTCCTGGTTCTTAAAACAACTTGTGACCTGGGTTTAATGTTCCACCAGTGGCAAAACTAGTGGAATGATTAGGACACACCTCCCGGCAAACTGTAGTGGCATGATGCAACCCCACACCACATGATTGAACACCAATAAAGGTGCCCGGTAGTCAGGAGTGGTTTGGGGGAGGCCTGCTGGCACTGCTTTAGGCTGTGCAACTAATATGGCTCCTGTATGTGTGCTTATTCCTGTGGCCTTCATATCCATACCACTAAAGCCCCCAGTGTTGGTACGCACTGCTACACATTACTCAACCAACACTACACTGGTGATGAGGGTCGAGCTTGTGCACCCTTGCTGCGGTACATCTGCATTTGCACTTGCATGGTCGGCAGCAGCATACTCCTTGCCTGGAGTGCGGTGCTCATGCAACACGTGTTTTCCACGTGACGCTGCCTGCCGACACATGCTGCTCTCAGCACAAGAGGAGCTGAATTACTGGCTCAGACTAATGCGCTCCACACCCCTACATAGCGCTCACCCCCCAGAATGTTGAGGGGATGTTTACACAGGTGGGTGACCCTGGGACTACTGACATTGCCCAAGTAGCACGCTGCCACTTCTTCTCCCTCCCGCGCATGATCCACAATGTGCCAGCAGTACGAAGAGGAGTGTGACTCCCTCACCTCATTATAGCCGTAACATAGAGGAAAGGACACAGGTTTCACAACCTTGGAGGGAGAAAATACCATTCAGGCTGCACTGTAACTCATGTAATTCACCACAATACTGAACAGACAGCAAGTCGCACGCAGACAGCAGTGGGGTCACTTACTGGGCTATACCAAAGGAGAGGGGCCATTTCACAATCCCAAAGAGAGATGACACAGCACAGCAACGGTGAGTTAAATACCTAGCCTCCATGTACAAAGTACTGTTTCTAAGACCACATACGCACATTAACAGTCCCCCACACGGAACAGCATCACTGCCATGGCGCTGATCCTCATGATAGAACCTTTTGTGATCAAAGGTGCCCCATCAGCACAAGCCTCCCTATTGCGAGATTGGGTAGCGAGGGTAGAACTGTTACTTGAAGTGACAGCCGTGGCCAATGAGAGGAAATGGGCCATGCTCATCCAGTTAGGTGGCAAAGCAATCCATAAAGTAGAAAAGACTCTCAATGAAGACATCCCAAAAACACACAGAGCACTCATAGAAGTGCTCAATGCATACTTTGAGGCAACAGCACATAGAGACTATGAGTGTTTCATTTTCCGCCTGGCTCGACAACTGCTGGAAAAGTCCATTGACTCTTCTACATCCGGCTAAAATAACTGGCAAGGACATGCGGATTCCAAGATGAAAATGAAGAAATACGAAGGGTGCTGCTGAATGAAATTGAGAGAACACATTTCAGAAGAGTCGGTCAAGACACTAGCTGACATCCTAACAATGCGGCAATTGAAAAAACTATCAAAGGCTGCCCCGCGCCTCCCACATGGAAGCAGCCGTTTAGGGAGCAGTGAAGCTAGAACCAATTATTGCGATCAAACCCAAGAAAAGGCCAGACAGACCCAAGAAGACAATGATGCCCTCACAGACATTTGACTACTATGGAGCGCCGACACACCGCCCTGCAGAGTTTCCAGTGAAGGACAGACCGTGTGCCACATGCAGAAAGTTCAACCACTTCACAAAAGTTTGCAGTTCTGGAAAGAGCCTAGCACTGCTCAAGACCATCAATGTATTACCTGAAACATGAAGAGAAGCTAGTGATATGGATGATGACAAAGAATCACAATACACTTTGTGTTCACGGTGGGAACTGCAGTAAAGGCACAAAACCGCCTCCATCAATGCCAAATACAAGTAGTAGCCCATCAAATCACCAGCCATTGTGGATACTTGTGGATCCACCAATATTATGTCAACAACTACATACACCGCCATCACTCCTGCTCCATCCCTACAAGCTGCTGCTGTCAGAGTCTTTGCATTTGGACAAGACACCCCTCTGCCAGAATGGGGAAAATTCAAGATACCCATTACTCATGGATCACAGACAGTTGAAGCCAACATCTATGTGGCGGAAGAAGGTCAGGGCATGTTACTGGGTCACTGTACAGCCGAGGCCCTAGGAATTGTCACCTATGGAGTGCATCTAGAAAGCTTATCACAAATGTTGGCAGAATTTCCAAAGGTATTCAATGGCATCAGATGCCAAAAAGGAAAGACAGTAAAACTCCACATTGACCATTTTGTCCTTCCCCTAGTATTACTACAACAACACATCGCTTTCCACCTGAGGTCTCAGGTACAGAAACAATTGGAAAAACTAGAATCATAGATAAGTGTTCTGTCCTACTTCATGAGTGCCCCCATCGTTGAAACTCGAAAACCAAAGCAGCCGGGCAAAGTGTGAATCTGTGCTGACATGTGACTCCTCAATGTCTCAATAAGGAGAGAATGACACCTGACATGCACCATCGAGGACTTGAATGCCGATTTAAATGGAGCCTGCTGGTTCTCAAAAGTGGAACTGCGGTCGGGGTATCAACAACTCACCCTGGACGAATAATCAAGATATATCACCACTTTCTCCACACATGTAGGCCTGCAGAGGTACAAGAGGCTCAATGTTGGAATCTAGAGCACTGCTGAGGTATTCCAGAATACTATTCAATAAATATTGACAGGCCTACCAGGGGTGATTAATGTCAGTGATGACCTCCTTGTGTACACAAGAGCAAGTGTGAATTCCTGAAACAAAAGATACACTTCTTTGGGTACATGGTCTCTGCAGAGGGAGTGATGCCAGATCGGATCAAAGTAAAGGACATCAAAGCAGCACTGCTGCCTTCTGAGGTGTCTGCAGTTTTCTAGGGATGATAAACTACTTTTGCCGTTTCATCAAAGATCTGACATCCGCAACCTAACCACTCTGTGTTCTGACCAAGACTTCTGCTCCCTGAGTATGGTAAGAAGAACAAGAGAAAGCATTTAATGCCATCAAAGACTCATTGTTGTCAGACACAACATTGGTGTACTTCGGCCCAAGCAAAGAGACAACAATTGCTGTGAATTCAAACCCAAAAGGTCTCTGAGCTATACTAAGGCCGAGACCCGAACATGGCGAGTGGGCCCCGGTAGACTATGCCAACAGAACCCTCACCGCACCAGAAAAGAGATACTGGATAATTGAGAAGGATGTGATCGCAATACACCGGGGCTGCTGTCATTTCCATCTATATGTGTATGGATGTCCTTTTGTGGTCATTACTGATCACAAACCACTTATCGCTCTTTTCTGAAGGACTTCATCGAAGCCACCACCATGCATTGAGGAGTGGATGTTACAGCTGCAAGAATACAACTGTAAGGTTAAATATCGACCTTGGACTGCCAACCTGGCAGATTACCTATCACGACATTCACAAGCAGCAACTCATGAAAAAGAAGAGGAAGCAGAGGAAATAGTAAAATGTCCAGTATGTGGCTGACCGATACCGCCACATACCTGTCTCTAAATGCCATTGCCCAAGCCACTGCCTAAGACGAATGCCTCCAGAAAGCACTACAAGCAGTCCAAATTGCCCAATGACATACACTCAAAACTCACTGGGCACAACACATGTCAGAGGTTCAACGTATCCTAGACAGCTTTCACCATGTCCGGCACGAGCTGGCAGCTGACTCAAGTGTCTACCTTCTGCGTGGACACCAACTTGTCTTACCAACCAAGCAGTATAACCTGCACATGCAGGTCATCAAGGGATGGTCAAAACAAAGAGTCATCTTCGCACTAAAGTGTGGTTTCTGCTTATGGATGAGTTAGTGGAGACTGTGGTGCGGTCATGCCCACGCTGCCAAGCGTCCGGAGGACCTTCCCCACCCGCTCCAGTGTTAACAGAGTGTGGGCCACAACAACCTTGGGTATGTGCTAGTTTAGATTTTGGCAGCCTGCCAGATGGCAGACACATGCTCGTCCTCATCGATGACTACCCAAATATCCCGTGGTATAAATCCTGGACTCGCAAGTCGCAAATGAAGTACTCCCAAAACTATAAGACATGATGGCCATCCATGGCCTGTTTAAAGAACTGAGGACTGATAATGGTCCACCATTCTAAGGCCAAGAGATAGCTGCATATTTAAAGTCAATGAACATAGTCCACAAGAAAGTCATGTCCTGCTGGCCATTAGCCAACGGAGAGGTGGAAAGGTTCATGAGGCTGCTAAACAAAGTTATCAGAATTGCACACGCTAACCAACAACCGCTAGAGTGGTCTATATACTAATTTCAGAGAGAATACTGTCAAACACCACATTCCATCATGAATCAGGCACCTGGTCATCCCCTCATGGGGTGAGCTGTCCAAGACTCTATACCACATAATCCAGAATGGGTTCACAAGCCTTCAAATGATCAACAACCTGGAGGAAGCACTGTGCCACCAACAACAAAGCCAGCCAGCGCAGGAGTGCCAGAGATTTCTCTTTAGTTGTAGGGGACAGAGCGCTTGTCAAGGACTGACGCCCAGGGAGCAAATGTTGTCTCCCTTCTGAATCCCACCCGTGGGTGGCCATCCACTGAGGAGGTACCAAAATAACTGCCAGAAGAGGGAATTCGGTAATTTCAAGATACGTTTCTCACTTCAAATGATTTCATTCACTAACATGACATTTCATAAATGAAGGGGGAACTGAGGAAATTCACAGTGACTCAGACAGCGTTTCAACAAAGTGCAATTCTGGAAGATGGCACAGGGCCAGTGAGTGAAGGCCTCAGTACAGACATCCCAAGAGGAACTCTGAAAGAAGACCCCAAACCGGCCAAGGAGGACATGACCCCAAATCGGAATACTCATACAAGGTATGGACTGAGGAGTAACGCTCCCCCATCCTCCCGACTAAGGGGCCATGTGATGTGAGGTAACGATTTGGGCATTGATCCTCAGAAGGTAATCATGCATGTAAAGCTTGTGTGACAGATTTCAACTTGTTCTGGCATGCCAGAGGTCCAGAGACGAGTAGATAACTGAGGTAAAGAAAATAGGAACCGTAAGTGTTTAAGTTTTGGTTATTGTTTAGTTTTTGTGTTCTCCTTTGCTTTTGTTAACCAAAATAAAAGAGGAATGTAATGATCCACCAGTGACAAAACTGGTAAGATGATTAGGACACATCTCCAGGTGAGGGGTGTGGCCCAAACCATCTGGCAAATTGTTGGGGCAGTGGTGCGACCCCATATCATGTGATTGGAAACCATTAAAGGTGCCTGGCAGTCAGGCATAGTCTAGAGGAGGCCTGCTGGTGCTGCTTTGGGCTGTGCTACTTATACGGCTCCTGTGTGTGTGCTTATTCCTGCGGCCTGCATATCCATACCGATAAAGCCCCCATTGTCAGCACATACAACTACACATTGCGTGACTGACACTACACTGCTCATCCATTCGACTTCAGATGGCAAAGTGAATGCTTGTGGCAAATCATGCTTCCATCTGTGATGTGATTCAAGGAAGTGAATTCCAATTGTTTCCATGCCACTGGAATTTGCACTGTGACATACTTTTAAATGCACAAGGTCATTACATGGTATTTATACTCATGCATCACCTGATAATGCTTTGCAACACATTTTCAGATGAATAATATGCTAGTCACAGGAGAAAACTTGGTTCTAATAAAGTAAAATTGCAGTGTGATCTTTGTGGAATGCATTTTGGTGTGACGCATGAATGAACTGAATAGTGCTTTTATATTGTCTATAAAGTTCTAAAGCGTGTAATAGTGGAGTGAGGGATGGACTGCATGAACCATACACTAATTATTGAAAAGGTATCTATTGAATCCACCCAAGTACAACAGAAAAGTAGCCCGAGACACACACTCACTAGAGGTAGTCATGGTAGATGCCTTATATGATGCCCCAGAATAACAGATTAGTGCCCTGTAGGCATGCACTGTATATAAACACCCAGGGAAAATGATCTTGAGCCCATCCAGGAGTGACAGGGAGCAATCTATTGGAGTGACAGGAGAGTGATCCACAGACATGGACAGGATATAGGCAGACAGGTAAGTGTCCTCTGGTCCAATCAGGAGAAACGGAAGAGTAGCCTACAGCTTGCACTGGTTAGAGGGAGCCCGGATAAATCTTCTATGAGTCCACCTAGGAGCAAGCAACGGAAGAGCAGCCCACAGCATGCATTAGAGACAGGCAGCAACTTTAAATGACTCAAGAGTTCACTCAGGAATGACGAAAACCTATAACCATGCACCGAAGAAATACACTTACAGTTAAAGCTTCCTGAAATGTACCCAGAATCGACCCAGGGGGTTGCTTACAGATCTGCAATGCTCTTTTTACATGAGGGTAAGCATGGGAAAATCATTGTTTGCAGGTGAAAGGAGATATATCTCAAAACTATTAATTCAACCTGTATTATGAAAATTTACAAAATGAAGCAGTCTAAGTGGAATTAAAATGTAGTTCTAGAACCTTTAAAGACTGCAGAGTGGATTGGCAGGGACCATGCAGTCATGGTTCAGGGCACACCCCACTTAACATGGCATTGTATTCCGGGAATTGTAGTCCCAGAAAGGTAAAACTGTAATCGCAAACCCTTACAAGCGTTTGCAATGCAATTGGTCTTGCGTTTATGCAAGTTAAAGCTATTAGCGCTGTAAACTCCTAAACTGACTTTTTTTTGCCACATAAACTGAAAAGTAAATCAGTTTCACATAAGCGAGCGGACGGCCGCCATGAGCACAAAGCAAACACACAAAAGGAAAAAGAAGTTCGCTCACAGTGAAACGTATCACCAAAAGTGCAATTATCCATGTAACTGCGAAAGGTGCAATTATCCATGTAACCTGCAACAATGCAAATATCCATGTAACAGGGTCGATGTCATGCAAAGAGCTTCTACTACTGCCCAGCGAGATCCCGCTGCCTATGAAATAAAGAGAAAAAATAGTGCAGAAACCATATAGAAAACATGGAGCCTCGTATGTTTTCAGTAGTTGGCCGGTGCGCTCAAGGAGGGCTGGACACAGGAAACGGCATGACGTATGCATGCCTTTCACTAATTAAATCAAGCAAATTTTAAAAGGCAGGCCCACAAACCAACCAAACTGAGGGGGTTGACATGGGCGTGGTTAAAAGCCCACAGAGTTATTATACCAGGGACGGAGCGCTTTGCGCTCGACCCTAAAAACAATGAGGCAACTGTTGCTACAGTGCTCTACTGCCCTTTCCTAGGTCTGGTCTGTGTTTTACATACATTCAAAGAAAAATTTTAATGCATCAGAATTCCAATTTATATCTCGTTGCTTAATCTTTTCGATGGTTTGAGTGATGCATTTACTAGAAGTCAACCTATTTTCATCTACAGGGTTTGCTTTCCTATCTTCCTGGCTCACATATCATATGTGCTGCATAATTTATCTTGCCCTGGGTACCTGAGAAACCATCTTATTTCACTCTAGTCTTGGACACGCACATATATGAATGAAATAATTAAACATTTAAGTAAAGATATGGGTTTGGGAGAGAGCTAGGCCTTGTTTTCCCACCAAGTGTGGCCAATATTTTGTAATTACACTTAACAGAGCTTTATAACATTTGCACTAATTTTATTAGGGTGCTGCAATGTTTTTTTTAGTTGCTTCTTGCAAAGTCGCTACAATGAGGTCAGAGGTTTCATGGTCAATTGATGTCACTTCCTGTGATGTAATTTCTGGTGATGTCCAGTCATAAGCTTATTAATTGGGCCTTACACATTTCCTTTCTGCTCAGGGCCTAAAACGTTCTAGAGCCAGGCCTGTCACGAGGGACACAAGACCAGCTCAAAGGTGTGTGGTGAAGGCAGGCAGGCAGGCAGGCAGGCCAGGAGAAAGGCATTTGCATACACGGGATACAACCAGCCCTGGTAGCCGCTCAATGGAAATAGTCCTAAAGCCACCTACTAAAAATCGAACCATGAAATATTCAACAATTACACGCCATTTTTAAATGTGTTTAATACCAAATCCGACCGCGTCACACGTGTCTATAACAAACCATGCAATACATATGTATTCACATGTAGGGTTAACCTGGTATAAGTAGCAGTGCAAACGTGTGTGCATTATTGAAATCGGGAACGTCAGTGTTTCAGAGCAGTAGAAAACGTTTTATTCCATAAGAGTAACAGTATTGCAAAAAGGTTTTGACAAAAGCAAGAGCTTACACTCGCAAGTCTAATTTAATTTAGCATTCTGGATGTTTCTAGTGCTGGTAGGACTCATTGCATAACTTTGTTTGTCTCATTTTGATTAAGAATCTGCATATTTTTAAACACGAGTATAACTTCACAAAAATGTCTCTTTTTTGGACTTCTAAATACAAAACATTATTTGTCAGTTCTTGCAGGAAATGTGTGATACATTCACAGATTTGGAAGCAAAAATATGCAAGATCTGAAAACTGATTTTTCCAACCTTTTTTTATTTCACACTATAATTGTTAGAGCTATTTAAGAAAGATTCTTGTGAGTTTCATTTGTCAGACATGCTGTAAAACCATCTGCAGTTTTTACTTCAAGGTGCAGCTGCCAATAACCAAGCTCTCTTTTGCTTTCTTGCCCATTTCCTTTGAGTTGTGGAGTCTTAAATGGATTAAAGGTAAAGATACAGATACAGACTGATTGCTATTACACATCTGCTTTGAATCTGCTGTAATGTCGCACAAACATCCTGACTTACAAATATATCTATATTAGATGATTCCTTTGCAAGGTTACCATTAGTTGCTAGAACTTCCCAGCTCGTGAGCCTTCTGCTCTATGGTGACCAAATAAGCTGAAACTGTATGGGGCTGCTTGTGCTTACTTATGAGAAAGGCCTAGTTTTGCATTTCGGGATGGACTGTTACCATGAGGAGAAGGGTCAGTATTGATTTGCATTGGTCGAGCCTCTGTCTAGAGTGGCATGGTGGGTGAAAAAGAATGGACTGGAATGATCCCAGCGTGATCACCAGTTGCTGAGATTAATTTAGGTATTATCTATCTATCTATCTATCTATCTATCTATCTATCTATCTATCTATCTATCTATCTATCTATCTATCTATCTATCTATCTATCTATCTATCTATCTATCTATCCAGCTATCCTGTCCAGTGGCGATCACCACCAGGTAACTATAGTTAGGACCTTGTTTCCATAGAAAAAGTGTTTTTTGACGCCTTGATCTTTGTTACCGTTTGACGAATCTTCACAAAATTTTCCAAAAAGTGTGCCGGTTATTCTTGTTGGACACGGAAAGCTTCGAGGTCATCCGTAAAGCGTGAGCCGAGAAAAACAGGGTTTGGGGTCAAAAAGTTGTGTTTCTCATGTTAATTCACATGGGACAATTCTACACGACTACAGCCAAAGCACTGGATTGAATTACACCAAATTTGGCAGAAAACTAGCTTATTTATAAATCCTTTCAGTAGTTTCTGAGATATTAAAAGGAAAACAGATTTGTATATCTCTGCCCACACCAACTTTGGGACGATTAGGAGTTCATGCACGGCAAATGCAGAGCTCTGATTAGCTACCAACACTTCAAACCAGGAAGTGTCGGCAGCCATCTTGGGACTCGGCTTCAGCCGAGTACCACAATTTTTTTTTTTTAAAAGGAAAAGGGGCCAGGGTAGGGACACCCTGACCGCTTAGCTCTGGTGGTGGGGGTCCCTCCAGGGCTAAAACATTTTTTTTATAAATTTGCCACAAATTTGTGAGATTTGCAAATTCGGGGCAAAATATATTTTTTAAACCACACGCGGGCTCGTGCGCTTGTGCCTGTGAGCCCCCACGGGGGCCCGGTCCCGGGGGCATTTATATTTTAATGAGGGGGACCTCAATTCCCTCCATAGCGCCAGGGACTGCCACCTCCCCTGGGTTTTAACAAAATGAAATGGAGGGGGGGGGGCTCTTGGCCACTTACAGCCCCAGGGATCACAACTTCCTCAGGCCTTCAAACAATTGTAACGGGGGACCCTGGCCCCTCTCCTGCCCCAGGAACCACCACCTCCCTGGAGTTTTGAAATAATATATCACAGAAGAGCTGACAGGCTCCCCAGCAGCCCTGGGGACTGCCACGGGGCATCTTAAATGTTATGCGGGGGACAGTATGACCCCGCCACATCCCCGGAACCACCATCTTCCCAAGCATCTTGAATTGTGTGTGGGGAGGTCTGCGCAGCCCCCCTGCAGCCCGGGGATCCACCACTTCCCCAGGGCAAATGTAAAAAAAAAAGAAAAGGGGGTCCGCTTTTGGACCCTTACAGCCCCAGGGACCACAATCTCCCCGGCACTATTTTAGTTGGAGGGGAGTTGCGTTCCCCCTCTTAAAGGGCCACTGATGGCCCTGGGAACTGCCACCCTCCAGGGACGGCTCCTGCCATGTACTAGGGTGCCCACCCCCCGGGGCATATTTGTTTGCTGTGGCTTGGCTACAGCCAAGCCACAGCAAACACTGGTCGCAGCGAGAAAAAGTAGTCAAACAGCTTCCCTCGCTGCCAGCAGAGGTTTCCTCTATCTCGCTGCCTGCGGAGTTGCAGGTAGAGAGACAGATGAAAGATTGCTCCAACAGAGAGGGAGCTGCCTTAGCTATGCCAATGTTGCCTCCCAGAGGTGGGGAGCCAATTGGGTCATTGAGGGCCTTCAGGCTCTCCTATGGTCCCCAACATTGTGAGTGAATGCCCTGGGCAGCACCCAGGTCACACAGCCAGGCCCCAGGGTTGGGGTATCTGGAGCCGAGATTGATCCCGAGGAAGAGGGGGCCACACAGCTTCCATCCTGTAAAAAAATATTTAGGCCAGGCCTTGGGGGATGGGGTCCCGGGGTCCCCAAAACAAAATAAATGTTTAGGTGAGGCACTTGGGTATGGGGTCCTTAGGGCCAACATCGGCCGGGGGGAGACGGGTCTGAATGCTCCCCTCTCCCCAAAAAATGAAATATTTAGACCAGGCCCTGGGTGATGCAGTCCCTGGGGCCGAGATGGCTAAGGAAGGGGGTACCGCACGGCCCCCTTACCCCAAACAAATTCAATATTTAGGCTGGACCCCGGGGATGGTGCCCCTGGGGCTGAGATTGGCTTCAGGAGGGGGGGCGTGCGGGGTTGGGTTGTTATAGGGGTGGGCCGCAGGGACAGGCCACAGGCCAGTCTCTGCAGCCAAACCCAATGCGCATGGCCGATTGCTGTGCGCAGCGCAGGGTTGGGTGGTTATAGGCAGTGGCCACAGGGCCTGGTCGAATGCCATGCATGGTGGTGGTTGGATTAACGTATAGTGATGAAAATTACTTTACGTGAAAAAAAATGTAGAAATTCACTGGAAACAACAAAGTTTACAGGGACGTTATAGTTAGGTTCTGAATCTACTCATACAACACCTTGGAAATTCAGTAGTTATAATTAGAGTTCTTTCAAGTAACTATAACTCTCGCCCTAAGGTAACTATAATTCGTGCCCTCGCCGAATTGCTATGGCTTTGTATGAGTAAATTCAGAACCTAACTATAACGTTCCTGTAACCTTTGTTTTTTTCAGTGAAAATATATATATACATATATGTCTGTATATATATATATATATAAACATATATATATATATATATATATATATATATATATATATATATATATATATATATATATATATGTAGATATAGATATAGATATAGATATATATACACTGAGCTGCAGGGTAGTGTATTCCTACTGATATTTACAATTTCTGGCTGAACAGCAGAGATTTAGCATTGTTTGAGTAGTAACCATGAAAATATTTACCCAGCCACTGACTAAAAAGCACAGAATATGTACTACTAGGATAGTGGCCATCAAACAGCAAGGAAACTTCACTATTCACCTAGCTGCTGACTAGGTTGAAGAGATTACATACTATTTGGCCAGTGGCGATTCAAATAGCAAAGAAACTTCACTATTTACCCGGCAGCCGACAAGATAGCTCAGCTCATGTCCTATTTGGTAAGCAGCAGTGCAAAAAAAAAAAAAAGCAAACTCACAATTTATTCAGCCAGCGACTAAATAGCAGAGATAATGTACTATTTGGCCAGTGGCCATTCAGATAGCAAAGAAGCTTCACTAGTTGCATGGACACTGAATAAATTGCAGATATTAGGTACCATTTGGTGAAACAAAACCTTACAAATTATGCTGTTGCCAATTAAATAACAGACATTCTGAACTAGTAAGCCTGTTACAGATGACAAATGTTTCAATGTAAATTAGATGCATTTTATGACTAGGACAGTAGTAAGGGGAAGGAAGGATGTTGAGGGAGAGTTATGGGACTGCCAAATGGATGGTTCCTAACATGCTGGGGTATGATGCACTTAGCTGGAAACCTTGGTCGCTTTGTTCCTTTTTGAGTCTCTTCCCCTGCAGGCATCTCTGTGCCTCTGCTCACACCAGCCTCTGGTCACCCCTTTACATCTTTGTGATGTTTTGATCTGTCTATGACAATCTTTTATTTCTGTTTCACCTACACGTTTATACAGTCTGTGCCTTGTATCTTGTACTGAATAATTACCCTAATGGTCCTTTCGGGCAAAAATTCAGCTCGAAAATATAATTTCAAACTGATTTGCGATTGCTAGTGTTTGGAACAGCCCTTGTGTTTGGATGTGTAGTTTTGCGCTTAAAAATTACCTGAACTGTCTGCTCTGGTAAAAAGTTTACCAGAAATATGTCCATCCAGGTTAAAGGAACTGCCGCTCACATTCAAAACACTGCAGTTCATCTTCAGATTTGTAGTTTTGAACTCAAAAACTACCCAAGTGGTCTGCTTGGGCACAATAACAACCAGAAATTCCACTTGTGTAAAAAAAACTCCCCGACTGTTACATCTCACTGTTAAAATTTCTCCCCAAAATGATACTACGTATGAGTGATGGCATAATCACAGTAGCTTTGCATAGGTTTATTAGGTGAAAATATCAAATTAAAATCAATTACCCTGGTGTAATTACAATTTTGCACTATTATTTTACTTACAAGGAGTAAAATAATTGGCATCAATCTCCTTATGAAAGTTAGGGTTCTGATGCATTATTAGCTAATTCACAAAATGTACATACTTATTTTGAATGGAATAGTATTTTACAAACCAACCTATGAACTATTATGTCAGATCACAAAATGCTTAATTAAGTACAGGTGGTTCCAGAATGAACTACCTGAGTAATATTTATTAGGTAGGTTCCAATTTGCAAACCTCTGTGTCTGGCTGCAATCACAGAGACGGTGGCCTGCAAGGGACAGCACTTCACCATTTATGACTGCTTTCCAAAATGGAAAACTCTTTTTTTTTAAATCAGCCTGTGTTCTTTAAAGAAACCAATACTACTTTGGAAAAATTGTTTTCTGTTTTGGAAACCTTCTTTCCTGTGAAGTTGTGGTCCTGATTCCCAAAGGGAAAGGGAATCCTAATGGGACCTCTTCCTCTTTGCAAATTATTTACCACTAACTAACTCAGAGGTCATTATCTCATCAGTGTTTTATGACAGCAATTACAGTCATAAACTATTAATAAATTGCTCCCCAAATTGGAACAATGACCTTTCCTTCTTGCAATTCAGAAACAGTTCCCAAAATCTTTCTATGACTAGAAAGAATTTTCCAACTTGTTAAAGGGTTTTTGTGCATAATGATAAGCCCCTTTGTCGTCACAAACTTTGTTATTCTGTAACATGTGTCCTGTAGTGCTAAAACTTGCTTACATGCATGCAAGAGATTTGAATTCCACTTTTATTTTGTGATGCAAAACTACTGAAAGTTACACAATTATACCTGCTCGGGTAATTAAAAATAATTTGCAGCAAAAATCCTACAGCAGTAGCAAATGAAAAACAAACTTCGCAAGCACAAGCCGATGCTGGCTGCTGCTATTCCTGTTCTGCTGCATTTAGCACTATATTGTTATCTCAAAAAACATCCCAGGGTCCATTTTGGATGTGAGGCTGCATTTTCTCCAGGAAAATAACTCTAAATGGTGGGTTACACTCCATGTAAATTCTACTTAATTTTGCAGTAATTCTGTGTAGTTACACAACTGCAAATTACGCAAGTTACCCCCACCCCTCCTTATAGAAATTAAGGTTCCAGATGTTTGAACGTTTCCAAGTTATTTTGACAGACATGGCACATAATCCCACTTCATTGCACCTTGGACCAAGACACAGAGGCCTTTTATGGATCTTTCACATGCTCCACACATGGTCCTACTTCTTAAGCTACTGTATAGATGATTACAACCTTTAAAAGACTAGTTGAAGCAGTTTACTCCTCTAATGCTGGGCAAAATATAGGATTACCAAAAGGTTTTTGCTATCGGAACAACACTTTTTCTGGAGCAAATCAGTGCTTTCTGGAATTATTTATCTTGGTTAACTTCAATTAAACAAATCAGACTCTAACACCTGAAAACGATGATTTGTAAAAGTAAATGCCTGAACTGGAAATGTTGTATATCATTGACATAGCACCATCTAGTATTTAGGATGATATTTAGGATCTTATCAAAATAAGAACAATTCCATAGGCCCCCTTATGAAGTCACCAACACAGTATAATTGAGAGACTTCATTAAAATCTCGTGATGGAAGAAGGAAAAACTATGGCCCTGATTTAGAGTTTGAGGGCTAGAGTTAATGTCCTCAGGGTGACGGAGCACAATATTTCTGCAATTCCTGGACAAATTTAGAGTTGTCCACCGGCCCTGTGGACAACTCTGTACATTGACAGTAACTGCTGTCATGGCAGTTTCAATCTATGCAGGAAAAGTTTGACAGACAATTCCATCAGACATGATGGCCAGCCAGCACATTTTTCACATCTTTTTGTTTTGCAAAACAAAAAATATTAATGGCCCCCACAGGCTGGGAGTTTTCTCCCAGAGTGTCAGGGTAATTTTTGTTTCCTGCCCTTACAGCCAGGTTTTTTACCCTATATAAGGTGGACGATGTAAAGTCCTTCCTCAAATAACCCCTATTCTGTCAGGCTGCCAGAGGAAGTATTCCATTGAGGAGCCACAAGCAAAGGAATGGGACTAAAATTAAATATTATGAATGCCATTTGAAAATAAATGAATTAATGAAAGAAAGACATATAGGCCCTCATTATGACATTGGCGGACAGCTGACCGCCACGCCAGCGATGGCGGTAGTACCACCGCTAGGCCGGCAGTAATGACTGCCAAATTATGACCATGGCCATGATCCCTCCCATAGATAGCCAACATACCACCCCACCCGCCAGTGCGATACAACCACTGAACACGGCAGTAGCAATCTCCAGGCAGGGGGAAGACAAGGATCTGCCAACCATAATATGACACTGCAGACCGCCAGGATTTCCGGGGTGGTAGCAACGTCACCAAAAGCCTGGTGGAAACAGATCATATAATAGGAGACACTCACCTTCAGGGACACAGAGGAGTCCGCGGCCGCCACGGAACCAGAACTGCAAGTCTTCTCGATGCTGTACTACACCCTGGCAGTCCATGAGCACCAACGTCGAAGAAGTTAAGTATGAAATTGAAATATGTACGTTTGGAAAAATTAAGAAAACAAGAATTGTCTCGGTGATGGGACGCAACTGTTTTGAGAAAATACATTGCAGATAAAAAAGTACCACGAGGTTTGAGAGTAGTCATATTTCTCTCCTTCGATGATGTCTCACCGAAACATATGTTAGATTGGGAGCAATTACTCTTTGAAGCATCCAAAGGAATGATGACCATTCTAGTACAACATGCAGAGGAAAGGAGGGAAAGTTTATTGAGGGAAATTAAAGATCTTGAAACTGAGATCCTAGCCCTCAATCTACCAGAAGTGAAAGAAAAAAATGATCAAATTCCAAAAGACATGTTGGATAAACATCAACTTTACATTAAAAACAAAAGGTTGTCAAAAATCCAGAGGGACGACAGGGACTATGAAAATGATAGAGTCTATACTTTTGCAAAACGATTTGATGATTTTGCCAATAAAGTACATGTCACCAATATAAAGGGGCAGGCAGTGACAACAACTAATGGCTCAGATTTCTCCATTACATCGGAGGAATCTGATACAACGAGTATATCAAGTGAAAATTCAAGTAGAGTATCTAATGAAGATCAGGTGGCTTCTACTAGTTTTTTACGGGAGGCAAAAAGATACAGATTAGGCAACAAAAGGAATTTTCACAACCAGCCACGTCCCAATCAAAGAAGAGAACCCGTAGAGGAAAAAGGAGAGGGAGACAACAAGGGACAAACAGGCTCACGTGTGCAAACCAGGGCAGCAAGGAACAAAATCAAAAACAACTGACTCTAACAGAATTGTCGACAGTTATTGACAATCATGATTGCAATGATATCTCTATTGTGAATCTATCTGACTGTATATTGACTGATTAACAAATAAAAGTATTACGTAAGGGATTAGGTTTCTGTGTGTCCAGTTTTTGCAATATGACACAAATACACATAGATTTGTTCAAATTTTTACGACAACTTAAACTCAAACAATATTTTGCAGACAAAACTGGCATACAGACTATAGATACATCTCACACTACTGTCAGTTCCTATTCCATACGAGATATTATGGATATTGAACTTTTATTAACTTTGGACAACATGAATCAAGATATTTTCAATATAAAGAAACAATTAGAAGATCTCAAAGTTGCACAAGATTTGACACTAAATAGTGGCCTCAAGTCAAAGTCTTTGTTCATTCCCAGTCTACCAAGTAACAACGTGATAGACACCTTTGGCAAAATGGTCAAAGAGGATCTATATAGACTGGAAAATCAAATTAAGAAAGGTCAATGTCATAAATCACATAATCTGACTCTTAAACAAAAATCAGCTTTCAAAGAACTAAGCGATAATCAAAACATAGTTATCAAAGAGGCGGATAAAGGAGGCAATATTGTTATCCTTAATAGGACAGATTATGTTAAGGAAATAGACAGACAGCTTATGGATAGTGTTGCATATACTAAACTACAGACCAATCCCTTACAAAGGATCATAATAAATTTAGAAAGATGGTTACGAGTGTGGCGGGAAGAGGGTTTGATTTCCGATTCAGAATTTAAATACATATTTAGCCCACACCCTACATCACCATGTATATACATCTTACCGAAACTACATTAAAGTAGAACGCCACCTCCCGGTAGACCCATCATATCAGGAATAGGGGCACCTACTGAAAGACTTTCCGAATTTATCGATAGTTACGTGCAACCTGTTGTTAAGAATATACCCTCGTATCTACAAGATACAAAGATGTTCTTGCAAAATTAGAGGATATAGTGTGGACAACAGGAATGATATGGGTTACACTAGATTTTACCTCACTATATACTTGTATACCTAAGGATAAGGGATTGCAAGCAGCACGTCATTTTTTATCAGGAAGATCAGCATCATACTATGAACATACAGAGATGCTATTACATATGATAGAATTCACACTAGACAATAATGTCTTCATACATGAAGGACAGTGGTTCAAACAAGCGCAAGGAGTTGCTATGGGGTCTAGATTTTACCTATCGTATGCAAACTTGTATATGGGTTGGTTTGAACAAATCCATATTTGGAAGAACGGTCCCCCACATCTGACGGAAAATATCTTTTTTTGGGGGAGGTATATTGATGATGTTATCATGATTTGGACTGGATCGGAACAACAACTAGTGGAAATTTGTAATCATTTGAATTTGAATATGTACAATATACAAATGACTTATGAATATAGTAAGGAAAATATATGTTTCCTGGATTTGAACATATTAATCAAAGACAACATGATACCCACCAAAATTTACCGCAAACCAACAGCTTGTAATGCAATATTGCATACGGAGAGTGCTCACCCTAAAACTCAGATCTCAGCTATTCCTCTTGGGGAAATGACTAGACTCAAGAGGAACTGTAGTGAGCCAAATACATGCAATATGGAATTAGACATTTTGGAAAAAAGATTCCTTCAATGGGGATATTCCAAACAAACTATTGATGTAGCAAGAAACAAAATGAATAGGACATGTAGGACAAACTTGCTGAATAGGCATAGTGCATCTCCGAAAAGGTCCCAGGGCACAATGGTGAGTTTCTGTACGGAGTATAGTCAGAATAGCCGTAATATACATCGTATTCTACAAAAACATTGGAACATATTACAAATGGACAATACACTAGCAAAACTATTACCCAAAAGACCGAGAATGATCCACAAAAGGGGCAAAACAATTAGAAATGTAATATGTAAAAGTTATTTGCCACCTTTAAGGGAAGAAACACCGACATGGTTACCAGGCAAAATCAATGTTTTTTACAAATGTGGTCATTGTAATATGTGTGGTTTCACAATACATAAAACCCTGGAATTTCAGTACAATGGAAGCGGACCACATAAAATTACCACCTTTAGAAATTGTAACACTAGGGGCCAGATGTAGCAAATTTGGAAATTGCGACTTGCAATTTGCGAGTCAGAGCGACTCGCAAATTGCAAGTCGCAATTTCCAATGCAGAACGGTGTCTCAGACACCGTCTGCAACTCGCTATGGGGTCGCAATGACCCACCTCATTAATATTAATGAGGTGGGTCACAAATTGCGGCCCCATAGCGAGTCTAGGCACTCGCAAACATGGAGGCCTGCTGTCGTCAGCAGACCTCCATGTTCGTGACTGCTTTCTCAATAAAGCAGTTTTTTTTTTTTTAAGTGTAGCCCGTTTTCCTTAAAGGAAAACGAGCTGCACTTTAAAAAAAAAATGAAACCTTTAGTTTCGGTATTTTTTCAGGGCAGGTAGTGGGCCCTTGGACCACTACCTGCCCTGAAAAAATAATATTGGGTCCATTCACAAAGTGGAAGGGGTCCCATGGGGACCCCTTCCAATTTGCGAGTGGGTTACCATCCACTTGAAGTGGATGGTAACTGCGATACCCTTTGAGACCGCATATGCGGTCGCAAATGGTATTGCATTCCACTCCGAATCGCAAATAGGAAGGGAACACCCCTTCCTATTTGCGATTCTGAAATGCATATTGCGAGTCGGTCCCGAATCGCAATATGCATTTCTGCATAGCAAAGAGGCATTTGCGCCTCGCAAACGGCGATTTTCGCCGTTTGCGACGCGCAAATCCTTTGCTACATCTGGCCCCTCATTCACTGTGTAGTGTATATTTTGGAATGCGAATGTGGCCAGATATACGTGGGAAGTACTATCAGGCCCTTGAAAGAACGCATTCAGGAACACATCCGTGCCCTGCGAAACAATGATACAATCTCACCAGTAGTCCGACACATGAACATCAAACATCCAGGGAGAGAAATTCCTTCGATTAAATACATTGGAATTTATCATACCCCTGTTACCCCTAGAGGAGGTAATAGAACATTGGAGATAAGAAAAAATGAGGCGAAATGGATTATCAGGTTAAGAACTATAGAAATGGGGATGAACATTGATGATGAACTATATCATTTTTTACAATAATGTATACATGATTGTGGATTATAAGATATGTCTTCTTTTTATTACCAATACATCTCTTTACAGGCTGATAATACATTGGGATCAGTGATTTGTTGTGCCTATATGTTTAACTGATGTATACTCACCTACCATGGTGATGGATGCCTCTCTTTGAGCGATATTGGATATCTCCTGTCTGTCCAATCACTTTTTATCATATATAATTTTCTATGATAATGTGCACATATTGGACTAATATGTATAGGATCTTTCTTCCAGTTCCTTTATTTAATATCAGCGATACATTTTCTTATGTGACTTTCTATTTGTGGCCTGACATTGTTATGGCCAAGCACTTTGAACAACATATAGAGGTCAGTTTCATTTGTGATGTGATGTACCTATATGGAGTTAAATTGCACTTTGTAGGGAACCAGGTTTCATGTTATCGTGAAGGTTTAGATATTTTGCTTAGATTGGATTACGGTTCTTTTGATAAGAAGGATATGATAAATAAAGGCCATAACATGGCCTGTATCAGCTACTAATATGTGCATACATGTTCTTTTCATTTATTTATAGGACCAACTATTAGCTGATCAACTAAAATTATATTATCAAAAAAATGAAAATCAGTTGCGTTTTTTTTGTACAATGAACAAGCTTAGTGCGGACAATACCAAGGTTAGTGGGGTACCAGACTTTGAATATAGGTAACACATATGGTCTACATTTTGATAGTTGATTATTGGATCTCTTCCCCTGTTTCTCTGTCATTTAGAGATACAAGTGGTAAATGGGGAGGTTAAGGTACTTTCCCTTCATAACTCTTTTTGGGGGTTACATAGGTCTCTCTCTCATACTTAAAAATAGTGACTCCCCTTCACATTCATATCAAATTTCATCCCTATCACTCATACTTACTATATAATTTTATTAATCTCAAAGACTAATTTGGGATGTAGGTTCTCTATGGCACTTTCTCTACTTCCAACACACTTTTGGTGTAGGTTGACTAACTGTGATCCTTTCTTTAGTCTTTGGAGTTGTTTTTCGGATTTTTTATTTTTAAATTATTAATGTAATATTTTTGAATTATGATTTATCAGCCTTGAAGAAGTCCAATGTGTGGACGAAACACGTGTCGGCTGATGTTACATGTGGATTCGACAAATTATCATCCGGTCCTTTGACTCATAGTTCATTTCTGTTTTAGATTATGGACTTTTATTGTATCTATTTACATTATGGGGGTCATTCCGAGCCCGGCGGGCGGTGGGCGCCGCCTGGCGGGCGGAAACCGCCCAAACACCGCACCGCGGTCAAATGACCGCGGCGGTGATCACAACTTTACCGCTGAGCCGGCGGGCGATCTCAAGCAGATCGCCCGCCGGCCCAGCGGGAAAGCCCCAGCAAAGATGAAGCCGGCTCCGGATTTGCTGCGGTGCGACGGGTGCAGTGGCACCCGTCGCGATTTTCAGTGTCTGCTTTGCAGACACTGAAAATCTTAATGGGGCCCTGTTAGGGGGCCCCTGCAGTGCCCATGCCAGTGGCATGGACACTGCAGGGGCCCCCAGGGGCCCCACGACACCTGTTCCCGCCAGCCTCCGCCAGGAACAGGCGGTCAGAATTGCCCCGGAAGCACCGCCAGCCTGTTGGCGGTGCTTCCTCTGCCCTGGCGGTTACAAACCGCCAGGGTCAGAATGAGGGCCTATAGCTTTTATGTTGGTTGGTTGTCTACTGCAGGGGTTTAGTGTTGTATGTTATTTATCATTGTCACCAAATTTTGAAATAAATATTTTCATTATATATAATTATGAGAACCTACATTGCTTGAGGTTAATAATATATGAATGTATATGGATTGTGGACAGTCTATCACAATTTACTAATTATATAGTCATATTTGACTTTTTGACTTTTTGATTATCAATACTTTAGAAAAAAGAAAGAAAGAAAAAAAATTGTTGTGGTCCGCTAGTACATTTTGTTTGGTTCTATTGTTACGGTCTTTTCTTTGAAAAACCGGAAAGCACATCAGGGCAACGATGTGCATTAGTGTATGAGCACTACCTAACAGCATCTATACTTGGGTAAATTAGGAAACGTGCATTGATACTGTTGCTTAGTGTTGCCAAATTCGTTTTCAACGTCGAAGAAGACGACTACAGTGAGTACAGCCGCCTAGCTCACAGGGGAGGGAGGGGAGAGTGACACACACACACACGCAAAACACACATCACACACACATACCACACACCTAGAACAATCTGCAGAGTAAAACAACAGCAACAGAACCCAGGAGAAAAGAAAGCCAGGACAAATACCTTTGGTGCAACCACTGTAATTATGTGGGAACAGCGACCTCAATTGTAGAAAGAGTGACCTTGAAATATTGATATGTACAGAAAGGGCCATTGGCCAGCCCAAAGTGTCTAAAGGCCACAAGGCAACCGCCAAAGCCCAACTTAACTCCTGACAGCCCAGTCACTCCACTGGTCATCATGGAGACGGTGGGCAGGCACCTCAGGAAGCAGGAAGTGGTGGGGGGGTTTCTTCGCAGGGGGGTCCTTGGGCTTGGTTTTTGGAGGGGTATGGTCCTTGCCCTTCTGTTTAGGCGGCAGAGGTGTGGGCTTGGGGCAGGGGGGCAGAGTGCCACTCTTGTGCCCCTTAGTGGCAGCAGAAGTATCAGGGCTTTATTTTGTGCTGGAGGTACTGGGCTGGGGTGTAACTTTTAGCTTGCGGGCAGGAGAGGGGGAGGGGGAAGGAAGAGGTCAAGGCTGGAAAGGAAAAGCTTCTTAGGACCAGTGGGGCGGGCTGTGGGAAGAGGTATGGGAGTAGTTGTAGGAGGAGGAGGTATGCTGGACTTTGTTGCAGGTGCGTGGACAGTGTGCGTGTGTGAGGTGGATGGCTGTTGGGGGTCTGAGTGTGAAGGTTTGTGTGTCTTTGGAGGGGTGCAGACAGGGTAGGGGAGGACAAACTGGATGTGTGGAAGGATGTTGTAGTGTTGTCTGCAAGTGAGGTGGATGTGCTGCATGAGGTGGTGATGGTGGTAACTGTGCATGTGGTGTGTGGGGTGTATGTCTGCAGGTCTTCTGTTGTGGTGACTGTGGGCCAGGCTGTGCAGGTGTCAGGATCTGGGACTGTTGATGCTGTGCATGCAGATGTGAGTGCTGATGTGACTGTGAGGGGGAGGGGGAAGAGGAGGAGGGGGAGACAGTGGAGGTAGTGGCTGATGTTGTGTGTGCATCTGTGTGTTGGCTGTGTTCATGATGTGGACTGAAGTGTACTGCCTGTGTTTGTCTGTGTGAGTCTTGTCTGTTGTTTTGGGTGCATGCTTTTCAGAATGTGTGCGTGGGATGGGTTCAGGGAGAGGAGACTAGGACTGGGAAGAGGTAGTTGGAGGGGGGATGGAAGACACAGAGACACTGGCTGCTGTCAGAGAGGAGGCCAAAGCCTGAAATGATCTCTGTAGGGCCACCTTGAATGCCCTCCAGCAAGGCATTGCATTGCTGCATCTTAGATGCCAGCCCTTGGATGGCATTCACTATGGTTAACGGTCCTACAGAGATGGATCTCAGGAGGTCAATAGCCTCCTCACGGAAGGCAGCAGGACTGACTGTGGCGGGGCCTGGGGTGCCTGGGGCGGAGACGCCCACCCTCCTGGGTACGAGCAACTCGGTGGGGTGCTACTAGGAGGGCAGTGCTGGTACAGGGGGTGGTGGTAGATGTAGTAGCTGGGCTGGTCCCAGAGGAGTCTGCCACCACCAGGGAGCTCCCAAGGGAGGAGGAATAAGAGTCAGTTGTATCAGCTCCTGTACCCCCCCCCCCCCGTTGTGCTCCCCTCAACCTCTGTCCCACTGGTCTCCCCAGCATCAGTGGGGGGGAGGGAGCACAGGGTCAAACACAGCACCAACATCACAGATGGCATACATATCACTATCACTCACTGTTACTAAGAATGGGCAGTATGGACCACACTGGCATACCATTGGCTAGGTACTACAGCAGATAGCAGCCAAACACTGCCATCTGCAAACCTACTAGGACCAACTAAGCTCTGTCTGCCAAGGAAAGCCAGAAACCTAGCAATAAAAAAAATGCATACCACCCAACATAACTAAGCTAGACCAGGCAGCAATGTCTAAACTGGCATATTGGGACATCCACTGACTAGAACCTTGCACACAAATCCCATGCCAGGCAACAAATGTTGAATGTCACACACACTGTACTCACCCCCTTGTGGCTGCTGTGATGCCCTTAAGTGCCCATCCAGCTCTGGGTAGGCCACCGCCAGTATGCGGACCATTAGGGGGAGTCAGGCTCCGACAGGCACCCCTCCCTTGTTGGGAGGCCATCCCCAGATGGGCCTCCGCAGTCTTCCAGGCCCAGCTTCTCAGGTCCTCCCATCATTTCCTGCAGTGGGTGCTCCACCAGCTATAGAACCCCAGGATCCGCACATCCTTGGTGATGGCACTTCACAACCCCTTCTTCTGATGGGGGCTGACCTGCATGGGTGACACATAGGAATACACATTAATGTAGACTTACCACATGCATGCTGACATAGGGTACTATCTTACTGACAGTAGTACACCATACTTTCCATCATCTTCCTACAGGTTCACTTTGATGGCCTACTCCACTACTCCTATACGCTTGGTAATCCTACATTCACACACACATGCACTAAAGCAATCTCACTCACTGCTAGGACACTGTTAATCCACTCACCTGCTCCTCTGGTCACCCATATAATTTTGCATACAGGGGTAGGACCCCATTCACATGCCTGCTCAGCTCCTCCTGGGTGAAGGTTGGGGTCCTCTCCCCTGTTGCATGTGCCATCTTCGTGACCGGATGCAGGACTCAGTAGCACACGCGTGGGGAGTGTACGAGTCAAGTGGCAAAGGGAAATCAAAATGGCGATGACGACCGCGGCGGTTCGCACCGTCACTGCTGGCGGAGTTCATGATTGGCCCCTGCTCCCCATAGACACCAATGTTAACCAATGAGGATGCACGGTGGTACAGACCGCCTAACGCCATGACGACTTACGCCAGCGGAGTCATGTCACTTCCATCTGTCCTCTGCATGTAGGACCGGTGACTACCATTTGGAGTGTAAAATGTGTTAGAGTGCAATCTCTACGCTCCATCCATGCTGTCATATCTTCTTGTACATGTACGGCACATCAGTCATACACAGCTATACATGCCATGTGTGATGTGTCGCATCAGTTAGCTGCATTTGTAGGTTGCATAGCACTGTGATCACTCATCAATTGTTACAATGTTATCTATATACATCCCCTCCATGATTTGAAAGCTGCGTTTGTGCAGTTGGGTGTGCGTAGACATCATCCGTAATGTGTTGGTGTGGTGACATAAGTGTGTTGACCCTCCCTAGGTACTGACCCATTCAGAGACTGAGGAATGCACCGGTGTATTGGCCCCTAGTTTTCCTGCCAACCATGGAGGAACGACACATCTTAATGACCTACGGTCTGAACTGGATGACCATACGTGAACTGTGTGCCCAATTGCAGCCAGATCTACTGGCAGCTCTACGTAACCCCTATGCTATTCCCCCTACTGTACAGGTACTACCTGTGCTACATTGTTTGGCCAGTGGGTTATTTCAGGCAGCAGTGGGATCAGCAGCAGGTGTGTCACCGCCAATGTTCAGTAACATCTTAAGGGATGTCCTCATTGCCTTGCTGAAACACCTCCACAGCTACATCAAATTTCCCCAAACTGTTGACATGTCCACTGTGAAATCTGATTTCTATGCCAATGTATGCATTCCACATTTGACTGGGGCCAAAGATAGCACCCATATTCCCTTGATTCCTCCCGGGGTAAATGAACAAGTGTTCAGGAATAGGAAAAATTATCACTCCATTAATATACAGGTGCTGTGTCTTTGCAGACCAGTACATCTCCCAAGTGATTGCAAAATTCCCTTGATCTGTGCATGACTCTCACATTTTGAGGAACAGCAGTGTCCCACACCTAATGGCCCAGCTACAAAGAGAGAGAGCCTGGCTTGTGGGTGAGTGAGATGTTAGAGTAAAGTAGCTAGCAACCTGCCTTTCTTACTCTTTACCCTCTACACAATGGTGACGTGCTATGTACTCCCACTCTTCCCAGGTGATTCTGGCTATCCAAGCCTGTCCTGGCTGTTGACACCAGTGAGGTATCCCAGGTCAGGGGATGACAATTGCTACAATGAGGCACATGGGAGTACAAGAAGAGTCATTGAAAGGACCTTCGGCCTACTGAAGGCAAGATTCCAGTGCTTGCATTTGTCAGGCAGATCCCTGTGCTACTCACCAAACAAGGTTTGCCAGATCATCATGGACTGATGTATGCTGCACAACTTGGCAATAAGAAGACATGTACCCCTACTGGAAGAGGAGGAATGACCTTATCCACCGGTGGAAGCTAAGGGGTCAGAGGGCAACGATTAAGAAGGGGAGGATGATGTGGACTCCAGAACTCAGCTCATTTAGCTGTACTTCCAATGAGTTGAAGGTACATTTTGCCTAGTGTTTCCCACAACATTGCCTACGTAGATTTGTGTACAATTGACAGATTGTACAACCAGTGCTGGAAACACAGCAGTGTGTGTATGTGGTGCAATGTGTGTACTGTCACATACCCCTTACTGCTTCATGTGTTTAATGACTCCCAAAGTTAGTTCACACACAGACGTTTTGTTTTCCTGGATGTGTTTTCTGCCTTCACATGTGTGGACTGTTTGGACATGCTGTGCGGTTAGAGGGTGTGGGCCAGTTTTGCTCAAAGTACTTGTGACACCACATCTCCTCAGTAATTGCAAACCTAGTGTCCCTCACAATGTGGGTAGAGGTCACCTTAATTGATGTATTTGGCCCTACAGTTGTATTAATCTGCAAAATTGCATATTTGAATTAATTACTGGTGTGTAGTGCAACTGACAAATGGTAATACTGGTCAGTCAAGAAGTGACAGTACTCTGGCAAGATGTCCAACTTTGGACACAAAGCAGGTATATGTGTCATTGAACAAACTGTACTTAAATGTACGCTACATATCTGTTCCTCACAGGTCTTCCTATGGTGGGATACCCTGTGCCATGCCGTGTACAAGGAGGATTAGGACATTCCTGGTGCAAATGTTAGAAACTTCCATTTAACAGATTTGGAATGTTACATACCTACATTCGACCTTGGCAATTTCTGGTACTGTTTCAACATTTTACATTGACAAAGTTGTTCATCACATGCATGAATTATGAATAAAGCACAAATACATTGGGTGTGAATATACAGTGGTTATTAAGTGAATCAAAAAAGGGGTGGGGAAATACAAGGGAGTGGACAGATGGTGGATGAAATAGTCAGTTTGGTGTTCACAGCTGTTAATAGCACAGATTCAGAGTACATGAGGCAAGTGGAAAATGAAGCACTGACAGTAGAAAGTCAACAAGGTGTGTCAGTGGCACAGAAGGGAGACAGTTCAGGAGAGGATAAATTCCTGGCATTGGGTTTGGTCTTAGCTACAGTCTCTGGGGGATTTCTGGCTCGCTGGCCACATTTGCGAAGGGGTTCGTGGGCTACAGATGAAGGGGTGCTGGTGTCCTGTGTGTCCTCAGGCAGGGCCACTAGTCCACTATCAGCAGCAGATGTGAAGGGCTGGGGTGTCTCATGGCTTGTGGAAGGGGTCTGCATGCGGGTGGAGATCTTACGCAGGACTGCAGTCATGTCCTGCAGCACCCCTTTGATGGAGGCCATGGTGGCATTGTGGGACTGCCATTGCTTCATGGGCTCCTGAATTTCCTGCAAAGTGGGCAGGATCTGGCCCATCCTGTCCTGGGAGTGGTGGTATGCTGCCAGGACTTGGGAAATGGCCTCCTGGCCAGTCGCTTCCATGGTTTGCCTCCCCCCTGGGCCCACAGATGCCCTCTCACTGGCCCGGGCCCTCTGTGCCTGTGACCCCATTACAGTGTGCCCACTCCTACTTGCACCAGGACCTTCATTGTTTTGCCTGGTGACGGGTGGTGACTCGGGTCCCTGTACAGGTGGGTACACAGTGGCTGACCCGGGGACACTGGTTTGTGGGCATTGAGCCACAGATGTCGGTAGTGGCTTAGTGGTGGGGGTCTGTCTGATGGGCTGGGTGGGGCTTCTGGAGGGTGACTGACCAGAGTTTCCCGATGGGCCAGGGTGATTGTCCAGATCCAGACATCCTGCTGGACTGTCACCACTGGGGCCTTCTTCTGCTGGGGGACTGGCACTTACTTGCACCTCTTGGCGGCTGCTATGAGCAGTAGTACCAGTGGAGTAGAAATATAAATTTATTGTGTGTCCTGCAGAGTGTTTGATTGTGCATCAGCTGGGTGGCAGTAGTGTTCAACAGCTTCAGGGGATATAGCATTGACAGTCAGTTAGTTGTCGTTGATGGACATTGCACATGTGCATTGCTTTCACACATTAGCAGTGGCATGTGTTTCCTTCGGTTTCTGTCCTCTGTCCTTTCATTGCCATGTCCCTGGAATCGGCCACCTGTTTCTTGTGCTTACATCCCCATACATCTACATGCAGGGCTCCCTTTGGGATGGGTGCAGTGCACAGATATTGGTGGGATGTGTGATGCATTGTGGGACTTATGTTTCAAGTGTTACATGCAAGGACTGGTGGTTGTGTGCACATTATTTAGGTAGGTGTTAGTGGGGTGCTTGGGTATGCATGGGATGTGTGTGGGTGGCTGATGGGGTAGGATGGATGTGGGATAGGGTGTTTTGGGTTCGGTACAGGGGGAGGGGTAACTTGCATATCAGATGCAGGTGGTGGGAGGGGTGTGTCATTGACTTAGCGGAGTCCAGTTCTCCAGTGTTCCAGTGAGGACCTCCAGATGCAGGCCAGCCAAGACCTTCTCCTCCCACTCGGTCAACTCAGGGGGAGGTGATGGGGGATCACCACCAGTCCTCTGGATCGCAAGCTGGTGTTCTGATGCCATAATACACACCTTCCCCAGCATGTCATTCCACCTCTTCCTGATAGTGTCCCTTGTGTGTGGATATGTTCCCACTGCATTCACCTTGTTGACGATTCTCTGCAATAGCTCCATCTTCCTGGCAATGGATGTCTGCTGGGCCTGTGCATCGAACAGCTGTGGCTCCACCCTGATTATTTCATCCACCATGGCCTTCAACTCCGTCAGTGAAACGTGGTTCTTAGGGGGTGCCATGGTGGGTTGTGTAGGGAGATGTGTGCTGTGATGTGGTGGTGTTGTTTGGGGTAGTGGAGAGTGTGAGTGAGTTGGTGACAAGTGTTGTGATATTTGAAGGTGTGGTTGTGGTATGCATGGTTGTGTGTTTGTGAATTATATGTGGCGTGTGCAAAAGTGTGACTTGAGTTTGTGGTGTCTCTTTCTAGTTGGTCGGGAGTTGTGTGACAGCAGGTAGGCGTAGCTAGGGATTGTGGGTGTTGTGGGTATGTTTTATAGTTGTGTGTGTGAAGTGTATGTATGTGTCTCAGGTGTGGGGTTTTCAAACTGACCAAGGTGGAGTGGTGTTGCTGGTGAGTATATTTCGTCACTGCAGTGGTCCATACTGCAGTTGCACGACCGCTGTGCTGATTTGTGAATCGTAATTGGAAGGGCGGTTTATTTTTGCCATGGCGGTGGCGGATTCAGTGCAGCCTGTTTCCTGTCGTCGTTCGGCCTGACGGGATCAGATACCTCGCTCTTTTCTGGTGGTTTTTGCCTTTGGGGTCATAATACGGCAGTAAGTTTCCCATGTCCACAGCGGTCTTTTGTGGGCAGACTGCACGGCGGTTGACGGCAATTACCACTGAACTCCTAATAAGGGCCAAAGTGTTGGCGAACACATCAAAGTTGCACTGTAACTTTAAGGGAGCAAAGGCCAATACCGTAGAATTAAGCACCCATGGAATGTGCACTGTCTGCAAAGTAGACAGTGTGCATTCCGATGGAGCTGGGCAGGGGGGACCCGGCACTACCCATACCACGGGCAGTGCAGAGGCCTCCCTGTGACCCATGCCACTGGCTTAAAGCTGAGTTGTGATTAGCCAGGAGGCGCTGAACTCAGCACCACCTTGGCTGAGTACAACTCAGACTACCTTCGGACCATCAGGAACCACATTTCCAGCAGAGGCCATGGTCTCCTGGTGGGTCCGCCCACCAGGATTGTAATGCAGCGGTCAGACTGCCACCGCTAACCTTGCAATGATGCACAAGGTGTTTTTTTTTACAATGTGATACGCACACATTTAATGACTTTTTACCAATATATATTTTCAACTGTGACACACACATAGACTTTATAAAGTGTGTCACTGGGATTTAAAATTAATCTTAACAGATAAACAAACAGTAGTGCCCAGATTTATTTCAGAACTTATTTAGTGATAATTTTTAGCTTTTTATGCTACTTGATATTTTGTTAACTGGAACAATTTTAATTATTTTTTGATTACACAAATAAATTAGTTCATTCTTGGAGATCATTATGCAAAATGTTAATTCTCCACCTCTTTTTCTCCAGACACCTGGTGAACCACCCATTCTGTGAAGAAATTGGTACAGGACATTTACCAAATATCTTGGAGCAACTGGGGGTAACAGATGTTGTCCTGAAAAGAAACGGTTTCTATTAGAACATAGTTTGGGTTTTGAAGGTCGGTTCATTTACAAACATTTACTACCTTATGATCTTGCTGAAGAAGATGAAGATATTGATGAATATCAATTGGGAGTGCGAAAGCTTGAAAAACAATTTGATGTACAACCAAGTCCAATAGTAAACAGACACCATTTTTTACAAGAGAACAGGGTGCTTATGAATTATTAGATAGTTCTGTTTCTGCTTCACGCATACTTGCTGCTGAAAAGGTCCAAGAAGAATTGTTGACCTTGAAAAATACTACACTTATGGAAACTATAAATATAGTTAAAAGTATAGAGCTTTCATGAAAGTCATGTAAGGAATCAACAGGAAAGGAGATAAACAGGGTGGCTACAGTTGAAGAAGTGGGTAATTCAAATGAAAGGGGGCACTAAAAAGAAAAAAACGAAAGAGGGATTTCTCACTCAAAAGAATGTTCTGCTTTAGATGTGGTTATCCCAGTTATTCGACAAATGGCCATGTTTGTCCTGCAAAAAATGTTAAATGTAGAATGTGTGGGGAAAGTTGGTCATTTTGCCAATGTTTGCCAGTCTCAGAAAGATATGGTAAATGCAGTGTCAGATACATTACAAGTAATGGATCCGAAGATGATTTATGTGAGAATAAAAATGTTATACTAGTTGATGGCAAAGAACTTAGGGCCAGATGTAGCAAAGGGTTTGCGCCTCGCAAACGGCGAAAATCGCCGTTTGCGAGGCGCAAAAGCCTCTTTGCTATTCAGAAATGCATATTGCGAGTCGGGACCGACTCGCAATATGCATTTCAGAATCGCAAATAGGAAGGGGTGTTCCCTTCCTATTTGCGATTCGGAGTGGAATGCAATTCCATTTGCGACCGCATATGCGGTCGCAAATAGAGTCGCAGTTACCATCCACTTGAAGTGGATGGTAACCCACTCGCAAATTGGAAAGGGTCCCCATGGGACCCCTTCCACTTTGTGAATGGACCCACAAATATTTTTTCAGGGCAGGGAGTGGTCCAAGGGACCACTCCCTGCCCTGAAAAAATACTGAAACTAAAGGTTTCGTTTTTTTTTTTAAGTGCAGCTCGTTTTCCTTTAAGGAAAACGGGCTACACTTAAAAAAAAAAAACTGCTTTATTTAAAGCAGTCACGAACATGGAGGTCTGCTGACGACAGCAGGCCTCCATGTTTGCGAGTGCCTAGACTCGCTATGGGGCCGCAATTAGCGACCCACCTCATGAATATTAATGAGGTGGGTCATTGCGACCCCATAGCGAGTCGCAGTCGGTGTCTGAGACACCGTACTGCATACCAATTTGCGAGTTGCAAATTGCGAGTCGCAGGGACTCGCAATTTGCAAGTCGCAAATTGGCGTTTTGCTACATCTGGCCCTTAGGGTATTAATTGATTCTGGAACGAGGATGACAATGATTTCCAATGATTTGTGTTATCAAACTTGTAGTGAATAGAAAACTATTGCCTCCAGACAGAAACCCGGTCATGTGATGATATGAAGAGAGAACTGACAGATTATTTTGAATGTCCTATGAAATTCAAGGACAGACAAATTTTTCGTAAAGTATACATAGCTAAGAAGGGTTTTAACATATTAGGCTGGTATATCAAGATTTATTTAGGATGACGTTGAGACCAGGAAAGACATTTCAAGTGTGATTGGCCATGGAAAGTGAGCATAAGGAAAAGATCCAAAATACTGGTAATAATTGAATCAAAGATTACAAAGGTGTTTTCTGTGATAAACTGGGAAGGGTCAGAGGTTTTAAGCCCAACATAAAGGTACAAACTGGTGCTTCTTCTGCCAAGCATAAGCTAAGAAATTTGCTTTCAGTATGCTAGAAGATTTACCTGAAATTCTTAAGAAAATATGTGAGGTTGGGGTTTTAAAACCAATAGGTTTATCATTATGGTTGTCACCTTTAGTAATTGCAAGGAAAAGAATTGTGAACTTTAAGTCTGCATGGATTTGAGGAGTCTCAACAAAGTGATATGTGTAGACTCTCACCCACTTCCTCGCATAGACAACATTATCAGTACATTTTCAGGTTAAAAAATATTTAGTAACATCGATTTGGAGTCTGCCTATCATCAAATAGAATTAGATGAGTCATCTTAACACTTGACAGTTTGTTTCTCCTGTGGTTACTTTACAATTCAGGAGGATGCCTTTTGGTTTGGCATCTGTTGCCTCAGTATTCTAACGTGTTTTAGAGGAGGTGTTGAAGGACATCAAGGGAGTGATGACATTCCATGGTGGTATTCTTGTAGTAGGAGAGGATGTTCAAAGTCATGATAGAATTATGCACAGAGTATTGAAAAGATTAACAAAATATGGTATTGTGGCAAATGATGTGAATTGCTAAAGAAAATATTGAATCTTTAGGGCATGTCATTTCTCAGAAAGGTGTTGAAGCTAGACCAGGGTTGGAAGAAGCCATCACTACTGCTCTTAGTCCAAAGAACAAAGAACAAGTTGCATCTTTCCTTGGATTGCGTGAATTTTATGCCAAGTTCATAGAAACTTTTCAGCTAAAACTTTACATTTGAGAGATCCTCTTAAGAGTATTTGTATGGTCCAATGAGTGTCAGAATGAATTAAATGCTTTAAAAAATGGTATATTATCTAAAGTACTTGCACCTTTTGATCCTAACAAAGAATGTATCATTACAGTGGATGCAAGAAATGAAGGTCTGGGTGCCACATTAGTTCAGAAAAATGAAAGTAGAAATTAATCTACAGTGCAGTTTACCTCTAGGTCTTTAAAAGAAAATAAACAAATATTCTCTGTCATAGAAAAATAACTGTTTGCTTGTTGTTGGGCATGGAAAGTTTTAAGGCCCTCATTACAACCCTGGTGGTAAATCCCGCTTTCCGCCGTGCTGAAGACCGCCAACATACCGTTGCGGCGGCGGAAATCCACTACAGGTATTACGACCCACATCTCGGAATCCGCCACAATACAGACACCCACACAAGACCGCCACACCAAAGGTCAGTGATAAACTGGTGATACCAAAATCGGCATCGTCACGCCAACAAGAATACGCCCACACTATCAGGACCCACAAATCAATGCAGCGGTCTTTCAACCGCTGTAATCCATTGGCGGTACACACTGCTGTGCTCAAAATACACACACACTTACAAAACACAACACACATTGGACAATTCAAAATACACACACCTGATACACATACACACACCACACCCACACACCGAATCCAATAAAAAGCACACGGCCACATTACCCACAAACCCTTACAACCAACAATTTGGAAGGAAGCCAGAGAGAGAGATGAGCTAAAACAACACCAGCATCCACAGACACACAACACCATCACTTACACAACATCCACGCACCACACATCCTCCCACACATCACAACAGACAGCACCTCACACATCACCCACACCACATCATGGAACCTCCAAGACACCCCAGGTTTTCAGAGGAGGAACTCAGGGTCATGGTGGAGGAAATCATCTGGGTAGAGCCACAGCTATTTGGATCACAAGTGCAGCAGACATCCATTGCAAGGAAGATGGAGCTATGGCGGAGAATTGTCGACAGGGTCGACGCAGTGGGACAGCATCCAAGAACACGGGATGACATCAGGAAGAGGTGGAACAACCTACGGGGGAAGGTATGTTCCGTGGTATCTAGACACCAGATTGCTTTACAGAGGACTGGCGGTGGACCTCCTCCTCCTCCCCCACAACTAGCATGGGAGGAGCAAGTCTTGGCAATAATGCACCATGAGGGCCTCGCAGGAGTAGCAGGAAGACTGGACTCTGGTAAGTCATATCTTAACTACTTCATCCCCCACCCCACCTGCATGCCATCACATACTCCCACTCTTACCCTCACCCCCATTACACCATCAACTCCATATGTCCCACTATCACAACCCACACATCTCAATACCAAGGCCCTGCTTGCAACACCTATGCATGGATCACCGTCACCAAAGCATGTCAGGTACAGAAACCAACACAGACCCCAAACTATCACAAAAGGTCTAACACAATGACGCAAGCACAGGAGTAGAGGGTACCTCATCCATTGCACAAGATGGCACACACAGATACTAAAACTATGCATTTACACCACCACAGAAGAGGCCCACAGTGATGACAGCAGCTCTGCACGTCTGGATGAAGATGACCTGCCCGGCCCATCAGAGATCTCGGGACAGTCGGTTCCCCTGACACAGTCCCAAACCACCACAGAGCGTCCCCCTCAGGAAACACCAGCACAGAAGCCACCCAGCGGGCCCATCTCTCTGTCCCCAGAACACGTCAATCACCAGTGTGTCCACCACTACAGGGACCCCAGGCAAACCCACCAACCCAAGACAATCCGGGACCTGGGGTAATTGGCAGTGGGCACACGGTTCAGGGGACAGAGGCACAGGATAACAGGGAAGCTGGGAGGACTGCTGTGCGACAGGGGGAGGACAGGCCCAGGGAAGTCACTCTCCATGAGGCACTCTCCAACATCATGGGAGCATACCACCATTCCCAGGAGACCATGGGCACGGTACTGGCCAAGTTTCAGGAGACCCAGCGGCTGCAGGAGGAACACTACCTGGGGATCAGGGAGGACTTGAAGTCCAGTAACACTACCCTGGTCACCATTACAGGGGTGCTGGCAGACCTTGTCAACACCATGAGGGACACAGTGGCACACAAACAGGCCCCTGACACTAGCCTGGACGATGAACAGCCTTCCACCTCCGCCGGCGCTAGTGGACAGAAGGCACCGCCACAGGACCAACAGGCCACCAGCACCCCACCCCCTGCAGAAGGAGAACCACCCCGCAAACGGTCTGTGAGATCCAGGAACAACACAGAGAACATTGCCAAGACCCCCGCCAGGAAATAAGACCCTACTGAACACCCTGTCCACCTTAAACTGCCATTGCTCCCCTTCCTATGCCCCATTGGACAACGCACCTGTGAGACCAAGAGACTGGACTCAACCCTGGACATTCCTCCACCATCACCCCAGTCCATTGCACACCCCCTCCACTTATTAGCACAGAAATAAACACCCTTAAATCACAAATCAATCTGGAGTCAGTCTGTGTATTCACAAATGTGTAATTGCAAAATCTCTGGAATATAGCAATGTCAATGTACTTGTTCACATACCAATGTTACACAGCTGTAGGCCAGGAGTAAACATAGCAGAGGGCACAAATTAGGACCCAGATCTGTGAAATGGAAAGCCAAAGTGACAAGTCAGAGTCCACACACAGAGTGAAAAAGGTAGACTTATGCTAGGCCCTACAATAGTATGAGATGTTTGAAGCAGTTCCATCTTCTTACCTGTGTCTCACTGGAAGTATTGCATGATGATGTTGTTTCGGTTGTCTACGTTTTCTTCTTCTGCTTCCTCTTCTTCACTGTCCACGGACTCCACAGCTGCCACAAGACCAACATCAGGCCCCTCCTCCTGCAGAAAAGGTACCTGGCATCGCAAAGTCAGGTTGTGCAACATACAGCAGGCCACGATGATGTGGCACACCTTCTTCAGTGAGTAGTATAGGGATCCACCTATCAGATGGAGGCACCGGAATCTGGCCTTCAGGAGGCCGAAGGTGCGCTCTATTATCCTCCTAGTTCGCCCATGTGCCTCAGTGTAGCGTTCCTTTGCCCTTGTCCTGGGATTCCTCACTGGGGTCAGTAGCCATGACAGGTTGGGGTAACCAGAGTCACCTGCAAATATCGAGGGACAACTGTTAGACATCCTCCAAACATTAGTGAATCTCCCATACCCAGACACCAAATGAAACTGTATGGGGACTTTAGGCTCACCTATTAGCCACACACAGTGCCTCTGGAGTTGCCCCATCACATAAGGGATGCTGCTATTTCTCAAAATGTAAGCGTCATGCACTGAGCCAGGATACTTGGCATTCACATGAGAGATGTAGTGGTCTGCCAAACACACCATCTGCACATTCATTGAATGGTAGCATTTCCGGTTTCTGTACACCTGTTCATTCGTGCGGGGGGTACAAATGCCACATGTGTACCATCAATGGCACCAATGATGTTGGGGATATGTCCCAGGGCATAGAAGTCACCTTTCAATGTGGGAAAATCCTCCTTTTGAGGGAAAACAATGTAGCTGTGCATGTGTTGCAGCAGGGCAGACAACACTCTGGACAACACATTAGAGAACATTGGCTGGGACATGGCCACTGTTGTTTGAAAAGACCCACTGGCCAGGAAATGGAGTACAGACAGGACCTGCACGATAGGGGGTATTCCTGTGGAATGGCAGATAGCTGAAATCAGGTGTGGCTTCAACTGGACACACAGTTCCTGGATTGTTGCACAATCAAGCCTGTAAGTGATAATTATGTGTCTCTCTTCCATTGTCGACAGGTCCACCAGGGGTCTGTACACCGGAGGATGCCACCATCTCATCACCTGCCCCAGCGGACGTGCCCTGTGGAGGAGAACGGTGAGCAGAGGGTCATACAACACTTGGGTATCACAGTGTTTTTTTGCAAAAACCTTACGATTTCTCCATGTGCCTTTGTCTGTCCGTATTCCTGGCCTAAATAGGTGTGACACAGTTATTTGGCCTGCCCTTTGGCCCCCTGAAATGGCAGCTGCCTGACCTATAAGGTGGGACAAGGGGAAATGAGGTAACTGCGCTGGCGTTGTACATCGTCGCGGTAGGCGGTCAAAGACTGCGGCGCAATTCAGCATTGGTTAACATTGGGCCCTATGGGTTCCAGGAGTCAAAGACGATGTACGCCGGCGGTGACGGTACGCACTGCCGTGGATGTGGCCGCCATTTTCTAACTGTTCACTCACTTGATACCTGACCTTAAATAGGAGGGGACCTACACTGCAAGTGCTGCTGTGACCTGTGTCTGGAAGCGACGATGGCTACAGTGTCTGGAGAAAGGGCCCCCGCCTTCACTGCGGAGGAGTTGGAGAAATTAGTGGATGGGGTCCTCCCCCAGTACACGCAACTGTACGTTTCTCCAGACAAACAGGTGAGTACACTGTGAGCATGGCAGATGGCACATGATTGTATGAAGTGTTGTGGATGGAAGAGGGAGGGGAGGGGAGGGGGACAGGCCAGCATGTGAGGATAGTGTGTGTGTGTATGAATGTCTGGGCAAGGGTGGGAGGTTTTTAAGCAATGCGTGAGAAGAACGGTACGGGATAGTAACATCCATTCTTACTTCACATTTCCTCTAGGTCAGCGCCCACCAGAAGAAGGGTATTTTGCGTGCCATCACCAGGGAAGTGCGGACACTGGGGGTCTACCATAGACTGAGCACCCACTACCGAAAAAGATGGGAGGACCTGCGCCACTGGAGCAAGAAGACGGCGGAGGCCCAGCTGGGGATGGCCTCCCAACCTGGAAGGGGTGCCCGTCGCACCTTGAACCCCCTGATGTATCAGATCCTGGCACTGGCATATCCGGAGTTGGATGGGTGCTTGAGGGCATCACAGCAGCCACAAGGGGGTGAGTACACTCTCATTCAGCTGACTCTGCACGCTTGAGGAGGTGTCTGGGTGGGGGTGGTGGCCGGTGGGTTCCCCTAGGCAAGGGCATACTTGCAAAGGTAGATCCATTGTTTTGCAGCCTCATTCCCAGTCCAACACCAAAGGTGGTATTTGTCCTCCACACCTAGTCAGGCTCCCATGGGTGCCAGCTGTGCATTGAATGGGTCTAGACAGAGTCCCCCTTGGGCATGTGCTTTTCCCTTGCACTGTTAGTGCATGGCTTAGTGCATAAAGCTGCTCCCTGTGTGTTGTGTCCGCCAACAGAAGTGGTGTTGCATGAACTGACCATGTGTATCAGCTGTCTTTCCCCCCCTTTTTGTTTTGTCACCCTGTTCTTGGGTGCATTAGCATCATCTGGCGGAGGAGCAGTGGCACCGGAGCAGGAGGGAGCTGCATCCCACATGGCCCTGGAGGGTGAAGAAACAGAGTTTGAAGGCACCAGTGGGACGGAGGGCGAGGGGAGCTCCACAACGGGGACAGGAGCATACACCAGCGACAGCGACTCCTCCTCTGATGGGAGCTGCCACAGGTATAGCCACCAGCACCGCCCTCCCAGCAGCCCGTCAGCGTGTGTCCCGTGCCCGCTCACCCAGGAGGGTGGGCATCTCCTGCGCCCCAGGCACCTCAGGCCCTGCCTCAGTCAGCCCTGCTGCCCTCAGTGAGGAGGCTATTGACCTCCTGAGATCCCTCACTGTTGGGCAATCTACCATTTAATCTACCATTCTGAATGCCATCCTGGGTGTTGAGAGGCATTTGCAGCAAACAAGTGCATACCTGGAGGGCATTCATTCTGGGCAGGCGGCCCAACAGAGAGCCTTTCAGGCTCTGGCCTCAGCACTGATGGCAGCCATTGTCCCTGTGTCCAGCCTCCCCCCTCCACCTTCCTCCACCCAGACGCAGTCCCCTGTACCTCAGCCTATCCCAAGCACACCATCAGACCAGCATGCACACTCATCAACACACAAGAGTGGACATGGAAAACATAAGCACCACACATCCCACAGGCACTCACACAAGCACCATCCCCATGCAGACACAGCAACATCCACTGCCTCCACTCTGTCCTCCTCCACCACCCTCCCTGTCTCGTCTACACTCGCACCTACATGCACTACATCCTCAGCCACTACCTCCATCACCAGCATGCCCATCACCACACACAGCTCACGTGCACTCACCACCCCCACTACCATTCACACATCCCCTGTGCCATCTCCCAGTGTGTCTGTGAGCCTTCCTCCCAAAGTACACAAACGCAGGCACACACCCACCCAACAGCCATCCACCTCACCACAGCCTCCGGCCCATGCAAGTTCACCCAAATTCAGCAAACGTACACCTCTTACAACCACTACCTCTTCCTCCACTCCCAAACCCCCTCCATTTTCCTGTCCCAGTGTGTCTAAGAAACTTTTCCTGGCTAACATTGACCTCTTCCCTACACCTCCCCCCCATCCTTCCCTTAGGGCCAGGCTTTCCAGGTCCCAGCCCAACACCTCAACCACCATATCCCCAAGCACAGTGGTCCCAGCAACTCCGGTCTCATCGCGGGCACCACCCATTAGGGCTGCCAGTGTGCCACCTAGCAAGGCCAAGGAGCAGGCCATTCCACCACCTGCCAAGGTGAAGAAGGATCCCACATGCCGGGGGGAGAAGCCACACCTACCAGCAAGCAAGGGCTCCTCCAAACCAAAAGGGGACAGGGGCAAGACACCAGCAGCAACATCAAAGGTGGGGAAGGGACAGAAGCCAAAAAGCAGGTCAGGACAGGGCATGGTGGCTCCGACTGAGGGACCAGAGTCACCCCTTCTGTCAACCACTACACCAACCTGTACGGCGGTGGACACCGCCACCTGCACCGCCACCTGCACCGCCACCAGCATCGCCACCAGCACCACCACCTGCATGTCTGCTGCCTCAGCAACAGTCCCGAGCATCATCCCCAGTGGGCAGCCGTCCGAGGCTGCTGGAGACGTCCTGCTGTGCCCCTCAACAGGTGTAGGCACATGCACCACTGCCAGCACCTCTGCCACAGACACCGCCGCAACCAGTGCCGCAACCACTGCCACCAGCCCTGCGTCGTGCTCAGACAGTGCCACCACAGCTAACATGGCAATCATCCCTAGTGGCAGCCGTCCGACGCTGCCGGAGACATCCTGGACCCTGCCCAGCATCCATGAAGCATGACTCTCAGCACTGTTTGTACCTGCAGGTGGCAGGCGAAGTCGCAGCAGGGTGGAGTGTGTCTCTGCCTCCATGGCGTATCATGCTACCTGTTCCCAGGCAATCTCATGGCACACACACCCGTGTGAGGGAATGGGTCCTGCCACACTGCATGTGAAGCACTCTGGGCACCAAGCTCCCTCCAGAAACCGTGGAGGGATACATCCACTACCTCAGTCCTTGGCAGGACGAAGTACTCTGGGCACCAAGCCCCCTCCAGAACCAGTGGAGAATCATATCCACTACCTCAGTCCTTGGAAGGATGAAGCACTCTGGGCACCAAGCCAACTTCAGAACCAGTGGAGAATGACATCCACTACCTCAGTCCTTTGCAGGATGAAGCACTCTGGGCACCAAGCACCCTCCAGAACCAGTGGAGAATCACATCCACTTCCTCAGTCCTTGGCAGGATGAGGCACTCTGGGCACCAAGCCCCCTTCAGAACCAGTGGAAAATCACATCCACTACCTCAGTCCTTGGCAGGATGTAGCACTCTGGGCACCAAGCCCCTCCAGAACCAGTGAAGAATCACATCCACTTCCTCAGTCCTTGGCAGGACGAAGAACTCTGGGCACCAAGCCCCCTCCAGAACCAGTGGAGACTGACATCCACTTGTGAGACTGTGGCTTTGCACTCCCTAGGATAGAGCAGTGGGAAACCCACCCACTGGAAAGACTTGTGAGACTGTGGCTTTGCACTCCCCAGGGTAGAGCAGTGGTCAAACCACCCACTGGAAAGACTTGTGAGACTGTGGCTTTGCACTCTCCAGCATAAAGCAGTGGGCATGGAGCCCCCTCGTGGAGCAGTGACGTGCGTTCATCCGGCTGAGGTGCCCCTCTCCTCCTAAGGTGCCTGTTTCATTTCGAACTGATGCCCCTGAAGTGTTCTCTCCGTTTCGAGTCAGGTATCTTGTGTGGGCTTCGCCCATGCATTTTGGGACTGATCCAAGGACGATGTTTGATTTCTGAAATTGCACTATCTGATTTTTATTGATTACAATCGTTACAATCAGTTCCTTTTGTCCTTGCATTCTTCCAGGGGATGAGGGGGTGTATATGTAATGTTGCTGCATGTATTTGTGTGTATGGTGTTGTGGGTGAGGATGGGGGTATTGCGGGTTCTGTGTGTGTGTCACTCTCTTTTCCCTCCCACCCTCCCCTGTGTTGTAGGTGCAGTACTCACCGTGGTCGTCGATGGCGTCTTTCCTGCTCCTGATACAAGAGGAGGAAGACCAGCAATGGCAGGACCTGTAGTTCAGGTTCCATGGCGTCCTGGTTCCTCGTTGGGTGTCGAGAGGTGAGTGGTTTCCATTCCAATTCCTGTTTCCGCTGTGCTTTTGATAGCATTGCTACCGCCCTGGAAAAGGTGGTGGATAGGCCTCTTGTAATAGTGTGGGCGGTACTTTGTCCTCAGCCTGCCTGCTGGCGGTTACCGCCACGGTGTTTGATTCTACCGCCGTGGCAGTCGGGTTGTTAAAGTGGCTGTCTATGTTGGCGGTTTCCGCCATGGTCGAGATTCCATTTTTTTTTTTCGCCGGGCTGTTGGCGGTATTACCGCTGCTTAATCACCGACCGACAGGGTTGTAATGAGGGCCTACATGTTTTATTTGGTGGAGAAAATTCACACTTAAAAATGATCACAAGTGTTTGGTAAATATACTTGGTGGGTCGATGATTGAAGATCACACACCTAGGTTGGCAAGATTGAGTTCAAAACTGTTGCAATATAATTACATTATTGAGCACATTCCTGGTAAAAAAAATACAAGGAATGATTATCTATCACGTTTGCTAAGTATTAGTTTGGAACAATGCATAAATGGTGATGAAGAAGGTTTGATAGCAGTGATTAATTTGTGTCAAGGAAATATTTTTAAGGCGGACCAATGGATGAATGAAATGTTGAATGATGAGGATTTGAAAACCATAAAAGAATATATCAACCAAGAGTGGCCTAAGGAAAAAAGCGCTACCTGTCACTCTTCAGTCTTATTACAAAGTTACAGATAAACTGTCAGTTGAGGTGAATGGGATGCTGATGCGAGGCAAGAAATTCATTCCCCCCTAGGAAAATGAGAGACAAGATAATTGATTATGGTCATGAAGGGCAATTGGGCTTGATGACTACCAAACAAAAAATCAGAGATATTTATTGGTGGCCAGGTATGGACATAGAAATCATTGCTAAAATAAAGACTTGTGTGAGATGTGCCACAAGGAAATGAAAAATGAATCAGTACCTTTGCAACCTTGTATTCTACATGAAGGTGCATGGGTGAAATTGGCTAAAGATATCATTGGACCATTCATAATTTTACCAAAAAAATGTAAATATACTATGGTGGTGGTAGACTACTATAGTAAGTAGTGGGAGGTAGATTTCATGGAGGAACACTGCTGTAGTGATAAACATTTGGTGAAAATAATTTTTGAAAGAAACGTTTCTGAAATAAATTTTATCTGACATTGAAGTTCAGCTCAGTTCAAAGAAATGAGGGAGTTTTTGGAAGACAATGCTATTACACATAAATGCATTGCACTATATCACCCACAGACAAATGGTCTGGTAGAAAAAATGAATCGTACTTTGATGGATTGTTTTCAACTGCTGTCCAAAACAAATATGAGATAGTTGAGATGGTGGATAACATGTTATGCTCTCACTGTACCAGCCCTAATAGTGTTACTGGAATATCTCCTTTTGAAATTATGAGAGGAAGTGTACCCACATCGAAATTGTGTCCAGGGTGGTTAAGAGGTTTTCAGAGTAAAACTAGTCATGTATTTTCTGTAGACAAGGTTATGCAGCCCAGTGTTGAAACTGCTCAAGAGAAAATTAAAGTTGATTATAATATGAGACATAGGGCCTCATTCCGACCCTGGAGGTACAAGACCGCCAGGGCCGGGGGCAACGGAAGCACCGCCAACAGGGTGGCGGTGCTTCATTGCCCATTCTGACCGTGGCGTTAAAGCCGCGGTCAGAAAAGGGAATCCGGCGGTTTCCCAACGGATTTCCCCTGCTTGGGCAGAACCTCCATGGCGGCGCTGCTTCCGACCCCCTTCCCGCCATCCTGTTCCTGGTGGTTTTTACCGCCAGGAACAGGATGGCGGGAACGGGTGTCGTGGGGCCCCTGGGGGCCCCTGCACTGCCCATGCCACTGGCATGGGCAGTGCAGGGGCCCCCTAACAGGGCCCCAGGGAGATTTTCACTGTCTGCATTGCAGACAGTGAAAATCGCGACGGGGGTAACTGCACCCGTCACACCCCTGCAACACCGCCGGCTCCATTCGGAGCCGGCCTCTGTGTTGCAGGGCCTTTCCCGCTGGGCCGGCGGGCGCTCCCTTGGCGGGTGCCCGCCGGCCCAGCGGGAAAGTCAGAATGGCCTCCGCGGTCTTCTGACCACGGAGCGGCCATTTGGCGGTTCCCGCAAGGCGGGCGGCGTCCGCCACCCACCAGGGTCAGAATGACCCTCATAATGTCAAAAAAATCAGATGTGATATTCAGATGGGGGATTGGGTACGTGTGACAGGGAAATCCAAATTCAGATCACCTGAGAGGGTGGATGCTGTGTCAAAATATGCTATTCTGGCATTGAAGACAGCAGAGCAAGGAAGTTGCTGGTCAGGTCAGAGCTGTGCTAGAGTCCTTCCATCTACTCACATGCATTCTGGTATCCCATGGCATGTGTTGAATTAAATATAGGAATTATGCCTTCATTTAATTGAGCATAGGGAGGCAAGATTGCTGTGTACATCAGTTTGAGTTCAGCATTTACAGATGCAGTGAAGAGTAATCCAAAGGTCCCCTATGTTGGTGGAAAGTGTAGAATTACATGGGTATGCAGCTCTGTCCCACTTAGGGAAGTGCAATTCATTACTAATGCCTTTTATCGTTTGTCAATATGAGACTTTTCGTAAATGCTTTGGCCATTACTCAGAAGGCTGCCAGCAGTTACGTACATCGTAACCTATTAACTGGGAAGAAATGCATACACATCAGTAGAGGATCCCATATCTCCTATTCATGCTCCATATGTGAAGTACGGCCAGTGGTAGCTGCCATTGAAAAGGGGTGGTGAGACGGGACAGGGCGCAAAGGGATGGGGGCCAGGTGGGGGCTTAAAAACATGTGTTTAAAAAAACACTTACCCTCAAGGGGAGACGGGTTCATCTCCCCTCCTCCTCTCCCTCTTCCCAGCTGCATGGGCTCCCAGCCAATCACGAAGCTGCTGAAAGCAGCATTGTGAATGGTCTGAGCAGCCTCCTTCACCGCTCAGGCTGGGAATGGGAGCCTGTGCATGTTCTCCTGTGATATACGGCCGGGTAGAGAACATGCAAAGTGCACATGTCTTTTTGGCCGGCCAAAAAGACCTGCGCACTTTGTATACACATAGCCCTCTTCAGGCCCCCTCCCTCCAGCCCAGCCCCACCCCACCCTACAAGGAAAAATAAAATGATAATAACGTAGTCATTTTATTTTTCCTTTTTGGAAAAACGAGTGCTGCAACGCTCCTCCACCTTAGCGGACGAGCCGCCCCTGAGTACCACACTGGGCAAAAGACATGCGAGTGACAGAAGTACTTACAATTCAGTCATTCTGGAAGCAACGATCAAACTCCACCTGCCACAAGCCCTCAATATACCTCACGTGGAAAAGAGAGTTGAAGAGTACAGTATAAGAAAATGACTTAACAAAATATAATGCATCGGAATGATTTTGGACACTTATACGGTGAACAGAATGGTCCAAGATTCTTTAAGCAAATGCTGACTATTCCATTTCTCAGATGTGTCTGGCTCGCTGAGATGTCAAAAGCACCGAGTCGTGAGAGAGTGTTCATAAGGTCGGGAGCTGATGGAGATCGTTTCACAGATCTGGGACCCCTTCTGACAATGACTGCTGCACACGAGATGGTTGATATTCGTTCAAGGGTTTGGGTAGAACCCAGTGCATTGTTGCTGTGTTTTGTGGATGCTTTCTTTTATGATGTGTGCCTATGAATGCATCTTTGTAACTCCCGATATCACTTGTTAGGAAATGATAAAATGTATTGGCCATCAGTGGGACCCAAAGCGCAAACATCACATTAATGCCACTCACGATTTACCTGTACCACACAACGACTGTCACAAGAATACAAAGAAAGGTGTGGAGGATTACTATGGACCCCACATCCCTTCCCTGTATAGAGATTTAAGTATAATCATTGATCGACGAGCCCACCATTTCCTGCTTCCTCTTATTCATACCATCAGCAAGGCCATTGGCAATTGCACACAAATTATTCTGCAGCCGCTTAGAATGTTGATTATACAATGAATTTGACAAATATCTACAAATGGCTAGTTCTGTATTGTGAGTTTTAAGCGTTGCCTTAGTTTATCCGCTCTTGCTCTATATGTCTGTTATGGATAATAATCATTTACTGCCATTATTTTGACATTAAGGTTAAAAAATGATTGCACTAAATGGTGAGTGTGACACGCATTCTGCCTCTGTTTCCAGATTTCAGCACAGGGTCGAAAGTAGTAGTTACTCCAATTACTTAACGATACTCTTAATTTCTCCTAGTACTTCTGTTCTTTTTGCTTTGGACTCACCCTCAAGGCAGCAACTATACAATGAAAATCCTGTGAATTCAGCCCACAGCCATCCTGGCTGTTTTACAATGACCTGGGGCGGATCCACCTCAAAAGTAAGGACTGGGGCGAGGAAGAGGGGAGTGGAGTTAATGATGCCACACCTTACCACACACTTTCTGTCCACCACCCCTTAAGGTAAATTATTTTAGGGGGCAGCGTGTGCCTCATCTCCACAAGCAATTGTTTGATTTAATTCTGCAATGAATGCTGGTGCATAACAAGCATGTGTTAATTATACTAGTTAATTACCCGCAGACACGCCTGACTCCGTCTTCCAGCTGTGTGTTACAAGTTCAAATCCCATCAAGGGCCAGTCTTCCTTCCACCTTTTTGATGTCCCTGTGATGAGTAACACCCATTTTGTCAACAATTACACCAAATATTTACATAAATATTTAAAGTGGGTAGAAACAGCAGAAGAGTTGTAGGAAGCTCCGAAAAAAAGAGGTAATTTGTAGAATTTTGTCGTAGTACTGTATTGTCCCAACGTTCTTTAGCACAGTTCTGCTTCTTTGTCGTTTTTACAATATACTTGCTTCTTGAAAAGCGCATTTTTTAAAGTGAGAAATATAAAATATTCTACTATATTACGTCACTGCGAGGGATAGAATTAGAGAAGCACAAAGGTTGAGTAGAATGTGTGGAAGCCTCCGAGTTCCAGTACACTAAACTGCAGTTTGACAGCTGAAGGCATTCAAGGACACTGTGGGATTCACGACCATGTTTTCTGGTACCAAGCCAGGCTAAATGCATCCAGAGTTATAGCCCTTGCAGATGTTCAGTTAGTCAGATCTGGAATAAAATGAGATGTTAACCTGTTCGTGGGGGCCACATATGCTAGTACTGAAGATGCAAGGCCAGCGCTGCAAATGAAACATTAAAAGGCAAGTATAAATCCACAGATGGTTTGCAGTGACCTGCTAATTATAAAAAGTAAATTACCTTTGATTATAAGTTTTAGAAAAGAAGAAATGGAAATGAAAAAAAAGTTGAGGCCCAGCTGTTAGGCTTCAGAGAGGAGCAGAGACTGTTTAGAGAAGTTTGGCAAGGACACAGACACGTGTCTGTCCATCCCAGACAAGGAGGTCACTCAGTATGTCTTGTACATAAAATTCAGCCTAACCCTTTGCAGAGCCCATTAACCCTTCCCTGCCCACCATTATCATGCCAAGTCTGCGTGCCCTGCAATAAACTGAATTGAATAATTTATTACAGATTAATGCATGTTTTTCAAGTGTTAATGATGGAAAGTTTTCATTTTATTACAGACATAGAGGCAAGTACTATGCATTACTTTCTTACGTTAACGCTTATAGCAGGCAGTCACAAAAAGGCTTTACTGTATGAACAAAAATAAAACAATTACATTACCCACACGTACCAAGAGACACGGGGATTGAGACTTCATAATATATAGTAAGGCAGCACAATAGTACTTCATCTTTCTTGGCGCAAAAACAGTCAATTTAAAGTTGACGAAATATGGGAAAAATTAGAAATAGGAATACAATCTAGTCGTTGACTCCTGAGATATCATGAGCCAGACTGAGGTACTGACTGGACTGCTAGGAAAACAGAAAAAGAAACTGTTAATTCAATAAATAGATGAATAGCAGAATTATTCTTTCGGTTTAAAATACTGTGTGGGGGAATACATGCCTGTGACTTAAATCAAATTAGGACCTTCTACAATAAGACTTGGAAGATCCGCATTTTATGTCAGGACCGAAGGTTTCATATTAAACTATTTTAGTACAAATTCACCACAAGAAAGGAAACATGAATAACAGGTTTATGCTAAAAGAAGAATTTTGAAGACAAATGGCCACTTTTGAAGTATTCTACAATCTCGCACCTGCTGAAAATGCTTTGGATGCTGTAGCTCCTCTCGATCTGGACTTCGGAATGAAAGACACCAGTGCCTCCTTGGGACATGATCTATTTACCCATCTTCCCAAAGTAGCTGAGGAAACAGGTGCATATGATTTTACAAAATAATTGAATAGCCGATACGAAGAAGGAGAACTCGAGGCAGAGTTTAATTCTCATATTCCTTGAAACAGTGCACAACAAAGGGCTGAGGATGAAGAGGATGCTCGAACAAGGATCAGATTTTTAGTTCTTCTTGAAGCAGAGAGGAATACACCTGAAGGTGTATACTACTTAGCTGACAGACCAAGAGCCCTAACACTTGAGCTTCCGATCTTTTATCTTTTACAAGAAATTAAACACAATAGCATAGTATGTTTGTCAGAATGTTCCTTAAGAGACAGTAAATCATTGTCTGGCCAAGTGATGACATTTTTTAAAATTAAATTGACATCCTAACGGAATAAATATGTTAGTGACATACTCATCATAATTCCACAAAGTAGCCTGCACATGATGGGATCTTCTTCTACAGGTTTCTCATCAATTCACTTATGATTTAATCTAGGAGTATTCACTATTCTGTAAGATTTACCTGATACAACCAAGAACCTAACAACACTTGCTATTGTATAGATATTAGAAAGAAAAGGGATAGGAATGTGATTTCAAACACTAGCTAGACCAAGCTGACAAAGATGATTTGTAACCCGTAGTTGTTCCTGGGGCCCACGCAAATTGAAGAACTTAATGGAATCTTGCAAAGTTCCTCTATAAAGAAATTACTCCTGGTACCTTCTACGCCATTACTTGAAGATGACCTGAAACAAGGAATTCTTGATGTTGATCTAAGTGATTGAGAAGGGGATAACTAACATCTGGCAACAGGCATGGATGTCTGTTGTCATCTATGAGAGATCCGGGAACCATACCTATGATGGCTAAAAGGGTGCTACTATTGCAACGGTAATTTGCTTTCTCCTGACTTTGGCGAGAGATCTGGATATCATTAAAAAGGAGTAAATGCATATGGAAGGCATGTGTTCCATGACTGGAGAAAAGTGTCTGTTGTTAGAGCTAACAGATCTAATCTACATCTGTAGAATAGAGAAAGTTGATGTTTGAGAAAATAAGCAAATATGTCTATTCAAAGCTGGCCCCAAATGCCAAAGGGACTGCATGACTTGAAGAAAAGGGAGATGCAAATTCCAATTACTGTAGTCCTTAAAGTACACAAGAGTTCCAATCTGCATCTTGGTCTTTTTGTCCGGGAAGGTACTCTGCTCACACTAATGTTTGATGGACTAGGCAGAATCCCCAAACTTGGTTTCCTAAACTTGCTAAGATTTTTGCACGTATGAACAGTAGCTGATTTATACACTGGACAGTTGTGAAATTGTGCACTTGAAGAATGACTGAGCACCTTACGTAATATTTTGTGAATACCTGAATGACAAAGGAACCTTCAACCAGCTCTAAACAGTTTAAATGCAGAGTTGACTCCTTCCAGGCCCATTACCCTCCAGTCAGGAAGTCTCTGCATTGAAAACCCCTATCAGATGCACTTGGCTCTGATTCTAAAATTAGCTCTGTGCCAGAATTAAATATTGCCATTCCAATAGTTTAGATGTACTAACCATCATATGGCATCTTCCTTTGTTTAGAGGTTTAGAAGAACTAAATCTCAGAAACTGAGGCCTTGTCTCAGATGATGGATTTTCAGTCTCTGTAGAGTCTGATGATGAACGGAATCCAGAGTGACTATCTGAACAGAAGATGAAAGAAGATCTACTATTCTGGCTAAATTGGGAAGTTATATCTGAGAAACAAATTAGGAAATAAGTGAGTTTTTTCCTATAAGAGTCATTTTTGACCCTGAAAGTTGAAGTGTACATGATATAGAATCTACCACATATCCTAGGAATTCAAAATATTGACTTGGTAAAGGTATTGAATCTTTTTTTTTTTTAATCCTAAGACTTCTAAAAGAGTAATTATAATTTGGAGATGTAGTAAAGAGTCAGGTATGTCCTCAGACATTATTAAAATGTTATCCATGAATGTCATTGATCTGGTGCCTTGGAATCTGAGGTTAGGCATTACTGGATTCAGGAGTTTGGTAAAGCACCAAGGTGCTATTGAAAGACTAAAAGGAACAAACATGAACTGATATGTTGCCTCTAACCAATTGAATTGGGGGAGATGTTGCCTACTGGCTTAAGCTGCTGCCCTTGGGACCTGGGGTCCTTAATGTGAATCCCAGCCTCAGCACTATGTGAAACATTGTGTGTCTCTGGCCAAATCATTTAATCTCCCTGTACCTAATATGTGTAAAATGTTTTTGTGCTATCCCCACTTGAAGTACATGATCTACAATTATCTCTCAAAACCTCAGGCAATGTACAGCACTTTGTTGTTTCACAGCTAGGTTTGTGCCAAATAAATACCCTCATGTACATCCATACATATATATTTCCTGTAGAAAGGCTAAATAGAAATTGTGAGAAAAGCATTTTTGATCCTATAGAGTCAGCCAATCCCCCAGGTTGAAGACAATCTCTGAGATATTTGATAGTTTCTAATTTGAAATGTTGATATGACACAAAAAAATGAAATGTCTTAGATTCATGACTGGATTCAGTTTTTTGTTTTTCTTTTCGACTAAGAAAATATTGCTGAGGAATCTCTGAGGATGTTCTATTCCCCGAGGTTTGTGCTATTGCACCCTGTGTTTTTGTATTTTATGATGGACTAATTTAGAGTTTGGTTGGGATAAGTGACACGTGGTTGGCATAATATTGTACTTGATAGCCTATCACAGTCTGTAGAAGCCGGAGGTTTGATGAAAGAAGAGATCAATGTTTTGAAGAAAAGTGCTGTTCAACCTGCTATACTGGAAGATTATTGTTGTATTCTTTTGTTGTTAAAGTTGGCTTTGGAAACAAATGGTACTTAACTGACTGCTGGGAGCAGCAAGAAAAAGGAGGGACTAAAGTGGTGCCCTTTTATGTATGGGAAACAATTAGAATGTATTGAATTCACTATGCATCATAGTGTTTCATAGGATTTTTGGTTCATGTAATTGTTTCTTTGTTGTTCATGTATTACACTCCTTTTTCTGACTGGCTGATCTGACCATTAGAGTAAGAAAAATAAATAATGCATAATATGAAGTCTTCAGTCGTGACAAAGTAAAATAATACAATATAATTTGATAAACACAAACTTTAAAGTAAACAGTAAAACTAAACCGTAAAACTAACAACACTCCGGTACCATTTGGAACAAATTCAAGGCAATTCTAAGTCAAGTTCATCAATTAAAAATTTGGGTTTGTCTGGCCAAGTATTATTAACATGGTCTTTCAATATGAACAAATCAGTGGCACCTTAAGGAGTTTTGAGGTTCTGTGAAAGACCTGCTTTTGGTCCATTATTGGGAAACACAATGACTTAGTTATTCACTGTCAGCTAATTCAAGACTTTGTGATGCAAAACAATATTGGATTACATGTTAAACCTTCAGAAACTGGAAAGCAAAAACACCTGAAAGGTCACCCTAGCTAGCATTCTCTAATTCCAGCAAATACACTGCGGATCACTTGATGGCTATTTAATGGACTAGATCATAAAATTACAATAAGACATATACACATAGCATTTGCAATACTATCTTTAATTGTTGGCTGTTCATTATCCAAATAAATCCCCTTTCACAATTGGCACTTCTCCAAAGACTTTCACTATTCCGTCAGGGGAAACCTGAAAATGTTCTCCTTAACTCTCCTGCTTTGACCCTCGTCACCTTCCTCAAAGGGCCTGATTAACAATGGGCTGTTATATTCCAACACATGCGTAAACCCCTCTGTATGCATGGGTTACAATTACAAGTTTGAAAGTATTTATCACATCCAATAGTTATCAGATGTGTCAAATACCTCAACCATGGTTACGTTTCGGCAGATCAAAGTTGCCACAGCAGATAAACAATGAACCGCATGTACAGATTCATGGATAGAGAAATACATAAAATAAAGAAATGAAGGTGCGGTAGACAGAACGAAATGTACACATAGGTAATAGGAAGAAGAGGTGAGTAGAGAAAGAGACGTACAGAGATGGGTAAGGTTTTAACATGCTAATAATACAGAGAAGGAGAATGGTAGAATACCATTGAGGATTAAGGGATGCGGTGGAGAGAGGTAAGGTAGAAAGAGAGTTGAGTTAGTAAGAAGCAGAGGCATAGAGTAAAGGTAGATGTGAAGAGAGATTAAAAGTTTTTAAGAAATAGTGAGAAACATATTAGGGAAAGAGAGTTTGAAGGCAGTGTGAAAGGTAGAGATAGAGGGGTGAAAGGTCTATATGAGAAATGAGATGTGGGAACAAAAGAGGTAAAAGAGCGAGACAGAGGTGCGGTAGGGCAAGATAGGCGAGGTTGATAAAGAAGTAGAAACAGAGATGGTGATCTAGAAAGACAGGTAAAGATAGAGATGGGATGTAGAGAAATGTTACTGCATATGTGTTTATATAAATAAAGTATGTGTGAAGATATATACATATATATATATATATATATATATATATATATATATATATATATATATATATATATATATATATATATATATATATTCACTGAAAAAATAAAGGTTAACGTAACATAGCTAGATGAAACAACCCAACATTTTAAACCGCAGAAATTCACCAGCCATAGTTATCTCAAGTAACTACAACTCATGCCCAAAGGTAACTATAACTCACAACACAGTTTTCTCATCAATAATTTAATTGCAAAGGTTGCAGTGATATAATCAATAATGTCAAAGAAGATGTCATGAGTAATGTAATGTGTGGGGCAATTAGCAGTGCATGGTGAGGGAGCAAGTTCTAGTTACCTTAGAGTGCAAGTTACTTGAGATAACTATAATGATAACTGGTGAATTTCAGTGTTTATTGAATTTAAAACGCTATGTTGTTACTGAACATTTTACCAAACTATTGCATTACTTTGAGCTTTGTTTGTTTCAGTGTTTCTCTATGGGTTTTTTTGTACGTAAAGTAATATTTTATTACCATACGTAAAGCCAACCTACTGGCAAATGCTGTTGGCCAGGCCCAGCTGCAAAAACCTCGCAGGTAGTCTACCCCATGCTGCAAGGTGGGTAACAGGGTTGCAGGCTTGTGGCCAGGCCCTGTGACCAACCCACATCGGGCTGCGCACAGCCTTTGGTTGTTCGCTGAAGGGGTTTGACCACAGCGCCCGGCCTAGCCCTGTGGTCAACCCTCCGCAGGTAACTAACCTCACGCTGTTCATGGCCTTTGAGCATGTGCAGCAGAAAGCTGGCCGCGAGGCCAGGCCTGCAGTTAGACCCTGTGGCCAAACCCACTGGCCTAAATTCAGACCTTGTGGCCAACCCCACACTGACAGCCATCTCCATGCTGCTCACAGTCTTCAGCCGTGCACAGCGTGGGCATGGCCACTGGAGCTAGACTGCAGCCAGGCCCAGTGGCCAAACCACCTGAAAGCAGGCAACTTCTCACAAGGTGCAAACGCCATGTCACACACAACCTTTGGCAATACCTGTAAAAGTTTGGCCTTCGGGCCCGAGAATCCCATCCCCCATGGTCAAAAGATATGTATCAAGGAGAGGGGGCATACAGCCCCCCGCCCCATCCTTAATAGGCCCGGAGATTGCTTCCCAAGGGTCCAAGGTGCGGAAGTGAGTTAAAGTATAGCGATAGATGAGTGAGGTATAGAGGAAGTTGAGATAGAGAGAGAAAGGGGTGGCTAGATAGAAAAATACTGATTGGTTTCAAGAGAGAGTGAGTTAGAATGAAATATAAAGGGAGAAGTGGGAGTAGAGGATGCGAGGTGTCCTAAGCAATGCAACATGAAACAGAAAGCTTTAAAAAAAAATGTGATTGGTTCCAACTGTCTAGAGAATTAAAGTTAAGGTAGAGAATGATAGGCTTGCACAGTAAGTTGTGACGTGCGCATCCAGCAGATAAAATAAAAATAAACCGTTTTTATGTGCATTATTATTAAGGCAGGACTTGTCACTGAAATATCACTTTACTAAGTAGGCCCTTGAAAGGTGAGGGCTCTGAACACTCGTCCACTTTGCTCATGTCTTAAAAAAACTTTGGAGCAAATGCCCTTTACATTTAATCATTATCTAAGCCAATCAATGAATCAATCAATCAAATAACGCTTTATTGAACTATATAAAAAAGCTACAAAAGCACAAATATCAGTCGTGTCAATAATTAGAGTTATATTGCCGAATTAAGGAAATAAGGGCCAGATGTACATACCCTTTTTCTTGTCGCAAATAAGGCCTTCCGCGTCACGAAAAAAGCATTTTGGTATGTACAGACCCTATTTTGCGATTCAGTAATCTATTTACTGAATCGCAAAATAGGTTTGCGAGTCGCAATTAGGAAGGGGAGGTCCCTTCCTAATTGCGAGTGGCAGTGCAATGTAGGATTGTTTTGTGACCATGAATTCAGTCACAAAACAATCACAGTTAGCACCAATTTCAAATTGGTGCTAACCCATTCGAAAGCAGGAAAGGGCCCCCATGGACCCCTTCCCATTTGTGAATGGTAGTAAAAATATTTTTTCAGAGCAATGCCTGCTCTGAAAAAATTAAAAGAAAACTTTTCATTTTTGTTTTTGAAATGCATCCCATTTTCCTTTAAGGAAAAGGGGCTGCATTTTAAAAAAAACTGCTTTATTTAAAAGCAGCCACAGACATGGTGGTCTGCTGTCCCCAGCAGGCCACCAACCCTGTGAGGGCAGCCATTCCCAATGGGGTCGCAAATTGCGACCGACCTCATGAATATTTATGAGGTAGGTCATGCGACCCCATTTGGAATCGCCAACAGTGTCATAGACAATGTTGTACATCAAGTTTTGCGACTCGCAGTTTGCGAGAAGCAAAACCTAATATTCGTACATGTGGCCCTAAGTGGTGCAGTAAATAGATCCCAACCTGGAGCACGCAGGAAATGTCTCTCCCAGTACTGACTACCAGCTGGTAAGTGTAAATTCAGGAAAATTGAGTTGTGCAACAAAACATATTTACAATCTGAAGGTTTAGGAAGCTCAGAAACCTCACATGAGCTGATAAAATCTTCGCGAAAGTGTTTCCTAACTGTATATTTACGTAAATTAATGATGCTCTCCGGGTTAGAAAACCTTCAGGCAAGGAATTCCAAGTGCACCAGGGCAGCAACTAGGACAATCAATAATATTGGTCCTGTTAGGAGAGACTTTAGGGTTAATCCAAATTGGTAGCCATAAAAATAAAGTAGCTAGCAAAATTTGATCCTCGACATACAGCAGACCTCTGGCCTCATTACGAAGTTACGGTTGGACCGCCACAACTGTCCGACTGCCACATTAGAACCCCTGTGGGAGGATCTGCCAGGGGACTGCTGTCTCTGCTGGGAATGTGGTTCCTGATGGGCAGACGGTGACCAGAGTTGTACTCAGCACTGCCGTGGATGATTACAACTGAGCTTTCTGACAGCCTTTTCATGGCGGGGACCCCGCCATGGAAAGGCTAACAGAAAGCCAGTTTTGGGGGCTACGCGGCCCCCCGTACTGCCCATGCATAGGGAATGGGGAGTTCAGGGGCCCATTTGCCCAGTACCATCAGAATGCACACTGTCTGCTTTGCAGACAGTGCGCACACCGAGGGTGCTGGTGTGCCTCGTTATTGGCCTCGGCTACCTTAAGAGAGACAAGGCCAAAAGCATAGCACTGTTCCCATCAGGCAGCCTGGTGGTAACCTCATAACACAATGTTCCTCTCGGTTAGCCCATCAGGAACATAGTAATACGGTCAGGGGGGGGCCCCACCGCCACGGTGGGGGCACCCTCCCCGTGAGTTTGGAAGTGGGCTTGTCCAACCGCTAAACTGATAATTAGGCCCCTAGTTCTTCATGGCAAAAACATGATACGTGTTAGGAGGCAGATCCAATAACATGCAGTGGTTTTGATTTTCTTCTTGTAATTTGACACTGGAAGAATAACCCAAAATACTAGTGCCATAGTAAAAAATGGAGACATGACACATTTTAGAACTGAAATTAAAAATAGTCCCTACAAATTTGGGCAATTTCATGCATCTGAGCTTACAGCTAGCACACCAGCCACTAGCAACAGAAACGTAACCTTCTGATGGGAGGAGTGATAAACTCTCACATTGATTTTATTTTCAAACACACAGTGAGCCTGATTTAGAGTTTGACGGATTGGTAGCTCTGTCACGAACATGACAGAAGTCCCATCCTCCATATTTTGATCTCCATAGGATATCATGGGATTATATTACAACAGACATGATATCCGTTATGTTTGTGACAGATTAACCCCCTTCGACAAACTCTTAATCAGGCCCAGTGGCTTAGTGTTAGTAATTCCTGGCCTACAAATCACTGCATGGGTTTAAAAAAGATTAATATCCAAATCCAGGTATCCATAAAGGTGACAAAAGCATCTACATGTTTTCGGACCAATTGCTAAAGAAAAACAGCACTGTCTGCATAAAGAAGAACCAGAATGGATTTATGTCCAGTGTGAGGTATGCCTTTTACCTTGGTGATTAAATAAGGATTCTGTTTATTGATGCACAAATGAATAACTTTGAGGACACAACACAACCCTGTCGATCCTCCTAATTTAATCTAAAAGATTTGGCACATACACCACAATCTCACAATCTAACAGCAGTAAATTTGTCAATGTGTAAATAGTAATGTGCAGAGACAAACAGAGACGTAGGGCTAGATGCACTAACATTAAAAATACCAAGTTCCTAATTGCGAATCACCCCGAATCACAATTAGGAATTCAGTATTCCTAATGTATACAACTCTTTTGAGTTTCAATAGTGATTCTTAGAGTGTCACAAATAGACCTACCTCATGTATATTAATGAGTTAGGTCACAATTTGTGACCCATTAAGAATCACAGCCATCAAGGGATAGTGGCCTGCTGGGGTCAGCAGACCATCTGCGATTGCATTTTAAAAACCAATCTTTTTTTAAATGCAGCTCATTTTCCTTAAAGGAAAACCAGACGTTTTTAAAAAGTAAAAATGAAACTTCGCAGTTTCATTTTTTAAGAGTAGGCAGTGGTCCCTAAACACGCCCATTCCAAATACTGAATCCGAACACCAAAAGCTTTTGTACATTGGAAAAATGTTTCGTTCATCTGGTACTAAAATCTGTCAGAACTTAGATCTAATTACACAATTGAAAGTCCTGCTCAAATCCATACAAGCTAAATTAACAGACACCTCTCTTAAAAGAGTATACTTCTTGGTGACTGAAAGCTGATTAAGGCTCTGCTCCATAACCCCCAGGCCCTCCCTACTGCCATATTGGACTTTAGGAAAAATGTTGTTATCAAAAGACCAAGCTATTTTTTTTAGCAAAATAACTCTCCCAGCTACTTTAACAAGACAACCAATTAATGAGACGGACCTTTATAGCATTTTGGGATACTTCGATGACCCTTTTTGAATACATGGATGATAATTAAATTGGTCCAGGAACACAGTAAGTTCAAATGGCTGACAGAGTTTAGGATGTTGGTCAAAAAGGGGGAGAGGGAGTAGAGTGTTGTGCTGGATATAAACAGTTCGATGGGAACACCATCTGGTCCGGGGGGGTTTACCAGATTGACTTTCTGAAATGGCAGCTACCACATCCTCATGATGAAAACTAAAGCAACTGATAATTAGGGATGTGTATTAAATTTCAGAAAAATTAATCAAAATGCAGCTCATTCATTTTGTGCTATATTTTAGGGCAAAAATGAGTCCTTGTGTCACATTTTGCCATGAACAGCAGCTCGTTTTCTGTATCACCAATGGCACCATTTGCGATATAAATGTACCACAAATGGCTCCATTCATGATAAAACAGTGAATGGCACCTATTTATGCAAAGTGGGGTAAAGGCATAATTTTAGGAAATTTGTGTAACAAACATAATGGGAAATTAAAAGAATTATGTGAATTACGCAATCGTAATTTAATTTTCACCCAGGCCCAGAGCTACTCCTTAACCTGATAGGTGCGGGCGTCGGCCACTGGCCGACGCCCACACACCCTCCCTGGTGCGGGTCACGACCAGTGGCCGACACCAGGAAGGGTATCAATAAATCCTCGGGTGCGTCGCACCCGAGGATTTTTTTTTTTTTTAAACCCCCCCCGGGAGACACGGAAGCTTCCGTGTCTCCCCACGCCCCCCCACCCGCCCCTTTGTGACGTCAGCGCACATCGCGGCGCGCTGACGTTGCAAAGGTGTTTTCCCCATCAAAGCAGGAAGCAGCCTTGCGGCCGCTTCCTGCTTTGATGGGGAAAACGGCCTTTCTCACGTTCGGGAAGGCCTCGTAAGAAAGGGGAGTGTCTCCCCTTTCTTACGAGGCCTTCCTGAAAGTGTTTCCTGGCCCCCGATCGCAGCACAGCTGCGATCGGGGGCCAGGAAACACTTTCAGAAAGGCCTCGTAAGAAAGGGGAGACACTCCCCTTTCTTACGAGGCCTTCCTGAAAGTGTTTCCTGGCCCCCCGGTCGCAGCTGTGCTGCGATCGGGGGCCAGGAAACACTTTCAGGTTTCCTGGCCCCCCGATCGCAGCACAGCTGCGATCGGGGGGCCAGGAAACACTTTGAAAAGGCCTCGTAAGAAAGGGGAGACTCTCCCCTTTCTTACGAGGCCTTCTCAAACTGTTTCTGGCCCCCGATCGCAGCTGTGCTGCGATCGGGGGCCAGAAACAGTTTGAGAAGGCCTCGTAAGAAAGGGGGAGAGTCTCCCCTTTCTTACGAGGCCTTCTCAAAGTGTTTCCTGGCCCCCGATCGCAGCACAGCTGCGATCGGGGGCCAGGAAACACCACTAGACGCCAGGGATTTCACTTTGGGGGGGCGGCCCCCTCGGAAAACGGGCCGCCCCCCCCCCGGGGGCATAATTAATAAAAATAAAAAAAGGTAGGTGCCCCCTGGGGGGGGTGGGGGGGCGCGATCGCGCCCCCCTCCCCCCAGGGGATTGTTTTTTTTTTTTTTTTTAAATAATGAAAAAAAAAAAACAATTACAGGGGGTCGCCCGTCGGCAGGGTGACCCCCTGTGGGGGCAATTTTTTTTTTAGATGTTGTAGGGTTTCCCTGGGGGCCATTTTGGCCCCCAAGGAAACTATACAACAACTAAAAAAAATAGATCTATATATAGATCTATATTTATATATCTATGTAGATAGATATATCTATGTACATGGATATATCTATAGATATATCTATGTACATAGATATATATATATATATAGAGGTAGATCTATATATACCAAAGAGATTTATAAAGTGTGCTACTCACCTGTGAGGGTCTCAAGGCGCTTGGGGGGGGGCGGGGGGAGAGAAAGGGGCTGGGAGGTTCACTGTTCGAAAAGCCAGGTTTTGAGGCCCTTCCTGAAAAGAAGTAGGTTTTGGGTCTTGCGAAGGTGGGTTGTGAGGGCGTTCCAGGTTTTGGGTGCAAGGTAGGAGAAGGATCTGCCCCCGGTGGTGGTGTGTTTGATGCGGGGGACAGAGGCGAGAGAGAGGTCAGCTGAGCGGACGTTTTGTGTGGGGGTGTGGAAGGTGACTCTCGTTGAGGTAGGCAGGGCCTGTGTTGTGGAGTGATTTGTGTGCGAGGATGAGGATCTTGAAGGTGATCCTTTTGTCAATGGGGAGCCAGTGGAGGGATTTGAGGTGTGGAGAGATGTGTTCGTGTCGGCGGAGGTCGAGGATGAGTCGTGCTGCTGAGTTCTAGATGCGTGTAGTTTGCGCTTGAGTTTTAGAGTGGTGCCGGCGTAGAGGGCGTTTCCGTAATCAAGCCTGCTGCTGTGTGCGTGAGTGACAGTTTTTCTGGTCTCTGTGGGGATCCATTTGAATGTTTTTCAGTATACGGAGTGTGTTGAAGCATGAGGAGGTGAGAGCGTTGATTTGTTGGGTCATCGAGAGGGAGGAGTCTAGGATGATGCTGAGGTTGCGTGCGTGGTTGGCGGGGGTGGGTGCAGGGCCTAGCGTGGTGGGCCACCATGAGGGGTCCCAGGTGTTTTTGTGTGGGCCAAAGAGGATTATTTCGGTTTTGCTTGAGTTGAGTTTCAGGTGATTGGCTGTCATATATATATCACTTTTGTCAATATGTGTGTGGTTTCCCTGGGGGGAAAAGGGTCCGACTTGTCTAGTGGCAGTTTTAGTGCCATAAAGAAGCGCAGAAGGTTTATATGCCTACTGCAAAGAGCAAATCTGTATTTTATGTAAATAGCTGAGTACATTAGCAAAGTCTATGGAGAGATGAAGGGCACTTTTGCTGGGTGGTAATGAGGGAATCCGAGGAGGAGGGAGTGGGAGCACCAATAATGATTGTTGGACTGGGCGCAGGAGGTGCTAAAGACTGTGACAAATGGTATGTGACAAGGTGTTTTTTGAGTGTCTTGAAAGTACGTGCTGATTGAGGGAAGAAGCGCAGGTAAGGTGGCCTCTACTGTTGCACGTATCTCACACACCATCGATTTTGTGACTGTCTACGTAGGCTAGTGTTTTAGAGCAACAGTTTAGCCAATAGCAGAGATGGCATCTTGATGGATGACTGCTGCCTACACTCGGGTTATAGAGGACCGCTCTGACATAGGATCAGAGACTGAGACATCAGATACTGAGACAGCATCTGAGGGATAGGACAATGGCGCAGACTCTGGGAGTGATTTTTCAGTCAGAGGAGTCCCATTCGATAACTCCTCTTCCAGTACATTATGAGGGAGGTGATGAGGACAGTCCTGCTGTCCCTTCGCAAGCTGTTTGTGCAACTGGGTAATAGTGGGTTAGGTCAACCCAGAGAGCAGGTGAATGTGGCGGCAAGCAGAGAGAGAGTGCTCTCTTGGGAGCTCCCCAATTTAGTTCAGCCCCAAATTCCACCACCCAAATCATATTGTGGAGACATCAAAATTATCCATGGCAAAACAAACTGGTTTTGTAAGGCAGGCACCTGTGTTTTTGGTCCTGGATTCGGCGGTCATATAGAGAAACACACTAAACCCAAACATTTCTGGAAACTAGACATTCGGGGGAGTCCACAGAGGTGTGACTTGTGTGGCTTCCCCAAAGTTTTCTTACCCAGAATACCCTGCAAAGCTGAAATGTTGAAAAAAAACTAAATGTTTCTCGCATTTCTGTCACACAAACTACAGGAATATGCTGGGATCCACAATATTCCTACCACCCAGTGACTCCTCACCTGTCCTGATAAAAACACTACCCCACTTGAGTGCCTACACCTAGTGTCTGTGTCAGGAATGGATCACCCCAGGGTCAACAGCTGCCTCACGTAAGGACCAACATTGACCGTTGTGTGATCTATTCCTGTCGCAGGCACCAGGCCTAACCACACAAGTGAGGTATCATTTTTATCGGGAGGCTTGGGGGAACGCTGGGTGGAAGGAAATTTGTGGCTCCTCTCAGATTCCAGAACTTTCTGTCACCGAAATGTGAGGAAAACTTGTTTTTTTAGCCACTTTTTGAGGTTTGCAAAGGATTCTGGGTAACAGAACCTGGTCCGAGCCCCGCGAGTCACCCCATCTTGGATTCCCCTAGGTCTCTAGTTTTCAGAAATGTACAGGTTTGGTAGGTTTCCCTAGGTGCCGGCTGAGCTAGAGGCCAAAATCTACAGGTAGGCACTTTGCAAAAAACAGCTCTGTTTTCTGTGATGTGTCCACGTTGTGTTTTGGGGCATTTCCTGTCGCGTGCGCTAGGCCTACCCACACAAGTGAGGTATCATTTTTATCGGGAGACTTGGGGGGACGCTGCGCAGAAGGAAATTTGAGGCTCCTCTCCGATTCCAGAACTTTCTGTCACCGAAATGTGAGGAAAACTTGTTTTTTTAGCCACTTTTTGAGGTTTGCAAAGGATTCTGGGTAACAGAACCTGGTCAGAGCCCCGCGAGTCACCCCATCTTGGATTCCCCTAGGTCTCTAGTTTTCAAAAATGTACAGGTTTGGTAGGTTTCCCTAGGTGCCGGCTGAGCTAGAGGCCAAAATCTACAGGTAGGCACTTTGCAAAAAACAGCTCTGTTTTCTGTGATGTGTCCACGTTGTGTTTTGGGGCATTTCCTGTCGCGGGCGCTAGGCCTACCCACACAAGTGAGGTATCATTTTTATCGGGAGACTTGGGGGGACGCTGGGTGGAAGGAAATTTGAGACTCCTCTCCGATTCCAGAACTTTCTGTCACCGAAATGTGAGGAAAACTTGTTTTTTTAGCCACTTTTTGAGGTTTGCAAAGGATTCTGGGTAACAGAACCTGGTCAGAGCCCCGCGAGTCACCCCCATCTTGGATTCCCCTAGGTCTCTAGTTTTCAAAAATGTACAGGTTTGGTAGGTTTCCCTAGGTGCCGGCTGAGCTAGAGGCCTAAATCTACAGGTAGGCACTTTGCAAAAAACAGCTCTGTTTTCTGTGATGTGTCCACGTTGTGTTTTGGGGCATTTCCTGTTGCGGGCGCTAGGCCTACCCACACAAGTGAGGTATCATTTTTATCGGGAGACTTGGGGGGACGCTGGGTGGAAGGAAATTTGAGGCTCCTCTCCGATTCCAGAACTTTCTGTCACCGAAATGTGAGGAAAACTTGTTTTTTTAGCCACTTTTTGAGGTTTGCAAAGGATTCTGGGTAACAGAACCTGGTCAGAGCCCCGCGAGTCACCCCATCTTGGATTCCCCTAGGTCTCTAGTTTTCAAAAATTTACAGGTTTGGTAGGTTTCCCTAGGTGCCGGCTGAGCTAGAGGCCAAAATCTACAGGTAGGCACTTTGCAAAAAACAGCTCTGTTTTCTGTGATGTGTCCACGTTGTGTTTTGGGGCATTTCCTGTCGCTGGCGCTAGGCCTACCCACACAAGTGAGGTATCATTTGTATCGGGAGACTTGGGGGGACGCTGGGTGGAAGGAAATTTGAGGCTCCTCTCAGATTCCAGAACTTTCTGTCACCGAAATGTGAGGAAAACTTGTTTTTTTAGCCACTTTTTGAGGTTTGCAAAGGATTCTGGGTAACAGAACCTGGTCAGAGCCCCGCGAGTCACCCCATCTTGGATTCCCCTAGGTCTCTAGTTTTCAAAAATGTACAGGTTTGGTAGGTTTCCCTAGGTGCCGGCTGAGCTAGAGGCCAAAATCTACAGGTAGGCACTTTGCAAAAAACAGCTCTGTTTTCTGTGATGTGTCCATGTTGTGTTTTGGGGCATTTCCTGTCGCGGGCGCTAGGCCTACCCACACAAGTGAGGTATCATTTTTATTAGGAGACTTGGGGGGACGCTGGGTGGAAGGAAATTTGAGGCTCCTCTCAGATTCCAGAACTTTCTGTCACCGAAATGTGAGGAAAACTTGTTTTTTTAGCCACTTTTTGAGGTTTGCAAAGGATTCTGGGTAACAGAACCTGGTCAGAGCCCCGCGAGTCACCCCATCTTGGATTCCCCTAGGTCTCTAGTTTATAAAAATGTACAGGTTTGGTAGGTTTCCCTATGTGCCGGCTGAGCTAGAGGCCATAATCCACAGGTAGGCACTTTGCAAAAAAACAGCTCTGTATTTTGTGAAAAAATGGGATGTGTCCACGTTGTGTTTTGGGGCATTTCCTGTCGCGGGCGCTAGGCCTACCCACACAAGTGAGGTATCATTTTTTTCGGGAGACTTGGGGGAACATAGAATAGCAAAACAAGTGTTATTGCCCCTTATCTTTCTCTACATTTTTCCTTCCAAATATAAGAGAGTGTGTAAAAAAGACATCTATTTGAGAAATGCCCTGCAATTCACATGCTAGTATGGGCACCTCGGAATTCAAAGATGTGCAAATAACCACTGCTCCTCAAAACCTTATCTTGATCCCATTTTGGAAATGCAAAGGTTTTCTTGATACCTCTTTTTCACTCCTCATATTTCAGCAAATGAATTGCTGTATACCCAGTATAGAATGAAAACCAACTGCAGGGTGCACCTCATTTATTGGCTCTGGGTACCTAGGGTTCTTGATGAACCTATAAGCCCTTTATATCCCCGCAACCAGAAGAGTCCAGCAGACAAAACGGTATATTGCTTTCAGAAATCTGACATCGCAGGAAAAAGTTACAGAGTAAAACATAAAGAAAAATGGCTGTTGTTTTCAGCTCAATTTCAATATTTTTTTATTTCAGCTGTTATTTTCTGTAGGAAAACCTTGTAGGATCTACACAAATGACCCCTTGCTGAATTCAGAATTTTGTCTAGTTTTCCGAAATGTTTAGCTTTCCGGGATCCAGCATTGGTTTCACACCCATTCCTGTCACTAACTGGAAGGAGGTTGAAAGCACCAAAAATAGTAAAAATGGGGTATGTCCCAGTAAAATGCCAAATTTGTGTTGGAAAATGTGGTTTTCTGATTCAAGTCTGCCCGTTCCTGAAAGGTGGGGAGATAGTGATTTCAGCACCAGAAACCTTTTGTTGATGGCATTTTCAGGGAAAAAACCACAAGCCTTCTTCGGCGGCCCTTTTTTCCCATTTTTTTGGAAAAAACTAAATTTTCACTGTATTTTGGCTATTTTCTTGGTCTCCTCCAGGGTAAACCACAAACTCTGGGTACCATTAGAATACCTAGGATGTTGGAAAAAAAGGACGCAAATTTGGCGTGGTTAGCTTATGTGGACAAAAAGTTATGAAGCCCTAAGCGCGAACTACCCCAAATAGCCAAAAAAGGGCTCAGCACTGGGGGGGAAAAGGCCCAGCAGCTAAGGGGTTAAGGTCAAAGGAGAAAATGGGGAACTGGAGCAGCCAACAATATCATAAATAAACTTAAATTGAGTGACTAACTGCTTAGCTGAGATATGGGATGCTAACACATTTCCAGAACCCTCTCCAAAGAAGGAAAAGTTAACCACTTTCTAAATTGTGAAACATCTTTCAGTCTGCTAGCCTGTTCCATCTGCTTCCAATAATCTAATGTAGTAATACCTTTTAGGGCCAACTTAAAACCTGTTTTCAAGGAAGCAATCTCAAATTTACACATAAGGCATCTAGAAAGAGCAGCCTGAAGAAACCTATTGGCTGCAGAGCAATTTGAGTCAAGCCGTTTATGAGTGGGATGCTGGGTAGAGCTTGTAGCGCTAGTTAACAGCTTTGAAATAACTGCAAAAAATTGACTTAATGAAAATTCAAAAAGTTTAATAGTAAAGCCCAACAAAAAATTTAAATAAGCTAGTATGAAAGACAAGACTACAGTTGATTTTCAACCCACAGCAGGAAAGCAGGTCTTCACCACATAGGGCATCACATCAAACACACAAAGGGTGTCCATTATTGAGAACTGCTTGGGGTAGCATTCCATCCCATTGTTCTTTTGCCCACCATGCCATCTCTGTTTAGACCCAGCCATATGCAAATTAATCTTGACCCTGCTCCAATAGTAATAATCCAATCTGAACTCCAGGACAGATCCTCCCTGAACCAGAGAGCAAGCAAGTCAATGCTGACTACCAAGATTCATGATGCCAGCGAACCTGGCAGAAGAATGTGGGCAAGGAAGAATACTGTGTGTGTTGACACTATCCTTAATGTGGACAACACAGGAATCCATACTGGAAGCAGAACAGATGTTATTGCACATGGAAGAAAGACAGTCATTGTGATCTAACAATCAATAACCGTAAAGCAGTTATGAGACTGCACCATGGAAAACAATAAAGAAGCGATAGACTGAGAAACATTCTTACATATATTCCAAAATCACAATAGGTGTAGAGGAAGGTTTATAAAAAACCCAGCATAACAATCTTAACTAAATAATTCAGAGTGACCCAAAAGCTACATTTACGGAGAAGATCACTTATCACTTATGTCCACAGGATATTACAAGTGTAAGCTCACAAAATCCCTTTGATAGCTTTTAGGTGAAAAGCCAGACCCAGGTCTTAGGCATTTATGACTCTAGCATACACAAAGTGAATCAAAGCTTCCTTTACAGAATGACACAGGGAGCAGCAATGACTGCAGTTCTTACAGAGCCCAGTAAATTCTTATTTATCTGATAAATCAGGAGTGACTCAAATACATAGCTATCTAAAACATATTCAAAGAACTTCCTTTTCCCAAAATCCACCCTTTCCTGGTTTCTTAAACATATTTTAACTAGAGTTTACTTCCGTTTTAAAAGCTGTCACATATATTAATGAATTGCACACTGTATTAAAATTAGGGCTGCAGTTTTCATGTTTTTTTAAATCATTTTTATCTGTGTGTCCACATATTAACTCTGGGTTCTGTGGAAATATGAAACTGAAACTAGTGTATTTCCACATTTATTTAACTCATAAATGGAAGTTGCAATAGTGTGAATACCCCATAGAGAAGACAAATCAATACACTCAGATCGACAGATGCATATTTGGTATCTACCTAGTACACACATTTACAGCTGTTTAAGTGTCAATAGGAAACGTTCTCTCTTTTCTATCTCCCTTGCCTATAAATCTTCACAGCTTTTGACATGGTAGTTTATAATTACCCAAAAACGAAATTCTGTCTTTATCCATATTTAAAAATAATTGCTGATAGGAAAATATATGGTTTTCTCGGGGCATTTATGTGTCAAAATTGCTAAAAATGGAAACCAGAAGCCTTTTAAATAAAATGCCTGCACATTTACAACTGAGCATTTCTTTGCTATTCTATCTCTGCCCAAGTTTCTTATCTTACAATGTTAATTTGGGCCAAACAAAGATGTAAGTAATTCAGATTATGATACATGGCCTCTTCAGATTAAATTTGCATTTCATGTGGCACTGCAAAGTGCACTGTGGCAAATGAAAAAGGACAAAAATGAAGATACAGTGCGCAATCCATCCAAGAGCCTTCCAAGGAATATTGAGAGACCATAAGTCATTGAGGAGAGAAAACTGCTGCAGCTAAGGAAAATAATGGGGAAATTGTATGCAAAACCAGATTTGTATGCAGTTGTATGAATGCATAAATTAGCACCCTCACATACAGACCACCGTGACCACACCCCAGCTTCTGCAACGCCATCTCATTGCACCGATTGCCATTGACTCCAAGCACTACATCTTCCTAAGAGACCTCAACTTCCACCTCAATTACCTCGACAATACCAACACAACCAACTTCCAAGAAAGCATGAGCAACATCTGCCTCCAATAACTTATCACCAAGTCCACCCACATCGCAGGTCAAACGCTCAACCCCATTTTTACATTCAGCAACAGAGTCAAGTACAACCATGTCTCACAGCACACCTGGACTGACCATTAAAGTGCCCCTTCACCATTTCAGGATCTACCAACACCGGCACCACACCCCCCAACTCCACATGCAGAAACTGGAAAAAGATATCAGACCACCAGTGGAGCAACGTTTTCAACTCCCACCTCCCAGACACATCAGCCAACCTAGAATAGGCTGCAAAGAACTTCTGCTAGTGGGTCCGGAATGCGCCGATACAACCACCCTGCCAAACCAGCCAACCAACAAGTACCTGTCAGGAGAGCCAGTTTGTTCACCACAGAGCTGCAATCCTCCAAACGCAACTGCCGGCAACTAGAAAGGAAGTGGCAAACCAGCGAAAAGACAAAAGGCCATACACCCTTCAAACAGCACTAAACCAGTACCACAGTCTCTTGAGAGAATCACAGATGACTGCTCTAGCAGACCGCGTAGAAGCCAGCCAAACTGCACAAGGAGCTCTTCACCATTGTGAAGGAGTTCTCCAACCCTGCTGCCACCAGGAACTACAACACCCATCCCATGAACTGTGTGACCACCTGGTGGACTTCTTCCATGACAAGATATAAGCCATTTATGAGAACTTCAACCCCCCAACCCTCTGACTAACATCATCAGCATACTCAAACTCACAAACACAAAACATGAACACCTGCTCACCCACTGGGATCCTCTCACAGCTCAAACCACAATCTTCATCATGAAAACCATATAGTTGTGAGCATCCTCGGGCCCCCACCACATCTTCAGCCTTGGTAACAAGACGATTGGTGACGAGCTCAAGAATGTCCTGAGCATCTCCATCACCATGGCCTCCTTCCCTGAAGACTGGAAACACGCTTAAGTGAGGCCCCTCCTGAGAGAAATCATCCACTTATCCAGCAGATCTGAAAAACGACACCATCTCCCTATTCCCCTTTCTGGCGAAGGCTTTTGAAAAGGAAATCAATGAGCAACTCAGCAAACACTTGGAAAACTACAACCTCCTGGACCCCCCTCAATCCAGATTCCACGCCAACCACAGTACCAAGACAGCCCTGATCGCAGCCACAGACAACATCAGGGCAATCCTAGACTGAGGCAAAACAGCAGCCCTCATTCTCCTGGACTTGTCAGACACCTTTGCACTATCTCCCATCACATCATGATCAACAGACTCCACCAAATCTGAATCTAGGGAGATGCCCTGAAATGGATTGCTTCATACCTCACTGGAAAAACCCAGAAAAAATTATCCCTCACCATTCACCTCGGAACCCAAGGAGATCATCTGCGCTATCCCACAAGGACTGTCCCTCAGCCACCCCTCCTCAACATGTACATGACCACCATGGCCAACATGGTCATATCGCACAGACTCCACATCATCTCCTAGGTTGACAGCACCCAGCTCTTCCTCTCGCTGTCAGAAGACCCCTCCACCACCAGAACCAATTTCTACTTATGTATGGTGAAAGTCACCTACTGGATGAAGGACAACTCTCTCAAGCTCAACACGGACGAGATGGAAGTCTTCTTCTTTGGGAACAATACCTTGCCATGGAACAATACTTAGTAGCCTGCTGAATGCGACCCTTCCCCCACCCCAAGAGACCGCACCTGCAACCTCTGCATCATCTTGGACAGCACATTGTCTATGCATAAACAGGTAAACACAGACTTGTCAGTCTGCTTCCACACCCTACGAATGCTTCGTAAGAATTTCAGGTGGCTCCCAATTGACAACAGAAGGACCGTCATTCAAGCTCTCAATACCAGCAGGCTAGACCACGGTAACACTCTTTACGTAGGAATCACTACACACCTCCTGAAGAGACTACAGATAATACAAAACTCAGCTGCAAGACTCATCCTTGATCTCCCCAGACAGACACATCAAACCACACCTCAAGAAGCTACACTGGCTCTCAATCCACAATTTGACCATTTGAAAAATGGTCTCTTAGAAATTGAGTCTCTAGTTGGCAGAGGTATACTGAGGTATGCACCCTGTCCAAGTAGGGAGAACAATCCTAGTCAGGGTAAGTCAGGCTGGACTGTTCCCATGAGGAACAGGGTCAAGACTGATTTGCATATGGCTGGGTCCAAACTGGGGTGGCATAGTGAGCAAAAGAACGATGGATTAAACCCAGATCTGTGACTGGGGGTGAGTGTTTGCATTGTTCAGCACTCGTCCATCATCCTTTTGTGTTGCTAGTCCTTTTCACTCCAGGTCAGAAGTAGGCCCGGGTGGAGTTCGTGGAGTTGCGCTACGCAAAGCTCCACGAGGTGCCCAAAAAACTCCGCCAAGCTATGTGGAGTTCTGCAATTGGCAGAATGTGTTAGTGCCAGTCCCTTTATACAGCACAGCACACAGCAAGCAGAAGGCAAGCACAGCAAAGCAGTTAGCAGAGTGGCAGTCTCTCCTGGCAGGACCGCAGTCCTTCTTCCTGGCAAAATGTCCTTGGTTCCTATATTGTTCTGATTTGGTGGGGTTTGGAGTCCAGGTCTTATATTCAAATGTGCTTTTAAGTTGGGGAGACTTCAAAGAGAGGCCTTTGAAGTTCGCACGGCCCCTGCCCTTCTTTCTCTGGCTCCAGACACTCTACAGAGGGTATGCAGCCCCTTGTGTGGGGAGAGGCACAGCCATATTCAGGTGTGAGTGTCAACTCCTACTTCCCATCTAGCCCAGGAAGGCCCATCCTCCTGGTGATGGGCCATCAAGATGCAAATGTCCCTCCCTTTGTGCTTGACTGTCTAGAGGCAATGCACAAAGCCCAGTTGTCATATACCCCAGACATGTGTTCAGAGACAGGCAGAGACACAGAGTAGTTAAAGTAAGAAAATGGCAACTTTCGAAAGGTGGCATTAGACTTATATTGTGAAATCCGACTTCTGCATAAGTTGTGATTTGAAATTGTGAGTCAAGACACCAATCTCCACATTGGTATCTTTTTCCAATTGAAAATGACACTTAAATGATACTTCAAGGTAACTCCAAAGTTAACCCATAGGGAAGATAGGCCTTGCAGTAGTGAAAAACTAATTTAGCAGTTTTTCCAAGGCCAAGACATGCTACCCTTAAAAGTACATGTCCAACCTTTTGAACATACTGCACCCTGCCCTTGAGGCTAACCAGGGCCTGCATTAGGGGTGACTTATGGACAGTTTGGGCCTGGCAGTGGGGGCACTTACCACATCGAAAATTGCAGTTTAAAACTTCACACACAGGCTCTGCAGAGGCAGGCATGAGACATGTTTGAAGAACTACCATAGTGGGTAGAATAATCTATGATGCAGGCCCTGGGCACATATAGTGCACTTTGCTAAGGGACTTACAAGTAAATTAAATACGCCAATTGTGGATACAGTAATGTTACCATGTTGAGAGTACAGAGCACCTGCACTTTAGCACTGGTCTGCAGTGAGGTGACGGATAGCTTAGATCAGGTCTGGCTCAGATTGGCACACAGCTGTTGGATTGTGGCCCTATCAAGTATGTAGGTGAGGATAATGTGCCTATCCTCCATTGTTGCCAGGTCCACCAGGGGTCTGTACATGGGGGTATGTCTCCTTCTCCTATTCATCCTCAGCGGTTGAACTCTAGGGTGAAAAACGGTGAGCAGATGGTCATATTCAAACATATCCTCAGAGTAAAAAGAAACAGTATGTGAACGTGTAGTTCAGTAACTGTGCCTATGTCTGCTGTGACGCAGTTAGGTGCCATGGCCTGTCCCCCCTGAAATGGTGGCCGCCTGACCTGTGTGGAGGGACAAGTGGAAATGAGGTAATTCCGCTGCCGTTGTGCGCCGTTGCAGGAGGCGGTCGACTAGCGCTGTGCAACACCTCATTGGTTACCATTGGGCCCTATGGGTTCCAGGAGCCAATGACGATGTACGCTGGCGGTGACGGTACGCACCGCCACGAACGTGACCGCCATTTTCTATCTGTTCACTCACTTGATACCTGACCTTCAACAGGAGAGGACCTACACTTCAAGTGCTGCTGTGACCTGAGTCTGGAAGCGACAATGGCTACAGTGTCTGGGGAAAGGGCCCCTGCCTTCACCATGGAGGAGTTGGTCAACCTAGTGGCTGGGCTCCTCCCCCAGTACACGCTACTCTACGGTCCTCCAGACAAACAGGTGTGTGCACTGTGAGCATGATAGATGGGACATGAATGTATGGAGTGGCGTGGTTGGAAGATACATGTGGGGGGGCTGTTGCCAGCATGTGAGGATGGTCAGTGCATGTGTTTCAGGGCATGGTTGGGAAGTTGTGGCCAATGAGTAAGAATAACAGGACAGGGGAGTAAAATCCATTTTTACTTTACCTTTCCTCTAGGTCAGCGCCCACCAGAAGAAGGGTATTTGGCGTGCCATCGCCAAGGAAGTGCGGACCCTGGGGGTCTACCATAGACAGAGCACCCACTGCCGCAAAAGATGGGAGACCTTCGCCGCTGGAGGAAGAAGACGGCGGAGGCACAGCTGGGGATGGCCTCCCAACGTGGAAGGTGTGCCCATCGCACCATGACCCCCCTGATGTACTGGATCCTAGCGGTGGCATATCCGGAGTTGGATGGGCGCTTGAGGGCATCACAGCAGCCACAAGGGGGTGAGTACAATCTCATTCAGCTGACTCTGCACGCTTTACAAGGTGTCTGGGTGAGGAAAGTGGGCTGTGGGTTCCACTAGGCCAGGGTGAACTTTGTAGGGTAGGTCCCTTGTTAGGCAGGCTCTGTGGCACTCCAATCCCAATAGTGGTAGTGGCCATCTACACCTAGTCAGGCTCCTGTGGGTTCCAGGTGTGCAGCAAATGGGCTTAGGCACAGTCCGCCATGGCCGGGTGATTTTTCTAAGAACTGTTAGTGCATGGCCTAGTGCATAGGGCTGCTCCCTGTGTGTTGTGTCCGCCAACGGTGGTGTTGTTGCTGGCAATGACCATGTGTCTCCTCTGTCTTTCTCCCCCTTTTTGTTTTGTCACCCTGTCCTTGTGTGCATTAGCATCATCTGGCGGAGAAGCAGTGGCATCAGAGCAGGAGGGAGCTGCAACCCACATGGCCCAGGAGGGTGAATGTACGGAGTCTGAAGGCACCAGTGGGACGGAGGGCGAGGGATGCTCCACGACGGGGACAGGAGGAGACACCAGTGACAGTGACTCCTCCTCTGATGGGAGCTCCCTTGCCATGGCGGGCACCTCTGTGCCCACCTCAACAACAGGCACAGCCACCACCCCCCCTACCAGCACCACCCACCCAGCAGCCCCTCAGTGTGTTTCCCATGCCAGCTCACCCAGGAGGGTGGGCATCTCCTTTGCCCCAGGCACCTCAGGCCCTGCCCCAGTCAGCCGTGCTGCCCTCAGTGAGGAGGCTATTGACCTACTGAGATCCTTCACTGTTGGGCAGTCAACCATTTTGAATGCCATCCCGGGTGTTGAGAGGCATTTGTAACAAACAAATGCATACCTAGAGGGCATTCATTATGGCATGGCAGCCCAACAGAGAGCATTTCAGGCTCTGGCCTCAGCACTGATGGCAGCCATCGTCCCTGTGTCCAGCCTCCCCCCTCCAACTTCCACTACCCAGACCCAATCCCCTCTGCACCTTCACCCAAACTCAGCAGATGTACACCTCCTACAACCACTACCTCTTCCTCCACTCCCAAACCCTCTCCATCTTCCCATCCCAGTGTGTATAAAAAGCTTTTCCTAGCTTCCATTGACCTTTTCCCTACACCCCCCCCCCCATGTCCTTCCCCTAGGGCCAGGATGTCCAGATCCCAGCCCAGCACCTCAGCCACAAAGTCCTCGACCACTGTGGTCCGGGAAAAGCCAAGGCGGCACCCATCAGGGCTGCCAGTGTGCCACCTAGTGAGGCCAGGGACCACCCTATTCCGCCACCTGCCAAGGTAAAGAAGGGGCCCACATGCCGAAGGGAAAAGCTGCACCAACCACCCAGCAAGGCCTCTTCCAGAACCAAAGATGACAATGCTGAGGTCCCAGCAGTGACTTTCAAGGTGGGGAAGGGACACAAGGGCAAAGGGATGTCAGCTCAGGGCACGGAGCCTCCGAGTGAGGGACTGGTGTCACCCTTCTGCAAGACAGAACAGCAACCTGTACGGCGGTGGCCACCGCCGCAACGACCTCCACCTGCACCGCCACCTGCACATCTGCTGCCTCTTCTACAGTCCCCAGCATCATCCCCAGTGGGCACCTTTCAGAGACTACAGGAGACGGCCTGGTGTCTCCCTCCACAAGTGCAGACACCTGCACCACCGGCAGCATCTCCCCCGCAGCCACCGCCATCTGGCCGCGACATGCCCAGCCAGTACCACCACAGAGGACATCAGCAGCATCCCCAGTGGGCAGCTGTCCGAGGCTGCAGGAAACGTCCTGAACCCTGCACACACTACATGAGGCACCACAACCAGCACTAGCACTACCAGCAGTTGGCAGGCTAGGTCGCCGCAGGGTGGAGTGTGTCTCTGCCTCCATGGAGTATCATGCTACCTGTTCCCTGAAAATCTTGTGGCTCAGACACCCAGGTGAGGGAATGGGAACTGCCACACCCCATGTGCAACATCACTGGGCACCATGGCCCCTCCAGAACCAGTGGAGAAAAGCATCCACTACCCAAGTCCTTGGCAGGATGAAGCCCTCTGGCACCATGCCCCCTCCAGAACCAGTGGATTATTACATCCACTACTTCTGTCCTTGGCAGGATGAAGCACTCTGGGCACCAAGCCCCCTCCAGAACCAGTGGAGTATCACATCCACTACCCCAGTCCTTGGCAGGATGAAGCACGCTGGGCTCCATGCCCGCTCCAGAACCAGTGGAGAAAAGCATCCACTACCCCAGTCCTTGGCAGGATGAAGCACTCTGGGCACCATGCCCCCTCCAGAACCATTGGAGAAAAGCATCCGTTAGAGAGACTGTGGCTTTGCACTCCCCAGGACCAAACAGTGGCAGACCACCCACTTGAGAGACTGTGGCTTTGCACTCCCCAGGAGTAAGCAGTGGGCAAACCATCCACTTGAGAGACTATGGCTTTGTACTCCCCAGGACCAAGCAGTGGGCAAACCACCCACTTGAGAGACTGTGGCTTTACACTCCCCAGGAGCAAGCAGTGGGCATGGAGCCCCCTCGAGGAGCAGTGGGGTCGTCCCGTCATGTGGCTGAGGTGCCCCACCTCCCCTTCCCCCTGAGGTGCCTGTGTTTGTTTCGACCTGATGCCCCTGCAGTGTTCTCTCCAGTTTGAGGCAGGTGTCCTGTGTGGGCTTCGCCCATTCTTTTTGAGACCACTGGTCCACGGACATTTATTTCTTACAGTGTACGGACTTGTGTACTTGCTATAAATATTTGATCTTTTAAAGGTATCTTGGCCTATCTGGATTTTCGATTATTACACTTGTTACAATCATTTTTTTTGGTCCTTGCGTTCTTCCAGGGGATGACGGGGTGTATCTGTGATGTATTTGGATGTGTTTGTGTGTCTGTTGTTGTGGGTGAGGGGTGGGGGTGTTGCGTGTGGCATGTGTGTATCACTCTCTTTTTCCTCCCCCCTCCCTTATGTGCTAGGTGCAGTACTCCCTGTACAACCTGGCCTCGAGACGTCAGGTGCCTTTTCTGCAGGAAGGTGAGGCTGGAGATGTTTGTGTACCAACGGTGGAACCTGTGGACAGTGACGAAGCGGAGGCAGAGGAAGAGTATGTAGACAACAGAACAACTATAATTCAACAGCACTTCCAGTGACACACAGATAAGACACTGTAACCTCACCTTCCATTGCTGTTTTGTGAAGTGAATTTTCTCTGGCTGGCTGCTGTTCCCACTACAAAGGCCACTTATTGTACCCTTTAGCGTGTCTATTTGCAGATATTTGTGCCCTCCTGTGGCTCCAGGGGTACTGACTGCAGCACATTACATGTCATAACTATGTATACATCACTGTACAGTCTATTTGCAATGTCTACAAATTGTTAAACAACTACATCCTTAAATCATTTGACATACTCCATACTTGTTTTTTCCAAGGGTGTTTATTTCAGTGCTGAGAAGTAAATGAGGATGAGCAATGGGCTTGGGTGATGGTGGAGGAAAGTCCAGGATAGGGTCCAGTCTATTGGTATCACAGGTGCATTGTCCAAGGGGGCACATGAAGGGGACCAATGTAATTTCAAGGTGGACAGGGTGACAGAGTGGGACACAAGGGTGACAATCAGGGGAGTCTCATTTCCTGGCAGGGGTCTTGGCAATGTTCTCTGGCTTCTGCCTGGATCGCAGGGACCGTTTACGGGGTTGTTCCCCTTCTGCAGGTGATGGGGTGCTGGTGGCCTGTTGTTCCTGTGCAGGGCCTCCTGTCCACCAGCGGCAGCAGAAGTGAAAGGCTGTTCATTGGTGTGGATAGTGTCAGGGACCCGTTGGTGTGCCATTGCCTCCCTCATGGTGTTGGCCATGTCTGCCAGCTCCCCTGCAATGGTGACCAGGGTGGTGTGGATGTCCTTCAGGTCCTCCCTGATCCCCAGGTATTGTCCCTCCTGCAGCCGCTGGGTCTCCTGCAACTTGGCCAGTATCTGGCCCCTGGTCTCCTGGGAATGGTGGTGTGCTCCCAGGATGTTGGTGAGGATGGTCATCCAAATCCAGGCCTGCAGAGCTGTTGTCATCACTGTGGGCCTCTTCGGGTGGGGGACTGGATGTTGCTGGCACCTCATCTCCGGTGACGTTGTGTGAGGGTCCTGTGGGTATGTAAATGCAGTGTTATTGTTACTGTGTGTGACATCTTGTGCATGGGTATGTTCCCCCTCTATGGTTGTTATTACCAAGGCAGCTTTGGCTTGTGTGAGTTGTAATTTGGCTGGCTTAGTGATTGACACTACTGTGCATGCTGTGGTGATGGGTGTCCATGCAGGGCTGTGAGTGGTGTCCATGCATTGTTGTTGCATGCAGTGCTGGGTACTGGGAGGGGTGGGTTGTGATGGTGGGGTGTATGTGAGGTGGTGGGGTGATGGGGGTGATGGTAGGGGTGGGGGTATGTGATGGCATGCTGGTACGGAGGTAGTAGTAGTAATGAATTGAATTACCAGACTCCAGTCCTCCTGCTACTCCTGCCAGGCCCTCATGATGCATTATTGCCAAAACTTTCTTATCCCATGTTGTTAGTTGTAGGGGAGGAGGTGGGTGTCCACCGCCAGTCCTCTGTACTGCTATCTGGTGTCTTGCAACCACTGAACGCACCTTCCCCTGTAGGTCATTCCACCTCTTCCTGATGTCATCCCTGGTTCTTGGGTGCTGTCCCAAAGCGTTGACCTTGTCCACGACTCTCCACCATAGCTCCATCTTCCTAGCAATGAATGTTGGCTGCAACTGTGATCTAAATAGCTGTGGCTCTACCCGAATGATTTCCTCCACCATGACCCTTAGCTCCTCCTCAGAGAATATGGGTGTCTTTGTGGTGCCATGGGTGTAGTGTGAGTGGTGTGTATGAGGGTGTGTGGGGTGATGTGTTGGGGTGAGGTGCGTGGATGGTGTATGGGTGATGGTGTTCTGTGGCTCTGGTTCTGTCAGTGCTCCTGGTGTGTCTCTCTCTCTCTGTTGTAAATTGTTTGTAGTGGTAAAGGGTTGTGGGTAATGTGGGTGTCTGTTTTATAGTGGTATGGGTGTGGTGTGTGTATGTGTGTCAGGTGTGTGTAGTTTGAATTGTCCAATGTGGTGTTGTTTTGTATGTTTGTGTGTATTTTGAGCACGGCAGTATGTACCACCAATGGTTTGCCACGGTTGAATGTCCGCTGCGGTGATTCGTGGGTCATAATGCTGTGGGCGTATTTCTGTTGGCTTAACGGTGTGTTTTTTTTATTACTGCCATTTTATCACTGACCTTTGGGCTGGCGGACTTGTGTGTGTGTCTGTATAGTGGCGGATTTCTATGTGTGGGTCATAATACGGGTAGCTGTATACCACCACGGTCGCGGTATGTTGGCGGCGGTCAGCATGGCAGTAAGCGGCACTTACCGCCAATGTCATAATGAAGTCCATAGTCTCCACACTGAGCCATGAGATGATAGATTTTAGGTTTTTTTCTGCTGGGTAGCAGTGAATGGGGGGGCTACATGTAGTGCAAGGGCAGGAGGATAGGAGCAGACCTGGGGCACCCCCAGTTCAATAAGGAATACAGATGTTGTCAACCCTTGAGCAAAATGCCCAATATTTATTCAAAGGTTTCTAACTTATCATTTAGTTTGTAGGTATGTCTTTCAAAATATACCATGTCATACATGCTGTCCAACCAGGACTGAAGGTAGGGGACTTGGGCCATTGTCCAGTGGTGTAAAATTACCATCTTGGCCACTCTAAGGGCTGTAGAGAGCCATCTGGTGACATGCTATGTCATGGAGGGGAGGACAGAAGTGCGATGTACAAAAACCAGGTGGCCAGTTAGTGGTTTAGAAAGTGTTCATTCTGGGGCATTCCCACAATATGTGGACTATGTCACAGTCTGTCATGTCGCATCTCCAGCAGTGCTATGGTGGGCTTTACACTGTTTTGCTGGAGACCAGTGGCAGCAGTGAAGGATCGTGGAATAGCTGTACTTACTATAATATGCGCCATCGGTGTGCCAGTCCTCCTCTAGATTTTTTATGTTCAGGTGTGTTTCCCACCAAGCACAGAGTGCTCTAGACGTATATGAGGAGAAGCAGTGGTTAATCACCGTAGCGTATAGCCCTGCAATGATACTTCCACATTTTTTCCAGGTATGGATGTATGTAGCAATGGGAGAGCTTGATAAGTCAATACCCATTCTTCCCAAGATACTAGACATTGCATGGAAGAGATGATTGTATCCCCACAGCTGGAAGTGGGGGATTTCAAATTCATTCCACAAGTCAGAAAATGTTTTTAACAAACTATTGGCGATCAAATCATCGCTGGATCGAATGCTGTGCAAAGTCCAAATGGACCAGTGAAATTTCTCAACACTTATCATAAAGGCCGGATCATGCAAATCTATCCGTGCCTTGGAATGAATATGACTCGAAACATATAAGTCCTGTGAAGCATGGATGATATGATTGAAGAGGGGGTAATGGGTGGACATGAGGTACAGTATGCAGTGAGGCATTCTGACATCCAATGTATATGGCATTCCAAAGTCACCTAAACGGATGTAGTTCTAGGTGTGGGCAGCAGGTAAACTGATGGGGTCAGTTCATGTGCTAACCAATAGCCTTCCAGATGCGGGAGAAGGAGGCCACCTTCTCTATGGAGGAAGGGAGGGAAAAAAATGAAAAAAAACACTTACCTTTCCTGCTGTCTCCTGCCACTCCAGGGTCCTCTGCTCCTGATGGTTGGTGTCCCAGCATTCCCTGTGACACCAGCACATGCTCCCCAGCAATCCTGATGCTGCTTTGATGCTAAACATAGCATAAAAGCAGCGTCAGGATTGGTCTGAGAGGCTTGGCCAGCTGCTCAGACACAGCCCTGGGTCTGTGCAGTTTTTAAAGCCTGGCTGTACTACACAGCCGGGCTGGAGAAATCTAAGTGCGCATGTGTGTTTAGTCAGCCTAAAATGGCCAGCCAAACACACATGTGCACTTAGATGCACTTCTCTCTCTCTCTCTCCCTTTTTCATCTGCTCAATCTTGGCTAGGGGGCAATGGTGGTAGGGCCTGACATTTTGACCAATCTATTTTATATACAGAAAACCAGGAGAAGGAATCAAGTTGTAATATCAGGGAGGTTGCTGATTCCAAGGGATTTGACAGTGTCAAAAGAATGTTGTCTGCATAGTAGAAGGCTTTGACTTCCCCAGCCAATGTGCGCATGCCCTTGCTGCCATCATTAGAGTGTACAGCAATTGCCAGCAGCTTCAAAGTCATTAGAAACAGCAGCAGGGATAAAGGGCATCCCTGTTGCGTACTGCAATGTATGGCAAAGTGCTGGGAGGGAAACCCTCTCAGACATCCAAAGTGGTCCGTGCATGATACATGACTTTACTGACGGAGAGAAAATCGTGGCTTATGACCATCCTTTCCATGGTCCGAAACAAGTATCCCAGGACCATGTGGTCAAAGACCTCTTCGGCGTAGAGAGAGAGAGGAGCCTACTTGTGTAGATCATTTTTTACCTGGCAAAGTACATGGGAAAGAGTGCCCATGTGACTGGCGGAGGAGCGACCAGGGCAAACTCCACCTGGGGAAAATAAACAAGTCCAGTGATAATTTTGTTGAATCGTATCACTACAACCTTGACCAACATCTTGATGTCTGGATTTATTAGAGATATCAGCCAATAACTAGAGCATTACAAGGGGTCTTCTCCAGGTCATGGAATCATGGAGATCCTGGCTTAAAGGAAATCGGGAGTGAGATGTCCGTTACCCAGGCCATCATTATAGACCCACACAAGGGTTGGAAAGGTCTAGGCTTTGGTGGCTTTGTAAAAATTAGGCTTAGTTCTCTTAGCAGGCCTTCCCAGTGACACAGCATTGATTGTTGCAGCAATCTATTACCCCATGATTGAAACTGCCAGCTGTACTGTTTGGGTAGGTGTCAACTTCTACAATTTCAGATACTGAAAAAGGAGGTTTCCGCCTCCATGGTTGAAGAAGCTCCTGCGTCATAGAGCTGTTTGTAATACTTATGTAATTCTGTCAGTAAAGCCAGTGGGTGGGTCAGAAGACAACTATATGGTGCGCGAATGATGTGAATCACTCTGGAGGAGTCTTGCTGCCTATTCTAACCATTCATAGTGCCCCTGTTGTATGCAGAAGAGGCATTTCTCTGCCTCTGATGTACATAGAGAGTTTAATTGGTATTTATCGAGTATCATCGGGTTCAGAGAGGAAGAGTAGGTGGAGATCAAAGACCTAGTAAGAGATTCCAGCTTGTGCTTTCATTCTGTGAATCTCCATTTTAGCAGCTCTGAAACCTATATAAACATGCAAAGCAGGATAGCTTTTCCTGACACCCCGTGGAGTTTGTGCTGAGGTGACTGAGTCTCTATTGTCCTCTAGGAACTTCTCCACATAAGCTGTGAGGTGGCGTTGTGCCTCTGGGTCTTTATAGTGAGAGATTTTGAAGTGGCCCAGGGCCTTAAGGGTTGTGGCATCCCCAAGTCTAAGCTTAAATCAACAAGGTCATGGTCTGAGACCCCACAGGGGATGATGGTTGCATTCACCAGATGTTGGGACACATGAGGGCTATGGAAGAAGTATTCAATATGAGTATTGACATTGTGAGGGCATGATGTAAAAGAATAGCCTCTGTCACAAGGGTGCAACAGCCTCAAATGGTCATAAACGGCATGATCCTGTATCAAGTCATGCAGGGCATTTCTATCCCCATCATGGTAATCATCTAGTCTGCCTGATCTGTTCAGTATTGGGTCCTACATCAGTCTCTGCCTATGACAACCCTGGAGGTGCCAAAGGATGTAAGCAATCTACTGATTTGGGAGAGATAGGCAGTCTTGGCCAGTTGTGCATACATAGAGACCATAGTAACATGTGTCCCATGTATGGAGATTTTTCAGAACACATGTCTGCCTTCAGTGTCTGTCTAGATTTGCAGCAATTGATATAGGAGGTGTTTATGTAAGAGGATGGCAACCCCACATTTTCCTGGATAAACTATCCATCCCCGTCTTGCCCTTTGGTGTAGGCAGGGCACTAGTGTGTATGACTCGCTCCACTCAGACCCTTCACAGTTTGAGGTTTTTTGGAGCAGATCAAACACAGGATTTTTCCAGCCCAGGGAGGTGAGGATTTTCTTCTGTTTGACAAAGTGCACCAAGCCATGGGTATTAAGGGCTAATATTTTCAAGAGTCTCTGGGAAATGGATTGTGCCATGCCCGGGGTCAGCGTACAGCCAGGGGGTGCCGTGCTTGAATGGGTCAAGAGCGATCAGATGAGCAAGGGCTGCTGGCTAGAGAAAGGGTATGAGCAAGTGGGCGGATGTGTACCTGGTCACCAGAATCACCAGATGTAAGCGTGGGAATCCCCATTGATGGGGAATAGGTCTTGGGGCTGCATACAGGGTCTAAACCTGTGGACAAGGGGGGAGAGGAGAGGAACTCCAATACCCAGGAGGAGGGGCTGCCCACCAACATAGCATGAGATTTGGTCCTCGGATCAGGATGTGGAGGAGTGGCAGATCCCAAAGGGTCGGACCAGTGTGTGGGGTAGGAACCATTCCAGTACTGAGGTCATATGGGGCAACCCCACTCCCTTCCCACTTTCCCAGTGATGAGCCAACTGGCTCACAACAGATCCCAATAATTCAATACATTTATGGGGGGTGGGCAATGGTGAGCATAGAAAGAACTCAAGCTCACCACTGCTAACAATCACAATCTTGTACATTAGAGAACAAGGACATCCAGACATTCATAAAAGCAGTTTGTCTTCAGGATTTGAGGGGCGAGTTTGGTATGTCTCTAGCGTGGGAAGTCTTTCCAGACCATGACCTGGCAAGTTGGGACCATTTTTGTATGACTGACTCCCACTGTTGCAATTCCTCTTGTAGATGTGTCTGGGTTGGTCCCATTCCATTGATTTTTGGAAGGGGGGACTTTTTGACTGGGTGGTGTCCATGCTGGTGTCTTCTACTGAATCTAAAAATGATGCCAAGTCCCTTGTCAGATGATCTGCCTTGGAAGATGATGATCATGGTTGACTGCTCTAAAAGATCATATTTGAGGCCCTTCTCTTTCAGTCGAGGATGGCCAGCCAGAAATTGGTCCTGCGTGATGTTAGTAGGCACTGAGAGATCGACTACAAACATAAGCTGACTGTCCTCTTATCAGCAAGAGCCATGTATTTTAGCTCCTTGAAAGATGTGTCGAGTGTACTGGTGCCTCACACAACATGCCAGAACGTGTCTCAGGAGTTCATCCTGTAACAGTTGTTTGGAGAGTACTCTATGGGCCCTGTAAAATTCAAGTTGGGGAGTAAACCTGAGATTCAAAAGGATGGAGATCATTGTGCCCATAAAGTAGAGTCCTCTAGATCATTGACCTTCTGCCAGAGATACCAGATATCCTGTCGTCAGTTAGGGGTATCATCCAGCCTAGATTCCACCACTGCCTATCACCCTTCCATGGTAGTTAGGCAGGTCTGAAAGGTGTTGATATCACACCACAGGGATTGTATCTCTAGGTTGGTGTCAGTAACTGCTGTGGTCATAAGGGCGATGGACCCTTTGTGGTGGGACTGTCACTCAAAAGCATTGAGAGGGTCATTTCCGAGAGAGCTGGAGTTGGAGGCTCATCTATGGATGCTGCTGTTGCCTGGGCAGAATTCACCACTGGTTACACAAGAGTGAGTTGGTGAGCTAGCTTAGTTTTTTTCATGGAATGACGAGGTGGGTATGAAAGGAAAGCAATGGGTGTGATTTATTCAGGTAGTGGGCAAGTTGGATAGTAGTGTCAAGGCAATTCCCTGGAGTGAGGCAGGCAGAGCCCATATCTAGTCCCCGGTGCAGAGAGCAGTAGTCACCAGGAGCAAGTCACATCCGGGTACCTAGCTTGCCACCACGGAAGCCCTGGTACAGTCAGGTTCTGTGTGAGGCACACTTAGTTGCGCTCCCCAGGGCACGTTGCTGTAGACTAGGTGATGAAAAAACTTGGAGGGCAAGAAGGCTCTGAGTCTTGAAAAGGGGGGCACGAAAGATTGGTAGAGTGACAGTAGCATCACCAGAGACAAGAGTGGTCTAGGGAGATCAGATGCAGTTTCGGCCTATTTTCTCATTCCACTGGGCTGGAGTAGTTTAGTGCAGCAGGAGAGGGTCCTAGGCCTGTAGGTGGAGGTGAGTTGAGTCCAGCAAGGTTGAAGCCTTCTGTCCAGTTAGTAAAGAGAGGGCAACCAATGTCCTGTAAACAGCTGTAGAAAGTATGTTTTAGCAAGGGAGAGGCTGTCCTCCTGTGGTGTGGATATGACTGCTGCCAAGTGACTGATAGGAGTTCTGGGTTGGCCCTCGTGGTAGAAATGGTGTAGTGGTGAGGAATACATTGAGCCTCCACATTCACAGCGAGGCTGATCTGCAGCTCTGTTTTTCTCTCAGTGGTCTCTGATGGTGCCCTGTGCCATGGGGGCAAGCAGAGAATGGGAGCATATTTCTATGCTAGGTTATAAATCTTTCAGAGCAGCTACATTTAAGAGAATGGGCTTTTTAGCAAGGTGGCTGTCATACTGTACTCCGCTGGTAATACATAAAATGATTCCATATATAAAAAATCTGTGCTTTAGATGTGCAGAAAACGATGAAGGGGAATAGCTACATAAGTTTTTTCCCATGCCCCAAACTGTCGCAATTTTGGGAAGAGGTTTTTTAAGTTTTGAGTGATTGTTTAAAAGTTACAATCCAGCTTGAATCAATTTTAGGTATTTTTGGGGCATCTAGGTCTATCTCCAAGTTGGATAAATATTCTCAATATTTTATTTCCGCATCGCTAGCAGTAGTTAGATCTTTGATAATGCAATACAGGCAGTCGACTATGGTTCCAACAATTAAGATTTACGATGAGCATATTTAAAAAAGCATAAGCCATTAGGGTTAGCAACACAAAAGGTACACTGCTGTATGGGCACCGTTACCTGTCCTAGTCCATGGTAGGAGCTAGGAACCCCATAATGTTAAAGTTAATAGCCAAGAAAGGGTTGGATTTGGGGGTAAACCCCTGGTGTATATGCGTATTTCTGAATTGAAAATATTTCACTTGCACTCTTTATTAGGTATGGCGCAAGAGTGTTCTGCATGTGGGGGGTTGTTAACTTTATCATGATGTAATATTTTTATTGATGCTCCTGCTATTGCTCGTATCAAATATTATTTTTGTATGTTTTTAGGATGAACCTTAGCACATTAACTGTTGTGACACTTTGGAGTGTTTTTTTCTGGCACTTTATTATGCTTGCTCTATTATAGTGTAAAATTCTGCTCTCTCCTACAATGCACTTTCATTGCATGAATACTGCTATCTTTTATAGTATGAATCATGAATGCTATTAACCCCCCAGTGCTGAGCCCTTTTTTGGCCATTTTGGGTAGTTCGCACTTAGGCCTTTATAATTTTATGTCCACATGAGCTATCCACGCCAAATTTGCATCCTTTTTTCCCAAAATCATAGAGATTCTAAAGGTACTCAGAATTTGTGGGTTCCCCTGGAGGAGGCCAAGAAATGGGTCAAAATACAGCTAAAATGTAGTTTTTTGTTCAGAAAAATAGGGAAAAAGGGCTGCTGAAGAAAGCAGGTGGTTCTTCCTGACAATGGCATCAATAAAGAATTTGTGGTGCTGAAATCGCCATCTTCCCAGCTTTCAGGAATAGGCAGACTTGAAACCACACTTTTCAATACAATTTTGGCATTTTACTGGGACATATCCCATTTTTACTATTTTTTGAGCTTTCAGCCTCATTCCAGTTGGTGAGCGAAATGGGTGTAAAACCAATGTTGGATCCTAGACAGCTAAATATTTCTGAAAAGCAGGCAAAATTCTGAATTCAGCAAGGGGTCATTTGTGTAGATCCTTCAAGGTTTTCCTACAGAAAGTAACAGCTAAAATAAAAAATATATTGAAATTGAGGTGAAAAAAGAGCCATTTCCGGCCACGTTTTCTTCTTTAACTTTTTCAAGCCATGGCAGATTTTTGAAAGCAATATACTCTTACATCCCCGGACTCTTCTGGTTGTGGGGATATATAGGGCTTGTAGGTTCATCAAGAACCCTAGGTACCCAGAACCAATAAATGAGCTGCACCTTGCAATGGGTTTTCATTGTATACCAGGTATGCAGCAATTCATTTGGTGAAATATAATGACTGAAAAATAGATATCAAGGAAACCTTTGTATTTCCAAAATGCGCACAAGATAAGGTGTTGAGAAGCAGTGGTTATTTGCACATCTGTGAATTCTGGGGTCACCAAACTAGCATGTGAATTATAGGGCATTTCTCAAATAGACGTGTTTTTTACACACTGCTTTACAGTTGGAAGGACAAAATGTAGAGAAAGACAAGGGGCAATAACATTTGTTCTGCTATTCTGTGTTTCCCAAGTCTCCTGATAAAAATGGTACCTCACTTGTGTGGGTAGACCTATTTCCCGCAACAGGAAATGCAACATGGACAGTGAAATTGCCTAGCTGTGGTCTTTGGCCTCTATCTAAGCCGGCACCTAGGGAAACCTACCAAACCTGTGCATTTATGAAAACTAGACACCTAGGGGAATCCAGGATGGGGGACATGTGGGGCTCTCACCAGTTTCTGTTACCCAGAATCCTTTGCAAACCTCAAATTTTGGCAAATAAAACACTTTTCCTTCACATTTCGGTGCTGCAAAGTTCTAGAATCTGAGAGGAGCCACAAACTTCCTTCCACCCAGCATTCCCCTAAGTCTCCCAATAAAAATGGTAGCTCACTTGTGTGGGTAGGCCTAGTGCCCGCAACAGGAAATGCCCCAAAACACCACGTGGGCACATCACATTTTCCCAAAGAAAACAAACCTGTTTTTTGCAAAGTGCCTAGCTGTGGTCTTTGAAGTTTGTGAAGACGCAAGCTGCAACTGCAAGAGAACTGGTGGCGAATATACATATATATGTATATATAGATATACATATGTTAACGCGTCCCTTTATGATAATTTATTACACATCAGGACTCGTTTCAGGCCAATGAATCTTTTGACCCAGTTGAGAGACACCTTAGGACGAGATAGCTAATCAATATGTCAATCAATACATCAATAATGTCATCAATATTTATCATAACAATACATTTCACTTTAGTCAAAATCATTAATTAATTCAAGACTCTACCATGACCTTGCAGCCATGAATAACCACACCAGTTTAGTAGAATTTTATGAGATTTATTCCCTATTCATTACAATTCTAAGAGCAGATGGGTTAATCTCAAAACCAAGAAACATAATAGCATAGTCACGATATGGCAACTTTGATAAGATTTCATTAAGGCGAGAATCACAAACATCAGAACATAACACGGCGTGAACATAAATCAATTTAGCAGAGTGTCAATAACGCATCAGTTCAACAAAGCATAGATTTAGTTGTTTGTCTATTTGCGTCAGTTTAGTGAACCCCTGCCCTAACCACTGATTTGCAGTAGCATGTTGGGCTTCATGCAAAACAATTTAGAACACCAATTTGGAAAACATCTAGCTAGGGTCTCTTTCAAAGTAAGAAGTTGGTACCTAGAAAGGAAAAGCAAACAGACAAATCACAAAATTCATTGTCATAATTACCCTCCAAAGTTTTGGTCAGCGCACAGGTTCAGTCTTCGTCTTCAGGACATCAGTCGAATAGCCATCAGTTAGAGCTCAGCTCCAGGGCAAAATGGGCACTTCCCTCATAATGAGGTAAAGTGTAAAATGGGCAAATCTAAGGACAAGGATGATTTTAAGCAAACCAATAAGTCACCAAAGAGAGTGACAAAGTTTCTGGATAAAATCAATAGCATTCCCTTACCCACCTAAATGGCTCCCCGTGTCATGGGTTTTTATCCCTTTTTCGTTGTACATTCCCCTAAAATGTCATTGGTCGTTGGTTATATCCCACTATCTTTATCCAATGGAAAAACAAATTATGTCATTAATCTTTCACCCCATATTATTTTACAGACATTTCATTGGTCCTCATGATTGACGTCTTCAGAGGTAGCACGTCCGGTATGACTTCATCCTTCTGTATTTCTTTGCACATCTTTTGGTCAGTAGCCCCATTGTCTTCACCGGTTTGAATGACCTTGTACATTACATTAATCTACACTGTTGCATTTTGTCTAATATCACTCTACAAGCAATGAAGAATTCGTGAGAACGGATCTACTATGGTTACATTCAGCTTCTAGTTTGAAGAAAACAAGGGATCCTGTCCTTTTGCGAGTCAGCACACTGCAAGATAGGAAAAATAAATTTAATATGAGAGCCAAGCAGCTAAGCTTCGGCTCATGCTAACTTAAGGCCTACAGGAATTTCAGCACAAATTCAATAACACAATGATTAATAATTAGTATAAACTTATTCAGTATAACAATTTATAAACATTTTAGTCCTTATTATTAGTCCACGTATATTTTGGCGGCCACTCCCAGTGGTCACATTTCAAGTACACTTTTAAGCAAAATTTACTATTACAGTTTCTATGCGGCATTATCGCACATTAATTCATAAACATTTCATGTTAGTATAGATTATATAAGCTACACTCTCTCATATATATATATATATATATATATATATATATGTATATATATATATATATATATATATATATATGTATATATAGATATATGTATGTATGTGTAAAGAGATCACCTTTATATGTGGGTGTGGTTTTCCTGGGGGCCAATCAGCAGCCCCAGGGGAACCACAAATGCGTTGCCAAAAAAAAAAATATATATATATATACATATATATATACATACATATATATATATATATTTATATATATTTTTTTGTTAAAAAAATGAGTTCCCCCACAGGGGGTTGCCAGTGCCCTGCCCACTGGCAACCCCCTGTCAATTTCATTTTTTTTCGAATTTTTTTACACCCCTGGGGGGGTGCAATTGGGCGCAATTGCGTACCCCAGGGGTAAACCTACCTTTCAGAAAAAAGAGCAGCCCGTTTTCTGAGGGGGCCGACCCCCCCCTCCCCCAAGTGAAATCCCTGGTGTCTGGTGGGGGTTTCCTGGCCCTCAATCGCAGCTGCGCTGCAATCGAGGACCAGGAAACCAGTTTAGGAAGGCCTTGTTTGAAAGGGGAGAATCTCCCCTTTGAAACAAGGCCTTCCCGGCCAGTTTGGGCTTGTTTTTCCCATTGGAGCAGGAAGCGGCTACCTCCTGCTCAGTTGCGAAAACAGAGAGGTATGTCAACATGCCTCGGGCATGCTGATGTCACAAAGGGGTGGGTGGTGGAGCGGGGGAAGACACGGAAGATCTTTTGTGTCTCCCAGGATTTTTTTAATTAAAAAAAATCTTACCGTGAGACGCATCAGAGGATTTTTTTACCCCCTCCCTGGTGTGACCCACACCAGGGAGGTAGTGCGGTTGTCAGCCAGTGGCCGATGCCCGCACTGAAGAGGTTAATGTATGTTTGGTATGACTGATTTATTTAACAGTAGTAGTCTAAGTTTGCCTGATGGTAAGTTTCTGTCATAACACATACAGAGAGTCAGGGAGAGAAAAAATCGAACAGACCAGAAGGAACCAACCCACACTTTCTCCCTATATTTAGAACACGTGACACAAAAGAGTATGGGGTTCACTTATAATAAGGAGCTGCACACAGGGGAAGGTTCCCTGGTACTCCTTAAACTCACTTGATGAGTAGATGGTGTTAAAGTGCTGATGATGGGGGTTGTTTCCTTTACGGACTAGGTGGTCTCACACACTATATAGTGTCATGCTTCATCATTTGACCACCTAGCCCCACCCAGGTAGGACAATGCCGCCTGGGCGGACTCAACCTCACCGTTAAAAGAACAGGATGGAGTGCATAAATATTCACTGTCTGGAAAATGTGGGATCCAGCTGAACTGGGATAACTATAAAAAACACCTAGACAGTCACCTGTGTGAAAGTACACTTTTAATAGTGGTGTCTGCTGGTGTGATTAAGAACAGGGATGGGACACCTCTGTGAGAGGAAGGACTCACTGGGTCACCTATCTAAAAATAATTGGCCAACATGTTTCTGCCCTCTACAACGAGCCAAGGAAGGTCTAGGGGCATTCTTCAGGACCTAGGATCCATCAAAGTAATGCAATGCAAGGAAAACCTGCTTCGTTCAATGGGAGTGTGGGTGGAATGGTGTAAAAAGTGATATGGGGCCTACCTGAAACAAGGAACTACTTAGTGGAGGCCTGAGGGAAACAAAAGCAAAATTAACATTTGTGAAGCACAACACTGCACAGCAAAACACACGCAAGGGTGACACAGCAAGCAAAAGTCATGCAAAGTATTCGTATATAACACATATCTGAAAGGGAAGGGAGACAATCTTAACCTATACCTAAAGGCTACTAGCCCTAGGACTCCTGGAGGGGTAGTGTCCCCTTATAGTCACACACTAAGGATAAGGGAAAAAGTAGGATAGGAAGGCAGTAAGTATAGGAATAACTATTCACAATGTAATAATAAGGTAAATGTCTGGCCTAGAGCAGCGCTCACTGGGGAGTGAGCCAGCAATAAACTATGCCAGATAGCATTAGTTATGGTCCCAAGAAAAAGAGCGTGGTCTCTACTAGAACTGTGAAATAAAGGTCTACTGTTGTAGATTTCTGTGTGAACATGAACACGCTACATTTGCCACATGGGTGGTGGCCTGCTGGAGGTGGTAGATGCCAAAGTGTTGCCTGTTTGTTTGGAGGTTTCATGGTAGGTCTTGTGTGGACCACCATATCGCAAATATTGGTGGCTCTTTTGAAGGCATGCAGCAGTTGCTGAAAGGGGAGGCCACTGGATGTTAGGATTTTCCAGTCATCTCTGATAATTTTCTGGATCTTATTAGATAGTGGGTTGAACGTGGTCACACACACTATCTGTTCCGTCTTGGGTTTGTTTTCGCGGGGTTGTAACAGCTGGTCTCTATTGTTGTTCCGTGCTCTTTTATTTGCTCTCCTGACAAGATGTGCAGGGTAATCTTTTTCTTGCAGTTTAGTAGACAGATTATTGGCATGTATTTTATAGTCTGATAGGTTCGAGCAATTCCGTCGCAAACGTAAGAATTGTCCCACGAGTTTCTAGTCACACTAGGCTGGGGACGTGCATTCAGACTAAATGATAAAGCGTACTTTTCCAAAGATGCTTCAGTACATTAGATCCTGGGGTCACAAATTCTGCTCCTTTGACTATATGCTTGGTGCAATTTATAGGTTTATAAGTGGCTATAATGGGTGAGGTATGAAATCTCATTGGGAGTGGTCTTAAAATGCTGTTTGCAGATTGTCACTTCAACTGGAGAATTGCTGCTCTTTATGATGTGTGCTTTCTATTTTGATTTATATTTTAGTTATGTTTAAGGAGGATTTTGTTTTAATGACCTTCAAAAGTTTGTAACAGCTTTATAATGAAGCACTGGAGAACTCTCTCTCCTCTTCAGTGCTTTTATTAATGTTCAAGAATTTTCAGGATTAATTTTGTGTAGCAATTATGCTTAGTGGTATATGTACTGTTCATTTTTGTGAAATAATGTTTTATGGTATATCGCTTGTCAGTCATTTGATTATCTGCTCAATTAAAAAAAGGCTCTGCAGTCACAGCGAGGCTGGTCTGCCGCTCTGTTAGTCTCTCTGCGGTTTCTGATGGTGCCCTGTGCTACTGGGACCATTCAGTTCAACCGCCCCTCAGGGAGTCAGTTGGGGCAAATCTAAGCTGTGGTGGTATAGTGGCCCCAGTGATCGCCGCTGCAGGAAAATGGCTGCTGTGGCGAATGATAGGCACCGACCAGTCTTCGGACGCCCTCTCCTGAAGAGAAGGTCTACTCCGGTGCTGTGATGCGGCCCCCGTGAGGATCGATCATTGTAAGGCAGCAGGAGGTAAAGCTGTGATTCTGCATGTAATGGAGTGTTGTGCATGGCTCTGCGCCTGTATCGAGGAGAGGAAAAGATGGCTAAACTGCCCACAACACCAGTAATCCTTCAACCAGAACGGCGTCGTACTATCTCAGGCAGCCGACACACTGACACTAATGGTGGAGTTTATATGACGGGTGGCCTAGCACACCTCGGGAGATCTAGGGATGTGTCGTCATTCTCCTTGGTGCTTGGCTTCACCCATCTTTGGATTCGTAACTTTTTTATGGGTCCTCCAATGATTGGTCTCTTAAACTGGAATTATCTCGAAATTTTCGTAGCACAGTCCTCACTTTTTCCCTATTCTTTTACAAGACAGGTTCAGTTCTCGAAGCCTACCATTACATTTAATGTCACTGTATATTTTAATAGGGCTCCTAGAAGCCCCAAGCCTCTCTGTCTTCCAAACGCGTAGGCTCCAGCAAATCAGTCAAAATATAATCAAAGTCTTGTTGGTCTAGTTTCATTGAAATCGGGATAAACCCTTTTAACCAGTGTATGCATCTCCAGTAGAAGCTGTTAATTTTGTCATCCATTTGTCCAGGCATTAGAAAGCTTAAAGAACACCCATTGGTCTTTCTCTAACTGAAGTTGATCAAAAAGCAAACATTTCTTAGCCACAAATGGTGTCCAGTCGATACGATTAAAATTCCCACTTCTGCCCAGTTAGTGATGTTCAGATAGTGCTCATCTTCCTCTCTATTTGGCCCCAAAAATATATATAAAGCAATGGTCTGTGGGACTGGCAATTTTGGTTTGCCTGATACCTTTCCTCAAGGTTTTGACATAAAATTCCACCCTCTGGAAGGGTGGCTTTTATTCCACTACCGATGCAATGACCATAAATATTTTATTTCCTACTTATGCTCCTTACGTTATGAAAGATTGTGTTTTTGTTGGATAGTAGAAGTGTTGTGAATGAAACGCGACGCACTCAGGTTGTACATATCTTCTCACAGTTTCATCTTATTTGGGAAACGCCATCAGCCAATGTCCTCTGCCTTCAGTGCGTGAGGCAAGAGTGATTATATCCATCTAAGGCGAAATAAAAGGACTATACTGTAAAACAAGCGCCTGGTACCCAGATAATGCCACATTCACTCTGTCATTAACTGCTGCTGGCATCCTCTAGTTCCAGTCCTCTCCTACATGTAATAAAGTTGATCATTGCATTTTCCGCTGCCCTTTGTTCGGCAGCAAATATGAACTAATGTATGTGGTTTTCAATAATATTAAAAAACATAGGCAAATCTACAAAACGTGATAGTAAACAGCAGGACAACTTTAAAGTTCATAAAACCAAAATGTTCACTTATCTTGCAAGAAATACATAATTTATTTTCTGGGCACCAAGTCAAAAACAGCATATCAGAAGGGATATTTTATTTGGAGCCCTGAAGTCTCTCCTTTGTTTTAATTATAAAGCACAGGATGGCTTTACAATCCCTGCGCTAGAGAACCTCATTTTTGGCTTAGGTACAGAGATAATTATTCAAGAAATACCAATTTCCTATACCAGACATTTTCTAGCAACACAGCCATTAATTCATCCCTTAATAAATCTAAGAATGAGTAGCTCAGACACCTACAAATCATCTAATGAAGTTTGCAAGCATCTGTCTTTTAGGGCTCAAAAAAGATATCGCCTGCCAGTTGTTCAAAGAAGACAGCCCAGTCTCAGATGCATGAAGCATGGATGAAGCAGATGAAAAGTGATTTCCTGTTCCATTTTCATTAGAAAATCTGCTATTTTTGTGGTAATAAATACTTTTTAAACAAGGTGTTCTTTCTTTGTAGAAATACGTTGATTCATTGTACATTGGTGATAAAGTCAACTTTGATTTACCTGTGCAGAATAGAGAATAAAGGACATTTCAACATATGGTGATGATTGTTTCATATAACACAAAGCATTTGGGAGCGTTTCGAACTGGTGGCTTTCTATTGCCATGTCCTGCATCGAGAGCCCATCTGGTTCACATCCCACAGTATTATGTTCTCAATTACACTGCGATGCTTTTTTAAACATTTTCTTTGGTGTGGGGCTAAAGCTGGAGGATTGAAATAAAAGGCACTTTTTCCGCAATGGAAGATACATCTAAATTAAAGCAGCTGAACAGCTGGCGGAAAAGTAATCTATGCTCTAATCTGTTCTGTTGCACATTATGCTACGAGGATGCCTAAGCATTTGTTGTTGACAGTGTGCCTATGCAATGGATAAAGACATGGCACAGTTTAGACAATAAGAAGCTCACATAGTTATAGCGAGAACTTTGTGCTCTGTGAGCCATATTACAAGTAATGAGGAAGCCTGTGTGGAGATTCAAGGCGGGCACCGGCGCGAATCTCTACAAAAAATCCCCGCATTTTTTAGTAAAAACCGCAGTCCATGATTTACCAGGTGGAAATCATATGGAATTTCCGCTTCCGGCGTTTACCTCTAACAGCAAGCATGTGGGTAGTGTTTTTGAGGAATCTTGTGAGGGTTTAAGGATAAAGTGGGATTGAGAGGATGGCAGAGCATCCGAGAGGATGTTGCCTGAGAAGCATTACATTCATTACTGATACCTGGGCAAAGTGGCAGTCGGGGGCTGGGGAACTGGCTGTCTTTTCCTGCACCCAAAAAATCGGAATATGGGAGCACTAGCTACCTGATAATTGTGCAGAGTGGAATTTCACACATTAATTTCATCTGCAAATTGTAATTAGGACCCTATTTAGGAGTCGATAGTATTCTGTTATGTCTTCACTTTTATACGTGGGTTTTATGCAGCCATATTTTGTTGGATCAGTTGACCCAAAGTTTTACAGGAAGACTGTGGGCTCCTTTGATGCAATCCCTTTTTTCCTTTTTAGCAATATCCACAATCAAACAAAACAACAAGTTTAATCTTGCAGATAGAGAAAACAAAAAAATCTGTCGTTCGCCCATAACAATCTACCATTAAAGTGGATTTAGCTCACAAATAGCATGTCCTCCTCTCTGTTTGCCACAATAGTAAGTTTCTTTTTTTGTTTTGCTCTTGTTTTCAATTCATTGTTGAACTTGTAATTTATTATAGTGGAAAAGCAGCATCTTCTAAGCGCCATTGTGACCATTAAGGGCCAGATGTAGCAAACATTTGCGACTCGCAAACGGGCCGATTCGCAATTTGCGACAGTGCAAAATCGGAAATAGGATGCAAAAAGCCCATTTCCGACTCGCAAAAAGCGATGGGACCCGTTTGCGAGTCGCATCCGTTGCAACCCCATTTTGCGACCCGCAAATTGCGACTCGCATTTTGCGACTCACAACCAATATGCAATTGCAAGTCGCAAATTGCGACTAGTCTCAAAAAGCCCAGTTTGCATGTCGCATTTACCACTAACTCAGAGCAGGTGGTAACCATTACCAAAGTATAAAAGGAGACCCAGAAGGCATCTGGGTTACTCAAGATGGCGGACATATACCTGATAACAGTGAGGAGGAGAGTCTACGCAGCCCAGCAGAGGAGGAGGAGGGGCCACAGACAGGAGAAGATATATAGAACCAGGCAGACCCTTTTCCAGCAAACTGAAGAGGAGATCTATGATAAATACCGCCTTAGCAGCGCAGCCATTCTAGAATTAATAGATTTACTAAAACCACAGCTAGAACACAAGACTCTGCGTGGCTGCGCCATCCCTACGCATGTGCAAGTACTATGCGCACTGCACCTCTTGGCCTCAGGGAGCTATCAGGGGGTCATTGCCGTGGCAGGTGGGGTATCCCAAAGTGCAGTGTCAAGGTTCCTCAGGGCCTTCCTAGATGCCTTAGTCACGCACAGGTCTCACTTCATATACTTACCAAGGAATGAGGCAGAAATTAACAGCACCAAGCTGGACTTTTACCGCATTGCCCACTTCCCCCATGTCATTGGATGTGTAGATGGGACACACATTCAAATATGCCCCCCTGCTAATCTGGAACATATTTTCCGCAACAGAAAGTGTACCCACTCACTCAACATACAGGTTGTTTGTGATGCCCATTACGTCATCACGGACATCGTTGCTAAGTTTCCAGGCAGTACCCATGACTCATACATTTTTAGGCATAGTGGGATACATCAACGCCTGGAACGTGGGGAATTTGGAGACGGATACCTCCTAGGTAGAGCCACAGACACTTGCAGACATACACACAGGTCACTGTGCACGACTATCTGGACTTACTAACAGTGTACTTTTGTGCCCAACAGGTGACAGTGCATTTGCTCTCAGGCCTTGGATCATGACTCCGTTTTTAACACCAAGTAATGAATCTGAGAGGCAATACAACAGTTTGCATAAGAGGACCAGGTACCTGATAGAGCGGACCTTCGGACTCCTGAAGGCAAGATTCAGATGCCTCCACCGCAGTGGAGGCGCCCTCCAATACACCCCCATTACCGCATTAAAAATTGTCGTCGCATGCGCCATCCTCCACAACATAGACACCCGACGTGGGCTACCTCTCACCCCTGCAGAGCCAGATCCTGATGAGGAAGAGCAAGAACAACCACATCGCCATCATGCGGATAGGAGTCTAGCTAATCAAGGCAGACTGAGACGGGAACACATTGCAACGCAATATTTTGGACGGTACGTGTCAACTCCCACCATACTCACCCATTAACCAAACACTCCTTTAGTTAAGTGGAAGAAAAATAACTGTTTTAATAATGTAATGAATGAACTATATACAAGATGAATTTGTCCTTGGGCAGGGAAATGCCAACCAGTCATGTGGCACATTAACGCCATGTGCCACATTTATTTCTCCGGGCTGTTCTCTAGCTTCTCCTGCCCCTCCTGCCAGCCTGGCTGGTCCCTGCTGCGTCCATGGTGCTCTGCCTCCCACTCCTTAGCACCCTACTGTCAGTAGCAGATACACTGCTCACTGTGGAGCCCTCCTCACTATCTTGGGGCGTTTCCCCGGTGGCCCTCGACATCTCCCGTGTCTCCATTAGTTCTATTATATGTGTGAGACGTCCCAGGCCCCTGGCAACATCCCCAGCAAAATGGCCCATCTCTATTTGCAGGCCAACTGTCCTCCTCGACAGGCCTGTTGTGTTGATGGCTAGCCTGCCGATCGATGTGGCCATCCTGTCCAGTCTTAGCATAATCTGGCGATCTCTGCGCCGCCCAGTCTCTGCCTGACCCAGCAGTCCGGCCGCCAGTTCCCTGATGGCAGAGGCAATGTCCCCAGTGTTCTGGCACATCAGGTCCATGCGTCTGTTGAGGTGCTGCATGCTTGCATGGTTGTGTCTTACAAAGCGGTGCAGCACCCCACTAATCCTGCCCAATATTGTGTTCTGCAGGCGCTGACCCCGCAGCAGATGTGCCTCACTGCTGGTTGGAGGAAGTATCCGGGATCCAGACGCTCTTGCCCTGCGACGCCTGCGCTGTGGTGGCTGCCCTGTGCTCCCACCTGTATCCTCCCTGGCTGTTGCTGGGGCAGCTCCTGGCGTTGTTGTTGCAGCAGGCGTTACCACTGCAGGAATGCTGCTGACTGTGCATGTGGGGGTGCTGGCGGGTCCTGGGGTGTCCTCCTGGGCCTGGGTGCTTGGGGTGTAGGAGGTGTCTTGCTGGAGACCTGTGGGACATGGGGAACACACTGTCAGTGTCTAGTATCTATTGCACAATTCCTAATAAACATTTGCCAATGAACTGCCTATTGGACTACATTTCCCATAATGCATCATTCTGGCTTTTTCTACCCTGAAATGGAGCTATTTTGGTTGTGCATGCACCTGTGTACATGGTGGGTGGGGTATGACATTGATAGGGGTACAGGCATGTCACATGGTACTCACAGGTTGATGTGCTGGGCTCTGAGGTGTCCAGGTCCCCAAATCCACACACTGCCTCCGGCTCAAAGGTTTCCTCAATCATGTCTTCAAGGGGTGTGGGTGGTGGCACAGATGATGGTCCCCCTCCAGTGCCTCTCATCTCCCGGAGCCTTTCTGCCACCCTCTCCTTGGTCCGGGAGCGGAGGTCATACCACCTCTTCCTTATGTCCTCAATTGTCCTGTGGCTCACACCCAGGGAATTAATTTTCTCTTGCATTTCCTACCAGATTTTCTTTTTGGTGGCCTCAGGAACAGTGTGGGCTGCTCTCCCAAAGAGCTCATCATGGTGCTGACAACATTCTTCGGTCAGCACCTCAAGCTCCCTCTCAGAGAATTTCATTTTCCTTTTTCGGGGGGTTCCCTCCATGGCTGCTGCTGCTTGTTCAGTGTGAAGACTGGCAGTTATAAAAGGGTGTGGTCCTGCCTCCTCCCAGGTGTATTTGTTAACTTCCTGGCTGTGATGTCATCATCATGTGCCAGGAAGTGTTTCCAGAGTGTTCTGGTGTGCTTTCTGGAGTGTTCTGCTGCACCTGCAAGCAATTTTGAGGGTACTCGCAATTTGCGACACCCACTCGCTAATTGCGAGTTCGTTTTTTGCACACTCGCAAACAGCGACCTCGCAATCTGCGGACTCGCACACAGCGTTGCGAGTCCGGCTGCGAGTCGCTAAATCGGACCGGTTATTTTCCTGGCATACCAAATTGCGAGTCGCATTTTTTATTTTTCCTACATCTGGCCCTTAGTTCTTTACTGTTCACAGGTCACAAGTGAGGCTTCCAGAAAATTGTCATTTCTTCACGTTCTAGCACGCCTGACCTTATTTGGTTAATTGACATCAATTTATAAGGGGACACATTTGTAGGTCAATTAACCTTTTGACTGTGCTTAGAATAATTCCCACCATGAGACCCTGTACCAATACAAATCAATAGCAATAACAATCAATAGCATTGACAATCATAAGAGTCAGTAATTTCCACACACCATGACCTCTCGGCCATGAATAACTACACCTTTATGTAAAAGTTAGAATGTTTATTTCCCTATATTATCAATGCTAATATCACGTAACCTAGTCTCAAAATCAAACGATAGGCAGAAAAAAACAATACTGACTGTCCAAATCTCCTAAAGAATTGCAACTTAATCAAGGCGTGGACCACTACACATTCTAAGGTTACAGTACAAATCAGTAGCAAGAATAACTGCGCAAAAGAAATGGCATACATTTAGATTAAACAAAGAAAAGACATCAACTGTTATTACAAGTAGCAATCATCATCAGTGAGTACCCTAACTAACCTTCAGATTAGAATAGCATGTTTGGACTTCATGCAAAACAATTTAGTCAACACAAATTTGGAAAAACATCTAATTATGACTCTGTCAAACATTAGCGGTTGGTACCTGGGGATGAAAGCAAATAGACATAACAATCATTAACATCGTCTTATACCTTGCCTCAGTGTGGTTTAGCAAGCTGTGACAGTCTTCGTCAATTGGACATCAGTTCTGATGCAAGGCATCAGAATTCAGCATTAAAGTTCAGGAAAGCAAAGTCTTTTCATGCAGTTTGGAACAAAAGTAATATCTAAACACTCAAAGGAATGGGGAGAATGGCCTCTCACCTCTTGGTGCAGTCTGACGAAGTTAGATTTCCTAAAACTACTTCCTACGTTGCTATTGGTAAAAAAAACTGTGCATTTACGTTTATTCCAATAAAAGTAGGACCCCAAATCTAAGAATTTACTAGTCCACTGTTCACATGTCGATGATTGGCTCCTCTTCTCCTGTTCCCGTTGAGGGCTTGTCAGGTAACAAATTTGCATCATCTTATAATCCAGTCAGTGCATTCATTGTCTGCTCCTGGGAAGGTCGTCTTTACACACAGTAAGTTATACAATGTATCTCTAGCTAGTATAGCATATTCTAGCAAGCAGTTCTTATGGGAAAGGATTTCAGCTACTAACATTTGGTCTATGCAGTGGAAAATCACAATTTAATTCTATTAAGCAGCCATTTTATAAATCACCTAGGCAATGCATCTTGACATGAGGCCGTGCAACTAGGCCCAAGATCTCGCCAAATTAAGCCCCATGATTAATAAAGCAAGTACATAATACATAACCTTTAATATGACATACTACAACATTAATCAAAACATGAGCTCAACATTTTACATTAATAAGCTGTTAATAAGTACACTTTGTGAATATTGGTGATCACTGAATTAGGCGCAATTTCAAATGCATGCATTATTTCTCTAAATTAACTCATTTTCTATGCAAATTCAACATTCAGAATACATGAATATTCATTAGTAAAAATTCAGCATTAACAATCCCTCCTCTGATGACTAAATATGTTATCACATCTACATCTTCCCACACAAATTTTCTGCTTCAGTTAAAATGTGTCATCTCTATCCTCTTAATCTTTGTTCCCTCTTTGAAGTTTCCCTAAACACGTTTTTCCTTTTCGTTAATCTCATCCTCTGATCATTTTTCATTTTCTTCAATTTAATCATGCAACACAATTTACACGTTCCCCATACTCCAATTATGCATATCACAATAATCAATATCCCTTGTATTATTTTCAATATTATCCCTTTCCCAATGTTGCTTTGACAATTTCCCACTGAAGCAAAACCTTTGCCAACTTTCTCCAAAACACCTGGTTCTTTCAATTCTTTTAAATCAGCACTTTCATTAGTCAGATTATCAAGTAAGCTTCGAATTTATTTGCTATTATCAGGAATATATGAGCAGCAATGCTTCGAATTAAGCAATTAGCAAACTCCACCAGCCTTTGCTAAAAGAATGTCTAACGCAAGGTGGTTTTGACGAGTCATAGATCTCACCGCTGCCATTTCTGTGTCCATTGCAGCCATTTATTAATCCATTAGGATCATGGCTCCCCAAAAAATTGTCAACATGTTATCCACAATAGTAGACTACCTTCAAATCTTTATAGAATTCAGAACAACTCCTACTGAAGGAATCATTGTTCCAAATAAATCTCCCACTTTACCAGAAGGAGACTCTCTTTTGTTTGAGGTGATGTAACTCAGTCATTTTCGATAATCATTTCAAGTCCTCAAGCTGGAATATCTTTGGGAAAACTATCCCCAGATAACATGTGTCATACCATCCTTTTGGAAGACGGTAATAAGCATTTGGTCCACAGATGTAATATATATCAGGAATTGCTGGATCCTGTCCATTCAACATAAATGTCCATTCACTCTGAAACAAAAACACATGTCTACATTCACTCGTTCCCACAAACAAAGTGTCAGTACTAGATTTAGGCTAATATACACAAAGCTTCCCTACATGTTGTGCATCTAAATCTAACCTCCCTCGTGTTTTTATTTCACTAAATGCATAATCATCTCTAAAAGTCCTTTTCTCTAAACCCTTTTCTAACTTCTCCTTTAATGCCTTTCTCCTGTCATCTGTCTGATTTAAGAAGCTCTTTTCTAATGGTGTAAGCATGCATGTCAGGTTATTCTTGTGAGCATATGCTCTGTCAAAAGTTAATGTAGGCTCAAAGAAACCTCTCACTAATTCTATATTGTTCTGCTGAGGTACTTAATTATGGGGACAAACGAAAACACAATGTCGTGGTTAGAATAGAAATACTGAATGTACTCCTGGTTATCGAATCTTTTTAGTAACAGACTACAACTCCTCCCATAAGTGAGGGGCAAACTATGATAAGTAACTCCTTCTTCGACTGATGAAGGAATCTCCGTGCATACATAACAATTTCTCACATCCATCGTCTCAACATACTCACTCAATAAGCGATAGAAAACACTAGAAGAAAGTTCTCCTTGTGCATTGGCTACGTGCAGATACTTCTCATTTAACCTGAACTTCTCTATTTCTGTTATCATGGTAGTTGTCTCTAAAGCTGAAGTATGGTTGGCTTTATTCTTGTCAAGAACAGTCATTCCCACAATCAATATCAAGCACAACACCATGCACACAATCGCCAAACCAATCCTTATGTATTTACAGCACCTATTCTTCCTAACCTGCTGGGTAAGGTTACTCATGATCTGTAAAGGATCAGAAAGAAGAAGAGAAAAAAATAGTAAATATGCAGCAAAAATCAAAAACAAACTTTTTCAATCTTCTTTCAGTGATTAGTTATAGCTTTCACTTTCACTTCCAGGATCCTTCGTCAAAATCAGTTTAGCAGCTTGTCACATCAAGTTATCTTGTCAAATCAGGTTTTCAAAAAATATTTTCCAGTTACTTTCAACAATCTCTTTTCTTTGTACCTTTCTCAATTTATAGTTTCAACAGTTCAGTTCATTGATTTAATTCAAGTGCCAAAATATGAAACCTGGAATGTCTTGATCAAAACAAAAAGAAAACAATTCTCTTTGCCATTCACTTGTTGTTGCATACGCCCATTCAGGACCAGCGTACCTTTGAATTGCTATGTTCTTTCTTTTTAACTTTCCATCTCCATTCAATTTTCCTTCACTCGGGTCTTCTCTTCTTGTCATATCTACTTCCTCCTCAATAGTCATCACTGCAACTACTTCCTTTCTCTTTGCTAGTGACTCCGCCACTTATCTCCCTTCAGTGGACCCTTGGTTAATGCTCTTTTCAGTGTTGAACTTGAAACTTCTTCTTGCTCTGCAGGATTTTCTCTTGACGGACCTGCGACTAGTTCAGGAGGAGTCAGACCACGTTGGCTTTGATCCACCTCAACTCTTTCCCCCTTGGGGTCTAGTGTTTGCTCTGTTTGCCTCTGAAAATCATCTACTTCTGGTAGAGCCCTCCTCTGACTAGACTCTCCTGCCGCCTCAACTGAGATTGACTCACAGTCGATCCTGTCCTGTAGGTCTTCTCTTTCGTCTCTCACAGGAGTGACTGAACCGTTCTCAATATGCTCAGATCCAGTTTCAGTTCCTCTTTCTTCTCTTTCCAGCTCTGAAGTTGGTCTGATCGTTGTTGGTACTCTCAAAAACCCCTCTTAAGTGTCCAGAGGACATGCCACTTTTCTCATATGGCTTGGGTGGATCCAGTTTGGAACTCCAACGCGCTTCACAGCTGTGGTAGTGATCAGATCTACCTGGAAAGGGACTTTCCACTGAGGCTCCAAATACGTCTTCCTCAGGTGTTTTTTTTATAACAACCCGGTCACCAGCTCTCAGGTTGTGTCCTTGATCTCCAGGCGGTTACAGTGTGGTAGCTTCCACCCGATGAGAGAAAGAGCGAACCACATCAGCCAGACCATTGCAGTAGTCCAACACCATATCACCTGTTATGTTCACAAGAGCATTTGCAGGAACCGCTGGCAACCTCATTGCTCTGCCCATGAGGATCTCATGTGGTGACAATCCTGTCTTCCTGTCAAGTGTGTTTCTCATTGTCATCAGAACTAAAGGTAGTGCGTCGGGCCATTTCAGATTCATGGACACACACATTTTGCTATTCTTGATTTCAAGGTACCACTCATCTGTTCCACAAGTCCTGATGCTTCAGGGCAGTAACTACAATGCAACTTCTGCTCAATGTTTAAGGCTGCACATAGTAATTTAACTACTTCATTGTTGAAGTGACTTCCTCTATCTGATTCTAAAGAGATCGGAAACCCAAAACGTGGTATGAGTTCCCTAAGCAGTAATTTTGCTACTGTGAGGCTGTCATTTCTTTGTGTAGGGTAAGCTTTGATCCAATGACTAAGGATGCAGACAATCACCAAGACATATCTCAATTCTCCACACACAGGCATCTCAATAAAATCCATCTGCATTCTGCTGAACTGACCTCGAGCTCTTCCAATGTGGCTCAAATTTTCCACTGTCCCTTTTGCCACATTCAATTGTTGACAAATGACGCAACAATGGCACACTGCTTCAGCAACTTGTCTAAACTTCGGATTGAACCAATTCCGTTTGAACAGTCGAATCATCGCACCCCTCTCAACATGCACTTGACCATGATAATATCTAGCCATTTGAGTCAACAAACTGTTCGATAAAACCAATTGACCCTCTTCTGAAACCCATAGTTCATCCTGTCGCTGTACACATTTCAATTCACCCCATGACCGTTTTTCCTCCCTGTCATCATTATTTTGCAATGTTCTTAGTTCTTACAATGTATCTAAAACATGTAATGCATAACTTGGACATGTCTCATCTTCTTCGGGTAACAATTCCCACTTATCCTTGAATGATATACAGTTCAATGCACAAAACCTTGCGACTTGATCTGCATATCTATTTCCCATTGACAGAAAATCTTGCGATTTCAGATGTGCACTGATTTTCACCACAGCAATCTTTTCCCGCATTTGGATAGCTTGAAATTGTCTCACCATTTCTTACTGGTGAACCAGAAGAGGTCAGGAAACCTCGCTTAGACCGTAACTGGCCAAAATCATGCACTATTCCAAATCCATACTGGCTATCTGTATAAATGGTAACTTAAAGCTGATATGAAACATGGCATACTCTAGTAAGGGCTGCCAGTTCTGCTACCTGTGCAGAATATACTCCTCGAAGACAGGACGCTTCAAGTATACCAGAAATTCTGCACACAGCATATCCTGCTCTTAGTATTCCTATATTGTCCCTTAGACAGGAACTATCAACAAAGATAATTTGGTCATTTTCTTCTAATCGGGTGTCTCTAATATCAGGTCTTGGTTGTGTGCATAGATCAGTTACTTCAAGACAATCATGCTCAATATCTTCCAATTTTTCAATTTCAACATTTTCATTTGGAAGTAATGTTGCCGGGTTAAGCACTGTAGATATTTTCAATGACACATTAGGTGACCCCAAGTTGCTCGTTTTGTAGCGAGTCAATCAGGCACCTGTCAAGTATTGTGTCTTGATCCTTGTAAGTAAAACTTCAATGGAGTGAGGGACCATAATAGTTAGAGGATGTGAAATTACAATGCCTTCACAATGTGGGAGGCTCTGTCCAACTGCTGCAACTGAACACAAAGAGCCTAGTAAAACTGCTGCAACTGGGTCCAAAGTAGCTGAAAAATATGCTACTGGGCGGATTACACCTCCATGGACCTGAGTCAAGACAGACAAAGAACATGCATCACGCTCATGACAAAACAACGTGAAGGGCTTGGTCTAACACTAAGGGATCAGTGACTTCTTTGTGGGTCAGCTTCTGCAATGGCTTGGAAATGGCTGAAAAGCTGGGAATTCATTGGTGACAGTCACCTACTATTCCCAAAAAAATCTTGACATCTCTATGTGTTGCTGGGGGACTCATGAGCAATATGGCTCTGACCCTTTCTCTGGATATTTTCCTTATTCCCTTCTTAATCTGGTGACCCAAATACTTAATTTCTTTCTGACAGTATTGCAGTTTAAGTGGAGACACTTTATGACCATTCTTTCCAAATGGTTCACTAAGGCAATCATTTCATACTTGCACTCTTCCTTCGTTTTGGATGCAATCAACAAATCATCAATGTACTGTACCAATGTCGATTGGAAAGGCATTTCCAATGACTCCAGGTTATTTTTCAAGATCTGATTGAATATGGAAGATGACTCTAAAAACCCTTGAGGAATTCTACACCAACAATAAAATCGATCTAAAAATTTGAAACAGAAGAGAAATTGACTACCCTCATGAAGAGGCACAGAAAAGAAGGTTTGTGACAAGTTTATGATGGTGAACCATTCAGCATCACATGGAATCTGAAACAAAATCACGAGTGGATTTGGTAGTATTGGACAACATTTGATCACAATGTCACTTATTTCTCTCAGATCCTGAACAATTCGAAATTTCCCACAGGGCTTTTTCAATCCCATTATCGGTGAACTGCATGGACTGCTCAACACTTCTTTAAAGACCCCTTGGTTTACAAATTCTGCAATTAGGGAATGATGTACTTTGGCATGTGGTACTGGGCAATCGGGGGGGAAATTGCGTTCGGCTTTACCAGAGCTTTAACTGGCTCAACTCCCTTTATCAGGCCCCTGTCTTACCCTGTCAAACCCCACACTCTGTCTTTTACTGTTCCTAACATGTCAGAAGGAAGATCCTTTACTATAAATACTGGAAAGAAACTAATCAAAGGGTACTCCTCATTTATTATTTCACACTCTGGATCTGGGTCATCCTCATCATCACTGTTCATTTGTATCTCGATTCCATCATTCGAGTAAGTAATCAAGCATCTTGTTTTACACAGCAGTCTCTTCCCAATAGGGATACTGGACTTGAACCACAGACTACGCATTTATGAAATCCTTTAAAATTGCCAATTTTCACCTGAACCAGTTCTGTGAAGGAAGTGGTCAAATATTGATTCGTTAATCCTACAATCTGGACTGTTTTTCCTGAAAGTGGCAGGTTTGGGTCTTCTGCAGTCCTCACTGTAGAGCATGTAGCTCCTGTGTCAACCAAGAAGGAAACTTTATGACCCATTACTTTTCCCTTCACATATGGACCTTTCTGATCTACTTCCAAGGAGGCTGCAAGCACACATTCCTCTTCATCTGAAAGTTCGCTCACTCAATCATAGTTTATTCTATTCTCACTGTGTAACGGGAATTGGTGTACTGTTTTATTACTCTGGTTAAGTCTTTTACCTGTGACCTGTTGAGGAAGTATCACCTGCTGCTGTTCCATTGGAGATTGAGGTATTTGGATTTGCTGTCTAAGTACCATTTGAACCTGCTGTTGCATGGGCTGTGACTGTGCCATGTGCACATGTGGCATTTGCACCTGCTGCATAGGTTAAACATTTTGCATCTGATTCACACTGCTATGAAAATTTGGATTATGACCTCTCATGCTGGGTCCTCTCATATTTTGGAACAAATTGATGTCACTTGTTTGTTTAACAACACCTTCCTGTACTGTCATCGGACACTCTCGCTTCCAATGTCCGACCGCTCTGCAAGCATGACAAGGCAACAATATCTTCATTCCCTGTACATCATTCTGAAGCACTACAGTATCCAAATCGGGACTACGGTTTCCATTTCCATTTCCTCCGCAACCTCTACCTCTCACCTGATTGTGAAATACCACATTTCCCTGCTGTTGCTGCTGTTGTGGAAAATGTCCCTGCATCCCTGTCTGTGCCGCTCTAATCTGCATCACCATCGCCTTTTCTTTCAGCTTTCTCTGCTTCAACTCAATCTCATCACTACAGTAGTTTTCATACTACAACACCTCATCAATTGGCTTTGCTTGCCAGCAAATCAAATTATTTTCAATCATCTGGATAATTTCAGGTCTCAGTCCTTTCACAAACCTAAACACAAAATTAATCATGTCTTTCGGCTCAATTGTCTCTGTACCACTGTAATGCTTAAACTCCTGCAACAATCTCTCATAATACGGATGTATTGACTCTTTCACTTCCTGAGCTGCACTGTCTATTATCTGCCAATCAATGTTTCTCATTTTCAAAACTTCTATCACTTTATAGTAGTATTTCATTACCTCGAGAGATGGTGCACCGGTAATCGGATTTCTCTCCGGTTCTTTTGTCGGCCAATCTATATTCTTCCTGCACTCCATCCATAAATCAGCTAGGACTACTATCTCTAATAGAGTGTTCAAGTCTTCCCACAGGCATTTCGCAAGTTTTACGAGCCTGTCTGTCTGCTGGTACCTTTCTACTGGTTTCTCTCTCAACCTGGGATAGTCATTTGTAAAGAATAGAATGTCACTTCTGCTCCAAGGGACATGGACAAAATTCCCTCCTGGAATCTCTCTCATTGGTAAAATGTTTACCAGATCCTCACCCTGCTGCACATTCACAGTAAGATTTGCAGAATCACTTTTCCTTTTACCTCTCTTCTTTACCCACCTGCCTTCTGACTTGTCTAATCTCCCCATGTCTGGACACTCTGGAGTAACTCCCTAAGGTGTGCCTTCATTCCTGCAGATCTCATGTATTTAAAATAATTTCTGTCTAAATCTAACCTGTAAAGCCTCTTCAAATGTTTTGTTTTTTCTATTCCCATTCTGTATTTCTCTGCCAAATCTGCTAGCTTTTGATGCACAATGCTCGCTCCCCTTGTAATTTTCAAGCACAAGTATCTCAATCCTGCTTCGGTGTAAGATTCGAGTCTGTTCACCCCCATAGTTCTTTCAATGCGCTTACCTGCTTCTATTCCCAGTCTTGTATAGTTCAAGTACTCCTCTCCCCTAGGAGCGCTCTGCGGGGTATTCAGCTTGTCTAACCATTGAGTCAATTGTTGGGACATCAAACCTTGCAACAAAATGTTGTGAGGCTAAGCATTAGGCAACAGTTGCACAACTAGATTTGGAGAATGCGGTGTCATTAATTTCAGGCTATGACTGACGTTTGACCCTGTTCCAGTATTCGGAGGAACTCTGAACAGACTAAGGTCTAGCAATGATCTTGTTCCGTCAAAGGTCTGTCCCACAGGAGAGACTAATTGAGTATTCACACCGAGCCGTCCTCTCATTGAATCCTGACTCAGGACTCCCACTTGGACGGTCCACTTGTACTGTTATTCTCCTGGGCAAACAAAGGTACAATTGGGCCAATGGTGACAGGTACAGATACAGCATCTGGGCTTGGTGTGATATTCGGGTTCTGTGGGTGTATAATTCCCATATTATGACTCATCGATACGGACATGTCTGGCTGATTCCCTGTTACAGGAGTGTACTTTGGCATTGTTTGTCGCTGCACTTGAGGCAATAAGAGTGGAGTTGGTTCTGTTTGAACCAATGTCAGTTTCAGGAAAACCTGTCCTGTTGGCACTATTAGGTTTGTGCAGTTTCCACAATGGGTACATCAGGGTAAATTCCCTGGACATTCAGCTGTGGCATCTGATTGTGTGATATCAGTGTAGTAGGCAGATTAAGACTGCTCTGCATTGGGCTCTGTGTCATGCTAGGATTCATCTGCACTGGACTCGTCGTCACGTTAACCGGTGTCAGGGCTGAAGGGTTTACACTGGTGTTCTGACTGCTCTCTTGTGCTGGATATGGTGGGGGGCGATTTGTCAATAATTGTAAAATAAATTCATCATCATCTGACATTTCCTCAAGTGTTAACGATCTCCTAGACTCCTTTGATCTCCGCTCCCTACTCTTGGACGGGCTTCTGTTTTGTCTTTCTGGTAGCTTTCCTTCCTTCTCTCTTACTCCCTTAAGTAATTGCAGGAAACAATCTAATCCCCTGTAAAGTCTTGGTTCTCCAGACTTTCTCATTGCTTGCCTTTCTCATCCTCCTCTCAAGCTTCTGTTGCTGTTGCTGTCAGGCCACTAATTCCCAGATTGCTAATGCCTCAAACTGTGCTGTCTCTGAGGGGATTTCAAGTCAGAGATCACCCTCCTCAGAATCTCTAAGCACCTAAAATTAAGTGTTCCTTGGGCAGGAAATGCTAAACTCCCATCTTTCTCTGTCACTTTGCACCATTGTTTCAGCCAAAGACATGGCACAGCACGCTTTTCTTCGATTACAATGTGAGCTGGTGTACCTTCTCACGGTATATCCCACATACATGTTGTGATGTATTTATCTCCTCATAAGGCACTCTTTAAAGCTTTGAAAATTTTAATTTCTGCAACATTTGTATTATTCTAAATCAAATCAGGAACTGTGTTTTAATCCCAGAATCCTCTTTACCAACCTTCTCAACCAATTGCGCTTCACTGTTGTCTGCCAATCCGTGCGCGACCCTTCTCACTAACCAACCGACCCCAACGCAGCTCCAATGATGTCACACTCACACGTACTGCGGGTGAAAAAGTCTTGCGGCTTGTCCTCTTAATCTCAGACTCACATGAAACGAATGCAAAATTATTGCGAGAAATAAACAAAATCAATGCCCAATTTTCAGTTTACTACAGGTAGGGTAACACAATTGCTTCAGAAAAGTTATGGATTTTTCACTGACGGCGTTTCACTCTAGCAGCTTCTTTCTCAGTTTCCCTGATTCGCAAGCAAAATTCGACCCGCAAATTTCACTCTCAACTGATCAGTGGGTCTGTCCGGGTGCACACAGGACTCGCCAGATCTCAGTCCAAAAATTATTTCGCTCACTTTGACTCACTCTCTGACTTGTCAACCACGCCTAATTGACTTATTAAAACCAGACAAATCACAACAAAAACCAAGGCCCTCATTATGACCCTGGCGGATGGCGGTATTTTGCAGAAAAGTACTGCCAACAGGCTGGCGGTACCTTTCCCCAAAATATGACGTTGGCGGTTTGGCTTCAGCCAAACCGCCAATGTACCACTCCAACCACCATGGCGGTAACAGCCGCCGGGCTGGAGACTTCAGTCTCCAGACAGGCGGCCGTCACTGTCCCACCCGCAGGAATATGACCCCACCTACCGCCATGGATTCCGTGGCTTCAGTATCGCCATGAAAACCATGGTGGTAGGCACCATTAGTGACAGGGAATTCCTTCACTGTCACTGATAGGGGTCTTCCCTCCCCCCTCCCCAGTGTCCTCCCCCATTTTCCCCCTCCGGAACCCCTGACATACACGCACTTGTACGCACCATCATACACACCCATGCACACACTCATACCCACATTCATCCATGCAGGCATAAATCCATTCACATACACATCCACACACACTTACATTCATACAAGCACCCAAGCATTCACACAACACAACATACACGCACACTCACATCTACACATGCCCACACATACCACACGCAACGCACACCCACATTCACACACACACATAAACGTACAACCACACACCCCCACACACGCCACCCCCCATCCTCCTCCCCTGTCGGAGCACCTGACTTACCTGATTTCAGGGGGTCCTCCAGCAGGAGATGAGATGGGGTGCTGCTGCCAGCAGCAGCGTCCGCCAACAGAACACCGCCAGGCCATATCATGGGTCATGATACGGTCTGCGGTGGTCTACTGGCGTGGCGCTGCTGTTGGCAGCAGTGCCACCTTAATGCCGTCCGGTGGCACTCGCTGTGGCCATGGCCGTCACCGCAATTCCGCCATCCTTCTGGTGGAATTCCGGCTACGGTCATAATATGGTCGTCGGCTGGTAGCCACTGCGACAGTGTTTTGGCAGCCGCCGACGTGGAGGTAGGCGGTTTTTACCGCCAATGTCATAATGAGGGCCCAAGCATCTCATACACTTTTCAATATACTCCAGAGACTTAGAGCTACCCCGTGAAGTCCATATACCAACAACCACATGGACAATTTTTTAGCACAAAGCACCACACAAGTGAAGTTTGATGACTTCCCTACTCTCACACCTCAGAGTACGCACACTCCTTCTACAGCTTCATTTGGAGTATGCAAATTCCCTAAAACTCTCACAGACATCACAATTCACCTGCAATTTGCATAAGCTGTGCAAGCGCAAAACCTACTTCATTCACACTGTCACTAGAATCCCGGGAACAACCTCAAACAATCATTGGCAAGCTCCAAGGTTCTGGGAAATTCATTCACATTTTCTCTTCACTTTGTATCATCGTATCTGAAAAATCCAAACTTTCACCAATTCCTATTACCAAATCTGGGTATTACTTTGCTCTTTGTAGGAGACTAACCATTACCCCACTACCATCTCTGGGAAAACCTACTATTTCTTGCTTACCGTCTCTGGGGCCAAATGCTCTTCTACCAATCTCTGAATTTTATGATGGGCTCCTAAAGAGGAAACCCGTGTACTGGGCCTTTATGATGGGCTTTTAAGGAGACTAACCGTCATACTCTGCTACCATCTCTGCTAGTGCATCTGACATTATTTTTTTTATTGCCATTAATTTGTAAGGGGACGCGTTTGTAGGTCGATGATCCTTTTGACTGTGCTTATAGTAATTCCCAACAGGAGACCCTGTACCAATACAAATCAATAGCAATAACAATCAATAGCATCGACAATCATAAGACTCATTAATTTCCACATACCATGGCTCTCGGCCATGAATAACCACACCTTTATGTAAAAGTTAGAATGTGTATTTCTCTAGATTAACAATGCTACTATCACATAAGTTAGTCTCAAAATAAAACAATAGGCATACAAAAACAATAGAGGCTGCCCAAATCTCCTAAAGAATCGCAATTAAATCAAGGCTTGGACTAATACACATTCTAAGGTCACAGTACTAATCAGTAGCAAGAATAACTGCGCAAAAGAAATTGCATACATTTAGATTCAGCAAAGAAAAGACATCAACTTGAACTTCATGCAAAATAATTTAGTCAACACAAATTTGGAAAACATTTAATTATGTCTCTCTCAAACATTAGCGGTTCATACATAGGGACGAAAGCAAATAGACATGACAATCATTTACATCGTATTATACCTTGCCTCAGTATGGTTTAGCAAGCTGTGACAGTCTTCTTCAATTGGACATCAGTTCCGTCAGCAAGGCATCAAAATTCAGCATTAACCCCTTCGCTGCCAAGCCTTTTCCCCTCTCAGTTTCCAAGCCTTTTTTTGGCTGTTTGGGGCAGTTCATGTTTAGGCCCTCATAACCTTTTGTCCACATAAGCTACCCACGCCAAATGCGTGTCCTTTTTTTCCAACATCCCAGGGATTCTAGAGGTACCAAGACTTTGTGGGTTCCCCTGAAGGAGACCAAGAAATTAGCCAAAACCCAGCAAAATGTTTTTTTTTAAAAAAAGAATGGGAAGAAATGGCTCTAGGAGAAGGTTTGTGGTTTTTTCCCTGAAAGTGGCATCAACAAAGGGTTTGCAGTGCTAAAATCACCATCTTCGCAGCTTTTAGGAACAGGCAGACTTGAATCAGAAAAACAAATTTTTCAACACAATTTTGGCATTTTAATGGGACATACCCCATTTTTACTATTTTTTGCTGGATCCCAGAAAGCTTAACATTTCTGAAAAGTAGGAAAAATTCTAAATTCAGCAAGGGGTAATTTGTATAGATCCTACAAGGATTTCCTACAGAAAATAACAGCTGAAATTGTAAAAAAATTGAAATTGAGGTAAAAAACAGCCATTTTTCGACACGTTTTCCTCTGTAACTTTTTCCTGCAATGTCAGATTTTTTAAAAGCAATATGCTGTTACGTCTGCTGGACTCTTCTGGTTGTGGGGATATATAGGACTTGTAGGTTCATCAAGAACCCTAGGTACCCAGAGCCAGTAAATGAGCTGCACCTTGCAATGGGCTTAAATTCTATACCGGGTATACAGCAATTCATTTGCAGAAATATAAAGAATGAAAAGTAGGTACCAAGAAAACCTTTGCATTTCCAAATCGGGCACAAGATAAGGTGTGGAGAAGCAGTGGTTATTTGCACATCTCTGAATTCCGGGTGCCCATACCAGCATGTGAATTACATGGCATTTCTCAAATCTACGTCTTTTTCACACACTGTCTTACATTTGGAAGGAAGAAATGTAGAGAAAGACAGGGGGCAATAACACTTGTTTTGCTATTCTGTGTTCTCTCAAGTCTCCTGATAAAAATGGTACCTCACTTGCATGGGTAGGCCTAATGCTCGCGACAGGAAATGCAAAATGGACACATCACATTTTTACATTGAAATCTGACGTGTTTTTTGCAAAGTGGCTAGTTGTAGATTTTGGTATCTAGCTCAGCTGGCACCTAGGGCAACCTACCAAACCTGCACATTTTTTAAAACTAGATGGGGTGACTTGTGGGGCTCTCAACAGGTTCTGTTACCCAGAATCCTTTACAAACCTAAAGATTTGGCCAAAAACAATTTCGATGACATAAAGTTCTGGAATCTGAGAGGAGTCACAAATTTCATTCCACCTTGCGTTCCTCTAATTCTTCCGATAAAAATGGTACCTCACTTGTGTGGGTAGGCCTAGCGCCCGCGACAGGAAATGCCCCAAAACACAACATGGACACATCACATTTTCCCAAAGAAAACAGACTTGTTTTTTTCAAAGTGCCTAGCTGTGGATTTCGGCCCCTAGCTCAGCCGGCACCTAGGAAAACCTACCAAACCTGTGCTTTTTTAAAACTAGACATCTAGGGGAATCCAAGCTGGGGTGACTTGTGGGGCTCTCACCAGGTTCTGTTACCCAGAATCCTTTGTAAACTTCATAATTTGGCACAGAAAACACCTTTTCCTCACATTTTGGTGACAGAAAGTTCTGGAACCTGAGAGGAGCCACAAATTTCCTTCCACTCAGCGTTCCCCCAAAGTATCACGATAAAAATGGCACGTCACTTGTGTGGGTAGGCCTAGTGCCCCAAAACACTATCTGGACACATCAAAATGATCAAATACAAAACTACCTGTTTTTGCGGGGCTCAGTAGCCATCTAGGGAAACCTACCAAACCCAGACATGGCTGAAAACTAGACACCAGAGGGAGTCCAGGGAGGTGCGACTTGCGTGGATCCCTCAATGTTTTCTTACCCAGAATCCTCTGCAAACCTCATATTTAGCTACAAAATCAAATTTTTCCCACATTTCTGTGTGGAATCACTGCACCAGAACAAATTTCCTACCACCCAACGTTCCCCTCAGCCTCCCTGTAAAACTGATACCTCACTTGTGCAGGTGGGCCAAGTGCCTGTGAAAGGGAAGAGCCAAAATCATGTCGAAATTGAGGGGGAACCAAAGCGGGTCCAAAAGGGCAGTTTAAAAAAAACATTTTTAGCTGACAAGTGCACCAGAATTGTGATCGGCATAGATGAGACAATGCTGGGTGGTAGGAATTTTGTGGATTCCTACAGATTCTGGAAGGTTCCATCACAAACATGTTGGAAAAATATGTGATTTCCCGCAAAGTTGGAGGTTTGCAGGGCATTGTGGGTAAAAAAATGGTGAGGGGTGCATGTGAAACACACCACCCTCGAATCATCCAGATGTTTAACTTTCAGATGTGTCTAGGTCTTGTGGATTTTTGTACATGGCAGCGTCCCAAAGTCCAAAAAGTGCTGCCCTCACCATTCCAAGTGGGACGATTTTGAGAGTTAGCCAAGCTCTCATGGCCCAAATGCAAAACCAAAACCCAAAATAATCAAATGTCCTGTTGCTTGCTATGGGATAAGATGTTTTAGTGTGTGGGGAGAGAGCTTAAAGACTGTTATCCCCGTCAGTTGGGGTGGGGGTATAACCATGCACATACTGGTTGGTAGCCACCACAACACTATTATTTTTTTTATTCCCTGGCATCTAGTAGACTTTCTAACCCCCCCGGGTGTGGATCGGGGGTAATTGCCCCATCTGCCCATTGGTGGGCAGAACAATTTTAGCCCCATTTATTTGGGGTGGGGGTATGGCCATACCCCCACCCCCTTATTTTGACAAAAAAAATCTTCCCTGGTCTCTGGTGGACTTTCTGCCCCACTTGAAGGCAGATGGGCCTTCCAAAAATAGGCTGATCTGCCCCCAAGGAGGGCAGATATGGCCAACAGTATTGTGCCCCCATGCAGAGTGACCCTTGCCCAAGGGGCTGCCCCCCAAACAAAATACACCCATACGCACACACCAATCCCTGGTGCCTAAGTGTTTTCTGTCCCTCTCACGGGCCAGATTGGCCTTATAGAAATAGGCCGATCTGCCCCCAAGGGGAGCTGAAATGGCCTAAAATAAATTTGCCCCTCCAGTGGTGCGACCCTTGCCGAAGGGGTCACTCCCCTTGTGTGAAATTGGCGCAAAAAAATTATTCCTAGTGGTTTGATCAGCCTAATAAAAATAGGCTGATCTGCCCCCAAGGGAGGGAAAAATGGCCTAAAATAAATTTGCCCCCCAGGGAACGACCCTTGCCTAAGGTGTTGCTCCCCTTGTGTAAAATGAATGCAAAAAAATAAAAATCCCTGGTGTCTAGTGCTTTCTGTCCCCCTTGGGGGCAGATTGGTCTAATAAAAAATAGGCCGATCTGCCCCCAAGGGGGGCAGAAATTGGCTAAAAGTAATTTTGCCCCACGGGGAGTGACCCTTGCCTAAGGGGTCGCTCCCCAAATATAAAAAAAAATAAACAAAAAAAAAATATCCCTGGTGTGTAGGGGGTTTCTCCCCTCAGAGGGGGCAGAAATGGCCTAAAAATTATTTGGCCCCTTGGGGAGCGGCCCGTGCCCAACGGGCCGCTCCCCTCATGTCAATTACTTGTAAAAAAAAAAAAGAAGAAAACTCCCTGGTGTTGCGATCGGGCAGCATAAATGCTGAGAAAGACATCAAAGAAAAGGAAAGGTCTTTCCTTTGATGCCTTTCTCATCCCCTCGAAGTGATCGGAGGTAACATGCAAAAGCATTTCTCCTCCGATCAGTTTCCAAGCATGAAGGGGCAGGCCTCTGATGAGGTCAGTGTGCAATCACGCGCTGACGTCATCAGACACCACGGAGGGGCAGGGGTGGAAGGGGAAGCGATTACCCTTCCAGCCCTGCAGTGGGGGCGCTGAGGCGAGGCTCATGGAGGGAGCGCTAGCGCTCACCCCAGGAGCCGGTCCCAGGACAGAACGGTTACATCCTTGGTGCCTCAGCGCCGCAGCCAAGGATGTAACTGTTACATCCTTGGCTGTGAAGGAGTTAAGGTTCAGGAAAGCAAAGTCTCTTCATGCAGTTCAGAACAAAAGTAATATCTAAACTCTCAAAGGAATGGGGAATGTCCTCTCCCCACTCGGTGCAGTCTGGCTAAGTTAGATTTCCTAAAAGTACTTTCAATGTTGCTATAGGTCAAAGAATCATACATTTACGTTTAGTCCAATGAAAGTAGGACCCCAAATATAAGAATTTACTAGTCCACTGTTCACATGTCGATGATTGGCTCCTCTTCTCCTGTTTCTGTCATTGGGCTTGTGAGGTAACAAACTTATATCAGCTTTTACTCCTTTCAGGGAGTTCATTGTCTGCTCCTGGGAAGGTTTTCTTTACACACACTAAGTTATACAATGTATCCCTAGCTAGTACTGCATATTCTAGCAAGCAGTTCTCATGGGAAAGAATTTCAGCTATTAGCATTTGGTCCATGCAGTGGAAAATCACAATTTAATTCTATTAAGCAGCCATTTTATAAATCGCCTAAGGAATGCATCTTGACATGAGGCCGTGCAACTAGGCCCAAGTCTTTGCCAAATTAAGGCCCATGATTAATAAAACAAGTACAAAATACATAACCTTTTATATGACAAACTACTACATTAATCCAAACATGAGCTCAACATATTTCTCTACGTTAACTCATTTTCTATACAAATTCAACATTCAGAATACATGAATATTCCTTAGTAAAAATTCAGCATTAACACAGGTATACTTCACTTCCTTTTTTAGATATAATTCCCTATAATTACCAATGTGACGCACCATTGCTGCAATGCATGTTAGTATTCTCTAGGGTATGGAATAGGCATGAAATCAGTCAAAAGAAGTTCTTTTTCTTTGATGTGGTAATGACTCTCAGAAGGGATGGCAGGATAAGGTTCAGGCATGAGTGTGTCGCCAGACAAACATCCTAGAAAAATTTAAGACAGGAATTCCTATAAAGGCTTTGGGAAAAAAACATAGAAGTTAGAAGATGAATCTATGGCTCTGAGTTGGCAAGTCAATTTTTTTATAAAGAAATGCTTATTCAATCCTCTCCCAGTAGAATTTTAAAGGCAATCAACTACGATAGATTCTGAACTTGATGTCTTCATAAGCATCACATGAGGCAGTTCTCGTAGGGAATAATTCATCAAAGAATGGAGCACTTAGAAGAGAGCATTTGCATCGTTAAATAAGTCACGCCTTTCTCTGAAAACATTTTCCCCAGTTGACAGGTTTGACATTTTGGTCCCATTTTCAACATTTTCAATGTGACTAATGCACCACCAGAAGCTCCTTCTTAAGCAGTAAAGAATAATTATAAATTGTGTGGTACCCACAAAGAGTCAGAAGTGGCAGAGAATACCATGTGGTTGTACCTAACACATGTAGTAAATTTGCCTTAACCACATAGTGGCCCGTATTTATACGCAGTTTAGCGTCAAAAGGTTTAGCGCCGGCTAACGCCATTCTGAAGCACCATGCGGGCGCCGTATTTATTGAATGCCGTTAGCCAGCGCTAGCAGACCGGCGCTGCCTGGTGTGCGTGGAAAAAAAACACGTACACCAGGCAGCGTGGGCGTAGGGAAAAATGGCGTTAGGGCGTCTTAAAATGGTGCAAGTCAGGTTGACGCAAAAAAATCGCCTCCACCCGATTTGCGCCATTTTTAACGACGCCCAGACGCCATTTACATGACTCCTGTCTTAGTAAAGACAGGAGTCATGCCCCCTGTCATGCCCTCTGTCCCCTGGGCATGGTCATTGGGCATTGTGGCATGTAGGGGGGCACAAATCAGGCCCCCCTATGCCAAAAAAAATATATAAAAAAAATATATATATATACTTACCTGAACTTACCTGAATGTCCCTGGGATGGGTCCCTCCATCCTTGGGTGTCCTCCTGGGGTGGGCAAGGGTGGCAGGGGGGGTCCCTGGGGGCATGGGAGGGCAGCTGTGGGCTCATTTTGAGCCCACAGGTCCCTTAACGCCTGCCCTGACCCAGGCGTTAAAAAGAGGCGCAAATGCGGGGTTTTTTTGCCCCGCCCACTCCCGGGCGTGATTTTTGCCCTGGAGTATAAATACGACGCATTTGCGTCGCAGTCATTTTTTTAGACGGGAACGCCTACCTTGCATCTCATTAACGCAAGGAAGGCGTTCACGCAAAAAAATGACGCTCTTTCCTCATACTTTGGCGCTAGACGTGTCTAACGCCAAAGTATAAATATGGCGTTAATTTTGCGCCGAATTTGCGTCGAAAAAAACGACGCAAATTTGGTGCAAACGGAGTATAAATATGCCCCAGAATGACTCAGGCCTTGGCTATTTTAGGGCACTACCGGAGAACATTTGGGTTCTGTTTTGATTAAGTATTTTTGCTATGTAGTATTTAAACTTACATTGAGAGATACTATAACTTACCTTCTTTGGGAGTATGCTCTGCCATAAGAATGTGAAACCCAGGACATCTGTAAGTAATCAATATAACACTGATATTCAAAAATGACAAATTCTTTATTTATTAGCTATTGTGGTGTAAAAGAGACTCTGCCATTAATATATTGAGCTGTTTTACATATATATATATATAGACTTAGGATGTATTTAGAAGATAACAGATACAGACAGTACTTAATTTGCAAAACAATAAGGGCCAGGGCCCAAAGTTTTACTTAGAAGCCCACAAAGCCCAAATCACTGCTATTAAATGTTGATGTGCCAAAAAACTAGGCTGCTTAGTCTTGATCCCACCTCAAGCCTCTTTAATCTACTACACGTCACTCCCTGCCCTTTATTTCACCTGTGCTGGACCCACACCTTGCTCCCTTTTCACATTCCTCTGTCTTTCTCTTTCTCCTTCTTTACCTCTTGAGTGTTTTTTCACTCTTGCTGTAGGGCAAAGTCTGATTAAGGAAAAATAAGTGTTGGTTCCCAAAAAAGAGTGCCAGGTGGACCCTACCTGCACACCCCATCTCAAATTAAGCACTAGATATTTTGCATCAAATTAATATTTACAACAGTGAGGGTACAATGCAAAGTAATAAAGCAATTTCAGGTGGTATGTGATATACTAGAGCAACCAATGGTTTGTGTGCCCTAATGTACATGTCCTGCTTTTAATATTGATATAATCTGCTTTTCTTACAGTTGGTGTATATATTTTAAAGTTGTGAGGACAGTGGTTATAGTCAGATGTGCAGCTGTAAAATTGCGTGGATCAATGTGGGAGAGAATGGGATATTAGGATACTAATTTGAATATGCAGAGTGATCAGACATGGAGTCCCCAAACAAAACGATGTCTGCTTTTGAGGATACTGAACCACCAAGATTGTGATTCATAGTTTTTTGCACTTATTGTACCATGGGGTACAGTTTGAGTTTTAAAAGCAACCTGAGTGGAGGGGAGGCAGTGGGTAAGGTGGAAAACTAGTATTGGAGAGGCAGAGGCATGTATCTTCCTATCTATTTAATCAACTACTCCACAAGAGAGGAACTAGAGGACTGAGAACAGGACCATCAAAAGGGAGTGGGGGCTGATGAACCTGTTTGCCTGAGATCCCTCAAATGAAGAGACTCAACAGCATGGAATTCTCTTTTGTAAGAACATTGGAATGTTGGGATTTCCATTGAAGACAATGGAGTGTTCCAGGCTTCTAATGGCCAGTAATTGCCCAGAGCTCCAAAATTTCAATGTTTGTCTCACAGCAACAGCTGTGAACAAAGGCCTCATGGAGCCAGCAGGGATATTTCAATCCCCTCAGGCTGCATGAGGAATTTGTTTTATTTGTTAGAATATTCTGCCCCCCAGTGGCAGAATGTTCTAATAGCCTTATAGCCCCCTATAGCTTGACTATAATGGCCATTAAAGGCCTGCTCCTTTGTTAAAGGCCCTCACTTTAGTGCTGGAAAATGCCTTTAACGGCCGGTATAGACCGCTACAGTGAGCTATAACACTATAGTAAAGGAGTTGTTTGTGGTCTGATTTCAGTTGCTTTCTGCGCTCATGTAACTGTAATTAGTGTTTTGGTCAGATGGGAGCATTTCTTAAAGCCCCCAAAGAACAAATGTCGAAACACCTCTCAGCATTGCTGGGTCTTCTTCAGAATACAATCTAAGCTGTGAACTGAAGAAAGAACATGAGCTTTCCAGCCCTCCTGCTTCCATGGCAGCTCAAAAGGGCTTTACTCACCTGGGAAGAGATCCAAGTCCCAGGATCAATTTTGTAACTCTCTCGACTGTCTTTGACTCCTTTACATTGGAGTGGCTAATGGCAGCTTACAATAAGGGAGGCATTCCTTTTTTTGCCTTATACTTCGGTTAACTAAATATATTGTGTTTTCTGTTTATTTTTTTAATTGGTGCTTGGTGGATTCTTGTAAGCAGTGATACATTTTGACAACTGCTGTCTTGCTTTCCGTTGCCGAAATAATACATATGTTATAGAGGTCCAGCAATGGAAAGGTATTTAGAGTTTCAGAAGCCATTTTTATATATGTGCTGCATTTCGTAACCTTTAGGTGTACATTCCTGTGTGAGTGCCTCATTACGAGTTTGGCCGACTGTCAGACCGCCATGGTAGCGGTCCTTTCGAATGGTGCCTGGTTGAAGGTCCTAGGACCTCCGTATTACGAGTTCTACAGGGGGCTTGAGGATGGGACAGTTTAATGGAAGTACTGCCGGCCATGCTCTCCTATGTGACAGCACGATGGGCAGCCTGTTTCCCATGTGCCATGCCATGCACGGGATAACGTGCACCCTAAACCTCAAACTTTTTGATGGGGGATACATGAGCCCTCACCTCCCTCTCCATGCGATCAAAGCCCCTGCAGCCCCATGTAATTGGCCCGTTACCTGATGGACCACCAAGCTTTCCATGGCAGTGGAATTTTCAACAAAAACCTATTGGTCTGGCAGGTCATAATAGCCATGGTCGTCCCGATGCCAGGACCTCTAACACTGACCACCGCGGAGAAGGACCACCACAGTCCCTGTCATACTGACTGACAGTCAGTATGGTGAAGCAGGTGGACCGCTGCCGGTCTTTGGCAGTCCCATAGACAAACTCATAATATGGTGGTTGGACCGGCAGAGTTGCTGCGGTTGGACCGCTGTCAACATTTCAGTCCGCAGACCGCCAAACTCGTAATGAAGCCCTAAGTCAAATATTATCACTTAGAAAACCTGACTTATGAAAGTGAAACTGGGAATGGGCTTATTACAACATATATCAATGTGTATGCAAAAAGAATTTATAGACAGGTTGCAAATCTTTGGTCATAAATTGCTCACTGTTTTTCATTTTGTGATGCAATTTATGTACTAATAGGTTGCATTGCAAAATCTCCTGCAGTCACAAGAAGACATCGAATGTAATGAATATTTATTAGACAGTTCACTATTTGAGACCGCTGTGATTGACAATGAACACTGAGATGGGGGCATGCAAGGAACAGAAGACCACCATCCCTATGTTTTCAGTCCTAAATAGAAAACCTTTTTTTTTTTTTTTAAGTAGCCCATGTTCCTTAAAGGAACTGATGCAGACTTAAAAACACAATGTTTTCTATTTGGGAATTCACAAGGCCTGTCATTACTTAGCACTGATAGTATAACAACACAGAACCTGGGGCCATATGTACGAACACATTTTCCTATTGACACAGAATGGGAAAAACCCTTTGCTACATCTGGCCCCTGGTTCACAAAGGGTCGCCGTACTCGTTGCAAAGGCTCCACAGTCATGGAGGGTTCTCTGCTCTCATGGCTGGATCCCTCCACTGTAATTTTTCATTGTAGAGATCCTGCTCTGGTAGCGGAGATCCCGTCACAATTACGGAGCCTCCACCATGACTGCAGAGTCTGATTGTGAATTGAGCCCACAGTCTTGAGAGAGACAAAGATAACAGGTACTTCACCGGTTCCTGGAAAACAAGGTGGTAGCTAGCCCAAGATGAGCACTCAGAAATATTAAGGTGCACTCTACAAATGGGAGCGAAAAACAAACTAGGCACAGATAAGTGTCAAGCACTGCAGAGCAATGCAGGAATTAACTGCAGCCAGCCACTAAACTCAAAAAAGCAGACCAGGCAAGGGAAAAAATAAATACATGTGAAGGGAAGCCGGTGGCAGGCTATATTACAGCATATGCATGTTTCCGGGGCTGACTTGTAACATCCCTTCTTTTGTGGAAGAATTCAGCATATCAGCTGATGTTTCCTTTCATGATCTCAGGATGGTGTGCTGGGGTCTGTGTGTTATGGAGCATTGGCCTCCAGAGACGCAGATGCCATTCCGTCCAAGCCTGTATGCAAATTGGAAGTAGTCAGACGATCTGTGTGTCTTTAACCCGGACTGCTTGACCCCTAAAAGCAATTACCGGACGCTCACATGTTCACAAGTCAGGTGTACATAAATCATCTAGTCCTGGTTTTTACTTTGCATTCTGCTAATTGTGGTTAAGATTTTCTTCAGATTACAAGTGCAGGATTTTACATCACAAAGGCACACACCTTACCGAGAAGGAAGAAGGTGGTGCAGCACGATTTGCTGCCTTTACTCGAGGGTACAATGTGTACCCGCTTGCAAGCAAAGTAAATGGAGAAAGAACAGTCAACTGACCTTTGTTACTTATCTTTAACATGCTGGCCGGTTTTTGTAGTAGCAAATTTAATTAAACTAATCATATTACAACACAATAGTGCCCAAAGAGGTGTAACTCTGGTTCCTTATCAACCTCTGCGTAGGAATATGCCTTGCTCCCACCTAGTGCTTAATTTGTGCCCGTGGTTGCAAGCGAAGGGGGGGCACTAGCAATCATTTGTGGGGACCATGACTTATATGATATCATCAAACTTCGAACTAGAGGAAAAGCAAGAAAGGCAGAATAGGAATAAAGAAGGAGTAAGAGAGAGTAAACCATGACAAAGAGAGGAATTGCGAATTTAAAATAACCCATACGCCTATCGGAACTTTCTGGACAGGACATGCCCTCAGAGACTTTGCATATTCGATCAATCAATCAATCAATCATGGTATTTATAAAGCGCGCTATGTACCCGTCAGGGTTTCGAGGCGCTGAGGGGGGGGGGGGGGAGCGCTGCTGGATTAGCGGTCGAAGAGCCAGGTCTTGAGGAGCCTTCTGAATGTGAGGAGGTCCTGGGTCTGGCGAAGAGATGTGGGGAGAGAGTTCCAGGTCTTGGCGGCGAGGAAGGAGAAGGATCTGCCGCCGGATGTCTTGCGCTGGATTCGGGGTACGATGGCGAGGGCGAGGTTGGCGGATCGGAGTTGACGTGTTGGCGTGTAGAAGTTGAGTCTGGTGTTGAGGTAGGAGGGTCCGGTGTTGTGAAGTGCCTTGTGAGCGTGGGTCAGGAGTTTGAAGGTTATCCTCTTGTCTACCGGGAGCCAGTGGAGTTCCTTTAGGTGAGGGGAGATGTGACTTCGGCGAGGTATGTTGAGGATCAGTCGGGCGGAGGCATTTTGGATACGTTGGAGGCGTTTGATGTCTTTGGTTGGTATGCCTGTGTAGAGTGCGTTGCCGTAGTCAAGTCTGCTGCTGACGAGGGCCTGGGTCACCGTCTTTCTGGTTTCTGTTGGAATCCACTTGAAGATTCTGCGGAGCATTCGAAGGGTGTTGAAACAGGAGGAGGAGACGGCGCTGACCTGTTTGGACATGGTGAGGGCGGAGTCCAGGATGAAGCCGAGGTTTCTTGTGTGGCTGGCAGGGGTGGGTGGGAGTCCGAGGACGGAGGGCCACCATGAGTCGTTCCAGGCCGAGGGAGTGCGTCCGAGGATGAGGACTTCCGTCTTGTCGGAGTTGAGTTTCAGGCGGCTGTTGTTCATCCAATCGGCGATGGATTTTAGTCCCTCGTGGAGGTTTGTTTTGGCGGTGAGCGGGTCTTTGGTCAGGGAGAGGACGAGCTGGGTATCGTCGGCGTAGGAGATGATGCTGAGGTGGTGTTGGCGGGCCAGTTGAGCGAGGGGGGCCATGTAGACGTTGAACAATGTGGGACTGAGGGAGGATCCTTGGGGGACGCAGCAGATGAGGTTGGTGGCTTTGGAGCGGAAAGGGGAGAGACGGACTCTCTGCGTTCTGTCGGAGAGGAAGGATGAGATCCAGTGGAGGGCTTTATCTTGGATGCCGGCTTCTTGGAGGCGGGTCAGTAGGGTGCGGTGGCAGACGGTGTCAAAAGCGGCTGATAGGTCGAGGAGGATGAGGGCTGAGGTTTCGCCGTTGTCCATTTGATGTCTGATGTCATCTGTGGCGGCGAGGAGGGCAGTCTCAGTGCTGTGGTTTCGTCTGAATCCGGATTGTGAGGGGTCCAGGATGGAATTGTCTTCGAGGAAGTGGGTGAGCTGAGTGTTGACGATCTTCTCGATGACTTTCGCTGGAAAAGGGAGGAGAGAGATCGGACGGAAGTTTTTGAGGTCGTTGGGGTCAGCCTTGGGTTTTTTGAGGAGGGGTTGGATTTCTGCGTGTTTCCAGCTGTCCGGGAAGGTGGCAGAAGTGAGGGATAGGTTGATGATCTTGCGGAGTTCGGGGGCGATGGTGGCGTTGGCTGAGTTGAAAACATGGTGGGGGCAGGGGTCCGTGGGGGAGCCTGAGTGGATGGTGTTCATGGTTGCTATGGTTTCTGCCTCGTCCACGTGGGTCCAGGCGGTGAGGCGGCAGTCGCGGGAGGAGACGTCAGGGGTGAGGTCTGGCGGTGGACCGGTGATGAAGCTGTCGTGGATGGTGGTGATTTTCTGGTGGAAGAAGGTGGAGAGATCGTCGCAGAGTTTCTGGGAGGGCGGGATGTCGTTGGAGTTGGCTTTCGGATTGGAGAGTTCCTTCACGATGCCGAAGAGTTCTTTGCAGTCGTGGGCGTTGTTGTTGATGCGTTCGGTGAAGTGGGCGCGCTTGGCGGTGCGGATCCGTTGGTGGTGTTCGCGGTTGGCGTTTTTGAGGGCGGCGAGGTTGTCGGGTGTGCGTTCTTGGATCCATTTCTTTTTGAGCTTCTGGCAGTTGCTTTTGGAGGTGGTGAGATCGTCTGTGAACCAGGCTGGTTTTTTCTTTCCTTGGATGGTGGTGGGTTTCTTGAGAGGGGCAAGGGTGTTGGCGCAGTCGAGGATCCATTGATGGAGGTTGATGGCGGCTGTGCTCGGGTCGATTGCGTCGGGTGGAGGGTTGTTGCTGAGGGTGCTGGTCAGTTGTTCTTGGGTGACTTTGCCCCAGCGGCGGTGGGGAGGTAGCTGGATGCGGTGTTGCTCTGTGGTTTTCTTATAGGTGAAATGGACACAGTGATGGTCAGTCCAGTGGAGTTCGGAGGTGTGGTTGAAGGAAATGTGGTTGCTAGAGGTGAAGAGGGGGTCAAGGGTGTGACCGGCGATGTGGGTAGGTGTGTTGACTAGCTGTCGGAGACCGAGGTTGAGGAGGTTGGAGGTCAGTGACGCGGTGTTGACGTCGTTGGCATTTTCCAGATGGTAGTTCAGATCTCCCAGGAGGATGTAATCCGGGGAAGCGAGGGCGTGGGTGCTTGCAAGGTCGGCGATGGTGTCGTTGAAGGGGGCTCTTGGTCCTGGTGGGCGGTAAATGAGGGTTCCTCTGAGGGTCGTGTTGGGGTCCATGTGGATCTGGAAGTGGAGGTGTTCTGCTGTCCTGAGGGTGTCGTCCGAGTGGGTGTGGATTTTGAGGGTAGCTTTGTGAGCGATGGCTATTCCGCCGCCGATTCCGTTGGTTCGATCTCTTCTGGTGATTTTGTAGCCGTCCGGTATGGCGATGGCGATGTCCGGAGACGAGGAGTCGTTCCACCAGGTTTCGGTCAGGAAAGCCACGTCAGGAGCAGTGGTGTCGAGCAAATCCCAGAGCTCGATGGCGTGTTTTCGTGCGGAGCGGGTGTTGATGAGGATGCAGTTCAGGTGGTTGGGGTTGGATGTTTTCGTAGTTGGAATGGTCGTTCTGGTGCAGGAGAAGTTGCAGGTACGGCAGGAAAAAGGTCCTTTCGTGTGCTTCGGGGATGCCCGGTAGCATTCAGTGGAGGGGCCGACCTACCCGACATAACACTACTGCCTTGTTTTGTGCAACTCACACTGTTGATCCCGATGGGTAGCTCAAAATGTTACATTACGTGCTTAAACTGGTGTGGGACTAGGATGGAATTGGTTGCTTTGTTGGGTAGTTGGTTTTGGAGGTATTATTTGTGTGCCACTATATGTAAAACCTCAATGAAAATAATTGAAATATAAAAAGAACCTACAAGAGTGAGATAAGAAGCCAGCAAATGTACAATGATGGAAGAGAGAGGCACAAGATAGATTCAAGACTATGCAGCATTCTTACTTAGCAAACCCATTATTCAGGAGCATTGGAGACAGCCAACTGAAAAAATGGGTCTTCCATCTTTTTTTAACAATTTTATTTTTTATAAATTAGGCACTGCTCCTGCGGTGTCTGGAGAAGTGGTGTGCACTGGTACGCTACATCTGGATAGACCTTGCACCACATTGCATTTGGACATCTGTGCTGCACCACATGAAGTACATGCAGCTGACTAGTTACTTAACAGTAATCAGTAATCTGCATGCACCCTTTATTTATTAGTGCAATGCGAATTGTCACACCACCTTTGCAGGCCCTGCAAGAACCCAGTGAACGAGGAATTGTGTGGTAAATTGAGAAGGCCTGCAGTTTATTTAATATGTTTGAAGGCTATAGGTATATAAGTTGTTGTTTCAAGCAGGTTATATGACTTTGAAAGCACAGTATAGTGGTTGCTACTTCATTGAAACATTTGCCACATTTACTTGAGATGAACACAATGATGATTAGAAACCAATACAACATTGCAGTTCTAAAGGAAATGTGCTTGCTTTTGGCTGGTACTAGTTAGATAATATGAAGATGGTTTGAAGATTACTGCAGCAAGTTATAAGAAGTATACAGGAATACAAAGATGGCACCACTAATCCAAAGCTGCAGATGATGATGTCATCAACTAAGGAATCATCTTTGTGCAAATAATTAGTATGGCTCGAAGGTTTCAATATACTGCCAAATGCAAGAAGAGGTTGAATGTTTCCACAACTGTCAATGTTTTGAATACACATTAGCAGACTCTTCAGCAAGTCAAGATGATCAAAAGTAGGGTTAGAAAAGAAAGGATGGAAATGGTGGGGTGAAAATAAAAAGGTTCAGAAAACTTAGGTGAGAGCCAGAAAATAAGTGAAGAAATGTGATAAGAATGCCATATGGGGTCAATGTGGAAGCAAAAGTCATGAAATGGGTGACTGTCCTACACAATAGGTCACATGCTATGGGGCAGCAAAACAGCAAAGAACTCTTCACCACCATTAAAGTGCTATCCAAACCCAAAGCCAGCAACATAGACCCCACACACACACAAACCCTCTGCGACTCCCTCTCCAACCATTTCCACCACAAAATCCTGGACATACACAACAGCTTCACACCACACACAACCACCACACACGCCTCTCACCCACCCAACTCAGACCCCCCCCCACACCCCCAATCCTACTCACCACCTGGGCCCCAACCACCGACAAAGAAACTGAAAAAAACATGAATTCCATCCACTCTGGATCCCTCTTCGACCCCTGCCCCCATCGCATCTTCAACAAAGCCAGCCCTACCATCGCCCCCAAGCTCCGTGACATCATCAACACCTCATTTGACACCGCCACCTTTCCAGACCCCTGGAAGCACGCAGAAATCACTGCACTCCTAAAAAAGTACAAAGCCGACCCGGACAACCTCTCCAACTACCGCCCCATCTCTCGCCTCCCTTTCCACGCCAAGGTCGCAGAGAAACTAGTCAACGCCCGCCTATCCCACTTCCTTGAGGAAAACAACACACTCGACCCGTCATAATCCGGTTTCCTCAAAACCTACAGCCTGGAAACCGCCCTCATCGCATGCAGTGATGACATCAGAATCAGAATCGACAAGGGCAAAACCGTTGCACTCATCCTCCTTGACCTCTCCGCGGTCTTTGACACTGTCTGCCACCACACACTCTGCACACGCCTCCACAACACAGGAATTCGACACAAGCCCTAAACGGGCTCACCTCATTCCTCACCGACAGAACCCAAAAAGTCCGCCTCCCACCCTTCCACTCTACTGCTACCAAAATCATCTGCGGAGTCCCCCAAGGGTCCTCCCTCAGCCCCACTCTCTTCAACCTTTACATGACCCCTCTCGCCAACATCCTCCGTCCACACGGTATCACCATCCTCTCCAACGCAGATGACACCCAACTCATCATCTCCCTCACCCGCGACCCCACCACCGTCAAATCCAACCTCCACGCTGCACTCCTTGACACCGCCACCTGGATGACAACTAACCACCTCAAGCTCAACTCCAACGAGACAGAAATCATCACCTTCAGCCCCAACAAAACCATATGGGACGATTCCTGGTGGCCCACCGCCCTAGGCACCGCCACCACCCCCGCAAACCACGCACACAACCTCAGCATCATCCTAGACCCCTCCCTCTCCATGACCCAGCAAATCAACGCAGTCACCTCATCCTGTTTCCACACACTCCGCACGCTGGAAAAATCCTTCAAATGGATTCCCACAGAGACCAGGAAGACCGTCATACACACACTCATCAGCAGCAGGCTAGACTACGGTAACGCCCTCTATGCTGGCACCACGCTCAAACTCAAACACAAACTCCATAGAATCCAGAACACAGCCGCACGTCTGATCCTGAACCTGCCCCGCCACGAACACATCACACCACACCTCAAATCCCTTCACTGGCTCGCCATAGACAAGAGGATCACATTCAAGATCCTCATCCATGCACACAAATCCCTCCACAACACCAGCCCAACCTACCTCAACGAAAGAGTGAACTTCCACACTCTCACACGCCACCTCCGATCTGCCGACCTCGCACTAGCCACAATCCCCCGCATCCAACGCACCACCACTGGAGGCAAGTCCTTCTCCTACCTCGCCCCCAAGACCTGGACCTCCCTCCCCACCAACCTTCACAAAACCCAAGACCTCCTACTTTCCAGAAAAAACCTCAAGACATGGCTGCTCGAACAGTAGCCCCGTGACCCCCCATATCCCTCCCCAGCGCCTTGAAACCCTCACGGGTGAGTAGCACGCTCTATACATTTTGTGATTGATTGATGGGCCAAAGCCAAAATGGCATTTTGATACATCTGTGAAATGTTCAGTGAACAAGAGAGTAATGTGTATAATGTGATCAGTGTCAGGAAATATGATTTTAAAATGAGTGACAAGAGTGATTGGATAAACGTGATGAGTGATCTATATATTGTACAGTGCATATTGGGCAGAGGAAATAATGTCAGTTGAGTGGCTGTCTCTAGATTCCCACATCACCTAAAATATGTCCATTTTATGGGCGAGCGGAAAGCGCTCTGTCCCATGCTCTAATCTCTCTTTGGGGTTCCAACCACGCCCATGTCAAGTCAGTTATTGGTTCATGGGCTAGCCTTTTAAAATCCGCTTGCTTTTGTTTCTGAAAGGCATGCATACCTCATGCCTTTTCTGGTGTTTAGCCCACCTACACAGCACCGGTAAACTACTAAAAACATACAAGGCTTGATATTTTCAGCATGGTTTCCAGGCTACTTTATCTGTTTATTTTCCACGCAGTGCGATCTCACTGCATTTTACATAGTGCGATCGCGCTGCGGTTTTTTTCTTTTCATTTGTGTGGCAAGAAACGTTTGGTTAGGAGTTTACAACACTAATAGCTCTAACTCGAGCAAATGCGAGACCCGTTGCATTGAAAATGCTTGTTTTATCAATTCCTGTTGTAAATATGCAACATCCTGATGTGAGGTTTGGCGCCAACTGCAAGATTATAATCCACAATAAACAACCAACCAGCCTGGTCAGGTGTAACAAATCTGTTGCAGAAAAGAGAAAACATTTACTTGATTGAATCAAGCAATGGTATTTAAATTGAGATCTAACCTAAAAAATGCTGTACCACAGGAGGCATGCTGGGGAAATGTCAGGCCCAAATCCGCCCCACTCAGTATTTATGATTCCGATCCTTGGTCATCATAGCCTTCAAATGATCCAGGCCCATATGGCCGCAGAATAAAGTGTAGCTGTGATTGGAGCAAGAAAGGACTACTGAGCATCTACTAGAATACAATTCCCTATGTCCACGTCACAAAGACAGGAACTTGAACCTTTATTTTCAGGTGATGATCACAGGCAGTAGTAGTAGTATTAACTTCATTCGATTTTATCATAAAATCATAAAGGTACACACAATAAAACATTACAACCTTAAAAAGAGAGTAGAATACTCATAATAAAAACAACTGCCCACAGAACAGATTAATTACCACAACGGTACAGGAATGAAATACATTGATTCAGACTGAGAATAAAACATCATAAGCTCCTCAAGGTTTATGACAGGTACTTAGATAATAATGTCTAGTGCAAGAAAATTGCTCAGAGCCAGTGTGGTATCCCAGATAAAAAACGTAACACAAAAAACACACTAGGAGACTAAAAAAGTTGTAAAAACAAGACCGCTGGTCTAACCTGTCTGAAATTCAAAGGGAGAAATAAAAGGAAGACTATACTGATGTCGTAAATTGTTAAATCTAGGACAAATCATAACAATATGTTGGGTGTTATGGATAGAAATATTATAAGACACACAAGCTTGTAACTCCGAGACTTTTGACCAAGCCCCCATGGGAAGCAACAGCTGATGAAACAAGTTTAACATAAAATAGATTAACAACCGGCGCATCGAGCATTATTCAAGGCCGTGGCCTCTTGATTCACTACCACCCAGGAGAGAAAGGCCTGTTTCGTCCATCAGAGGCAATTAGGTGTTTGAATATTTTGAAGGAGTAAAGGTAAATGTTAGCTGACTCAAGGTCAGATTTAGAATTTGGCAGGTGACAATCCATCAGTCACAGTGTTGGAGGACAGTATGCCTGCCAAACTTAGAGATCACTGCCGGCCCACCAGTCATCTCTGTGCCTTTCTGACATTTACACTCAAGGTATACAAATTCTGTTGGGCGGGTACTCTCGGTATTGATGACCGGCCACCAAACGTTTTTCAAAACAAACTCCCAACATAGGAGTTTGTCCTTTGTGTTTGAAAAATAAATAACTAATGATCGCCACACCAAGAGCTATTCGTTTTTTATTTTTGCCTGTTGCCATCCGGTTTCTCCTACTTCTGACAAGCAGGAAAGTCATCATTCTCTCTGCTCTAAATGTGGTGGGCAGTCTGATGATTTTCCAACATGGAGCCAATGGGTGTACCTCTGGCAGAAAAGCAGACGGGGTACCTGACTCAGAATTGAGCAGGTGGACCAAGGGTTTAGCAGGCAGGGTATTCTGTCACTTCTGTGATAGTGTACTCTTTCCACAAAACTCCTTAATCTGAAATGTATAGCTTTTAAGGCTAAGAGCCTCATTACAAGTTTGGCAGTCAGACCGCCAGACCGACATATGGGCGATCTTACAGACCACCCTATTACTAGTTATACAAGAAGGACTGCCAGCCAAAAAAGGCAGACCGGCAATGGCACAGGGGGCTGGAAATAGGTGGTTTGACCTCCAGCCCTGATAGCCCAGCAACCAATCCCTGACCATATTACAAATCCAAAATTTCATTGGTGGGCACCAATGGCGGTCAGCGAATGGCGTTCCGAACCACAGGGGTCCTCGGTCACCAAAGTAATATACAACTGTACATTTGATGCATTTGAAAACAACACAGCTGACACACATTGCCACACACCTGCAAAGGACACTATAAAACACCACCTTCTTACAAGACAATCCTTTGTATTTTCACAGAAAGACTCAGCAAGACAGAGTGCATTGAAAAAAATGAAAGCAAGAATAGGCATCCCTTCCATTTTTTATACAACACATACCACACCCAGCACACACTTTTTCTAGTCACACACTTTTGCACTTCCCCACTTTATTAAGACACTGTCACCTAATACTGTTTTTTTTTACCACCATGTCACATTTCACTGGTGATGAGTTAAGAGTTATCTTGGATGAAATCATAATAATAGAGCCACAATTGTTTGGAGCAAAAGTCCAGTACGCTTCTCTCAGTAGGAAAATGGAAATGTGTGATAGGATTGTCAACAGAGTGAATGGCGGTAGGCACCATCCTGCTCACAAGGGAGGACATCAAGAAGAGGTGAAACAACCCATCTGCAGGACAAGAAGACTGGTGGTGGCAACCCTATTCCTCCCTTACAAATGACTTCCTAGAAGGAGAAGGAGTCTGGTAAGTCACCTAAATACCATGTCATGCAGGCTCACAGGTCACCTACTGCCACCTTTACTATCACCAAACTCACCAGTCCAGTCTCCATCTGTCCAAAGACCCCTGTCTGGCAACTCACGATTGTAGTAGACTCACCTGGGGGAACAACATCTGTGTATAGTGTGTGTAGTACAGGGACTGGCAGGACTACAACTCCCAGCAGGCACTGGTATAATAATGCCTTATGCAAGCACAGTGTTCTCCCCTCCAAATGTTCCTGTTTGTGAACTCACCATTGAAGTGCACACACCTGGGAGGGTAACATTTGTATAGGGTGTGATATTCAGGGACTGACAGGATTGTAACTCCCAGCAGGCACTGTTATAATGACTCCTTACATCAGCACAGTGTCCTCTCCTCCAAATACTCCTATGTGTGAACTCACCATTGAAGTGTACACATCTGGGAGGGTAACATTTGTATAGTGTTTGTACAACAGAGAGGGACTGACAGGACTGTAACTCCCACCAGGCACTGTTCCTCCATTGTCAACCACCAGACCAGTGTTCTTTCCTCGTTAGACACCTATGTCTCAACCCTGTATTGAAGTTTACTCACCTGGGAGGAAAGCTTATGTATAGTATATGTAGAACAGGGAGTTACATGACTGCAACTCACAGGAGGGGCTCTCACTGTCACTCCAACCACCAGTCCAGTGTCCTCTTCTCCAAACACTCATAGATGGGAAATCCCACATGAAGTGTACTCACCTGGGGGGAATGACATTTACTAAGTGCATGAAGTAGAGGGAGTGGCATGACTGCTAGGGCAGTGAGGCTCTGCCTCATCAACTACAAACAAATGCCCAGTGTTCTCATGCCCAAAAACCCATGTGTCCTACTTCACAAATGAAGTGGCCTCACCTGGGAGGATTACACAACTGTTACTCCCAGGAGGCCTTGTGTCTGTAAAGTCAAACACCAGTCTAGTGTCAACCTGTCCAAAGACCCCTGTCTGGCATCTCACATTTGTAGTAGACTCACCTGGGAGGATAACCTCTGTGTATAATGTTTATAGTACAGGGACTGACAGGACTGCTAAGGCCAGGATGGCCTGTGTATGTAATTCCAACCACCAGCCCAGTGTACAATTGTCCAAATACCTCTGTTTGGTCAGTCCCAATTGATGTTAGCTCACCTGGGAGGATAACATTTGTATAGAGTGTGCAGTAGAGAAAAGTAACACACTGTAACTCCTAGCAGGAACTGTTTCTGTAACTTCAAACACTAGACTAGTGGTCAATTATCCAAATATACCTATCAGTCAACTCTCAATTGAAGCATGCTCACTAGGCGGAGAAAATTGGTCAAGTGTGTGTACTAGAATGAGTGACATAACTGCAACTACCACCATTTACTGTATCTGTAACTACACACATTAGCATAGTGTTCTCTTCTCAAAACAACACTGGATGTCAATCTCAAAGGAAGTTTACTCACCTGGAGAGGGAGGGGTAACATTTGTTTTTTGTTGGGAACTGGAGGGAGTGTCCTGAATGCCAAACCGAATAGGCCCTGTTGTGCTAACTACAATCACCAGCCCAGTGTCCACTTGCCATCCATATGTAAGTGAACTCTCATAGAAAGTTTACTCACCTGGGAAGATAACATTTGGATAGTGTTGGGAAGTACAAGGAGTGACCTGAATGCAAGTCACAGGAATCACTGTTCAAGTGACTCCCAAGAGAAGAACCGTGGTCACTTGTCCAAAAACACTTGCCTGATCACTCTCAAATAACATGTACTCACCGGGGAGGGACCAGGATACAGATCATGCTCAACTCAGAGATGTCGCTGGCCATCTAGCTCTATCTTGAACTGCTAAGCCAAGATGAAACTATTGAGGACAGGAATGACAGCACAACCAGTGTGCAACATAAATGATCAACAAGACCTCAAGATGCCTAACCAGAATAGTAATGGCTGCAAACAGATTCACGATCCACTAACCACATGATGTCTCCTATCACTTATACAACAGACTCCTGGATCTGTCTGCATAACAATCAACCAGGCCCCAAAATGGTCAAAGCCAAATCCTGGCCAGTCACTATTTTGCCTGTGCTGGTGGCAATATGGAATTCTCTGTCCATCCTCCCAAGTGCCAATAAACACCCAAATTCAACAACTGCTTGAAGTCAATGGAATTGTCATTTTCCACAAATGTCAGGTCAATACAAGCAATATCATGGGTACCTATCACAATAGGATAGGATAACCTGCAAATCAACTAACCACAAGGTCTTTGTTAAATCTCACCTTAAACTTTTGAAAGTAGATATCACAGTATAACCCATAACACTGTGCCTTTCACATCAACAGGTCTAGTGGCCACTGGGCACACAGGGCCCAAAGAACAGACTGCCACGGGCCCCATGGATGAAGCCCTCAGTGATGACAACAATCCTGTGCATTTGGATGTGGAGGGCGGTTCTGGCCAATTTGGGCAATCTGGTCAGACACCAACAGTGACTCTCAATGAACCCACATCAAGACCTCCCAGCCCAGCTGCATCAACCTCATAGGCACCCATTCACCCCCAACCTGTGTCCCAAGGACAGTGGTGACCATCTTGTGACCCCTAGTCCAAGATTCTGAGTGACAATATTACACCTTGGACAATGATGGTCCTGGAACCAGTTGTAGGGGGCACCCTGTGGCAAGGGCACAGTCCTAAGGGGGTAGGATGCATGGGAGGGATGCTGTGGGCTAATGGACTGGCGGAACTGGGGATGACCCTGGCAAGGACACCCTCATCCAAGTTTCGGGGACCTATCAAGAATCCCAAGGGCTGACGGGCTAGGTAGTTGCCGAACTCTGGATGATTAAGCAGCTGCAGAGGGACATGCATAGGGAAATGCTTCAAAATTGGGAGACACAATCCTGGCCTCCCTAACAGGGAGTGTTCCAGGACATTAGTAGTACCCTGATCAGGGATTGTGAGCAACGCCATACCCCTTCCTTTGGCCCAGCAAAACCAGGCCTGTCATCATCGATGTCAGCCACTGGAAGGGAGGTCCTGTCAGGGGAAGAACCTGCAACAGACACCCCTGCCTCTGTAGCATCAGATCAACCCCTCCACCTCTGCAAGTGGGAACATTAAGCTAACACAATACAGGAGGTACAGATGGCAAGACACCCACCATTGCCAGCGAGTGACCTCTTTCTAAATGACCTCCTCTGTGTGCCACATAATCACTCTGTTGACTGTCCTTCAACAAACCTTCCATTTCCTATGGTAGGAGTACACTGGACTTTGGACTTCAAGTGCTGTGACATCTAATACAATGATTTAATCAACCATGACTGAACCCCTCACTCTTATGTTCCGTCATGTCCCTTATTTTCATCCTATGCACTTATGCACAATAAATACCACCTATCACAATGTTTGTGTCTGCTTGCTTCTGTTTCAATTATTGCTAAGTAAAGATGTAAGACCATGTGAAGCAAATGAGAAAGTCACAAGATATTAGTGCAAGAAGGGATGTGTAACAGGTACACTGACAACATATTTCATGCCCACATATTCACACACATGATACAATTGGCCCAACACAGCACCAAAATCAAGTACATTGTGTACTTCAGACCGTCTACCCAAACACCGGGCAGGCTGCCTTGAAACAGGTCTCATACTCCCCAGATCTGTTACCTATATTACCTGGAACAGTCCATGTCCACTTCACTTGTCAGAACAGCATCTGATATCTGCCAATGTCACAACTCTGAAATGCCCACATGAGGATGCCATGATGAAGGTCCCTTGACAAAGACAAGACAAGGAGTATAGATTTAATAGCATGCCTACAACACAAATCACATAGCAAGGATCTGGAAATGAGGTTACATTGCAATGAGATTAACTCAAACAAACCAGCTACCTCAAGGTGGGGATATGTCAAAGACTAACTTTTCAAGCACCCTTTGGATGAATATTGGATAGCATTAGCACCTCACTGTCTTGCAAATTCACTCTACTCCACACATTCTAACAACTACAGTTCATTGCACAGTCACAGTCATTACATCACCTGACATACTTACACTCATGAAAAGTAGTTATTGATGAGATCTTCCTGCAAGTCAACTCCTTCCTCTTCACCACTGTCATCCTCATTTGGCATTTCAGGAGGCTTACCCGGTGGCTCCCTCTCCTCTGGGATGAATGGGATATTCCTCCGCAGGGCAATGTTGTGGGGAATGCAGAAAGCCACTATGATCTTACAAACTTTACAGGGTGAGTAGAGGAGGGCTCTACCAGTGCGGTCCAGCCACCTAAACTTGGCCATCAGGAGCCCAAAAGCCTGCGCCAGGACCAGCATTGTTTTTCCCTGGGCCTCATTGAAGCAGACATCCCCTGGCGTAGTAGGATTCCTCACTGGCGTCAACAATCAATGACAGTTTGGATATGCTGAGCCTCCTGTTAAGGAATGGGACATATGTACAACTATGAGTCACTCTTATCAGATTTGTCGCACAAGACATTGCACACATACGCAACCAGGACAGATGTGACTTATCAACCAGCCAGGCCCTCTGTGGGGGGTGCAGTCATGACATCAGCTGAGGGTTTGTGCTGTTCCGCATTATGAAGGCATCATGGACTGAAACCAGATAATGGGCACAGACCTGTGAAATGTATAAGTCTGCCAAACATACAACTTGGATGTTGATAGAATGGAAGTTCTTTCTGTTGTGGTAAACTTGTCCATTAGAATGCAGTGGGACCAAGCCAACATGTGTGTCATCAATAGTCCTCACAGCATGTGGGAGGCATGCAAAACCATGAAAGTAAGCCTTCACGTGGGCTAAATCCTCACATCGGCGAAACTGGATATAGTTGTCCAGGTGTTCCAAAATTGCTGAGAGGATATCCATCAACACCAGACTGAACATAGGTTGGGAAATGCCAGCCGCTAGGGCCACTGTATGTTGGAAGGACGCTGTGGCTAGGAAGTTCATCACTGACATGACCTGTACAATGGGGGGTATGCTGGTTGGATTACAAATAGCTGGCATCAGATCTGGATCCAACTGATGACATAAGTCCACTATTGTTTGCCTATCCATGCGGTAATATATTATGATGTGCCTTTGATCCATGGTCTGAAGGTCTCTCAGTGGAAGGTAGGCAGGTGGTTGTTGCATCCCGGGGTACCTATACATGACAAGGAATTAGTTCTGAAATTAGTCATTGTGTCCACAGCAACATACATGATGATCCCAAGGATTACATGTGGCATGACAATTTAGCATGTATGGACATGGCAAACAGTACACATCATAACTGTTCAAAACACAGAGGTCACATGTAACCCCCTTGATTTGCCACACATATGTACACATCATGTATCAGAAATGAAAGCAACATTGTGCTTTATAGATGCCACTTGGAATGTAACTGGATGTCCTTAGCGCAAAAATGACCTTCGACAGGGGTTGACTGTGCCCCACTGTAAATTTGCATATGTGCCCAGCAACATACTACAATGGAGTTTGAGTAGTGGGACCATTATAACCAAACAACAGGAGCAGGTTTTAGTGCTCAAAACAAAGTTATATGAGTTGTAACGCAGTTTATGACTTCAAATACTGCATTACTGTCCTCTAAAAGGGCGGCTGCCTGACCTACTCCAATGGAGATTAGGACTCGCTAGCAATCGCTGGTTGAAGTTGTCATGACATTAATAACCGCGGTAGACACAGCCATAGGGTAACATTGTTGCCAGTGGCGGTCTTGGGCCAATAGCTGTGTCCACCGACAGTGACCGCCATGTTCTGCAAAATCCCTCACTTGACTCCTGAAACTACTGCCAGCAAGACCTCCACTACTGAGCTGCTGTGTACCTCCTCTGGGAGCAATCATGCCACATCCAACAGGTGATAGGGTCCCAGCCTTCTCACACGAGGAGCTGGAGAGACTGGTGACTGTGGTCCTATCCCATAGGAACACCTCTATGATGTACCAGAGGATCAGGTAACTGCCAAATGTGCACAATTTTCTATGTACCTCCCCCATCCTTTTTCTCCTCACAGGCTAGATCGTGTACATGTGTGCCAGATTTTATACTTATGTGCCTGTAGCAGTCTGTGTGTCATTAATGGGAGAGTCAATGTACAGGTATTGGTGGCCCTTGCCATATGTTGAGTTCATTCACATTGTGTGGTTACTGTTTCCAGTGTTCCCTGAACAAAAGTGGGTTGGATGCACACAACTAGGGGAGGTGACATCACAACCATCCACTGACCTCTATTTAATCAAGAAGGCTGTATATGTGAGACAACATGTATGTGCATTTCAGCATGAGCTGAGTATGCATGTTGTATGTGTCAATTGTGAGGAATGTAGGCTAAGTGTATGTTGCCCGTGAAATTACTTCAGACATCTACCCTCGCAAGTCTTTTTTTTTGGAAGGTATGACATCACTCTCTCTTCCCTTCAGGCTGCAACACACACAACCTGCCAAATTGCTGTTGACTACATGATGTACTGTAATGCAGGGTAGTGATGGGAATGTGTTGTCATGTAGGTTCAGTCTGCTCAACCTGCAGAAACCAGGGACTGTCACATGTATCTCCCAGTATGCGTTCTAGTCTAGGTTGGGGTGGGGTCACTCTGGCTTTACAACTGTAGCACAGTGCCCACTCCCTGTACTCCAGCAGGTCTTGTCATGTGACCAATATGAGGCTATGTTTAAATAGCCTGCCCAGCATGTCTCATTCCTTTGATCAGATTGGGAATGGGTTGAGGGGTGGGTTACTTCTCTGTGATGGATTTGGAGGTAGCATCATTGTAAATGTGTGTCTCTGACTCATGACAGGCCCCTTGCTCCCACAACACGTTGTCAGCTTCCCACACGTCATATATTTCATGTGCAGGCTCATTGCATAACCAACATTTCCACAGTGCAGAGAGTGTGTTGATTCCTGGGAGACCATTATATGTGACTCAGTAGCTTGGCCACATAGTAGAAACTGTACAACGCATGACTTGGTTTGTTGGATGCCATCTCTGTAGGATGGACACAGATCTCCTAAAATATGTTCTGTGGTACAGATACATAACACAGAACCCCACCCCCTGAAGTGGCATAAATCTATACTTGTCATTGCAAAGCTCCACAAAGGGACAGGCTAGACACTTTTTGTATCCACCATGCCAGCCCATCATTGATACCCATGTGTGTTGCATGAGTTTGTATTCTGGCAGTGGCCTGTAGGGAATGCATGCAGGAAGTCATTCTCACAGAGTGTGTGTGTGTTAGTCCATTCATGCCTAAGGAGTGTACCTTTCAGAAGCCACCGAGGTGTGAAGTGCCTCATGGTGGCTCATATCTCAGTCAGGTTGCAAGCACATTTTCCACAAAATGTCAGGAAGCCTGCCTAGTCATTGTAGGGCCAGAGCCGTGTGGCGGGTTGTTCTGCTGATTAGGAAATTATGTCTGTAGTCTTGGCCTAGTACTTATTGGATTGGATATTCCACACTTGGGGAGTATTGACAACTGGGAAAGGCCAAGCTTGATTTTTTTTTACATGCATTTAACTCTACCCTTTGTGATGGGACTAGTGAACATGATCTCTTGATTTGTCTTTTGCACCTATTCAGGTCAACGGCCATCAAAAGAAAGGGATATGGAGAGCAATAGCCTGTAGGGTGCGGACCATGGGGGGTTCACAGGTAGCGGAGAACCCACTTTCGTAAGAGGTCAGAGGGCATGAGACATTGGGCTTGGAAGATTGCGGAGGCCCAGATGGGGCTATCCTCCCAACATGGGTCGGGTGCCCATCAGGCAACGACCGCCCCCTAATGGCCCACTTCTTTATGGTAGCCTATCCAGAGCTTGATGGATGTTTGAGGGCAGCATAGCAGCCACAAGGGGGTGAATACAGGGCATATTCCTGCCTGTCCCATTGTCAAGTGATTGAGTGAGGTTCTGACAGGTCACCCTTACATTTAGGGATGAGCCATGTGTCACAGAGTAGATAAGAGAATCTTTTTGTTGATATGTCATGTGCTTTATACTGATGTGCTTTGGCCTATTGTACCAGAGACCTAGGACTGCACTGGATGGAAACCTCAAACCACTAGCTTTGAAAGAACCAAATATGGCTGTGTACAGTTATCCATCATGAAGTTTGCTGTTGTAGTGTGTGTATTTTCTATGTAACAGATCACTACTTATCAGTGTTCCGGGCCAAAGGTAAGTAGTTGATTGATCCCTGTCCTCAGCCATCTGTCTGTGTAAATGTGTATGTTGGCATCTTCCACCCAGATGCTTGCTTTATTTGGTGTCTGATGGGTTCTGGTGCCTCACTGCAGTCTGTGATGTGAAGGTGTTAGACATACACTTGTCAGGGCTTACATTTTACTTTGCATTCAGCTATGGATCACTACTTTTCCTTGGTAAGTGGGGACTGTCCATTGACATGATTTATGTGCATGACTGTTGCCAACATTCCTTGGTCATACATGAGTCCCTTTCTCTTTAGTATACATATATGAGTTTCATGCATGGTCTAACTATGTTGATGGAATGATGGCTTTATTCCTATACATTCATGTGTGTCATTTACAATGGGGGTTCATGTCATGCTATGCCACATACAGGAGTGTGTCTATTGTCTGACATATACCCTTGAGGTTCTTAGCATGTCATTTGGCTTATACCAATGCAATAGCAATGAGAGACATAAAAGGTAGGCCTAGGGTTTAGAGCCATAATGTGAATACCTATGCCCTTGATGAGGGATCATGTTGATAAGTGTACTGCACATGTGTCATGTTTAAGGTTTGTACCCTGACTGTTGGCATGCTTTATGGAGTGACTTGCATTAATATTTCAGTCCTATATGTTTGGGTAATGGCATTCATCCACAGACATACATCTGGGTTTGCATGACCAAAATGGGAATAGTGATGTAGCTTCCCAGTGGGCAACATGTTGAGGGACCTCTACATTCCTTGAAACCTCTGTGTCTCTCCAACATGCCAAGGTCTAATGCCCTCAACTGAAGCACTCAGAGCATGTCATTGCAAGGAGTGCTATACATTAGTGGTTATCACCCTGGGGCTTGATGATTCATAGTGTTGTGTATTTAGTGGACATCTCTCCCTGAAATATTACACATGATGGCTACAGTGTTCATTTCCATGCCACAAGTGTGGGCTATCTGAGCAACATCAATGATACCTCCTTGACTCTATTGGGACAGATGTCACTTGGTGGAGTGTGCATAGTGGAACTGCTTCTAGTGTGACATGAGTATTTCCTGTCACCTTCTTCCGGGTATTGTACTTTTGTCATCAAAATGGCAGGATTTTGGAGCATCATTTACTTATGTTGGTTCCTTATATATGTGACAAATAGATGTGTGCATGCGCTTGTTTGTGAAATGTGGGAATACATTTGGAATTGGCCTCCAATTATGTGACAACTGGTAACTGAGGTCTGCTCTATAGTGAAAAACCTTGTGAGTGATGAGGTTTAATACTAGTTTATTGGTTACTGAGATTGCACAACTAACTAAACTAAAGCCATGCAATTGTAGTTTTCATAGATCCTGATTTTCCTGCGGTCATCTGTTGACATTTCATTTGACATGCGTGCATATGGTATGGCAGATGTATGGGCCACTTAGGTGGAGTTAGTAGCTGGGGCCTACTTGGCATAATGATAATGTTTGCTAATCATAGCTGTTGTTTAAGTGTGTTCATGGACATGTGATGACCCCATTTCCGTTTGTCACTGTAGCATCTGCACTGGTAAGCGAAGTAGACGGGCCAAGCCAAGTGATGAAGCATTTGGCCATAGGACCTCCAGTCAAGAGACAGCTGACACAGAGGTACCCAGTGGACTGGAGGGCGAGGGGGGTACCACGGGGGAGACAGGATCAACATCATAATTTTCATCATCAAATTCCTCCTCCAGTGGCCACTCCCTAGTGGTTGCAAAGCCATCAGGACATCACTCAGGACCATCCTTGACCATCACCTCGCTCACTGTTGCTTCCCACCAAGTTTTCCATGCCCACTCACCTAAGAGGATGGGAGTCTCTTTTGCCACAGGCACCTCCGCCTCAGCCCGTTACACCTGCGGCCCTCAGGGAGGAGGCTATTGACCTCCTGAAAATGATCTCTGTGGGTCGGTCAGCCATTGTGAATGCCATCCAGGGATTGGCGACCCAGCTCCTACAGACAAACACGTTCCTAGGAGACATTCATGATGCAATTTATAGCCTACCAAGATCTTTTCAGGCTTTGGCCTCCTTACTGATGGCAGCCAGTCACCCCCCCACCTTCCGTCCCTCCTCCAGCTCCCTCTTCCCAGTCCAAATTCTCCCTTCCCCTTCCTAACCAAAGCACACAGACAGATCTGCAGACATCCAACTCATCACCCAAAAGGAGTGCACACAAATACAAGCATCAGAAAACACACCGGCACACACACAAACAACGTCTAACAACAAACACTGCAACATTCACAACTTCCTCAGATACCCCCATCAACTCCAGCATCACACAAACAGCATCAGGCATACCCACAGGCACCACACCAACAGTCACTGACACACCCACAACACCCATTCTACCTGCAGACACCACCCCAATAGACCCCAGACATCCACCACAAGCACCTCACCCGCAGACAGCACAACTACAGACCCACAGATATCCTCCATACCTGCATTCAACACCCCAACACACACACACTGACCACTGCATCCCTCAGCATCTCCACCCCAAGCCCAAAACACATAAACACCCTCATTCACCCACTGAACAGACACCCTCCACACACAAGCATGCCTCCCAGAAGCACGCACCCACAGCATCCACAACTACACAGCCTACAACCACTCCCTCGGCCTTCAAATCCTGACTTCCTTCTGCTGACCGTCCCCGTCTTCCCAATAACGTTTTTTTGTTTGGCCTTGCCCTTTTCCGTTGTTCCCTCCACCCCAATCCAAACCCAAGAGGCCCCCACCCAGCACCCAGCCTCTCCCTTCCCCCTCTAAGGCCACCTATGCACCCCCTGCAAGCACCCGTACCTCTCCCCCATCAAGAAGCCCACCCCTCCCAAGAAGAAGACCATCCCTCCCGAGCCACAAGCCTAAACTCCACTCCCAAATCCAGCTCCCCCACCTCCAGACACTGTCTGAGGTGCCTGTCTGCTTCCTTGATGCCCCTTCCTGTGGAGGTGCCCTGGCAGTTGGGAGTCAAGTGTACGCACAACACTGTGCTATTTTATATCGGATAATATGGACTGGCCAATGGCCTTGGACTTTTTTGAATCCATAATCAATAAACCAAAAGAGTTGGTTTGTTTTGGGTACACTTTTGTCCTCCAATTCCTTTATTACCCTAATACTGTTGCAGAGTGACTTGTGTTGTGTATCTACAGTTGTGTGTGTTTCAGCCTGCTTGTTGCTCCTTTTGCTATTGTTTGCATTACCTTACTTTGTGGTCAGTGCTGGTGTCCCCCAAGAGGAAGGTATATATTGAGTTTATGTATATGTGGGTGTGAATGCAATTGTGGTGTCATGACATTGTGTGGTGTTTTCTATGGTGAGTATGTCATCTTGTGTTGTCCAGAGTGAGCATGTAAGGTGTTGGACTTGTCCCCTGATATGGCATATGTATTCATCTGATGTGTGTCAGCTTGAGTTTTGTTAGTGCGGACATGGTGTGCGTTCAGTTGTGCTAGCTTGGTTCGTAGTTGCCAGGGCATGTGTACATTTATCTGTGTGTCACTTGCAGTTGGTTCCTGTATGGACATGTCCCATGCATTTGGCGTTGTATGTGCTTTGTAGACTCGTATTTCCACATTGTGCAGATGGTCATGACATTTGTGTACTGTACTGTTTGTCCCTGAGACAGTCGTAGGACCCTTTCCTGTGCACATGTTGTTTTATGGGCATATGCAAAGTTACATGTGTCCCAGTGCAGCCTCCTTCCCTGAGTTTTCCTGGGGCCCCCACATCAATAGTTCAGGTATTATGTAGATATTGCCCTTTGTCTATTTGTCCCTCTGTGTATAGCATATGCCATTGTCCTTCCATTGTGCTGTGATGTGTGTGAATTGTGTGTCCATTGCAGGATTGTTTAATGGCCGTGTTGTTTACGTCTAATGCCACATTGATACATATGTGTGTTGTATGTGACGACAGTCCCTGGCCTGTGTGGAATATGGGTGTGTGAGTTGTTTTTGTATGTGTGATGTGATGTTTGTGTGTTGCTGGTGATGCGTGTGAGAATGTTGTGTGGTCTTCACTGTCCCTGTGCCAGAGATGTGTGGCCATGTGTTTTAGTGTAGTGTTGTGGTGCAGTGTGAGTGACCTGCCCAAAGGGGGCATATTGTGACTGCAGGCTTCCTTTATGGTATCTGGTTCCAAGGCGGGATATAATGCCAAGTGTACTTGCTGCCCGTAGCGTGCCACCCATATGATGTGGACAAAGGCGTTACGATTTGTGGTTAAAGTTAATCACACAGGTAGTTGTGTGTACTAACCATCGGTGGTGTCCACGACGGCGTTGATTTTGGTCTCCTTTAATGATCACCAGCAGCGTCAGCATGTGTGTGATGGGTTCCATGGCGGCAACAGACATGTAAAGCTGCCTGGAGGTGAGTGCCTCCCTTTATACTGTCCGTTTCTGCCTTCTGCCTTCTGCCTTCTGCCAGTCACACTGGTGGTGTGCAACCTCGTAACGTGTCCGGCACAAACATTGTCTCTGCCAGCCAGTTTGTGCTCTCTTGTGACCGTGGTGGTCTGTGCTGCCTGACAGTGCATAGGCCTGCATGACCAGTAATTTCGTAATACTGTGGTCCGACTGCCAAACTGACGGTGGTCCAACCGCCACACCCACCATGGCGGTCAACGGACCGTCAAACTCATAATCAGGCCCTGAGCTTCCACTGCTCAGTCCACACCTTATACTTAAAAATATTGCCTCCAGACTTGCACAACCATTATCTTTAAGCTGGAGGTTACATTTAATAGGGACAGTGAAAATGTGGGTTTCTTCTGTGATGAAAATGTGAACTTAAGTGCTGAGGTTGATGCATCATTCAAGATATTAATTTTAAACTTTGATAACGGAGTGCGTTGCTTTATATCTAACATAAGCAATGTTTGAATGCCATTTCAGTGTAATTTACTTCAAGGCTAGACTACTAAATTCAGGATTTCCAAGCTGTCAGCTCTATCATCTGCAAAACACTGCATAGCAGTACCATTGATTACTGGCTTGCTCAACATGATCCTACATCTGAGCTCCGATGTTTCCTGCATCAGCTGTCTGTTCATTTAAGGGTGCCATTTAAATCCTATGCCTCAACTTTAGGTGTCGGACCTTTTAGTTCAGTCATGGTGCCCAACAAAGTGTAGTGTTATAATTCCGTGCAGGAACCGTGAAAATAAGGATGAAATCCAATCTCTTTCTGTTGGTCCAGGCACTATCAAGGATAATGACCCACTGTCCATGACCCCACCTTATAGCATGCTCTCCCCCAATAAATCCTGCTCTTCTTTGTTGACACATGGTTATAAACGCCTTAAATAAAGATATCTGGTTTATTTCTGAAGCTGTTATATACGTAATCGACATCTTAAGCTTCAGTGCCAAAATGCGATTAATTAAGTGGTTTCTGAGGTTTACAAATAGCTGAATCAAAACTGTATTGACTACCAACATGTCTTCAAGGTAAGTAAATATGACATTTCGAATAGTAAATCGATACTTCCCTATATATATTTACTTTGATGGTATATTCATGGCCAATATTCTGGAGCTGATATATGTGTAGGGTGATCTTACTGACCTCAGTATTTTGACAGATCTGTCTTTCAAATCAACTAGAAAGGATAGTAGTTGATACCCTGCACTGTACAGGAAGGTTTGGTATACATTAACATGTTTTCTGTCATTGAAGTAGACGGTATCCATTGTGAAATGCATCTGCCACAAATAGACAAGAAGATGCTCTCTATTATTATCTGTTTAAATTGCCTTGAAACATCGCAACGGACTAGATTTGTATGTTATGGAACCTACTTTATTGTAATGATGCTCTCCATGCGTTTCCATGCTGATTCATCAAACTGAATCAGACGGCATCTTTCACCACCTTACCTATGTGGTGAAGGTCCAAGCCTGCTTTGTAATTAGGGCTCCCATTTTTAGGGTATTTATTTTTTAACATTTCCATCTGTTTCTTATCCACATTTATTTTTTTACAATCTTATTAATATTTACACATATTTATTTTGTGGTCTGCGAATAAGTGTAGTAAAAAATGGTACATTTCCACATTTATTTAACTGATAAATATGGACTCATACATTCATTCCTGTTGTGTTTTAACAAATTCAGCAGCCAAAAATAGCAAAACAGTAAACCCACAGGTAAATATTAGCAATTTACTACAAATATTTTTTTTAAATATGCCTGAATTTAAAGGTATTCGAATCTTATTATTTTTTTTTTTTTAACTCCGCATGCTATCTATTTGCTCATATGTTGCCTTGGAATTCACAACAGGCAGCATGGAAAGTCACTCGTTAGAAGCACAATTGTCAGTAGTTTTCTGTCTGTATTTTTCTGTAAAAATTAGTAACCGAAAACTGGGAGCCTTATTTGTAATCTATCAGTCATTGTGTACAACTGAGCAATCTAATGCATTTCTACTTTCTTCAACGCTGACATTTTCACCTTTATGTCAGTAAGATAGCACAATCTTTGACATGTTAGATACAGACACATACCCATGCCACGTTTGCTCGCACAGCTCTGTAGACATACAGGGCCTGATATAATGCAGTGGTGACATAACCATCAGAATTATAGCATAAGTGCTTTAACCACCCGTAGAGAGCTGTCCACCTTAGCCTTAAGGATAATGGGAATGCCACCTGTGGATGCTCCTCAGGATTTACCACGTCCTGGAACAATTACAAGATTTTTGCTTTATCCATAAGGATAATCGGGTCCACGGAACAGATCACAGTCCTCTCTGTGAACACATGCTTATGGTAACTATTAACCTGCATAGAACGTGATGTCACCGTTAGTGAGAAGCTTGGGGTAAAGCTGAGTGCATTTGCACCAATATTTCACTAGAAGTGGTGGCATTATACCATTCAACTGCTGGAGCTGAAAAAAGAGAAAGATCATTCAATTCAGTGCTTTGATAAATAAGTAGGGTACAGCATTTGTCTGTGGAACTACATCAAATCACATGCCCCCATCTGCTTGTTGATATTGTTAGGGGCTTTGGATCAGTACTTCGTCTATTGTACCACCTGAATCAATACTGGCATTGCTCCTGACCTTCTGTGCTTAATAACACTTTCTTAATATACACAGAACTTGCTGTTCCGCTCATTTTCGAAAGAACAAAGGCATGCTTTTCTCATGTCGTAATTCAGAAAAAAGGCAGTACACGCATCACAATTTCAGAAAAATGTACACCACTAACAAAAACAGCCAGAACATTCATAACCTTTGCATTCGAAGTTTAGGTTAAAAAGGGCTGTTTCTTATTTTGTTGGCAACTTTTCTCGCCAAATAAAATGTATATCCACTTTGTGGGACAACTTCAGGGCAAGGAACATGTGCAATATAATGTATCCCGCACAATGAATATTGGCAAAGCTGCTCTTCTATTTGAACCTGTTATATTTTTCAATTTGTAATGAAAGAACAGAATATGCAATTAGATGAACAGTTTTTGCTGGGCGCTTTCCCACTCGCTTTCATAACTAGAAGGGACATCGATTAAAAAAACGGTGTTTTTCTTTATATGATGAGCAAAATGGTATGTGGAAACCTTTGGTGCATGTTCAGCATTATTCTCGTTCTACTCTTGTAAAACAAGTGTGAGTAAATGCAAACATAAAAAATAGACAAATTGAATATAATTATTTTATAACTAAACAAAGATGCTAGAATGGGAATGAAAAGTGTTTCGTATTAGTTCTCTTGAAGCTCGATGAAACACAAATTTGATGCATCAATGTTTTAATTTAGCAATGAAGGTAAACATTGAAGCCAGAAGTGTATTATAGAAAGTGATCCGGGGACACTAAGAAATCCTTGACTCTTATTTGCACTCCCAGTGGTACTTTTGGATTACAGAGGAGGACTGCGGCGATTTATGAAAACATTTCTGCAATACTCTTGGCACATGTATTGCATTTCTTCATATGCAGGCTCCCCAGCACTGAGGCATGTGCACAGGCAAAACACCCAGAAGTGACTCCTCCGCAAGTGCGAAGGAGTGTCGCCCACTGCCTAAGAGCCAGCAGCTGAAAAATAAAGTTGTATTTTATTATTGTTTTATTTTTTAGCTGCTGTCAAAGCCAGCATGTGCAGGGAGGGGTGGGGCTGGGCCATGGGAGGCGGAGGAGTGGAGTGCACTTAAGTGTGCATGTCAGTTTGGCTGGCCTGTTGTACAGCCGGTTGGAGAAACAGCCCAGACTCCCATGCCCTGTTTGAGCGGCAGACCAAGCCGCTCAGACCAATCCTGGCCCTGCTCTCATGCTAGGACACCATCAGGAGAGCAGAGGAGGCGGCGGGATAGGTACTTTTTTTTAAATGACTTTGTTATTTCCCCCATCCCTGTCATCATTCTCCCCTGGCCCCCCCTTTGAGATTTGCAGTGGCCACCGCTGAAAACACCTCTGGAGGTGCACAGAACATGCAGTTGCGTAACAAAACTTGAAAGGGCTCCCTTGCAAGGTACATGGAGGGCCCCCCCTCCGGACTAACTCAGGTATTCTCTGGCCAAGGTACTGTGCTTAGGGGGGGCCTAGAGCTCGAGAGGGCCCTCTCACAGCAAACTTAAAGCACAAAACTATGATACACAAATGTTTTTTGCCACTTGAAATTCCATTTACAAATCATAAAAGCATGTATTGTAAATCCAAGCTATTCACATTGGATGGTCGGCGGCCCAACAGCTCAAAATGTTTCTGAATACTCCTGTGGTTTTAGACAATGAAATTGTTACTACTGCCATAGCAATTGCCGTTGTGAAACACAAAAGCACACATTGAAAACCAGTGTAATTCGCATAAGATGGTATGTGATTTGTAGACCAACATTCTTGTGAATGCTCCTGCATAAGAGCATAAGATGGTTGCACTGCTAAGGGCAGGCAGTAACCATCCGCAGATTATAAGTGGTCGTTGTCTTACATCGTAAACTGTACAAATGGCTGTTGAAGTTCGTGGGAGTTTCTGGCAACAACACCCTGGAGTTCCTATTAAAAATATGCCAAAATGTTGTGGTATTTTGGGGCTTCTGTCACTTTAAGGGAGAACACTTTCAGTGCCAACACACTGCAAATTCGAATGTTGCGATAGATATTACAACAGCATTCACTGTTATGTGCAAGGAGGCAAAGAGCTGAATCCTTGCTGGGCACAGTCCTTTGTAGAGTGAAGTGTTAATGAATCCTTCAATTTGAAAAGGCTTATACCGCTTGTAGAGCAATGAAAAGTCGTTTACCTAGTTATACATACATTTGAAATATCACAAAGTTTATGTGTAAGCGTTTAAACCTAGAATGTCGTCATATCTTGGATACAGAGAGGAGATAAAACACTACATCAATAATCAGCACAGTGACAATTCATAATTTGTCTTCTGGGTTAAAAACACAAAGAAGATTTAACATGTGGCAAAACACCAAGCAACAATTTTCAGTGAATGCCTGTCAATATATGCAAGCACACTGGGGAAATTACAGCCACATGTCAGCAATTCCTTGACCTTCACCAGGAAAATAAAGTGTGACATGATAAATTCACTACTTGATTCACCCAAATGATTGTAACCGAAGATCACAAGACACGGAATCACAACAACCCCAGATATTAGTGGTATTGCAAAAACACACAAAGAAAGCATGAATTCCTAATAGTATTTAATAGAAAGAGAAATGAACTAATAATCTAATTACGTGCCAGAAATCTTTATAACTCGGAGTCCTACTCTTCTTCGGCCAAGTCTCAACACAAAATATGTCCCACCTCCACCAATAGACCCATTTTTAGCACAAAATCTACCCTTTTTAAATCTTTCCCCCTATAATGTCATAAGAAGTCATCCCCCTTAGAGCAAATCCTGATAAATTCTAAACAAAATGAGTGATTCTGCCTGTCATTGTCAAGAAAGAAGAAAGGGTGGCAAGCACATCCTGGAAAGAAAGAGCAGGACTCAGTGTCATAAAGATTCCTAGTAAATATTCATAGCATTGCCACTTTTTTCTTTACTCTATCCATGCCCAGGCATGGGGATATAACAAGAAATACAGTAGGCTATTCAAGTACTCTTTACTGGATGCAACACCTCTGAATATTTAACTTACAAAGAAACATCTCATACAGAAATATAAGTTACACTGCCAGACACCCAAACACAGCAGAACCATAAGGCATAATCAGAATACTGCACCTGGAGACTATAATGCTGAATTAAGGTACCTGAAGAAGCCCAAGTGATGTCTCTGTGAACATCTGCAATGAAAACACCGGGAGGTGGAGGTAGCACTGACCAAGCTGGCTACATCCCACCTGGCGTAGCTCCACTAGGCTGTCAATTTCCTTACCTTACTGCACTACACTGCACTACAACTGGGAACTCCCCAGGAATAAAACGGGGACTTCTGGGCCTCATAGCTACTGCCACACACTCCTTCTACTGCTCCTGGGAAGGAGACCAGTGGGGTCCAGGCATATTGATCAGGCACAGACCCAACAGCCCACCCAATGGGACCCCATTGGATACCACTAATGCAACTGCTCCTGCTTTAAAGACTCTCCACTCTACTTCCTCATGTCCCTAAGGTGCAGCAGCTGAGGCAGCACCCACCAATACTGAGACTGCTTCTAAGACACTGCTACGTATTGTGGTGTGTGTGATGTGTGTCCTGGCCCTGTTTTACTGCTACTCGTATGCTGGCTTGCTCAACCTGCAGACCAGCCTGTGGGCAAGGTCCTATTTTACTGAAAGATGCTGCCTGGGGACCCATTATTTACCTCCACACAACAGTGATGTAGCAACACTACCGGTTCACTGTCTACCATATCACCCCACCCCTTCGAGGTTGGAGAGCAGCACTGAGGGAGTCCACTGCACTGAAAAGAGTCTGGGGTCTCCATACACCACTACACTCTTGCTCCCCCAGCGATGGATAACGACTGGAGGGCAGCTAGCATCAACAGTGCTTAAGGGCTGACCAGATGCCTGAGGGTGCAGCTTTGGCACAGCTGGCTCCCTCAAGAATTGGGCCTCTGACACAGGGCACTGCCGGGCCAGCATCTGGAGACTGCTGCCCATTTAGGAACCTGCAGACCTTTTGCCCACTGGTGGAAGGGCCATCCAGATGCCTCTGCTACTTCACATGCCACAGCCCAAAACAATAGGCCACAAACTACTGTTCTCAGAGGCGGTAGCGTACTCTAGGCACTCAGCCAATTGCAGCACGTCTCTAGAGCAGTGGCACCCACCACAGCAGAGGTGGACACAATACTGAAAGAGACATTGGCCACTGGGGCCAACCTATCCTCTATGAACTACAAAATGTCTGATCTCATTTGAGAAATGAAATCCCTGTGCTTGGAGGTGACCACTTTTCACATATGCTTGGATATGCTGGATCGGTGAGTGGACCAGCTTGACACACAGTATGCAGCTTTACCGCACTGGGGTAGAGACATCAATCTGTATTCATAATTTAATGGACCTAGAAGACAGGTCCTGATGGGACAAAATAAGTGTCTATGGAATCCCCAGGAGGGTGGATGGAGACCACATGCTGACCTTTCTAGGGACTTTATCAGTGCTCTCTCACCAAGTTAGTGGACATTTTCTTCATTGAACCCCTAGAGTTCCAATAGACTCACAGGGTCAGACCAGGCTCCATAGTTCCCCAACAGCTCCACACCAATATTTGCTTGCTTTATCTACTACCGGCATGCTTTTGCTATTCCATTCTGCAAGCAGCAAAACAAGCAGTGACAGCGCTGCTCTTTGAGGGACACCAAATCACCTTAGCAGCGGACTATTCAAAGGCCATCAACAACAGGCATAACATGTTCCTAGCTCTCAGACCCTGGCTTCACTGCTGGGACCTCAAGTATGGACAACTGGATTTAGCAAGCATGATGGTCACCATTGATGGGAAGACCCGGGAATTCACAAACCCTAGGGAATTTGAGACTTTTTTAGATCCTTTGGGGACCCCTCCAGAAACACAAGGGCCCCATGGATGCATCTCCTGATGCACAATTGGATGAAGGTGCCTGGTCCCACTTTCACCCATGCCACAGATGCCATCACCTCCAGCCCTGGGAAGCTGGAAACTGTACTGTTAGGGTCTCCCCCAGGTGCTGGAGTCCCTGAGCAAAGACTGGGATTGGGATGAGTCTTGATCCTCTCTCAAACAGTTGATGACACCGGCACAGAGGAGAACCAACAACCTGATTGCCCCACTCTCGAACCTCCATTGAACTGCAGATCCTGGTGTATCCTTTATTCAGTCTTCTTAGCCATGTACAATTCCACTGTGTTTCTTCATCATTGTGTTTTGTAGAGAGAGCCCCTCATCTGCCCGTCCAAGGCGGACCTGATCACTTGCCTCTATCCTGACTACCCCAACCCACTGGTAGCTGGTGGGTTGCCCAGAACCACAGACTTGGAAGGTGCATACCATGGAAACACGGCCTCAGGGGGAGACTGTGCTCCCCGGCCCTAAGAGGACCTCTTCCTTCTTGGCCCCCTGGACCCCAGATGTGCCAGATATGCCCCACTGATGAACAATTCACAGTGTTTTTAATGTTCATTTTTTTTACCCAACCTCATGTGCCTGGCTGCCTGCCCCCAAACAGACACCATAATAGCCTTAATGGGCCCTTACCCCATATATCCTCCTCCCCCCATCTTAAGATCTATGGGGAGTGCAGGCTCCCAGGAGAGGGAGTGCAGGGGAGCTTCAGACACCAAAGAGTTTTTTTCTCCCCCCAGACCACCCATTCCCTTAATCTCCCCTTGCCATCCCTCCTACTCCTCCAGCCCTACTTGCCCAAGGGGACTTCAGACTTTACCCAATCCACGCCACCTGTGACTGGGTGATGGTAGATATGCCCATGCATTCCCCCATCACATTTACAAACTGAAGCCTTTGTCCCTCACTATTACCATGTTGAATGTCAATGGCCCATCTCATTTGATCAAACAGAAGAAAGTTCTTCACTACCTGAGAAACAAAATAGGTGGATAATGCCTTCATCCAGGAAACCCATTTATTATGGGCTGAGTTACCGAAACTCAACCAGGATTGGTTAGGCAATGTGTTTAGTTGCAGCCATACACATTGGGACAATACCCCTGTCTTCCCCACCAGTAGCTGTTTGAAGAACTCCGGTGTAGCCATCCTTTTTAGATGCAACCTCCCCTGGAAGCTACCGTTGTGAATGCATTCCTTGTAAAGGCATGAGCAATCAGCATGCACGGTTCCAGCATGCTTCCCCCCTAGCCCCTACCCCCCAAAATTACTGCGACCCTCCATCCCCACAACTACCCCAACCACCCCCCCAAAATTACCAGAACCCCAAGCCCCCTCCCCTAAATCCTAAACCACCCCAACCCCCAACCCAACCCTTAAACCTAAACCCTGACCCCCCTAAACCCTAATCACCCCCAGACCCCCACCCCACCCCAAAAACTAAAAATACCCGAGTCCCCAACCCCATCCCTAAAACCTAAACACCCCAACCCCCCAACCCACCCCTTAAACCTAAACCCTGACCTCCCTCCCCCCAAACCCTAATCACCCACAGCCCCCACCTCACCCCAAAAACTAAAAATACCCCGAGTCCCCACCCCGCCCCTAGACCCTAAACACCCCAACCCCCCAACCCATCCCTTAAACCTAAACCCTGACCCCCCTCCCCCAAACCCTAATCACCCCGGGCCCCCCAGCCCACCACCCACCCACAAAAAACCCAGCCCCAGTCCCAGCCCAACTTACATCCTCCTTCGCCCCGTCGACTACGACTCCCTTCTTCTGTACCTTAACCATGCATGTACGCGGTTCAAACATGCGTGGTTAAGTTACCAAAACCAGAAAGTCGTGGAAAACGAAAGCATTGTTTTGCTTTCATTTTTCACGACTTTCTGGTTTCGGAGTCGTTGTTCCGGGTGTTTCACCCCCAAGAGAGCGCTGGTATGGGCCAGCATTGAATGCCACTTCACTGGGTCATGTTCACATCCCCTCCATTCTACCTCCAGCTTCCATACCACCCCTGGCAGAATAACTTGGTCCTCGCAACCACAGCTACAGCATGGATCATAAACTTCTAGGTGATGACCCCCCTCCTCCATAGCCTGGCGCATGTGTGGCATAACGCTGCCCTCCGCATTGCTGGAAAGTCTTTTTAATGGGTTACTTGGAATGCATGAGGGCTAAAACAGGTTGATCATCTCCTTGGTGAGGGCACCCTTAAGCCATTCCCAATGCTTAGAAGAGACTTTAGCCTCACCCAGGCAGACAATTAGAAGCACCACTAGTTATGCTACTGCCTCTGATCGGTGTTAGTCCCACTTCTGGTAAAACTTCCAGTCTTACATATCTTATAATACCTCTGACCCAGAAATGGTAGTAGGCGACTAATCTCTGGTGCATATAAGAGGATCCCTTCAAATCCTACCCTGACCCACACCAAGTGGCAGTGCAAGCACTCAAACAGATAGGGCAAAATTGATTCACTACTATGATAGAGTCCTCAGGGAATCTTGCCTCAAATATTTATACTTCAAGATATTACACGATTAGTACTGGTTCCTGAAGAAACTGCACCAGGTGGGCCTCTTGTCCCATAGAAAATGCTGGAGATGTTTGTACAGAGGGGTGTGTCCTATTACACATACTATGGAACTGCCAGAGAATACAACCCTAATTGGTTTCTGTATGAGCACACCTGTTGTAGTTCCACCCCTGGTAAATTCGTGCTTCTGTACATCTGGCCTCCTCCGTGAAGTGGATGTTGCCCCCAAAATGAATGTCCATACCACTGATGGCTGGCCACAGCATTGGTGAAAATATGCATCCTCCACCATTGGCACCAACCTACATGCCCCACACGGAATAGATTATAGAACTACACAAAGTAGCCATACACGAAAGGTTCACATATAAGCTCAGTGAAAAATTGGAATCCTTAATTAGAGCATGAAATGCCTTCCTAGAGGTTGTTTAGACCCTGTATCAAGGTGCTGCCCCACCGCTCCTTCCCCACGACAAGGAAATGAGCAACAAGACCCCAACCCATGACATAGAGAGTCACGTATCATTCTATGTTCATCACTCATAAAATGTGTGGCTACCTGCCACATACTCCCATCCTCACATTTGTTCTTTAAACTCATACACCATGCTACTGACCATGAAGCAACTACGCTCCGAATAGCGAGTTTTCCCATTTCTACCTTGCTCAACATGCTTTCTGGCCCTATCAGATTACACTTCCTTACCAACTCCCTCCAGACCCTACTCGCTCCTCCTGTTATTTTGCTATGAATGTATTGCTGATGCGATTCACTGCCACCACTCGCTATCATGACTGACTTACCATGGACCAGACAAGTCCTGGAAGGCACAAGGTCATTACTCCAGGAACTGACAGCCTCTGAAATGATCCTAGGAACAAATCGAACTCTCTGCCTGGTTCAATTGCCTTCCTGGGTGTGATTTCCAGTCACATGGGTCCACTGATTGGTGAGCTTGCTTTGTTATGATATTCCACTGCTGTATACAAGGGGCCATGGTGCATCAAGCAGTCATTCCTCTAGTGCATGCTCATGAGAAAAAGTCATGCAACAAACTGTCAAGCAACATATTGCTACAAAAGCATAGTATCATGAGTTTTTCAAGACATTTTGCAAAGTGTCACAGAGGAAAATAATAAATATGTGTTTTTCTCAGACCCCTAGTGTCTAAATCCACAGCTCCTAGATTCCAACCTTGGAAAATAACAGAGTAGACTGGTGTTAGACCTGACAGCTTTAGGGTGGTCACCCCTAACTTTTTCTCCCCATTTCTAACAACTGGGCATTCAATGAGTCTGAAAAAAACGATCAAAGGGTCGCAAACCTTGTTGTAAGACTTACATGTGTCCTCCATTTTAGCTTTCTTATTTAACTTAGCTTTTTTTTGTAATGGTGGTTTGCACATGTTTTCCTCTACTACAAGAATGTGTCACACAGGCAGTTATTCCTGGAAGGCATTGTCACCCTGTAGTCTGCACAATTAGTTCCAGGGTCACACATTTAGATGTTCATATGAGACAACTCTTTCTCTTCAGACTAACTAAAGACACTGTTCTGCACCACCAGCACAGTATGATAAGGATATTATTTCAATATTTAAACAGCTACTATGCTGAATTCAGTGAGAGGCACTTTGTGACAACATTATCATGGAACTACTGGGACTGAGATGCAGCCCTGATGGCCCCAACCTTCATCCTGAGAAGGAAGATAGTCATGCAGAGGAGTGTGAAGGCCTGCACACTTAGACCGGCACATTTGTTAATGCACTATGGCTGGCTTCCTGACATACAACGCCAAGGTAATGGTTTAGATCACTCCAACAGGTCTGGCAGAAGAGTAATCCTGCTATGCTCTCTCTCTATCTCTCTAGTGTAAAGAGAACTTGTGACAGATAGAAGTAACAGTAGGAGCAAATACCATGGTTGAATTGTTTGTTTTTCACCATTCTAATAATGCTTATTAAGACAAGTTTCATCTGCTTAATAATTGCATTTCATGTTTTATTTACAAGGATAATATCTTTCCAATATATATTTGAAAATGTATTCTTGTATCATTTCTTTGAAACTCCTTGGGCATGCAAAAGTGATAAATGAAATAGTCAGATCTTTTTTCACAAATGCCTTGGGAATCGGAATGGTCATGTTCGATGTTACCGACAACATCTATCACTTTGGAAGGTTAGGGTTTTTAGATGTGGTACTATGAGCTACCAACAAAAAAACAACATTTACTGATGATGTAAATAGCCTAACGGACTGATTTACAGTTTGGCGGATGGGTTACTCTGTCACAAATGTGGGTATGATGGAATTGTAATATGGCGGACGGGATATCCATCACATTTGTGACTGTCAGGTTCTCACCTGGATCTTTTCACGAGAGTGAAATGGACCACAAAGTAAGTTCCAAACTTCCTGTAGGCCAAAAAGACCCAACAAAGTCAAAGTCAAGACGAACCCGTCAGGGAAGAGAGGGCAAAAGACCCTTGAATAGTCACTGGGTTGTTGTTTTGGTCATCTGATCTTCCTCACACCTTCTCTTTCTGAAAATCAAGAATAAAACAAATAAAAAACAGTTCTTGAAATAAGAAGGACCCTGAAAATTATTGTATGTGTTGATTGATAACTTAAGGTACATTATGTCCCCTCTTCCATGTGCCCAGAGTGTGCCACCATTCAAAGAGTGCGGTAACTGAACCTTGTAACTTCTGAAATGAACATAGAAGGTAAAAACACTCTAGGGGAAGAACTTGCAGATATGGCATAGACAGCAATGTAATCACGTCATATACATATGGGTATTATATATGAGGTTTTTTCTTGGAGTCATTTAACACCAATTATTCATTTCCTCCACGGAATTACATAACGTAGGCAGAATACATAAATAATACAAATTTTTCGATCGCTTGTCACCACTGTTTGCTAGTTGCGTTAGTCAGACATCATACATTAACCCAGTGAATGCCTTTTGCTTTTTAGGTACCCAGCAACAAGCCTTCAAATCAAGAAACTAAGAAAAATGCGATAAGTAAAAAAACAATATTTTTTGTGCATTTGTGCATGTCCTTACGTACTCAGTAAATGTGTAACCTCCAGTCTTAAACAAGGAAACAGAAAATATCCGATAAGAAAAGTAACAATTATTTTGCACGTTTGCACGTTATCATATAGTACACAATCGCTGTATAAAGTCTTAAGGGGGAAACTGAAAATATCAGTTCGGAAAAGTAAACAGTTGTTTAACGTGTTAGCATGTTACCACGTTATCATTGTTGCTGTCATAAGCATCTTGTTCCCTTCGTTTCATTGCGGTGTGCCGGGGAGGAATCATCTCGAAGGCCCCGGAGACAATCCGAAGCCTGTCCTGGCGCCAACAGCGGATGAGTGTGATGGCAGGAGTTCAGGAATCTTAAGAAGTCGGGTAAGTGTCAAGAAGAAAGACTAATGACGACCAACTTCCCATGGTGCAGCGAGCAGTCTTAAAGGCTAAGGCCCATATTTAAACTTTTTTAGCGTCGGATTTGCACTGCTTTTAGACGCAAAAGCATCGCAAACTTACAAAATAAAATTGTATTTTGTAAGTTTGCATCGCTGTTGTGTAAAAAAGCGGCGCAAATGCGACACTAAAAAAGTATAAATATGGGCCTAAGTGCTTCACCATTCAAAGGGGCAACACACACTTGGTAGAAATCTGACAGTCCTGACAGTGATGGAGTAAACCTATCTGCTAAACTCTAAATCAGGCCGTAAGTCTCTATATTGTGAAGTTTTGTTGACCTAATACACAGTCCCACTAAATTCACAGGAACCATATTACATGGTGCCACCAACATTCTAGATTTGGTATCCATTTCATGGGTCTCCTTAGTAGTTTTCTTGCATCTCCTTTTTTGCCTGTAGGCGGAGACGTCCATGGTGATAATGGGACATACCTATTTATATCTGAGGGTTGATCAAGCTTGATCTTTTAAAAGGATTGCCTCCTTACAGTGTTTCCTTTCTTTGTTTTCCATTCCTTAAATATGGCAAAACTAGTGACTATTGCTGTTAATTGCAGGAAAGCTGTCACTAATCATTTAACTAGATATGTGTGACTGAGGCACCCAAAGCTTATAAATGTGAAGTTTTAATTCCTAGGTTAATTTTCCTGCAGTTGATGCCAATTCACAAACATTTCACACATACAGTGAGGCTTCAGTTCCGGCTGCATATAAACCTTACAAATATTTAGAAATACCTTTAACCTACAAGGAACATCATAATTTGTTTCAAGGCACATGCACTACAAAATCTAAGACTAGGCCCTCTCTGCAATGAAGGGGCAACCTGGCCAGTTTTAGCAGAATATACATGTTGAAAATGGATTATTGGTAAGGGCAGGTAAGTACCTACACTTACCAATAGGCCACTACCCTCCACTTAGGTTCAGTTAGGTCTCAATAAATTAAACCCAGCTCAACCCTTGGTAGCTTGGCAACGGGCGACAAGGTTTAACTTAGGAGACAAATGTAAAGAATTAAAAAATCACAAAACAGTAAATAGGTAAAACACAAAACACAATAGAAATCCAACACCAATTTATAAAAATAGATGATATTTTTATCTTTAAAATGACACCAAAATGATTAAAATCGGATAAGTGGAATGGAGATATGAATTCTTAAAGAATTAATGCTTTATAGCACATTGAAGCAACTAGTGCTCAAAGGGTTAAAGAAAGGTCACACTGGAAAGGAACAAAGTCTAGAGTTCAGGCCACCCACGAGGTAACACTGTCACTTTAACATTCAGAAGTGTTTCTTGATTCAGGAAAGTAGTCCACAGCACCAGCCAAAGGTTAAGATGCTCTGGTGTGCCTCTTGTGGTCTGGGACTAGAACTCCCACAATGCACCTTTTAACTTATGGAGTTGCTCCAAACACCTCCAAACTTCTGGATCTTCTCCCAGAGGTCATTTTTGTGTCATTGAAGTATCCACAACTTGATCCAAGGACTACAATTCCCAGAATGCACCTGGTCAGAATCCTCAAATGGCCACTGGACGCTGGTCAGCTGGGCTCTGCTTGCAGGACTTGATGCCGGGGAGTCTGGGCAGCTCCTTTGTACCTGTAGCAAACAGGGAGTACCTCCTTGAACCAGTTGAAGCCAGGCAAAGTCCTTCTTGTGGTGAAGCCCAAGTGGCAGCTGGTGCAGTCCTTCAGAGTGCAGTGTCCAGGTCCAGGTTAGGGGTCCAGCAGGGCAGTCCTTCTTCTTCTGACGTTCTTCCTTGTAGGGACCTGGTAGGGATCTGAGGTGTGGGTGCAGGTCTGCCAGTTTTATCCTTGCTCCTGGGTGAATAACAGGGTGGTCCTGGTTCTCCTATAAGGTGCAGGGTCATTCCCCTTGTGATGACTACTTCCTGGGAAGTGTGGTAAAAGTCAATCCCAGGGTGCAACCTTCTTCAAAAATCCATCATGGCTGAAACTGATTTTTGGAGGTTACATCTGGCTGAGCCCATCCACTGGTGTGGGTAAAACAACCTAAGCACAGCCCTCTCTCGCCCTCTCCTCATCTAATCAGGGGGGAACCTAATTGTCTGGGTTTGCAGGATGCGAGGGAGGTGCTGGGCTACTCCAAATGTCCTTCCCTGCCTTTAAAGACCAGTTTGGCTGCCCTCCCCTTTCCTGCTTCCCCATCTGTTGAGGGAAGAGCTCCTCCCACAGGCACATTCCTTTGTGCTGTCCTCAAAGGCTACTTCACACCTCATCAAGGCAGCCTGGCCAGAGCAAAGCACTACAGGGCTGAAGTTGGCTACTTTTTAGGTAACATTTAAAACTCTTTCCCTGAACAAGTTATATTAAATTCAACAATTGTAAGTTGTGGGATTTATTATAACAATTAATTTGATACCAAACCTAATGTATCTGACACTTAAGGGAAGTTTATAAAATAAAATAAAGTCTCCCCATGCTAGCCTATGGAGGCCATTCACTACAATGAGGGAAAAATGAATTTGGCTGTTTTACCTCACCAGGGCTTATAAAAGTATTTCTATAAGGTTCCTGCTTATAGTTACATGGTACCCAGTCCAAGGGGCACACAGGGCAGACCTTAGGGGTGACTTATATGTAAAAATAAGGTTGTTTAAGTGTTTGGAACTTCTTTTAATCCCAAAGTCAAATTTGCATGTAACTTGAATTTAAAAGCAGCCAGCAAGGCAGGCCTGCCTTTAAAATGACACTGGGCACCTCAGCAGTGCGCCTATGGGTGCATCACATATACTAGGGTCCCTAAACCTACATGCCCTACCATATACTAGGGACTTATAGGTAGGTTGACCTAGCCAATTATAATTAGCCTAATTTGCATACTCATTTTATACAGAGCACAGGCCCTGGGACTGGTTAGCAGTAACCATGGCACCATCAGAGTCAGGAAACCACCAGCAAAAAGTGAAAAATGGGGGCAAAAAGTCAGGGGGTCTCTGTAATCAGCCCTGTTTTTATCACAATACACCTTCTCCACATGCAAATAACTTAAATCAGCTTTAAACACATGCTCTATTTAATCATTTGGTAGACTGTATCAACGTTTGCTGCAGTTTATTATGTATACATTAAGTATTGTCTCAGCAACTGCTCGTCAGGCTGGGCAGATGCAGTTAGCAGTACCTGCAATTAGTCCAGTTACTATTAATGCCATTATGGGTAAAATTCCTACCAGATGTGGTGAAATTCAATTTTGGATTGCACAAAAAACAAGTCAGCTTGAACCAGTGTTTCCCCATGTGGGACCCCAAGATAAATTTAGAATTTTCTCTCTATGTCTTTCACTTGGTATAGTATCCCCTATTGAGGAGTGTAACACATGGGATACTGTATTTGCTGCCATTTACACCATTACTCAGAATAGGAGTCACAACCACGAATGCTGGCACCATGCATGCCTAAACAACGTAGTCAGAACAACGACCACATTGTCACCACAAATGCCTTTACCACAAATGCTTTAACAATGATTTTTCGTTGTGAAGGCATTCCTGGTAAAGGCATGCGTGGAACGACATGCGTGGTTCCAGCATGTGCCGCCCCACCCAAAAACAATCGCACCCTAACCTCTATCCCTAAAAACAATTCTACCACTACCCCGACCCCCACTCCTATAGCTTAAACTATCCCAGCCCCTAAAACTACTGCGACACCCCACCCCACTAAAAAATAAAAATACCCAACCCCCGCCCCTCCCCCAAAAACTATCCCAAACCTAGCACCCCTAAAAACTAAAAATAACCCTAAAACCAATTCTACCACTACCCCGACCCCCACTCCTATAGCTTAAACTATCCCAGCCCCTAAAACTACTGCGACACCCCACCCTCCTAAAAAATAAAAATACCCAATCCCCACCCCTGCCCCTAAAACTACCCCAAACCTTGCACCCCTAAAAACTTAAAATAACCCAAACCCCTAAAACCTAAACTACCCCAACCCCCGCCCCTAAAAACTAAAAATACCCCAACCCGACCCTAAAACTACAGCGCCCCTCACCTGCCCCTAAAACTACCGTGACCCCCACCCACAAAACCTAAACTACCCCAACCCCTTCCCTAAAAACGAAAATTGCCCACACCACCACTGCCCCTAAAACTACAGTGACACCCCCACCCCTAAAACTACCATGACTCCCTACCCCACCGCTAAAAACAAAAAATACCCCAACCCCCCCTAAAACTACCGGAACACCCAACATCCCCTAAAACCTAAACTACGCCGACCGCCCACCACCACCCCTAAAAACAAAAAATGCCCCGACCCCCCACCCCTGCCCCTAAAATTACTGCAACTCCCCACCCCCTCTAAAACCTAAAATACACCACCCCCCTACCCCATCCCTTCAAACTATAAATATCCCAACCCCCACCCCTAAAATGGCCCCCAGCCCCACTTACCTGATTGCGTCCTCCTCAGAAGCCAACTCCGGTGTTCTGTGCCTTAACCACAATAAATGTTAGAAAAGTACACTTCAAATATTACAAATCTTGAAAGTCTGTTTATATACCACACTACTTTTCTTCTCATATTATACCCATTATTATATTCCTTGGGTATATATTCCCTTACTATGTACTTACATATCTATTTATTTACTACTCTAGTCCTTCTGTACTAGAGAACAAATAAAATAAAAATAAAATCTATAAATAAAATTCAAATTCTAAATACATCTAAAATATATATATATATATATTAATAAAGAATAAATAAATACAAATAATGATAAAAAATGTATATATATATATATATATAAAAATTATAAATAAAAAATATTATATTTCTACTCTCTTGTAAGCTTTACTTTGTCTACCCATTACCATATGTCATGTCTCTATCAATCTATCCTCCATTCCCACTCTGACTCATCCCAAATCCATTCTACTACTTTCATCCCCTAAATAACCGTGCCTAAGTTCTTCCCTCCTCTTCCACATCTAACTCACCCAAACCTCAGTTTACTACCATGATCTCCCAAACAACCCTACTAAATTCTCCCTCATTTATCTCACCTTTAACTCATCCAAAACCCCTCCTGCTACTATGATCTCCCTCACCCTTTCCACAGACTCTTCCCTCCTCCACCCAATTAACACTTCTGGGTTCTTCCCTCCTCCACCCCTCCATTACTCCAGTCAATCCAACTAACAAACGTACATATCCGCGGCTCAAATTAACTCATAATAATACTAAAACTGTACTCATATTTCCCTATACTAATCCACCACTAATTCCTTTTGGGTTCCAGAGTACCGTGCTACTCGCTGAAAAGCACTTCGGCGCATCGTCAGGGGTAGTAAGCGCTATATAAATACTATTACAATTACAATTACATGTGCGTTGTTCAGCACATGCATAGTTAATGCACAGAACGACGAAAACGTGGTTAACGAAAGCGTTGTTCCGCTTTCATTGCTCACGACTTCGTTGGTCCGGAGTTATGGTTGGGGATGTTTCCCCATTACTCATGGTACTCCTTCAACTGCATTTTACCTGAAATTCTTTACCAGATTCAGGCTGAACATGGAGCTGCTCCCACCCTGGATCTGAGGATAAAACTCATTGGCAACTTTGCCACAGTGCCCTCAAGAATTTTAAGCAATATCAAAAGGTAGGCAGCTTCTTTGGTGATATGCCAATGACTTGCATTGGTTCCCGTTACAGACTAGGAACCCAAGCTAACTAAAATAAATTCTGAAACCTATACTTCTATAGGTCATGATAGTTTGGAAACCAGGCCTACTAAGCCACACCTTAAAGGCAAATCTGATGCCGATGCCACCGAGCAAACACCTGAGTCTTCTAAAAACAGCTGGGATAAAAATAAAGATAGAGCTAAAACTAAAACATGAACAAGAGCTCCTCAACCAGAGTCCTCTGAAAAATGTGACAATTTAGGTAACCATGATACAATTAAACAGTCTGATAGTTATAAGTATACCGATTTACGTCCTCCTCAGTCCTTTTAGGACTCTACAGACAAGCGGTCAGAGAGGGGGGATGAGGTGACTACAGACAGCAAGAGTATGTGAAATCAAGAACGGACTCACAGCACTCCTTTGATCTCATCATAAGAAAGGAAGAGAAACTTCCACAACAAAAAGCACAATTTAAAAAAACAGTGCATCTAAATATGCCACAAATACTCAAAACTCTTCTGAAAAAGACGTGGGCAACAATTCTGCTTGATAGTGCAGCAGAGGTCACAATAGTTCACCACACTCTTCAAGAATTTCTGGTGGTGAAACCAACTACAGGTTGAAACTCCAAATTAGGGGTAGCCCTCCTGATAGACTTTGTGATTTGGACATACAAATTGAGGGTGATTTACTGTGTACTATTAAAGCAACATTCTGGCAAAATGTAACTAATGAATATGGCATTCTCTCGGGTGAGACTGCTTGGCTGATGCGTGTGTTAGAAAAGTCCCACAAGGAGAAGATGTAATACTACCTTCCTTTTCTGTTCTTGCTCCTGAGAAAGTTAAAGCAGCAGAAGTTGCAGAATGGGCTTTTTTACAAGCAGCAGCATTATATCACAATCGGGTGGGTTGGTGTAAAGACTCCTCTTATCATGTTGTACCTATATGGTCCAGTCCACAATTGCAAGCAAAATACCCTATTAAACATGAAGCTAAATGCTGTAGTAGGGAGAGTCTAACTCAATTTGTGGAATCCACCACCATCTGTTCTCAATCAGCTACTTCTGGAATAGTGCTTATCTCAGAGGAACAAAGGACGAAATTATGCAAGCTCAAAAAAATAATCAATACCACCTTAAGGCACCTTCAAAGTACACCTGACAACACAGCCTTGCTGGACGCCCTGTGACATCAAAAACAGTCATTGAGCAAGCTGAAGTTGTCAATCAACAGGTCATGGGAGGATGAGCTATGGGTAAAGCTACTCACAGATGCAAAGAGCAATAACAGCACATGCTTTTGGAACACTATAGGCAAGTGTTTACTCCGATTAAATGGAGGCATCACATCAGACACCTGGGCACAATATCTTTTTGACCATTTCAACAGCTGTTATGAGGTGCAGGGCCCCTACAAAACACCAATTTTAGGACCAACAAGTACTGGTGCATTTTCTTCCCTCACGGACACTCAGCGGCATCCATCTTTTCCAACAGTAACACCTTCTCTGAGTTTGAACAGAATGAATCTAATAATCAGCCAGATTGCCAAAGAAAGGAGGGAAGGAGCCCCAGGACCAAAAGGGGTACCCCTGCAGTCTTTAAGCACAACAGAGCCTTCTGGGCCAAAACATTTGAGCCCCCCTATATAGAAATCAGCCTCACCAGTATAATACCATCCTCCTGAATGGGATCTATAATATCTCCATTCTTCAAAAAGCCGGGACAGATTTTTACAAAAAAATTGTTGCTTAATTGCCCTTATTGAGAATGAGGCAAAGTACTTCGCAGGACTCCTGCTGTAACATTTGGCAACCTGGATAGCAGAAAAAGGTATTATTCCCTTCAAATCAAACCGGGTTCTTAAAAACAAATGGCACAACAAATATTATAGCTATCTCACTTGCTATTGGCAAAGCACAGGCACTGAAACAGAAGTTACATCTATGCTTCATTGACTTTAGGGCTGCTTTCGACCACGTGGAGAGAAGAGGCTCTGGAGGAAATCATCACACTGGGGAATCCATGAGCCCCTTTTTGACTTCATATTAGCCCTCCACACTGAAACCTGGGTCCAGGTGAAACTGGGCGCAGGCACAAACCTCTCGAGGTGGATACCTACCACCAAAGGGATAAAGCAGGGTTGCGTATTGACTCCCACATTATTTAACCTGTTCTTAGGTGATCTGGTGGGGCCTTTGATGCAAGCAACCCACGCACTCCGAGGTATCGAAAGCCAAGCTCCTGCCCACAATAACCTATGGCAGCAAGATTCGAGGAGGAAGGGATGAGCTAACTCTAGATTGCACAATAGCAAACGTCTACAGGATCATCGGCAGTCCACCGAAACGAACTTCTCCTGCCCAAATTAGACCGGAATTTGGCTTGTTAAAATAATCCCTGGAAAGATGATGTGCATATACAATCTTCTGGTGCAGGACTAGGGCAGCCACTCCCAACACTCTTATTAACCATTTATGACAGAAGCTTCAGCAGAAGGATGCCTCACCGGCCAGAACATATCTGAAGAACTCCCTGCCAAAAACAGGGATCACCCACCTATGAGGGATGCAAACCAGCCACTGCCCTTTTAAAAAAACTGTTTGGAAGTCGATCAGGCTCCAATCCTTAGTGGAGGATAAGGCAACATTTTCAAGAAGGGCTCATGTCTGGATGACATTGAACTCATACACAAATTTGGCACTACAGACGTATCTTGGCCTGGGCTTCACACAATACATTAAAGAGCAGTTTTTGCTATACCATATGGGGTTGCTACCTTGTGCACTAAATCTAGCTCCTTGGCTAAAAGACTTGGCAAATACCCCCTGTCGCCTGTGTACACATCCCTGAAAGCTGCAATACGACAGCATTCACAGCGCTAGGAGCCCAATAAAGATTTATAGGCTCACACTTGTGTATAAGAACAGTCCAGTTCTATTTGTTTACTGAGTTATGTCAGTTTTACAATACATTTACTCAAAAGCATTGTCCTATGTTGATCACATTTACCTCACAGACAATGATTTAAACTCACATTTGGCCAGAGTGGATCATATAATTCTGGGATTCACTGACCATAGTTAAAATTAAAATTTCCGAAGTCTAAAATTGCCTTTCTATGTGTCCTATTTTTGGGAAATGAATTATCAAATGAAGGCAAAAGCCGAACATCACATTTCTTGAAGAAATGCTCTCTTGTGCAACCACCAAACACCTAAAAAAATCTTCTGTCACTTTTGGGCTTTCTAAATTTTGATAGAACATACATAGCAGATTATGCGATACCGATTAAACTGTTGTACGATTTAATTAATCTTGATTTTTCTAATAAACCTTGGTCTACTGAACATTCTACTAGTCTCAGAAACTTAGAAACTGACATGTTTAAGTCTAAACACTCACATACTTGTGTTAATACTACTAATTTAGTGCGGTTTCCAGTGGTTACACATATGTTTAATTCAATGAAGTAGAAACAGTGGTGATTTCTTATAAATCACCTTTATATTCCAATGTGGATATGTGTTTTGCATCAACAGAATTTTTTTTGACTCCAGCTCTGATAGCTATACTGAAGGAACGTCTATTGGCTCACGGGAAAGTCATAATTGTGGTGTCTACTGTCCCGGCCTTTGAAGCTATCACAAAGGCCAGTTTCCTAAAACAGCTACTGATGTAGATTGCTTTTGAAACTACTTTGAGAACACAGGAATACCTCTATTATGAACAAGGATATCCCATACCTAGTGAAATTGTACTCTTAGATCAGTATGCTTTTATAATCTATACTATTGGTTCAGCCCAACCCATGGTTGTTACTAAGTATGAGTAATTTGCTGCATGTGCTGCAGTAAAAGGTTTCATGAAAGAAGGTGTATTTCAGGCACATAAACATATACCCAAACTTTGGGTGATTGTACCGCTCAGCTGGCTGAATTGAAAGCTTTGGTTCTGGCACTGCATAATACTGATCTAGAATTCTCCACACTGATATGTGTGAATCCTATTACTTCATCCAGTCCTTTAATGATAATTTACCTTATTGGTGCTTCAATGCATTCAGAGACTCTAAAGCTACTGATAACAAGCACGAGTTTCACTGAGGGATGGTGGCTGCACTGAAAGCACTGAAAGATGCTTTGCCATAGGCTCATGTGATCCACACATTGAGTCATCAACATGTTGGAGTACACATTTCAGGAAATCATTGGCTGATGAAGCTGTCAATGTGGCTGTTCTAACTGTATTAGCAGCTGTGATCTGACAATCAAATACGAGAATAGATGATGACATCATGACTGTGGTCGCTGCTTCAGCTAGTGGCGAGCCCCTACCTAAAGGCTAATCAGAAAAATACTCCTACCTACTCAGTCCTCAAAATATTTTGAGTGCACACATTCTCGGGGTGGATGATTGAGTGATAGCCAACCGGGACATCAGGTTAGAGTTAATAATAGTTGCTCATGACCAGCATCTGGTCATGCTGGTCTGGTGACCACAGTTTCTTTATTACAGAAACGCTGTTGATGGCATGGTCTTTATAAACAGACAGAAATGGTCCCTTTTTTTAGAACGTTTGACAACCAATTAAAAGTTCCACCATTTCATGCCCACCCCATTCACCACTTTTAGGGCCAGATGTACCAAAGGATTTTACCCATTCTGTGTCTGTGGGAAAAAGCTTTCACACATATGGCCCTTAGTTTCAAATAAGTCATTACAACATGGTTATTTGGATCATTGTAGACCACTCCATATAGATGGTGCCTTTAAATTTATCTTTACTGGAGTTCGGTTTTACTTTTATTATTTTTACTCTTACTCTGGATTGGATTTGTTACAGTTTTCCTCCTGCTGTTGAATGGACGCTATCTCCAGATCACTTTTCTCCAGATATGGTAGCTGAGATGCTTACACCCCATTCTTTTTCACATATTGTCAGAATAGACTTGTTCCTTCTGACCATTTCTGCATTCCCTATTTATGTGGGTATTGTTTGGGATAAAGTCCTCTATGACATTTCTGATGAATGTGATGGTGTGACTATTTTGCCCCCTTTGCCCAAGCTAGTCTCTACCACAGATTCCCAGTTTAATGTGCTCAGCTGGAAACTACCTGGTGTGAGTGGGAAAAGAAAAGATGTGAGATGGTTTAGTGTTTTACTAGATTGTGGGTTTGCAAGAAATCTGGTATTTGAAGTCCACCTTTTTGGTGGATGGGTTTATTTCTTTTTTTGAGCCTGCCCTGCCCTCTCAGTTCAGCAAGGTAAAGGGGGGCCTACTTACACTAGCCTCCCTTTAAATCCCATGTTCCTAGTAATCCCCTGTTGTTGCTTTTAGCCTGTAACAATGTGCCAAATTTAGGGCCGGATTTAAGAAACCCTTAGCACCACATTAGTGTAATTTGTATGCTAATGTGGCATTAAGTTGGAAAAAATGCTGTGCCATATTTAAAAAGTGCCACAATGCACGCATTGCCCCATTTTGTAAACCCTTGTGCTGCATTATACCTGCGCCAGGCATAATGTGTGCAAGGGGGGCATTCTAGTGTTAGGAGGCCTTAAAAAATGGCACAGTGGAACCAACGCGATTCCACTGCGCCATTTCTAGCATCATATTCAATGCCTGCCTAAGGCAGGTGTTAACATGAGGATCCCATTGTTTTCAATGGGACTTCTGTCACTTTGCAGGATTAGCGCTAATATTTTTGGCGTTAATCATGCAAAGTGCCAAACTAGCGTCAAAATTTATGATGCTATGGTGAACTGTATCATGAATATGGCACACACATGGTGGCGTTAGGGGGGCAATGGGGCATAAGAAAAGTGGCGCATCATGACATAATGCACCACTTATCATAAATTTGCCCTTTTGTTAGCGTTAATCCCACTGATCATCTGCAAAGTCTTAAATTGTTCTTAGAGTCCTTTGGTGGAAAAAAAACAGAATTCCCCCTTTTCGGTTATTGTCTTAGGTGATTTTAACATACATAAATGTCGAAGGGGGGTGTCATTTTTATGATGATTTGGATTTAGGCAACCATTTAAGTGTTCATTTTGAGTACATGCCACAAAGTGTGTTGCTAGAAGAAGTTATTGCTGATTTTAATCTGAAATATATGGGGGGAGAGTAATGGTGAGGGTATTACATCTTTTTTGACCAGAGAGTTGAACTCTGCTATTGATTATGCTATTGATTATATATTTATTTCCTCCTTTTTGGCACAGTTTGTTCTTTCTTTTGATATTAAGTGGAGCCATTTTAGTGACCATAACCCTCTATTTTTGCCCCTGAAATGAGTTGTGGGGGAGGTAGCCGGCTCAGTAATGGCCCTTAAAAATGGCGACATTACTCCCCACACTCAGGCCCATAGACTGAAGTGGACTAAGATCATATCAACCAATTTATAAATGGTTTGTTTGCCGTTTGTGCAGAGGAGTTAACTTTGTGCCTAGATAATACCACTAATTGTGAAGCCCTAATAAGCACCTTTCATAAGATTTATGAACAAATAGCAAATAACCTTATGAACTCCTTAGGTATTAATGAAGATGAGTGGGGAAAGATGGATTGAGCACTTAAAAAGTTGTTGAAAGCGCTAAAACAAATCCCGCAGGATATGATTAAAATAGCCAGGAGAAGGAAAATATACAAACTAACTCTGACAAAAAGGAAATTAAAGAAAATGTCTGGAATGATGTACTACAAACAGATGTTTTAAAAAACAGTGTCAGTTTTTGGGAAATTGTTAATCATCCATTTCTTTGCAGGGGCTGCCAATATTCCTTACAACTATACCATATCTGCTGAAACATGGGTATCTCACTTCAAGGGCATATGTGGAATCCCCTGAGAGGACCCTAATGTTCCCATGGAGGCACTCACCAAGGTTAATTATGTTTTGGTTTTCACAGAGGAGGACGTGTTAGCCATCATTATAACTATGTCTAAGGACAAAGTGACAAGCCTGGATGGGGTCCTGGCTGAACTGTGTAACGTCACACCCTCCTTTTTGGGCTAAAATTCTAATCACATTTTTAAAACTGCTTGTAAGTCAGGGTTACCGTCTTTCTGGTCTTGGTCTGTCATTCTTCCAGAGTTTAAGAAAGGGGTGTGAGAATATCTGAGATGCTATAGGCCCATCTCTCTCATTCATTCACCAGTCAAGGTGATGGGGAGAGTTATTCTCTCCAGAATGACTGATTGTCTGGAGCAAAACAACATAATTTACAATTGGGTTTAGGCCGGTAAAATGTGCTACAGACCAATGCCTTAATTGTCAGTTGTTAATAGGGAAGTACAGAGTGGCAAAGAGAGGTACAATGCACTTGGCATTTATGGATTTAACATATGCTTTTGACCAGGTGAATAGATTGAAACTGTGGTCTCTTTTGATCAATCTGGGGATGGATCACAATATTGTGATTTTTTTCACGATCTCCATATGGATCTTTCTGATGTCGTAAAATATAATCACAGTGGGAGCCTTTCTTTACCATTTAATATGTGTAGAGGCGTGAGACAGGGCTGTTTATTAGCCCCCTTGATATTCACTCTTTATATTAACAATTTAGGCCCTACAAGTAGTGAAGTTCCCCTGGTGGGTACCCAGTCTTTACCAGTGCTCCTCTACGCAGAAGATGCTGTGCTGCTGGCCAGGACAGCTGTCTGGCTTCAAGTTTTTTTTAATTCCTTTACAAAATTGATGAACTTGTTAGACCTGACCTCTAACTTTTCCAAATCCCACACTATGACAATGGGCCCAGGAAAATGAATCCAGAGAAGGGAATAAGGAGGTCGTATTGAGATATCCAGGGTTTCCAACTTTTCCTACCTGGATGTTTTGTTTGATGAGAGGGGCTCCTGGGCACCATTACGAAAAGCAAAAGGAATTTCTATGTCAAGAGCTGAGGCTGCAAACATCGACTTTGCTAAGAGATTTGGGGCTAGGCCAGTTTATGCCCTATTGAAGGTATAAAATAGTGTTTCTATTGCCTGTTATGAGGACGGGATATGGGCTTAAAAGTATCATGGGGCCCTACAATAGTGGAGAATACATTCTTGCCAAGTTTACTCTCTGTTCCTCAATCTGTAGCTTCTTACATTGCCCAAGGAATAATAGGTGAAGGGGTACATCTTGGACTTGGTGGTTTTATCCCCCTTGTTTCTCTGGATCAGGACCTGGAATAATCCCTCCTTGGACTTAAATCAGAAAATTGTAAAAGACTCTTTGGCCCTAGAGAGAGCCAAGTGATCACTTGGCTTCACCATATCAAGTCCTTAGCACAGAAATTGGGTCACCCTGATTTGTTTGCGTCCACAAATGGGCTCGCAAGGAGAGATCTGAAGTGGATTAAGCAGTACTTTTAGTCTACTGTGAGTGCAGACTTGGAAGCAAGGGAGCTCACTATGTCACGGTTTCGGGCGGGTCTGATCAGGATTATGGTTGGGACACCCCTTGAGGTCACCGAATATCCTAGAGAGGTAGTGTGCTGGGGCAGAAGAGCAGCTAAAGGCATACACGGAAAGGACAGCTATGGACAGGCACAGGAAACAGGAAAGTAAAAGCAGAGCAACCCTTGTGTGAACAAACAGGAAACGGATTACCAGTGCACAAACATGCTGGGGTTGTACACAGAGTAAGGCGCAGAACCTCCCACAGTGACAGGGAATCTCAATGCCTCTGTGCAGTTTGCTCTTACAGATAGTCACCCTGCCAGCCCCATAGAAAAAAGGCAGCAGAAGTGATTCTGTCTCTGGACCCTAGAGCACAAACAAGGATAGTACTTACATACACAGGACACGCTCTTGTGGGTCCAGCTAGAAACACAGTGGCGATTCCTGAGAAAACAGCAATAGCACACTGTCACTGTTAGGTACGAAATACAACGTATAACACTGGACAAGGATGGGGGCTGGAATTGCCTCCTGGAAACCAGGAGCCAATCCCAGTACACAGGAGGACACGTATACGCTGGTGAAGACTGATAGAACACTTACCAGACACAAAGAACCAAGAAGAAACAGAAACAGAAGGGAACAAACAAAGAGGCAGAGGCAAGAACTAGGAACAGGCTCAGGCTGAAGCAAAGGCGGGACTAGGACTTGAAAACAGGGTGCAAACTTCTGGATGGGACAAACAGAGACAGGACTGGGAAACTGAGAACAGGCTCTGGCTGGAACAGGCAAGGACAGGACTGGAATACAGGGAGTAGGAAATGAGCAGTAAACAGGACTGGGAAACAGAGAGAAGGTTCAGGCTGAAACAAGGCAGGAGCAGGGCAGAGAAACAGGGAGCAGGCTTTGGAAGAAACAAACAGATACAAGGCTAAGAGATAGGGAGCAGACTCTGGCTGGAACAATCAGGAGCAGGGCAGAGAAACAGGAAACAGGATCAGGCTGGAACAGAACAGGAACAAAACTGGAACACCACCCGACAAGGGGTCTGTAACACAAAGGAATTGAAGTCCAATGCACGACGGGGAGCTTGAGGAAATGGCTGCTTGTAAGCAGTTCCAAGCTGGGCTGCACAGGAGAGGTCACACGTGTGTGTAGTTTCAGACACTTGCAAGTCCTGGAGGAGAGGATCCGGTGAAAAGGAGCAACTGGACTTCTCCTATTGAAAACAATGGGAAACAGAATCCGGGCTTTCCTGACTACCAGGCTGTGCATTATGGGATTTGCAGTCCCAAGAAGCAAATGTAGTACTATACAAGTGTACCATAGAGAAAAAAGAAACAAACACGGGTCAGCAAGGGATTCTAGATAGGTGTTCAAGGTGATTCCCAGGCTTCTGACAGTCCCCTTACAGCGCCCCCTGGAAATGGGACGACAGAGTCGTAACACACTAAGCCTACTGCACAGTCTTTTATTGTGTTAAAAAAGTGTCCTTCAATAGAACCTTATTTACTTGCACCCACAGTACCTTACAACTGATTCCTTTTGACAAGATTCAGATTAAGGGGCAGATTTATGAAAAGTGGTGCTGCACCTAGTGCAGTACCACTTTTCTTGCACCCCTTTGCGTCCCCATAATGCCACTATGGTGCGCCGTATTCAAAATACGGCGCACCATGGTGGTAGTCAGAGGTACCAGCATCATCATTTTTTATGCTATTCCGGCATTTTGCAGGATTAGCGTAAAAAATGTTGACACTAATCCTGCAAAGCACCCAGAGGCCCATTGAAAACAATGGGAGCCTCCCTTTAATGCCTGCATTTAGCGGGCATTGAAAATGTAGATAAAAATGAGGCAAAGAAATCTCTTAGATTTCTTTGCACTATTTTGTCACCACCCCCCCGCCCAAGAACACCCCTTGCCTACATTATGCCTGGAATAGGCATAATGTGGTGTAAGGGGAAACAAAGTGGCGCAATGCAAGCATTGCACCACTTTGTAACTATGGCTCAGCGTTTTTGGACTCCCAACGCCACATTAGCGTAAAAAAATGATGCTAATGTGTCTTTGGATTGACGCTAGGCCCTCAAATCTGGGCCTAAATCTTTTACACTGGTTGCCTGCTGTACCCTAGGGGAGACAGAAGGTGTAGGATTTGGGCCTCTGCACCTGTGATCATTTCTCTCCACAGAATACACTTCACTTTGTATTGTTCTGTGAGCACTATTGTGTATCACACCAGCATATTAATTTGCCAGAATTAAAGGGAAAGGTCCTAGTACAAGCTAGGCTGGCCCTGGCTCACCCACAGATGCTACAGAGTTCTCTGGCGTCCTTTTATGTTGCAGGTTTTTTTGTGGCTGCAAAAAGAAATAGAAAAAGGTGAGGTCTGTAAGATCATTGTAGTGTTGTTCTGCTTGTTTTGCCCCTGGTGGAAATGCAGATTTTATTTCTATGTTGTGATTTTTTTATTGTGTTGGGTTTTGTGACTATTTTTACAAATTGTAATTTTGGATGTTTTTAAAGTATTGATTGTTTTTAATGTCAATCATTTTTATGTGTGTGTTTTATGGTTTGTTATGAAGAAAAAAACACTTCATGGAGTTTGCAATGCGTCCATGGCTAACCTAGCATGTTATTTAAAGGATATTACCGTACCTTGGATAAGGTCTACATTTTAGTTCATTTCTAACAGGAGCTACTTAATTTTAAATGATCAGAGTTGCTAGAGGATGAAACCAGGTGTCCCTTATGTAATCACAGTTTCTTGGTGTATGGATATCTTATATTCACCCACCCATTCAACCGGGGAAGTTCCTTTGTGGTCGAAGGTCCTGTTTCTGAAACCAATTGTGATAGACTAAGCTGCCTTATTGTTTCAAAAAGATGTGGCACTAACATCTGCCTCTGAAACTTTTGATCTCTAAGTAGCCTATTCTTCCTCTGAAATCCAATCACTTTTAAGCACTCAATTGCCACAGCATTTTGGTGATCTTGTACATTATATTTTTAATGCTTCTAATACATCTGGAATGGCACACCTTTTCAGTCTGGACTAATTTCTACAGTGAAGAGTGTACTGAGAGTTGTTCCGTCCTTTCTTCACTCCTTGTTTTCAAGCATTTTTGGAGGCATTCCAATTGTGTTGATGATCCTTGTTGCTATTTTGGTTTTACTTTTGTTGCTCAGCAATGGATGTCCCACAACAAGGCAAAGGGGTTATGGAACTGCCATACTTCCTTCTGTGTCGTGAACACATGTATTTTGGAGTGTCCTTGTGTCGGAATTGAATGAGAACTGGTCTCGGTCCTTCCGGCTCATGTGGTTTCAGAAAGTGCAGCCTGTGTTTTCTCGTTGTCGGTGGTGCTTTTGAGTGTATGCTTGGCTTGTGTCTTGCTATGCAATTGTTACAGTCTACAAATATGAATCTGTTTGTGCATCCTATGTGGTCGCATTGACTGTGTTGTCTTATGATTATGCTCCCTTTGCTGCAAGATGCCTATTATAAGCCACATTCGCCAACACCGGATAATACTTCAAGTTTGGGTTTTCATGCATCTGAGTCCTCTTCTGAGGCTGCAATCCTGGTATTGTTTCTTTGGCTTCTGCTAACTGGGTGGGTAATGATCATATTTGTTTCTTGGATCTTGCTCTTCAGGCTTCTGTTGATCTACTTTCTGCGGATGGGGGTTCCATCCTGGGCACCAATGACACTCTGAAACTGGATGTTGTGGACATTTCAGAGATGGCGTCTTTCAATTCGGGTGCCTCCTTTACTCTTTTATTGGTTTTTTTAAATTGTTTTCTTATTTTTTTAATAGTTTGCATCTTTTTTTTAATTTGGCAATTTTAATGGCTTTCTGTATCTGCTTATGCTTTTCAAGTATTTATATGAAACTCAAAGCTCTTTACATATATTCATTTTTTTTGGCCTATATGTACATTGTCGTCTTATCCGACCAAGGGGATGATGTTGTAGGGCTTACATCTAGCCTCCATTTCAGCTTTCCTTTTTATCTTAGCTTCATTTTCTAATGGTGGCTTCCACATGTTTACCCCTTATACCAGAATGTACCACACACACATCTATTCCTGATAGGCATTGTCGCCCTGTACTCTCCACAGTTAGATCCAGGGTAACAGATTTAGAACACAATGCCCATGTTATATTTTTGTGCTCGTAGGAGACAACTCTATCTCTCCAGACTAACTAAAGATTCTGTTCTTCACCTTTGGCATAATACAATAAGAATAGTTTTTATTATTTAAACAGCTTCCATGCTGCATTCGGTGAGAGGCTCTTCGTGTCAAGATTCTCATGGATCTGCTGTAACAGAGATGCATCCTTCCTGGCCAATATCCTGAAAAGGAAGGTAGCAGCATAGAGGATTGTGCAGGCGTGCACACTTAGACGGGTGCATTTTTTAATGCGCTACTGTCATCATCTATCACCCTGGAAGGTTATAGGCTTTAGATGTGGAATTGTGAGCTAGCCAAAAAAAAAACATTTACTGATGATGTAAGTAGACTAATGGGCTAATTTAGATGTTGGTAGTAACGGGTCCACTATGACTTTTTCTATGGAAACCCAGTCCGCCAGCTTAGTGGTCTACCCACCCAATTTAGGTGTTGGCCGTCCCATAGACTGTAACCTGCCTGAGTTCCGTTGACTCCACCAAGGATTCCCATCCAACGCAATGGCACCATAGGACATTGTGGTTGGCAGCGGGATCCTAAACACAATTACCGCCATGCAGATTTGGATGTGCCTTATCAGCAAGCAAAATATAGTGGCCCGACCGCCACTTCTGAGTTGGTGGATAGGGGGGTAGAAGGGGTGAAAACTCACCTTTTTTCCTGATTCCACTGCTGTTTCCAGCTGGACAAAGCTGAACAACACCCTCTGTTGCTGCTGCCACTGGACCACAGAGAAAACACAACCCCCCCCATTGGACACAAAGGTAGGGAATCTGCATTGGCTGTGTACGATGGGTAGTCACTGCACCTGAGCTCGGGATCACTGCAGACATATAAAACATTACTATGACATGCATATGTAGGGTCACAAGTGGCTCAGACATGGATAGGGACACACTGGTACACAACACATATCGCACACATACACAACTGTCATTTTGGTGTCAGTATTCATTGCCCAATTAATGCTTGCAACACAATGACGGAACAATCATACTTGTCAACTGTGTCCCACGCACGTTGCAAGGGGAACTGAACCTGTCATGTTGTGCTTCGAGTTGTGTGTGCGACTCAGTATGTGTATGTGTGTGTGGGATGCCATTTTCTGAGTGAGTGATAATGTGGCCCTGTCAGTATGTGTGCCACTTGCTTATAACATTGATGTTGTTGTGTCTTGTGTTGTGTTGCTGCGTGCAACATTCAGGTGAGTGTTGTTGTGTGGCAGTCATTGTTGTGATGTGTGAAGTTGAGCTTTTGTGTCAGTGTGTTTGTATACATGAGTGCGTAATTGTGTTGGTTGTTGTGTTTGTGTTGTATGTGGGTGTAGTATGAATAGTATGTGTATGTTGTGTCATGGATGTAAGTCAACAGCCAGGCGGAAGACAAGGTACCACCCACCATATTATGATACTGCAAACCGCCACGATTTCCGGGGCGGTACCAGCACCATCAAAAGCCTGGCAGAAACACATCACAGAAGACCAAAGACTTACCAAAAGAGACACACAGAAGATCAACGCCGCCATGGAACCGGAACTGCAAGTCTTCCTGATGCTCTTCTACGTCATGCTCCACCTGGAACACCTACGTCGACGAAGTTGACGACAGTGAGTACAGCTGCCTAGCACACAAGGGAGCGAGGGAGGAAAAGGAAAGTGACACACACATGCATGACACATACCAGACACAAACACACCATACACACACCCAGCTGCAGACGTAAACCAATCACACAGGACATATGGCATAATAATACAAGGACTACAGGTTGCCAGTACTGAAATTGTAATTGCATGGCAACAGCCACCATATGAACCAATTTTAGAACAAAGATACATGACAAATTGTCCAGAAAGGGCCAATGCCCAGTCCAAAGTACATAAGGCCCACATGGCCACAGGGCACAGTCCAAGCCCCAACTTGATCCTGACTAACTCCTCACAAAACTGTGAAGGGGCAACATCTCAGAAGTGGACAGGCACCTCAGGGGGAAGGGGTATAGGGGGCATCTCAGCTGAAGTCGGGAACATGCCCACTGCTTCTGGAGGGGGCTCCATGCCCAATTCCCAATGCTGGGTAGTGCAAGGTCACAGTCTCTGAGGTGGGGAACATGCCCACTTCTTCAAAAATTGAAGACGCACCTTTTTAAAGAACACTACATAACAATGGATTAACCCTCCATATTACCAGATACATATCACTGAACAACTTTAAGTTTGCCTGTGACCCTCTACAGTTGTACAGTCATTTAGATATCCACTTATAGTCTGAAAATACTGTAGATAACATTAAATAGGGACTTGCTTCCTGATACCTCTGACAAAAGGTCAGTTGTGAAGAGATAATGATAAAACAGTGCACAGACGGCCTAAGCATGGAATATAAACACAACTGTGGAGACCCTCACAGATGTGACTGAGATAAACATGATTATAGTAATACATTGTCCGCAAACACAAAATGCTAACTTTTCCTACTCAAAATAAAGCATTTATGATAAGGCAGATCATTGGGTTGCCGAATAAAATAATGATAAGCAAAAACATGTATCAATCAGGAGGAATAGAGGCACAAAAAAGAATAATGAATTCCTACACCTTTTACAGATAACAAGGCTCAATGCGGAGTAATAAATTATGCAGGGTGAACCAATATTGGAATGTGTAGTGGAGTAGGCTCTCAAAGTAAGAGCAATTGGAAGGTACTTGAGATTTATAGGATTCCATGGAGGAGAATTTTAACATTGTAAAAGACACCTCTACAGGTATTTGCAGACGCAAAACTAAGAGCTCACTGCTGTGCCAGCAGAATTATAGTGGATCTTAATTTCATCCAGTCCCTATCTTAGCACAAGAATAGGAAACTGAACAACCTTAGGGCTTGATTTAGAACTTGGCGGATGGAATACTCCATCACAAACATGACGGATATCCCATCCACCGTATTACCATCCCCATAGGACATAATGGGATTGTAATACGGCAGATGGGCTATCCGTTACATTTGTGACAGAGCATTTCCTGCTGCCAAACTCTAAATCATGCCCTTCGTCTGGTATCTGTGCTAAATTTAGATATCAAAAAGTAAAGCATCATTATTGGCAGAGTGTGTTCAGAGATTACATTTTCCAAGCTAATTTATAACTTTTGGGTTCTATTGGTTCTATTCAGAACAGATAGAGACAGTGTAAGGTTGCTGCCACAAATCCTTGGCCAGAATAGATGCCTGAAACAATAGCTGATCTACACTGGATACAGAAAATGCATGTGACAGATTGAATGTGGCAATTTGTTGAAAATATTGCCACGGTCTGGTTGGTACGTTACTGGAATATTATGTTTTTAAATATTGTGCTCCAAAATAGCACAGCAATAACATTGATGAGCAAAATATTGACAAGGTATAAACATATGCAGGTCCAGATGTTTTGGTTCTTGATTTTTATGCTATAATAGTCTTGAAAGCTAGGAGGCAGCCTTGCCACAAAAACAAAGGGTCAAATAATGCTACATGCCTCTTAGTTGCTAAATACACCATTGATATCTTTTAGGAACAGCCCAAAGCAGTTGATGGTATATGGGCAGGAAATGTATTGGCATCAAACTGAATGGAAGACTAGTCACCATGGTAGAAGATTGAAACTGAAATTGCTATTTTATATTGCTTACTACCCCTGACAAGGCATTGAAGTGCTTTACAGTGTGTAGCACGCTATCCAGGAGCTGAAAGTTAGAGGTCATTCCATTGGTTATTGGGATGAGTCTTGTGCTCTCAAATACCATATCATGCATTTGCTCCAGTTTCTTTGTGATACAGTAGTGACTTAGGTGTTATCTTTAGAGAGAGTTGTGATAGGAAGTAAATGGTTGGTGAAATGAATAGGTATTTAAGTTTTTAGGGATACCACCTCAAAGAAGGGGAGGTTCAGACAGGCATACAATTTAGAGTGGTCTATATACACAAGAGGCATGCCGACTGTTGAAGCGAAGGGGGGGGGGGGCATTCAAAATCAATACAGAAGGGAAGAATCCGAAGTTTAGGTGAAGTTAAATTTTTCATGCAGGGTTTTATGAATCTATCTGGTGGAGATATTTTAGATAACATCCATTACGCTTCCATGCTCACACCCATTCTGAATGCCTTCAACTCTTCCTTGACCCTTTTAGAGACCTGGAAACACCTAACAGTCCTCCCATTGCTGAAGAAACGTGCGTGGACAGTTCAACACTCTCCAACTGCACATCAATCTCCCTGCTACCATTTGCAGCCAAGGTCTTGAGAAAAACATCAACAGATGCCTCACTGAATACCTCAATAACCATCAACTCATTAACATCACTCAGAAGACTAGTTGCAGACCTAACCGCAGCACAGAAACTGCCCTCATTGCTGCCATGGGCGATAGCCACATGACTCTAGAAAGAAGAGACACAGAGGCTCTCAACCTCCTCGATCTCTCTGGGCATGTGACAAGGTCTTCAACCTCATCCTCACCAATGCATACAGGATATTTAAACCAAAAAACACTCACTCTGATGGATTTGCTCCTTCCTTACAGAAAGGACCTAGCCATTGAGCCTGGCACTGGACACCAGCAGCGGCTGCCCCAAATCTGAAGGGGAGGGATGAGGGTGGGTATCCAGCACTCCCTGGGATACCAGCACAGGCTCCCCGTGGAATCCTTGTGTGGCTCTCCGGCTATGCCTAGCATGAGAGCAGCCTCAGGATTGGTCTGAGTGGCTTGGTCTGCTGCTCAGACACTGCATGGGAGACTGCGCAGTTTCTCCAACCCAGCTGTGTGACACACCCAGGTTGGAGAAACCTAAGTGCGCATTTGTGTTTGGCCAGCCTAGGACAGCCGGCCAAACCTCTTACTCAGGTACACTCCACTCCCCTTCTGCTCTCCGTCCTCCCATGGGACAGCCCTCCCTGCACTTGCTGCTGGTCGAGCCAGCAGCTGAAAAATGAAACAATAGTGTTAGACCTGGCAGCCTTAGGGTAGTCACCCCTAACTTTTTGCCTGCCTCCCTCCGCTTTTTGGGCACTGTTTTTGCTGGTTTATAGACTCTGCGCACTTTACCTCTGCTAAACAGGGCTAAAGTGCATATGCTCTCTCCCCTAAAAGATGGTAACCTGGAATCATACCTGATTGGACTATTAATTTACTTATGAGTCCCTAGTAAGGTGCACTCTATGTGCATAGGGCTGGTAAATTAAATGCTACTAGTGGGCCAGCAGCACTGGTTGTGCCACCCACTTAAGTAGCCCCTTCTCCGTGTCTCAGGCTTGCCATTGCAAGGCCTGTGTGTGCAGTTTCACTGCCACATCGACTTGGCATTTAAAAGTTCTTGCCAAGCCTAGAACTCCCCTTTTTCTACATATAAGTCACCCTTAATGTGTGCCCTAGGTAACCCCTAGGGCAGGGTGCTGTGTAGGTAAAAGGCAGGACATGTACCTGTGTAGTTATATGTCCTGGTAGTGTAAAACTCCTAAATTCGTTTTCACACTACTGTGAGGCCTGCTCCCTTCATAGGCTAACATTGGGGCTGCCCTCATACACTGTTGAAGTGGCAGCTGCTGATCTGAAAGGAGCAGGAAGGTCATATTTAGTATGGCCAGAATGGTAATACAAAGTCCTACTGACTGGTGAAGTCGGATTTAATATTACTATTCTAGAAATGCCACTTTTAGAAAGTGAGCATTTCTTTGCACTTAAATCCTTCTGTGCCTTACAATCCACGTCTGGCTGGGCTTGGTTGACAGCTCCTTGTGCATTCACTCAGACACACCCCAAACACAGGGTACTCAGCCTCACTTGCATACATCTGCATTTTGAATGGGTCTTCCTGGGCTGGGAGGGTGGAGGGCCTGCTCTCACACAAAGGACTGCCACACCCCCTACTGGGACCCTGGCAGATAGGATTGAACTGAAAGGGGACCTGGTGCACTTCTTAGCCACTCTTTGAAGTCTCCCCCACTTCAAAGGCACATTTGGGTATAAAACAGGGCCTCTGCCCTACCTCATCAGACACTTGCTGGAGAAGAAACCTGAACCAGAAACTACATCCTGCCAAGAAGAACTGCCTGGCTGCTCAAAGGACTCACCTGTCTGCTTTCTACAAAGGACTGCTGCCTTGCTGTTGGCCTGCTGCCTTGCTGAACTCTTGTCTGGCTGTGAAAGTGCTCTCCAAGGGCTTGGATAGAGCTTGCCTCCTGTTCCTTGAAGTCTCAGGACCAAAAGACTTCTCTCTTTTACTTGGATGCTCCGTGCGCCGAAAGTGTCGACGCACAGCTTGTTTCGCGGCGAGAAAAATGCCGCACTCCGACGCTGACCGACGCGACGCTCTGGGGACGATCGAAAATCCGACGCACGGCTTCGCAAGGGTAACGCCGCCCGACCTCTAGAGGAGAAATCGACGCGACGCCTGCCGTGAGATCGTAATTTCAACGCGCAGCCCCGCAGACCGACGTCTAGAGGAGAAATCGACGCAACGCCTGCCGTGAAATCGTAATTTCGACGCGCAGCCCCGCAGACCGACGTGCAGCCGGAGAACAAGCAGGCAAATCAACGCACAGACCCGGGACATCTGGTAATCCCCGCGATCCACAGAAAGAGACTGTCCGCGCGCCGGAAAACGACGCACGACTTCCCCGCGTGTAAAATAACGACGCGAGTCCGTGTGTGCTGGGGAGAAATCGACGCACACACCCTTTTTCCACGCACCTCTTCCTTTGTGGCCCTCTGAGGAGATTTTTCCACGCTAAACCAGGTACTTGTGCTTGAAAGAGACTTTGTTTATATTCTAAAGACTTTAAGACACTTCATATCACTTTTCTGTGATATTTCTACAATTTTCCATTGCAACTTTATACTTTTTGACCTACAATTATCCTGATAAATATTATATATTTTTCTAAACACTGTGTGGTGTATTTTTGTGGTGCTATATGGTGGTATTGTATGATTTATTGCACAAATACTTTACACATTGCCTTCTAAGTTAAGCCTGACTGCTCGTGCCAAGCTACCAGAGGGTGGGCACAGGATAATCTTGGATTGTGTGTGACTTACCCTGACTAGAGTGAGGGCTTTTGCTTGGACAGGGGGTAACCTGACTGCCAACCAAAAACCCCATTTCTAACAAATAGTAAACTATGATTTCATTTTTCAGCTGCTGGCTTAGTCAGGGGGATGATGCTCCTTCACCAGTGTGAAGGAGCTGCCCCTGCCATACATATAGGACACCTGTGAAGTCATCTGCAGAGGTTCACAAGGATTCTCCATTAGCCCGATGCTATAACACATGTGTGATCCCTCACCCGGAATCATCTGCTCTTACAACATTAATACCCTCTCCAATACCTGAATCTAGTTTGTAGCCACATGGCTAAATTTGCCCACTGGATGAAGGCCAACTGTCAACAGCTGAACACTGCCAAGACCGAAATCATGATCTGCTGGAAAAGCACTTCACTGTGGAACTCCACATCATGGGCAACTGAGCTAAGATCAACACACAACCCCACCACCCACACCAAGATTGTCAAGATCGTCATCAACAGCATACTGAACATGACCACCCAAGTCAAAGCCATCACTGCTTCATGTATCCATACTCTGAAAAGGCTGAGGAACATTTTCACATGGCCCCAATCAGCATTCGGAAAAAAAACATTATGCACATCCTGCTTGCAAGCATGCTGGCTATGGGATCAACCTCTATTCTGGGATGAACAAAAAGCTCAGCAGAAGGCTTCAGACCATTCAGAACCCTGCAGACAGAGTCCCTCTTAACCTCCAACACCACACCTGAAGGGTCTTTACTGGCTCCCCGTACACAAACAAACGTAATTTAAACTCCTCACCCACTCTTTCAAGGCACTGCAGAAGACCGGCCTAGTATACCTTAACCATCACACCTCCTTTCACAAACCTTCCAGACACCTCTGGTCATATGGACACCTACATGCATGTATCCCAAGCATAGGGAAAACCAGATCTGGTGGTCAAGCCTTCACCTACATACCTCCTAAAGTATAGAACGATCTGCCACTACACATAAGACCTGCATCCTCACTTCTTGAATTCCAGATGAAGCTGAATTTTTTAGTAGTTCCAGAAAGCCCCAGGTTTGGCTAGAGACTCCCCTTCTCATTGCCATGATACCCTTCAGGGTGATAGTGTGCTCTACAAATCTGCATAAAATACTACACCCTGAAGTCCACCAGGCTCCATAGAATGACATCATAAGCTGAAGAATGGAAGCGTTGAGGTCACCATAACCATCCAGCATCCTTGTTGCCTCATGGTGGAGAACACCTGGTCTAAGCATACAGATACTGTACATGCAGTGCTGTACAAGACCACTATTGATATGGTAAAAAACAAGCTACAATTTATCATTCTTGGGCAAAATCTAGGTCAAAAAATGGCACTAGCCCCAAGCCTAATTTACACCTTGTTCCCACTGGCAATATAAGGTCTGGTCTAGTGGAAATGATATACACATATATATGTGCCATCGACTCATTGACAAGAAGGTCCTTCTCTTCACTTTAAGCAAACCAATACGAATACTCACATGATAGGATTAGGATTAAAATACCATTAAGTAGGAGGAATTGGTGGATCATGGAAAAGGCAACTTTGTATACATCACTGAGAATGATGAAAAGCTTCAGAATGACAGTTGAAGATAAGATCATTAGGCACAATCCACACAAGAGAAATGTGTAAGTCAAAACAGGGATACAGAGACTCACTCATAGCCCTCATCTTCGCACTGAGAGAAAAGTAGAAAGAGGTAATACCCTCAATATTCTCCGCACGTTTCAATTGTCTAATATTATTTATTTTAAAAAGGAAAAAAAGCTAAGTGGATTTCTGCTTTGCAATTACATTTGCTTCCCAAAACAGAGTGATGGCGAGTTATTGCTATCTGCAACAATGCAATCAAGGAAGTCCTATTGAATGTTACTTATAATTGCTGCAGCTACCCTATACAAGATGTGTTTGGAGTGAAATACCAATGACTCGTTATGGTCTCACCATCAGCATGATATTAGAAACAAACAGTGGGTCAATCTAGCTATAAAGGAACTGAGACAAATAATGCATTAAACAGGAAGCACTTTAGGAAAACTATCACAAGACAATCAAGAATAAGTACATTGTATAATCTAGTGAATCAGACATATGCAATAAAATATGCTTTGGTAAAGATGTGTATTAAATTAAGGGATGCCGAAAATGCACCTTAATTATCATATCTGGGAAGAGACTGACAGATCACAGCCTGGAGGGTACCCCTGGAGATGCTACTTAAACTCTGTTCAAGGCTCCTTTGGATTTCATAAGCTCTAAAATTTACATTTGTTGCTTACAGTTTTTAAAACAAAGGTTAACAAAGTTGCAAAACAAACCTGCATTAGAAAGATAAAACAGTTCCAAGAACAAAAGCCACACTTGGGCGTTAATTACCTCATCTCAACAGGTTCAGCATACAACAAGCCCATTGTAGTGAATCATGCTTGGTGATGAGTCCTCCGTCTTATCATTATCACCAAGCATGCGCTTGTTTCAGAATTCTCATGTTCAAATATTCCACACTTTCAGTAAAGTTATGTTGTCTTTTAAAAGGGGGCTTGTTTGTGGCTGTTCTCGGACTCTGGTTTCTGACTGACTGGCAGTTGCAGATGGAAGACACAGGCTGAGGACGCTTCTCTGTGGCTTCTTTTTATGAGTCAAATAAAACGACCTACCAGAATGTATCCTTTCCTCTCTTTCTTCATTGCTTTGACACGTTTCATTTGGCGATGAGGGAAATTTCATTTTGGAGCCCATCAGAGTTTCTCCAGTTTCGACTGTTAACCGCTTCCATGTTGTGTCCCGCCTACCCCCCGCTTCTCTCTATGAATACCTGCTGTTTATTTTGGAGCGACTTCTTGGCCCACCTATTTGGCCCCTCAACTTTGGGTTTGTTTATTTTATCGCAGCCTGTTGTCTATGAGCTAACGCAACTTTGTTTGCCCTCATCATAGGTGGCGGCCATTTTAGTTTGGGCCAACTTCGCATTTGATGCACAGTTCATACGACCTACAACGAGGTACTTCACAACGTTTGCTTTGAACGAGCGATCTTTCTTTTAATGTTCATCAGGTGATACATCCTTTTTTAAAGATTTACTGCCAATCCGTGACTTCCTGGAGTCCTCTTAAACCAGTAGGTTTGATAAGGAATTATTCTTAAATTCTTACATTGTTGGATTAGCACATTTTACTTTCTCTCATGGCTTCTGCTCAACAAATGGTCCAGTTTAACGCATTCTTACCTTTACCAGGGAATCCTAAAATTCCATGAAAAATATGGTATCACTCTTTTGAACATTTTCTGGTCGCTATAGATGCAGAAAATTATTCTTCTAAAAGAAAATTAGATTTACTTTTTAATTACCTTGGCACTGAGGATCAGCAAATATTTGACAATGTTCTGGCTATTAATCCAACATCTTATAATGGGGACAACTGGAGCGTCTATGTTGAAGCAATTTCAAGACTGAATAAAATGTTTTTGGAAGAGCCCATTGTGATGTTGGGGCGCTTCAATTTTATGAAAAGAAAGCAGGAGGTAGATGAGACGGTGGAAGAATATATATCATCTCCCAGAAATGTGGCTTCTAATTGTAATTTTGGTCCTGTGCTGGATACCTATATTAGAGACCAATTTGTATACAGTTGCTAATCAAAAAAAAATACAAGAAATGATCTTAAGCTGTAGAGATCCTTCCCTTTCTGATGTAATTGATATGGCTAGAGGAATTGAATGTGCCATGGCTTTCATCTAAATGTATTTCCAGTGATCCTTCTAATATCAGTCTGGTTAATTCAGTCCAAGACTCTGACTCTGTTAATGCACTGGTGTTTAAAAATAAGGGAAACAAGTCTGTCTTTAAAAAGTTAGGTGCAATTTGTTTCAGGTGCGGTTCTCATACACATGTGAGTAATGGCCCTAAGTGTTTAGCGTTGGGCAAGAAATGTATTAAATGCCACAAGATAGTCCATTGTCAATCTGTATGTAGGGGTAAGTGTGTTCTTCAAGTAAGTAATGTACAAATTCAGGAAGATATTGACTCTTTACAAGACAAATTTAACAAGATGGTTTTAACAATTGAATTTAATGACCCACCTCAGGCAAAAGTCAAAGTTAAGGGTCCTTTTGTGAAATGATAATTGCTGGTTCTTACTTTTTGGATAAGATGGCAGACTCTGGTGCTCCTGTTGCTATAATTTCTGACCAACATTATTTTAGACAGTGGTCTACTATGTTTCAATTGCTAAAATCTGATATTTCAACCAAGGCTTATGGAGATAATGATATCGACATGTTAGGATACTTTAATAAGTCATTGTCATTTTTGGGTAGACAAATTATCTCCAAAATATATGTCGCTGTTAAAGGCAAAAACATTTTAGGATGGCAAGACCTGGCGAAAATGGGTTTGAAACTTGCTCCTGTGTCTGACAATCCAGAACAAATAAATCATTTATGGATTGATTTTCTGTCAGACACAGCTGGCAAAACTGATCTGCAAAAACTCTTCGAAGATTTTCATGAAGTATTTTTCTTGAGAATTTGAAATGTTAACATGCTTGAGCATCTGATTAAATTGAACCAAAATGCAATTCCCATTGCACACAAGGTAAGATCCATTCCCTTGAATGTTAGGGACGATCTCAAAAAAATTATTGGACAAATTAGTTGTTGAAGGTGTGATTACTACTACTGACTCTTCTGAATGGGTCAGCCCCATTGTAGTACTTTGCAAAAAGAATGACGAGTTTTGTTTGTGTGCAGACTTAAGATCCCTTAACAAGAATATTATTATTGACTGCCCCTCACTCCTAAAAATTCAGAATCTTCTTGCAAACTTTGGTGGTGCCAGAATGTTTAGTATTTCAGACCTGAAGTCTTCATACCATCAAATCCCCTAAGCTCAGGAGTCAACTGATCTTACAACATTTGTGACTCCATTTGGAGCGTATAAGTTTTAAATGTTTGGTTTGGTTTCTGCAGCCAGTGTTTTTCAAAAACGTATGGATCACAGTCTAAAAGGGATTGATGGTGTGCAAGATTTTCAAGATGATGTTCTATTTTTTTCCAAAACAGTTCCAGAACACCTTTCTACCTTTTGAATGTTTTCTAAGAGGTTGGCATTCAAAAATGCAAATTTATCACCAATAATATGGATTATTTAGGTCACTCCATCACATCTGAAGGAATCAAACCAAAGTTCTCTTTCACCCAAGCCATTACAGAAGTTCCTTCTCCCAAAGATAAAGATACCATAAGATCTTGCCTGGGCATGACTGACAATTACTCCTGTTTTGTACCCGGTTTTGCTCAAGTGCTTTAGCCCCTGCGTTCCTTGCTTAAAAGGGGAATTCCATTTATTTGGGATACCTCTTGTGATGAGGCCTTTCATGATATTATACATTTGATTATTATTGCTGCAGGACTTTCCTCTTATATTTTAGGTCAAAAATGTTTTCTTACTGTTGATGCTAGTCAGCAAGGTTTGGGTGCTATACTGTGTCAATGGGTTTTAGGGGAGGAACATACCATTGGGTTCACTTTGAGAAGTCTTAAACAGGCGGAATGTCATTATAGCACTATTGAGAAATAAGTGCTTGCCTGTTGAGAAATTCTAAACCTTTTTATGGGGAATACAATTTTCACAGATCTCAAGCCCTTGTTACAACTTTTGAACTGAAATGGAACAGGCATGGCTTCTTCAAGATTAGTTAGACTACTATCTCAGCTGCAAGAATTTAATGTTGTCATCAAATGTCTATGTGGGGGACAAAACATCAGGGCAGACTGTCTTTCAAAAATGCCTTTACAATATGTCTTGCTTGATCACAAACAAGATGATGTAGAATTGGTAGAATTGGCCGTAGCAAGCATAGAGGATGTTTTGGAAACTGTAGGTACTGTACAGTATAAGGATTGGTTGGAGGCAACTAAAAATGATGAGGTTCTACAAATGGCAATGGATTATGTTCTAAGAAGTGCTGTCTTCCCTCCTCTCTAAAGCCTTTTGCATATCTTTCCATAGAACTTTCTATTTTAAAAGAGGTTTTAATGCATGCAGACCTTTCTGTTCCTCCAGTGCCTCTACGTAATAATCTGATTGAGGCTGCACATGTTGGACATGTAGGGATTGGAGGAACTGCTAGAATTCTCAAAGACTATTTTTGGTGGACATCAATGGAAAACAATTTCTCTCGATGGACTGATAAATGTCAAACATGTTTATTATCTGATAAACATTGGAAGACTTCACAAACGCACTTGCACAGCGTTCCCATTCCATCTGAGGCTTAGTTCAAAATTGCTTGTGATTTTGTGGGGCCGTTTGACCTTTTGCCTTTGGAACAAAGGTTTCTTTTGGTGTTAATAGATTACTACTCCAAGTGGGTATACTTTGAATTCACTAGATCGGCTCGCTCTGTTACAACCATAATTTGTCAACGGTCCTGGGAAGGATGGAACAGGTTAGATTGTGGTGCCTGACCCTTGACGAATGTGTGACAACAGGACCGCACCCCCGCCAGATGCCCGTGAGGCGTGGATAACCCACACATAGTGTACTTCAAAAAGTGACGTCAGCTTCGAACCAGGTGAGAGCAATAGGCCTCATGTGTGTGCATGACATTAGTTGTAGTAAGCAGGGAAAGTTAACATTTGCCCTGACAAAGGCCCATAGAGCCAACTGGGCTCTTAGAGAGGGCCAAAACATGTTGACTTGAAGATGAGGTTTCCTGGGAACATTAGAGACCCGTAGGAGACAAGGAATTTTGTTTTTATTTCATACCTTTGGAACCCCGTAATAAAGGCGATATTCTTGGGGTATATCAACAGGTATTTTTAAGGATTTGATCTGGATCCCTGCTAATATCCAGTTAATTATTTTAGTTTGAACTCCCCAAAATCCTTGGTTGAGTCTGCCCCAACAGCATCATTTTACCATGGTGTGGACAGACAGCCGATGATGAAGCATGCCACTATTAAGTGGGTGAGGCGTCTATTCCAATTCTTGGAATAATCCAATTGACTGGTATTATCAAAGGTTGGCTCTGGTATTTAAAAACTCATCTTTGACAAAAGGTCTTGATGCAGAAGGCTCCCCATAGCCTAGTTACTATTTTGTGGTTTATATAATAAAAATAATCTCAGCAACAATTCTTCTAATGCGATAATAAGTCTTCCTGTTCGTATTATTCTTGTTGCTGTACATATTCTTAATTGTATTATTATAATTAGAAGCAGCAGTAGTAGAATAATAAGACGTAGTAGTTGTAGAAGAAAATGTAGAATATTGCCACAAACTTAATATGTGTTTATTGTGAATTTGCAATAGGTGTCTGCTCCTTGCCCATTAGAAGGCGTGAAGACGGTTGACTACATTAAGTGAAATGAAGATACCTATTTTTTTAAATTTTGTCTTTTTTTAATTTTGGAAAGGACTTGGCAGAGGAGTCTTTGTAGCATGCAACGAGTCATTTATTAAATATTTCCGTGGGCCACATAAAATGGGAAAAGCCATTGATTACTTGTTTCCAAAATGATTAGCTTCCATTACTTCTCATGCAGGATGTTTAGACTGAGATGTATTATGTTTTTAAGAGACACTTTTATGGCCATAATTGTATTCAACCTCTGCTTAGAATGCACATTCCTATTAATAAGCTACTTTAAGAAAATAAGTCTTTTCAGCTTTATTAAATATTTTCTTGATGCATTCAGAATGTGTTTAGTTTCCTCTATTGTGTATCGACTGTTCTAAAATAAAACACTAAAAAGAAATAAAATTCTAGTGATGTTGAGTGCATTCAACAAATACTTTCCCACAATGTTTTGCTTTTCTATTTCTTTGCCCACTACCTTCGAAACTTTGATGAAAACTTGGTTGTCTGTATGAAGTACATCTATAAAAAACGTCTATGGTATATGTAACACGTTTTGTGTTTATCTGTAAATGAATTCATAGCGCACTGCCCAAATTTATAGACAAACAAGAAGGGGCAAAGAAGGGTAGGGATCTCACCATGGGCGGGTGTCGCGTGTAACTCTACCCATCTGAAGATGATGCCTTGGGGTTCCCTGGAAACTGTTCATTCCCAAAGCATACCTGTGGGAGATGCACTATTTGTGTGCCACTTCCAATAATCAGTGGTTCTCGACAAGGCTTGTTTTCATCTACATCTGTAACATGACATGGCCAAAGAGGCAAAAACATGCCATCATTTTCATGGAGTCATGCACCTGCGCTCCCTGCGCTTTCCATGGTACAGATGGTACATGCACACGTGGCTTCTTCTGTAATATCAAAGTGATGAGGGGGGCAAAAATCAGAAGTATACACTTTTTGATTCCGATTGGCCACTTATATAATATTTTCAATTTTATTAATTTATGAATCTCTATAAACTAAACTTTTGGAGACCAGATTACTTTAAATGAATAATTACAAAAACATGATAGGAATATAATTTGTGTCAAAAATAAAAGAGTTATAGTGGTCTGTCGTTTATATCTGACATGACTTGTGCATGAAGGAGAACCAGGGAAAAAGGTCAAAAGTAGGCGATTAAAAAAATAGAGGGAAACAGGTAAGTAGCTGTGACAGAAAGGGTTAAGGGGGTGAATTCTTGCGTTGGAAATTGTGAGACTAGAGTGGGAAGTAATACCACAGAAAGGCAAAACTGATAAAAGGGTGAGATTGGCAAAAAAATAATACAAGAGTACAAGCGGGAAAGAGAGGAATGAGGAGCATTCTATATGTTATATGTTATTTTCTTTTTGTTAAATGTTATACAGCATATGCAAGCAGAAAATTTCAAATACTCGAGCTGAGTCTCTGTGATGCATCTCCCACTCTGGCCATGCTGTTAGTCTGCAAGAATGATTTGTAATGAAAACGTCTAATAACAGAGCCCAGTGTCCTTCCTTAGAGGACTGCAGCCAATGCTGGCCACGGTTTCTGCTGCCTTAAGCAAATGTTTATGCCGCAACAGTCCATTTGTGCCTTGATTTTTGGAACAAGTCCTGTGATGAAATTCAGCAGGGTGGTTGTGCGGTAAGTACCTTATCCAGGGGAGTATTTTGTTTCTGCTCTACATTACGTTGGATGTTATTTCCTCATTTACTCAGCATGTCTTTGTGATTGACTGATATATTCCTCATAGCCAAGTTGCATCAGCAAAAACACGACTCTTCTGACAGCCTTAAATTGTTCTTGGCCCTTCCAGTGGTTGCTATTTTATTTCTCTGCTGTGCAGGACAGGGAACTGACAAACAAGACCTAAATGTAAAATAAAGTAAAAAAATATGTACCTTATTATATATGGTTCAACTCAATGGGATTCCAAGAAGCACTGTGGACAAATGTTAAGAATTTCGAATGGCGAGCTAATTATCCCTGTGTTGCATGGCATCTTTCTAGTCATAGTCCCCTAAATTTTCTTCATGGCTTAGTGGTTTCTCAAATATGGCAACCAAACAAGTAGGATGGATTGCCTAGAGTTCACATCTTCCCAGTGCAACAGTGCCAGAGGTAAAACACACATGCTGTCCTTTGACAGGAACTTATTACTGGAGATGAGTGGTGCAGGCTTCCCTCTTACCTGTGTATGGAAGATATGCAAAACAGAAATACCAATACATCACCCACTGGGAAGGACATCAACAGATGAAGGTCAAGCACACATCTGATACATTTCTGTACAGGAATGAAGGCCTAGCAGAATATCTCACCTTGGCCAGGTAGGCAACTCTGACAAAGTGACACAAACAACAGTCATAAAGGCAGGATCCAGCGAAGGATGTAACAATGGGCCAGGTGTATGAAGCTCCCGGTTTGCATTTCTTAAATAGCGAATTTTAAGAAATCGCTATTTAAGAAAGGCAAAATGGGATGTTGAAATTTGCGATTCAGTAATAGCGATTTCTTAAAATTCGCAATCGCTATTACCGAATCGCAATTAAAGAATGGGACTCCATTCATCCCTATGGGCCTGCAGGCCCACAGCACCCTGGGGTTTGCATTTCCCAATTTGCGAATTCCAGTTAGGAATTCGCAAATTAGGTAATGCAAATCCCAGAACGCTGGGGGCCTAAGGCCCCCCTCTGATGCATCCCAAAAAATATTTGCGGTCATGTGAAGCACACACATGCCCTAGGGGCATGTGTGCGCTACATGTCATTTTTAAAAATGCATTTATAATGCATTTTTAAAAATTGCACATGCTTACCACCAGATTGGATTTGGTGGTAGTTGCATTTCCTAAATGCCCAATTCGCATTTAGGAAATGCTTGATACATGTGCTTTGGAAATCACAAATAGGAATTCCCTATTTGCGATTTCCTATTTAGAGAATCGCAATTTGCGATTCTCTTAATGGGGTTGCAATTTAAAGGAATCACTATTTTTGCGATTCCTTAAATTTGCACAGCAAATGCATTTCATACATCTGGAAAGGCATTTTTGCATTCGCAAACGGCCGAATTTTGCCATTCGCACCGTTTGCGATTGCAAAATTGCTTGATACATCTGGCCCAATATGTCAAGCAGGTGTCATCATAACAAAGAGCCTGTGACTGGTGTCATAATTAGTCTCAAAGCCCGAGTAGACATCAACAAACTGCCATATTGTACAATTCCATTTATTGGTAATTGTTTCTGGTGATGGAGTCGCCAAAAAAAACATTATTTTAACTTTCGAAGACTGTTATAAGTAGCTCCAAAATGGAAGTTGAAAGATTCAGCACAAAGAGAAGTGGAACTCAGAAAGACCACGTTTTGAGTCTAAAGTTACAATAAGGAAAAACATACCAGCATATCTTTCTGAGTTGCCAGGTACAAAGGTATTAGAGAAAGATATTTTCTGAAGCTGATTGGGTTACACAAAACCTGTGATGAGAAACTATGGAACATTCTAAAGAAATACCAATAATTGGCAGAAATAGTTGCCAGATGTGCTGTATTCTGACATCAGGGTACACACTAAAAGTAATAACAATCGTACCTACTTACCTAGATGTGTATTTCTGTTTTGTTGTGCCTAAATATATAAGTGATATGGTGCCTAAACATAAAAGTGATATGATTGCAATCACTGATTTATTCATTGCGTATTTCACTTATCCACTTATACAACACTGGTATAACTTGGCATGCCAAAAAAGGTAATTTCATTGAATGCATTTTATCTTTCATTCTCACAAACAGGCCTTTTTCGTGCACGTGTGGCCATATCATGGTGGCAGCCATGGCTCGCTGGAGTTACAAGGAGCGGGGCAGACCGCAGTGGGGGATAAGATTAACACAATTTCAAAAATGAATTTAAAAAAAAACGTATTGCCCTGTGGCCAATCCTGACGCTGCTCAAAGCAGTTTTAGGATTGGCTGGGAGTACCCAGCTGGGGTGCTCCCAGGCAGACTGGCTGCCTGTGCCTGCCCTCTCCAGCACAGCAACACAGTGCTGGACTGGAGAGAGCACAGTGCGCATGTGTGTGTGGCTGGCCTGAGACGGACGGCCAAACACACATACACACTGAGGGGAGGTCACAGTACACTCCCATCACTGCTCGTCACCCTAAACGCCCACCCCTTTAACATTGAAAGAAAATAAACTTAGATTGTTATCCTTTCTTTGTTAAAGGATTTTCAGGGGTTGCTGTTGGCGGGGGGCGACACTCCTCCACCATAGCGGAGGAGCCACCACTGCATGATGGGTGCACAACCAAGCACCTGTTTGTATCTCCCTGCAAGTGCAAGGTTAATTAATTTAATCCAATATTTCTCCAAGTTCTATAATGGGTTTTAGACTATACGACAAAGAAATAGTGAGCAGGGGTTGCCTCTGTCTGTTTCTGAGTTATGTTGTCCAAATCAACAGACTAATTTAGGAGCTTAAAAACAAGCATTTGCCTCTTCAATGAGCCAGAACAGCCCATCATGATATGGCCCCTATGATGCACAAACTGTGTGTTCTTCCCTAATATCAGGAATGTCTCATATTCAGAAATGGGGTCAGCTCATTGTGAGTAAAGTAGACAGGTAGCCAATGTGTTGTGAATGTGCACCAGAAATGCATACATGTATTGCCCCCACTCCCAAAATTGTGAAATGATGTACATTTTATAATAGGCCCAATCTTATTAGCCTCTTGGTAGTTGCAATGGGATTAGTTCAAAGTTGTATTTTTTCCAGTGGGATTTTGCATTCTGTTCTCAAGCCCCTGTTTTTATGTCAACATCATTTTTAACGAATGATGATAGTCTATTTCATAGAATGTGTAGAGGTATGTTGTAGGAAATGCATCTTTTCTTTGTAGACACCTCAGTTTGTTTGTCTTTTTCTGGACTCTGTTTGTGCTGGCTTACCTTTTCTAAACATAAGAAAAATGTCTGGGTCATCAAAACCAATAGGGGTAAAGCTACCCCCAGGACTGGTTTTTAGTAATCACAGAGGAGGGGGCTGCTCATTGCCCCGGTGACACCTCTGGGTGGTCACTCATGTTCTGCCCAAGGGTATAAGGGGTTCCTCATCTTGGAGTTTGATAACAAGGGGCCAGATGTATCAAAAATCTAATTTGCATTTCTTAAATAGCAAATAAAAAAAAATCGCTATTTAAGAAAGGCAAAATGGGATGTATGAATTTTGCGATTTGGAAATAACGATTTCTTAAAATTCGCAAATGCTATTACCGAATCGCAAATAGAGAATGGGACTCCATTCAACACTATGGGCCTGTCAGCCCATAGGTGCAAATGGTTTTGCATTTCCCAATTTGCGAATTCCAGTTAGGAATTCGCAAATTACGTAATGCAAACCCCAGGGTGCTGGGGTCCTAAGGCCCCCTCTGACGCCCCCCGAAAAAATATTTGCGGACATGTGAAGCACACACATGCCTTAGGGGCATGTGTGGGCTACATGCCAATTTAAAAAATGAATTTATAATGCTTTTTTAAAATTTGCACATGCTTACCACAGAACTTTAATTTGTGTTAATTGCATTTCCTAAATGCCCAATTCACATTTAGGAAATGCTTGATACATGTGCTTTGGAAATCGCATATGGGAATTCTCTAGTTGCGATTTCCTATTTGGAGAATCACAATTTGCGATTTTCTAAATGGGGTTGCAATTTTAAGGAATCGCTATTTTTGCAATTCCTTAAAATTGCACTGTAAATGCCTTTCATACATTGTGAAAGGCATTTTTGCATTCGCAAACGGCCAAATTTTGCGATTAACACCGTTAGCGAACGCAAAAACGTTTGATACATGTGGCCCAAGGAACCCTGTGTATTTTTTTTACATTAGGGCACACATAACCTGCTGAAAAAGTAATCAGGATTTCCCCTGTGAATTTTTACTGTGTTGGCTAGGAAGTTCCCTCCAGAGACTAGCAGGTGGCAAGTATAAATGAGGCACCCCAAGATACCATCCTCAGAACAAACACTAGAGCTGCGAAAGATCAGAAGAGGATGGGACCTGTCTGTGACCTGGGTGGGTTTGGATTTTTATTGCTTGGTGTTTTGACTTTATTACTGCTTAGGTACAGCATCACTACATCATAAATTTTCCTAAATTAAGTTTATCTGCTCAGCGCCATAGATACCATTCGGTTGAGCCCAGGTTAATTTAATGATTTTACCCAAGCTGTACCCTGCTGATGAGCACGTAGCTGGGGCAAGACCAGTCCTAGGTTGCTCTATTACGGTTCAAGAAGGATCTAGCCTAGCAGTTGCAACTGAACTGTTCCCTTGAGGAGCAATGTCAAGGTTGAGTTGCATATCGCTGGTTCAAAACTGAGGTGTCATGGTGAGCAAAAGAACGATGGGCTAGGGCTGCTACTCTGAGCGAGTGCTAGTTGTTAGACAAGCTGCAAGCAATGCTCCCATCACCTTTTGTGACTTTCATCCTATGACTCCTGCCTTCAGGAAATGTATAAAATGGCATCCTACAAATGTATTAATACAAGGCTGAATGATTGGAGAAATCTCTGGAAACATGGAGAGGGTTCCCTAAAGACATGTGACACAGATCATCTTTGCCACTGTTGGCACTCTGGAAGTACCCCAGTGTTAATGATGAGACCACTCAGGGACCCCTGATAAAGAACAGAAAACCCCACACACAGAAGTCTAGTGACCTATCCATAAAGACTCTCATGATCATAAGTCTCTGGACGCATAGTGGGCGGACTACCCTCTCTGACTCATCCTTGCCCAACAACTATGCCCTCTCCCTCCCTTCCCCATTTCCACCCATTCCCCCAATCTTTTCCTACCATTGCCCTTCCCTACCCCTACCCCTTACCTTCCCCTGCTTATGACCCTTATTATAGACATAGGCGCATATTTACAAGAAAGTGGCACAAGGCAGACATGCATGGTATTTATGGAATACATGCATTTCTGTCACTTCTCCTGCACTGGCGTCATTTTGGCTGCCTAGTGGCAATGCGGGCACCCACACACCATGGTGCAAACGTGCCTGCTTTGCATGTAGGATTGTTTTTGTGCAGCAGGGGACACCTTCCTGCACAAAAACAATTCTGGGAGGCTTTTTGCTCTTTTAATTTGTGCTTTAGAATGCAGCACAGATGGAAAGAGGAAAAAAGAGGAAAAATAAAGATATTTTCCTAATTAAGCCCCGACCTGAGGAGGAGTATGGTTTTGATGCATTCCCAGATTTACGCATCCTTTTAAATCTGGGAATGCATCAAAACCCATGGGTGTTGTGTGGGAAAGCTCACCGCAACACCCATGGATTGCCCCCCTGTTGCAAAGTAAGGCAACGAGGCGAATTGCGCTGCCTTGCCTTACTCTATATCTATGACACCATGAAAAGCCACGTAAAGTGGCTTTGCGTGGCTCATAAATATGGGTCTGCACTCTGCGCCACTGGAGCATAAAAAAGATGACGGACATACTGTTCATGAGACTTACAAGTCTCTCCTCTAGTTATAAATGTACTTTGTTCTAACACGGAGCCTACATACAGGATAGAACGAAATGTTTGGTCTCTCGGAGTCTCTGCCAGCCCTATATATATATATATATATATATATAGAGAGAGAGAGAGAGAGAGAGAGAGAGAGAGAGAGAGAGAGAGAGAGAGAGAGAGAGAGAGAGAGAGAGAGAGACTAGAATACCCTCTCCGTGTAAAGTTGGTACACTGGCATGTTATAATGTGCAAGGCTTTACTTTTCTGTATCTACCTTGTTACCTTGTTACACCCAATAAAGAACAGTAATTCGAAAAAGAGAATCTCTGCTCAATCATAATTATCTTTGCAATCAAAACGTGGCACACTTGTATTTTACTTGTGTACATTCCAGTCACTTCTGAAGTTCATTTTAGGGCGCACCAGCGGGATTCACGTCTGCAAGGAGCTCTCTTGTGTGAAATATCGAAAAACAAATGAAAGTCACGCTGCTGAGGTCCAATTAACCAAATGTGCTCTTAATTGGAGGTGTCAGCTGAGCTGTTTATACATTGCAAATGATGTTTGTGATTCCACGGAAGGGAACACTACAGTGTAACAATGTGGCACTTTGTCGGTGACATCACAAGTTGGGTGAGGAATTTAAACAACCAGACAGCTTCATTACCGTGATAGAAGCTTGTTTGAACGCGGGTTTACTTGTTGCTACAATTTAAACAAACAATCGTGGGGTCACTTTTAGTGCATTTCTTTGGAAAGTTTCACAACTGCCAGTGAATTACAGCTTTCCCTAACTGCTTGGGTTGCTACAGACCAGCAACATGAAATAACATGAAATGAACATTTAAAAGTAATCTTGTGCAGTTACCCAGAAACTACTTGCAGGGATAGGCCTCGTTCTTTCAGTAATTTGATTGCCCGCTCCTAATCATGGTCAGGCATGCTCTTTGCTTGAAAATTACTTATAATGAGTACAAAATGTGATGTAAATTCTGATATTTGCTGGTTGCGCCAAAGACGCCAGGGTTATGTTGATCTGTGGTTCCAGTGAACGTCACAGCAGTCACTAAAACGAATTGCACAATTACACACACATGCATTTAACCATGATTTCCGCGAAATCGCATGTACGCATGTCCCCAAAAGAACCATCACACTCCAACTTGAATTTTCTGGATGAATACAAAACAACTGCTGCCAGCCCATTCTAGCAAGAGTTTTTATTTCAAACTGTGATGTTAAATTTAAATATACTCACCTTCAGTTTGAAATGTGTTTTTCCTGCTTGACATACCATTCCAAATATAACCAAAATAAAAATATAGGGTGGAAATAACATTTTCAGAATATTTTTGTGACATCACTTTTTAAACCATAAATATTTGTGACAAGAAATTCTCTTCAAATGTGAAGAAGGATGTCATTGTTTGCAGCATTGTTGGGCCTATGTTCCCACATGCCCCTCAATCTTTTCAGAATAAAGCTCCTTTATGTAAAGATGCATATTTAAAGAGAAAAGATTACACCTTTCGTTTTACCATTGCAAACTTATTATCATTCTTAATTCTGTTTAGCACGGGCGCGTGCCTGAATCATAACACAACGAACATAAACGTCTTGACTCTACAGCATCTAAGCAAGGTGAGTATACCCTTGGAACGCGTCACACCACACGAGTATCATGAAGCAGCCTCCATTTTTGTTCATTTACTGTTTCAAGAGGGAAGGTACCTATCTTAGAATGGTAAAATGAAATAAACAATAAATAAAAAGCACATTTTTGCGCATGTATTTAAAGGAGTGTCTTGGTCATCCCAAGAAGTAGAAAGAAAAGAAATGTAAAAGTTCTGGGAAATGGGCAAAACAGTAGGGTAGGGTATGGAGATATAAATTAAAATGCCAGATGGGGGAAGCACTGAATGAACTGGGATGAGAGCACAATATAAAGAAGCCACTGAAAGTATTGACCATAATAAGCCTTTCAACAACAGACAGCTAATAGGCTAGACCTAAACAAGCATTTGCAATGGAATGGTCTCACATTTGAGAGAGTTAGAGCTACTGGCGTTGTAAATGACAATGCCTTTCACCGATGTGTGTTTTTTGGATAGGAGTGGATGTATGTGGTGTGGAATTATGTATGTTGAATTTGAATTCTTAGTTGTGGAATTGTATGGTGTGTAGTGTATTTGTTTAGTGGAAATATGTGGCATGGTGTATAGATAGGGGTGAGAGCTGCACAAAATAGAAAGGAAAATAGAGAGGGATAGGCAGTTGTGCATGAAGTGGTGAATGAGGATAGAGGAGTGGAAAGAGTGGGTGAGAAAGAGGGAAGACGAGAGCAGGCCACAGACCCACATAGTGGGAGCATCTCTGTATTCAGCAGACACCCCAAGAAGAGGAGAGGGTGGGTTTGAGGGATGAGAACCTTGAAAAGGCACAGCAAAGAAACTGTGCTTGAAGACCTTAAGAGAACCACATGAGAGAGGTGAGACTAATGTGTGAGAGAACCAGAGAGGAGGGTAGGAGATGGTACGAGAGAGAGAAAGAGAGAGAGAGAGTGAAAGAGAGAGAGATAGAGAGAGAGAGAGAGAGAGAAGATTGAGAGGGGCACTGAGTTGGGGGAAGTGAACCAGTGCATAGCACAAGGAGGTACAGGAAGGTAGCACTCGTCTTTAGTGCACTCACCGTTGCTGCATTCGACAGATCAGGATAGACTGTAGTCAGTAGATTATTTACAGCCTATCACATTTAAGGCAATTTGGACTCACCAGCTATTAAGACAACAGTGGAATAGGGAGCTGGAAAACTCCAAAAGAGGGTCCAAGCCATCCTATCAACTTTCTTTGTAGCAGTAGTATGTCAATGCGTTGAGAATTTTACCCGCACTTGAAGTCCAAAATAATGAACTGAAATGGAACAAATGTGTGGTAGTGGTTTACAGAGCTAATAAACATATTCCCCAGCTGGCATGCAGGGCTAATGTAAACGGATGTAGCCTATAATTTGAAAGCATCCTTGTGCTGTCACATCTCACAAATTGAACCAACTGCAGTTCTGGGTCAAGAGGAACCTGTTGGGTGACATATTTAACGAAAGGCCTGTGCCTAGAAGCAATGTCTTATGTGACTCAGCGCTATGCCGGAAAAAAAAAAAACATTTACCCGCTATGCTTTTTTCTCACTATTAAAGACATGGGTGACTTGTAGCTTTAGGGAGGAAAAAGGCCTGAAGATATTTAATGATGAATGTCTGTATTCTACTTTCAATATCGCTGTGCAATGGTTCAGCTCTTAGCATCCCTAGAGGAGGACCACAGTGTGCAGCACAAGAGCAATTGAAATTGTAAGATAAATGCAGGTATTGATATAAAAAATGCTTCGGAATTCAAACATGCCTCCGGGTTGGATCAGTGAGTTAAGCACTCCTGAAAAGATTACCATTGCACTCGGCAATGGTAATGCTTGCTGTTTATAGCACAAGACATCTGAAAGGAGGAAAGAAATATATGGATTTTAACACCAGAAGCCAGGATGGATCGCTTTGCGTAAAAGACTTACCTAGCACAGTGTTAAATCATGACTTGTTGAGGGTCGGGCACTTCGTAGAAGACAAATTCAGTAATAGTAACTAAGATTCACACAAAACTGTGGTAGATGTTTGGGTTTAGTCCTCTTCTGCTATCCAGAGACAATAAGATCTGCTATAGGACTGATGCTCGCCGCAAGTGTACAGAGACAGCAGACACTTCTCACTAGAGTGAGCAGAGTTTAAGCCACGGAAACAGCACAATTTCGATCAGCCTTCCAGTCATTCTTTTAGGGAAGATGATGCATAGCACTAACACAAGGGGTTGGGAGCCCAGTGGCAAGAAGCAATGATGGCAGCAATCTCACAGAATCATTAGCAAAGCCGGAAAAAAGCGATATGACAATGCTAGTGCTAGTGGCGTTATTGTGATTTTTCAGGCGGGAAGCCTCAAGGCAAACAACAAAGATGGGAGGATAAGCAACCTCAGGGGGTCAAACAGCAACAACAGGAGGTGGGCGGGTGCACGCAATGAGCAAGAGGACAATGGAGCAAAGACTACGGGAAGAAATCAACAAGCATTGTGAATAGAGCAAGTTAAAGAAGCAATTAACAGTCATGAAAATAGACAATGGCAGAGTGACTGAGATGGGGGGCCAAATAAACATGATAGTCTAAGAGTAGACCAGGGACAGGAAGAGCAGCAGGCACAGAATGTCTTTCAAAGAGACAGAGGCTAGCATAATGGCAAATTCATGTGATTGCTAACTACTGTACTTGCTGCTAGGCGCAGGCGGCCGTCTCTAGCCCTGCCTGCCTGTAGTGGATGAACACACATTGTTACACTAGATGTACACACTGAAGTCTCTTTACCTCTTATCCAAGCTCTGTGGAAAGCGCCCTAAGCTAGCTACAATGAGTTTGGCCATATAGACTGGCCACTTTAGATACCGAAGTCCGTCGGCCAATAAGGTCCATGGGTGTGCAAACTTCCTTTCACTGTGTTCTGAGTATACCAGCATGGCAGCCATTATTAAAGTGGTAGAAAATAGAACTAATTATAGCGTAATCTTACAAGACGTAAGGAATGAAGAATGTTGTAATGGAAAAGATGTAGTCCTGTGCCACATGATTTGCAGCAAATCAAACAGTCCTCCATGAGGTCCCTTTACAATGCCCTTTATAAAGTCCCATGGCCACACGCATGCAGTATATGATCTCCCCAGATTCCTGCAAGCGATTCCCCACAGCTACGACCTGTGGCAGTGTGAAAGACTCTCTCTCACCTGTAGAGAGAGGCTGACCAGGGTGCACCAAACCCATCAATTTTAGGAGTACCTGTCAAGAGAGGTCACTAAGTGACAGCACAAGGTTTAAAGCAAGAGGCAGCTGCAGCCCGAGTAGAGGGAGTGAGTGGCAGTACCAGAGAAGCTGGTGAGAAAAGGGCGAGGAGAATGAGCAGTGCCGGTAATGAGCAGAGGAAGTGCAGTGTCCATCAATCAGTGCTGCACTGTGTAACAGCTGTTCAGAATTAAAAAAATAAATAAAAATCCTGAAAGAAAGTGAAATAGAAACTAGTGGAAGCCGATAAGTCCCGAGGCGATACTCCAGAGGAGTCAACAATTTGCAAAAAGGAAGTACCAGGCAGACAAATTACCGACTGGCAAGCAAGGAATTTTACAAGACCACTGATTACACCAATGAAAAGCAATGGGAGGAGTCAAAGCCCACAAAGTACATACAACAGATCATCCTGACAGACCAAGCACTGTTTAGACTCGACCTAAAAAATAGTTCCCAAAAGCACGAGCAGTGTAAGGACAACTTGGGTCATGCTCAAGAGGAGGGTCACTTGTAAGAAGAAGGAAGTGCCAATTGCACAGCTGACCAGCCTGAACCAAGCAATCGAGAGCGGCTTTAAAGCTTACTAATGGTATGTACTGTGCGGTCTCCAGGCTCACTAACAGTAACAAAATGTCTCAAAGAGACAGCACATGCACTGTCTAGGTGAGGCCTAAAAAAGTAGTTTTGAAAGCGCAAGCAGTGAAAGGACACAAGTACTTGGTCCATGAACACACAAAGAGGGAGTGAAGCGGGCAAGTGTTGACCAAAGAGAAGAAAGGAAATGTGAGTGACCATGAAGTCAATCAATGGCAAGCAATGAGATAGCTCAAAACACTTGTAAGGTAATAAAATGTCTTATAAGTGAAAGTACATGCACTGTCTCAGGCAAGCCCTAAAATGGGGTGAGCAGATCTCCTTTTAGTACTGAAGAAGATGGGATTAATTTTAACTCAGAGGACTACAAAAATCACAGAACAACCCAAAAGGAAAATACTTGTGGTAAAACCAAAGCTGACTGCTGTAAATACAGTTAGTAGATGCACAGATTTCCTTGCATCAACCACCAAGAAGGGTACAAATACATTTTAAAAGTATTTAATTTTATTCTGAGAACATCCTTTGTACCAAAATAGAACAATGACATACAAATGCATCTTCCAATTCTAAAGGTTAAATAGATAGATATTCGGGACTCCAGTACAGACATTCATAAGAGTATGACAATAATATTTATGCTGGTATAGAGGGTGTCTGTACTGTAGTCCCAAGTACCCATTTCATAAATAAGTATTTATTTATAGTTAGGTCACCTACTCTATAGCGAAAGTGTTATTTGTGTTGTAAATAACTTTGGCACCGTTTGACGAATCTCAATGAAACTTTCCAAAAAGGGGCTACCTTTTGACTAGTTTTGGCATGGAAAGTTTCAGGGTGATCCGTCAAGCGGGGGCTGGGAAAAAAGGGTCTCTGTGTTCTGTTGGTGGCTCCTGATATCACAAGGACTCTACATACCATCCCTTTGGTGAATTCCAGGTAACACCAATGTAACTCTTTTTTCATAATTATTGTTTGAAATACTATTTGGGCTGCATTTACTGAGACGCTGGTTAGGTTATTCAAGTGCACCTAGCCTTCTTGAGATACCTGATTGAGAATCTGGTCCACAAGAGCAATATTTGTTACTTTTATTTCTAAACGTTTACCTTAGGGGCTTACAACATATTGGTTTGTTCGGTTTTAACTTTATTAGAGTCTGATAGAGAAGATTGGGAATTTTCATTGGACTTATTCTTTCTCACATTTTATTTGAGGTAATGCATGCATCATCAGTTGGTAATCCAAATAAACCCAGGAAAATGACCACAAGGACTAATCTCTCTTTTGATTGCTGCTTTTGCACAGATACGTTATACCCTTCAGGACCCTTTCCTCGATTCCAGATTGTCCTAGAACATGCTTATTTGTTGACCTGTAGATATATTTCGGACAGGTATTTTTCTTTAGCTCTGCTTTTCAGTAATAGGCATTAATGTTATGGATGGACAAGAGTTTTCCGCTCCATGACAGAGATCTGGTTCTGCCATAACTTTGTTAGCTTGTAGACGTAACCATTTTTGTACTGTCAATTTTTCTCTATTAAAAGCCTGGCCTACCAAGTGTGCTACACATCTCGTCCTTTTTACTCTTAGATGGCACACTTCTGTGCTGCCCCCCACACATCCATATGGAACTCTTGCAATTAGACCTGCAGGGTACTGCCGCTGTAGCTATGCACCTTCTCAAATCCGCTAGTAAGTATAAACAGTAGCACTCATTAGTAAAATTTAATTAAATCAAGATAATTTTAAATGGTTCAATAGCCCCACACATTTGATGCAGAATAATACATTTCTGCACATAACCATCAAGACACTTAAAAAATATGCATTAATGATACCCGTTGCTATACAGAATTATACAAAATTACAAAAGACACCCATACAAAACAATTACAAAAGGTACATAGTATCCCCAGTGCAGCAGAACCACAAAGGAAAAGTATAGGTATTCTTCGTGCAATATAAAATTGCATGTGTCTTACATGTAACAACACACCACATAAGGTTAGTAAAAATAGTCCATCAGCCTTAAAGTGGTGCCATATTGTTTATTTGTTACACTTTGATGATGATGTTTCAACTTGAAAGAAAGAGAATGGCTCAAGTTGAACACAGACAAGATAGAAGTCTTTATATTAAGCAGTGACTACTTCCCTGGCATTCAATGTGCCTAAGAAGACAGCAAGTTAAAATATAATATTTCAGTACCCTGAAAGACTCTACGATGACCTTACGAATGCTCACGAGAGCATACACTTTAGGTCTCCTGTTACTGATGTCTGATTACAAGGATTCAAGTCCTGTCAGGCGTTAATACTAATCTCCCCTTTTTAGGTTTCGCCTACAGAGAGCTTGCACTGTGCTAGAGAAATCTGTTGTATTTTAAAAAAAATCCTAAATTGGACTTAAACCCCACCCACTACTTACCTCCACTTACCATTGGCTGACTCCCTTGTGGGTCTCACATCCCTCTTGTTTCCTTTTACTAACTATTGGCTGACTTCAACATCACTCTCATTTCCTTATCTACTATTGGTCAATGCCTCTTCTTTGCCTCCATCTTCTTCCTGGGCTTGAAGTCTTCGTGCCGTCCTGCAGTGGAGTTTCCCCCAAGTACTGCTTCCGGTGCCTCGTGTCCTAACACTGCAGGGTCCTGCATTGCAGGCGCACTTTTAAAATGTTCCTACTGGTAATACTGCAAAGCAGGTAATGTACCTGCTGCAGGACACTTCTTGCAAGCTGCATATCAGTGATTTAAGCTCCAGTGAGTGACAGTCAGCCTTTCATTTTTCTGGGGTGGGCTCAATAAATACCGCTCAGTCAGATAACAGGATAACAGTAACCACTTCCACTTACTTGCAAAGCTGAAGTGCCAGTTTTCACGGCCTACACACGTTCCATACTATATAGACAGACCAATAAAAATAAGCATTTGTATTGCAATGTAATGTGTCTCCGTTTGCTCGAGATGTTAGTGTTGTAAATTCATAACTGGACTTTTCTTGCCACCTAAATTGAAAATGAAAAGTAAAACAGTTGACATAAGCAAGCCAATTAAAAGCACAACAGCCGCCATGAGCACAAGTGTGAAGGAGAGACACAAAAGGAAAAAGAAGTTTGCTCGCAGTCAAACATTTCAGCAAATGTGCAATTATCCATGTAACAGGGTTGATGGCTAAGGCGGTAACAAAACTGTCCCAGGGAGGGTCAAACATAAAGCATTTACTAATGATAACAAAAGATGTTTGAAAGGCAAGCCCATGAATGAGTGATGGTGAAGGGCGTCCGGTGGGCATGGTTAAGAGCCCACAGATAGATTCCAATACGTCAGAGCGCTTGCTCACTCGACCTAAAAAGGAGCTTCTGTATTAAAAATGAAGACTCCCATTATGACAATGGTAGTGAAAACCGCCTACCGCCGCTGTGACGGCTGCCAAAAGACCGTCGCCACGGCTACCATCTGTTCACCGAAATATGACCACAGCCGGATTACTGCCACAAGAAGGGCGGAAATCCGGCTGTTGATATACTGGCGGATGGTGGTAAGGTGGCGCTGCTACCACCAGCAGCGCCATGCCAGTAGACCGCCGTCAGCCGTATTATGACAAATATTACAGCCTGGTGGTGTTCTGCTGGCGGGTCTGCTGGCGGTAGCAGCGCCCCATCCCGTCCCCTGCCAGAAGACCCCCTGGATCCAGGTAAGTCTGGTTTCCGACAGGGGAGGGACGTGGAGGGTGTTTTGTGTGTGGGGGTGTGTGTGCATGGAAGTGTGAGTGTGTGCGTGAATGAGAATGTGTGTTTAGTTTTGTTTGCTTGCGTGTATGAATGTGTGTGAATGCGTGTATGAAGGTGTGTGAGTGCATGTATGAATGGTAATGTGTGCGTGAATGAATGAATGCATGCGTGTATGCGTGCATCTATGTATGTGTGGATAAGTGTGCGTCAGCGTGTGTATGGGGGAGCATGGATGCAGGGGGGTGGGTGGCTGTCTGGGAAGGTTTGGGGGGGAGGTAGTCTTCTATCAGTGACAGGGAAGGAATTCCCTGTCACTGACAGGGCCTTCCGCCATGGTTTTGGTGGCGTTACGAACACCACGGAAACCATGCGGTAGGAATGGTCATGATACTGCCGGTGGCACAATGGCGGCCGCCGGGCAGGAGATTGTTATCTCCAGCCCAGCAGCTGCTACTGCCAATGCGGTCAGAGTGGTACATTGGCGGATTGGCTTCAGCCAACCCGCCAATGTCATAATGTGGCAGTAAGTACTACCAGCCTGCTGGCGGTACTACCGCCACATTAGCCCCGACCGCCAGGGTCATAATGACCCCCTAAGTTCCTTCAGTGATCCTGATACTCAACACTTGGGGCATATTTACAAGCCCCTTGCACCACCGTAGCATCACTTTTTTTGACAATACGGTGGTGCTGTGCACTGCACCATGTTTGCAAGGCATAGATAAGCCACTTTTTGTGGCTTAACGCCACCTTGTAAATATGGCCCCTTCACATGCAGCACTTTGAGTGGAAGGGGCGTGCAATAGGTGTTGGTCTGGGCATTCCCCAGCACCACCCATTGCATTTTCATGCTGCCCCAGACTTACAAGAAATCATAAATCTGTGGCAGCGCCAAAATCTTATGCCACCACAAGGGTGGCATTCGCATGGCACAACAAGGAGAAATACTTTTATGTCTCCTCATTTTTTGCTCTTTCTGTGTGTGCTGCATTTCGCAGTATAGATAGAAAGAGCAAATCGCCACACTGCAAATCGCTTGTGGCATGCTATATGTTGCACAACCTTGCCTTGCGTCGCCAGGTGCCTTTCCTGCAGGAGGAGGAGACTGGAGATGGGTGTGTGGCAACAGTGAACAATGTGGACAGTGAAGATGAGGAGGCAGAGGATGAGGATGAGGACAACAGAAGTGCAATTATTCATCAATACTTCCAATGACACACAGGCAAGACAGTGTATCTTCACATTTAATTGACAGTTTTATGTTTGATATTGTCACTGGCAGGCTGGGATTTCCCACTTCTATGGCCACTCACTGTACCCTTTGGCAACTCTTTTTGCAGATGTTGGTGCCCCACTGTAGGTCCTGGTGTGTTCACTGCAGCCAACTACAGGTCTTTCCTATGTATAAATTATTGTACAGTTGAATTGCAATGTTTAAACCTTGTTAAACGAATACATACTTAAATCTTTTGACAAACTCCACACCGTATTTTTTCAAGGGGTGTTTATTTAAGTGCTAAGAAGTAGAGGGGGAAGTGCAATGGGCTGGGGTGATGATGGAGGAAAGTCTAGGATAGAGTCCAGTCTATTTGTATTACAGGGGCATTGTCCAAGGGTGCATAGGAAGGTGAGCAATGGCAGTTCAAGGAGGACAGGGTGACAGAGTGAGACACAAGGGTGTCAATCAGGAGAGTCTTATTTCCTGGCGGGGGTCTTGGCAATAGACTTTGGCTTCTACCTGGATCGCAGGGAATATTTGCGGGGTGGTTCTCCTTCTGCAGGGGGAGGGGTGCTGATGGCCTGTTATTCCTGTAGTGGGGCCTCCTGTCCACTAGCGTCAGGGGAGGTGTAAGGCTGTTCGGCAGTTTGGCTAGTGTCAGGGGCCCGGTAGTGTGCCGCTGCCTCCCTCATAGTGTTGTTCATGTCTGTCAGCACTCCTGCAATGGTGACCAGGATGGTGTTGATGTCCTTCAAGTTCTCCCTGATCCCCAGGCACTGTCCCTCCTGCAGCCGCATGTTCTCCTGCAACTTGTCAAGTATCTGGCCCAGCGTGTCCTGGGAATGTTGACATGCTCCTAGGATCTCGGTGAGTGCCTCCTGGAGAGTTGGTTCCCTGGGCCTGTCCTCCCCCTGTCGCACATCAGTCCTCCCAGCTTCCCTGTTGTCCTGTGCCTCTGTCCCCTGAACCGTGTGCCCACTGCCACTGACCCCAGGTCCCTGATCGTCCTGTGTTTGTGTGGTAGCCTCGGGTACCTATAGTGGTGCACACAGTGCTAATTGAGGTGTCCAGGGGACAGAGGTATGGGCCCGCTGGGTGGGTGTTGTGGTGGTGTTTCCTGAGGGAGGAGGCTCTGTGTTGGTGTGAGACTGTCCCTGGGTAACCGACTGTCCGGAGGTCCCGGATGGGCCAGGTTGATAATCCAGATCCAGGCGACCAGAGCTACTGTCATCACTGTGGGCCTCTTCTGTGGGGGGGCTGGATGTTGCTGGCACCTCTTCTCCTGTGACATTGGCTGGGATACCTGTGGGATGTAATTGCAGTGTTGTTGTCTCTGCGTGTGACATATTGTGCATGGGTGTGTTGCCCTCTATGGTTGTTATTACCCTGGCAGATTTGCCTTGTCTGAGTTGTTATTTGGTGGGCTAGGTGATTCTCTCCAGTGTGCATGCAGTGGTGATAGGTGTCCATGCAGGTCTGTGAGGGGTGTCCATGCATTGGTGTTGCATGCAGTGCTTGGTATTGGGATGAGTGGGTTGTGATGGTGGGGTGTGTGGGGGGTGGTGGAGTGATAGGTGTGAGGGTGAGGGTGGGAGTATGAGATGGCATGCAGGTGGGGGGGGTGATAGTAGTAGAGAGTTGACTTACCAGAGTCCAGTCCTCCTCCTACTCCTGCCAGGCCCTCAGGATGCATGATTGCAAGACTTTCTCCTCCCATGTTGTAAGTTGTTGAGGAGGAGGTGAGGGATCCACCGCCAGTCCTCTGTTCTGCAAGCTGGTGTCTAGCTGCAATGGAACGTGCCTTCCCATGTAGGTCATTCCACCTCTTCCTGATGTCATCTCTTGTTCTGGGGTGCTGTCCCATGGCTTTGACTCTGTCCACAATTCTCTGCCATAGCTCCATCTTCCTAGCAATGGATATCTGCTGCACCTGTGATCCAAATAGCTGTGGCTCTACCCAGATGATTTCCTCCACCATGACCCTTAGCTCCTCCTCTGAGAACCTGGGGTGTCTTTGTGGTGCCATGGCTGTATTGTGAGTGATGTGGGTGAGGGTGTGTGGGGTGATGTGTTGGGGTGTGTGATGTAAGGTGCGTGGGTGGTATATGGTGATGGTGGTATGTGGCTCTGGTTGTGTGCTCTTGCTGTATCTCTCTCTGTAGGCAATTGTTTGTATTCGTAAAGGGTTGTGGGTAATGTGTGTGTGTGTGTTGTATAGTGGTGTGGGTGTAGTGTGTGTATGGGTGTCAGGTGTATGTAGTTTGAATTGACCAATGTGGTGTTGTTTTGTACATGTGTGTGTATTTTGAGCGCAGCAGTATGTACCGCCTATGGTTTACTGCCATTGAATGTCCGCCGTGGTGATTCGTGGGTCATAATGTGATGGGTGTTGTTCTGGTGGCGTAACGGTGTGGGTTTTGATACCACCAGTTTATCACTGAACTTTGGGCTGGCGGACTTGTGTGTGTGGCTGTAAAGTGACGGATTGGTATGTGTGTGTCATAATATGGTTGGCGGTTAACCGCTGCAGCAGCATTATGTTGGAGGCAGCCGGCATGGCGATAGGTGGGAATTACCACCAATGTCATAATGAGGTCCTAAGTCTTCTATGACCATTAATCAATATTCAAACCATGTACAGCAACAGAAAAAAACATTCCTTCTCATGGACTAGCTTGAAGTTCTCAGCGGTATATGATACAATGGGCCAAGTCATACTCCTTAATCAATTGGAGAACATGCATAGATAAAAAGTACAGACTTCCATTGGATCTTACCATCCCTTACCAACTGAAGCCAAGCTGTCTGAATTTTCAATACTTCTACATTGCTAAAAGAAGTCTTGTTCATTGTCATCCAAAAATCTTCACTGTTGCATTTCCAAATGTACTTACATGAGTTGCAGATCTATGTAGGATTGGACAAGACCCATAACCATTAGAACTACATCTCACAGTGTCTCAGACACATCTTTTTTCTGGGAAAGATGGCTTAACCAATGCCTCAGTAATGACCAAGTGATAACCGTGTGTTGGAAATGGCCCTTTTTGTGGTGTTATCCTCAAATATTTTGGTTTCTTCCTCCTAATTTTTTTTCAGATCTGTTTTGCTGGTTTATTGTCTCTGCATACTTTACCACTGCAGATGAGCGCTAAAGTGCAAGTGCTCCCTGTGTAAATTGTATTGGTGATTGTTTTATCCGTGATTGGCATATTTGATTTACTAATAAGTCTCTAGTAAAGTGCACTAGAGGTGCGAAGAGCTTGTAAATCAAATGCTACTAGTGACCCTACAGCACAGATTGTGCCACCCACAAGAGTAGCCCTGTAAACATGTTTCAGACCTGCCCCTACAGTGTCTGTGTGTGCAGTTTTGGACTGCCAATTGGACCTGGAAAGTGGACCCACTTGCCAGGCCCAAATCTTCCCTTTTACTACAAGTAGGTCTCCCTAGGTAGCCCAATGGGCAGGGTGCAGTGTATTTAAACAGTGCGATATGTACTGGTGTGTTCTACATGTCCTGATAGTGAATTACTGCCAAATTCAGGTTTCACTATTGCAAGGCCTATCTCTACCATAGGTTGACATGGGGATTGTATTTAAATTCCACTTGAATATAATTTCCCATTGGGAGCAGATTGAGATCTAGAGTTTGGGGTCCCTGAACTCACAATTTAAAAATACATCTTTTGGTAAAGTTGGTTTTTAAATTGTCTCTTTGAAAATGCCACTTTTAGAAAGTGGGCATTTTCTTGCTCAACTATCTTGTGCCTCGGCCTGCCTGTGGAATCCTTCTCTGGGTCAAACTGATAGGTGGGCTGTTTGCGAATTCCCTCCAGACAGTGAGACTAAGGGAGCTGAAGTATGTCCTGCATATCCTGATAAGTCTCCATGGGCTAAGAGGGGTGGGAGGAGCTGACACTTGCACCTGAATGGACTGTGCCTGTCCTCACGCAGTGCAATCTCCGGCCCCTGGAGTGCGTTTGGAGCCCGGCCTGGGCAAGGCAGGATCTTGTGAAAACCAGATAATTTTCTTTGAAGTTTGCCTACTTCAAAGGCAGAAATGAGTATAAGTAGTGGACCAAAAACTCCAAGCTTTCAGAACAGTTCTGATTCAAGAGGAACCTATTCCAAGGAGAAGAGCTGTAGAGCTGGAGGACTAGACTTTGCTGTATATCCTGCTTGTGAAGTTTCTTCAAGGACTTGAAGTAGGGATTGCCTACTATTGGAAGTCTCAGGGATATCAGGACTTCAGATTCATCTACCTACAGCACTGGGAACTGTGTGTTTTATGCTTCAGCAGAAGAAAAACCACCAAGATAACGATGTCACTACTTGCACTGTGACCTGATGACACCACACAGAGCCGTGCCAGCTTCGCACCGCAATCCTGGTCGCTCTGCCGCCGCCACCTGATGCTGTTACAGACCCGCAGATTGCACCGTGACCTGTGGACCCCTCATTCCGCATAGCCTTGCTCACACTACAGCCTTAGTATTCCCGGTGATGATGCTCCAAGCTGACACCGGGGCTGCTGCCTGCACCGTGACCTGAGGACACCGCTCGTGTGGAACATGAAGCACTGTCCCATCCCGCACCACAGCCCCAGTCCACCAATGCCAGCACCATTGACTCCAGCAATGACGACGCTGGTGCCTGAGCTGCAACTTGGAGACACTGCATGTCACACTGCTCCGCTTCACAAAGCAGCCCTGGTCTCAGTTACGTTGCAGCGCACCATCACTGAGCAGCTGCCTGCACCGTGACCTGTGGGCACCACATATCGCATCATCCCACTTTGCATTGCAGCCTCAACGCCAGCGCTCCTGACTTCATCATCAGCCCGGAGCTCGATCTGAAACTCTTGTGACTTCAAGGGCCCAATGACCTCTGTACCGACCACCAGGTCCGATGCACGCCGACACCTGCCGATGCCAGTGATGTCACACTCTGAATCTCATAGCGAGGATCACAATGTCCTACAATTCCAAGGTACTTTTTGTGGGATTTCCTGACACCATAGCTGGCCAGCTGGCCAGCAACCCTGCGGTCAGCCGAACAGTTGAATTTATTCATGACACCGGGATAGCCCCAGGCAGAGCTATCGACTTCAAGGAACTGTATTTTTAAGTTAATTCTTGCAAAATTCAAATCTTTATTACTGTATGTTCATTTTTTTTTGTTTTGGTCTTGTTTACACAGATAAATATTGGTTATTTTTTTAAACAGTTGTGGTGTCCTTGTGTAGTGTTTTCACTGTATTACTGTGTGTTGTGTGCAAAGGCTTTGCACATTGCTTTTTTGAGATAAGCCTGACTGCAGGGGTTATCTTAGCTGGGTATCTCCCTTGCCCTGACTAGAGTGAGGGTCCCTACTTGGACAGGATGTAAACCGACTGCCAACTAGAGATCCCCTTTCTAACACTGGTTGTCAGCGGTGAGGAAAGGACTTGCATTTGCACTTGACCTACAGTGATTGGTGTGTACTACTACCATATTGCTGACCACTATGTACCATATACAAGCTTTTTGATTTTGATTTTTTCCTTTGATTTATTTTTGGTATTGAGTTGAACTTCCCACTAAATCATGTCTCACTAAAGAGCATCAAAAGTTATAATCCCTGTATTTTGTTTTTGAGGAGGATAGGTTGGAAACCTACACCATGAAGGAACTGAAGTCAGTTTGCAAAAGCCTCAAAGTTCAACTTAGAGGCCTCACCAGAAAGGAGGAGCTACAAAAGGCACGGAAGGCCTGGTCAGCAGCCAGAAATGCCAGAGGGAATTCTGAGGATCTAATTGGGGAGATCCAGGAGCCAAATCCGAAAGAAGATGTGCTGAGGGTGCAGGAGCTGCCATGGGAGGAAGTACTACCTGAGCCAGGCAGCAGTAGTATTTCCAAGGGTCTGACCCGAGAGGAGCTGGAGGACATGAGAGAACCCAGGAGACATCAGATGGATTTGGAAAGGCTAGAATGTAGGAGAAGAAGATGCTCTTAGACCATTAGCTAGGAGTTGGATCAGAGGAGTAGATCCAGCATTGATGGTGGCAGCAATACTTCAGAGAGACTAGTACACATTCCCAAAAATGTAGAAAGGGAGTACAACAAGGGAGATGATATTCAGAGGTGGTTTCAGGTATATGAGGCATCTATCCACATGACTGGGGTCCCTGAGAATAATTGGGGAGCAGGGTTGTGGAACCACTTCACAGAGGAGGGGAGAGATACCTTGTTAGCTTTGGGTAAGGGGTACAACCTCACCTATTCTGACATGAAGAAGGCCCTTCTCACTAGGTATGGTCTCACTCCTAACAAGTACAGGGAGCAGTTTAGAGGAAGTAAGAAAATTGATTCACAGACCTGGTTAGAATGTGTGGATTATTTTTGCAGATCATTGGATGGTTGGGTGAGGGGCAGTAATGTCACAGATGTTCAGGTGCTGTACAACTTAATTGCATGGGAGCACTTGTCTAGCCTGTGTTTTGCAGAGCTGTGCCAGGACTTGATTGATCATAAGCTGACTGATCCAAGGAAGCTTACTATGGAGGCGGACCGTTGGATGAGTACCAGGGTCCACATGAAGGTGTATGTGGGAGACTCAGCCAAGGGTGGGCAGGGTCCCCATTCAAAGAAGGAGGGGGAGGTCAAGGGAGACACAGACAGGTCCCAGGATAAGGGGGACCTGTCTGTGACTCCCAGGTCCCATCTGACAGGAAACAGAGGGGCTCTGGTGGATGGTGGCTGAGGGCACCCTATTTTCAACCCCAGTGCTTTAAGTGTTCCCAGTTAGAACACAAGAAAGGGGACTCTGCCTGTCCTAAAAAAAAAACAATAGTGGCCCCTCCTCAGGTGTGGCCAATGTGGCCTTAGTGGGAGGTAGTCCTCAGGGGCAGGTCATAGACCATGCCATGATATCCCTAGTTGGGAGGTGGACCCAGAGGGTGAGTTGGTGATCCCTGATGGTGGGAGTAATTGTAGTGAATCCTAGTTTGTTTTAATGGGATACAGGAGTTAGGTTAGCCTTTGCCCGCAGACTCATGCCCCTGTCACCTAGTGAATTTTACCCTACTTAGCTTGCTCTGTTTTAGCGCATTTATTTAATTAAATCTTTTAAGATGGCTGCCTTGTGTTTAGTTAGGCCCATGTTTTAGTTTGCATTATCAGTGCCACCGCGCTAAGGCGTCAATATCAAGCGATGAAGATAAACAAACTGTAGGTGTTCACTTGAGGTACTTTCCTTCTTCACGCTATTGAGGAAATTGTTTATATAAATTACCATCCCAAGCATGCCTTGTTATCTATTGCTTGGGAACAGACCTACATCAGGTGTCCAAGCAGATCTGGATAAATACTCCTCACTTAAACAGATAGTCAGAGGGATTCCGACCAGATGCCATCGCTGCTATAGATGCTGCACGTCGCCTTGACACTGACCCAGTATTCGTGTCCTTATGGAGTCTGGGCTAGAGACCTCATTCCAAGGTAACAAGGGTTGGGGGCTCTTCTCATGGACATGGCATTGGCAGATTAGGTTTAACATGCCTAACTCTCTTTTGGGTTAGAGGGTAGGCGTATCATGCTAGGGTATTAGGGCATACTTCACACTTCATGTCTTCTCATGTTATTGCAAGATGGTGGGGGTCTTTGTATTAATGACTCTTGTCTTTTCCATTCTGTTTCTTGCACTGTTCATTATCCTAATCTTTGCAGCCCATGCAACTCATCGCAGAATGCAGTTTTGCTAAATAAAACCTATTGAAACTTTACTGCATCCTCTTCATTGCCTGTGTTTGATTGAGACATGTTGATTATGTGAGAAAGCTGCAATCTCCGTTTAACCATGACACTCCCTGAGATGTCACACTCTTGAGTCCATGCATAAAGGCTGCCGCAAATCACCTTTTACTATTTTGGGTTTCTGGTGAGGTGCTGCTTGTGAGTCGGAAGGGTTGGAACAACAGTTGCAACTTGTTGTAGGACTGGCATAGTCACCTACAAACATATGCACTGTCATCCTTAAACCAGCAGTCTTGCCTAGAGCAAGAGTCCAACAACAACATGACGCCACCAACGATGGTGTTTGGGCACTAATTTACGGATATCCTGTCTCACAGACAACAGGTACACTAAGTACCATTATACGGTACCTAATTAGGTTGTAGGTTGTTCAAGCTCAAACTCATAAAAGGACTTTAATTACCATTTGGTGTTCCATCTCTCTTACCCATTTCATAACATGGCTAATGCCATAGAAATTTCTGAAAATGCTAGACAAGCACTAACTTTACATTTAGTAGTGCATGGCTTAACGGAAGAGGGGGAGGATGTTACATTCACAGTGGAAGCTAGTGAAGCTTACCAAACAGAAACATTTTATACCTAAGTACACTTTCCCAAGGAAGACAACACTACAAGCATACCAGTATCATGAAATATCGCTCACTTATCAGGAGTATCAGAACTTGTTCGAAGGCGCCCTACCACATGTAATACAACCCGTGAGATTAGGTCTGTTAGGTAAAGATGGACAAACGTGGCTTATGTTTGCCACATACACACCTCACCCAGGTATACAAAATATGCAGGTCACAGACCTGCAAAACTTATATCTTGATTAATAACACTTTACAGACGACTAGTTCAGTTCGTAATGCGAACTTTGAACTCGCCCAGCACCACCAGCACCTGCTGCATACCAATTGGCTACTGGGATTATTCCACAAACAGTGTATACTATCATGGGTAAGGTACCCACAGAACAAGAAAAAGTCCTGTTCTGGATAGCCCAGAAAACAAACAGCTGGAAGCTGTGTTTCCCCTTACAGGACCACAAGAGAAACATAGAATTCTCACAATGTGTTTGCCTTTCGCGATGGTTCCCTCAGTGGAGGACTGCACCACATGGGTACAATCTTCGCTGCAATCTGTACTACCACACATGGTACCCCGACACTTGCCAATTTGCCAGAAGTGTTAAAGCAAATACAGAATGAGCACGGGGCTGCACCAGCCCTAGATTTGGGGATGAAATTAATGCGTAACTTTGGCGCAGTCTCCTCCATCATAATCAGTAACATTAAAGGGGAAGCGGTGGCACTGGCTATATACCAGTGAATCCAAGAGATTCCACATCTGGACCCGAGAGAAAGAGCTACCAAAAATTATTTCCGACACCTATACTAGTATAGGACGGGATAGTTTGGGAGCCAAGACGAAGAAACTAGAATTACAGAGTACAACACCTAAGGAAGGTACTAAACAAGCACAGGAGGGTTCTAAGAAGTGCTGGGAGAAGCAGAAACAATTTAAAGAAAGATGAAATCAGAGGGCTGATTCTTCACACCCCGAGAACTCCGACAGGAGATATGCTCTCAGAAATAGAGAAAATATAAAAGCTCCTGAAAGATATACTGATTCACGTCCCTCTCGTTCCTTTCAGGACGCACCGGATAGACGTAGTGAGAGAGGGGACTGTCCTGAACAACGTCCTGAATACGTGTAACAGAAGAAAGACTCACCACATTCTCTTACAAAAAAGAAGATAAATCCCCACAACAAAGGCCACAGTTTAAAAATAAAAAGGTGGGGCGTGGCTTGGCGCTGTTTGAAGATGGCCGCCTTCTGTGGAGCTCTGTGACCGTGGCGGGAGTCGGGAGAGCTGGCCCGTGGGCACTTTTTTTGTCCCTGCACAAGAGAAGAGGTGGGAGAACATGCCTGGAATGCAGTGTACCTCTTAACAGGATTTCAGAGGTACTTTTAAGCCCTTTTTGTTGATTTTTATGGCGGTCCTGTGTGGAATTTCATTGCGGCTGCCATTTTGTCTTTTCTTTTTACTTTACAATTTTCTTTTTCAAGTATGCTTTACTGCTTGAAAGATTCCTTTTACATTTTTTGACCTACAAGTGTATGGTTTTACGCTCTCCGCTCACCGTGCCTCGTCTTTTGGAGGATTTTGTCCAGCTTTATTTTGTTTTTCGCTCTATTCTCCTCTCTGAGGTGAGCTCTTATTTTATAGAGTATATATTTTATGACTATTTGGGCAGAATTATATATTTTTGCTTATGGGCAGATCTAGGAACCTTCAATTGACTACTAACAAAGTCCAGAGCAATAAAAGTTCTGATAATATTCCTTGGTCAAACTCTTTTGCTCCTTTATCAAATATGGAAAGTACAGGAGCTACTTCTATTGATGTTACACCTTCAACACCTGTTTCTTGTTAATAAAGTTTCGTCCAAGCTTCCGGTAACGGTCTCGACATCCACAAATAAGAGAGCTATAAAGAATCCTCATCTCCTATTAAAGTTGTAGATATCCTATCTATGGAGTTACTTCTTGTGAAAATAAGGGTGCTTAAACCTTACATGGAAGATACAAATAAACAACAACAAATATTGGACAACAAATGGTCTCTTGTGGAGAACAGATTCTCTTGTGTGGAACGAAGAGTGGAAGCGCTTGAGGATTCATTTACATCGATTTAATCTTTACAATCTGAAGTTGCTATGTTGAAAAAGCATGCAGAGGATATAGAAAATTGGAACTGCAGGAATAATCTACGTATTTATGGTCTACCTGAAGGAATTGAAGGTTCAGACTCTTTATCTTTTTTTCAAGCATTTCTGCCCAAGATTCTGGACCTGCCTACTTCTCCTGTTTTGAATCTACGAAGAGCGCATAGACCTGGTCATCCTTCACATTTGGCTTCGACGTCTAAGAAACCAAAAGTTCAGATCATGTGGTCAGGTTCCAATCTCTTTTTGGCTCAGGACTATGCTAAGTCAACGGTAGACAAACAGAAGAAATTTCTTGATATGCATCCGGCATTGAAGTCGCTTAATGCTCGGTATGGTCTTTTCCATCCGTGCTTGTTCAAGGTGACTCACAATAATAAAACTACAACATATAAGGACCCAGTATTACTTCAATGGTTTATTGATTCTTAGAGAGGTGAAATAATGGACTCTTCCAAGATATCAGAGACTTGACTATTATATTAATTGGTTTTTTTTTCTTATCTTGCTCTTGTTTATTGGGTGTGCCCTTTGTTGGCCCATTGTAATCTTAAATGTGTTCGATTATTTAAGGAATTTGAATGTTTCCTTTGTTTCTCTCCTTTTAGATCTTTATGGCTTCAATGTGCCTGTTTTTTGTAGTTGGAACCTGTGTGGTCGGATCTCCCTTCCCTTCTGTGTCCACGGTTATGGAGTGAAGGTTGCGTCGTCCACCCTTTCTGGTTTAACCACCCTCACGTTGTTTTTGTCTCATAGGCATGTTTTAATTATTCATTCAGTGTTCTTTCTGTAGTTTTCATGTTTTCTTCTATATTATATTCCCTTTGTTTTCTTTAACTTCATCTCCTATTACCTTTCTTTCTTTTCTTTTTTTCTTTTTTCTCATGTTTATAATTCTATTTTTCACTTTCTGTACACTAAATATTTTCTTTTGGTTCAATTTCTTCACATTAATATGTGGTATATATGCATTAATCTCATTATCATATTACTCATTCTTTATATTAAATGACAATTAGATTTCTTTAATAAATTATGTTAAAGGTTTGGGATCCCTCATAAAACGTCAAAGAGTTTTAACTGATATTTAAAAATTGAAAGCTGATATTGCCCTGTTGCAAGAGACTCATATAACAAGTGTTGAGGTGGCCATCATTAAAAGACAATGGGTGGGTCATGTTTGTGCCTCTCCGGGTATGGGGAAAAGAAATGGGGTTACTATACTCTGTCATAAAACTTTAAATATTTCTCAGGATTCTGATGAGCAGGGTAGATGGGCTATAGTCTCAATGAATATTAATAAAGTACCTTTAACTATATTTAATGTTTATGCTCCTACCCAACCTGATAAATCCTTTTTGAATGAACAATTAGCTAAGTTAATGACTCTTTCGGGTGAATATTTAAGTTCTTGGAGGAGATTGCAATATGGTTATGGATCCTTTTCTTGATCGTAAATCTAACTCTAGATTTGTACCATCCACCATATTTTCCCAGTTTACCTCCATGATTAAACAAAGAGCATTAACAGATGTTTGGAGATTGTGTAACCCCACATTACAGGAATTCTCTTTTTTTTCTCCAGTGCATTCTTCCAAATCGAGGATTGATTATTCATTTGTCCCACAGCATCTCATACAACATGTTTTGAGTTCGGAAATTGGTTCCATATTAATATCGGATCATGCTCCAGTGAGTTTGAATCTTGATATTATGCCATAAAAACGACCAAGTAACAGATGGAGATTTAATAACTCATTGCTTCTTGATACTGATTTTACTCAGCTTTTTGAGAAGTTTGCTACACAATTCTTTGTAGAAAATGATACCCCCAGCCATCTGTTCAGATTATTTGGGATACATTCAAAGCGGCCTCTAGGGATTTTATTATTTCTTACGTTTCCAATAAAAGGAAAATAGCGAATACATTTTTTTATTTAACTTAATGGATCTTATTAAACAGCTAGAAAACCTGTATTATTCTTCCGAATCTGAAAGTTGTTTTAAGGAATTACTTCAAGCTAAATTCACTTTTAATAAAAACTCGACTGATATTGCTAATTCTTATCTTCTTAAGTCCAGTGCTAAGTATTATGGGGGCCAAAATAAATCAGGAAAACTTTTAGCAAATTATCTTAAAATCAAAAAAGATAGAACAAAGATAGAACCTATTTATAACTCTTCTCGCCTTTTATTACACAAGAATGAAGATATCTTGGATGAATTTGTTCATTTCTTCACACAGTTATACACCCCTGATTCTGTTCCCGCGCAGGAGCTTATTGGGGACTACTTGTCTACCATTATTCCACCTGTACTTCCCTCTTTTGAGTTTTGTGCTCTTGATAATTATATTTCTCTTAAAGACATCCTAAATGCACTAAATCTTATTAAAAAAGGTAAAGCTCCTGGCCCAGATGTCTTTACTATTGAATTCTATTTGCATTTTTCTAATTTATTAGTTCCAAGATTATTTAATCTTTTTACTTATTTTGTTAACGCAAAATCTTCTGGAGGGTCTTTTCAGGAGGCTTTAATTGTTCTTATACCAAACGATAACAAAGATCCAAAATTTTTTAAAAATTACAGACCCATATTTCTAGTGAACTTAGATTATAAAACTTTTGCAAACATTTTTGCTATGCATCTGGAATTGATTCTCACTAAGTTGATTGGTAAAGAACAGTCTGGCTTTATAAGGGACGTTTATTATCAGATAACACGCTTATTTTTAAACATTTTAGGTAAATCTGTGATGAATAAGGATTCACTTTCTGCAATTGCTCTTGATGCTGAAAAAGCTTTTGATCGTGTTAACTGGTCTTTTATTTTTTCAACGCTTTCATGGTTTGGCTTTGGAACTATATTTATAAATCTTATCTTATTACTACTGTATATTCCTCTCCTAAGGCTGCTATTTATCTAAATGGTCTCATCTCTCCCTCATTCTCACTTCACAGAGGAGTTCGTCAGGGATTTCCATTATCACCGCTTTTGTTTGTTCTTGCCTTGGAACCCTTTTTATTGAAACTTAAGGCTAATCCAAATTTACATGGTTTCCGGTTTGGGTGAAGGGAAGATAAAATTTTCAGTTTATGCTGATGATATCTTACTTTTTATGTCAAATCCGAAATCTTCACTTCCTTCTTTTCTTTCTGAAGTAGAACGTTTTGCTTCCATTTCAGGGTAGAAATCAAATAAGGAAAAGTACGAAATTTTTCTTTTAAATAAATTTTGCCTTCCGGATGACTTTAAATCTTCCAATTTTCAAAGGAACAATGATAAAATTAAATATTTTGGTCTTTGGTTTAAACCTTCATTTCAAGATACAATTTCTTGTAATTTTTTGCAATTATTTTCTAGCCTTTATTCTCTTATATCTAAATGGAACCCTTTATTTTTTTCCTGGTGGGGTAGATTAGGTTCTCTAAAGATGATGTTACTTCCTATCATTCTCTTTTATTTATCAAATATTCCAATTAATATTCCAAATAGTTACTTTAGGAGATTGAACTCTATTTTAACTAAATTCTTATGGAATAATAAGAGATCCAGAATGTCTCTCCAAAAATTGATGAGAGCTAAAATTCATGGAGGTGTTAATTTTCTGAATCTTCGTTATTATCATATAGCTTTTTCTCTTAAGCAGGCTTCCTGTTTATTGACTGAAGATATCTCTGTTTTTTTACCTTTATGGGTTGAAGATGAAAAGTCTTTTGTTGTTCCTTTTACGTTTCCGGAAGTATTAACTTTGTCAAAAAAACCATCATATATTTTCCTCCCGATTTTTTAAAATTCATGCAGAATTCTGCAACCTATATTTGCTTCATACAATGGAGACAAGGGGCAATTTATGAATTTGTCTATCTGGTATAACAAACTCATCAAGTTGAATATTAAAACCATCTACTGGAAATCGTGGCATTTGAAGGGGTTAAGATGGGCTCATAAACTCTTTGACAATGATTCCCTTTTCTTTTGAACAAGCACAATTTATTTTTTCGTTTCCATCCTCTTTTAATAAGAAATTTGATGCTCTAATAAATATTGTAAATACTTCTTATCAATATTTTCCAGTTCAGCAAACACCATTGGTCCGTCCTTCTCCAATAAAGAACCTGTCATTACAATCTGCATCAGCTTCTAGTATTTATCAAACAATTACAGCTCTTCCTGAAGATAGACCTAAATCAGCAATAGAAATACAATGGGAGAAAGATTTGGCTATTTCACTTTAACCTTCTTTATGGAATAAAGCTTGGATTAAAATACAAAAGACCTCAAGAGCAGCTAATGCAATTCATACTTTATTTTTTCATATATAATAGGTTATTAATTACCCCTTCCTCTTTACATAAAATGAACTTTAACCTCTCGCCCTCTTGTTGGTCTCGTAGTAAGCTGGTTTCAGATCTTATACACATGCTCTTTGAGTGTCCATATACTTTTCAATTTTAGGTGAAGTATGGAATCAAATTAATACTATTTTTAAGAGTCAAATTTCCTTAACTTTTGAAAATATATTTTTAGGCAGCCTAGTCGCTGACTGGTTACATTTCCCCAAAAGTTCTATTGTAATTTTAGATTTATAGTTGGCTGTTGCTTTTTAACAAATTACGAAAACTTGGAAGGACTCCTCTCAGTTATCCTTTCAGGCTTGGTGGTATGGTGTATGTTACAACCATCGGTTGGATAGAGCTTATGTTTACCCTGTATCCCTGGATATTAAAAGAGACATGTTATGGTTACCTATTACGAATTACCTAAACTCTTTGGCTTACTCTTCATGTAATCATTTCCCTAGAAATGAGGAGGTTTCTAAACCGCCATGAATTGTTTCTCTTTACTTTTTTATTGTACTAAATCCTAATATTTATAACTCTTTCTACTAATATATTTAATATATGTATATATATTTGCGATTTAAAGTATTAATGTATTTATTGTGCTTCTCATTATTGTACCTCTTAGGAAATTTAACTGTTATTGTTTTATTTCTCTCTTGCTATCAAATGTGTTTATATCTTTTGTATATTGTATGAATCTTCAATAAACTTTCTCTTTAAAACTTAAAAAAAAAAAGAAAAAGGTGGCAGCACTGACAATTAAAAATGTCAGTACACTTGAGAACATTGCTCAAGAACAAGATGTGGGCAGTGACACTGTTAGACAGCGCAGCAGAGGTCACGATATGTCGCAAGAGTCTAAAAGATCTTCTGGATGCGACAGCAACTAGCAATTACATTGCATTTGAGACTGCGGAGGGTCGCGTTCTCCCACCGACAGGGTTTATGAGTTAAATATCCAAATTGAGGGAGACGTGGAGCGCACCATTGGTGTGATATTCTAGGATGAACTTAGTTGTGATATCCTGCTGGCCTAAAGGGACTGGCCACCTGAGCATGTCCGTAAGCTCCTGCATGGGGAAGATGTAATTTTCCCTTTTTCTCTGATCTTGTTCCGGAGGCGGTAAAACAAGCCTAAGCTGTCAATTAGGCTTTAGCACAGGCACCTGCGTTGTACTACAATCATGTAGGTTGGGACAAGGACTCTCCTTGTCATGTAATACCTGTCAGTTCTACATCCCAACCTCAGCCACAATATCCCGTTAAACATGAAGCAAAAACTCCAGTGAGGGACATCCTCACGCAGCTCGAGTACCAGGGAGTAATTGAGCCCTGTATCTCTGCACTGAATAACCCGTTATTCCCTGTTGCAAAACCAGACCATTCCTACAGGATAATCTTAGATTACAGACACTTAAACAGTCATACAGGTACATATGGTATACAAAATTCACATAGCACAGCACTGATTAACAATACAGTGCGTAAAAGGTACAAAACAACATTGGATATTTCCAACAGGTTCTTCTGCCAGTACTTAGCACACAAAAGTCGGGACCTGAGTGCATTCTCATTTGGCTCACAGAAATACTTCTGCGGTTTGCCCCAAGGCTATAGGAACAGAATAAAAAATATTACATGATATTGATCGGAGGCGTTGCCCTATGTTATTGACATCTATCTGACAGATGACAACCTCAACATTCATCTTGCCAGGGTGGATCGGATCCTTTTAGGATTCGCAGCCCTTAGCTACAAATTCAATTTTAGGAAAACTAAAATAGCCTTTCCCAGCGTACCGTTCCTGGGATATGAGCTATGAAACGAGGGGAAGAGCCTGGCCCTGCACTTTCTAGAGAAATGTGCACAACTTCACCCAACTAACACTCTCAAGTGTTAGAAATGTGCACAACTTCTCCCAACTAAAACTCTCAAGAAACTACAATCGTTACTCAGTTTCTTTAATTTTGGCAGAACTGACTTTCCTGACTTTACACAATGTATCAAGCCACTTTATGACTTAATACGTCCATATTTTTGTAGCAGACACTAGACAGTTGAACACACATGCATCCTTAGGGAACTGCAACAGGACATGCTAGAAGCCAAACATTTGCACATATGTTACCATAAAACAAATTTGGTCATCAGAATAATTGCTGGTGCCATTGGGTTTACTGATGTCATCTTTAACAAGGGCGACACAGTGTCCATAGCATATAAATCACATTTAGGCCCAAATTTATACTTTTTTAGCGCCGCATTTTCTCCGCTTTTTGATGCAAAAGCGGCACAAACTTACAAAATGCAATTGTATTTGGTAAGTTTGCGCCGCTTTTGCGTTAAAGAATGATACAAATGCGGCGCTAAAAAAGTATAAATATGGGCCTTAAACTCCAATGTAGAACAACGTTTTGCACCCACAGAACAAAATCTAACTGCAGTTCAAATGGAGAGGCCACTTGCTCAAGGGAAATGCATCATTATTGTTGTCCCGATGTCAGCCTTAGAGGCTGACACCAAAGCAAGCATTGCTAACGCTAAAGCAGTACATCCACACTGGATTCAGTGGGCAACCTCCCTGATCGCCACTGATGTTGACTACATCTTTGATCCAAAACTTCAGGCACAAGAATTTCTCCAATACGAACAGGAGTACCCCGCTTCTCTAGATATTTTGCCCCTTGGCAGATACCATACTGTCATTTATACTGATGGGTCAGCTCAACCAGCTGTAGGTACCAAACATCAATATTCAGCCACTTGCGCAGCCGTGAGTGGAGTGATGAAGGATGGCGTTTTCTACCTGCAGACCCTACTCTACTGCACAGCTCAACTGGCTGAACTTAAAGCCCTTCTTCTAGCTCTAAAACACACAGAGCCAAGATTGCTGACTTTAATTGTCTGTGACTAATACTACTGCGTCCAGTCCTATAAAGATTACCTCAATCATTGGAAGCTGAACAGGTTTAGAGATTCCAAGGGGACACCATAAAACACAAAACATTGTGGGGGAGGGTGGCTAATCTTAAGGATAAGCTACTGTGTGTCCATGTAGTATATACATTGGGCCACCAACATGTAGAAGTACACGTTATCGGCAATACTTGGGCTGATGAAGCAGCAAAATCCGCAGTAGCTACAGTTTCTGTGACTACAGTGACTCGTTCTCGGACGAGATTGGATAATGAATTTCTGACTGCTGCGAAAGCTTCAGCTGAAGGCAAGCCCCTTCCAAAAGCATACCCTACAAAATATTCTTACCACATCAGTGCACAGAATGTTGCCTATGCGACAATTCCTGGGGTTGGAGATCGAGTGATCCCCAATCAAGACCAGCGATTAGATCTAATAAAAGCAGCACATGAGGGTGTCACTTCTGCTCATGCTGGTATCTCGGCCACAGTAACACTCTTATAGAAATGTTTCTGGTGTACAGGTCTATACAAACAGACATACAATACGTCCTTTGTTGTGACATTTGCCAGCAAATAATGGGCTCCACTATCAAACGTCCACCGCAGACATCCCACTTAGTGTTCAGCAGGCCACTACAGTGTGTGCACCTGGACCATTGCGGTCCACTTCAACCTGATGGTGCATACAAATAAATTTTAGTTGCTGTAGATTCTTGTTCTAGATTCCAGTGGGTATGGCCTCAGCGGTCGGCTGACGCTCAAACTGTTTTCAAAGATTTGCTGATCTTTATCGGTAAATATGCGGTTGCAGCATTCCTTTTGGACCAGGGCCCTGCATTTGCCTCTAAGGTATTCAGGGATGCCATTGGGACAATGGGTGTTGAACTCCATTACTCCTCACCATACCATCCCGAGGGAAATTCGGTCGTGGAGAGGCAGAACCATGATCTAAAGCAGTCCTTAACAGCTAGAGTATTAGGTTCTGGCCGTAGCTGGCTTTGTCACCTATATGGGGTCCAGAGAGCTCTGAATAATCTGCCAAGACGGTCTTTGGGGGGACGCACTTCATATGAGGTTCTCTTTGCGATACCTATGCATGTCCCAGATCTTGATGGCCCTGGTTTGGTGACAGCAGACACACAATTTGACATAAATGAACATCTCACTGACTTACAGAAGCTTCAGCAATTTCATGATGATAAATCATCTGCCAGTGTTGCCACCTTTGGAATGAGGGATTTACCAACAACTTCCACTAGCTGGATTCCCAAAGTCGGGGATCTGGTTCGTGAGAAGATCGCTGTGAAGAAGGAATTCGGTCCTTCCTACAGAGCACCAGTCCCAGTCCTGGGAGTACAAGGTACCAGAACTGTCATCTTACCACCACTGCCTGCCTCCAGAACAAACAGATTCATTTCCATTGATGACGTCAAAGTTCACCATGTGGCCGATCCTGCACAGTAGACCCAGAGGTCCCTTGGGTAGATCCCGATCCCCTCTCACTACCCAACAGGACATACCTCTTCAAAGTAGAATTAACAACATAACTTCAGACTATACAACAATGTCCAATGATGCTACAAATACCTCCTCGGCCGTGGGGAGGGTGGAAAATGAGCTCTTGCTGACTCCAGTTACCACTTCAACGACAGCACTGGTCCAAGATTTAGCCGTTTTCTACACCAACACTACACAGACTGATGAAACCGTCTACTATGAACCTCCACGTGAAGTGAATCCATTCATCAGTAATGCACCTGCTCCTGCGTTTGCAGAGACTGCCTCTGGTTATTTAATCGACATTGATGACTTTAATTTGGACTCATCCACTCCAGTAATTGAAAATGTTTCAAAGACACGTAAGCTGTATCTGTAGCTTAAAAATAACTATTCAATACACCCATGGAACTATTTATGGTTCTGCTTGACATTTTTTGCATTGTTTCTATGGATTGGTTTTGTGACTGTTTTCTTTTTTGCTTATAATTGGTCATTACCTTCCTGAACGCTCCTCAGTTGAGCTTGTGGATAAAGTCTTAACTCCATACAATTCCTCACATAAGGTCCGAAGAGACTTGTCCCTTGTAAATATTTTAGCTGTGCCAATTCCTGATGGGATTGTGTGGGACAGTATTCCATTTGAAATATACGGGCCTACTGAGACATTCAAATTCCATATGTATTCAAAATTTCTATGACAGATGTAAATATACCTGGTATTGTATCTGATGATTGGGATGTCCAGACAGTTGATTCCATGTAACTGAAATGAAGGACTATTCAGTGTTTGAAAGTGATGATGTATATAGACATACAATGAATTATGGGGAAATGTTCTGTTACAACAACTGGGGACATTACTGCCTGCACCGTGCCACTGGACACAGACCAGTACTTAACTACACGCAGTGGGAACACTGTTCTACACCACTGTGGGGAGCCCAAAATGTTATTCAGATAAGTTTACTTATTTTTCTGGGCATGACACACCTGAGTCACATTATTTCACATGACCTCCTTCCAAAATTAGGAAAATTTTGCTAACTGATACAAAGCTCATCTATTCAGATTCCTTTGTTTCCCGTCTTGCAGTTGAGGGTTACGAATACTGGAAGAACACTGTTGATTCAAAGAGTGTATGGGGAACACAAGATTTGGCAAATACAGGGTAGGGAAGCTTTATTTAGAGCATGCCTTATTCCTGTTCAAATGATCTTTTTGAATGACACTATTCAACAGACATCCTGTCTGGGGTTAGCAAAAATTTTAAAAATGAACCCGCCGAGTATCCCTACACCGGCAAAGTTTGATGATTGGCAATTCTTCCTGAATGTCACCGGGGAAGAGCTAGATGTAAAGGTTCGGGCTGGTACTTATAATTCTTCACTTTCCAGTCCCGGCGGGTGGTTAATTTGGCCAATAGACACCAATGGATGTCAGGCACTTTTTTAAAATTCCTCAGGGTTTTCAAGATCAGCCAGCCAGACCCTCACTTTGTCTCGGGTCAACATACGGGTATAGTTACAACATACAGAGTGGGTAAACTGTGCCAGCAATGGGTACAGTCCAACATGTTAGCCACAGTTAAAGAACATCTTAACATTCTTCCTGAAGATGTAGACTTGCAGGACTTTTTTTTAGGTCCTAGGAAGCCACGCTCTAAAAGATTCATCTATGCTATATATGATGAGAACTGGAAGCTTTCTCAGATAGAAGCTGCTGCATGTTTAAGGCAAATAGATAAGGAAAACTTAGAAAAGGCTTTAGCTATTGTCGATAACAGCATGAACACTCTATCCAACAGAATTTACTCACTGACAAACATAGGGGGTTATTCTAACTTCGCAGGAGGTGGTAATCCGTCCCAAAAGTGACGGTAAAGTGACGGATATACCACCAGCCGTATTACGAGTCCATTATATCCTATGGAACTCGTAATACGGCTGGTGGTATATCCGTCACTTTTGGGACAGATTACCACCTCCTCCGAAGTTGGAATAACCCCCATAGTGTTGTCTGCAATAGATATCATTCAGATGGAAATGTCCTGTTTATACCAAGGACAAAGTCAGCTGCGTTCCATCATGCAGCTAGGCTGAGCGTTACAAACATTGAAAAATGGCTGAATTCCATGGAAATACATTAACGGTAGTGAATTGTTCACTGCTTTTAATTTATCCAGGGAACAGCAGACAATGGCTAAAAGGAAAGCGAGTTTCACCATGCTTCACATAGAGAAGTTAGAAAAGTTGCCTTTCACAATTGCAGAGAGTCCTTCAACAGTATGGCTCCTACATGGCATTATTAACCTGCCCATTTCCACTTTTAGTTTTTCGAAATGCCTGAAACATCTTGCCATGGGCAGGTACCAGTGACTAGGTGATAGCCATATCAAAGAAGAGTGGGAGTTGCCCTTTGATTATTAATGTCTGAACGGCGAAACCGAGGTCTTTCTTAGCGGAAGCAAATGTGAGACTACTGTTGGTCATTCAATGATCTGCAAGCAGGTGTCCCTTCATGGCCTTTGCAATGTGGGTGTCACAAACTTGACCTGTTTTCTAAAGGGTACGCCCGTCCCTTTGATTCGACCAACATTTCATGTACTTTGGAATGGAAGTTCCATGCTGCTGAGCGACCAAAGCTGTTGTGGTATGCGATCAGGAATTGCCTATGCAATTTCAGTCTCTAAGGTCATTACGTGCTGTGGACAAGTTTTATTCCCCCCACACGGGAGATAAAAGTATCAGAAATTATCAGAAATGTGGCCTCACATTGATACTGTTAATGTAATGTAAATTATGACAAGCTGAGCAGATTAAAGGTGCTACTGATTCAAAAACAAGTCACATTGACATCAGCTAGAGAGACGTATGCTTTCCAGCTAGCGAGATCATCAGCCGAGATACAATCCCTATAAAATACCAACTTCCCCAAGCACTTTGGAGAGCTGGAATCCAGAATATTCAACGCCTTGTGCACTACTGGAATTGTCCATTTCTTTAAGGCTGTCGGGTCTGGATTTGTGTCCATCTTCCAGATTGTCTTTGGAGTCATCCTATCGGCCATCCATTCACTCTTTTCAAGTGTGTTTGGTGGCTTTCCTACAATTTTGGCATTGATTGGTGGAATACTACTGCTATTTCTTCTGATTCGCAGTGATTGTTTCTTTCCAGCTTTGCAAAGCAATGGAGCTGCTGCCACCAGCTCAACTGTGCCATGAACGCATGGTTCAGATCTTCGATGCTTCCTTGCTGGAGGAATTGGAGCATGATTGGTCATTGTCAGCCTCACCACTCCTATGGTGTGTACAACCAGTCTTTTGCTGTGTATGGTGCCTCTTCGAACACCTGCCTACAGTGTGTCCTGCTGTTATGCCAGTGCCTCCTGGGACTAAGAACTGCTGATGTACCCGATGAGGGTTCATTCACAGTCGTGCCCCTTGAGACTAAGACTGATTCGCGAGGCCACTTATGAGCCTTCCTTGCTGAACGAGTTGGCTCTTTGCTCCATGGAGGTTGGCACTACTGCAGGTGGACCTGCACAAGAGACTACCATGCCCTACTGCACCATGGGTCCGTCTGCCTATCCTGTGATCGATCTAACATCTGACGATGTGGCCTCTTTCTTGAGGTCCTTTACATTCGATAGCTTTGAAGATGCTCTTCAAGATCATGACTATTGTTAAACAATTTGATGATTGCCTTATTACACCAAATTCAAAAGTATACATTTATCGCCCTTATTGACATCGGATCTCTTTGGATGTTTTTAGCTATTGATTTTAACAAGTTTTTAAATATTTTTTTTATCTAATTTTTATGCTTTTAGCTTTTAGTTCAGAGCTTTTTTTAGCATTTAGATTAATTCATCTTCGGTGGTGTCAAGTTATGGCGTCATACTTGTTACAGCAAAGGGGAGGGTGTAGTGAATCCTAGTTTGTTTTACTGAGACACAGGAGTTGGCTTAGCCTTTGGCTTGCAGACTGATGCCCCGTCACCTAGTGAGTTTTACCCTACTTAACTTGCTCTGTTTTAGCACATTAATTTAATTAAATCTTTTAAGATGGCTGCCTTGTGTTTAGTTAGGCCCATGTTTTAGTTTGCGTTATCCGTGCCACTGCGCTAAGGCGTCAATATGAAGCGACAAAGATAAACAAACTGTAGGTGTTCACTTGAGGTACTTTCCTTCCTCATGCTTTAGAGGGAATTGTTTATATAAATTTCTGTCCCAAGCATGCCTTGTTAACTATTGTTTGGGAACAGACCTACGTCAGGGGTCCAAGCAGATCTGTATAAATACTTCTTGCTTAAACAGATAGTCAGAGGGATTCCGACCAGATGCCATTGCTGCTATAGATGCTGCACGTCGCCTTGACGCTGACCCAGTCTTCATGTCCTCTTGGAGTCTGAGATAGATACCTCATTCCAAGGTAACAAGGGTTGGGGGCTCTTCTTATGGACATGGCATTGGCAGATTAGGTTTAACATGCCTAGGTCTCTTTTAGGTTAGAGGTTAGGTTTATCTTACTAGGATATTAGGGCATATTTCACACTTCATGTCTTCTCATGTTACTGCAAGATGGTGGGAGTCTTTGTATTAATGACTCTTGTCTTTTCCATTCTGTTTCTTGCACTGATCATTACCCTAATCATTGCAGCCAATGCAACTTATCGCAGAATGCAGTTTTGCTAAATAAAACCTATTGAAACTTTACTGCATCTTCTTCATTGCCTGTGTTTGATTGAGACATGTCGTTTATGTGAGAAATGTGTAATCTCCGTTTAACCACAACACTCCCTGAGATGTCACACTCTTGAGTCCATGCGTAAAGGCTGCCCCAAATCACCTTTTACTATTTTGGGTTTCTGGTAGGTGCTGCTTGTGACCGGGAAGGGTTGGGACAACAGTTGCGACTTGTTGTAGGACTGGCATAGTCACCTACAAACATAAGCACTGTCATTCTTAAACCAGCAGTCTTGCCTAGAGCAAGAGTCCAACTATGACATAATCACTTCTACCAGGTGACAGTGAATTGGATCCCAGTCACTGCTCTGAGGGACAGTGGGGCTAGCTATACCATGATGGTGGAAAGGCTTGTCTCCCCAGAGCAGTATACTGGCCAAGTGTGTTGGGTGACACCAGCCCATGGGCAGGACTTCTGTTGACCTATAGCCCTGGTATCCCTAGAGTGGGGTAGGAACGTGACCCAGAGGAGGGTCATAGTTAGTCCCCAGATGCCCATAGACTATGTTTTGGGGAATGAGTTGCTCCAGTTGTCAGAGTGACAACTGGAGAACCCCCTGGAAGCACCCTCACAGTTCAGTTATCTGGGGTACCTCTCCAAGGCAGAAGGTACAGGACCCCAGCAAGAGGGACAGGAGGAGGGAGAGCCCACCCCTGTCCCCTGCCCAGCCTGAGGGTACAGACCCTAGGGATTGACTTTAAATTCCTCTTGAGTGTAATTTCCAATTTGGAGCAGATAGAGATATAGGTGCATATTTGTACTTTTTGATGCAAAACTACACTAACGCAGATTTGCATCAAAAGGTTTAGCACCGGCTTGCGCCATTGTACAGCACCAGCCAGGCGCCATATTTAAGGAAAGGTGCAAGCCGGCACTAAGCTTGGGCTAGCATAAAAAAAGACTCTAGCCGGGTGGGGGTGGCAGTATGGGAAAATTAGGTTGTGTGACAGAAAATGATGCAAGGCTGGTTAGCTGCAAAAAAATACCGCTAACCAGCCTTGCGTCATTTCCAGACACACAACCATCCAAAAACATGACTCCTGCCTCATAAAAGACAGGAGTCATGCCCACCACCCCAATGGCCAGCACAGGGGACCTGAGTCCCCTGGGCATGATCATTGCACCCAGTGCCATGCAGGGGGGCCCATTACGGAGCCCACAACGGCACTTATAAAAAAATAAAAACAAATACCTACCTATATTTACCCTGGTCACCTGGGATGGGGTCCCCTATCCTGTTGTGTGCCTCTCGTGTGGGTGGGGGTGTTCTTGGGGATTGGGGTGGGCACCTGGCCCAGGCGTTAAATAATGGTGCTAAACAATCCTAACACCATTATTTGGGTCCGCCTCCCACCTGTGTGTCATTTTAGCACAGGGTGCTATGGGGATAGTGTCATATTTTGGATGGGAATGCCTACCTTGCATCTCATTGAAGCAAAGGTGGGTTCACACATCCAAAAAATGGTGCAAACTCCAATATTTTGGTGCTAGACAGGTCTAGCATCAAAATATAAATATGGAGTTAGGTTTGAGCTGTATTTGCATTAAAGAAATGACGCAAATGCAGCTCAAACAGATTATAAATATGGCCCAAAGAGTTTGGGTTCTTGGAACTCACAATTTAAAAACTCATCTTTTGGTAAAGTTGTTTTTTAGTTTGTCAGTTTGAAAATGCCACTTTTAGAAAGTGGGCATTTTCTTGCTTACCCATCCTGTGCCTCTGCCTGCCTGTGGAATCCATGTCTGGGTCAGACTGACAATTGGGCTGTTTGTGAATTCCCTTTGGACAGTGAGACAAAGGGAGCTGAGGTATGTCCTGCATATCCTGATGTGTCTCCATAGTCTAAGAGTGGTGGGAGGAGCTGACATTTGCACCTGAAAGGACTGTATCTGTCCTCACACAATGCAGTCTCCGGCGCCCTGGAGTGCGTCTGGAGCCCGGCCTGGGCAAGGCAGGATCTTGTGAACAACTGAGATTTTCCTTTGAAGTGTGCCTGTTTCAAAGGCAGAAATTAGTATAAGTAGTGGACCCTAAACCCCAGACTTTCATAACACTTCTGGATCAAGAGGAACCTCTGCCAAGGAGAAGAGCTGAAGAGCTGGAGGAGGAATAATGACCCTTTGTTGTGTGTGCTTTGCTGTGTTGGCCTGCAGTTGCTGCTTCTGCCTTAAGAGTACAAAGACTAGACTTTGCTATGTATCCTGCTTATGAAGTTTCTCCAAGGGCTTGAAGTAGAGCCTGCCTCCTGTTGGAAGTCTCAGAGATATCAAAGACTTCAGATTCATCTGCCTACAGCACTGGGGACTGTGTTTTTTGTGCTTCAACAGAAGAAAAACCACCATGATGCCATCAACAACGCCACCCTCTGCACTATGATCTGAAGATGCACGGAGCCATGCCCACCTTTGCACTGTAACCCTGGTCTCACCGAAGCCGCCACCTGATGCCATCATGGAGCTGCTGCTTGCACCGTGACCTTGCTCACACCGCAGCCTTGGTATCCCTGGCGATGCTGCTCTACACTAACACCAGCGCCGCTGCCTGCACTGTGGCCTGAGGGCACCACTCGTGAGGTACACAAAGCACTGTCCCGTCCCGCACCACAGCCCCAGTCCACTGACGCCAGTGCCATTGACTCCAGCAGCCACTACACCACTGCCTGAACAGCGACAACATGCAACGCTATAGAAATTCACCAGTTATAGTTAAAGTTTTCTCAAGTAACTATAACATACCCTAAGGTAACTATAACTCATGCCCCCACCATGCACAGTTTTTTTCATCAAAAATGTTACTGAAAATATTACAGTGATTTTATCAATGATGTCATGACGTCACGAGTGCCATAATTTGTGGGGTAGTTAGCAGTGCATGGCGGGGCCTCAAGTTAAAGTTACCTTAGGGCATGAGTTACAGTTACTTGAGATAACTCTAACTATGACTGGTGAATTTCTATGGTTTTGAACGTTTAAAATGTGAGCCTAAATAAAACGTCCCTGTAACCTTTTTTAGTCAGTGAATTTCTATGTTTTTTTAAAGTATAGTAATTTTCACTACTATACGTTAATCCAAACACCATCATCTCCCTATAAGCACCCAACCTTGCACAATGCACTGCCTTTGCCCATGCACAGCAGAGGTTGCCCGCAAGACCTGGCCTACAGCCAGACCCTGCAGCCAACCCCCTAACAACCTAACCCCATGATGCACACTGCCCTTCGGCTGTGTGTGGAGGGAGTTGGCCAAGCCTCTCTGGGTGTGAAAATAGGTGTGAGAGGGTTACCTGTGGGTAAGAGTGGCTCTGAGAGTTCTGTCTGTGAGTGAAAGTGCGTGAATCAATGTTTTAGTGGGTGTGTCAGTATGCTCGTGGTCTGGGAGTAGGTGCATGAAGGTGTCAGTGGGTCTGTGAGAAAGTGTGTGAGAATCTGAGTGGTTCTGTGAGTGGGTGTGTGAGTGTTAGAGTGGGTCTATGAGTGGGTGTGTAAGTGTCTGAGTCGGTCTGAAAGACATTGAAAGAGAGAGAGAGAGAGGGAGAGAGAAAGAGTGAGAGAGATAGGGAGTTTTTGAGGTTTTGATGTATGATATACTTAGAATGAGATATTGCAGCACAATTTGAAAATAAAAATGTATTTGTCAATTTAAAAGAATAGGATCAACTTTCAGTATGAGCCTGAAGCATTTGAAGTTGAAAACAAAAATAAAGAAGTGAAATGACTACCACTGGAGTCAAACCCTGAGCTCTCAGTGTGATGGTCTGTGACCTTCACATTACGCTATACTTTTTAGTGTTTCTTTTAGCCCTTTATGGGCTATCTGGGGCTGCAGGAGGAGCCTCAAGGCCTCCCCCATGGTCTCTGCTGATTATTATTATTGGCTCTTTAAGGGCTTCAAGGTCTCCCCCTCTGTCCCATTGCTCCAGCAAGCAGTCAGCTGCTTTTAACAGCAGTTCCCTGCTTGCTGGAGCAATGTTTTCATCTGTCTTCCCTGCACACATACCTGTGTGCAGGGAAGACAGATGAAAACTCACCTTTCTGACGGTGGGACCTGTTTAACAGGTCCCACCGTCAGAAAGCAGAGTATTTGCTGTTACTTGCCTGCAGCTATCAAAGCTGCAGCCAAACCACAGCAAACAGCTATGTCCCAGGTGTGGGCACCTCAAGACATTGCAGGAGCCAGCCCTGGGGAGTGGTGGTCCCTAGAGCCATCAGTGGCTCCTTGAGGGTGGCTCCCTCCAATTTGGAAGGAGCCCCCCGCACATAAATTAAAGACAGCCCCGGGGAGGTGGTGGTCCCCGGGGGGCCAGGCAGCCCCCTGCATTAATTTCGCTTAAAGCCCCGGAGAGGTGGCAGCCCCTGAGACTGTGAAGGCTGACGGGCCTCCCCCACAGAAATAAAACAATTAGCCACGGGGAGGTGGCATTCCCCGGGCCTACAATGCCCCCTTGACTTGGCCCACCCAGAGGAGTCCGCGCTTCGGTTTTTTGTTTTAATTTACAGTGGATCCACAGATCCACCACACCCCTGCCGTAAATGTTTAACAAAATGATTTTTAGCCCTACAAGGATCCCTCTGGGACCCAACCACAAGGGCTAAGGGATCAGGGTGTCTGTATCATGGCCCCTTTTCTTTTTTTATATATTTTTTTCAGGGCCTCGGCTGAAGCTGAGTCTCAACATGGCTGACAACACTTCTTTGATGAAGTGTTGTCAGCCAATCAGATCTCAGCATGAGATCGGGAGGGATTGCAAATCCGTTGTGTCCCTATATATACAAATTTGGATTTCCTTTAATTTCTCAAAAACTACCTACTGGATTTACACTAAATAACAAAAAGGGCTCTCTCTGGACTAAGAGCTACCTTTCTGCCAAATGTCTTCTAATTCTGTCCAGTCGTTTTGTGTCTATTGCTGTTCAAAATCTCTATGGAAAAATAAATGGGGAAAATGTGTTTTGGGACCCCACTTTTTCTCAGCCCCCGCTTGATGGATTACCCCCAAAATGTCCAGACAGCAGCTGAAGCAAGAGTCTTATTTTCTTGGAAGATTTTGTTAATATTCATCAAACAGCTTAAAAGTTATTAGCAAAAAAAAAAATGCTCTTTCTATAGAAACCTGGCCCTAACTATAACTACCTAGTGGCGACCGCCACTGTTATAAATGTGTTTTGGGACCCCCCCCTTTTTCTCAACCCCGCTTGACTGACCACCCCAAAAATTTCCAGACAGCAGCTGAAGCAAGCGTTTTATTTTCGTGGAACATTTTGTTAATATTCATCAAATGGCTTAAAAGTTATTAGCAAAACAAAAAATGCTCTTTCTATAGAAACCTGGTCCTAACTATAACTACCTAGTGGCGACCCCACTGTTACATATATGTATAGTGAGAAAGGACCTCTTTTGACATGGAAGCCCCAAACTTTTTGCCTGGAAAATGATGTTGTTTCAAACTGTGGGCTATGAACATTGAGCGGAGGAGCCAGGGAACGCCAGCTGAATTGTTATGATTTACCTTACAGAAGTGTGATCTGTTAATTATATATATTTATTGATTAATACCAATCATTTTAATATAAAACAAGTTGCAGTAGCAAATTACATTTAATGATTATTTCACTAGGAAGTGCGAACTATCATGAAATCTTTTATATGAGGTTTTTAATGTACTTATATCCCTTGAGTCTACTTTCTCTAGCTTAAACATCGGTTCACCAGAATCTGAATTATTATCAATGCTCAATGCACTTTCTTTGCATTTGTTAATTCTATTGTTATTTTTGCACAATTTAAAATGTATAACTTACAATGCTGTGTTCCTTTCCAATTCGTTTTGTACCACCACCTTTGACGAACTTCAGTTAAAAAACTAATAACACAGCCTATATTGTTTGTTAGCCAAGCACATCTAAGCAGCTTGCAAACCGAAAAGCAGAAAGCTGTACACCTACTCACAAACCTCGGACACAGGCATACCATAGTCATGGTTGATAATTATTCCCTTAAAACCTACAAAAAATGGACAAAAATAGCTTTGAACTTTGAGTAGATTGGTCAATGGGAGAAGGAAAAGTAAACATGACACTTTTGTCAAAATCTAATAGGAATTTTGATGCCAATGAAAGCGCAGTATATAGAAGGACAGCATAACTCTAGACTTTGACTGCAAAGCAACTCACCCCAAAACACTACACGTTTTGGTTCAGTGTGAAGCTGATCCATCATTTGCGTTTCGTAGCCCTTCCCATCTGACACAAAATAGGGTTTAAAAATGAACACTTAAAATATGTGTAAGGATCACAAGCCATAGATAGAGGTCAATCGACATCAAAAGTTGAATGTGGGCTGGCTATCTGATTGACTACCAGTAACTAAACATCTCTAATCTAGTAGCCGTTTTGGTCTCCTGGTCTGAGCTTTGATCCACTGGCTATACATTGAAAATTTTGCATGATAATGGATCACCAAAAGGCATTCCACATGACCCAACATCTACGAGGCATACACTTTTTTCCTAAAAAAGCATGCCTTCGACATAATCTATCATTGTAACTTTAAGTCTGCTGACCAGACACCAAAGATATGCAAATTATACACTGCTACATTGAGGGAGGAATATTTTAGCATTCACGGTTAATTCTAAATATGATGAAAATATCAGTATATTTTTTTGTCAGTGTGTGTCGTTAACAATCTGGTGCACACAGAACAGTGCTTTTGGGCGGGTCCTGTGGAAAGTACAAGTGTGCATAATGGTAGTAAAAGGAAAAAAACTATTCCAGTAAGCACTGCAAGTATGTACTGCCTACAGTATCAATATCTACTGGCCCCAGTGTGAACTTAGTGCAATATCTACTGGTCCCAGTGTGAACTTAGTGCAAGATTAAGTACCAGTTCACGTTTTTACCAGTAACTGCTGAATGTACTGCTTGCAAGCTATGGGTGGGAGTAACAAAATTGCTGTCTATACCAGCAAAAATGGTGGTGCATCAAAAAGGGCAAAGTTAAGAGACAAACAATGGCAGACTGAAGGAGCTGAAGAAAGTGGTTCTTATGAAGACAGCTAATAAAGCAGTAATGCCAGCTCCTCAAAAGAACAGTAGCTACCATGTCTTGCAACTCTGGCACTTAAAATAAGAAATTGTTTCATTTGCAACTCATTTAAAGACCCTCACATCATCCTTCCTGGACAAACAAAAAATACTGGAACCCGAAATAAATATATAGTACAAATAAGTGTACTTTCTGCAGAATTCCAAAGGAAAATATTAAATAATGGATGCATGATTGTCTAAGTAGGTGTGTGACTGGGCGCATGAGTCTCTGAGTGCATGTATGAGTGAATAAATTAGTGTACGAATGAGTCTGCATTTAAAAAAAATATTTTTTGCTTATTTGTGATTAATCTAGGTTAATCTTGATTAATCCTGATTGCTCTTGATTAATCGCAAATATCATGCATGGTGAAGAAAATACATAATTTGACCCTCAAACACCTCAATATCACACTCCTGGGGTCAAGGTACCGCCACCCTGACCCCTTATGCTACTTTTCATTTTGTTTTTCAGCCCCAGGGACCCTCTCCTGTAACATAAAATGAAGGCTGCAACTTTCTGTTCAGGTTGTGACCAGCCAATTACAGCACTTCTATTCACATGCGCATTTGTGAAAAATCACAAATTATTCACAACCTCAGTTATACAATTTTGGATTTTCTTTAATTTCTCATAAACTACTGAATGGATTTACACCAAATGAGTGAAAGCATAATCTGCATACTGAAAGCTAGCTTTCTGTCAAATTTGGTGTTATTCCATACAGTGATTCGTGTTGTAGCCATGTCTAAATGTCCTACGTGAATTAACATTGGAAAGGCAACTTTTTTGAACCCTCCCCCCTTTTATTCGACCCCTGCTTAACGGATCACTCCAATATATATATTCACTTAAAAAGACAAGGGTTACAGGGATGTTATAGTTAGGCTCACATTTTCATCGTACAAAACCATAGAAATTCACCAGCTATAATTAGAGTTGCCTCAAATCACTGTAATACATGCCCTAAGGTAACTATAACTCGCACCCTCGCCATGCACAGTATTTTTGTTAAACTTTTTACTGCAAATATTACATTGATATTATCAGTGATTTTATCAAAGATGCCATGACTGCTGTAATTTGTGGGGTAATTAGCAGTGCATGGTGGCGGCACAAGATATAGTTACCTTAGGGCATGTGTGTGAGTGAGTCTGTGAGTGCTTGTATGGGTGAGTGAGAGGATGTGTGAGTACCTGTGTGGGTGAGTGAGAGGCTGTGTGAGTCCCTGTTTGGACAAGTGAGTGGCCGAGTAGTGATTGTATGGGTGAGTTAGTGAATGTGCCAGTGACAGTATGGTAAGTGTGCACTTGTGTCAGTGTTTGTATAGGTTAGTCAGTAGATGTGTTTTTATCTCTCTGACTAAGTGAGTGGGTGTGTGTCAGCATCCGTGTGGGTGAGTGAGTAGTTATGTTACTGGGTGCATGGTTGAGTGAGTGGGTGTGTAAAAAGCTGCACAGGTGAGTGACTCAGTGTCTAACTGATTGTATGTCTGTATTACTGGGTATTTGAGTGGCTGTATTGGTGAGGGGAGGATGTATGAGTGGGTGTATAGGTGTGTGAGTGGCTGTGTCAGTGACTGTTTTTGGAGAATAAGTGAGGTTAATAGTAGCTGTATGGGTGAGGGTGTGGCTGTGTGAATGGCTCGATGGGAGAATAAGTAATCTTGTGAGTAATTATATGGGTGAGTGAGTGGTTGTGTGAGAGGCTCTATGAGTGAGTGAATGGGTGTTTGAGTGTCTGTTAAAAATGAGTGAGTGGGTATGTGAGTACTTGTATGAGTCTGTATGTGAATGTTTGTGTCGGTGTATGAGAGGGTGTATGTGAGGTTGTATGGGGTGTGAGTTGGGGGTGTAAGTCGTTAGGTGGATTATGTCATTAGTGATGTCATCAGTGATATTATTTGAGATATCATCCATGATAACATCAGTGATGTCACCGACCATGTCATGAGTGATGTAATACATAAGGTTGTTGCAGTGCATTACAGTTATGGTCAGGTGAGGTAACTGTAACTGCTGAATACTATGGTATTGTGAGTTTAAAATGTCAGCCTAACTATAATGTCCTTGTGTCAACACCAGAGTAGTACGCGCTCTATTGGCGACAAAAATGCAAAAACCCAGCACTCTCAAAACAGCGTAATTTATGCATTGTGCTGATATGTTGTGGTTTAACCTTTTGCATTTGCAGAGTTCAATCCTGAAAACATATTTTTAATATGCTTACAAATACTGTTCCTTTGCAATGCATTGCTGCAGGTTTTCACAGTGTGTTAGGGTGTGGCCCCTTTCCAGGGCCTTCCAGAGACTTTCCCTGCAACATGCCTGGGCGTGGTTCTGGGCTGGGCCAAGACTCTATAAAAGAGAGCCAGCCCAACTCCCAGTGCTCGCTATTCAGAGGTCTTGGTGCAGAGCAGCAGCTTCTTCCTGAGCTCCTGTCCCGGCGGCCTATTTGGATCTTCCAGTCTTCTGCCCTTCATCCTTCATTGGTGATCATTGTTCCAGGCGGTAAGACGGTGGTTGGACTGTCCCGACACTGTTATTGAGAATTTTCATATTCTTGGTTTAATTCTTAAATGAGTAACAGATTACTTGTGCGCTATCATTTCTTGACATTTATATGGTAGTTTACAAATAGGCAAGACGCGCAATTTGTTTCATAAAGGTTTGACTTTGTTATTCATTGCGTGCTACCAGTTCTTGACATTGGCATGGTGGCTTAAGAATCAGCAAGATGCGCGATTCGTTTTATGGTGTTTAAACATTGTTGTCCATAGCGCTCTACTATTTCTTGACATTTACATGATGTTTTACGAATTGGCAAGACGTGCAACTCGTTTCATGAGGATTTAACTTTGTTGTTCATTGCGCGCTACCATTTCTTGACATTTACATGGTGGCTTAAGAATCGGCAAAAGAAGCGCGATTCGTTTCATTGTACTTTGATCTTGTTATTTATTGTGAGCTGTTATTTCTTGTAATTTACATCGTGTTTTACGAATCGGCAAGACGCGCGATTCGATTAATGATGATTTGACTTTGATATTCATTGCGTGATACCATTTCTTGGTATTTTACATGGTGACACTCGAATCGGCAAGACGCACAATTCTCTCCTCAAGTTTAATTCATGTTGTTTATTGTATGTCACAATTCTAAAATATTTATTATGTAATATTTGAGTTGACAAGTTATGTGATTTGTTTCCTGAATCCATATTGTGTTATTTATGGTGCACAATCCTTTTATGGTGTTTACTATGCATATATATATATCTGCAATATGCGCAATTTGTGCTGAAACATTTTAAGAGTACAGAGAAGGCCAGAGTTTCTAGATGCAATATTGTATGGTCCTAGTATATATTCTCAAAACAGGATTTATATGACTGGTTTAAAATTTAGTCAAAATGTTTTTCTGATTCTCATGTAAAGAAAAGTACTTGAATAAGAAAGTTTTAATTTAATTCATCTTGATTTCCCTACAGGTATGCGGCCATCTTGAAACGTAGTCATTTTAAACTTAACTCTTAGATTGTTCCTGTTTTCAGAGTGACTAGGCTTAGAATCATAGTCTAGTATTGATTTCAGGAGATATAATTTTTATATTGTGTGTTCTAACCTTTTTCTTACTACAGGTCTCCTTCCCAGCTGTTCCCTTCCTAATCCCCTCTTCCCACTTGAACTCTCTCAGTCTCTGTGATTTATCTATCAGAGTCTTGGAGCTGTTCAGTGGTGGACGTCTTGGGAACGTGCACAGACCCCGAGGATCTGGTGACTCTGACACCTTGTAACCTTTGTTCTTTTCTGTAAATGTTTAAGTTTTTTTTTTAAATCTATGTTATCACTATTACGCCCCTGTGACCTATGTTTTTTTCTGTGAATATCTAGGTTTTTTTTAAATGAAGTGGCGGGTATGTTTCTAAGTACACCTAATGAGAGGAAATCACAAAATAGGCTCTAAAAACTTAGTGAACAAAAGCAAGTAGTAAGCAGTGAATGCAAGGGGAAATGCATGAAGAGGCTAGAAAACAAGAGTAAATCAAATGAAAAAAGCAGTTAAAATGAAGGGTACGGAAGGAAAGGTTATACAAAATATGGAAGAAAAAGTAAGTAGGAAGTGCTGAAATTAATGGAAAACTAATGAATGGGTACACAAAATGTTGGTTTTAAAGAAAGGTGAATGCAGTGACAAATAGGGAAAAGCAAAGAGAAAGGAGACAAAAAAATACTGTTGAAAAATAATGAGAAAGCTGTGTGCACAAAAATATATATATTTCTTTTTTATTTATTTCAATGGATTCTCAGAACCTCCCCTGTACTGAAAACATAGAAGGGCCATACTCTATGGATCCTTGTTATGATCATGTGATCAGAATGGAACCACTGATCCGTAACCGCGCATCCAGCAAATTTAGGCCTCTCTTTTTAATATTGGTATCAAGGTGAACATATTTTGTAAGATATAAATAATGCTGTATATTTCCTTTTTAAACAATTTCCTTAATTTATGATATTAGCCAGAGTGTGTATCTGGGAGTGAGAGTGAGTGTCTGGTAATGGAAATGGGCGACAGTGTGTTTGTCTGGGTGTGAGAGTGGGTATGAGAGTGTCTGGGTGTTAACGTGGATGTGAAGGTGGGAGTCTGGGTGTGAGTTTGAGTGTGAGAATGTGTGTGAGAATGTGTGTCTGGGTGTGAGAATGGGTGCGAGAGTGTCTATGTTGGTGTGAGAGTGTGTGTCTGTGTGTTAAGGTTGGTGTAAGAGTGTGTTTCTGGATGTGAAAATGGGTGTGAGGGTGTCTGTCTGGGTGTGAGAGTAGGCGTAAGATTGTCTGGGTGTTAGAAAGCGTACAAGAGTGTCTGTCTGAGTATGAGAGTGGGTAGGAGAGTATTTGAGTGTGGGAGTGGGTGTGAGAGTGTGTGTCTGGGTGTGAGAGCGTCCTTGCTGGTTTTATAGTGGGTGTGAGAGTGTGTGTCTGGCTGTTAGAGTGGGTGTGAGAGTGTCTATGTGGGTGTGAGAATGTGAGTCCGGGTGTGAGAGTACCTTTCTGGGTGTGAAAGTAAGGGTGAGAGTGTCTGGGTGTGAGATTGCATGTGAGAGTGTGTGTTTGGGTCTGAGAGTGGGCAGGAGAGTGTTTCTGTGGGTGTAAGAGTGGGTGTGAGAGAGTGTGCCTGGGTGTGAGAGTAGGTATAAGAGTTTCTGATTGCATTGTGAGAGTGGGTATGAGAGTGCCTGGGTGTGAGTGTGTCTGGGTATGAAAGTGGGTGTGAGAATGTGTCTGGGTGTGTGAGTTGTTGTGAGAGTATGTGTCTGGGTGTGAGAGTGTCTAAGTGGGTATTGAAGTGGGTATTGAAGTGGGTGCGAGAGTGTGTGTCTAAGTGTGAGTGGGGATGTAAGTGTGTCTGGCTGTCAATGTGAGTGTCAGGGTGTTTGGTTGTAAGAGTGGTTGTAAGAACGTGTGTCTGGGTGTGAGTGTGGGTATGTGAGGGTCGATTTGGGTGTGAGAGTGGGTGTGAGTGTGTGTCTGTGTAATAGAGTTATGTAAGAGTGTGGGTAAGGATGTCAGAGAGTGTGTGCGAGTGTCTGTCTGGGTGTGAGAGTGGGTGTGAGAGTGTCTGAGTGTTAGAGAGAGTTTGAGAGTGTCTGTGTGGGTATGAAAGTGGGTGTGAAAATCTGTGTATGGGTGTGAGAGTGTCTATGTGGATGTGCAATTGTGTGCCTGGGTGTGAAAGTGAGTGTCAGAGTGTCTGTCTTGTCTGAAAGTGGGTGTGAGAGTGTCAGTCTCAGTGTGAGAGTGTGTGTGAGAGTGTGTATCTGGGTGTGAGAGTACCTGTCTGGGTGTGAAAGTGTGTGAGAGTGTGTGTGTGAGAGTGTCTGTCAGGGTTTTAAAGTGGGTGTGAGAGTGCCTGCCTGGGTGTGAGTGTGTGTGTCTAGGTGTGAGGGTGGATATGAGAGTGTTTATGAGGGTGTAAGAGTGGGTGTAAAAGTGTGTGTCAGGGTGTGAGAGTGGGTGTGAGTATGTGTCTGGGTGTGGGAGTGGGTGTGAGGGTGTCTATATGTGTGTAGTTGTGGGAGTGGGCGTGAGAGTGGGTGTCTGGGTGTGAAAGTGGGTGTGACAGTGTAGGTCTGGGTGTGAAGGTATGCATGAGAGTATCTGTCTGGGTGTGGGAGTGTGTGTCTGGGTGTGGGAGAGTTTGTCTGGGTGTCAGAGTGCCTATGAGAGTATTTATGTGGGTGTGAGAGTGGGTGCAAAAGTGTGTTTCTGTGTGTGAGAGTGGATGTAAGAATGTGTGTCTGGTTGTGAAAGTGTGTAGGAGAATGTGTATTTGGGTGTGTGAGTGGGTGTGAGAGTCTATGTCTGTGTGAGAGTATGTGTCTTTCTGTTAAAGTTGGATGTGAGAGTGTGTGTGAGATTGTCTGTCTGTGTGTGAGAGTTTCTGTGTGGCCATTGGAGAGGGTGTGAGAGTGTCTGTCTCAATGTGAAAGTGTGTGTCCGGGTTTGGGAGTGGCTGTGAGAGTGTGTGTCTGGGTGTGAGAATGGATGTCAAAGTGTGTGTCTACATGTGAGAGTGTGTCTCTGGGTGTGAGAGTGAGTCTGAGAGTGTCTATGTGGGTGTGAGAAAGGGTGTGAGAGTGTCTGGGTGTGAGATTGGGTGGGAGAGTGTTGGTCTGAGTGTGTGTGCCTGGGTGTGGGAGTGGGTGTGAGAGTGTCTGCCTGGTGTGAGAGTGTGTGCAAGAGTGCCTGTATAGTTGTTTGAGTGGGTGTGTAAGTATATATAGTTTTTTCTTACTTTTTCCAACATCCACAAATCCACCCGTGGATTTACACTGGGGGCTGCGGTTCTCGGAAACCATCAAATAAAAGTTGTCATGCATTTTTTGTACATTATTTACTATAATGCACATGTAAATGAACTCCATGGGGCTCAGTGAACATCTACCCTGACCCCTGCATAGGCATTGCAGCCACATTTCAGCCCAAGGGACAGTTTACTAATAGAACAAAATGGCGGCCTCAACTTTCCCTGTCGGGTTGCGGACAGTGAAAACTATGTAACTGTTTGTCTGGGTGCGAGAGTGTGTGTGAGAGTGTTGTCTCAATATGAGAGCGGGTGTGAGTGTGTGTGGGTGTGGGAGTGGGTGTGAGAGTGTGTGTCTGTGTGTGAGAGTGTGTGCCTGGGTGTGAGAGTGAGTGTAATAGAGTCTGTCTGGGTGCAAGTGTGTGTGTCTGGGTGTGGGAGGTAGTGTGAGTGTGTCTATGTGGGTGTGAGTTTGGGTGTGAGAGTGTGTGCCTGTGGGAGACTGTGTAAGAGTGTGTGTCTGGGTGTGAAAGTGGCTGTGAGGGTGTTTGAGTGTGGGAGTGGTGTGAGGTTGTGTCTGGGTTTGAGAGGGGGTGTCAGAGTTTCTGTCTGGGTGTGACAATGGGTGCGAGAGAGTCTGTCTGGGTGTGAAAGTAGATGTGAGAATGTTTGTCTGGGTGTGTGAGTGCATGTGAGAGTGTTTCTCTGGGTGTGACAATGGTTATGAGAGTATCTATGTGGGTGTAGGAGTGTATACCAGAGTGTGTTTGTGAGTTTGAGAGTGGGTGCAAATGTGTCTGTTTGTCAAAGTGGGTATAAGGGTGTCTGTGTGGGTGTGGGTTTTGGTGTGAGAATGTGGGAATGGGTGTGGGAATTGGTGTGAGAGTGTCTCTGTGGGTGGGGAGGTGTGTGTCTGTGGGTTAGATTTGGTTTAAGAGTGTGTGGGTGTGAAAGTGGGTGTAAGGGTGCGTGTCTGGGTATGAGAATGGGTGTGAGTATCTGGGTGTCAGATGGGGTGTGAACTTGTCTGTCTGGGTATGAACATGGGTGTGAGAGTGTGTGTCTGAGTGTGAGAGTGGGTGTAAGAGTGTCCTTGTGGGTGTGAGAGTGGATATGAGAGTGTGTGTCTGGATGTGAGAGTGGCTATGAGAGTGTCAATGTGGGTGAGAGTGTGAGCCTAGGTATGAGTGTGCCTGTCTGGGTGTGAATGTAAGTAAGAGGGTGTGTGTTTGGGTCTGAGCGTGAGTGTGAGAGTCTTTTTGTTGGTGTAAGAGTGGGTGTGAGAGTATTATTCTGGGTCTGTGAGTGGGTGTGAGAATGTCTGTATGGGTGTGAGAGTGGTGTAAGAGTGTCTCGATGTGAGAGTATCTGTCTTGGTAATAAAGTGGGTCTGTGAGTGTTTGGAAGTGGGTGTGAGGGTGTCTGTCTGGATGTGAGAGTTGATGTGAGAATGTGTGCCTGGATGTGAGAGTGGGTGTCAGAGTGTCTATGTGGGTCTGAGAGTGAGTGTGAGAGTATGTGTCTGTGTAATAGATTTGGTGTGTGTGTCTGGATGTGAGAGGGTGTGCAAGTATCTGTCTGGGGTGAGAGTGGGTGTGGGTGTGGGAGTGTCTGGGTGATAGAGAGGGTTTCAGAATGTCTGGGTATGAAAGTGGGTGTGAAAGTGTGTGTCTGGGTGTGACAGTGGGTGTGAGAGTGTGTGTTTGGGTGTGAAAGTGTCTGTCTGGGAGGGAAGGTGAGTGTGAGGGTGTCTGTCTAGGTTTGAGAGTGGGTGTGAAAGTGTCAGTTGGTGTGAGAGTGGGTGCCTATGTGTGAGAGTGTTTGTGTGGGTATGAGAGTGTGTATTTGAGTGTGAGAGTGTGTGTTGGGTGCGAGAGTTGTTGTCAGAGTGTCTATGTGGGTGTGGGAGTGGGTGTGAGAGTGAGTGTCTAGGTGTGAGAGTGGTTATGAGTGTTAGAGTATCTATGTGGGTGTGAGAGAGGGTGTGAGAGTATCTATGTGGGTATGAGAGAGGGTGTAAGAGTTTCTATGTGGGTGTGTGAGTATCTGTCTAGGTATGAAAGTGGGTGCGAGAGTGTCTAAGTGTGAAAATGTGTGTCTGGGTGTGAGATTGGCTGTCTAGGTGTGAAAGTGGTTGTGAGAGTGTCTGTGCATGAGAGTGAGTGTCTGGGTGTTAGAGTGGGTGTGAGAGTGTTTATGTGGGTGTGACAGTGGGTGTGTGGGTTTGAGATTCGGTGTGAGAGTGTCTGGGTCGAAAAGTGTGTGTAAGAGTGTGTTTCTGTGTGTGAGAGTGAGTGCAAGAGTGTGTGTCTGGGTGTGAAAGTGTTTGTGACTGTGAGTCAGGGTGTGAGAGTAGGTGTGAGAGTATCTATGTGGGTGTGAAAGTGTGTGTGAGAGTGTCTGTCTAGGTGTGAGTGTGTCTGCCTAGGTGTGAGAGTGTCTGTCTGGCTGTGAGAGTGAGTATGAGAGTCTGTCTGGGTGTAAGAGTGAATGTGAGAGTGTGTGTCTGGGTGTAAGAGTGTTTATGTGGGTTTGAGGGGGGTATGATGGTATCTGGGAGTGAGAGTGGGTGTGCAAGTGTCTGCTTTGTGTGTGTGTGTGTCTGAGTGTCTGAGTGGGTGTGTGAGTATATATATATTTTTTCTTACATTTTCTGAAATTCACAGATCTACCTGTAGATTTACACTGGGGCCTGTGCTGAGGCCAGCAGGTGGATCTCAGATCTCAGAAACCTTCAAGGAAAGTTTTAATGCATTTTCTGCCCATTTTTTAAACTATTTTGCACATCTAATTCAACTGTACGAGGTCAGGGAACCTTTACCCCTTCGTATGCATTGCAGGCCACGTCAGCCCCGAGGGCTGTTTCCCAATACAATTCTTCCCAATACAGATTCTTTAATTGGCACATGAATACGTAGATCCACCACAGATGGATCTGTGGAGGATCAGCATCCCTAGATATCTATATTTCTTTTCCCTTTAATATCTCTAAAACTACTGAACGTATTTACACCAAATCATAAAAAGCACACTTGATGGTCCAAGAGGTAGCTTTCTGCTAAATTTGGTGTAATTCTGTCCTGCGGGACCACCCCTTTTTTCCTATCCCCTGCTTGACAGATCAACCCAAAACCTTCAAGACAGTAAATGAACCAACTGTCATATTAGTTTTAAACATTCATCAAGATTTGGCTCATAGTGACAAAGTTATTGGAAAAACCAAAAACACTTTTCCTATTGAAACTATGTCCTATCTATAGCTACTACCTACTGGCAAGTGCATGGCCTTTGGATGTGTGCAGTGGGGTAGGCTGCAGGGCTTTGCCAGCAGTCAGCCCCTGTGGCTAACACCCCTAACCACCCAACTGCATACTATGCACCCACCTTGCCCGGCCGATTTCAGCCCAGGGAACCCATCCCCTGGGACCAGGCCTTCTAAAAATATTTTTGGGGTATGGGGAGCATGTGAATCCCCAATCCTGACCAATTTTGGCTCGTGGACTCCATCCTCCAGGGACTGGCCGAAACATTTTTTTTTTGTGGAGAGGATGCTTGCGCAGCCCTCCTCCCAAGGCCGATCTCAGCCCCAGGGACCCAATCCCCCAGGGCCTGCCTTTAATATATTTATTTTTTTGGTGGAGGGGGCATCACGGGCCCTCTCCCCGGGCTGATATTGGCCCAGGGACCCGATCTCCCAGGGCCTGCCCATGTCATCAAAAAGGTTGGGGACCACTGGGGGAGCTTGAAGGCCCCAGTGGTCTTAGCCTGCTCGCCACCTCCTGCGGGAGCTGGCATTGCTGTTACAGGAAAGGAGCTGCTAAAGATGCAGCTCCCTCTCTGTGGGAGCAATAGTTTCCTTTGATCCCTCCTGCCTGCCTCCACTTCCAGCAAATGAGAGCTGTTTGACAGTTCTCACTTATTAGAACCAGAGTGCTTGCTCTGACTTGGTGGCTCCATGACATCCAACATTTCAATTAGCCCCAGGGATGTGGTTGTCTCCAGGGCATGGTGTGCTATCTTATTTAAAATTAGCCCCAGGGAAGTAACAGACGTGTTATCTTATTTATTCATGCACCCACCCACTTCATTGAATATTTGCCACGGGGATGAGGCTGACAGCTCCCACCAAGCAAAATTAAACAAACTCCGCTTTCTGCTAGGAACATCACCAAAAAACAAATGTATGTATGTAGTCCTCCCAGGCCATTATGGGGCGCTCCTTGAAGGAGCAGTGAATAATAAATGAGCGGGTGTGGCTGCTCATTTATTATTAACGTTTGGCTTTTTAAAAAAAATTCTGGGTATCCCAGTCCCACCAGTTTTCTTTTGCTCCTGTGGGGTGGGAGAATCAAAGCATTTCCCTGCCTGAGAGCGTGGACAGAGAAATAATTTGTTCTCCCACCAGGCAAGATCAGCTTTGTGCTCATGCCCAGTGGCTGAACTTTACATTTATCGAAATAGATGGTGTCTCAGGCGGTGAGGAAACTCAGACACTGTCACTAAGCCAGCCCCAGGGATTGGGGCCATGGGGCCATTGGATGGCTCAATGAGGGGGGCTCTGTGCCTCCCCTTGAATTGGAATACAGCTCTGTGGATGGGGTCTTTGGGACATTCTGGTGGCTAGTTCAGAGGGGAGGGCTGCACACCCCCTCCACTTTATGAAACTATCAGCCCCAGCGGATGGAGTTCCAAGGGACTTGTGGAGGCTTCGGAGGAAGACCATGTGTCACCTTACATGCAGAACCTTCATCCCCAGGCCTTGGTCTATCCAGGTGAGGGGATTAAATGTGTGGTTGTTTTTCTTTATTTTTATTTTTTTCCCCACAGATTTGGGGATCCTCCTCGAATTCATAGCAAAATAAAAAATAAAAGAAAATACACCACCAGGTCTAGGCCCCATTATGTATGTTTTTTTACATTTTTCTTAGGACTCAAGGTGACTGCCACTACTTACTGGTTGAGGTGGTGGCAGCAAATCAGATTTCAGGATGAGATCTTTCAGCTCCCTGGGTTCGCTGCAGTATTATAGTTCCAATTGTTTTAACCTACATTTTTCCAAAACTACTCAATGGGTTACACCAAAACACAAAAAGCATTGTTTCTGGACCATGATCTAGCTTTCTGCCAAGTTTGGTGTCATTTTGTTTAGAAGTTTGGGCTTTAGCTGTTTCTAAACTTCAAATCAAAAAATGAAAGGGGAAAATTGGTTTTGGGACCCCTTCGCCTTTCTCTCGGCCCCCCTCCCACTCGACGGATCACCCCAAAACATTCCATGTGCAAATTAGTCAGAAAGTAGCAATTCTATAAAAATTTCCATGGAGATCTGTCAAACTGCGCCAAAGTTATTGGCAACTCAAAAAAAGTATTTCCTCTGCAAATACCATACTAACTACATCTACCCAGTGGAGGCCCATGCGCCTCACTTGGTTCTGATTTACTTAAAGATGTTGTAGCTTTGCAGGAAAATCTGCAGTGCTGTGTTGTGCAAAGGAGGAAAAAGTCTGCAGTGCCATAATTACAGAGTTGCATGCTGATGGCTTCATTTCCACATGAAACGTGGCAGTTTAGCATGAGTGTTGTGACATAGCGGTGAACACAAGGTGATCTAGTGCTGTCTTATTTCAGATTTGTACTTGAGGTAGACCCTCTACTACATATTTGTACTTTATAATAACTAGGGAAGCCATGTAATGTGTAATCTTTACAGTAATTGCATGTGAAACATGGAAATATCATACAAAATAGTGCCTAGTTTCATTTGGTGCTAAGATTCAACATAAACAAGGTCACAGTGGTTTAGTTGGTCTGCTTTCTACAGTCCAGTACTTAATATGTAAAAGATTAATTACTATGGCCCAAATTTTTGATCAGAAGCCCGTAGTTAGATCCCTCAAATGTCAGGTTTTCAAATACCAAGACTCCATTTCCTTGGTTCCAAATCACGGCTTTTTAATTCATTAACACACACTTGCTGCCTCTCTATCTCACTCTTGATGGTCGTTTTTCATTCCTGCTCTGGCCTTTTCTGACTGTTTCTCAGTTTTTCTCTTCCTCCTCTTCCCCCCTTTAGGGCTTTTAACCCTCTTGCTCTGGATGAAAGTCTGTTGAGGACAAGTAAGGTCAGGTCCACAAAAATAAGGGCCAATAAGCCCCACCTGCAACCACTGGCTCAAATTAAACACTGCTCCTGCCCATTATAGCCCTTTGTGTGTATCATCAGTGTTTTGCACTTTGCTATGGAAATGCATTTGGCACTACACTCACATCAACTTCTAATTCAAAAATACCTATTGCACATGAACAAGTCATGGACTACTCGTCGCTTATGTCTTTGGCCCACTGGAACTGCAGAATGGTCTTGATTCTTGCAGGTTCTGCCTTGACCCAGGTAAGGGCATCCCTTTCTGGTAGCCACGGTGCTGCCGACAGAGGAATGGCAAAAAGCAGTCCGGCCCTCCAGAAGGAGTTCCAGAGGGAAAAACCCCAAAGGGAAAAACCTCTAAAGCAGGAACTCCCTAGAACAAAAAAAAAAGCAAAAAGGTAAGTCTTCCAACAGGAAAAATAATACTGGAAGAAGCTGGAATAGGCGAGGAAAAATAACTGGAGAAAAAAGTATCAGGAGCGAAGATCACCACCAGAGGAAGTGTTGCAGCACAAGGAGAACAAGAATCACTCACCTTATATACCCAAAAACAGGAAATGACCAGCAGGAAGTAGAAAATCACCATATTGAATTGGGAAAGAAACATAGGAACATGTAGAGAAAAGACACCATGTTGAAAAAGGTTCCTAAAGCATACAGGGAAAAAGAAGGCATGCTGGGAAAAAGAAAGAACATGGCTGCTGAATATGCACGGAAAAACACGAGGAAAAGAAGAAAAAGAAAAGAAAGAAAGAAAAGAAAAAGCACAAGCTCACCAGGTAAGTGAGGGGTGAGGGGGAAGGTGCCCAAGTGAATATTGAGGGCACGCCACACCCAAGACTCGCCGAGGCCCCATGCCCAATTTGGGGCCTCGAGCGAGAAAGTAAAGCACAGTAGCGACGCGGCACAACCCACCGCTATGAAGCGCGGCTGCGCCCGAGCCGAATCACAGAACATTGTTCAGCACTGCTATTGATGCCCCTCTGTGTTGCTCGAGCTCCAACACAAACTCCAGTAAAAACTAGAGTTGGGTGAGTAACTGAAAGCTCGAGCTTGAAGCCTGGCTCTGACTCAGTTCGAGGTCCTGCCGAAATCTCAAATCCATAATGAGCCGACTTTTCATGAGGCTTCTGCCTCACTCCTTCCTTCTACCTGGGATATGGTGTGGCCATCTGTTAGAAATTGGGTTTCAGGTTAGCAGAGGTATGCACCCTGTCCAAGCAGGAACCACACTCCTAGCCAGGGTAAGTTACAAACACACCCTAAATGAACCTGTGCTTAGCCCCTGGTAGCTTGCCACAGAGCACTCCATCTTAAATTAAGAGGCAACGTTTTAAGTATTTGTGTGGCACTTCAAACAATAAAACTGTGAAAACACCACACAAAAAGATACCACTCCTTGTTAGAATGATAGTGCGTAATTACATGAACAAGACCAAATAAGTAGAACTTGAGATATGAATTTGTAAAGAACAGCAACAGGAGAATAAACTGAATTATAGTTGTTAAGAGCATAAAGCGCCAACTGGAGCCATCTGGTCATGCTAGACCAGGTTAATTCTGAAAATTCAGGCCCACCATGATGGAGCACTTGCCTGATTCAGGGACCAGCCATGGCCTGCTAAAAGGTATCTTTGTTGCGTCAGCATTGAGGAAGATGCAAGGAGTAGGAGAGGTAATGCATCGTCGTCGATCCTTCTGATGTTGGAGATGCATCGTCTCCAAGTTGTGCAAAGTGAGACATGCGCCGAGAATGGAGGTGATGTGCTGAGCCATCAGCGATGAGATATTTGAGACCCTCAGAGCAGCGGCAGTATGTCAGCGTTGATGGAGATATGTCTGTTTGGAGCTGGTGTTGATGCGTTGATTCTATAGTGAAGCAGCACTATTTACCCACTTCCAAGGGCCCAGGACTGGATAGGCACCCCTTGGCTGGGAAAGATTCACAGCTGGCAGAGTCCAGGTGCTGTAGGTGATGGGTTGGAAGTCTTTTGTGTCTCTGAGACTTCACAAAACAGATGGCAAGTCAGCAAGCCCTTAGAGCCACTCTGGCTCTGGGTGAAAGTAATGTGGGTCCAATCCTTCTCACCCAGGCAAGGAGGGCAGTAGGCAGCAGGTCAGCACAGAAATAAAGCAATTCTTCTAGAGCAGCAGCCCAGCAGAGTAGCAGCCCTCGTAGCAGCCCTCGTAGCAGCACAGCAGTTGTTAATCTGTACAGAGTGTCCACAGGTCCAGAAGTGTACTGAGTTGATAGGGTCAGAAGTAAGGGTGGGCGAGCTCACGGAGTTTCACTCTGCAGAATTCTGTGGAGTTGCTAAAAAACTTCATCAAATTCTGTGGAGATCATGGGCATCCCTACTTAAAACAAAGGGACAAAAATATAGTACTCGGAATAATATAATGTGCTCATAGTGCTCTAGAGTATTGCAAATGATGGGTGTTCACCTCTTCCGCCTCCCCATACCTTCCCACTCTTCCCTTGTCTAAAACACTATCAATCCGGTACCTGGCTGGCTCAGCCACGCTCCTCCTGGAATATGGCAGGGTGACGGGTGTAGCCAACGGGGACCTCAGTCCTCCTACTTGCTCCCTGCATCATTGTCAAGTTGATCAGGTCTCCTGGCAGGGTTTTTCCTGTTGCTGTGTCATCTACCTTTCATCTGCCTTCCTCGGCATCCTTCCTCCACTTCCCTACTGTCTCTGGTCCTTTGCCTGGTGTGTGTCTGTGTTTAGCAGCTCTCTCTCGATCTCCGTCCTCCGCTGAAGTCCATCCTCAATTTCCGCCTCGGGATTAGTCCTTCATTTATGTTTATAGGCATTCCAGTAAAAGCAAAAGTCCATCTTTGGCTTATGGCCGGTAAACAACATGCACACACGGTTACTGAGGTGAGTCGTCAATGTGCTCAAAATGGACATGTATTCTTTTTTTGGATGGCACATTCCCTGAGCGAAAACACAACTCTGTAACTAGACCCCTATCATCATGTTTGAGCATGCGGGCCTGGTAAACTCCACTCCACTAAGGTTGCCAGGGTTTTTGCCGAACTTCACACTCCAAGCAAAGCGTGGAGTGGCAAAATTCCTTGAACTCCACAGGCGGAATGGAGTTTACTGCCCACCACTGGTCAGAAGACCAGTTCTTATATCCAGTGGTGCCTTTGAAGTGAAGAAGACTTCAAAGAAGGACTTTGAAGTGCACAGAGGTCCTCCCAATCTGCCCTAGCTCCAGACCCACTACAGGGGGTTAAGCAGTCCTATGTGTGGGGACAGGACACAGCCTATTCAGGTGTATGGGAGGGGCTGTACCCAGCTCCTTTCTCAAATCTTGCTGGGATGGCCCATCAGGATGTAGATGTCTCATCAGTCACACCTAAGCTGCCTTTGTCTAGAGGGAATCTACACAGCCCAGCTGTCACCCTCCCCAGACAGGTATTGGAGACAGGCAGCAGGCACACCGGGCAAAGAGCAGGAAAATGACAACTTTTCAAAAGTGCCATTTTCAAAATTGTAACCATAAATCTGACTTTACAATTAAAGAGGATTTATCCTTACAATTCCATAGGAACTAAACATGACAGATCTACCTCTTCTCAGTCAGGAATTACAGTTTGTTATATGTGAATAGAAATCCCCAATGTTTTTATTACCAGGATATGAAAAGCTGAAACGCTCATGTCCTACCTTTTAATTACATGGCACCCTACCCTGTGGGCTATGAAGAGTCTACCTTAGGGCTGATTTATATTTAATAAAAGGGGAGTTTACCGATTGGCAAGGGGTTTTAAATGCAAAGTCGACATGGCTGCGTAACACTGCCTTTGTGCTGCAATAGCAGGCATGGATAAGTTTTAAAGTGCTACTTAAGTGGGTGGCACACATAGTGCTGCCGGCCCCCTCGTAGTATTTAATTTACAGGCCCTGGACATATGTAGTGCACTTTACTAGGGACTTATAAATAAATTAAATCGGCAGTTACGTATATACCAATCAAACCATGTTTTACGGGAGAAAGCAGAAGCACTTTAGCACTGATTAGCAGTGGTAAAGTGTAAGAGTCATAAGGCCAACAAAAATGAAATCAGCAAAATTGGAGGCAAGCAAGCTAAATGTTTGGGGAAGACCAGCCTAAGGCTCTCAAGTGTAACACCACAGCTTAACGAGGTTCGAGCCTCGGTGTCGGCTCAACCCCCTGTGATTTTGGGCACATCACTTAGGCGCTCATTATGACATTGGCGGTAAATCCCACTTACCGCCATGCCAACTGCCGCCAACATACTGCCGTGGTGGCGGATATCCGCTAACCATATTATGACACACACACCAATTCGTCACTATTCAGACACACACAATTCCGCAAGCCCAAAGGACAGTGATAAAGTGGAGGTGGCAAAACCCACACCGTTATGCCAACAGAACAACGCCCACAACATTATGACGCACGAATCACCACGGCAGACATTCCATTGCAGTAAACCATTGGCGGTACACACCGCTGCGCTCGAAATACACACACACTAACAATACAGCACCACATTGTACAATTCAAACTACACACACCAGACACACAAACACACACCACACACACACCACTATAAAACATGAGTGAGTACGATGCATGGGCCATGAATGCATGGAGTGCCGTGTGTAAAGGCCTCGTGTAAGGGGGTTGGTGAATGGGCCCTGGGCAGCCTGCAGCATGTATGCTGGGCCATGTCTCTGCTAATGGGGGTGAGAAGGAGCATGGTGGGCCATAAGTGTAACAGGCTGGATGGTCAGACTAATACCTTTCCCTGTGTCTATATCCCTGCAGGCCAGCGGCCATCTGAAGAAGGGTAAATGGCGTGCCATCGCCAAGGACGTGCGGATCCTGGGGTGTCTACTGCAGGGGGAGCACTCACTGTCAGAAACGGTGGGAGGACCTGAGACGCTGCGCACAGAAGATGGTGGAGGCCCAGCTGGGGATGGCCTCCAAACGAGGAGGGGGTGCCCGTCGAACCCTGACCCACCTGATGGCCCGCATACTGGTGGTGGCCTATCCGGAGCTGGATGGGCATTTGGTGGCATCACAGCAGCAACAAGGGGGTGACTACAGTGCCCTTCATTACAAATTACACCTGGTGGGGTGGTATCCGGGTGGGGGGTGTCGGCCTTGTGGGTGCCCCTAGGCCAGGCCTGACAATGCAGAGTAGGTCCCATGTTGGGCAGGGTTCTAATTTGAAGGTCCTCCAACCAAGCTAGTAGGCATTCACTACTGGGCAGGGGTCTGTGGGTCTCAGGAAAGCTGCAATTGGCGTTAGGTGTCCCTATCCATGGGCTGGCAACTAGAATTGTGACATGTAGTACATTGCCCAATGCATAGGGCTGTTCCTTGTGTGTTGTGTACGCCAACGGTAGTGTTGGTGCCGCCATTGACCAACTGTATCCTTTGTCTCTCCCCCCCTTTTTGTTTTGTCACCCTGTCCTTATGTGCATTAGCATCATCTGGCAGAGGAGCAGAGGCACCAGCAACAGAGGAACTGCATCCCACAGGACCCAGGTGGACGAATCCACCAACTGTGAGGGCATCAGTGGGACGAAGGGCGAGGGGAGCACCACAGCAGAGACTGGAGGGGACAGTTCGGACACAGATACCTCCTCCGATGGAAGCTCCCTGGTGGTGGCAGACACCTCTGTCACCACCCCAGCTACAGGTACAGCCACCAACCCCATACCACCACCGCCCTCCAAGCAGCCCCTCAGCAAGTTTCCCGTGCCCACTCACACAGCAGGGTGGGCATCTCCATCGTCCCAGGCACCTCAGGCCCTGCCCCAGTCAGCCCTGCTGCCCTGAGTGAGGAGGCTATTGACCTCCTGCGATCCATCTCTGTTGGGCAGTCGACCATTGTGAATGCCATCCAGGGGCTGGCAGCCCAAATGCAACAGACCAATGCACTTCTGGAGGGCATTCACACCGGCTTGGTGGCCCAACAGAGATCAGTCCAGGCTCTGGCCTCCTCTCTGATGGCAGCCATTGTCCCTGTTTCCACCCTCCAACTTCCTCCACCCAATTCCATTCCCCTCAACCCCAACCTATCCCAAGCACACAGGCAGACGAGCATGCACACAGAACAACACACAAGAGTGGGCATGGCAAACACAAGCACCCCACTTAATCCCACAGGCACTCACACAAACACCATCCATATGCAGAGATACTAACATCCACTGCCTCCACGGTGGTCCCCTCTTCCTCCTCGTCAACCTCCCTCCCAGTAGAGTCTCCACTCACACCTGCATGCATTGCATCCTCATTCATTACCACCATCACCAGCACACCTATCAGTACACACCCCTCACTGGCAGTCACCACCCCCACATCCATGCACACGTCCCCTGTGTCCTCTCCCACTGCGTCTGTGCCCCCTCCTCCCAAAGTACACAAACGCAAGCACTCAGACACCCAACAGCCATCCACCTCACAACAGCATCCAGCCCATGTACCTGCACCCAAACACAGCAGACTGACACCTCCTACAACCACTCCCTCTTCCTCCACTCACAAACCTTCACCCTCTTTCCACCCTAATGTCCCTAAGAAGCTTTTCCTCTCCAACATTGACCTCTTCCTTACCCCCCGTCCTTCATGTCAGGGCAGGGTGGTCAAAACCCAGGCAAGCACCTCAGCCACCCAGTCCATGGGCACAGTAGTGTCCCTAGCAACTCCAGGTGGGAAAGGATCCCGGCCACCAGCCAGCAAGACAGAAAGGGTGCCTGCCCCAAGTGCTACAAGGAAGGACAAGGAGCCAGCCCCAGCTGCAGGAAGGATGGGCAAGGAGGCAGCCCCAGCTGCATGAAGGAATGGCAAGGAGCCAGCTCCAGCTGCAGGAAGGAAGGTCAAGGAGCTAGTCCCAGCTGCAGGAAGGAAGGGCAAGGAGCCAGCCCCAGCTGCTGCCAAAAGGGGCAAGGAACCATCCCCAGCTCCTGCCAAGAAGGGAGCCTCCCTCCACCACCACCAGCAGCACCGCCACCACCACCACCAGTAGCAGCCACAGTGGGTAGCCGTCCGAGGCTGCAGGGGATGGGCTGGGGCCTCCCCCCACCACCACCAGCACCACCAGCAGCCCCAGTGGGCAGCTGTCCGAGGCTTCAGGGGATGGGCTGGAGCCTCCCCCCTCCACCACCACCAGCCCCGCCACCAGCAGCCCCAGTGGGCAGCTGCCCGAGGCTGCAGGGCATGGGCTGGAGCCTCCCCCCTCCACTACCAGTAGCAGCACCTCACTGCCACCACTGAACAGCCGTCTCCGCCGGTGGACAGTGTGTAGTCCTGCATTCATGGGCTATTGTGTGGCCTGTGACTTTGCACTCCCTAAGATCTGCATCACTGTGCACGATACCCCCTCCAGAACCAGTGGAGAAGCCATCCACTCACCCCATCCTCCCCAGGATGAAGCTCACAGGGCACGATGCCCCTTCCAGAACCTGTGGACAAGCCATCCACTCATCCCATCCTCCCCAGGATGAAGCTCACTGGAAACAATGTCCCCTCCAGAACCACTGGAGAAGCCATCCACTCACCCCATTCTCCCCAGGATGAAGCTCATTGGGCACGATGCCCCCTCCAGAACCAGTGGAGAAGTCATCCTCTCGAGAGACTGTGTCCTTGCACTCCCCAGGACAGAGCAATGGACATGTTGCCCCTTCCAGAGCCAGTGGAGAAGTCATCCACTCGAGAGACTGTGGCCTTGCACTCCCGAGGACAGAGCACAGGGCATGTTGCCCCCTCCAAAGCCAGTGGCATTATACCATCTTCCGGCTGAGGTGCTCCCCGTTCCCCATCCCCCTGAGGTGCCTGCCTATCTTCGACCTGATGCCCCTGCAGTGTTCTTTCCATGTTGTTGCAGGAGTGAGGTGGGGCCTTGGACTTTGTGATGTAGCCCTGTGGCCCACGGACATTGAGGACTGGCCAGCGTCCCTTGATTTGTACATATGTATATACTATTTTATTTGGATGCACGTATTCCTACAATATTTATCTTATTATACTCACTTTAATCTATTGGAGTTCTCCTTGCATTATTCCTGAGGGGTACGGTGTCAATATGTTATGTTACGGCATCTGCTTGTGTGTATGGTGTTGGGCTGGCGGTGTTGCGTATTGCGTGTGTGTGTCACTATCTTTTTCCTTCCCCCCTCCCCTGTGTGCTAGGCAGCTGTACTCACTGTGGTCGTCTTCGCCGTCATTGGTGTTCATATTGGAGCAGCACGTAGAAGAGCATGGGGAAGACATGCAACTCAGGCTCCATGACAGCGTGGTTCTTTCCAGAGTCTCCACAGATGAGTTGTTTCCCTACTGTGCAGTGTTTCCACCAAGCTTTTGATGTCGTTGGTACCACCCCAGAAAAGGTGGCGGATTTGCATGTCTTAATACAGTGGGCGGAACATTGTCTTCCGCCTGGCTGTAGGTGGTTACCGCCGTGGTGCCTGTTGTTTCAGCCCTGGCAGTCGGTGTGTTAAAGTGGCTGTCTGTCTGAGCTGTGGTCATAATTTGGAGCTAATTACCAGTGGCCTGTAGGCGGTATTACCGCCACTTTATCACCAACCGCCAGAGCTGTAATGAGGGCCATAATCTCCTGATGCCTATAAACAATACATGTGACCTTGTGTATTGTAATTGGTGCTTATGCAATGCGCTCCAATACCTTTGGGTTGAGTTCTTGCTGTATTTTTAAAACTGCAGAAGAACATAGTAAAGGCTAAAAGCAAAGCCTTTACATAAGGAAAGGCAAATAGTTACCCGTTTACTGGCTGATTTGTACCTAGAAAACCATGATAAATTGTGGCTCCCCACCTTATATTGTGTGATCTTAGGCAAATATTTTATTTCAGCAAACCTCTTCATTACAAGTAGGAAAGCAATTTTGAAAAGGTGAGTTCAGAGTACAAGCTGTACTTTTAATAAGTTATTTTCGGTGCAGTGTTAAAATCTACTCTATTAAGGTCGAAGCTTCCACATACGAAATAAAAATGTTTTTACTATCTCCGAAGAGACTTTAGCATAATTTACGTGCTTTGTTGTATGATTTGCATGACCCTTATTTCCAGGCCTCGGCTAGTGCATGAATTCTGATATCCGAGCCAGACCATTGACTCGGCTGTGGATCAGCTCTCCCTGTTAATTTGTTGGCTCGCCCCCCTCTAAGTAAAAATGTGCCTTGGTGTTCTTGTAGCCAACATTTGTTTCGGGTGTTTATATTTTCTACAGATACTTGAATAATACAAATTTATGTATGTATATAAAAAGCGAGTAAATGAGTGACATGATGTTAGGTTGAAGAAGCCCTGCAATCTTGCTCCCCACAATGACTTGATCATTATCTTACTGGTGTCTACTTCCTGTGTATGCCATGAATTGCACCTTATTTAAAATAGCAATCTAATGGATGATGGCACAATATGTCTCTAAACCCAAGCAGTTATCACCATACAAAGGAATATTCTGAAATCATTGCTGCTGGTGTTTGTTAGTTTGTGACAATGGAATCTGAGAATTGTTTTTTTTCTCTTCACCGGATTGCCTCTTTAAGGTATGATTTTTGAAGGCTTTCTTGTTCATACTTCCATAATAAAAATGGACTGTTATGTTTGTGATGTAGGCGGGTCTCGTGGCTTAGTGGGCTAGTTCCTTCAATGTAGGTACCTGTGCTTGACTTCATGGTCACAAGTTCAAATCTTGGCGGGTCCCCTCAGCCTTTCATCCAAAATTCTCAGTTCTGTTATACAGCGCCAAGAGGCCCACAGGTGGACGTGCGCTTTACAACTATTTATTTTATATGAAAAATGCCTGCATCATGGCAATGGCTCTGTGGTGAACAGTTTAACTCGCTGCTGTTGTTGGAAAGCGATAAAAAGAAAATACGTTTTCTCTTTTTTTCCCTCACAATAGATGTCAGAGTAGCATTTTTTCAGTCGTGCAGCTCTTCATAAATTGTGTACCACAGACAAAGCTAGTCTGGTTTTCTTCAGCAAATAGATTGCTGTGCGCCTCTTGCAAACTCCGCCGTCTCGGGTCAGAAGTCATAAAGGAGTGTTTGCTTGAATAATGACATCAACACCACAGTGAACAATTTCAAAAATCAGAAGGGAGGGATTAGCTAGCACATGCTTCAAACGGATAGATTGGTAGCAAATGGGTCCTTTCCCAGACAGGGAAACAGATTGAACAAGTCATGCAAAAAAACTCCTAAGCACAGTTGTGAAATGATAAACATTCATATGTCTGGCTTTCTCTTTTTTGTTGTAATTTTAAACGATGTAAAATGATGGTGCATGAGAACTTTTACCACAATGCTTAGTAAATATGTGCAGTTCTGTTTCATCTTTTTGGGTGGTCTCCTGTATTCGAGTTAAGAAAGAAAATCTATGTTACAAAGAGTTTAGTTTACAGATTTCATCAACGTGTAGGGAAACTGCACAATTGTGGAATATTTAATTTAAAATAGAATTCAGCAGGTACTGTGCACCTGCAAAGAGCCATCTGTTTTTGTCCTTTTGACGTATCGGTAACCCTTTAAAGAGCATTTGCTTCTGCAGCACCCTATTAATTTCTGTGAGGCATAAAAGGCTGCTGCTTGAATGTAGACAAGGCTTAACTTTTGTTTTGAAGTATAAAAATATTGAAAAACATATGGCACAACTGCCTGCGCAGTTACAATCAGCACTGCGATCCTCCACATGGTATTATTCAGTTTTTGCAAAACTCTTTAGGTTCTTTGTTTAATACATTTTGACTACTAAAGGACCTTCTCAATTATCTCCTTCCTTTTTTGGCCACCTGGCTATTGTATCATCACATGAATTTCATAATTTACATCACTGAACACATCTAATTCATTATTTTCAATATTTTAAAGAAATAAACACGTTTTCGAATATTTTCCGGCATATAACAAATGTTCCTGGTACGTCAACACAAATTTACAAAAGCAGCACTAGGCCTAGGGTGTTAATGGTGTTAATGGTGCTATAGCATCTGTGAATTTCGGGCAAATTATTATCTACACGCACTGCCTCCAATGTTGAAGTAAGCTGGTGAACCGGCGTCTCTCCATAGAAGTAAAAGGTGCACAGCACGTCACTCTGGTCTCCATATTGTGAGTAGGGTGCTCCCTTTAAGAAAATGGTAAATGCAGCTCAACCCCCAACCTAATTCTACTCCACAGTGTCTGCTGGATTAAAGCACCGGCACAGTATTAATGAAGGGAGTGGAACTGTGACAATAGCATGATTAAATACACTCCTTACAATCGTGAAAGCCTATTGTAAAATTAATCACTCCCTTAATAAATTGAACCGTTCGATTAATTGAACCGCACCTCAGAAAATGAATTTGTCATTTTTAAAACAGACACAGAGAACGTGTCATCAACACTAAAGACTGAGCTCTATCTCTTGCTACTCAGGCTATCTATTCAGCAGGGAAGTTTGCAGAAGAGAGTATCACAGGAATAGTGTTTATCTTAGCCTTCCCATCTGCTCAACGGAGACATCTCATTACATTGTTGTTTCGCTTCAGCAACTTTGATCTCACAGGTCGAGATTCAAAGCGGTCTGTACGTTTTTTTTTAGTCTTCTTTGCAATAACCAGTAGGTTACTGCTAAGAAGTTATAAACTTACTAGCAGAACATTCTTGCATTCCCACGATGACAGTACACTTGACATGCAAATATTTTCATTGTTTCGAGTTGAGCCTGTGACCTTGAGATTCCAGATTGCAAAATTATGGAATGTTCTACTTAAAGAGATTAGGCTGATTCACTTTCCTCTTTTGCATTTAAGTTCATGTCTTCTTCCATTGTGTTTGGTTTCACACACTACACTTGTCTGCAGAGCCATAAAATGTTGAACTAAACTCTAATTACTTTAAACATGACATAACGCTACAAAACAGTACACAAAACATCTTCATAACATATTGTGGGCATAACTTGATTATGTATATAGACACTGTCCACATCGGTTTTCACAGCTTCTAACAGAAATATCATGGCAGTTCTCTTGTGGTATTGTTGCAGTCTCGCTACCGACAGCTTCAGCTGTCTGCCACAGAAAGCACTGTATGCTGTACTCCAGCGAGTAAACATTTGCTCAAAAATGAAATGCCTTTTGTGTCAGTCTCAGTTTCTTTGTTCTTGTTGATGGTTTTCCTCCTTTTCTGTGTTTGACCTGCTTTGAGGAGTTTTATGGTTTCACCATCTTTAGATGCGTAATTTGTCCACTGAGTGTCAAGCTAACACTTAGGCGGTCATTATGAACACCGCAGTAAACACTGCTGACCACCGTGGCGAAGATGAATAGAAGACCGCCATTGGCGGTGAACAGAAACCTGCCATATAATGAACCAAAAATCTGATTCCGACAAAAATCACTAGTCCACCAGTCTCCGCCAGGAACTTGTTGGTGGAAGTGCTGGACCTCCCACCCCACCACCGTCGAGCACACCAACACCCGCCCCCCAAATAATGATGCAAAAATCAACTTGGCGGTCAGTGGAAGCCGAATGACCACTGGCGGTGAAGACCGCCACAGGCGGCAAGTGGACCCAACAGTAAGAAGTGCACACATTGAATAAGTTAGAAACCCACACACCTGATACACATCAATAACACAATAAAACACTCACAGACACACCCCACAATCCTTTTCAATGAAAGTAGGCCAAGGAAGACAGAGATCACCAGAAGCAGACACCGAACGCCACAATCCACGATACTTACACTCAACCACAGAAGAGCACCCTCACCGAGATCCACACCAGACACCATTCACGACGCTCACCATGGCATCTCCCAAACACCCACGCTTCACAGAAATGGAGCTAAGGACCATGGTGGATGAGATCCTGAAGGTCGAGCCACAACTATTACTCAGGTGCAGCACACACCCATTGCCGGAAAGATGGAGTCATGGCAGACGGTTGTCAACAGGGTCAATGCAGTGGGACATCATCCACGCACCAGGGACGACATCCGCAAGAGATGGAGTGACCTGTGGAGGAAGGTCAGGGCCATGTCATCCAGGCACCACATTGCAGTCCAGAAGACTGAGGGTGGACCTCCACCAACACCACCTGACTGGGAGTTAAAGGTACTGACCATCCTTCATCTTGAAGGACTCACTGGAGGAATGGACTCAGGTAAGTCGTCTACATTTACCGCGTATCCATCACACCTGTAATCCATGCACCACCCACTCCTCCAACACCCACCAGGACCACTACCCCACCCAGCCCACAGGCACTGAATCCACTCCCCCTCCATGCCCACAAACCCACTAACAGGCCCACATCCCTCTCCCTGTGCACAGCCACCCACCCCTGGAAGGAAACACAATGGCCTATAACACCCACAATGCACCTCCACATCCTAAGCTAAAAGCAATGCTAACCCCACTAAAGCATCCTGCATGGCCCCAAAGTGTGTAAGCTGCAGAAACCCACCCAGGCCCCTGCCCCCCATCCAACCATGCAAATGTAACAGACATCTCCATTTCCCCCAACAGGCACCACCACCCATGCCACCCTGACGGACAGGACAAGGAGTGGCAGTGCCCCCCAGGGAGACATAGGCACCTCACAGGACACCAGGGATGGAACCCTGGACACTGATGAGCAGGCTGGCCCCTCACACAGTCCTGGACTGTCACCATCCAGCAGCCCTACCCAGTATACCACTGACACCCCTACCACCCAGCCAATAACATTAGCCCAGGGAAACCGTCCCCACACCTGTGTATCCAGGCCACAGACTGGTGGAACACAGGTACAGAGGCCACAGTCACCCCCTACCAACAGGCAGGAAGACGATGGCCTCAGTACAAGTGGTAACACCAGACCTGTGGAGGGGACACAGGCAGAGGGGGCTAGGCCCAGTGGGAGGGCATCACTGGCCCAGGAGGGAGGCCACAGGATGGATGCTGCAGCCCAGGACCTGATCTCTGAGGACCAGGGAGCCTACCACCACACTCAGGACAGATTGGCCCAGATAGTATCCACCCTGGAGCAGAGTCAGAGGATGCAGCAAGCACACCACAAGAGGCCATGGAGCAGTGGAAACTGCACAATGCCACAATGGCCAGCAAAGCAGGTGCGCTGCAGCAGCTTGTCCAAACACAGCCTGAGGCCCACACAGAACAGGAAGACCCCACTATAGAACAGGAGACAGACCAGGCAATAAGAGCATCAGCAGGAACTACACATGTACAACCCTCTGAGTAAACACAGGGGACAACCTTCTCATCCCCTACAGGCCAACAACAGGTGCCCAAACGGACCCTCAGGCCAAGATATGGGACAGGAACATCTGCCAAGAATAAGGCCCCCTCTAAGAAGTGACTGCAAAAACTGTCCACCAACTATCCCATTCAATCAACCATCAAACAGTGCTCCCAATAATTACAAACTCATGTAAGCATGGATGGACCTACCAATACTGACACCAATGCTGCAACCATGTTGCCATTTTGGATAACCACCATTGACCCACTGCCATCACTATAATATGCACAATTTTATCCCTGCACCAAATAACATATCACACCTGTTACAATGTCCCCTGTCATTATGTGTGAACAAAGCGAAGTATGGATGCAACTGGTTGATAACCCCTTTATTTGTACCTGCATAGCATGAAATGCACCACTCGCCTTACATGTTGTTGTGCCTAAATATGTTTAGAAAAAATACACTAAATTGTATTCAGTCCTATGCAGACCTGGACACAGTAGCAATTAATATATTCCAACCCTCCCTACATTGTAGTGAATCCTAGTTTGTTTTAATGGGATAACAGGAGTTAGCTTAGACTTCGGCTTGCAGACTTGTGCCCCCGTCACCTAGTGACTTTTAACCTACTTAGCTTGCTCTGTCTTAGCCCATTTTATTATTTAATTCTAAGATGGCTGCCTTGTTTATAGTCAGGCCACTTGTTATGCTTTGCATTATCAGTGCCACCGCGTTAAGGCGTCAAGATCAAGTGACAAAGACAAACCAACAGTAGGTGTTCACACTTAGGGACTTTCCCTCTCTATACTTTCGAGGGAAATGTTTATATTAATTGCCGCCCCAAGCATGTCTGTTATCTATTGTTTTGGAACACACCTACGTCAGGGATCCAAGTAGATCTGTATAAATACATCACACTTTAGACAGATAATTAGAGAGATTCCGACCAGAGGGCATCGCCACCATTGCTGATATTGATGCTGCACGTCGTCTTGACGCTGACCCAGTCTTCGTGTCCCTGCGGAGTCTGAGATAGAGACCTCATTCCAAGGTAACGAGGGTTGGGGGCTCCTCTCATGGACATGGCATTGGCAGATTAGGTTTAACAAACCCAGCTCTCTTTTAGGTAGGAGGTTAGGCCTATCATATTAGGGTATTAGGACATATTACACACCTTATGTCTTTTCATGATATTGCAAGATGGTGGGGGTCTTTGTAATAATGACTCTTGTCTTCACAATTCTGTTTCTTGCACTGTTCATTATCCTAATCATTGCAGCCCATGCAACTTATTGCAGATTGCAGTTGTGTTAAATAAAAACTATTGAAACTTCACTGCATCTTCGTTATTTCCTGTGTTTGGATGAGACATGATGTATCTGTGAGAAAGGGCTAATCTCCATTTAACCACAACCTTCCCTGAGATGTCTTACCTGAGTGTCCATGCGTAAAGGCTGCCACAAATCACCTTTTACTATTTGGGTTTTTGGTGAGGTGCTGGTAGTGAGCCGGAAGGGTTGGGACGACAGCTGCGACTTGTTGTAGGATAGGCATAGTCGCCTACAAACATAAGTACTGTCATCCTTAAACCAGCAGTCTTGCCTAGAGCAAGAGTCCAAACTACGACATGGCGTCACCAACGATGGTGTTTAGGCACTAATTTATGGATACCCCGACTATCACTGTCTCACAGACAACAGGTACCCAAAGTACCATTAAACGGAGACATCCGTGGTCTTTGGGAAAATCCTCCTCAGCTGAAAGGTAACACCTGATTAAGCTGTAGGTTGTTCGAGCTCGAACTCATAAAAGGACTTTACTCCCCATTTTGGTGTTCCGTTTCTCTAAACGAAAATGGCTAATGCAATAGAAATTCCTGAAAATGCTAGACAAGCACTAACACAACACCTGCTAGTGCATGGCCTTACACCAGAGGACGGGGATGTTACTCTGATAATAGAAGCTAATGAAGCATACCTAACAGAAACATTTTATTGTAGGGACGCCTTTCCCGAGGTGGACCAAAGAACACATACATTCCACACATGAAATTGCAAACGTGCAAACGAATAGTTCCGTTTGTAATGCGAAATTTGAACACAACACCAGCGCGTCTGGATCCACCAGCACATGGTGGGTACCAATTGGCTACTGGGCTTAATCCACAAACAGTGCATACTATCATGGGTAAAATACCCTCAGAACGAGAGAAAATACCATTCTGGATAGCCCAGAAAACAAATCAGCTGGAATCTGTGTTTCCCCATACGGGGCCACAGGAAAAACATAGACTCCTCACTATGTGCTTGCCCTTTGGGATGGTTCCTTCGGTGGATGACTGCGCCACATGAGGTACAGTCTTCGCTGCTATATATACTACCACACATGGTACCCCGACACTTGCCAATTTACCGGTAAGGTTGAAACAAATACAGAATGAGCACGGGGCTGCACCGGCCTTAGATTTGGGGATGAAGTTAATGTGTAACTTTGACGCAGTTTCCTCAATAATACTCAGTAATATTAAAGGGGGAGCGGTAGCACTGGCAATACGTCAGCGTCTCCGAGAAACTCCACAACTGGAACAGGAGAGACAGCTACCAAAAAAAATTTCTGACACCTATACTACTATAGGGCGGGATAGTTTGGGAGCCAAGCCAAAGAAATTAGAATTACAACGTACCACCCTTAAGGAAGGTACGAAGCAGGCACAAGAGGCCTCTAAAAAGCACTAGGAAAAACAAAAAGAATTTAAAGATAGAAGAAATAAGAGAGCTGATTCTCCACACCCGGAAAACTCCGAAAGGAGATTCCAACTCAGAAATAGGGAGAATATTAAAACTCCAGACAGATATACTGATTCATGCCCTCTCGTTCCTTTCAAGACGCACCAGATAGACGTAGCAAGAGAGGGGGCCGTCCTGATCGATGTCCTGAATACGTGAAACAGAAGAAAAGACTCCTCAGCAAAAGCCACAGTTTAAAAAGAAAAAGGTGGCAGCACTGTCAGCTAAAAATGCCAGTTCACTTGATAACACTGTTGAGGAACAAGATGTGGGCAGTGACTCTGTTAGACAGCGCAGCAGAGGTCACGATATGGCACCAGAGTCTGAAATATCATCTGGATGCGACAGCAACTAGTGATTTTATTGCAGTTGAGACTGCAGATGGTTGCGTTCTCCCACCCGACAGGGTTTATGATTTAAAAATTCAAATAGAGGGAGACGTGGAGAGCACCATTGGTGTGATATTCTGGGATGAACTCACAAGTGACATCCTATTGGCTGAAAGAGACTGGCCACCTGTGCACGTCCGTAAGCTCCCGCATTGGGAAGATGTAATTTTGCCTTCCTTCTCCTTGTCATGTTATTCCGGTTAGGTCTATACCCCAACTGCAGCCACAATAACCTGTTAAACATGAAGCAAAAGCTCCAGTGAGGGAGATCCTCACTCAGCTCGAGTATTAGAGAAACCCGTTATTCCCCGTTGCAAAGCCAGACCATTCCTACAGAATAGTCATTGATTACAGACATTTAAATAGTCAGACATGTACATATGCTATACAAAACTCACATAGCACAGCACTAATAAACAATATAGGGGGTCATTCCGACCCTGACCACGGAAGCACCGCCAACAGGCTGGCGGTGCTTCCTTGGCTATTCTGACCGCGGCGGTAAAGCCGCGGTCAGAAAAGGGGAACCAGTGGTTTTCCGACGGTTTTCCCCTGGCCCAGAGAATCCTCCATGGCGGCGCTGCTTGCAGCGCCACCATGGGGATTCCGACCCCCTTCCCGCCAGCCTGTTTCTGGCGGTTTTCACCGCCAGAACCAGGATGGCGGGAACGGGTGTCGTGGGGCCCCTGGGGGCCCCTGCACTGCCCATGCCACTGGCATGGGCAGTGCATGGGCCCCCTCACAGGGCCCCATACAGATTTTCACTGTCTGCTTTGCACCCCTGCAACTCCGCCGGCTCCATTCGGAGCCGGCTTCCTCGTTGCAGGGGCTTTCTCGCTGGGCCGGCGGGCGGCCTTTTGGCAGTCACCCGCCGGCCCAGCGGGAAAGTTGGAATGGCTGCCGTGGTCTTTTGACCGCAGGCGGTCATTCGGCGGTAACCGCATGGCGGGCGGTGACTGCCGCCTGCCGCCTGCCGGGGTCAGAATGACCGCCATAGTGTGTAAAAAATATAAAACAACTTTGGATATTTCTAATGGATTTTTCTGCCAGAATTTAGAACATGAAAGTCGGGACCTGAGTGCATTCTCATTTGGCTCACAGAAATGCCTCTGTCATTTACCCCAAGGCTATAAAAACAGCCCAGTGCTGTTCTGAGCCTGTGTAACATCAATATTACATGATATTGATCCCGAGGCGTTATCCTACGTGGATGACATATATCTCACAGAGGACGACCTCAACATTCATATTGTAAGGGTCGATTGGATCATTTTGGGATTTGCAGACCTCGGTTACAAATTTAACTTTAAGAAAAGTAAGATTGCCTTTCTCAGTGTATTGTTCCTGGGATACGAGCTATCGAATGAGGGGAAGAGCCTAGCCTCGAACTTTCTAGAGAAATGTGCACAATTACACCCTCCTAACACTCATAAGAAACTACAGTCTTTACTAGGTTTCTTCAATTTCGGCAGAACATATATTCCAGACTATGCACAACGTATCAAACCACTTTATGACTTGGTTCAGCCCAATTTTTCTGGCAGACACTGGACAGTTGAACACACACGCATCCTTAGGGAATTGCAACAGGACATGCTAGAAGCTAAACACTTGCACACACGTGACAATAAAACGAATTTGGTCATCAGAATAATTGCTGGTGCCATTGGATTTACTTATGTCACCTTCAATGAAGGCGACACAGTACCCATAGCATATAAATCACATTTTTATAGTCAAACACAGAACACCATTTTGCACCTACAGAAAAGATTCTGACGGCAGTTCAGATGGCTATCATAAAGGAGAGGCCACTTGCCCAGGGGAAAAGCATTATTGTCGTTACCCCGGTGCCGGCCTTGGAGGCTGTCACCAAAGCAAGTGTTCCCAACGCAAAAGCATTACATCCACGTTGGATACAGTGGGCAACGTCTCTGACTGCTACTGATGTCGATTACATCTTTGATCCAAAACTTCAGACACAAGAGTTTCTCCAGTACGAACAGGAGTACCCCGCTCCTCTAAATATCTTGCCACTTGACGATACCATATGTCAGGAATAAGACCAGGCGCAGTCCTGGTCTTGCCTGAAATTCTGCAGCGCGACTCTGCAGGCTTTATGCGCACCACTTGTTATCCCCTCTTGTTTCAAAGGTGACCATCAGCGTCATCAGCCGTGTGGCAAAGCTCATAGAGCTGCAGGTTCAGGACATTGGTGGACAAGATGCACTTATCAGTGCTATTCTATGAAGAGACTACAATTCCCATGTTTTTAGAGGCAGGGGCCATCTTGGGGTGTGGCAGACCTATAAAGCCCAGCCACACCCAGGCATGTTGCTCACTATTTTGAAGACTTCGATGCAGCCAGACCTCGTGGGGGTTTCTCTGGAGAAGACCAGAGCTCCTGAATGGCAGATTGTCGTCTAACCAAAGTCCATGGTGCATGCAAAAGCGAGTAGGTTGTACTCGTAGTGGTAAGGCCTCGCTGAATCCAAGTTTGGAGGAAGTTATTACTTCCAAAAGGTAAAGCGCTCTTTTGGCACAGTAATTCAAAGTGTTTCAGTTCACAGAGGTAAAACGCTTTTGTGCACAGCAATTCAAGGCGTTTCCGTTCACAGATGTAAAGCGCTCTTTTGGTAGAGTAATTCAAAGCGTTTCAGTTCACAGATGTAAAGCGCTTTTGTGCACAGCAATTCAAGGCGTTTCCGTTCACAGGTGTAAAGCGCTCTGTTGGCACAGTAATTCAAAGCGTTTCAGTTCACAGATGTAAAGCACTTTTGTGCACAGTAATTCAAGGCGTTTCTGTTCACAGATGTAAAGCGCTCTTTACCGCCGTCATCTATACTAAACTTGACTTACGAGGTGCTTATCACCTAGTTCGAATCCGAGAGGGAGATGAGTGGAAAACGGCTTTGAAGACTTGATATGGCCTCTTTGAGTATTTAGTAATGCCGTTTGGTCTGTGTAATGCCCCAGCAGCCTTTCAATATTTCCTAAACGATGTTCTGAGAGAATATCTATATACCTTTGTCATCATTTACATTGATGATATTTTGATTTATTCAAACTCTGAAGATATACATGAAGAACATGTTAAAAAAGTGTTAAAAACTCGACAAAAACATACTTTGTTTTGTAAACTAAGTAAATGTGAATTCCATACCAAAGAAGTTGAATTTCTAGGAGTCATTCTAATACCTTTGAGGCATGCAAATGACTGAAAGAAAAATTCAATCTGTATCCGAATGGCCCACACCAAAATCAGTGCATGATATTCAATGTTTTTTGGGTTTTGCGAATTTCTATTTACGCTTCATCCATCACTTTTCTCAAAAGGTGGCCTCAGTCACGAAGTTGCTAAGAAAAAAGGCCATCTTCAACTGGTCCCAAGAGACTGAAAAAGCATTTGAAGATTTAAAAAAGGCTTTTAACCGCTCCGATTCTAGCTCACCCTAATGTGGAAGAACCATTCATCCTGGAAGCTGATGCATCTGATGTTGCCAGTGGGGCCATCCTGTCCCAACGTCATCGAGAAACTGGACAATTGCACCCCATAGCATATGCATCAAGAAAATTAAATAAAGCAGAACAGAATTACACCATAGCAGAAAAAGAATGACTAGCAATTCGTAATGCCTTTAAAGAATGGAGATATTATCTGTTGGGAGCGAAACACACCATAACTGTATATTCTGAACGTAGAAATTTACTATTTATGTGTTCTGCCAGGCTACTAACCCCAAGACAACTAAGATGGATGCTCTTCTTTGCACAATTTGATTTCATAGTGGCTTTTAGACCAGGAATAGATAATCGTAAGGCCGATGCATTATCTAGACAAGATTCTTAAATCACACTTACTGAACAAAAACCCATGCCTATCATAACGCCTTCAAAAGTGTTGTGTTTAGTAGCTGCCGAGAAATTTTTCGATCTCATCCGTAATCATTTTCACATCACTAAGTGGCAAGAGTGCTTACAACAAGACACCAAGAGGTCTTTTCAACAAGGTTTACCTCTACATTAATCTTGAGTATTCCTGCCTACTGAAGAGTTAAGAGAGACAGCTTTTCATTGGTTACACAACTATCCTCTTGCAGGTTACCCAGGTCCTCAAAAAACAATAGAACTCATGAAAAGGTATTTTTGGTGGCCTACATTCGTTCACGACCTTAAGCAAATGCTACAATCATGTGAAGTATGTGCAAGATGCAAAAGCGAACATAGCAAACCCAAAGGTCTATTGATACCTCTACCCGTTCCCAATCATCCATGGGAACATATCTCTATGGATTTTATTACTGGTCTTCCGCAAATAAAACAATTTACAAGCATCTTAGTGGTAATAGACAGTCTTACCAAATTTGCCCATTTCATTGCCTGTAAAGGACTCCCAACTTCCGACACCTTAGCAACTATCATCTTAAAAAATATAGTTCAGATTCACAGACTTCCAAGAATTATCCTCTCCGATAGAGGAACACAGTTTTCTGCACATTTTTGGCAACAATGGTGCAAGGCTCTACAAATTGATTTGACTTTCTCTACTAGTTATCATCCATAAACGGATGGTCAAACAGAGAGACTAAACCAAACTCTGAAACAATATTTATGATGTTATGCAACAAAGTCTCCTACAACCTGGCTGGATCTTTTATGGCTTGCAGAACTGGCTTATAATAACTCTCACCACTCTTCAATAAACTCAACTCCTTTCTATGGTTTATATGGACGTCATCCACACATTTTGCCAGTTGCATTACCTGCATATACTCAAAGCACTCCAGCAGTCAAGGACATGCTAACACACACGAAAAAGATACATGCACTTTTACAAAAAAAAATTGTCAAGCAAAAACAAATATAAAATGCAATATGACAAAAACACCAGCCTGGTCCTCAGTATACAATCAAAGATAGAGTTTGGTTATCCACAAAAAACTTTGTATTCCAAAATAAAAATATGTTCCATCCAAAATTCATAGGGCCCTATGAAGTAATACGACAAGTAAGCCCAGTAAAATATAAGCTAAAATTACCATCATCTTTGAAAATTCCTCCAGTGTTTCACACTTAGCTTCTTAAACCAGCTTCGCCCTCAAGCGTCACACAACCTGCTTCTCTATTAGTTCAGGGTCATTGGGAGTATGAGGTGCTATCTATTCTAGACTCTAAATATAGGGGTTCATCCCTTTGGTACTTGGTGTCCTGGAAGGGATACGGACCTGAAAATGACTGTTGGGAACCTGCAAGACATGTCCATGCACCACGTTTGGTGCAACAATTTCACCTCCTCCGTCCTGATAAACCAGGCCCTGGACCACGCTTGGGAGAGGTGTGTAATGTCAGGAATAAAGCCAGGCACGGTCCAGGTCTCCCCCAAAATTCCGCTGCGCAACTCTGTGGCGCTTTATGCGCACCACTTGTCATCCCCTCTTGTTCCAAAGGTGACCATCAGTGTCATCTGCCCTGTGGCAAAGCTCATAGAGCTGCAGGTTCAGGACATTGGTGGACAAGATGCACTTATCAGTGCTATTCTATGGAGGGACTACAATTCCCATGTTTTTTGAGGCAGCGGCTATCTTGGGGTGTGGCAGGCCTATAAAGCCCAGCCACACCAAAGCACGTTGCTCACTATTTTGAAGACTTCGAAGCAGCCAGACCTTGTGGGGGTTTCTCCGGAAAAGACCAGAGTTCCTGAATGGCAGAGTGTTGTCTAACCAAAGTCCATGGTGCATTAAAAAACAAGTAGGTCGTACTTGTAGCGGTAAGGCCTTGCTGAATCCAAGTTTGGAGGAAGTTATTACTTCCAAAAGGTAAAGCGCTCTTTTGGCACAGTAATTTAAAGTGTTTCAGTTCACAGAGGTAAAACGCTTTTGTGCACAGCAATTCAAGGCGTTTCCGTTCACAGATGTAAAGCGCTCTTTTGGTACAGTAATTCAAAGCGTTTCAGTTCACAGATGTAAAGCGCTTTTGTGCACAGCAATTCAAGGTGTTTCCGTTCACAGATGTAAAGCGCTCTTTTGGTATAGTAATTCAAAGCGTTTCAGTTCATAGATGTAAAGAGCTTTTGTGCACAGCAATTCAAGGCGTTTCCGTTCACAGATGTAAAGCACTCTTTTGGCACAGTAATTCAAAGCGTTTCAGTTCACAGATGTAAATCGCTTTTGTACACAGTAATTCAAGGCGTTTCTGTTCACAGACGTAAAGCGCTCTTTGCACGACAATTTAGGCACTTCTGTTCTTAGATGTAAAGCGCTCTTGGCACAACAATTAAGGTGCTTTAGTTCTTAGATGTAAAGTGCTCTTGGCATGATAATTCAGGCGCTTCAGTTCACAGATGTAAAGTGCTCTTGGCACAACAATTCAGGCACTTCAATTCACAGATGTAAAGCGCTCCTGGCACAACAATTCAAAGTGTTTCAGTTTACAGATGTAAGCGCTTCAATTCACAGGAGTAAAAGGTTCTTGGCATAACAATCTAATAAAACCTTTTGCCATTTATTGTTGTGAATGTGAAAGTATTTCTGGAGATAAGCAAAATCATAGTTTTCATTGTTCTTTGAAAAGCTTAAGACGTGAAAAGCATATTTACTGTAATTCTTTGAGATTTTCTAAGTCATGATCAAAGGTTTATGTTGTGAATACATAGATGTTATAGGATTGATATTCAGTGTATAATCATAGTACAAAGTTCTTGCCATCTCTTGATTCTGAGGTTGTGTTTACTTTTGTTCCATGTTTCAAAGAAGGGTCTTTGCCTTCATTTCAGAAGTGGTCTCCACCTGATATCTCGGAGACGCATTAGGTCAAGAGTCTATAAATGAGTTACGTTTCTATGAATAAGTAAATGCATATTTGTTCTAACCTTTACTTTTCAGATCTCTCTCCCTGTTGTTCCCTACCCTAATTCCCTTACCCCCGACTTGCTTCATCATAATTCTGTGCTATAATAGCTTTCTGAGTTGGTGACGCCGGGAGGTGGGCCTTTTGTCCTGCGACAAGCAGATCTCGAGGAAAGGACCCAGTGACACCATACTGTAATTTACACTGATGGTTCAGCGCAACCTGCTGTAGGTACTAAACATCAGTAATCAGTCGCTTGCGCAGCTGTGAGCGGAGTGATGGAAGATGGAGTCTTCCACCCTCACAACACCTATACGCAGACCCTAGGGTACTGCGCAGCTCAGTTGGCTGAACTTAAAGCTCTTATATTAGCGCTAGAACACAGAGAGCCAGGATGCCTGACTTTAATAGTCTTTGACTCAAATTACTGCATCCAGTCATACAATGATTATCTTAATCATTGAAAGCTGAACGGGTTTAGAGATTCAAAAGGGCAACACCATTAAACACAAAACATAGTTGGGGTGAGCTCTTATATTAGCACTAGAACTCACAGAGCCAGGATGCCTGACTTTAATCGTCTGTGACTCAAATTACTGCATCCAGTCATACAATGATTATCTTAATCATTGAAAGCTGAACGGGTTTAGAGATTCAAAAGGGGAACACCATTAAACACAAGACATTGTGGGGGAGAGTGGCTGATCAGGATAAGGATAAGCTACCATGTGTCCATGTAGTACATATATTGGGCCACCAATGTGTATGAGTACATGTTACTGTCAACACTTTGGCTGATGAAGCAGCCAAATCTGCAGTAGCTATTGCTTCTGTGGTTGCAGTGACTAGTTCACAGACGAGATTGGATAAAGAAATACTGACTGCTGTGAAAGCTTCAGCTGCAGACAAGCCCCTCCCCATCAAACTACACCATGTGGACGATCCTTCACAGTAGACCAAGAGGTCCCTTGGGTGGTTCCCAATCCCTTCTCACTACCCAACAGGACATACCTCTACATAGTAGAATGAACAACACTACTATGGACTATGCAACAATGTCCAATGCTGTCACAGATACCTCCTCCACCATGGGGAGGGTGGAAAACAAACTCTTGCTAGTTCCAGTTACCACTTCAATGACAACACCTGTCCAAGATTTGGCTATTTTTTACACGAACACTTCACAGACTGAGGACACTGTCTACCAAGAGCCTCCACGTGAAGTGGACCAATGTACAAGTAATGCACCGGCTCCAGTATTTGCAGAGACTGTCTCTGGCTATTTCATAGACATTGATGACTTTTCCTCAGACCCATCCACTGTTGTGATTGACAATGTTCCAAAAATATGTAAGGTGTATCAGTGGCTTAAAAAGAACTATTTAAACTACCTTCTGTTTGACATTTTCAGCATTATTTTTTTGGGTTGGTTTTGTGACTGTTTTCTTTTTGCTTATAAATGGTCACTATATTCCTGAACGCTCCTCTGTTGAGCCTGTGGATAGTCTTAACTCCATAGCATTCCTCACATAAGGTCTGAAGAGACTTGTCCCTTGTGAATATTACAACAATACTGATTTCTGATGGGATTGTAGAGGACAATGTTCCCTTTGATATATACGGGCCTACTGAGGTTATTCAAATACCATACGTGTTCAAAATATCTATGACAGATGTGATTACACCTGATGTTGGATCTGATGATTGGGATGTCCAAACAGTTGATTCCATGCTAGCTGAAATGAAGGATTTGAAAGTGATGATGTATATGAACATACAATGAATTATGGGGAAATGTTCTATAACAACAATTGGGAACATTACTACCTACACCGTGCCACTAGACACAGGCCAGTATTGAACTATAAACAGTGGGAACACTGTTCAACACCACCAGTGGGGAGCCCAAAACACTATACAGATAAATTTACGTATTTTTCTGGGCATAACACGAAAGATGCGGAGTCATATTATTTTAAATTACCTCCGTCACAGATTGGGAAAATTTTGCTAACTAACACAAAACTGATCTATTCAGATCCCTTTGTTTCCCGGCTTGCAGTTGAAGGTTACGAATATTGAAAGAGCACTATTGATTTAAAAAGTGTATGGGGAACACAAGATTGGCAGATACAGGGTAAGGAAGCTTTATTTCGAGCATGGCTGATTCCTGTGCAAATGATTTTTTTAAATGACACCATTCAACAGACATCCTGTCTGGGGTTAGCAAAAATTAAAGACATGAACACGCCCAGTATCTCCACACCGGCAAAGTTTAATGATTGGCAATATTTCCTTAATATCACCGGGGAAACGCTAGATGCAATGGTTAAGGCTGGTACCTATAATTCTTCGCTTTCCAGTCCCAGCGGGTGGTTAATACGGCCAACTGACACCAATAGGTGTCAAGCAAGTTTTTTGAACTCTTCAGGGGTTTTTTCAATTAACAGGCCAGACTCTCACTTTGTATCAGGTCAACATACAGGTATAATTACAACATACAGTGTGGTTAAACTGTGCCAACAATGGGTACAGACTAACACGTTAGCCACAGTTAAAAAACACCTAAACACTCTTTCTTATGATGTAGACTTGCAGGATTTTCTGCTAGGTCCTATGAAAAAGTGCTCTAAATGGTTATTATATGCTATGTATAATGAGATCTGGAAACTTTCACAGATAGAAGCTGCTGCACGATTGAGGCAATCAGATAAGGAAAACTTAGAGAAGGCTTTAGCAGTTGTTGACAACGGCATGAACACTCTGTCCAACAGGATATATTCACTATCAAACATTGTGTCGCCTGCTATTGATATTATTCAGACAGACTTGTCCTGGTTATATCATGGACAAACACAGCTATGTTCTATCATGCAGCTGGGTTGGACATTACAGACGCTGAAAAATGGGCGCATTCCATGGAAGTATATTAACAGTAGTGAATTGTTCACTGCTTTGAACCTTTCCGTGGAACAAACGACTATGGCTAAAAGGGAAGCTAGTTTCACCATGCTTCACATTGAGAAGTTAGATAAGTTGCCCTTCACGGTATCAGAGAGTCCTTCATCTATTTGGCTCTTACATGGCATAATTAACTTGCCCATTTCGACCTTTCGCTTCTCAAACTGCTTGAAACATCTTGCAGTGGGCAGGTTCGAGCAACTCGGCGATAGCTATATTAAGGAAGAGTGGGAGCTGCCCTTTGATTATAAATGTTTGAACGGCGAAACAGAGGTTTTTCTGAGCGAAAGTGAATGTGAGACTACTGTTAGTCATTCAATGATATGTAAGCAAGTGTCCCTTCACGGCCTTTGCAATGCGGGGGTCACAAACTTGGCCTGTTTTCTGAAGGGTACTCCCGTTCCTTTGATTCAACCGGTATTTCATGTACTTTACAATGGAAGTTACGTGGTACTGAGCAATCAAAGTTGTTGCGGCATGCGACCAGGAATTGACTAAGCAATCTCGGTCTCGAAGGTCGTTACGTGTTGCGGACATGTTTTATTCCCCCCATAAGAGAGACTAAAGTATCTGACATGTGGCCCTACATAGATACTATTAATGTAAATTATGACAAGCTGAGCAGACTAAAGGCGCTATTGTTTCAAAAACAGGTAGCGTTGACATCCGCTAGAGAGACGTATGCTCTCCAGATGGCGAGATCATCAGCCGAGATACAATCCCTATTAAATACCAACTTCCCCAACTGATATCCAGAATATTTAATGCTTCAAGCACTGCTGGGATTGTCCATTTCTTTAAGGCTGTCGGGTCTGGTTTTGTGTCCATATTCCAGACTGTTTTTGGAGTCATCTCATCAGCCATCCATTCGCTCTTTTCAAGCATGTTTGATGGTTTTCTGATTATTTTGGCATTGATTGTGGACTACTAATGCTATTTCTTCTGATTCGCAGTGGTTGTTTCTTTCCAGCTACACAGAGCAATGGAGCCGCTCCCACCAACTCAACTGTGCCGTGAACGCATGGTTCGGATCTTCGGTGACCCCTTGCTGGTCGAGTTGGAGCATGATTGGTCGTTGTCACTTCGGCCACTTTTCTGGTGCGTACAACCAGTTTTCCGCTGCGTGTGGTGCCTCTTCGAACACCTGTCTATGGTATGTCTTGCTGTTGCACCGGCATCTCCTGTGGACCACGAACTGCTGACGTCCCCGATGAGGGTTCATTCACGGTCATGCCCCTTGAGACTAAGGTTGCTCCACGAGGCCACTTGTGAGCCTTCTGTTCTAATGTCTACCATGGACGATGGCACTGCTCCAGATGGCTCTGCACTTAAGACTGACATGCACTACTGCTCTGTGGATCCTTTTGTCCGTCCGGCGCTCGATTTAATATCTGATGATGTGGACTCATTTTTGAGGTCCTTGGTTGGTGACTTCGATGACACTCTTCGAGATCATGACTATAGCAAATAATTTGATGAATTGGTTTGCCATTCCCGATTAAAAGTATGCATTCAAATTGACTTTGCTTTGACATTAACATCTCTGTATGTATTTTAGCTAAATATTTTTTACTATCTTTTTTAACATATTTTAATCAATTTTTAGCTAGTTTTATGCTTTTAGCTTTTTAGTTCAGAGCAATTTTAGCGTTTGGGTTCCTGTACCTTCGTCATACCTGTTAGGGCAATGGGGAGGGTGTAGTGAATCCTAGTTTGTTTTAATGGGATAACAGGAGTTAGCTTAGCCTTTGGATTGCAGACTTGTGCCCCCGTCACCTAGTGACTTTTAACCTATTTAGCTTGCTCTGTCTTAGCCCATTTAATTATTTAATTCTTCTAAGATGGCTGCCTTGTTTATAGTTAGGCCACTCGTTATGCTTTGCATTATCAGTGCCACCGCGTTAAGGCGTCAAGATCAAGTGACAAAGACAAACCAACAGTAGGTGTTCACACTTAGGGACTTTCCCTCTCCATACTTTCGAGGGAATTGTTTATATTAATTGCCGCCCTAAGCATGTCTGTTATCTATTGTTTGGGAACACACCTATGTCAGGGTCCAAGTAAATCTGTATAAATACATCACACTTTAGACAGATAATCAGAGGGATTCCGACCAGAGGGCATCACCACCATCGCTGATATCAATGCTGCACGTCGTCTTGATGCTGACCCAGTCTTTGTGTCCCTGCGGAGTCTGAGATAGAGACCTCATTCCAAGGTAACAAGGGTTGTGGGCTCCTCTCATGGACATGGCATTGCAGATTAGGTTTAACAAACCCAGCTCTCTTTTAGGTCGGAGGTTAGGCCTATCATATTAGGGTATTAGGACATATTACACACCTTATGTCTTTTCATGATATTGCAAGATGGTGGGGATCTTTGTAATAATGACTCTTGTCTTCACAATTCTGTTTCTTGCACTGTTCTTTATCCTAATCGTTGCAGCCCATGCAACTTATTACAGATTGCAGTTGTGTTAAATAAAAACTATTGAAACTGCATCTTCGTTATTTCCTGTGTTTGGATGAGACATGATGTATCTGTGAGAAAGGGGTAATCTCCATTTAACCACGACACTCCCTGAGATGTCTTACTCGAGAGTCCATGTGTAAAGGCTGCCACAAATCACCTTTTACTATTTGGGTTTTTGGTGAGGTGCTGGTAGTGAGCCGGAAGGGTTGGGATGACAGCTGCGACTTGTTGTAGGATAGGCATAGTCGCCTACAAACATAAGTACTGTCATCCTTAAACCAGCAGTCTTGCCTAGAGCAAGAGTCCAAACTACGACAACATGACAAGGCACACTGACACCAATCTCATCCAATTGTCCCACATAGTTACTGGAAGTAGAGTTGTATCAGTTGGGTCCTGGAATTTACATCTTCCCCTTCCTCATCATCACCATCACTCTCGTCCCCTCTCAGAGGAAGCTGGTCTGGATATACAGCACCCTCCTCCTCCAAGAGGGGGATAGAATTTCTCACAGCCACGTTGTGCAGCATGCAACAGGCCACCATTTTTCTATACACCTTTTCAGGCCCATAGGCCAGGGAACTGCAGAGATATGTAGACAACAAAATCTAGCCTTCAGGAGACCTATTGTGTGCTCTATCACCCTCCTAGTACGTCTAGATTCCTCACTGGTGTCAGGAGCCAACGCAAGTTGGGATAGCCAGAATTACCTAGAAAAAGGTTAACAACACAACTTAAAATGACAAGCCTCAGAGGCAGACAGGCTGGCTTTCTGCAAGGTAGCAATAAATGACAGAAACACCTACCTATGATCCACCCTCTGTCCTCTTGTAGTTGTTCCATCTTCTGTGGCACACTACTGTTCCTCAGCACAAATGAATCATGGACTGAACCAGGGAACATGGCATTCTCATGTGTGATGTACTGGTCTGCAGTACACACCAATTGAATGTTCATGGAATGAAAGTTCTTCCGGTTTCTGTACACTTGTTCACTTACTCTTGGGGGGATTATAGGTATGTGGGTGCCACTGATGGCACCTATCACATGGGGTATGTTGGCAAAGGCATAGAAGTCCGACTTGATGGCAGGGAGGTCAGTACTTTGGGGAAACCTCACATAGGACTGCAGGTGTCGTACAAATATTCCGGCCTTTCCTGCCCTTGCTCCTCTTCTGGGCCGCCCCTCGCCCTACCATTGGTTCACCGCCACCCTCCTCCCAGCTGACACACCCTCCCTCCTCCCCTCTTATGCCAGCCGCAGCGCGGCAAGGACAGTGACCTTCGACCCTGCTTTAAGCAGGTAGGTCGCTTCCCTCGCTCCTCGCTCCTCGCTGCTGCCAGCCGCCTGCTTTTCCTGCTAATAGTCTCCTACTTGGTCTCTCCAAAAGCCGGTACTTTCCTCTTTGGCTCCCCGTAGCCGCTTCGTGCCCGCAGCCCTGCCCCCCTCCCTCCACATATTCCGACCTTTCCCGCCCTTGCTCCTCTTCTGGCCTGCCCCCCCACCCTACCATTGGTTCACCGCCACCCTCCTCCCAGCTGACACACCATCCCTCTTCCACTCTTATGCCGGCCGCAGCGCGGATGTGCCACTGGCGTGCCAAAGGCGTGCCAAAGGCGTGCCAAAGGCAAGCCCGTCTGCGCCCGTCCGCGCCCGTCCGCGCCAAGACCGCGTCTAGCGCCAGTCCCCCTGGCCAACACGCCCCCGCACTACCTCTAAACAGTACACCGCTGACGAACTCCACGCCCTAAACCCAGGTCGTTCCCCCACCTGCTGCCAGGTCACGCCAACGCGCACCAGTGCCTGCAACTTCACCTGCAAGCCAACCCCCAAACACCACACCACACCAAAACAGACTGCCAGCTAAATTGCATCCTGCTGAACACCCGCTCCGTCCACAAACACGCAATTGAACTATGGGACCTACTGACCACTCACTCGCCAAACATCGCATTCCTCACCGAAACATGGATGAACTCTGCCTCTGAACCAGACATAGAAATAGCTATACCGGATAACTACAAAATCACCAGAAGAGACCGCAACAACAAACCAGGAGGAGGAATCGCCATAGTCCATAAAAACACCATAAGAATCTCCACCAACTCAGACGACATCATCAAGTCTGCCGAGCACCTCCACTTCACAATCTACGTAAACGCCAACAACACACTCAGAGGAACACTGGTCTACAGACCCCCTGACCCAAGACTCCAGTTCTGTGACGATATCACCGACACCATCAGCTCCCAAGCCCTCGCCCCAACAGACTACATCCTCCTAGGTGACCTGAACTTCCACCTGGAAAATAACAACGATACTAACACCACCAACCTTATCGACAACCTCGCCAACCTCGGCCTCAAGCAACTTGTCTCCTCACCGACCCACTCAGCAGGCCACACTCTCGATCCTATCTTCACAACCAGCAAACACGTGGCCTTCAGCCACACCACTTAACTCTACTGGACAGACCACCGATGCATCCACTTTTCCTACCAGAAACCAGTCACTCACCACCACCGCACACAGCCACCCCAACGCAACTGAAGCAGAATATCCTCGGACCAACTGATCTCCACCCTCGCCCAGACCCCCCCGTGACCTCAGACCCCAACACTGCCACCACCAACCTGCACCACTGGTTAGAAGACTGCACCAACACCCTCGCACCACTCAAAAAACACCCTAACACACTGCACAGAATCAAGGCCAGCTGGTTCACCCCAGATTTACAAGAATCCAAACGACGTTGCCGCAGAATGAAAAAAAACTGGCGCCGTGACCCCACCGCCTCCAATCGCTGCACCTTCAAGGAGGCCCTACGCAGACATCAGCAATTGATACGCACCACCAAAAGGACCCACTTAAAAAACTGCATCAACACCAACGCTCGCAACACCAAAGAACTCTTCAGCATCATCCAAGATCTAACCACCCCGAAGGCATGCTCCAACGAACCCCCACCATCACAGGAGCTCTGCAACTCACTTGCATCCCACTTCCGTCGAAAGATAGAAGAAATCCACAACAGCTTCAACTCCAAATCCTACCAGCTAACTACAAGCACCCTCAAACCCCACACTCCAAGCAACACCCACCTCCTCCACACCTGGACCCCGGTCAACACAGAAGACACCGCGAACACCATGGCCACCATCCACTCTGGATCTCCATCGGACCCCTGTCCACACCACATCTTCAACAAAGCCAACACCATCATCGCCCCCCATCTCTGCCACACCATCAACAGCTCCTTTAAATGAGCCACCTTCCCAGAGAGATGGAAGCACGCAGAAATCAACGCCCTGCTAAAGAAACCTAAGGCAGACCCTCATGACCCCAAGAACTACAGACCGATCTCCCTCCTCCCCTACCCAGCCAAGGTCATCGAAAAAATTGTGAATAATCAACTATCCCGGTTCCTGGAAGACAACAAGGCACTTGACACCTCCCAATCCGGATTCCGCAAAAACCACAGCACCGAGACCGCACTCATTGCTGCAACAGACGGCATCAGGACCATGCTAGACAAAGGAGAAACAGCAGCACTCATTTTCCTGGACCTCACCGCAGCTTTCGACACAGTATGCCATCACTCTCTCCGCACACGCCTCCACAATGCTGGAATCCGCGACAAAGCCCTGGACTGGATCTCGTCATTTCTCAAGGACAGGACCCAAAGAGTTTGCGTCCCGCTGTTCCTATCAGAAGCCTCCCATATCACCTGTGGCGTCCATCAAGGATCTTCACTCAGCCCCACACTTTTCAACGTATACATGGCTCCCCTCGGCAACATCGCACGAACACACCACATCAACATAGTCTCCTACGGCGACGACACTCAGCTCATCATCTCCCTCACGAACAATCCCACCACTGCAAAGGACAACCTCCACAACGGACTCCACACCACAGCCAGCTGGATGGAAGCTAGCCACCTAAGGCTAAACACAGACAAAACAGAACTACTCATCTTCGGCACCAACCCCTCAGCCTGGAACGACTCCTGTTGGCCCACCTCCCTAGGATCCGCACCCTCACCCACCACCCACGCACGCAACCTGGGCTTCATCTTGTATTCCAAACTCAGCATGACTCAGCAGGTCAATGCCATCTCCTCTTCCTGCTACTACACCCTCCGCCTGCTCCGCAGAATCTTCAAGTGGATTCCCATCAAAACCAGGAAGACTGTCACCCACACCTTGGTCACTAGTCGATTGGATTACGGAACCGCCCTATATGCAGGAATAACAAACAAACTCCAGAAAAAACTACAAAGAATCCAGAACGCATCCGCACGTCTCATTCTGGACATTCCACGCTGCGACCACATCTCCCCTCATCTCAGAGACCTACATTGGCTACCAGTATCGAAGAGGATCACTTTCAAGATCCTCATCCATGCACACAAGGCCCTCCACAACACAGGTCCAACATACCTCAATGACAGACTCACCTTTCACACCCCGACACGCAACCTTTGCTCTGCCAACCACGCCCTTGCCTACGTTACTCGCATCTGCCGCACGACCACCGGAGGAAGATCATTCTCCTACCTTGCCGCAAAGACCTGGAACTCCCTACCTCTCCACCTCCGCCTGACCGATGACCTTCTATCTTTCAGGAAACACCTTAAGACCTGGCTGTTTGACTAGTAGCTCTCCCCCCCAACCCCTCAGCGCCTTGAGACCTTCTGGGTGAGTAGTGTGCTTTACAAATCCCTGATTGATTGATTGATTGAAATGCATTCAGGAATCTTGTCAGTATAATGCTAAACATTGGCTGTGAGAAACCAGCACCTATGCCCACTGTCACTTGAAATGAGCCCGTGGCCAGGAAATGGAGTGCAGAAAGCATCTGCACTTCAGTAGGGATGGCATGCTGATTACGATTTGCCGGAGTCAGTGCAGGATCCAGTAATGCACAAAGTTCAAGAATAGTTGCATAGGTGAGTCTGTAATTGACAATGATGTTACGCTCCACCATGGTCTGCAAATCCACAAGTGGTCTGTACACCGATGGGGCCCTTCCTCGCCACAAGGGTCTGTACCTAGGAGGAGTTGGAAACACGTGTGAGGAACACACATACATCGGAACACATTGTCAGTCATTGAGCACTGCTGGCTTGATTGTCACAACACAAATGCATAATGTGTATGACATAACATCAACTTGACCACACTGATAGATCAGGGCTTGTCAGGTGAGGTAATGTTAATTGTCACATGCCTATGGGAGTTTAGGGAACAGTAGAGCCTGCATTGTGCAGATGGGAGTTTATAAATGCGTAGTTTTTGCCAAAATGTCTGCCCCATGTAATCCAGAACTGTCGTTGTGGAAGTGACCTCATACCGCTAGCGGTTGACGTAACAGCGTAAGGCAGTGTTTACAGCCGTGCGCAAATTCATTGGTTAACAAGGATGCCAATGGGGAATCCTTGCGTATCATGATCGGCGCCAGCGGTGACGGTGCACACCGCCACGGTACGTACGCTAACTCGTCAGCCCAAGGTCACTTGACTCCCTGATCTCGTGCAAGCAGGTTCTCCACTGAGTGTACTGCTGTGTCCTGCCTCTGGTCATGGAAGTGGCATGTGTTGCAGGGAAAGGGCCCCGGCCTTCACCCAAGAGGAATTGGAGAGGCTCATGGATGGGGTCCTGCCCTTGTACACCAAGCTCTACGGACGGTCAGAGGTACAGGTGAGTAGAAGGATTGGGGGTCATGGATGTGTGTAATGGTTGGTGTTGGCAGCATACATGTGCGCACCTCTGACCCTGGATGCTGAGTGTGTATGTGCTGTTAGTCCATTTATACTGTCCTTCCCATAGTTGACATATAACCAGCTGTATATGTTTGGCCAGTGCCTGACCTTTGTGTTACATTTATGTGTGTCCCTTTTAGGTAAGCACCCACCAGAAGAGGGCACTTTGGCATGCCATCGCCAAGGAGGTGCGGACCCTGGGGGTCTACAACCGGCAGAACACCCACTGCAGGAAGAGGTGGGAGGACCTGTGGCGCTGGGTGTGAAAAATCTGCGAGGCCCAGCTGGGGAAGTACTCCCAATGGGTAAGGGGTGCCCCTCGGGCACTGACCCCGCTTATGCTACTCATCCTGGCGGTGGCGTACCCAGACCTGGATGGGCGATTGAAGGCTGCACAGCAGTCACAAGGGGGTGAGTACACATACCATATTTCTGACTCTAGATGGATGTCTGTGTGTGCATTTGGGTTTATGCTGCTTAGTTGCAGGGACTCTGACTGCTACATTATGGCCCCGTGGGGAGTAGGGGTGTTTTGGTCAGGTCTCCTACACGTTAGGCCCTTAAGTTATTTGGGGAATGGCTGTAGAGCAGGCTTCTGGGCACTAGTCAGGGGCATAGCCATGGGTATAGCAGTAGGTGTTGCCTGTTGGAGGGTCTTCTGGGTGGGTGTATGTATGAACCACTATGTTCACTCCATTCAGCTATTTTCAAATGTCTCTGCTTTTTTTCTCGCCATCTCTGTTCTCTTGCGTTGTCTGTGTACATCAGCATCATCTGGCAAGGGAGCTGAGGCACCGGCGAGTGGGGATGCAGCGGCCTATGGATCCTCGGAGGCAGAGTCGTCCGACGCCAAGGGGACCAGTGAGTTGGAGGGCGAGGCGAGTACCACGGGGGATGCAACTACCACTGGAGGTAGTGACTCCGATACCTCCTCCGATGGTGGCTCCCTGGCGGTGGCGGAACCTAGTGGGCCCACACCTACTGTGACATCTTCCGCCACCCTCATTCCATGACCTCCTGAGACCATCTCTGTAGGGCAGGCAACCATCGTTAATGCCATCCAGGGGCTAGCATCAGAGATGCAGCAGACCAATGCCTATCTGGATGGCATTCACGGTGCCGTGTCTGGCCTGAGATCTTTTCAGGCTTGCCTCCTCTTTGATGGCAGCCAGTGTCCCTGGTCAATCCGTCCGCCCTCCAACCCCCTCTACCCCTTTCAGCACACCACTTCCTTCACCCGTCCACAGCACACATTCTGACACGCAGGCACACACCTCAGCACACAAGAAGCACACTTCAAAACACAAGCACCACACCTCCCACCACAAGCATTCACACAGCCAACATATTCATGCACACAAAACAACATCCACTTCCCCCAGTGTGCCAACCTCTTCCACCTCCCTGTCTGTCCCCTCTAAATACACACCCCCAGGCACTGCACCTTCATTCACTGTTGCTGACACTATTCCTGCAGTCACTACAATAGCACACATTCATACATGCACCCCAGAAACCACCCCAACTGGACTCACCACAACTAATTTACTTGACACATGCAGCACACTCACCAGACTTTCAGACACCCAAACAAAATACATTCACACTGGCAGCCTGTCTTGTCCCACTGTGTCCACCTCCCTCCAAAAACACTCAAACGCACCAAAACACCCACCCATCACACATCCACCACACCTCAGCATACTGTCCAGTCACCAGCACCCACAACACACACTCCTACACCACTTACCACCATACCCTCTACCTCCAATCCCACGCCTTCCTCCAGGTCCAACCCAATTGCACCAAATGAACTTTTCCTCTCCTGTGCTGACCTATTCCAACCCACTGGCCCACCCTGTCTTGCCCCAGCCCGCTCCTGTCCACCCTTCGCATTCCCTTGCCCCTTCCCCAGAGAAGAAGAAGCCCTGTGCTGAGCCTATTCCATCTGGCTCCACCCGGTCCAAGCACACTCCCCGACCTTCCAAGGCCAAACCCAAACGCCCTCCACCTTCCGAACGCAAATCTAAGCCCCACCCCCATCGTAAATCCCCATGACCCCCTGTCCCTGTTCCCTGAGGTGCCTGGATGGCCCATTGTTGCCCCTATGAGGTGGCGTACCGTAGCACTTGTGGGAGTCTGGTAGGGGCCATTGTGGCCCATGGGACTTCTACCACTATGGACTGGCCATTGGTGTTATTTACAATTCGTTTGCTCAGGGAGCTAAATTAAAAGTTAATGTGTGGCTGGTGTTTTTGGCGGCACACTCTGGATCCCTGGTCTCTCGTTTCATTGTTTGGGAGTGTGGGGCACATGTATGTACTTTGGACAGGTTGGATTTGCCTTGTGTCGGGTAAGTCCCTCTTGCTGTGGGGTGTATGGCTTGTGATGCCATGAAGGGTTGTGGGTGCGTTGCGGGGTGGGTGGAGTGGGTGGGTATGTAACTGTGCCCTTTCTTCCCTTGTTTCATAGGTTGCGGTACTTACCGTTGTTGTCTTCGTCGGCGGTCTCGGTCGTGGAGTTATATATGCAAGGAGAAGGGCTGGCATGATCTGCAGCCCTCTGCTTCGGCGTATTGTGTTAGCCTCTGGTGAGTGTTTCCTTATATTTGGTTCATTTCCGCCTGGCTTTGCGTGGCGGTGGGTCCCGCCCCGGAACTGACGGCAGTCTGGTGGTTCATTATTTGATGGGCGGGTTTGGGTCTTTCCGTTGGCCTGTGAAGGGCTCTTCCGTCGTTGACGCCACTCCTCTGCTGGCAGTGGGTGGTTTTCAGGATGCCTGTGTTTCAGTTAGTTCATTATTTGGTGGTCCAGACTGCACCTCTGTTGGCGGTTTTTACCGCCGCCACCAGAGGTGCGATGTTTACTGCCATGTTCATAATGAGGGCCTCAGTGCTGCTGCAGTCCCAGTCACTGGGCCACCATTAGTCATGACTGTATGGCTTTCATGACAATCTCAGTTGCCCTCTTCACATGCTCAGTCTCAGTTGCCCTCCTCTAATTGGTGGCTTACCTCCCTGGTCTGTGTTTAAACAGCTCACAGGAACATTTGCATACCATTCCCTATGCAACCCCAATGTTGACACTATGATAGATACTACTAATTTTGAAACTACTATGTATTGAATATATTCTAGCCCAAAAAGTGCAAGCTACTTTTTGCTATTCATTTTCATAATTTTCATAATCATGTTTATATTTATGCAGATCTACCAGAATATGGTGCAGGACCTGTGCAGCATAGTACAGCATCAACATCTGTTGCAGATTTTGTCATTGGTTGCCAGTGATGGTTCTGGATATCAGAATGCGTATTTAGTTGATGTAGTGGGTGTTGACATCGACTGTGCCTTTCGTTGGGCACCTATCCCCTTGCCGGTGACTGCCCTGGGCTCCCCTGAGTACCAAGCTGGTGGTTTTTATCATGCCAATAGTTGTATTGCCCTTAATGGGGACTAGGGTGAAGGGGTAGCTTGTGTTGTGGTAGAGAGTGATGTGTATGCCCCATGCCTTGAATGTTTGTTGTTCAGCTAGTATTTTTGGGCGATTAATGGTGATCCTCAGGTGGTCTTGGTGACTTCATGCTCCAAGGTTGTTTCTGGTTTGATGAACTCTATTGTGAGCAAGTCGGTTGACCTTATGATGGCTAAGGTTGGAATGGTTGAGAGTAGCAGTAGGATATTGCCTCTGTTCAGGACATCACAGTTGCCTCTTGACCTATATTCAGGTTTGAGAAGTAAGATACAAGAGTCGAGCTGCAGGTTGGAAAGGTGGTGTGTTGTGTATGCCTGCCCCCTGGGGTCCTGGCTGGATGATCCAGTCCTATTTGGCAGATTTTTCCCCCTTTCTTTTGAATTGCTTTGATCTGTCAGCGAAGGGGGGTAGTTGACTAGTGGGAGCCCGTCATCTGCTGGCTCTTGACAGATTGAGCCTTCTGTGCAGGATTCCCTGGTCTGTAAGTCCCCTGTGATCCTGGGTAGTATTTGGTGGCCTGACCCTGAGTCAGGGATGTCCGCAGTTAGGGTAGGGAGGCGGCGGGACTTATCTCTACTGCCATCAGCTCTCTGCTGGGCCCATCCCCAGTGCTGATGGTTCCTTTGGCTACTGCATGGTCCCTGACTGGGCTTCCATCCTGAGCTGGGTTATTCAGGGGCAGCAGCAGGGTAGTTGATGTCCTGTGAGGCCTAATTGAGCTGGTGGAATTCCTTAAGGGGGCACTTGGAAGACTCCTAGTCGTGTCTGAAGTGGACCTTTTTTCTTCAGGTGTTAACATTTCTGATACATCCTGCATGTCATCACTCCTTAGGTTTTGATAAGGGGGGAACAATTCTTCCAGGGTTGGTCGGCTGGTAGCACCTGAGTTTTCTGGTGTTTGGAAAGCTGGACTGGATGGTGTTTCCTCCAAATAGGTTTGCTGCAGTTGGAAGGGGGGTACACTGATGGTTGATTGATGACATTCTTTTCTTCCAGTGACTTGGAGGGCCAAAGTGTTGAGGAGGGTCAGTTGTACATCCATGTAGTCGGACTGGTACTGAAGAGTCTCCATTGACCTTTTCATGGTATTTAGCAGGGACGCCCACATGTTATCCATCTGTGGTGCGACTGTGCTACCTGAGTCTGTCCTTCTACTAGTGTATGATCCTGGCTCTGCTCTGTGATCTTTGTCAGCATCGGAGGACGAGGTCCCTGTGATTAATTCATTGATTAGGAGCCCAGCATTTCTGCTCACTACTGAGTACCCAAATAAGAGAGGACACCTTATTCATCCTCCTGATGTTCTTGTTCCTCTGGATCTGCTAGGGGCCCTGGGTGTTTTGAGTGTTCGGGTGGTTGTGGTGATGAGATCAGTGTGCCCATATTTTATGTTATACCTTGAGGGTGTCTTGGGGCAGTTGGAATGGCATTTTGGTTTGTGGTGACCACCTGGGCCATAGCTGTGCAGATGTCCTGTGTTGGGGTGAGGAGGACGGCCGGGTTGCTTGTATTGTGTTCTTCCTGAATGGCCCAGTTTGCCGCTTTCTGGCCGCCTGCTGCGTGTCTGGCCTCTCGGCTCTCTTGGCTTGCCCGCAGAGGCTGAGGGGTATCTATTGGCAGTCCTAGGATACTGCCCCCCATTGTGGGTGCTTCCAGATTGTTGTCAGGCATGGCATTCATGAGAGGCCTGTCTGAATGAACTCATGCCTCTTGGGCTTGTGGAGGCTTTTGGGGCTTCAGTGGTGACAGCACGCCTTGGATTTTGCTGCTGGGTGAAAAGATGGTAGAACCTACATCTTTCAGGTAGAAGAACTCGGAATAGAATTTTGGGTGTAAGGCGTGAGTAACACTTCTCTTGTCAGCAGCACCTGACTCATCTTTGCTCCTGCTTGGTGTACTGTGTGGCTCTGTGTAGAACGTAACTGGGAGGGGGGCGGTGGTTGGGCTTGCAGTCCTTCTTTTGTTAAAACCGTCTTTTTATGTTTTGCCCTGCCCAAGCCAGAAGGGGCTGGCCCCCTTGCCTTTCTTGACCTCATGGGAATTAGCTTAGTAACCCGCAGTGCAGTCCCCTGTTGTACTTATTTATGTCTTATACCTTGCAAAGCTGTGCTTTTTTCTGACTCCTTAATTGTAGACAAGGGCATAGAAATCTGCTCCGCTGGTGGAGTTTACAGAATTTTGGCACTTCACGATACACGGAGTAGTGCGGAGTTCCCTAATTATACAATCCGGCATGGAGCAGAGTTCGTTCACATGCACAAGATTAGGTTTTGGTGCTCTAATGCGAGCTCCACAATACTCCCGGGAAACTAGCGAGTGCACGTGAGGCTTTATGTTCGATAGCGCTGCTTCTGGCCGCAAGATCAGGCAAAACAATTCCACTCATGAGTGCGAATGCACCTGGAGTAGATTTTCTAACCCATTTATATCTAAATCTAATAAAAACATGTTTTTGAGTGGATTTTCCTCTCCAATAGATCCTTCACGTTGTTTTTTACTGAGAAGCCTAATTTTTTCAAACAGGAAGGAAATGCCCCAGAGACTCCAACTTCCTGTTCCTGTCCAGCAGGCTCCTCCCAGTGCTTTGTCCATCTTCTGGTCACTTTGCTCTTGGATTTCAAGGTGGAAGGATCACTCTCTTTCTCTCCTAGATCAACATTTGGATTTAAGGAATTTGTTTTTGTGAAATCATACAAGTTAAAAAATAATTGAATAAGGTTGTTGTTTGTTTGCTTGCTTGGGCATGCACCAGTATTTCTTTGTACTTTAATTTGATTTTAGACCTTTTGTAAAGGAAGATTGTTGCACGGCCCAGTACAGGTTTGTAGCATTAGCAGTATTATTTTACTATGTGGCCTAGATTTCCAAAGGGAAAACTAGTGAGTAAGCCCAGTATTAGTAGTCATCTGTGCATGAAATACATATTTCAGTGGTATATGTTTTGAAAACTTCATTTAGGGCAGGTATGGCTTCGGTTTAAATTGAAAATGTTTCCTAGTTTTTGCATTTCATTTTTTTTGCAAAAAAGTGTGTATTTTGTGTAGTAATATTTGATGGCATAAGAGGATCTGTGCACTGCTGTTGTGAAATTGTTATAGCTGAGTTAATTTTTGTCTTTTTGCATTGCTGAATTAATGTTAGTGTTTTTTTCAGTGTTACCACCATGCCTCCTTATGGCCAATGTATGTGTGTTTGTCATCTTCCACCAATTGTCTTTGTTCTCCATGCTGTGTGGCCAGTGATAATTTTGTGTAGTCTATGTCCATAGGCTTGCATGTGTTCCATGTTCTCTATACCTCCTTGTTCGCAGTTGTTGTTTGACCATGTGGCTGGCGGACAGTTTCTGCATCCAGCCAGTGTGTCTTTTCCACAGGCTTGCATGTGTTCTTCTTTGTTCCCCATGCCTCCTTGTTGTTTGACCATGTGGCTGGCAGCCATTTTGTGCATGCAGCCAGTGTTCCTTTTCCACAGGCCTACACGTGTTCTTTCTTTGTTCCCTATGCCTCCTTGCTCCTTGCTGTTGTTGTTTGACCATGTGGCCATTTTGTCCATCAGGTCAGTGGCCCTTTGCCATAGGCTTGAATGTGCTCTTTGTTTGCCATCCCCCCTTGCTTCTTCTTCTTGTTTCACCATGTGGCTGGCAGCCATTTTGTGGTTCCAGCCAGAGTGTCTTTGCCACAGGCTTACATACAAACATTGTTAACTATTGATCATTTGTTTATTTTCAGTTTCTACTTTAATTTTTTTAATGTTATTTTATATATTATTTATTTTAATTTTGTTATTCCATCATTATTTTTAATTCAATTAATTATTTCATTGTTTTTAATTTTTAATTTTATTTTATTTTATTTTTGTATTTACATTTTTTAATTTCTTGTTTATAGTTTTATTTTTAATTTATAAAAAAAAAACATTTTTAATTTTAATTTTATTTGATTCTGCATTTTGCCTTGATCCATTCATCCACATCCATTCCTCCATCCATCCACCAAAGACGCACAGCAGCACTACAGCATTCATTTTCTGTAAGCGTATAATAATTCCATTTCCTACTGGACAACGTGGCTGTGGAACACTGCAGACAAATCAGCAGCATAATTCATTTTTAATGATTATTCCATTTCCCCTGGACCACCTTGCAACTATAGGTTTTTTAAACGATTATTCCATTTACGCATGCACCTCTCTCTGACTTCCCCAGGTGTCCCCTTTAAAATAGAAGGAGATAAACCAAAGAGCTATATCTGCATGTTATGCTGCCTGATTTAAAATGAAATTTTATGGTATGGTCTGACTTTAAAATGTTTGATTAAATTGGTATTTATCACATAAGTATCAAATCGCACTAAGATTGCCTTTGTCTGTACTCCTTCAACCTGCAACAATGCCATGTTTCACTAACTATATGTTTTTCTTGCTTGGTTGCTTTTAGGTGCACAAGAGACGAGACCTCACATCACCTGCAGTACTACCAAAGAGAATACAAACTCTTCCTCTTGTGCATCTTAGTGCCACCGCCAACTTGGAGCTTAACAAGGCCCCAAAGAAAGTTGCTCCCAAGAAAGTGGTCAGTGAGAAGAAGCAGCTTTCCACCAGTGGCGTATCAACTGCAACCTTTTTCAAGAGACGTGTGCCTGCCACACTGGTTTCCGGGGAGGAACCTGGGAGTAACACACTGCATCAACCGCACCACCCCAACCTAAGCACAAGACCATGGGGGTTATTCTAACTTTGGAGGAGGTGTTAATCCATCCCAAAAGTGACGGAAAAGTGACGGATTTACCACCAGCCGTATTACGAGTCCATTAGATCCTATGGAACTCGTAATACGGCTGGTGGTATATCCGTCACTTTACCATCACTTTTGGGACGGATTAACACTCCTCCAAAGTTAGAATAACCCCCCATGTCTGTAAGTGAGACAGCCACTGGGATCATGGCGATGCCAATGAGCAGTGACATTGAATTGGATTTGTCCCTTTCGCAAAGTAGTACTCAATTGTTTCAGGAAACAGAGCAAAGTGGGCAGTAGCTGCAGCCAGCAATAGTAGGTCTTCCCAAAGTCGGAGCAGAACAGGAGGTTAAGCTTCTTGCCAAGCACGATCATCCTTTTTTAGAATCTCCAGCAAGAAAAAGAAAGGATACTACTCCACCATTGTCTCCAAGCACCAATTCTGATGACAATGATATGGACATGGAGCTGACCCCAGCAGAGTCCAGAGCAGGTTGGATAGTAATGTCAGACTCCTCTGTGCCAGCTTCCCTAATGACTGGCTCATTGTCGTCATCTTCCTCATCATCATCCCCTTCCATGATTCTAAGACCTTCTGTAACTTTTCTTTTCCCTTGCCTCTACTGGCATCTCCCAGTCCAGTTTGGTTTTCAAATGGGAAGTTAGCAAGGAGGACAGTGCAATAGGCCAAGCTATCTTTTTGCTGTATCTGCTACAAGACCAGCAAAAGAAGGTGCCTGAAAGGTCTGCACTCAGCGTTATGAACGAAAACCCAGAAGCGCATGGATTGGTTAAGAGCCTAAGCTATCATGTGACTTGTAATACAGGGCTGCAAAAATGACATTTTCTCATCCAATGAGTACATCTGTGCCACCCTACTTGATCCATGCTACCAAACAATTCTTTCATTCCTTTTTCTGAAGGGGATGTTTCAAAATACAAGAGGTGGATTGTTGAGCGAGCCAGATAACTGGAAGAAGGGCAGCTGGACCTGAGTCCCACTCCGCAGTTCTGCGATGCCACCTTCAACTTCCAGAGAGGCCAGTCTTGTCTCACAGCAGCCAACACCAGCAACAAGAACACCGGCAACAACAGCATCAGAAGAATTGGATAAAACTTCTTCATTGGCTTGGTTTCAAGTGGCAGGTCTTCAGTCCAGTGCAGAGGGGTAGGCAAAAAAGGTTGAGCAAGTGGGAGCACCAATGACACTTTAGAGGATGTTCCAGGAGTATCTGGATGACCCAAAAGAGGTGTATGTGGAACAAAACTCATTGGTGTATTGGTACGGGAAGATGTGCCAATGGTCAGAGCTCAGCAGGCTGGCAATAAGTATCTGGCTTGTCCTGTAGCCAGTGTATCTGCTGAACGTGTGTTCAGTGCAGCTGATGCAGTTGTTACAGGGAGAAGGACCAGTCTCTCACCTCAAAACATGGAGAGATTAACCATGATCCAAATGAACCAGCATTTATATCACCTGATTTCGCTGTTCCCAAAACACCACAGGAGGAGGAAGAACATAATTGGTCAGAATCAAGTGTGCTTGCTGACCAGCTTCTGGGTGCACTACCTGAGTTTGAGGCCAAACTCTACTTCTACTTCTTTCTTTTCCTTCCTTCATTTTTTCTTTCTTTCTTTTTTCTTTTCTTTCTTACTTTTCATTAAAAAAACTCTAATGGAACCTTATATTTGTCAGATTTAGGCAGACCCACCAGTTTTTAGTCCCGTACTATTATATGGCCTGATTGGAGTTGGACCCATGTGCAGTGAGGAAGCCCCCACATTTCCTTCTAAACATTGGAGATGATGCCTGCCTTCCTACATGCCATTGCCTATACTTTTTTTTTTACATAACCTAGCACGGCTGCCCCAGAAGATCATTGATTAAAAGACTGCTAGGGCAATGCCAAATTCCAATGTTTGCTACTTGCTACCAATTGGAGAGAGAATATTTTGCTCTACCACATGCTTGCATTAGAAGAGGTAACTATTAACTATTGCACCAATGAGTTGTGATATATTGAGTGAATTTCAGTGATGATTGATGATGTATGTGGTGGCTGACAGTGAGAGAGGGAGTGCAGCAAATTTGTAAACTTGATTCTGATGATTTGCAATGTTTGGGGGCTGATATTTGAAACGTTTTTATCCCGAAAGTGATTGGTCTTTCAAACTCAGTGAAATTTACCTGCAGTGTCAACTTATTTTTTCTGGTTCCTCGGACCAGACCAGTCACAAATCTAAACAAAATACTCCAGTTCTGTTTCTCTATTTGTTCTGCAACAGCAATGCACTTGACTACACTGGTCTACCTCACTTGGTTTAAGACTGGGGATTCCTCAGAATCAGGAGGAGGAGGATGGAAGGACTCAGGGCAGGACTAACTCAACAGCTAGAAGGATAAAGTCATCGACTTCAAAGAGAAACCATGATGATGGCTAAGACTCAAAGGCCTAGTACTCACTCAGCTCTGTGGACTGGAGAGAGGTGCATTGTTGGGAAATGTTGCTCAGTACATTTGCTGCATTGCTGGCTGAAACGTCAAACTCCTTTTATGTTCTTGGTCTTCCCCAGAGTCTTCTTGGTACACTCTTGACTCCTCATAAGCTTACCTTGCTTTCTTTTGTCCTTATCCTTTACTCTATGAGACAGTTACCATTTTATTTCAGTATGCAGGCCTTCTCCTAGTCTTCTCCTGCATGAACAAACTTGGTGAAAGCTCAAGACTCTAGCTTACCTACCTGACAGGTTCACCCAGGCACCCAAGAGTGTCGGACCTTTTAAGAAGAATGGAGGTGCACCGCCTAATTTGGCAATACAGTATCATTTTCTTTTTAACAATCATAATTTTTAGAACACCTAACATTTAGAAATATACTATCTTGGGTCCCTCTGGGGCAGAAAAAGGATGGTTTGCAAAGTATTTAACTGAACTGCGTCATACTTATGCCTTCATCATTTCTGTCCAGATTGATGGTGGTGCTCTGCTCGGCACCCTGATAAATATTGTCATGGTTTCTTTTGTGTAGTGTTTGCTTTCTCACACCTTTCCCCAAATCCCCTTTCCCATTGATTCATCAAGCCCCCTGACCCTTGCATTCTGGGCTGTGTGAATAATCGAGGTGTGGCTTAATTTTACACCATAAATGGACCACACACTTGCTCGGGTGAAGGTGGTGAAAGCGACACCATCTCACAGCATGATCTTCTATTACCTTAGCAATATTGCACACTGGCCCCAACAAAAACATCATTGAGGCCTTTTTTGTTGTGTGTTGCTTAAATGATTATCCATGTCCAACCACTCTTGAATCTGAGCTAACTTCTCCTGACTCCATGATTTTATTTCCTAAGTTTAGTTTTTAAATACTAGCTCCTCACCATTGCTCAGAAGAAGTTGATATTGCTAGTTTCTACTAATATATTAGGTCTTCTTTTTTGTGTGTCAAAATACTGTCACTGTGGTAGTCTGGTTTCAGTCTTCTTAAAGTTATGATATAATATGATCTACTAAGCCTTGGTTTTCTTTCAATCTAGTTGACAGTGATGAGTAACCCTTTGATTAATCCTGCAGTTGGAGTTCACCTAGTTGGGAGTGGTACCTTCTTTCATCCCTGTTATTGTGCTAGCCTGCTACTACTAATACTTACCACCCCCTTAAGATACCACCTTGAAAAAACCCTGCTGTAAGAAGACTCACTCTCTTCATATATTCAGGTAATAGAAGAATTATGAACAAACAGAGGTGGGGTGTTAGATGTTGGAGAAATTTGGTGCTCAGAACTCCAGATGGCACCTATTAAGTTGCATACAGATCAGTTGAGAAGGGATCTTATAAGGGAAAACACCCTCATCCCTTGACCTGAAAAACCATGTTAGTCAGACCCAAATATATATATATAGAGAGGTATATGCTGTAGTAATTAGGTATATATCTCACATTAATAGTAACACAGAAATATCCAAATCATGTAAGGAAAACAGCATCAGAGTCCAAATTACATAGAAATGAAGAGAATCCTTTGACCAGTATATAAAATACGTTGCAGTTCTTCTTCGTAGTATAATGAGTTTGTAGTTTATTTAGCCCCAGTACAAGTCTTAATCTTCTGCATGAAAAACGTTGTGCTCCAAATACATCACAGCCTTGTTATAAATATAAGTTTTATTCTTCTTGGTGTGAAATGTTGCATTTCGAAACCACCAACAGCCAACACGTGTTTCGTCTAGGGTGATAACCCAACAAATTTCTCTGGGCTAAAATTATATTAAAATAAACTTAAGATAAGTAAAAAATGACCACTAAACACATAAGCCCGCCACCATACTGAACTCAGAATGGGGACCAGTAGATTTTAAGCAATACAAGTTGTCTACCAATGATAATCCCTTGAATCAAAAATTGAAACTCAGTGACATGCCGAGGTGCATATAGATTAATAGTGAAACAAGATAGTTTGTAAGTCCATAACATATGAAACCCAAAGTTAACCCCTTCGCTGCCAGGCCTTTTCCCCTCCTGTGCCGAGCCTTTTTTTTGGCTATTTGGGGCAGTTCTCGCTTAGGCCCTCATAAATTTTTGTTCACATAAGCTACCCACGCCAAATTTGCGTCCTTTTTTTCCAACATCCTAGGGATTCTAGAGGTACCCAGACTTTGTGGGTTCCCCTGAAGGAGACCAAGAAATTAGCCAAAATACAGCAAAAACTTTGTTTTGTTAAAAAAAATGGGAAAAAAAGGCTGCAGTAGGCGGCTTGTGGTTTTTTCCTTGAAAATGGCATTGTTGGAAAATGGGTTATTGGTAAGGGCAGGTAAGTACCTACACCTAGCAATAGGCCACTAACCTCCACTTAGGTCCAGTTAGGTCTCAGTAAATTAAACCCAGCTCAACCCTTGCTAGCTTGGCAACGAGTGACAAGGCTTAACTTAGGAGACATAGTGTAAAGCATTCAAATATCACAAAACAGTAATTAAATAAAACACAGGAAACAGTTTAAAAATCCAAAACCAATTTATAAAAATAAATTATATTTTACCTTTAAAATGACACAAAAACAAATATGAATTTTTAAAGTTTTTTTTTTTTAGCGTCTACAAACAAAAAGCGCTAATCGGGTCATCTGGTCGCACCTCGACCGGGGCAAAGTCAAAGTTTAAGGCCAACGGCGATGGAGCCCTGCTCGGCTACAGCTCGCGGGAGGCCTCGCTCAAATATTCACCTTCGGACATAGTCTCTTTTCTGAAGATTTTCTTCTGTGGGACGAACCTGCCAGTCCAATCTGACCCCCTGGAACTCCTCTGGATATGCGTTGCAGGAGCCCTCGGTGGAGATTTTTACCTTCGGACTTAGTCATTTTTTCGAGGTGAAACTGGGGCCCTCCTCGGATACGCTGGCTGGGAGGTCCCGGTCAACTTTTTACGTTCGGACTCAGGCCCATATTTATACTTTTTTAGCGCCGCATTTGTGTCGTTTTTTGACGCAAAATCGGCGCAGCTAAAAAAGTATAAATATGGGCCTTAGTCTCTTTTTTGGAGATTTTCTTCACCGGGACGGACCTGCAAATCAGGCCACGTCGCGGTTGAGGCAAGCCAGCTAGAGTTGCTGCGACGGGTCGGTCCCTCTATGGAGCTTTTTTTCAAAAGTTCTCCAAACTTCTGGATCTTCTCCCAGATGTTCCTTTAAGGTTCTTTTGGGGTCCACAGCTTACCCCAAGGGTCCAGAAGCTCTGAGATGATCCTTGGGGGTGTGGACTACAACTTCCAGAATACACCTGGTGCAAACTCCTTTTTGGCCACTGGGCAATGGTCAGCTGGTTGATTTCTTCAGGAGTTGGTGCAGGGGACTCTGGTTAGCAATTTTTCACCTGTAGCAAACAGGGAGTCCCTCCTTGAACCAGTTGAAGCCAGGCAAAGTCCTTCTTGTGGTGAAGCCCAAGTGTGCAGCTGGTGCAGTCCTTCAGAGTGCAGGGTCCAGGTGCAGGCCAGGGGTCCAGCAGGGCAGTCCTTCTTCTTCTGTAGTTCTTCCTGGTAGGGATGTGGTAGGGAACTCAGGTGTGGGTGCAGGTCTGCCAGTTTTATCCTTGCTCCTGGGTGAAAAACAGGGGAGTCCTGATTCTCCAATCAGGTGCAGGGTCCTTCCCCGTGTGATGACCACTTCCTGGGAAGTGTGGCAAAAATCAATCCCAGGAGGCAACATTCTTCAAAAATCCATCATGGCTGAATCTGAGTTTTGGAGATTACATCTGGCTGAGCCCACCAACTGGTGTGGCTCAAAATCATAAACACACCCCTCCCCTGCTCTCTCCTAATCTAATCAAGGAGGCACCTAGTTGTCTAGGGTTGCAGGATGAGGGGGTGTTGCTGGGTTGCTCCAAATGTCCTTCTCTGCCTTTGAAGACCAGTTTGGCAGCCCTCCCCCTTCCTGCCTCACCATCTGCTGAGGGGAAATTCACTCCCACAGGCACATCTCTTTGTGTGAAGCCAGGCCACTTCACACTTCATCAACGCAGCCTGGCCAATGCAGGGCTGAAATTGGCAACTTTTCAGGTAAAGTATAAAACTCTTTACCTGAACAAGTTATATTAAATCCAACAACTGGAAGTTGTGGGATTTATTATAACAATTAATTTGATACCAAACTCTTGGTATCCATTACTTAAGGGGACTTTTAAAATTAAAATAAAGTCTCCCCATTCTAGCCTATGGAGGCCATTCAATACAATGAGGGAAAAACGAATTTGGCTGTTTTTACCTCACCAGTGCTTATAAAACTATTTTTATAAGGTCCCTGCTTATAGTTACATGACACCCAGCCCTAGGGGCACATAGGGCACACCTTAGGGGTAACTTATATGTAAAAATAAGGTAGTTTAAGACTTTGGAACTAGTTTTAAGTCCAAAGTCGAATTTGCATATAACTTTAACTTAAAAGCAGCCAGCAAGGCAGGCCTGCCTTTAAAATGACACTGGGCACCTCAGCAGTGCACCTATGGGTGCACCACCTATGCTCTGGTCCCTAAACCTACATGCCCTACCATATACTAGGGACTTATAGGTAGGTTGACTTAGCCAATTATAATTAGCCTAATTTGCATATTGATCTTACACAGAGCACAGGCCCTGGGACTGGTTAGCAGTACCCAGGGCACCCTCAGGGTCAGGAAAACACCAGCAAAAAGTGGAAAATGGGGGCAAAATATTAGGGGACCTCTGCAATCAGCCCTGTTTTCTCACAGGCATCAACAGAGGGTTTGCAGTGGTAAGATCACCATCTTCACAGCTTTCAGGAACAGGCAGACTTGAATTAGAAAACCCAATTTTTCAACACACTTTTGACATTTTACTGGGACATACCCCATTTTTACGATTTTTGTGCTTTCAGCCTCCTTCCAGTTAGTGGCCGAAATGGATGAGAAACCAATGCTGGATCCCAGAAAGCTAAACATTTCTGAAAAGTAGACAAAATTGAATTCAGCAAGGGGTCATTTGTGTAGATCCTTCAAGTGTTTCCTACAGAAAATACCAGCTGACATGAAAGTATTGAAATTGAGGTGAAAAAAACAGCAATTTTTCTCCTCGTTTTACTCAGTAACTCTTCCCTGCGATGTCAGATTTTTGAAAGCAATATACTGTTACGTCTGCTGGACTCTTCTGGTTGCGGGGATATATAGGGCTTTTAGGTTCATCAAGAACCCTAGGTACCCAGAGCCAATAAATGAGCTGCACCTTGCAATGGGTTTTCATTCTATACAGGGTATACAGCAATTCATTTGCTGAAATATAAAAAGTGAAAAATAGGTATCAAGAAAACCTTTGTATTTCCAAAATGGCCACAAGATAAGGTGTTGAGAAGCAGTGGTTATTTGCACATCTCTGAATTTCAGGGTGCCCATACTAGCATGTGAATTACAGGGAATTTCTCAAATAGACGTCTTTTTTACACACTGTCTTACATTTGGAAGGAAAAAAATGTGGAGCAAGACAAGGGGCAATAACACTTGTTTTGCTATTCTGTGCTCCCCTATGTCTCCCAATAAAAATGGTACCTCACTTGCGTGGGTAGGCCTAGCGCCCGCGAAAGGAAATGCCCCAAAACACAATGTGCACACATCACATTTTCACAAAGAAGACAGAGCTGATTTTTCCAAAGTACGTAGCTGTGGATTTTGGTCTGTAGCTCAGCCGGCACCTAGGGAAACCTAGTAAACCTGTGCAGTTTTCAAAACTAGATACCTAGGGGAATCCAAAATGGGGTGACTTGTGGGGCTCTGACCAGGTTCTTTTACCCAGAATCCTTTGCAAACCTCAAAATTTGGCCAAAAAAACACTTTTTCCTCACATTTTGGTGACAGAAAGTTCTGCAATCTGAGAGGAGCCACACATTTTCTTCCACCCAGAGTTTCCCCAAGTCACCTCGTCCAAGGCACAGAAGCTGTTAATAACAGTTTTGTTATTAACCATATACATGTAAGTCATAAACCGTATGCCTCATACCAAACATGCCCTCGGTATTGGAGTAAGTTACCCATAAATACAAACTGCGTATGCCTATATATCTAAAACCATAAGGAGTTTATTTTTCCCCTCCTCCTTCTAATGGGATATCAAATGTTTCAAAACTCTCGAAACTCACGTTCAATCCTATCAATAATATAGAGGGTGTGTGAGTCACTCTATAGTCATGAGCTGATAATCAATGTTCACTGGCAATCTGAGTTTTGTTCCAAGAACTTGTGTGTGCATGTCCAAATAATAATCAGGAAAATACTGAACTGGCCCCAATATATGGCAATAATAATTTGAAAATAATTTCAAATCAAAAACCAACATTCGGTCTATATAATGATGTACAATAACATTGTTCATAATACTGCGATGCATTCCTATTAAGTTAATGTTATATAGGTTACGAAACTATTAAGCAGGAATTATAAAGTAAAATTCTTCCATATTAATATATATGCAAAATATATGGAAACATTAGTCGCCCAAAAAGTACTCAAGTTCATGATCCGTATGGAGACCGTCCTCCACTGCTCTGAGGCACATTATCCAGTGCTTCCTTCCTTCTTAGAGAAAATTCCCTAATATTATGGACTTACAAACTATCTTGTTCCACTATTAATCTATATGGACTTGGGCATGTCACTGAGTTTCAATTTTTTATTCAAGGGATTATCACTATTATACTACTTGTATCACTTAAAATCTACTGGTCCCCATTCTGAGTTCAGTATCGTGGAAGGCTTATGTGTTTAGTGGTCATTTTTTACTTATATTAAGTTTATTTTAATATAATTCTAGTCCTGAGAAACACATTGGGTTATCACCCTAGACGAAACACGTGTTGGCTGTTGGTGGTTTCGAAATGCAACGTTGCACACCAAGAAGAATAAGACTTATATTTGTAACAAGGCTGTGATTTATTTGGAGCACAATGTTTTTCATACAGAAGATAAAGACATGTACTGGGGATAAATAAACTACGAACTGATTAACCTACGAAGAAGAACTGCGATGTATTTTATCTACTGGTCAAAAGACTGGATTCTCTTCATTTCTATGTACTTTGGACTCTGATGCTGTTTTCCTTACATGATTGGGATATTTCTGTGTTACAATTAACATTAGATATATACCTAATTACTACAGCGTATGCCTCTCTATGTAAATAGAATAATTATGGTATGAAGGTAATTTGTTAAGTTAGTAATCAACCACTACAGAAAAAGATGTATATCTGTGTATTTAAGTTTTTGTAGGCGGAATAGGCAATGGCAATCATCCTGTGTTGGTCAATATAGTTGCAGAGGGCAGTAGTGCAAGGGTATACGTAAATGGCATATGCTTTTCTTAGCAGATTTAGAAAACAGGCTACACTAAAAGACAGCAGTGCAAACCAAAACACCAAAATAAACATTTGAGGCATAAATCAAGTAAAATAAATTATCCCCTTTTTATTTTTGACAAACAGAAAATCTAATTCTTCCCACCCACAACAGGCCCACTCCTCTCCCCAAGCAAATAGCCCCATACCTGAAAAGTCCAACTGAAGTCCAAAGTGAAGCCCAGTCCCAGCTCCCTCCCCACCCTCTCTACCCACAACAAGCCCCTCCCACAAAAAAAAAAAAAATATAAAAGGTATTTGAAGAGGGTCTAGAGCTGGTCCAGGCTCTGCTCTGTGTTCCTTAGCTGGCTTTCAATGCAGTCCAGCTGCTGCAGGGCATAAACCTGGAATATCCTGTCCAAGCAGGAGGGGGTAGCAGCAGTGGCAGAGACCCTGACAGCTGGTGGCAGTGCTGGCGATGTAGTGGCAGGGAAGCTGGATGCTGGCATACTGCTGGGCTGGGTCCTGGGATGTTCTCCAGCCTATGACACAGCAGACGGGCTGCTGTCTCCTGCCTAGTTGGCGGCCATCCAGCAGGGTTAGCTACATCAAGAAAAACAAAAATAAAAAAGACAAATAGTAAACAATGCTTTGAACAAATACTCCTTCAAAAATTGGTAGTGGGTAGCACAGTAGCACTACTTTGATGGTGCCCTAGGGGCACTGGAATTTTATGTGATTGAGATTAGTAGAGTAACAAGGCCAATTTTATGTATTTACCCTCACATGCCTCACATCAAAAGCATTGACTGTCTATTAGAAAATAATTAAAACAGAGTAACACCAGACTAAAAAATCAATGATGAATTTTACTGCCACAGGGACCTGGCATCTAAATTCACTTGCCAGGCCCAGAACTTCCCTTTTACTACATGTACGTCACCCCTAAGGTATGCCCTAGCTAGCCCTATGGGCAGGGTGCCATGTATGTAGAAGGCAGGACATGTGCCAGGTTGCGTGGCCTGTCCTGGTAGTGACAAGCAGCCTAAGTTGGTGTCTCACTGCAGTGATTGCTGCCTTCTCATAGGACTGCATTATAAATGCCCTGCCTTATGTGAAAGGGGTATTGTCTGATTTATGAGGGATAGCGTAGGCATGTTTGGTATGGTTGTGATGGTGATAATAAATGCTGCTTACTGGTGTAGGTGTATTTTTATTACTATTACAGAAATGCCACTTCTAGAAAGTGTGCATTTCTCTGTGCTTATGACTCTGGTGTTTTGCAGCTTGTCTCCAATCCACGTCTGGGCAGAGTGAAAGTTGGGGCTTTGTGCATACTTTTCAGACAGCCTCTACACAGGGAGGATGGAGGTGTCATAGGGGTGTATCTGCATACTGAATAGTCTTCCTGGGATGAGAGAAGGGATAGGCGGGCTACACCTACATTTGTAAAGGCTGTGCCCTGGCCTCACACAATAGGGTTGTTTACCCCCAACTGATGTTTGGAGCCTGTCCTGGAGGAGAGAAGGGGCACTCCCAGAACCAGTTGTAACTGGTTGGAACCTCCTCTCCCCACCATTGTAAAAGTCTGTAAGGACTGAGTATAAGTACAGGGGAATTTTCCCCACAATTTGGAGATTCTTTGAAACATCTGGGACTGGACATGCTGGAAGGACTCACCAGGGACTGCCATGGACTGCTGCTGCTGTGCTGACTTGTGACCTGCTTGGTCACTGTAAAGGACTTGCCAGTTGCTGCATTCTCATTGTGCTGGCATGTTGCTGGGCCCCTTCACCTGTGGGCCTTTTCCTGGAACTCTGCTCCCCAGGGGCAGGGTGCTGTGGCCCCTGAACCCTGCATCCATTTTTAGCATGTGGAGTGCTTCAAGATCTTTTAAGACTAAGCGCTTTGGAAAGCGATTTATAACTTTGAGGCCTAGCACTTGAGGTGGAAAAGCGCTGTCTCTGTTGGTGCCCTAGCACTTCAAACACACTTTTTGCTGTGGTAAAGAATCACCGCCGTGACCTGGGACGTCTTGGAGGCAGCACCCGAGTCGCACTGTTGTCTGTGCCCTGGGGCACGAAGACCATTGCCAGAGTAAAAGATTGGAGCGAGCACGCTCCTATCGTGCCCCCGGGGTGAATCGCGCTCCGTGGAGCGCCCCCGAGGCACAAGCAGGCACCTGCTTTTGTGCCTGCTGCTTCTATCGGCCTGAGTAGGCCGCAAAGTGTGTCTTCAGCGGGGTGGGGAGGGAGAGAGGCCTCATCGGAGGCTCCCCACCCCACCGGGCCCTTTTTCTGCATCGTCCACGAGGGGCAAGGGAGAAGGAAGTCTCTCCCTGCCCTGGTCGAGTCTTCTGCCGGACCGCGGGCGGGGCAGCAGCCTCGCTGGAGGCTCCCCCGCGCCGCCAGTCCCTTGTTGGCCCCTTCTGGGACCGTGCCTGGACCTTATCCACCGTCGTGAGGGCCAGTGAAGGCCCGGGGGCCCCTCAGTGTCCGCGGGCCCCAGGCCCCAGGAGGGGCTCGTTCTTGAAACAGAGGGGGAGCGTGTCACCCCCCTCCTCCCTGAAAATATTTCCCTGATTTTGGCCCCCCTCATAAGGGCCAGTGGAGGCCTGGGGGGGCACCCAGTGATTGCGGGCCCCAGGAGTGGACCGTCCTGAAAGATGAGGGGGTGCGTGGCGCCCCCCTCCTTCACAGAATTACTTGCTGACCTTGGCCCCCCTTGTGAGGGCCGGTGGAGGCCCAGGGGGACCCCCAGCAATTGCGGGCCCCAGGAGGGGCCCGTCAGGAGTACAGAATGGGGGTGGGCGCCGCCCCCTTCTACCCTAGAGTTTTAAGGAGGCCCCCCACATTGCGCAGAGGAGCACTGGGGGCCCCTTCTTCGTTCTTTGGGCACTGGAGGTGCCTTCATCAGAAAAGCAGGTACTCCTAAGGAACAATATATATGGCCTATGTTCTTCTTAGAGACTTTAGTGATTTATATGTTGCCTACCTGTTTTATGATCTTTTCATATGCGTATACAAATGTTCCTTTTATGGCCATAACATGTTTTTCTGACTTGCCATAGGTATTATAATGTTCCTAATATGGGTGTGTATGGTATTCTTATGACAAGTGCTTTGGTGTAAAAATGTGTTTCCTCACTACTGCTTATGTTGCAGAATACTGAGTAACCTGGGGTTATATGTGATTACTGCTAGTTTGGAGAGTACCTAATGTGTACCGTTCTGCCAACTGCTAAGGTAGCAGGATACTACTGATATGTGATGTTTGGTCTAATAATTGTGTTGTGTACAATACAGCATATTTTCATATAACTAGGTTTTGTGTTTCCTTTGTGGTGGGGATAGTGCGCCACGTGTGTTGCGTGTGTTGTACAAACGCTTTACACATTGCCTCCGGGTTAGGCCTGACTGCTCGTGCCAAGTTACCAAGGGGGTGAACAGGGGTTATCTTGGACGTGTAACTCCCTTGCCCTGACTAGAGTGGGTGGGTTCTGCTTGCTTTAGGTGCATACCTCAGCCAACCAGAACCCCATTTCTAACACCATGATTTAACCTTTAGTTTACTATCCACCCTTTCTTTCAATCATCCTTTCACCTATCCATCGATTTACCCTATACTCACCCATGCATCCTTTGACCCACCCATGCATTCTTTCCTTTCGCTCATTTCACACATCCTCTCTTTTAACTTTCTGTTCTTTCTCGTTTCCATCAAGCCATTAATTTTAGTGTACATTATGTGTAAATTTGCTGAGTTGTAGATGGAAGAGATCATAAGTAACCCCACCACCTCTGTAGCTGCAATGCGGAGGGTTCACTATCACAACGACGCCCTTGTAGCTAGTGAGTAATAGGAATTATCAATAAGCAATTAATGTGCCTTACCATCGCCCATCCCTGCCACCACTTCTCCCTCTGCTCCATCTGATCCTGCATTGGAACTTGAACCGGCTCCACTGGTGGTCGGTGTGCCTAGGAAAAATCATTTCACAGTTTTTAGATATGAGGTACACCTAACCTTAATTTTTTAAATAAAAAAAATGCAACCGCAATTCATCGTTACAGTTCAGTTAGCACTGCAGTATCTTCTATCAAAAATATCACTCTGGGCATTTTGTTGGATCACAAAGTTAGAAAGCCAAGTGGTCAAGCCAACCAAAAAATCTGCATGAAGGTGCAGAGCTATAGCCTATGATGATGATGACTCGGAATCATTGAAGCACAATGAAGGGGTGGAATAAAAACTGTCAATGAAAGAAAGATAAAATGAAGGATTACGAGGAATTAAACAAAAATTGGATAGGGGAATTGGAAAAAAAGGAGACCGTATAAAAATTGTAAATAAGGAAAAATTAAAAATAGTATAATTGTGGGCAGAGGTAAAAGTTTGGGAAATAATAATATTAAATATTAGGTCTTACTGGGATGAACAGAGCCTGCAGCATTGGCGCTGGTAGTCAGTGCTTCCCCAGCTCCTGCAGGACACACCTCTTCAGTGCCCATCTTCATGCCCTTGGGTGCTGATGTTAGAAATAAAGAAGGTAAAAAATTGATTAGTGGTACAGATAATTTCCACAAAATTATTATAAGAGGCAAATGCAGTAGCATTGTACTTATCTAAATCAGATCACCTATGGTACTAGTATGATCGACTATCGTTGAGCTGGCTATACTCCTAAAATCCCTATTCCAAATGTCCTTAACAAAAACAATATTTGGAACTAATGCATTGCAATGAATGATGTTTGATTATATTCTCATTTTTCAACCCTCTTGATGGACCAACTCAGTCTCCCTTTTTTGCAGTGCATAGATGCATACTAGTACTACACATCACTGTGAAATTGCTTGGGTCTTTTTCATGCTAGATAAAGAAAGTCACAGAGAATGCTAGCTCACTGATATCACTAAATCACTATGATGACAGGAGGACAGAGTAGTATGCACTGTGTAGGGAGCTGGCCTGATGTGTGGTGGACACCTATGGTTTTGGTACCTTATAGCAGGTTCAGGCTACCCGTACTAGTGAATGAAGACAGTGTCTAGAAGGTCAGGGCTCTCTAGAGATAGCTGTGGATGAGCAACCAAGACTTATCTAGGAGGAGGGCAAAGCACTTGCAATACCACATCAGTCACATAGTAGCTTATCACACCTGAAAGGAATGACACACTGTGTTGCAAAAATAAAGGCACTTCTTTAAAGTAACACTGAACTAGATTCGTTGTAGGCAGTCCCCCAAACTGGAGGTAAGTACACACTATAAATATATACACAAAAGTAATTAGAATTTAGCCTAGGAAACAACAAGCATTGTCAAGAATTGTAGAAAATAGCTAAGGCTCTAGTGGAGGACCAAACCATATGCTAAAATAGTGGAATATGAAGTGAAGTCCCCCACCTAAGGAGATGGAGTAGTTAGAGGGAAGCTGGGAGAACTCAGGACCCCCAAGAGGTGAGTACCTTAGTGACCCCAGTTCCCAGAAGAGCAGAGGTAAGTACCTGGTCTTCCCAAGCACGAACAAGAGGACTTAGGAAATGGATTGTGCGAAAACAGGACAAGACCAGAGGAAACCAACTGTGGATTCTGGAAAAAGAGGACCTGCAATAGAAGGGGACAGAGTCCAATCCATGATGGAGTGTCCAGATGGGGCAGGAGCAACTACCCACCCTTCTGTGAATGAAGAGCCAAACAGATGGGAGGAAGAGAAGATCAGCTGAGGAGCTCAGGAGCTGCAGAGGAGTACTTGAAGTGGTGCAGATGATGTCCCACGTTGGTCGCCAGGTCGCAGATGGTCAGTGGTTAAGAGATCCACCAACAAGTCTTGGCACATGCAAGAAGAGGCAAAAGAAGAGTTGCAAGGCTGAAGAGGACCAGCAAGGTCCAGGGGACTCAACCATTGAATGGGAGTCCAGACTGACCTTCAGCAGTTGGGAGAGCTGGCAGAAGCAATCAGAGCCTAAACAGGCACCCCACTGGCAGCAGGCACAGTAAGTTGCAGTGAGGCCCAATAAGCACACCTGCGGAGGAGGCCCCTGTGTCTGGAGAAGCAGAGGAGTGATTGTCCCTGCAAAGATGAAGTGCTGGGGGCCAGGGATACTCTGAGCCTTAAGATCCCTTGGAGCAGTAGAAAACAAACTTTGGTTGCTGCATGAGTCGCTGTGCACAGGGGTACTCTCTTGCAAGGTGAGGCAAGGGCTCACTGTCTCCCAAAATGGACAGAGGACAGAGAGGAGCAAGGGGACCTCTCCAGACCATGACCTGTGTTGTAGGATCCACACAGTTCCAGAGGAGAGCAGATCCACGCAGCCGGTTGACTTTGCTTTAGGTGCCTGCAAATGCAGAGGAGTGACTCCTTAACTCCAAGGAAGATTCCTTCTTGCTTCTTGATGCAGCTGATATCTTGCCAACCACAGGGAATGCACAGCTGTGGAAATGTTGCAGTTACTGGAAGGAGCCGGGGAAACAAGGTTGCAAGGTGAGGTCGTCTAGGGAGTTGCAGTCTTGTCAATTCCAGAAGTGTCCGGTTGCGGTTCTGGTGGCCAGGAGCAGAAGTAGGCAATGCAGAGGAGTCCTGGTGGAGTCTTGCATGCTGAATATGGGGACCCACTCACAAGGGAGTCCGTAACTAGCTCTACCAGGGGGAATGGTCACTTTGCGCTGTGACCACCGGTCAGAGGGGGGTCACTGACGTCACCTGCCTGACCTGGCCACTCAGATGCTCTCAGGGGCCTCTGCACATCTTGTTTTCAAAGTGGCAGAATCGAGTGGCCACCTTGAAGGAGCTTTGGGCACCACCTCTGGGGTGATGACAGACAGGGGAGTGGTCACTCTCCTTTCTTTTGTCCAGTTTCACGCCAGATCAGCGATCAGGGGTCCCTGGTCTGGTGCAAACCAGTTTATGCAAGGAGGGCACTAAATGTGCCCTTCAAGCAAACCGGTGGCCTGAGAAGGCTAACCCTACAAAGCCTTGTAACACCTACTTCCAAGGGAGAGGGTGTTGCCTCCCCTCTCCCACAGGAAATCCTTTGATCTGCCTTGCCCTGCCTGAGTTGGCCAAGCAGCAGGAGGGCAGAAACCTGTCTGAGGGGCTGCGCCAGCGTGGGCTGCCCCTAAACCCTGGAAGACTGGTAGGAGCAATACTGGGGGGTCCTCTAAGGAGCCCCCAGAGTGCATGGAATCATGGAATCATGGAACCAATACTGGCAACAGAATGTGGGTATGATTCTGAAATGTTTGATACCAAACATGCCCAGGTTCTGAGACACTTAAATGTAGCTGGACCACAGTACACGGATCACATGGCTTCCTTGTACCTACAAAGTCCAATACATTGGTACTGGAGTTCGTAGGGGAACCCCCGCTAATGCAGGGGTGCCCTCACACACAGGGACCTGACACCCCTTTGGCCTGGAAGGGCCTACCATAGGGGTGACATACAGAGACCTGGTGTAGTGACCTGTAGTGAAATTTTGCATGTACCTTTTCACACCGGCTGCAATGGTAGGCCAACAGGCCCAATTTGCATGGGCTCTCATGGGTGGCATAATACATGCTGCAGCCAATGGAGGACCCCTGGTATCCCAATGCCCTGGGCACCTAAGTACCACATAATAGGGACTTATAAGGGGATACCAGTATGCCAATTGTGGAGTGCTCAAAGGTCCAAGATAACCAAATTTGGAGGGAGAGAGCACAATTACTGGGGTCCTGGTTAGCAGGATCCCAGTGAAAACAGTCTAAGCATACTGATAGCAGTAAAAAAGTGGGGGTAACCACACCAAAAAGAGGGCACTTTCCTACACATTGCAATGGCTTCTTAAGTAATCAGGCAAAACGAGTGCTGATGAGTATGATTCAGTAGCGCCGAACACCTGCCTAGCTCAATCTGGATCACTTAATAGTATTCTTAACGTAAACTAAACATAATTTACCTCTGAGTGTGAGCAGCAAGCTATTTGGAAAAAAGGTTAGCAGTGTAGAACACAAACACAACAAATGATATAATTAATACTTACTGAGCCCTGGAATCCCAATGCCTAGCAGGTCGAGGAGGTCCTGCTCACAGTCAATGATATCTTCCCAGCAGTGGTCAGCTGCTGGGTAGTGCGCTGGACCTGGGTGGTACACAATGCTGCCACCTCCTCCCCGCTAAAGATGGGCCAAGGCTGCACCCCTTGGCTGCTGCTACTGTTGGCTGCCGGGGACCGCCTGGCACTGCCACTCCCCCGCTCGGCAGTGCCACACTGCTCTGCCATGGTGCTGGGTGGGGGGTAAAGAAGAAAAGAAACAGGAGGAGAAGAAAGGAAGAAAAGAAATGAGGGAAAAATAAACACACAAACAGTCACAAAAAGCAGGACAAAATTAAAAAAGTGTAAAAATAGTTGGTCACAAAATGACACACTAATACAATAAATAAAAATGAGGGGTAGAATAATTAGAAGGGTAGAGGACTGAAAAGATTATTGAGGGCTGAAAAAAACAGGCCCAGCTCTGTGAGCAGAGTGAAAAACAAGATGGCCGCACCCATGCGAACCACGTGGTGCCATTCATGTGCAATTTTGAATGCAAAAACATACTGCATGTTACGTTTGATGTAAAATACATTGTGAACAGGCGAAACGGGGAACTCCACCCACCTGTTGAACTCTGCATAGCGCGTAGCACAAGTCTGCCTACCTCACCTACCTGTACTTTATTGTTGCTTTTCTTTGCTCCGGTTTTACTTTCCTAGGCTGGCTGGCTGCTTGTTTTTTGAGTGCTTGCCTTTGCCCTTTGCTTCGGCTTTTTGCCATTTGAGATTATTTCAAGAAGAAGAAGTTGGTTTTGGTTTTGGTTTGGAACTGAGATGTCAGCCGTGGAGCTGCAGAGGGTCGAGTTTTCTTCCTCTGCTTTATGGTGCTTCTTGGTACCTCTTGGTGCTGGTGTGCATGTCTTCAGAACCCAGCCAGATTGGCACCAACTGGCCCCCTCCCGTGAGTTGCCGGGTTGCCTTGACACCTTACAATGGGATAGGGGCACAAGCACGTCCATCTTTATTTTGCCTTTTGGATTTCTTGCGGAGTGACCAGGGAGAGGTGAGAGTGCCGAGCAGCGATTGGCAGTAACTGTAAGTGGAGGAGAGGAGCAGAGGATGGAGACAGCTGAGGAGCACACTGATCAGCAGGCTGCACCATGACTTGGCTAGGCTGCCTCCGGTGCCACCACAAAATTCCCTGGCAAGAGCTTCCCCTACTGGGAGGCCTCGCCATATTATCCCACGGCCCCCTTCATTCTGCCTCTCACCTGCACGCCTGTATGGTATTCGCTTCCGGCATACCACGGGTACACCTCAATGCAAGCCCAGCAGGCAGGCAGGCAGACGGAGCGGAAGCTCCAAACCCAAAGGTTACGAGATTGCAGGTTACCGCAGTCCTGAGATACCGTACAAGTGTAGAAGACACTTGGTTATGTTTTGTTTGTCTGCTGTGTATGAGGTACTAGTCGTGTTAAACCCTTTAATTTTATTTCCGAATGGGGTTTTCCCTGTGGGGCCAAATTGGCTTACACTGTAAAAGATTGTTCTTGATTGTTATGTATGACTAATTCCTCTCCTTTTGCTAAGGTGAAAAGATTTCTCGGCCATCACTTAAAGCATAAAAAAATGCTCCATCACCAACCTGCATGAAATGGAGAACTTGGAATTCTTGGTTCCACTGGTGAAATGATACCGCACTTGCGCCATTTTAAAAAGAGTACATATATGGCGAGCAAGACCCTTTCACCTGGCCCCCAGCCCATTTCTCCAGCGACATTTCAGAGCCTTAGTTTTAAATTGTAGTGGGCAGTGAATGGCTTTTTGCTTGCCTTCGTGTAGAAGGTTTGGGGGAAGGAGAAGCTGCTGCCTCAGCACTACCTTCCAGTGAAACAACATTTCATGTGAGCATAAATGCGGCCTTTGGACAACTTATTCATTTCTCCTCGAAGAGAGAATAGGTTAATTTTGTTAGCAGTGGCTGCACTACTGATGGACCCAACAGTCACTGCAGTTATTATCCATTCCTAGCGTTGTGGTGAACTCGCTTCATGGGGTGTCAATGTTTCAGTACGTTATAGGGATGATATGCTAGAACTCTGCATGCTTGTCTTAAACGCTTACCCTCATTAAGGTGAACTATGCGGACATTGGCCCTTATTACAACCCTGGTGGTAAATCCCGCTAACCGCCGTGCTGATGGCTGTCAAGATACCGTGGGCACGGCGGAAATCCGCTACAGGTATAGCAACCCACATCTCGTAATCCGCCACAATACAGACACCCACACAAGTCTGCCACATCAAAGGTCAGTGATAAACTGGTGATAGCAAAACCTACACCGTCACGCCAGCAAGAATACGCCCACACTATCACGAACCACAAATCAACGCGGGGGTCATTCAACCACGGTAAACCATTGGCGGTACACACCGCCGCACTCAAACTACACACACACTTACAAAACACAACCACATTGTACAAATCAAAATATGCACACCTGATACACATACACACACCACACCCACACACTCACAACACTACAAAACACACACCCACATTACCCACAACCCCTTACAATGACATTTTTGGAAGAAGCAGAGAGAGAGAGAATAGCAAACACAACACCAGCATCCACAGGCACACAACACCATCACTCATACAACATCCACGCACCTCAATCAACACACACCAACACAACACATCACACAGCACAACAAACATCACCTCACACATCACCCACACCACATTATGGCACCTCAAAGACACCCCAGGTATTCTGAGGAAGAGCTCAGGGTCATGGTGGAGGAAATCATCTGGGTAGAGCCACAGCTATTCGGATCACAGGTGCAGCAGACGTCCATTGCAAGGAAGATGGAGCTATGGCGGAGAATTGTCGACAGGGTCAATGCAGTGGGACAGCATCCAAGAACACGGCATGACATCAGGAAGAGGTGGGATGACCTACGGGGGGAAGGTGCGTTCCGTGGTATCCAGACACCAAATTGCCGTACAGAGGACTAGCGGTGGACCCCCAGCTCCTCCCCCACAACTAACAACATGGGAGGAGCAAGTCTTGGCGATCATGCATCCTGAGGGCCTCGCAGTAGTAGCAGGAGGACTGTACTCTGGTAAGGCAAATATTTACTATTATATCCCCCCCTACCTGCATGCCATCACAAACTCCTACCCCTACCCTCACACCCATCACCCCAACACCCCACAGATACCCCACTATCACAACCCACACATTAAAAAACCAAGCCCTGCATGAAACACAAATGCTTGGACACCAATCACCAAAGCATGTCCAGTAGAGAGACTCACCCAGGCCTCAAAATCACCAATCACACAAGGGACAAGGCAATAATGCAAGCACAGGAGTAGAGGGTAACTCACCCATTGCACAATATGGCACACACAGATACAATAGCTATGCTATTATACCCCAACAGGATTCCTACCCAACGTCACCGAACAGGAGGTGCCAGACATATCCAGTCCCCACACAGAAGAGGCCCACAGTGACGACAGCAGCTCTGCATGCCTGGATCAAGATGACCAGCCCGGCCCATCAGGGACCTCTGGACAGTTGGTTTCCCTGCCACAGTCCCAAACCACCACTGGACCTCCCCCTCAGGAAACACCACCACAGTACCCACCCAACGGGCCCATCCCTCTGTCCCCAGGACACGTCAATCAGCAGTGTGTCCACCACAACAGGGACCCCAGGCAACACCACTAACCCAAGACAATCAGGGACCTGGGGTCAGTGGCAGTGGGCACACGGTTCAGGGGTCAGAGGCACAGGACAACATGGAAACTGGGAGGACTGTTGCGCGACAGGAAGAGGACAGGCCCAGGGGACCACTCTCCACGAGGCACTCTCAAACATCAGGGAAGCATACCACCATTCCCAGGAGACCATGGGCACGGTACTGGCCACGCTTCAGGAGACCCAGCGGCTGCAGGAGGAACAGTACCTGGGGATCAGGGAGGACTTGAAGTCCATTAACACCACCCTGGTCACCATGAGGGAGACAGTGGCACACCAACAGGCCCCTCACACTAGCCTGAACGATGAACAGCCCTCCACGTCTGCCGGCGCTAGTGGAGAGGAGGTCCCGCCACAGGAACAACAGGCCACCAGCACTCCACCCTCTGCAGAAGGAGAACCACCCTGCAAACGGTACCCGAGATCCAGGCACAAGACAAGGAAAATTGCCAAGACCCCCGCCAGGCAATAAGACCCTCCTGATTGTCACCCTTCAGTCCCACTATGTCACCCTGACAACCTTGAACTGCCATTACTCCACCTCCTATGCCCTCTTGGACAATGCACCTGTGAGAGAAAAAGACTGGACTCCACCATGGACATTCCTCCACCATCACCCCAGGTCATTGCACATACCCCTCCACTGAATAGCACTTAAATAAACACCCTTGAATCACAAAACGATCTGGAGTCAGTCTGTACTTTCACAAGTGTGTTATTACAACCTCTCTGATAAATAGCAATGTAAATGTTCATTTGCACATACCAATGTTCAACAGTTGTTGGCCAGCAGTAAACATAGCAGAAGGCAGAAAGTGATACCCAGATCTGTGAAATGGAAAGCCACAGTGAACTGTCAGGGCCCATACACAGAGCTAAAAAGGCAGAATCATGCAATGTCCAACAGTAGTATGATATGAGAGGAGCAGTGCCAGTCTCTTACCTGTGTCTTACTGGAAGTATTGCATGATGATGTTGTTTTGGTTGTCTATATCTTCTTCTGCCTCCTCTTCTTCATTGTCCACAGGCTCCACAGCTGCCACAAGACCAACATCAGGCCCATCCTCCTGCAGAAAAGGCACCTGGTGTCACAAAACCAGGTTGTGCAACATACAGCATGCCACGATGATCTGGCACACCTTCTTCGGTGAGTAGTATAGGGAGCCACCTGTCAGATGGAGGCCCCGGAACCTGGCCATCAGGAGGCCGAAAGTACGCTCTATTATCCTCCTAGTGCACCCATGTGCCTCATTGTAGCATTCCTCTGCCCTTGTCCTGGGATTCCTCACTGGGGTCAGTAGCAATGACAGGTTGGGGTAACCAGAGTCACCTGCACATATCGAGGGACAAATGTTAGACACACACCAACCCTTAGAGACAACCCCATACCCAGCCACCTATTCAAACTGTGTGGGGACCTTGGGCTCACCTATTAGCCACACACAGTGACTCTGGAGTTGGCCCATCACATAAGGGATGCTGCTATTCCTCAGAATGTAAGCATCATGCACTGAGCCAGGATACTTGGCATTTACATGGGAGATGTACTAGTCTTCCAAACACACCATATGCACATTCATGGAATGGTAGCTTTTGCGGTTTCTGTACACCTGTTCATTCCTGCGGGGTGGGACAAATGCCACGTGTGTACTATCAATGGCACCAATGATGTTGGGGATATATCCCAGGGCATAGAAGTCACCTTTCACTGTAGGCAAATCCTCCACCTGAGGGAAAACAATGTAGCTGCTCATTTGTTTCAGTAGGGCAGACAACACTCTGGACAAGACGTTAGAGAACATTGGCTGTGACATCCCTGATGCCATGGCCACTGTTGTTTGAAAGGACCCACTGACCAGGAAATGGAGTACTGACAGGACCTGCACTGGAGTGGGGATTCCTGTGGGATGGCGGATAGCTGACATCAGGTCTGGCTCCAATTGGGCACACAGTTCATGGATGGTAGCACGATCAAGTCTGTAAGTGATAATGATGTGTCTGTCTTCCATTGTCGACAGGTCCACTGGGGTCTGTATACCGGAGGATGACGCCATCTTATCATCTGCCCCAGCGGATGTGCCCTATGGAGGAGAAGGGTGAGCAGAGGGTCAGACACCACTTAGTTTGCACAAGGGTGTTTAGAACTATTGTGATGTAATCAGTGTGTGGCGCGGTCTGTCAGTATTTCTGCAGTTAGTTGGCCTGCCATGTGGCCCCGTGAAACAGCGGCTGCCTGACCTGTGAGGAGGGACAGGGGGAAATGAGGTAACTGCACTGGCGTTGTGCAGCATCGCAGTAGGCGGACGAATACCGCAGCGCAATTCTGCATTGGTTATCATTGGGCCCTATGGGTTCCAGGAGCCAATGACGATGTACGCCGGTGGTGATGGTATGCACCGCCGCGGGCGTAACCCCCATTTTCTATCTGTTCACTCACTTGATACCTGACCTTTAACAGGAGAGGACCTACACTGCTAGTGCTGCTGTGACCTGAGTCTGGAAGCGACAATGGCTACAGTGTCTGGGGAAAGGGCCCCTGCCTTCACCGAGGAGGAGTTGGACAACCTGGTGGCTGGGTTCCTCCCCCAGTACATGCTACTCTACAGTCCTCAAGACAAACAGGTGAGTACACTGTGAGCATGATGGATGGGACATGAATGTATGGAGTGGGGTGGATGGAAGATAAATGCGGAGGGGGGCTGTGGCCATCATGTGAGGATGGTCAGTGTATGTGTTTCTTGGGCAGGGTGGGAAGTTGTGATCAATGAGTAAGAAGAATCGGACGGGGGAGTTTAATCTTACTTCACTTTTCCTCTAGGTCAGCGCCCACCAGAAAAAGGCTATTCGGCGTGCCATCGCCAAGGAAGTGTGGACGCTGGGGGTCTACCATAAACGGAGCACCCGCTGCCACAAAAGATGGGAGGACCTGCGCTGCTGGAGCAAGAAGACGGCGGAGACCCAGCTGGGGATCATCTCCCAATGTGGAAGGGGTGCCCGTCGCACCATGACCCCCCTGATGTACCGGATCCTGGCAGTAGCATATCCTGAGTTGGATGGGTGCTTGAGGGCATCACAGCAGCCACAAGGGGGTGAGTATAGTCTCATTCAGCTGACTCTGCACGCTGTATGAGGTGTCTGGGTGGGGGAAGTGGGCTGTGGGTTCTCCTAGGCCAAGGCAAACTTGCTGGGTAGGTCCATTGTTAGGCAGGCTCTGTGGAACTCCAACCCTAAAAGTGGTAGTGGCCATCTACACCTAGTCAGGCTCCTGTGGGTTCCAGGTGTGCATCAAATGGGCTTAGGCACAGTCCCCCATGGGCAGGTGATTTCCCCAAGAACAATTAGTGCGTGGCCTAGTGCATAGGGCTGCTCTCTGTGTGTTGTGTCCACCAACGGTGGTGTTGTTGCTGGCATTGACCATGTGTCTCCTCTCTTTTCCCCCCTCTTTTTGTTTTGTCACCCTGTCCTTGTGTGCATTAGCATCATCTGGCAGAGGAGCAGTGGCACCGGAGCAGGAGGGTGCTGCAACCCACATGGCCCAGGAGGGTGAATGTACGGAGTCTGAAGGCACCAGTGGGACGGAGGGTGAGGGGAGCTCCATGACAGGGACAGGATGAGACACCAGTGACAGTGACTCCTCCTCTGATGGGAGCTCCCTTGTGGTGGTGGGCACATCTGTGCCCACCACAACAACAGGTACAGCCGCCACCACCCCTACCAGCACCACCCTCCCAGCAGCCCCTCTGGTGTTTCCCATGCCCGCTCACCCAAGAGGGAGGGCATCTCCTTCGCCCCAGGCACCTCAGGCCCTAAGCCAGTCAGCCCTGCTGCCCTCAGTGAGGAGGCTATTGAGCTCCCAAGATCCCTCACTGTTGGGCAGTCAACCATTCTGAATGCCATCCAGGGTGTCGAGAGGCATTTGCAACAAACAAATGCATACCTGAAGGGCATTCATTCTGGTGTGGCGGCCCAACAGAGAGCATTTCAGGCTCTGGCCTCAGCACTGATGGCAGCCATTGTCCCTGTGTCCAGCCTCCCCCCTCCAACTTCCACTGCCCAGACCCAATCCCCTCTACCTCAGCCTATCCCAAGCACACCATCAGACCAGCATGCACACTCATCAACACACAAAAGTGGCTCAGGCAAACATAAGCACCACACATCCCACAGGCACTCACACAAGCACCATACCCATGCAGACACACCAACATCCACTGCCTCCTCTGTGTTCCCCTCCTCCACGTCCTCCACCTCCCTCTCAGTCTCGTCTCCAATCACACCTGCATGCACTACATCCTCAGCCACTACCTCTATTACCAGCACGCCCATCACCACATACCGCTGACGTGCCCAGTGGGCAGCTGTCCGAGGCTACAGGAGACGTCCTGGTGTCTCCCTCCACAGGTGCTGACACTTGCACCACTGGCAGCATCTCTGCGGCAGCCACCGCCGCAGCCACCGCCACCTGCCCCACGACATGCCCAGCCAGTGCCACCACAGCTGACATCAGCATCTTCCCCAGTGGGCAGCCGTCCGAGGCTGCAGGAGATGTCCAGGACCCTGCACACACTACATGAGGCACCACAACCAGCACTGGCGGTACCAGCAGTTGGCAGGCTAAGTCGCCGCAGGGTGGAGTGTGTCTCTGCCTCCATAAAGTACCATGCTACTTGTTCCCTGAAAATCTTGTGGCTCGGACACACAGGTGAGGGAATGGGAACTGCCACACCCCAGGTGCAGCATCACTGGGCACCAAGCCACCTCCAGAACCAGTGGAGAACAGCATCCACTACCCCAGTCCTTGGCAGGATGAAGCACTCTGGGCACAAAGCCCCCTCCAGAAGCAGTGGAGAACTGCATTCACTCCAGAGACTGTGGCTTTGCACTCCCCAGGACCAATCAGTGGGCAAACCACCCACTTGAGAGACTGTGGCTTTGTACTCCCCAGGACCAAGCAGTGGGCAAGCCACCCACTTGAGAGATTGTGGCCTTGCACTCCCCAGGACCAAGCAGTGGGCAACCCACCCACTAGTGAGACTGTGGCCATGCACTCCCCAGGAGCAAGCAGTGGGCATGGAGCCCCCTCGTGGAGCAGTGGCGTCGTCCCTTCATCCGGATAAGGTGCCCCCCTCCCCTTCCCCCTGAGGTGCCTGTTTTTTTTCGACCTGATGCCCCTGTAGTGTTCTCTCCGTTTTGAGGCAGGTGACATTTAATCGAACAGTGTACGGACTTGTGTACTTGCTATAAATATTTTTATATACTGATATTTTAAATTTATGTTGGCCTAGCTGGATTTTCGATGATTACACTCGTTACAGTCATTTCATTTGGGCCTTGCATTCTTCCAGGGCGTTACGGGGAGTACATGTCATGTTGCTGCATGTGTTTATGTGTGTGTTGTTGGGGGTTTGGGGGTGTTGCGTGTCAGTGTGTGTGTCACTCTCTTTTTCCTCCCCCCCTCCCCTGTGTGCTAGGTGCAGTACTCACTGTGGTCGTCGCCACCGTCTTTGATGTTCCTGGTAGAAGAGGAGGTAAACCAGCATTGGTAACACCTGTAACTCGGGCTCCATGGCGTCCTGGTTCCTCGTTGGGTATCGTGAGGTGAGTGGTTTCAGTTCCAAAGACTGTTTCCGCTATGCTTTTGATGGCATTGGTACCGCCCCGGAAAAGCTGGTGGATTGGTGCCTTGTAATAGTATGGGCGGTACATTGACTTCTGCCTGTCTGTTGGCAGTTACCGCTGCGGTGTCTGTTTCTACCGCCCTGGCGGTCGGTGTGTTAAAGAGGCTGTCTGTGTTGGCGGTTTCCGCCATGGTCCTAATTCCATTTTTTTAAACTCCGACCTGTTGGCGGTATTACCGCCGCTTTATCACAGACCGCCAGGGTTGTAAAGAGGGCCCCTGTATCCTCATTACAAGAGCACTGCATAACAAGTGCAATTAAAAAGTAAAAATAGCACTGTGTTTCAGTGCTGTTATCCAAATGCATAGCCGCCCCCTAAAGGAGATCTTCATGACTGTGCAATAAATTCTCAAGGCTTTCAAATAACAGCATAAAGTGCATAAGTCTCCTCATGATGTGCAGTGCAACATTCAGCGGCCTGCGCTCAGTAAAGGAAGGTGAATGATGCTTTCAACCTGCAAAAGGCAGAAATTGAGCTTGTTGTGAATCTAAAATCACCCCTTTGAGAAGGCACCCTTGAAAGATCAGGTCATTCTGCATAATGTTTGGACTGTAGCACAATGTATATGCTGAAGAGCATCTCGGCCCATCACTGCCTCAAAGAAATAAAAACACGTATCCCTGTGTGTTTTGGGTGATTTCACCTAAAAGGGATAGCAGCTCAGTTTCAGGATAGCACTTTCTCCCGTGCCGGATTATGCAAGTGCTTTGGGTGATTGACATTAGAACTGCTCCAAGCACCTCCCCTTTTAACCGAGAGGAAAATTAGTATTTCCAGGAAGAGTTTGCCGAACTATTACAGGCAGTGGGAAGGACAGCCAGTACGTTTGTTTTGCTATTTAAACTATAGAAAGGAGCCGTTGTTTAGCGGAGTGATAGAAATGCAAAACAAGCATTTACAATGCAACGGGGCTCGCGTTTGCTCATGTTAGAGCTGATCGCGTTGTAAACTCCTAACCCGACTTTTCACCTATCGGGCAAAAGTGCATTTATGTACACAACCCGAAAAAGTGAAATTAACAATGTAAAACGCTCGACTTCTGCCAAGCGAGATCGTGCTCGTAAATTAGAGAAAAAGAAGTCCACGAGCCCGATGGAAGACAGCGAGCCTCGCATGTTTTCTGTACTTGGTCGCTGCGCTCGAGGAGGGCTAGCCACCGGAAAAGGCATGATGTATGCTTGCCTTCGACTAATGAAAGCAAGCAGATTTTATTAGGCAAGCCCACGAACCAATAAAAAACACTGATGTGAAGTTGACAGGGCTCCGAGACCTTTTCTAAATACAAAAGCGTCTCGCGAGCTCATGCAACGCCGGCTCGACCCTAAAAAGAACCACAGTCCATCTTAACGATGGACCCGTGGCTTGACCCCTGGATTTTGTCACTGCTATAGTGCCAAATCATGCATTGCCTTTACACAGAAGCAAGAGCAATTGTCATTGCCAACGCTTGTTCCCACAGTAGGGGATTTGTCTATTAGCTTCCAATATCGACAAATATGTCCTCCCTGCATGAATCAATCCAGAAAAAACAGAAAACGTTTTTGTTTTAGAATTAATCTATTTCCAGATATGGATACCTAAAAGCACTGTATTAAATATTGCCACATGATGCTTTGACTGGCCTTTGTTGAAACAATTGAGTGAAAACTGTTTCCTCGAGAGACATGTTTTTTTAAATCGCACACATTTAATTGGCTTTGACAAGTCACTGTGTTATTTTCACATATTTTCATATAACAACAAATTAAACATGACTCAACCCTGCAAAACCTGTGCTATCTCGGGGCATGTGCCAGACAGATCAGCCCTCATAGATACCAAACTCTAGATGCAATATTATTCATAGAATCTGGGCTTTTAACCACTTCATAACCATATTCTATAAATCCACCCAAAATGAATGCACAACAGTTATATATGCAACCACCAAACTGGCGGGAGCTTGCTGTCATCCACTAAATACCTGGCTGTATCCACCACTCACTCCCCCATCACTTCATTGAATCCCCCTCTGTATGAATATGCCATTGTCATACTCACTCACTCACTCTCACCAAGGAATACCGCACTTTTTACCTGATCTATACATACCTAGATACATCATCAACAATTAATTCATCTACTGTATCTCCTTTTGTATGTAGTGATATTACAATATATCCCGTAGGTGCTTCGGTTACCATAGAGTTGCCATCTGCATATCCTTCTAGGAGATTTTCTGAATCTTAGTGCACCCACACTCACACATCAGTATGAAACGTCACTTCAAAGGCAAACACTAGGGCTTATCATATCTGTCTTACTCTCGCTCTAAGCTGTCTAAATCCCTTCACTCAAACATGGACCACCACCCTATCCAGTTCATCATAGACAGGTACACATTCAAACAGAAATGTGAATCAAAACTAACCAATCAAATGAACAGTTCATTAAAAAGTGTCCTATCATCTCTCATATTACAAACTATTGGCGAATAGTAAGAGAAAATCAAGGGAATAATCAGTAAAGAGGCTTCTACTTTATCTCTACCATATTTAATCTGGTTTCTAAATCCAGCCACATATGCACTTAAAAAGGTGCATGGTGCAAAGGTTGTATGATGGAACCACGCATGCCTTAACAACGCGGTCGCAACCATGACCGTGTTGTTTCCAAGCATGCCTTTACTATGTATGCCTTTGCAACAAATTTCATTGTAAAAGCATGCCTAGTAAACGCATGTGTGGAATTGTATGTGAAACGGCATGCGTGGTTCTGTCATGCAACCCCCCCACCTGCCCTGAGGCCCAAAACTACCCCACCCCTAATACCTCAACTACCCTGACCCCCCACCCGCCCTGATCCCTAAAACAAAATACTATCCTAACCCCCACCCCCCTTCCTAAAAAGTAAACAACCCCGACATCCCTACCCACCCTGAGCCCTAAACCCCCACTAGTAAGTAAACTACTGTGAAAGCCCTAAAAAAAACTATCCCGACCCCCCCACCCTCGACCCTGAAACTAAGTTACCCCAAACCCACCCTAAGCCGTAATTTTTATTTATCCTGATACACCCACCCCACTCCTAAAAGCTAAGTGACTCTGACCCCCTCACCCACTCTGAGCCCCCCAAAAAATACTCCAACCCCCTCACCCCTGCCCCTAAAAACTAAAGTACCCTGATACCCCGGTCCACCCTAAGTCCTAAAAAAATACGATCCTAACCCCCAGGCCCGTCCCTAAAAAATAAATTAACCCTTCCCCACCCGCCCTACCCCGATCACCACCCCTAAAAACTAAACTACCCGACACCCCACCCACCCTGAGCCCTAAACTCCCAATAAGTAAACTACCCCGAAAGCCCTAAAAAACACTATCTCGACCCCCCCACCCTCGCCCCTGAAACTAAGTTACCCTGAGCCCCAAAAAAACTTACCCTGCGCCTAAAAAGTAAACTACCCCACCAGCCCTGAGCCCAAAAAAAACTACCCCACCCCTAAATATTAACTATCCCAACACCTCCCACCTGCCCTGAGCCTTAAACCTCCCCCATAATAAGTAAACTACCTCAAACCCCCCACCCACCCTAAACCCTAAACAAATGATCCCGACTCACCCACCCTCGCACCTCAAAACAAAGTTACTCTAACCCCCACCCACCCTGAGCCCTAAAAAAATACCCGACCACCCACCCCTGCCCCTAACAACAAAGCCCTAAATCCAGCCCCACCGCTAAAAACTACCCACCAACCCTGCCCCAACCCCACTTACCTCACTGCATCCTCTCCCAATCCTTCCTCCTCTTCTCTCATCCCTCCTCCTGTCCTTCCTTAAACCTTCCTCCACCTCTTTAAAAATAAACCACCTGCCCCCCAGCCTGGGCCCTAAATAACAACACCCACACCTGCCACCCCGCTAAAAAAAGAAAAATACCCGACCCCCCACCCTAATCCCTTTAAAAAATACCAAAACCCACCACCACCACCGCTTAAAAAACAAAAGTAGCCTGCGCAAACCCCCCACCCTCCCCAAACCCTTAATTCACCCTGCCCACCCATTCCCCAGCTCCATTTACCCCACTGCGTCCTCTACAGAACAACACATGGCTTTTTCTGTGCTTTAACCACACATATGCATAGTTCAGCACATGCGTGGTTAAGGCACAGGAAAAGCCATGCGTTTTTCAGGCAAGCGTGGTTACGCTTGCACGGGAACCATCTGCGTCCATAAGGATGCATTGTTAAGGACGTTTCCCACATAAAATATTATAACACAATTGTGACATTGGGTTTTAAGAGTTGTTATTATTTGTTTCCTTTAATGTTGTTTTATGGCATCTGTTATTGTGATTGTAACGTTGTTCATTTTCTATATATTGGCATATTCCTTCTCCCCCATCCTCTTATTGTTGTAGTATGTCGGAATGTACTGGGCGTTCGAGAATTCTGCTGGGGTGGCTGGGAGTTGTAAGCTGCAGTTGTGGATGGAGTTTCTTTCCAGGAGTTTAACTGAAATAATCATCAATTCATGTCATCTGGACCACCATTTCTATTGATTATGGTATTCACCACTTCAACAATCTTTGCACAATATTGCTCTCCTGCTACTCTTTACATATAGTCGACTGAAAACAGGACTCCATTTTTTAAAAGCTTGCATCAACATATAAACATAGTGTACATGACAGTGACTTCTCCCTCGCATCATTACTGGTGGCAAAGAGTCATTCCAACAATTATCTAACTGTGTGGTAAAAACATTATTCCCAAAACATTCTTAGTTGCTTTGAACCTTACCAAGAAATTCAGAGTTTTATGTCAAGACCGGAGACTCTTATTATGCTTTCTTTTCCTGCTTTAATTTAACAGCAGCCACAGTCAAGAAAAATTCACCAATCCCAGAAGGCTAGCGAACATGCTGCCAATGGGAACAAAGAACGATAAAATTAACCAATCAGATATGCGTAGCACATATAGTATACCCAACTTGACTGCAAGCAGTCCTCTTTTCTTACTGCTCACAGTCAAGATAAGTAAATCTTTTGTTATACGCAATTGCTTTTCATGTTTATTTCAGTATTGCTTCATAGTGATATATTTACTTAATTATTTTCTTATTTCCCCATTCCCCTGGCAGCTGTTTTACTATTTTTGGCTGCACTCCTTCGGTTCTTTCGGGGCCCCCCTTTTTCTTCGGACCACCTTGGTCGGCATGAATGTTCGTTTGTGCTTACCGCGCACTTCTCCTCAGATGCCGCTTTAGTTCAAGCGTGCATTGTGGACCACTTGGTTTGCTTGGAACGCTTCATTTAAAGAACCACAGCTTGGGTACCTACTTTCCTCGTGGTCACTGCAATCCATTTTCCCTGCTTCGCTCTGAGTTTTTCCCTGCATAGGGGGCGCAGCTTCAACAGGCTCATCACGCCCGGTTGGAAGCTTCAATACCTCTCCCTGCCCCTCAGTTCTGGAACCTCGTCCCTTTCTCTTCCTTTTATTTTAATCCCTTACATACCAGTTTTCTGTCTCATTTATATATAAAATTGCTTTGAACGCTTCCTTTAAAGAACCACAGCTTGGGTACCTACTTTCCTCGTGGTCGCTGCAATCCGTTTTCCCTGCTTCGCTCTGAGTTTTTCCCTGCATAGGGGGCGCAGCTTCAACAGGCTCATCACGCCCGGTTGGAAGCTTCAATACCTCTCCCTGCCCCTCAGTTCTGGAACCTCGTCCCTTTCTCTTCCTTTTATTTTAATCCCTTACATACCAGTTTTCTGTCTCATTTATATATCAAATGGATTTTTCCTTGTTTTTTGAGGAAAATAATGATAGTGAAAAGGATTTAGAAATCAATCTAAATAAATGTATACATTCCTCTGTCACAAGGCTGTGTCAGTCTCAATGAGTAAAGTTTCCAAACAATTTGAGAATACTGTGTCATCTTTTCTGTCACAATCCAATCTGGCCCTATCTGCGGGGGAAAGCAGAAAGCGCGAAGCCATGGAGGGTTCTCAAAGTACTCAAGCTAACTTGAATTCTGCACTTTCGGACAGTGAGTCTTCCTCACACAGGATGGAGGACAAAGTTCCTCACAGGCCTCCTAGTCAGGAGGGGAAAACACCGGGCACTAAAAGTAAGACCAAAACAAAACACTTACTTTCTGCCCAAAAGATTGGGATTTCAAATATTAAAGATACGGATGATGACCTTGATGACACTGATTCAGACAAAAATGCAGATAGCATGAGCAACTCTGATTTTTGGTTTTGACCTCCTTCCAAAAAACAAAAATGAGTTCCCTCTATGGATCCTTTTAATTCCAAACCCATTCTGGATTCAGAAGGTAATCCCATGTTTGATCTTAAGCTGATTTGTCACCCCAACTCTACAGAATGGCTTCCCTAAGATCACGTTGCAGATTATATTACTGCTAAACTACACCTTCCACTTGGCAAACAAGCTCGATCAAAACATCACTCTGAATGTCCAAGGCCTTCCCTTCCTCTTCACATCACTTCTACCCCTTTTATAGATCCTTCTATGATTACATTCTTTTCTATATTTGGCAAGGATCCTCGTAAAGGTGTGGACAGAGCTTGGTTGGTCTGTCAAGACAAAATTTTGGATGTTGTCGGACTTCTATCCCGCATTTTCGATATGGCAGAGATAGCCAAATTGCAGAATGATACAGTCGACCCAGAAGAACATTCTCTTTGGATTCAACAAGCCTTTTGCCTCTTAGGGAACGCAAACTCTGCGATGACTCACGAGAGACGCAAAGGTCCACTCCTTAAGTTAGACTTTAAACTAGCTAATCTATCAGTGATGGATCCAGGCCCCAAAGCTGATGACTTATTATTCGGTGGTTCCTTCATAAAGGAATAAAGCAAGTATGTAACAACTTTTGCGTCATAGGACAAAGCTCAGCAGCCACTTAAAAAATTATTCAATAATCGTGTTTTTGCCAGGGCCGGTAGAGGAAGGAGTCGCTTTATCGGCTGTTATGCCAAATATCAATGCTACAGAGGCTCCTCCAATCCGTCTCAACAAGAATTTCACCCACAATTCTACCTCCAAAGAACAAGAGGCTACAGAGGTCAAAACAAACGAAATTTCAAGTCATATCAATCTGCAGGTAAGTCCAGATTTTGGCCATCTTTCAGTAGGGGGTCGCCAAAAATTATTTCTTTACAGGTGGAAAAACATCACTACCGATCCTTGGGTCTTAAATACAGTCCAGGGCTATTCCATAGAACTTTACAAAAAACTTTTCAAAAGTCCCTCTCACCTTCTCCAAAGTTCTCTCACGGATAAGACATCTCTGATTTCTCAAGAAATTCAAACACTCCTTCACAAACACGTGATTCAACTCACTCACATACCCCCATTAGGGTTTCTAAGTTCCATATTTCTTGTCATCAAGAAAAACAAAAAAATGAGACCGGTCATAAACTTAAAACAATTCAACCAATTTGTTGTCTATCATCACTTCAAAATGGAACAGATATTTCATCTAAGGAATTCTTTGTTACAAAATGATTGGATGGGTACTCTCGACCTCCAAGATGCTTACCCTATTCACCACAAACACAAGTAATTTCTCCAATTCCAATGCCTAAGCCAAACTTATCAATTTTCCTGCCTTCTGTTTGGTCTCTCTTCAGCCCCTTGGTGTTTTACCAAACTAATGAAACTGGTAGTTGCACATCTCAGAGCCCAGGGTGTCAGGTTAAATATTTATCTGGATGATATCCGTCTCATGCACCAAAATCTCCAAACTGTTCACAAACAAATCTCATACACCTCTACTCTTTTATCAGACTTGGGCTTTATAGTAAACAAAGAGAAATCTATCCTAATTCCTTCTCAAACCATAGAGTTCCGTGGGTTTCTCGTGAACTCCACACAAGGCACCCTTCAATTACCAAAATTTTAGAAGTCAGAAGTAAACTTGATAAAATCAGAGATAACCCACTCTTTACATCTGACTACTCTCTCCCTGAGGTATGTGACAAGGCTTGTAGGTCTACTTTCCTCTTCAATTCAAGCAATTTTTCCTCCATTATCGGGCCCTTCAAAGATTGAAAATCCAACACTTATGCAAGGGTCTTGCTTATTTAGATTCTATCCCCCTAGATCAAGAATCCCGTATAGAACTTCAATGATGGCTAGATCATCTAGACGCTTGGAATGGCAAGACCATCTTTGCCTCAGCCCCAGATCTTGTGTTAGAATCCGATGCAAGCCTAACAGGCTGGGGCGCAAGGTGTGGTCAAATATCGACTGGAGGCACGTGGTCTCCTCGGGAGTCTTCATTGCACATCAGTTAATTAGAGATGCTTGCAGGCTCCTTTGTGATCAGAAGCTTTACAAAAAACAAGGTTCAATGTTCAGTACTTCTGCGGATGGACAACCTCACCGCCGTCTGATACATCAATCATCTTGGCGGTACCAGACCAAGACCTCTGGCAGAACTTGCCAAAAGTTTTTGGGAGTTTTGCTTCTGGCGCACAATTTCGGTACGGGCGGAATATCTACCAAGAACACTAAATTCAGTAGCAGACTGGTATTCTCATCTCCTACACAACTCCAGCGAGTCCACTCACTGGAGTCGCTTTACCACAAATGGGGTCCTCTTCATATAGATCTCTTTGCGTCTCGGCTAAACTCCCATCTTCCTAATTTTTTCAGCTGGAGACCGGATCCCCAGGCCTTAGCAACAGATGCCTTATTTCAAGACTGGTCATTGACGACCAATTGTGCCTTCCCTCCATTCCTGATGATCAACAGAGTTATCGCCCAAGTGTGATGACAGATGGCCACGTTAGTTCTAGTAGTACCCTTTTGGCAGTCGCAGGTCTGGTATCCTCCCTTTATAGAGTGAGCAATGGATTTCCCAATCCTTCTCCCTTCCTTTCCCAAACTCCTCCTCAACTCTCAGGGTCTATCCCACGACCTCGTTCTCAACAACTCCTTTCATCTTTCAGCCTGGAAAGTAACAGGTCTTCCCTAACTTATCCAGGAATTTCTATCAAAGCTTCATCCTAGATCAACAAGTCATGGGCTCGAGGCACAACAAAGGCATACAAATAGCCTGGTCAATTTGGTCCAGCTGGTGTACGGGAAAATCTGGTAATCCCTTTTCAGCAGATATAACCCTAATAGCTAACTTTCTTGCCTCTCAGGCTAGTTCAGGCAAATCTTATATGACTATCAATCTCTATCGTTCAGCCATTTCCTTAAATCACCCTTTCATTAATGGTAAACCTGTTGGCGAACAGCCTCTCATCTGCCATTTGTTAAAGGGAGTAACATTTTCTCATCCTCCTATTCCCAAATATAGTGAATTATGGGATGTTAGCCTTGTTTTACAGTTGTTTTTGTCTTGGCAGGATAATGACTCGTTATCACTCAAAATGCTCTCTGCTAAATTAACTATGTGATTGTGTCTAATCTCTATAAAGCGACTCTCAGATGTCAGGGCCCTAGATATCTTGTCCCGTCACTTCACCCCTAATGGTGTTCTTTTTTAAAGTTACAACACGTACCAAAACCAACATTTCTACTGTGTTTACCCTTTCCTCCCCAATCATCCAAAATTTTGTGTAGGAAACGTTTCTAAAATCTTATGAACAAAGAACTATCCATCTCAGAACGTCCTCTGTCACCCATCTCTTCATATCAATCAGAAAACCCCATAAACCAGTTTCGTCCCCCACGCTGGCTCATTGGGTTAAATGGGTCATGTCCCTAGCTGGAATTGATATGTCTAAATTTGGAACCCACTCTTTCCGGGGAGCCATGGCTTCCAAAGCCTTTTGGGCTGGTTCCCGTCCAGAAGACATTCTGAGATGAGATGACTGGTGTAATTATGTTATTTTTCGCACTTTCCATTGCAAACCTATTCGTACAGCATCTTCTGTGGTAATTGATATGCTTTGAACAAGCATAATAAGAGCCTCCCGTCTTGGCCTAAAATGTAGATTTTCCAAGTAAACTATGAAAGAAAGCCTTAATTTTATTAAAGACACGGAGGCGAGTATTATCCCACCTCATGATTTCTTTAACTGTGTTTTTGTCTTTTTCCCACCCTATAGTTTGAACAAACGCTACATCAACTTACACCTAACAAGATTCTCGTTCCATCTCCTCTGCAAGATGGGATTTCCTGGCTGCCCCCGTGATGCCTAAGGATTAATTTCTTCCAACTCCGGATATGACTGGCAAAGTTTTTTGTTTGGACTGGATTCAAGACGTTTTAACACAAATTTTTGCTATCTGTGTAATCGCATGTATATTTCCAATGTTTAAATCTTATTCATGACTTTCTTTCACAAGAAAAGAGGGCTGCTTGCAGTCAAGTTAGGTATACTATACGTGCTACACATATCTGACTGGTTCATTGTATCGTTCATTTTCCCATTGGCAGCATGTTCGCTAGCCTTCTGGTATTGGTGAATTTTTCTTAACTGTGGCTGCTGTTAAATTGAAGCAGGAAAAGAAATCATAATACTCACCTCTGTGTCTTTAATAAAATTAAGACTTTCCTTCATAGTTTACTTGGAAAATCTACATTATCCATTTTAGGGTTTTTAACTCAGCCTTCAACGTTAATGTTTACTAAAATGTGGATATAGCAAGGACTGTTGGTTTAGTATTTAGAGGGTTATTTAGAGGTTGAAGGGATGGAGAACTAATATAAATAATTAGTTTTTCTAGCCCACTTTACTCATAATTCCCTCTCCCACCTCACTTAGAAGTGGGGGAATCACAGATTTACTACGGGTGAAGACAATGCCAGTGCAAAGGGAGAGATCTACCTGAACATCGGGCCCATTACTATTTGCTTAGTGAGAAACAAACCACAGCATTGGGGATTTATTTCTGAAAGACACAATTTTAAATCAATAGGGCCTCACCATCTCGGCAGACCGCTCAGTATAGTATTCTGCTCTATCGAAAGTGAATCAGCTGTGCCAAAATATGCACTTTTGGCACAGAAATCCTCACCAGGCTAATTGGGATCTCTCAATATGGCCAGCAGTCCTCCACTATTGGTGTTGGATACCAAAGTCCCCGCTAACTTAGTGGGCTGAAAGGGTACCCGCCAAAGGTTAAATGAAGCCCTTAGTCCAGTGATGTCTAACTTAGCGCACTGTTCTTTCTACATGTAGGGGGCAACCATAGTTTTTTTAATGGTTTGTATTGTCTTTCTTCTTTGCTTGTGTTCATTGTGACTTTGAATTTTTCAATAAAGAAAAACACTGGGTGTCCAACAGCTTACAATCTTTTTAATCTCTATAGTGCTGCTGACACCCTTCTGAAGAATCTCAACAAAAATCTCTGCACTATCGCTGACCGCCACATACCAAAAACCTCAAAGCCAAACAGTCTGTACTCTGGTACCCTCAAGAGCTTAACACCGCAACATCTGTATTTAAAAGAAAATGTAGGAAACAGTGATGCAAAAAGCCCATCAATTTAGCCCTTCTTACCTCAATTAAAACAACATGCAGAGGGGGGCATGATAAAGTGGTTTGTATGTTGAATCTTCCTCCGTTGACCTCCAAAGATCCCAGTGTCCAAGTGACTAGTGGTGTCCTCCTAGCAAAACAAAACACATCATGTCACTGATAATCCAAGTACACCAAACTGTATCTTAGTGTCACGTACCAACAAAGAACAGGCGGAAACATGGATGGTCACGTTTGACGTAAGCTAAACCCCACAACAGCAGTGTGTCCTCTCACCTGTAGCTTACTATAACACCACATTTCAGCATGGCTCTCCTCTTCATTATTGAGTCGGATCTGTCCTTCAAGAAGCATGTGAGAAAAATGTTGTAAAGCCTTCTTCCTGCTAAGCCACCAACATCTACTCTATTGTGCATGTTGTATTGGATAAAACACGGGACCAGACAGGTCTTTTATAGAACTGGGAATTTCCCTGGTGGGCTGGAGACTCGATTTGAATATACTTGTCTGCTCCAGTGCCTCTTTCACTTTCCCCAGCTTCTCAAGGTTAACTGCAGCAGGCAGGGGGAGGCTTCAAGAGAGTGAGAAAGAGGGAGGGAGATGGAAGGTAAGGAAAAAGTGATCCAACATGAAGAGAGGAGAGAGAGAGAATGGATGAGTGGGAAGAGAGGGATAGCATGAGAATACAAGGGAAAAGGGCTGTTTGAGCAATTTTTCCAAAGTTGCTTTTAATTCCCCAATCTGGCCCTGAAATAAAATGGGAAGTATACAAAAAATGTATGGTGTCAGTGGTCCCCACACTACGCTTTGGAACACCAGTATTTGTGAAAGTGATTTATTGACAAAGCAACCCATTTTATTACGAGCAGGACAAAGAACAAATAACTACAGATTTTAGAAGTGAGAGTTAACCACAGCACCATGTTGGTACCAAGAAACTCTGCATCCTTTTTATTGACATGGGTTCCAAGAAGAACAACTAAGTCTCCAAAAATGTTACTCAATCAGGTCTATCAGGTCGAACCCTCATCACATATAGGGGGTCATTCTGACCTCGGCGGTAAAAGGCCCTTACCGCCGGTCAGAAGTCCGCCATTCTACCGCCGCGGCCGCGGTAAACCGCCACGGTCATTCTGACCACCAACTGTGAAACCGCCAAAAATCTGACATCCAAGGAAGGCCGCCACATCAGCGGGCCGCGGAAAACTGGAGATGACCAAACCTCCACCGTCACGCCAACACAAACACGCCCATGCCATTCTGACCCACGAATCCACGCGGCGGTCTTTCAACCGCGGTATTCCATTGGCGGTACACACCGCCGCGGTCAGAATACACACCCAGCTCCAAAACACTGCCACATTGGACATTTTGAGATACGCACACCTGAGACACATACAAACAACACACCCACACATCCAATCAACTATAAAACACACACCCACATCACCCACAAACCCCCACTAGTTGAAAATCGGAGCGAAGGCGAGAGCGAGAGAGATAGAGATAGAGAGAGCGAGCACAGCAACAGAAAACCCCAACACACACAGGAACCCAACTTCATCACCCACACCACATCTACGCACACATCACCACATATCACCACGCACATCACCACAAACACCACCCCACACCTCATCCACACCACCCCATGGCACCCCAAAGACACCCAAGGTTTTCGGACCAAGAACTCCGGGTCATGGTGGAGGAAATCATGAGGGTTGAGCCCCAGCTCTTCGGCACACAGGTGCAGCACACCACCATAGCAAGGAAGGCTGAGCTATGGCAAAGGATCGTAGACAGGGTCAACGCTGTGGGACAGCATCCCAGAAATCGGGAAGATATCAGAAAGCGATGGAACGACCTACGGGGGAAGGTGCGCTCGATGATCTCCAGGCACAACATAGCTGTGCAGAAGACTGGCGGCGGACCCCCACCCAATTCACAGCATGGGAGCAAGAGGTGGTAAACATCCTGCATCCTGATGGCCTCGCTGGAGTACACGGAGGAATGGACTCTGGTAAGTCGAATCTCAACTACTTCACCCCCCCCCAACCACCAGCATGCCAACCCCCCCCCTCACCCCCAATCTCAACCCCCAGCACACAACCTCCCTGCCAATGTCTCACCAACACAACCCACCCTAAACAACACCAACCCCTGAATGCCAACACAAACCATAGACAGCCACCACCAAAGCATGACCATTGCACATACCCATACACCCCCCCCCCCCAAACCCTCACAACACCTCCCACAAGGGAATGCCAGCACTGGGGGACAAGGGCACTCAAAATGCACGCCATGGCACACACATAAACAATAACCATACTACTTTACCCCTGCAGGGCCCGAACGCCAACACACCGCCACGGAGGGTCCAGATTTGTCCATCCCACCCCCAGAACAGGCCCCCAGCGAGGACAGCAGCTCTGTCGACCTAGAACCTGATGATCAGCCCGGACCATCGGGGACCTCTGGACAGTCGGTTCCCCACACACAGACACAGGCCACAGCAGACCCAAACCCCTCTGGGGACACCAGCACAGCTCCCACCCAGCGGGCCCATGCCTCTGTCTCGCGGACGCGTCAGTCAGCGGTGTGTCCGCCACTACAGGGCACCCAGGCTGACCCAACACCCCAACAACAACAGGGACCTGGGGGCAGTGGTAGTGGGCACACCGTCCAGGGGACAGAGGCCCGGGGAAACAGGGCAACTGGGAGGGCTGCTGTGCGACAGGGGGGGGAGGACAGGCCCAGGGAACCGACTCTCCAAGAGGCCCTCACCACCATCATGGGAGCATATCATCACTCCCAGGAGACGATGGCGACGGTACTGGCCAGGTTCACCGAGATCCAGGCACAGCAGGAGGAACGGTACATGGGGTTCAGCAATGAACTCCGGAACATCGCTACCGCTATGGGGACCATAGTCCAGGCCCTCAACCGGATAGAAACCACATTGCGGGACCATGTGGCACCGCAAAGGGCCCCTGTCACTAGCCAGGAACAGCCTACCACCTCCGCCGGCGCTAGTGGTCAGGAGGCCCCCACAGAACGACGGGCCACCAGAACCCCACCTCCTGCTGAAGAACAACCACCCCGCAAGAGGAACCTGAGATCTCAAAGGAAGACAGAGTAGGATGCCAAGAACCCCGCCAGCCTAGTATCCCCCCGGATGTCATTCCACTGTCCCACAGTGTCACCCTGTCCAACCTTGAACTGCCCCTGATCCATCCTTCCACAGGCATATGGACAATGCACCTGTGCGACCGAGAACTGGACTCTGCCATGGACATAACTCCACCCTCACCCATCACCGTTTTAATATCATGTACCAATATATAGCACTAAAAATAAATCACTCATTGCACAGAAATCATTCTGGAGTCAGCCTGTATTATTTACAAATGTATAACACATTACTTATCAATAACGTTCTGTTATTTATGTGTGGACAACATACCGATGTCAATAAGCATTGGTCCATGGGCTAACCAAGCAGAAGTCACGCAGTGGGTCATACAGCACTGAAAAGGGAAGGGAAAAGCAAACTTCAGTTTAAAAGAACTGGGGGGAAATACACAAAGTAAAGATGCAGGGGGCATTCAGTAAATGGCGTGGGTGATTCCTACCTGTGTGCTACTGAAAATACTGTTGGATAACTCTGTCCCTGTTGTCTGGGTCGTCCTCTTCGTCTTCCTCCTCTTCACTCTCCGCAGGCTCCACAGCTGCTTCAACACCACCATCTGGACCATCCTCCTGCAGGAAGGGCACCTGACGTCGCAATGCCAGATTGTGAAGCATACAGCAGGCCACGATGATCTGGCACACCTTCTTTGGTGAGTACATCAGGGATCCCCCTGTCATATGCAGGCACCTAAACCTGGCCTTCAGGAGGCCAAAGGTTATTTCAATGATCCTCCTAGTTCACCCATGGGCCTCATTGTACCGTTCCTCTGCCCTGGTCCGGGGATTCCTCACTGGGGTCAATAGCCAAGGCAGGTTGGGGGACCAGAGTCACCAATTAGCCACACACGTTGTCTCTGTAGCTGTTCCATCACATAAGGGATGCTGCTATTTCGCATCACATACGCGTCATGCACTGACCCAGGGAACATGGCATTCACATGGGAGATGTACTGGTCAGCCAAACAGACCACCTGGACGTTCATCGAATGGTAACTTTTCCTGTTTCTGTACACCTGCTCATCGTCTTTTGGGGGTACTAAAGCCACATGGGTCCCATCAATGGCACCAATTATGTTGGGGATATGTCCAAGGGCATAAAAATCACCCTTCACAGTGGCCAAATCAACCTCCTCAGGGAATACAATGTAGCGCCGCATGTGTTTCGTCAGGGCAGACAACACTCTAGACAAGATTTTTGAAAACATAGGCTGAGACATTGCAGATGACATGGCCACTGTTGTCTGGAATGAGCCACTTGCCAAAAAATGGAGGACTGACAGAACCTGCACTAGAGGGGGAATTCCTGTGGGTTGGCGGATGGGGGACATCAGGGCTGGCTCTAGCTGGGCACACAGTTCATGTATAGTGGCTCGGTCAAGTCGGTATCGTAGTATGATGTGGCGTTCTTCCATTGTCGACAGGTCCACCAGCGGTCGGTACACGCGAGGATTCATCCTTCTCCTTGCAAGTCCCAGCGGACGGTGCCTAGGAAGGACAACATGGCGCACAGAGTCAAGCAAATCACAGGTACGTTCACCACTGCATGCATAGCACATGATTATCTATGTATTGAAAGGCGTGTATGTGTGGCAATGCAAGGCCTAGGCCTGTGTGACGCAGTACAAATAATGCCATGTGGGCCCTTGAAATGGCAGCTGCCTGACCTGTGAAGTGGGACAATGGGATGTGAGGTCAATGCGCTGGCGTGGCACACCGTGGCGGTAGGCGGTCGAAGACCGCTATACGAAGCCGCATTGGCTAACATTGAGGCCTATGGGTTTCAGGAGCCAATGACGAGGTGCGCCGGCGGTCGCGGTACGCACCGCTGCGGTACGCACCGCCGCGGGCGTGACCGCCATTTTCTATCTGCTTATTCACTCGAGACCTGATCATCCACAGGAGAGGACCTATACTGCAAGTGCTGCTGTGACTTCGGTCTGGAAGTGACAATGGCTGCTGCGACTGGGGAAAGGGCCCCTGCCTTCACGTCTGAGGAGTTGGAGAAACTTGTGGATAGGGTCCTCCCCCAGTATGCGTTACTCTACGGTCCTCCAGACCAACAGGTAAGTACACTGGGTGCACATTGAATGGGCTATGCCTGTGTGGAGTGGGGTGGATGCTAAGTTGGTGGGGTGGGGGGCGAATGAGGAGTGCAACGCACGACAGATGAGAGCATGTGCCATATGGCAAGGTTGGGGAGGGGGGGCCAATCGCATCTAACATGCAGATAAATGATGATTTTTCCTTCCCACCCTGTACATGTCAAATAGGTCAGCGCCCATCAGAAAGTGGACATTTGGCGTGCCATCGCCAAGGAAGTCCGGGCCCTGGGGGTCCACGTCAGACGGGGCACCCACTGCCGCAAGAGGTGGGAGGACATCCGCCGCGGGACCAGAAGGACCGCCGAGTCACTGCTGGGGATGGCCTCCCAACCTAGGAGGGGTGCCAGTCGTACCCTGACCCCCCTGATGTCCCGGATCCTGGCGGTGGCCTACCCTGATTTGGATGGGCGCTTGAGGACATCACAGCAGACACAAGGGGGTGAGTATCAGCACATTCTGCTATCTCTCTGCGCAGTGGAGGCGTCTGGGTGGGGGAGGAGGGTTGGGGGTGACATTAGGCCAGGGCGCTTTCTGTAGTGTAGTCCTCTCCTTTAGGCATGGCCCTGTGCTCCCGGCCCCCACCTCTGTAGGGTGACAAATACAGCTATCGATGGTCCAGCATCACACATGTGCGCCTTTGTCGTCTCTAGACCTGTTGTCCTAGTCCGAAGTACTGAGTAGTGTACCCCGAATGCACGGCTTAGTGCATGAGGCTCCTGTGTCTGTCCTCTCCGCCAACGGCGTTGACATTGCATGCACTCAACCTGGTCTTCGTTTTTCTCCCCCCACCCTTCTTCTTCGTCTTCTTGTGCATCTGTGCATTAGCATCATCAGGCGGAGGAGAATTGGCATCGGAGCACGAGGGAGCTGCAAGTCACAAGGCCCTGGTGGGACCAGGAACAGACACCGAGGGCACCAGTGATCCGGAGGGCGAGGGGAGCACCACAACGGGGACCGGTGGTGACACCAGCGACAGCGACACGTCCTCGGATGGGAGCTCCCTAGCGGTGGCGGCAACATCCGGGCCCCCCGCCTCTACAGGTACAGCCGCCACCCAGCGCACCAGCCCCGCCCTCCCAGCAGCCCCTCAGCCTACGCTCCGTGCCCGCTCGCCCAGGAAGGCGGGCGTCTCCTTCGCCCCAGGCACCTCAGCCCCTGCCCCTGTTACCCCTGCTGCCCTCAGTGAGGAGGTCATTGACCTCCTGCGGACCATCATTGTTGGGCAGACTACCCTTTTGAATGCCATCCAGGGGGTAGAAAGGGAGGTGCATCGGAGCAATGCCTACCTGGAGGGCATTCATTCGGGTCAGGCTGCCCATCAATGATCGTTCAATGCTCTGGCCTCAGCACTGACGGCAGCCATTGTCCCTGTTTCCAGCCTCCCTCTTCTGACTGCCTCCAGCCTGTCTCTGTCTCCTGTTCCTCAGCCTATCCCATCCACACCATCAGACCAGCCTGCACACACCTCAACACCCAAGGGCAGCTCATCCAGACACAAGCACCACAGAACCCACAAGCATTCACGCAAGCAACACCCAGATGCAGACATTCCAACAGTCACTACCACCTCTGTGTCCCCCTCCTCCTCGTCTCCCTCCTCCCTCCCTGTGATGTCTACACTCACACCTGCATGCACACCACCATCAGCCAGTGCCTCCATCACCAGCACACCCTCCAGTCCAGTCCGCACACGTGCAGTCACCACCCCCACTACCATTTACACGTCCCCTGTGTCCTCTCCCCCTGTGTCTGTCACCCCCTCTTCCAAGACACACAAACGCAGGCAGACACCCACCCAACAGCCATCCACCTCACGACAGCCTCCAGCACAAGCACCTGCACCCAAAGACAGCACACCTGACTCTCCTACAACCACATCCTCTTCCTCCACTTCCATCACCACTTCTCCTACCTTTTACCTTGGTCCTAAGAAAGTTTTCCTTGCTAATCTTGACCTCTTTCCCTCCACTGACCCACCCCCTCCATCTGCAAAGAGTCCCAAGAGCACCTCAGCCACCACCAGCCCAGCTTCGAGTGTCACTGTGGTGCATGGGTTCTGGAGCCCACCCTTTGCCAGCACTGACACTTCAATCAGCAGCAAGGGGACAGCCAGCCCCCCACCAGGCAAGAAGACCAGGAAGCTAAAGGGCCGCCGTGAGAGGACTGACACGGCTGCCCCCAAGGAGCAAAGTTCGCCCACTTCACCAGCAACAACATCTAGGGGAGGCAAGGGCCCGAGAGCCCCATCTAAGGAGCGAAAGGGCAGCAGGGCGGAAAAGTCAGCCAGCAGGAGCGCGGAGCAGGAGGGGCCCACAAGCCCCATCCCGGGTGTTAGGAAGAACACCAAAGGGCCCAGGACTCCGTCACCGAAGGGTCCAGCAACAGCACGGTCGGAGGGCGACTGAGCAGGGAGTCCATGCCAGGTCTGGCTCCCTTGACCTACTGGACGAGCTCCGCTGAACAGGGCCCCGCCGTGGAGAAGAGCACCGCTGAACAGGGCCCCGCCGTGCAGAAGAGCACAGCTGAACAGGGCCCCGCCGTGCAGAAGAGCACCGCTGAACAGGGCCCCGCCGTGCAGAAGAGCACCGCTGAACAGGGCCCCGCCGTGCAGAAGAGCACCGCTGAACAGGGCCCGCCGTGCAGAAGAGCACCACTGAACAGGGCCCCGCCGTGCAGAAGAGCACCGCTGAACAGGGCCCCGCCGTGCAGAAGAGCACCGCTGAACAGGGCCCCGCCGTGCAGAAGAGCACCGCTGAACAGGGCCCGCCCTCTCAAGCACCGCTCCGCTGGGCCCCGCCGTCTCAAGCACCGCTCCGCTGGGCCCCGCCGTCTCATGCACCGCTCCGCTGGGCCCTTCATCTCAAGCACCGCTCCGCTGGGCCCCGCCGTCTCAAGCACCGCTCCGCTGGGCCCTTCATCTCAGGCACCACTCCGCTGGGCCCTTCATCTCAAGCACCGCTCCGCTGGGCCCCGCCGTCTCAAGCACCGCTCCGCTGGGCCCTTCATCTCAGGCACCGCTCCGCTGGGCCCTTCATCTCAAGCACCGCTCCGCTGGGCCCCGCCGTCTCAAGCACCGCTCCGCTGGGCCCCGCCGTCTCATGCACCGCTCCGCTGGGCCCTTCATCTCAAGCACCGCTCCGCTGGGCCCCGCCGTCTCAAGCACCGCTCCGCTGGGCCCTTCATCTCAGGCACCGCTCCGCTGGGCCCTTCATCTCAAGCACCACTCCGCTGGGCCCCGCCGTCTCAAGCACCGCTCCGCTGGGCCCTTCATCTCAGGCACCGCTCCGCTGGGCCCTTCATCTCAAGCACTGCTCCGCTGGGCCCCGCCGTCTCAAGCACCGCTCCGCTGGGCCCCGCCGTCTCATGCACCGCTCCGCTGGGCCCTTCATCTCAAGCACCGCTCCGCTGGGCCCCGCCGTCTCAAGCACCGCTCCGCTGGGCCCTTCATCTCAGGCACCGCTCCGCTGGGCCCTTCATCTCAAGCACCGCTCCGCTGGGCCCCGCCGTCTCAAGCACCGCTCCGCTGGGCCCTTCATCTCAGGCACCGCTCCGCTGGGCCCTTCATCTCAAGCACCACTCCGCTGGGCCCCGCCGTCTCAAGCACCGCTCCGCTGGGCCCTTCATCTCAAGCACCGCTCCGCTGGGCCCCGCCGTCTCAAGCACCGCTCCGCTGGGCCCTTCATCTCAGGCACCGCTCCGCTGGGCCCTTCATCTCAAGCACCGCTCCGCTGGGCCCCGCCGTCTCAAGCACCGCTCCGCTGGGCCCTTCATCTCAAGCACCGCTCCGCTGGGCCCCGCCGTCTCATGCACCGCTCCGCTGGGCCCTTCATCTCAAGCACCGCTCCGCTGGGCCCCGCCGTCTCAAGCACCGCTCCGCTGGGCCCTTCATCTCAAGCACCGCTCCGCTGGGCTCCGCCGTCTCATGCACCGCTCCGCTGGGCCCTTCATCTCAAGCACCGCTCCGCTGGGCCCCGCCGTCTCAAGCACCGCTCCGCTGGGCCCCGCCGTCTCAAGCACCGCTCCGCTGGGCCCTTCAACTCAGGCAACGCTCCGCTGGGCCCTTCATCTCAAGCACCGCTCTGCTGGGCCCCGCCGTCTCAAGCACCGCTCCGCTGGGCCCCGCCGTCTCATGCACCGCTCCGCTGGGCCCTTCATCTCAAGCACCGCTCCGCTGGGCCCCGCCGTCTCAAGCACCGCTCCGCTGGGCCCCGCCGTCTCAAGCACCGCTCCGCTGGGCCCTTCATCTCAAGCACCGCTCCGCTGGGCCCCGCCGTCTCAAGCACCGCTCCGCTGGGCCCCGCCGTCTCATGCACCGCTCCGCTGGGCCCTTCATCTCAAGCACCGCTCCGCTGGGCCCCGCCGTCACAAGCACCGCTCCGCTGGGCCCTTCATCTCAGGCACCGCTCCGCTGGGCCCTTCATCTCAAGCACCGCTCCGCTGGGCCCCGCCGTCTCAAGCACCGCTCCGCTGGGCCCCGCCGTCTCAGGCACCGCTCTGCTGGGACCCGCGTCTCAAGCACCATTGGCACAATGACAGTGCCGGATCTGTCTCGAGCTACTGTTCACGGTTCACTGTGCCCACCATGCCTCCTCCTTGACCGGTGGAGACTGTTATCCACCTGATGGACTGTGGCTTTGCAATCCCCAGGATGGCCGAGTGGGCAAGCCACCCACTGTAGAGACTTGAGAGACTGTGGCTTTGCACTCCCCAGGATGGCCGAGTGGGCAAGCCACCCACTGTAGAGACTTGAGAGACTGTGGCTTTGCACTCCCCAGGATGGCACAGTGGGCATGGTGGCCCCTTCGTGGATCTGGCGTCGTGGACTCATGTGGCTGTGGTGCCCCCCCCTTCCCTTCCCCCTGAGGTGCCTGTGGTTTTTTCATCAGATGCCCCTGCAGTGTTCTCTCCAAAGGACTCAGGTCTCCTGTGTGGGCTTTGCCCTTGTGTTGATACACTTTGGCCCACGGACACTTGGAATCTCGTTAGATGTGCAGGACTTATTGCCTCGGTTTATCGTATGCACTGGATATTGAATTGGTATTTTTGAATTGTTATTGCTATTTGACCGTGACTTATCAGTGGTTTTTATTTCCCATAAATTTCGAGTCACAATTTAATTATGTCCTTGCTTTTTTTACGGGGGTTTGGGTGGTTTCACTGTGACTTGTTGCTCTGCATTGGTGTGTACATGGTTTGGGGGGGGTGGGTGTATCGCGTATGTGTGTGCACGTAACCTTTCGTCCTCCCCCCTCCCCTGTGTCGTAGGTGCAGTACTCACCGTTGTCGTCTGCGCCGGCGTTTGTACTTGTGGTAGATGAGCAGGTAGACGAGAGCAGGTAGGATGTTTAATTCGGGTTCCATGCTGTCCTCCTTCCTCGTGGAGTGCGTAGAGGTGCGCGTTTTCCCGTTCGTAGTCTGTTTCCGCCGTGTTTTTATCGGCGGTGCTCCCGCCCAGGAAAAGGTGGCGGATTGGCCGGTCATAATAGTGTGGGCGGTACATTGTCTGCCGCCTGTCTGTTGGCGGTGACCGCCGCGCTGTTTGTCGGTCCCGCCGTGGCGGTCGGAGTGTTAATGTGGCGGCCTGTGTTGGCGGTTCCCGCCAGGGTCAGAATTCCATTTTTTGGACTGCCGGCCTGTTGGCGGGTTGGCCGCCGCTTTATCACCGACCGCCAGGGTTAGAATCACCCCCATAGTTCTTGATTGGGCACATTGGCCAAAGTCTGATTCGAAATGTTTGTGTTCCATTGTACATCTTATTGTTAATGTATTACATTGTTGCTTATCTATGATTTCAAATGTCTATACCTCTCTCCTGACCATGCAGCCCATATGGATTAGATCAATAGTTTTTTAAACAGTGCCCTTACCTCCAGCTACCTCTACAGTAACCATGAGAAGTGTGGCTAAGGGAGATTGGCAAAACATTTTAGACATGGGAAGCTAAAAGTCTTCTTCTGCTAAAGCAGGCATGACAAAATGTCTGTCCTCACTCCAAAGATCATGCTGTCACAACCGCCAGACCCTCAACGCCCAAACTCAATTAGAGAGAACAGTATTCCATCTCTTAATTAATGAGGAGAGCACATCATACAAGTGAAAATGCCTATATCGTCTTCACAAAATAGAACTAGTGATCACTCATATTTTTTAGGTCTTGCAAAAAATCTACTTTTTACAACTCTGCCTAGTTGTATCTATATTTTGGTATTGCAACATGGTGTGAGCACTCGGCTTTCTCATTTGTTTCGGACGGTAAAAACTGCAATTTTATCAATCGATAATTTTCATAAGAATGTTTTGCTAAGAGTTTACAAGGGCCAAGAGAGGGAAGATTTGGCAACAGCCTTGCCCTACTGAACTGGCCATAAGACAAGAGGAGAGAAAGTATCTGTGTAGGGCTATGCGTTCTCTCATAAAACCCACTAATCCTCAAGTCCGAGCTCCACAAAAAAATACACCACTACTTGAATTACTACTGCACTAAAGGCACCTAAACTATATGTGCCAGTTCGAGCAGTGCAGAACGGTTACTGCTCAATGCTCTGCTCATGCACTAGCATTTTGCAACACATACTCCTTAGCCAATTCTGCAGCTGTGAGTGACTCTGTGGAAAAAAAAACACACAGCTTGTATGCAACTGGAAAAGGACTTCTCACACTGCTAAGTGCCCACAAGCATGTTAGTTAGGTGGATCGCAAAGCCTGGCATCTCTGCTTGCCTTTATCTACAGCCTGAAGCCTGCTGTGCCCATGAGGCACCGCCTGTTTGCCCACATCCCTGGCTCTGGATTGCAAATTTCAACCTATATGCTTAGACTCAAGCAACGCTGCCCAGTCTATCACTTCTCCAACTAACATCTTGCCCAGGGGAATCAGATCTCTGACTCGCAGATCTCCCAATGGACTAGAATCTAAGGTCCTCTTTCTTTCATTAGCAACACAAAAGGATGATGGACGGAGTGCTGACAATGCAAACACTCACCCCCAGTCACAGATCTGGGTTTAATCCATCGTTTTTTTGCTGCCCATGCCATTCCAGTTTGGACCCAGCCATAGGCAAATCAGTCTTGACCCTGTTCCCCATGGGAACAGTCCAGCCCGAACTGCCAGGCCAGGTCTTCCCTGGATTGGAAACAAGCACCCTGGGACCGGTTTCGGGGTTTCACCCCTCATCAGCCAGGCTAGCTTGAATCCAGTGGCAGGGGAAGCACGGGACCCACGTCTGGGCATACCCTTCCCACTTAGGGCGACATTAGCAACACAAAAGGATGATGGACGGAGTGCTGACAATGCAAACACTCACCCCCAGTCACAGATCTGGGTTTAATCCATTGTTTTTTTTGCTGCCCATGCCATTCCAGTTTGGACCCAGCCATATGCAAATCAGTCTTGACCCTGTTCCCCATGGGAACAGTCCAGCCCGAACTGCCAGGCCTTCCCTGGACTGGAAACAAGCATCCTGGGACCGGTTTCGGGGTTTCACCCCTCATCAGCCAGGCTAGCTTGAATCCAGTGGCATGGGAAGCACGGGACCCACGTCTGGGCATACCCTTCCCACTTAGGGCAACATTAGCAACACAAAAGGATGATGGACGGAGTGCTGACAATGCAAACACTCACCCCCAGTCACAGATCTGGGTTTAATCCATCGTTTTTTTGCTGCCCATGCCATTCCAGTTTGGACCCAACCATATGCAAATCAGTCTTGACCCTGTTCCCCATGGGAACAGTCCAGCCCGAACTGCCAGGCCAGGTCTTCCCTGGACTGGAAACAAGCATCCTGGGACCGGTTTCGGGGTTTCACCCCTCATCAGCCAGGCTAGCTTGAATCCAGTGGCATGGGAAGCACGGGACCCACGTCTGGGCATACCCTTCCCACTTAGGGCGACATTAGCAACACAAAAGGATGATAGACGGAGTGCTGACAATGCAAACACTCACCCCCAGTAACAGATCTGGGTTTAATCCATCATTTTTTTGCTGCCCATGCCATTCCAGTTTGGACCCAGCCATATGCAAATCAGTCTTGACCCTGTTCCCCATGGGAACAGTCCAGCCCGAACTGCCAGGCCAGGTCTCCCCTGGACTGGAAACAAGCATCCTTGGACCGGTTTCGGGGTTTCACCCCTCATCAGCCAGGCTAGCTTGAATCCAGTGGCATGGGAAGCCCGGGACCCACGCACATATGACATATGGTACTTGTATACAAATAAACAATTGTGATTTAAGAAAAAAATAGAAATTATACTGAAACTTTGTGAGAAGGTTGGTGCTTGTAAAGATAACTGAAATGCAATGCCAGTGCCTGACATAGATTTGTGTTGCGATGAAAAATACAACAAAAGGTATATACATCAAGAACCCATGGACAAGCAGTGGCTCCATTTTATATATTATACGGACATTGTATAATGTAGACAGATTCGAGCGTGCTAGGTTCTCCACCAGGAGAATTAGCAAAATCACATCTGAATGTTCATGTAAATGTTTTGGGGAAATTTGAAGGAAGAGGTTACACTTTTTATGAACAATATACATATAGGGGGTCATTACAGCCCTGGCGTTTTTTTGACGGAAACACCGCCAACAGGCTGGCGGTGCTTCCTGGGGAATTACGACCGCGGCGGAAGTGCCGCAGTCGCACCGCCGGGACCGGCGGTTTCCTGCCACTTTAGTCCCGGTGGTTTATATCCCCCAGGGCAGCGCTGCTTGCAGCGCTGCCCATTGGATTACGAGTCCCCCTCCAGCCAGGCTTTTCATGGCGGTTTGAACTGCCATGAAAAGGCTGGCGGAAAGGGGAGTCGGGGGGCCCCTGGGGGCCCCTGCATTGGCATGGGTATTGCACGGGTCCCCTGCCACGGCACCAAGCAGCTTTTCACTGTCGCACAGCCGCAACACCGCCTGCTCCCGTGTTGTGGCCGAGATCACCGCTGGGCTGGCGGGCCGGCGGGCGGAAACAAGGTTTCAACTTGGCGGGCGGTGGTTGCCGCCCACCAAGGTTGAAATGAGGGCCCTAATGTTTAAGGAGCTCATTATATGTTTGAAAAGCAGTGATGAGCTATATGAATGTGTAAAAAGATGTCATAACTTTTCATAAATAGAAAATGCATTTTCTCCAAAATACTGTTTGAACCAATTGCATGTTAGCCATTGTAGATACACGTTTTACAGAAATTACAGAATAAACTGTAAATTAAAGAATGACCTAGTGTGAAATATGCTTTTCCTCCTCTACAAAATTGGCTACAGTAAGTTCTCTAGTGGTAAGGAAATCAAAGGTGGAACAAAAAGTTACTTTTGCATTGTGCACCACATTAAACAGGAACAGATGTATTTAAATTTCCTTAGCTTGCCAAGGACAGACTATTCACTCATTTTGAACCCATTTGCAATTGTCTGCCGACGGTAAGCCCACAGCTTTGGCAGTCCAAAAATGGGTCTAGTCTCTCAAAGCAAACTAGATATCCAGTTAAGTAAACACCTAGGTGGAAACAATTTGTTAGGCATTTCAAGTATGAAGAAACAAGTGTGTGCTTATACTTGTGGGACCGACAAGGGGAGTTAAATACAGGGATACACTTAGGCCCTCATTACAACCCTGGGGGTCGGTGTTAAAGCGGCAGCTATACCGCCAAGAGGCCGGTGGTAAAAATAATTGAATCATGACCACGGCAGAAACTGCCAACACATACAGCCACTTCAACACGCCGACCGCCACGGTGGTAGCAACAAACACAGCCAACAGCCAGGCGAAGACAATGTACCACCCAGTCCATTACAACCCACCCATCCGCCAGCTTTTCCGGGGTGGTACCAACATCATCAAAAGCACAGTGGAAATAGTACTCTGAAGGGAAACCACTCACATTTCGACACTCAAGGAAGAAACAGGACGCCATGGAGCCCGAGCTGCAGGTCTTCCCCGTGCTGGTGTATCTGCTCATATACCAGGAGCACCAACGCTGGCGACGATGACCACTGTGAGTACTGCACCTAGCACACAAGGGGGGGGGCGGAAAAAGAGAGTGACACACACACGCAACACGCTACATCCCCACCCTCACCTCCAACACCATACACACAAACACATGCAACAACATTACACTTACACCCCGTAACCCTCAGGAATAACGCAAGGACAAAAGGAATTTAGTCAATTGCATGTAAGATTAGAAATTATGAGAAATATTTAAAAAAATAAATAAACAGTGTGTACAATATATATAATATATACAAAATGAGGGACAATGTCCACGCAAAAATTGTCTGTGACCTACTGGGCCAAAACACATAGGTCAAGCCCACACTTGAACCCTGCCTCAATACGGAGAGAACGCTGCAAGGGCATCAGGTCAAAAACACACAGGCACCTCAGGGGGATGGGGAAGGGGGGCACCTCAGCCGGAAGATGGTACTACGCCACTGCTCCTGGAGGGGGCTCCATCCTGCTTGGTCCTGGGGAGTGCAAAGCCATATTCTCTCTAGTGGATGCCTTCTTCCACTGGTTCTGGAGGGGGCCTTGTGCCCAATGTGCTTCATCCTGCCAAGGATAGGGTGAGTGGATGCCTTCTTCCACTGGTTCTGGAAGGGGCTGTGTGCCCAGTGTGCTTTATCCGGCCAAGGATAGGGTGAGTGGATGCCTTCTTCCACTGGTTCTGCAGGGGGCCTTGTGCCCAGTGTGCTTCATCCTGCCAAGGATAAGGTGAGTGGATGCCTTCCTCCACTGGTTCCAGAGGGGCCTGTGTGCCCAGTGATGCAGCACTTGGGGAGTGCCAGGTCACAGTCCCTCACCTGGGTGTCAGACCCACATGATTTGCAGTGGGCAGGATGCATATGACACTCCATGGAGGCAGGACTACAGTTCATCCGCCGGCAGCTACGGCTGCACAGTGGTGGTAGTGCTGGTGCTAGTGGGGGTGCTGCCAGTGGTGGGGGGAGGCTCCAGCTCTTCCCCTGCAGCGTCGGATGCTTCTGGCAGTGGTGCTACTTGCGGCGGTGCAGGTGGCGGCGCTTGCGGCAGAGCAGCTGGCGGTGTTTGCAGCGGTGCAGTTGGCTGTGCTGGCCGCAGTGCAGGTGGCTGTGCTGGCAGTTGTGCTAGTAGCCATCAGGCCTTCACCTGCAGGCTTAACGGCTGAAGTGCCCTGGCTGGTGTTCTGTGCCCCTTCCTGCCCTTTGCAGATGGTGGTGCCACCTTGGGTCTGCCAGCTGGAGTCTTTGACGTGGCCTTGCTGGGTGGTTGTGGCTCCTTCTCCTTGCTGGATGCTGTCCCCTTCTTGCCCTTGCCATGTGTCGGAACCTTCTTGGCCTTTGCAGGTGTTGGTGGCACACTGGCTTGGCTGACAGGTGCCCCCTTAGAGCTTCTGACTGCTGCAGAAACCACAGCGGATGTGGACTTGGTGGCTGAGGTGCTGGGCTGGGTTCTGGCCACCCTGGCCCGAGGTGAAGGACGGGGGGAGGGGTAGGGAAGAGGTCAATGTTGGCTAGGAAAAGCTTCTTAGGGATTTTGGGGCAGGAAGAAGGTGAAGGTTTCGGAGTGGAGGAAGTGGGAGTGGTTGTAGGAGGTGTCAGTCTGCTGTGTTTGGGTGCAGGTGCATGAGATGGATGCTGTTGTGAGGTGGATGGCTGCTGGGTGGGTGGCTGCTTGCGTTTGTGTACTTTGGATGGAGGGGTTACAGACACAGTGGTAGAGGACACAGGGGACATGTGCATGGATGTGGGGGTGGTGACTGCAGTGAGGGGCGTGTGGTGATAGGCGTGCTGGTGATGGAGGTAATGGATGAGGATGTAGTGCATGAAGCTGCGAGTGGAGGCACTACTGGGAGGGAGGTGGACGATGAGGAGGAGGGGGACACAGTGGAGGCAACGGATGTTGGTGTGTCTGAATGGGGATGGTGCTTGTGTGAGTGCCTATGAGTTAAAGTGTGGTGCTTGTGTTTGCCTGAGCCACTTCTGTGTGTTGATTTGGGTGAGTGCTGATCTGAAGGTGTGCATGGGATAGGTTGGGATTGAGGGGATTGGGACTGTGTAGAGGAAGTTGGAGGGGGGGAGGCTGGAGACAGGGACAATGGCTGCCATCAGTGCGGAGGCCAGAGCCTGAAATGCTCTCTCTTGGGCAGCCACGCCAGAGTGAATGCCCTCTAGGCATGCATTTGTTTGTTGCAAATGCCTTTCGACACCCTGGATAGCATTCAGTATGGTTGACTGCCCAACAGTGAGGGATCTCCGGAGGTCAATAGCCTCCTCATTGAGGACAGCAGGGCTGACTGTGGCAGGGCCTGAAGTGCCTGGGATGAAGGAGATGCCCACCCTCCTGGGTGAGCGGGCACAGGAAACACACTGAGGGGCTGCTGGGAGGTGGGTGCTGGTAGCTGGTATGGGTGTGGCAGCTTATCTGTTGTTGGGACGGGCACAGAGGTGCCTGCCACTGCCAGGGAGCTTCCATCGGAGGAGGAGTCGCTGTCTGTAGTGTCCCCTCCTGTCCCTGTCGTGGTGCTCCCCTCGCCCTCATCCTACTGGTGACCTCACTGTTGGTGGATTCGGCCTCCAGGTCCATGTGGGATGCAGCTCCCTCCGTCGCTGGTGCCTCTGCTCCTCCGCCGGATGATGCTAATGCACACGAAGACAGGGTGACAAAACAAAAAGGGGGGAGAGACAGAGGATACACTTGGTCAATGCCAGAAACAACACTACCGTTGGCGTACACAACACACAGGGATCAGCTCTATGCACTAGGCCATGCACTACCAGTTACAAAGCTAGTCACCAGGCCATGGGGTACAATACCTAACGTCATTAGCTGCACACCTGAAACCCACAGGACCCTGCCCAGTAGCAGATGCCCATTAACACTATTAGGTTTGGAGTGCTTAAGAGCCTGCCGAACAAGGGACCTACCCTGCCATGTTTGCCATGGCCTAGGGGCACCCACAGCCCACATCCCCCACTAAGGTAAAACCTTAACGGGCGCAAAGTCATGATTCAGAATCTGTACTCACCCCCTTGTGGCTGCTGTGATGCCTTCAAGAGCACATCCAACTCCGGATAGGCCATCGCCAGGATGCGGTACATCAGGGGGGGTCAGGGTACGACAGGCACCCCTTCCTCGTTGGGAGGCCAGCCCCAGCTGGGCCTCCCCTGTCTTCCTTGGCCAGCGGCACAGGTCCTCTCACCGTTTACGGAAGTGGGTGCTCCACCTGTCAAAGACCCCCAGGGTCCGCACCTCCTTGGCGATGGCACGCCAAATATCCTTTTTCTGATAGGTCCTAACCTGTAGGAAAAATACAGCAGAAAAGGGATTAGTCATACCATCTGGACTGTCATACCCATGGCCCACCATTTCCCTCCCATCCCCTTACGAACATACATTGACCACCATACATGCAGAACTCTGCCCAGGACCCCTCAGCCCCCCTACATGAAGCTTACACACACAGCACTTCATACATTCATGGCCCACACATCATGCTCACAGTGTACTCACCTGTTTGCCCAGATACTTGAGCCATTGTTGCTTCCAGTCACAGGTCACAGCAGCACTTGCAGTGTAGGTCCTCTCCTGCTGAAGGTCAGGTAGTAAGTGAGTGAACAGATAGAAAATAGCGGTCACGTCCGCGGCGGTGTGTACCGTCACCACCGGCGTACATCGCTATTGGCTCCTGGAACCCATAGGGCACAATGTTAAGCAATGCAAAGTAGCACGGCGGTCGTCGACCGCCGACCGCTAAGGCGCACAATGCCAGCAGAATTACCTCATTTCCACTTGTCTCTCATCAGAGGTCAGGCAGCTGCCATTTCGGGGGGCACAGGCTATGGCACCTAACTGCGTCACAGCAGACATTGGCACATCAACTGACTCTCGATTTCACATACTGTTTTCTGTAAAAGAAGAAAAGCATTTTAATTTTAACATATGTGTGAATATGACCCTCTGCTCACCGTTTTTCCCCCTTCAACCACTGAAGATGAATATGAGATGGCGACATCCCCCCTTGTACAGACCGCTGGTGGACCTGGCGACAATGTAGGACAGACACATTATCCTGACCTACAGACTTGATAGGGCCACAATCCAAGAACTGGGTGCCCAATTTGAACCAGACCTGATGTCAGCTATCCACCAGCCCACAGGTATACCCCCTCTAGTGCAGGTCCTGTCAGTGCTCCATTTCCTGGCAAGTGGTTCCTTCCAAGCGACAGCGGCCATGGCATCAGGCATGTCCCAGCCTATGTTGTCAAATGTGTTAACCAGAGTTTTGTCTGCCCTGCTGAAACACATGCGCAGCTACATCGTATTCCCCCAGGTGGAGGATTTAGCCAAAGTGAAAGCTGACTTCTATGCCCTGGGACATATCCCCAACATCATTGATGCTATTGATGGTACACATATTGCATTTGTCCACCCCCGGAGAAATGAACAAGTGTTCAGGAATAGAAAAAGCTAGCACTCTCTGAATGTGCAGATGGTGTGTTTGGCGGACCAGTACATCTCCCATGTGAATGCCAAGTATCCTGGCTCTGTGCATGATTCCTTTATCTTGAGGAATAGCACCATCCCATATGTGATGTCTCAACTCCAGAGACACCGGGTGTGGCTAACAGGTGAGCCCATGGTCCCCACACAGTTGATGTAGGTATATGGGAGTCGGGTTGTCCCTAAGGGTGAGTGTCTGTCTAACAGGTATCTCTCGAATATTTGCATGTGACTCTGGTTACCCCAACCTCTCATGGCTACTGACCCCAATGAGGAATGCCAGGCCAAGGGCAGAGGAACGTTACAATGAGGCACATGGGCGAACAAGAAGGATAATTGAAAGAAACTTTGGCCTCCTGAAGGCCACATTACAGTGCCTCCATCTGACAGGTGGATCCCTGTACTACTCACCCAAGAAGGTGTGCCAGATCATCGATGCATGTTGCATGTTGCACAACCTGGCTTTGAGACGCCAGGTGCCTTTTCTTCAGGAAGATAAGCCTGGGGAAGGACTTGTGGCAGTGATGGAGCCTGTGGACAGTGAGGAAGAGGAGGCAGAGGAAGCAGATGTGGATAACAGAAGGTCACTCATTCTACAGTACTTCCAGTGACACACAGGTAAGACACTGTAATTTCACTTTCCATTGCAGTTTTGTGTTGGACATTGTACATGGCAGCCTGATTTTCCATATTGTATGGCCACTTACTGTACCCTTTGGCATCTCTATTTTCAGATCTCTGTGCCCCACTCTGGCTCCTGGTGTGTTTACTGCTGCCCACTACAGGTCATACCTATGTATACATGACTGTACATTTGAATTGCAATGTTCACAGCTTGTTAAACAAATACATATTTGAATCAATTGACAGACTCCATTCTTGCATTAGTTCCAAGGGTGTTTATTCATGTGCTAATAAGTGGAGGGGGTATAGCAATGGGCTGGGTTGATGATGGAGAAAGGTCCAGGGTAGAGTCCAGTCTATTGGTATCACAGGTGCATTGTCCAATGGGGGATAGGAAGGGGAGCAATAGCAGTTCAAGGTTGAAAGGGTAACAGAGTGGGACAGAAGGGTGACAATCAGGAGAATCTTATTTCCTGGCAGGGGTCTTCGCAATGTTCTATGGCTTCCGCCTGGATCACAGGGACCGTTTGCATGGTGGTTCTCCATCTGCAGGGGGAGGGGTGCTGGTGGCCTGTTGTTCCTGTGTCGGGCCTCCTGTCCACTACCACTGACGGAGGTGGATGGCTGTTCTTCGGTTTGGCTAGTGTCAGGGGCCTGTTGCTGTGCCATAGACTCCCTCATGGTGTTGGCCATGTCTGCCAGCACCCCTGCAATGGTGAGCAGGGTGGTGTGGATGTGTTTGAGGTCCTCCCGGATCCCCAGGTACTGTCCCTCCTGCAGCCGCTGGTTCTCCTGCAAGTTGTACATTAACTGGCCCATGGTCTCCTGTGAATGGTGGTATGCTCCCAGGATCCCTGCAAGTGCCTCGTGGAGAGTGGGTTCCCTGGGCCTGTCCTTCCCCTGGTGCACAGCAGTCCTCCCAGCTTCCCTGTTGTCCTGTGCCTCTGTCCCCTGAACCATATGCCCACTGCCACTGACCCCAGGTCTCTGATTGTCTTGGGTTTGTGGGGTTGCCTGGGGTCCCTGTAGTGGTGGACACACTGCTGATTGACCTGTCCCGGGTACAGAGGGATGGGTCCGCTGGGTAGGTGCTGTGCTGGTGGTTCCCGAGGGGTGGACACACTGCTGATTGACCTGTCCCGGGTACAGAGGGATGGGTCCGCTGGGTAGGTGCTGTGCTGGTGGTTCCCGAGGGGGGAGGCTCTTTGGAGGGTTGGGACTGTGGCTGGGTAACCGAATGTCCAGATGTCCCTGATGGGCCAGGTTGGTCATCGTGATCCAGGCGTGCAGAGCTGCTGTCATCACTGTGGGCCTCTTCTGGGGGGGGGACTGGATGTTGGTGGCACCTCCTTTCCGGTGAGGTTTGAGTGGGGGTCCTGTGGGGATGTAAATGCAGTGTTATTGTATCTGCGTGTGCCATCTTGTGCATGGGTATGTTTCCCTCTATGGTTGTTATTAGCAAGGCAGCTTTGGCTTGTGTGAGTTGTGATTTGGTTGGCTATGTGCTTGTCACTAGTGTGCATGCTGTGGTGATGGGTGTCCATGCTGGTCTGTGATGGGTGTCCATGCATTGTTGTTGCCTGCAGGGCTTGGTATTGGGATGGGTGGGTTGTGATAGTGGGGTATGTGTGAGGTGGTGGAGTGATGAGGTGAGGGTAGGGGTAGGAATTTGTGATGGCATGCAGATAGGGTGGGGGATATAGTAGTAAAGATTTAACTTACCAGAGTCCAGTTCTCCTGCTACTCCTGCGGGGCCCTCAGGATGCATGATCACCAAGACTTGCTCCTCCCATGTTGTTAGTTGTGGGGTAGGAGGTGGGGGTCCACCACCAGTCCTCTGTACAGCTACCTGGTGTCTTACAACCACGAAACACGCCTTCCCTGTAGGTCGTTCCACCTCGCCCTAATGTCATCCCTTGTTCTTGGGTGCTATCCCATGGTGTTGATCCTGTCCACGACTCTCCGCCACAGCTCCATCTTCCTAGCAATGGACGTCTGCTGCACCTGTGATCCGAATAGCTGTGGCTCTACCTGTATGATTTCCTCCACCATGATCCTTAGCTCCTCCTCCGAGAACCTGGAGTGTCTTTGTGGTGCCATGGGTGTAGTGTGAGTGGTATGTGTGAGTATGTGTGGGGTGATGTGTTGGGGTGTGTGCAGTGAGGTGCGTGGATGGTGTAGGGGTGATGGTGTTATGTGGCTCAGTTTCAGTGGGTAGTCCTGGCTTGTCTCTCTCTCAGTTGGCAAATGTTTTTCATTGTAAGGGGTTGTGGGTATTGTAGGTATGTATTTTATATTGGATTGGGTGTGTGGGTGTGGTGTGTGTATGTGTGTCAGGTGTGTGTAGTTTGAATTGTCCAATGTGGTGTAATTTTGTTAGTGTGTGTGTATTTTGAGTGCGGCGGTGTGTACCGCCAATGGTTTACCGCGGTTGAAAGACCGCTGCGGTGATTAGTGGGTCCTGATGCTGTGGGTGTATTTCTCAAGGCATAACGGTGTGAGTTTTGGTACCCCCAGTTTATCACTGACCTTTGGGCTGGCGGACTTCTGTGGGTGTCTGTATAGTGGCGGATTTCTCTGTGTGGGTCATAATACCCGTAACGGTATACCGCCGCGGTCACAGTATCTTGGCGGCTGTCAGCACGGCGGTCGGCGGCATTTACCATCAGGGTTGTAATGAGGGCCTTACTACTGTTGTAGGGCACAAACCATAAGATGAATGTACGGGAACATCAGTAGGGAACCAGCGACACGAAAACAGAAGAAAATGGTGCTCATTGTGAACGATGTAACATGCAAACATGTAACATTTGTAACAATATGAAGTATCTCTTAATCTGACAGTAAAATTGGGTTAATAGAACTAATCATATTAGCTTGTAACTGGTTAACAGAGAGAGTGTGTTACGCTATTTACGCGATTTAAAAATGCTATAACTCCAACAATATTTTCAAAATAGAAATATATGTATTTTCTGCATTGCAATATCAAAAATAAACCTTTCTTATGGCAGTCATTTCAACTTGAACATAATATCCCATTCGAGATTTGTAAGACGATTTCTAAGGCTTTTACAGGGGCGGCTCCTCCACAATGGTGGAGGAACATCGCCCCCCTGGCTAAGAGCAAGCAGATGAAAAATAAAACAATAGCTTACTATTGTTTTATTTTTCATCTGCTGGCTCAGCCTGCATTTTAGGGAGGAGCGGGGAGGGGCCATGGAAGGGTGTAGTGAGTCCTAGTTTGTTTTAATGGGAAACAGAAGTTAGCTTAGCCTTTGGCATGTAGACTCATGCCTCCATCGCCTAGTGACTTTTACCCTACTTAGCTTGCTCTGTTGTAGCGCATTTATTTAATTAAATCTTTTAAGATGGCTGCCTTGTTTTTAGTTAGGCCTATGTTTTAGTTTTGCGTTATCAGTGCTGCCACGCTAAGGTGTCAATTTCAAGCGACAAAGATAAACAAACTGTAGGTGTTTACATTAGGGACTTTCCATCTTCACGCTTTCGAGGGAATTGTTTATATAAATTATCATCCCAATCATGTCTTGTTTTCTATTGTTGGAGAGAGGAGGGGGAGTGAAGTGCACTAAGTGCTCATGTGTGTTTGGCCAGCCGTCTTAGGATGGCCAAACACACATGTGCACTTAGGTTTCTCCAACCCTGTCTGGAGAAACTGCACTGGCTCCAGTTCACTGTCTGAGAGGCAGTCCAAGCCACTCAGACTAATCCTGATGCTGCTTTCATGCTAGGATTAGCATGAGAGCTGCACCATGATTGCTGAGAAACCTGTGCTGGTTACCCAGTGAATGCTAGGACACCATAAGGAGCAGAGGAGTGAGGCGGCAGAAGGCGGCAGGAGACGGCGGCGGGAACGGTGGGAACAGCAAAACTGTGCGCTTTTTTTTGTATGTGTTTCCCCCGTCCCTGTTGTCCCTCCCACACCACCACCTTGACATTTGCAGCAGCCGCTGCTACTTTTCGATGACTTTCTCCTAGGATAAATCCATATAAGCTCATCTTAGATCAAGCAAAGCAACAAAAAAAAAGTTTAAAAACCTTACTAGATGGTCTTGAAGACAGGTCCAATACTAATACAAATAGACAAGGCATGTCTCAATGTGAAGCCATTTCGAGAAAAATACACTTTGTGGTGTATTAAAATATGTTTCTGAAGTAACAACCAATCTCTGTTCACCCCTCATTACCAGAATTCATAGATTCTTGTTCCACAGAGTATTGACTTAATGTGTCATGGTAATATAAGTCTGTATTAATGTGAACTGCTCACATAGTTTTTGTGACTTGTCACATGGATGTCACCACTGAAGAATACTTAAAACATATTCAGTGTCACACCTGCCATATTGGTTGCTTAGGTATTTCTTAGTACTAGAATGGCTACTGAATATCTACCTTAAAACAATGCTGTTTATTACTGATCACCCTAAAATAGAGGAACTTTTAAAACAACAAAGTTATTGCAAAGACATTTGCCTCTGGTATCCTGGAGAGGGAGCGTCCCCTTATAGTCAGACTTGCATCAAAGGCGGGCGCTCTCTGTGTGCCTATACCGACCTCTCCTTCAGGACCGCTTGACTGGCCACTAGCCTTGAGTGTTAGGGTCCTCCCCAGGTATTCCCTCGGTTAAGGTAGGCCCTTCCTCCACCCCTTTTGTATTGTGATTATTTGTGCAGCGCTTAAGAAGCATATGCAACAGGGATCCAACGCCCTGAAGAATGCCCAGAGACCCTCCATAGCTCAATTACAAGGGCAGAAACATGTCGGCTACTTCTTTTAGATAGGTGACCTTGTGAGTCATTGTTCTCACATTGGTTCCCCATTCCTTTTTAATCACACCACACAGAACCCTCTATTAAAATTCACCCGGGTATCTGAGTAGGTGTTTTTATTTCCCTAGCATAGCTGGATCCCCTTTTCCAGAAATTAAATTAATTTACGCACTCCCTCCTGTTCTCTTAACAGTGAGGTCGAGTCCGCCCAGGTGGCACTGTCCTACCTGGGTGGGGCTAGGTGGTCATATGATGAAGCATGACACTATATAGTGTGTGAGACCACCTAGTCCGTAAAGGAAATCCCCTTCACAGACCACACACCACTTTACAGCTCACCTACATTACACCTCTAGTCGAGGTACACGAGTGGTCTAGTGTCACAATTGATACACTACCGACCTACTTACGTTATAAGAACCCCGTACTCTCATTTGTGATTTAGTTTGATCTAAATTGTACAGTGTGCAATAGGATTTAAATGTAGTAATTTCATTTAAATATGTATTTAGGCTTTCTTAGCCAGATTATGCCTGAAGATTCATTTTTGCTGCAGTGGTGGAAAAATGCTAATTCAGTCTGGTTCCCTTTGACCTAAATTATTTCATAGGTTGCTGATGTGTTAGAGAATGTCCTATTGCACTGAAGAAAGAAGCCATGTTTTAAGTAATAACAATTGTCACAGTATTTGTTCTAGCTATTGAGAAAGAAAGGAAGCGTTATTGAATTCACATGAGGACTTTTAGAATCATCTTGCAAAATCCTGGGAAAGGATCCCAATGTTCAAACTTTCACTAAAAGTTATATTTTGTCAGAACTGTATGAACTCATCAAGATGACTTGCACCTTCCCTGAGAAAATGAAGAATAACTGCAAACGTGATGGACGTTAATAATTTTCATTGGATATTGATCCATTTGTGCAAGATGGGTCTACTCTAGAGGACCAATTAGAACTCTATGGATATTTCTAGTTAGAAAGAGACTTTTGAAACTTTTAGTCAGTCTTGCTTATGACCCCTTGTTGTAATGCTACTCTCTCATCTCCCGAATCCCTTTGACCTTTAGGTCTTCTGAGGAATCCATGCCATCATTTCTAATTACCCCAAATACTTATGCTGTTCATTACTAATATGCCCAATAAATCCTGAACGGCTGTCCTGCCCCACGTGCAGCTCGTGTTCTGCATTGGCCATGATGATGCTGTCTACTGATGCTGTGAAGCTTTGAGTGCTCTGGACCATGAGGAGAGGTATGTAATCTGCAATTTGGTTCTTATTGTTTCCTTTTCAGCTTAGATGATTACACCAGTGTATTTTTGTAGTGAGTTACCCTAGTTAGATGATTTTCCAAATTATTTTTGTCTGTTCTTATGTTTTTGCCTGCATGCGTTAGTCTGTCCCCACACATGCAAATCCAAATTTGATTTAGGGATAAGGATGGCATAGCCCGAAAACTGAATGCTATTTAATTATTTACTGATGTCATCATCTTCTGCTTTGAAATCTTTTTTTGATGTGCATATTATAGTTTTGTTATTTTGTGTTATTCTCCCAGAGTGTTTAATAGTGTTGATGTTCACTAGGTTAAATCTCTTTAGACGTTTTGGTCAGACTATGGTTTTCATCTATGTTTATAACTTAGTTTTGTGCACCATTTATGTTACATTGGCTTTGTGGTTGCAATAAAGCTTTGAAACTTTATTCAGTTAGGAGTTTTGATTCTGTGGTCAAATTGGTCATGGTGTTTAAAATTGTTAGTGTAATTGATTTATGTTGATTGAGTCCAATTACCACACTCCTCACTGAATCCAAAGATCCTGTCAGCCACTAGTGAAGGTGGGACAAGTTGTGTCATCTCACCAGAGCATGTGCGGTTTCTGGAGCCGAGTCGAGAGGAAGACCTCTGTGCGCGCTCCAGCACATGCAAATAGTATCTCCTCCCAGTACCTGTTCAAAGCTCATCCAATTATTATACCTTTCCGAGAAAAGTATGGTCAATAAAGTCTAAAGGCAAGATTACTAGTACGGTGATCCTACGACCACCATACTCGCTGTGGCGGTGCGACGGCCGCATCCTTGGCGATCCAACTGCCAGATTTGTATGCTGGCAGTCAGACCACCACAAGACTGCCACAACCCCCTGGATCAGGTTGCATCGGTGTGGAAAGCTGTGGTCAAGCACGGTGGTGTCACTGTTGGCTCTGCCATGCTGATCACAACTTGACTTTTTACCTGCCTTTTCATGGCAGGGACACTGCCATGAATAATGCAGCAGAAAGGCAGAAACAGGGCCACGGGGGCCTGCACCACCCAGGCCCATGTCATGAGCATTGCAGAGGCCCTCCTGTCAGCACAGTTCAAATGCGCAATGTCTACAATGGCAACAATGCACATTCCGACTGTGCTGGTGGTGCAGACAATGCAGCGGCATTGGCCTTGGGTCTCCCTGAGAGCCGAAGCCAGTGCCACCACATTGTGTCTGCCGTCCGGCCCTGTGGGATAATCATGATACAGCAGTTGGGAGACCATTACCTCAGAGGCGTCCTCCCAGCCGTTGTCTTGGTAGTGGCGTTGTTGTCTGCGTGAAGCGTCATTGTCGGGGATGCCCAGGCTGCAGTGTGAGCAAGGCAATGCGGATTGCAGGGCCTACTGGTCACAGTGCAAGCAGCGGCTCAGTGATGGCATCAGGTGTCAGTGTCGGTGAGACCAGGGTTATGGTGTGACTTGGGGCATGGCTCTGGGGGTTGTTGTCAGGCCACAGTGCAGTCAGCGGCATCATTGACTGTGTTGCAGTGGTTTTTCTTCTGTTGCAGCACAAAACACACAGTTCCCAATGCGGTAGCCAGATGAAGCTGAAGTCTTTGATATCCCTGAGACTTCCAATAGGAGGCAAGCTCTACTCCAAGCCCTAGGAGGAACTTCACAGGCAGGATACACAGCAACGTTGTGGTTCTAAAAATTCTGGACCCATGTAATTTACTTTGCCACAGCAGTACGATTTTAGTATCAAAAGACCGATAATGACTAGTACACTAAGCATGAGCATTTTCGCTCAATTCCAGCAGCGTTTTCACCTCGAAATCGCCATTTTCGTCCTGCACCCGTGGCTCCCATTTTATACACGGCAGCCATTTTTAAAAGTTGCCCTCACATAGGCTTATAATACAGTCAGATTTGATTCCAAGGACACGTACACCTTGATTGACTTTTCTCTGACCTGGGCAAGCTGGAACCATTGCCTCAGGCCAAACCTGTTTGGTCAGTCCCTCTCCCAGTGGCCGAATCAGATAGCATCAAGGCACACCAGGCCATAAAACCCTTATTATCGCTCACACACCCTGCCTAACTTGCTCACACCTGCACCTGCTCTTTTCTTCTTCTTACTTTACGAGGGGGAGGTGCCCGTTTTTATTGGGGGTCCACACTTATCTGATGTAAAATACTAGGCCTTGCTGGGTAATTTATTATGGGTTGGATGACATGAAATATGAGGTTTCATCATGACACTGTTTTTTCCTTTGTAGTGAAAACATGTGAATGACCAACCAAAATGTCAAGAATGTTTGCCTGAAGCTTAAAAAACTGTATATAAGGAAACCTGACTTTGCATTGAAACACAGTCTCCTGAGAACATACAAACCGTGCTGTTGTACTTCTAGGACGCTTGTCACTTGGTTGCAGCCAATAAATTCGATCTTTGACTTCACCTAGAAGACTCTGAGTTTCTGTGGTCTGAATCAGGAAAGTACCCGAGGTCTTTGGGTGTACCCTGGCACCGCTGGGTTACCGGATCAGTACCGGTTCTGAAAAACCCAGTACCTCAGTTGGCGCCCAACGTGGGGCGATACCAGCGGTACCGGTCCAAGCCTGAGGTCCGTGGGGAGCTTCGTGTGAAAATTCTGGAGGAAGGCCGCCACTTCATCGACCCCTGCATGTCGACGTGGTCCGAAAGTATTTGCTGCGAGGTTCCCCGCTTCCCGACGGCTATGAAGGACTGCTGCCCTGGCAATCGCCCTGATTTGGACCCTTGATGTTTGGTAGAGCGAAACGATAAGACGAGTCTTCTGGTGACGTCATCGATATTTTCAGTTAAGTATAAGTGGAGCGTCTCCCAGTCCTTAGTTGGACACTTGGTTTGGTCCTTAAGTTGGACATTTGGTTTGGTATCCCTTTGGGATCACTTTGATTTGGAACTTGCAAGTACCAAAGCCGAAGGACTCGTGTATTCACGAGACTATCGTAAACGATAATCCTTTGAAGTTTGAAGCTAGACTAGTGAGCGAAGATGCCTGGTCTTAGCAGACTTGGAAATTTGTTTTGTCTTGGTTGTAAAAGGGACTCCCGGTTTGAGGACTCATGTCCGGTTCCTCCGATTGGAACTCCAACCTATGAACTATATGTGAAGCACGGAGTAGGCCCCATCACGTTTAATAAAGTATGGGTCCGCTATTCTTGGAAATAATTGAGAAAAGTTTTCTTTTTTTTCTTGTAAATATGACTTACAACTAGGATCTGCAAACGGTTCTGTAAGTAAATTGCGACGGCGCTATTTATGAAAAATGGCTAAAGCGCGCTGTATTGTGTGTACTGAGTGTTTTCTGTTTATATCTGAAATGAGCTCAATGTGTGTTTGTGGGTCTTCTTGATGTTTACAGTTTGTTAAGTAAAATGTTGGTTAATTAATATTAAGTAGAAACTTAGAAAAAATCCAGAAATGAACCATGTGATGTGCTAACATAGCTATATGTTGCTCTTTAATTTATAGAATGAGCAATTGTGCACATATACAAAACTGTCGTTAAATGCTTAATAAATTAGAAAACACATTCAATAGATATAAATAGGGCCCCCCAAAAAAAACGAAATTATCTATTTTTGCAAAAAAAAAAATACATTTACAGCATTTTTCTTAGATGCATTGTATTAGATGTTCACAGGCAAACTTTTCAGCTGCAGTATATTTGATAGGAATGTTCAATTCAGCCAGCACTTTCCCAGTTAAACACGGGTGGAATTTTGCATAACCTTCCTTTTAAATGAAAGTGGCGCAAAAATGTGACGCATTTCAAGTTAGGCTTATGCGCTTAGGCTTGTGAGTTAATGTATCCCAAATAATAGGCAAGGGATGCAGCTTGCTTTCATATGTGGAATTATCACAAAAAAAGAATAATTGTTTTTTTTGTTGTTTTTTTTAAAAGAAAATTATTAATTATGGAAAAATTATTTAAAAAATAAGTGCCTTTCAAAAACGTTTTTTAATATTTATAAAGCTTAATACCTATACTATGACCTCCTAACATTAAAATTTAATTTAAGTTATGTTGCACCGCTAAAATGACATTTGTATGTGCAATTTTCCATTGGCGCAGGAGCAAACAAGCTCATTTCTATAAAGTATAAGTTAATATTTTCAATGGCTGACTCATGGATTGTGTAATAGACATTCTGGTAATGCATATTATGCAAGAAAATTGTAGGATATTGATTTTTTAATGCCTAAAATATCAAAGTCGATTTTGGGCAAAAGCACTGTTTAAACTGCATTTTCTTTCATTCAGAGTACTTTTTAAAGTGTCTCAGGCTTCAGTAAATGCATACATTTAGGTTTGATATATATTTGCAGGTTGTGCCTTCTTATGATTCAATGAGTCAATGTGCCAGTACAAAGGCTTGTTTTAATATCAAGGTTGAAGGTTCTAACTTCAGCTGGGCCTACTGAGACGTTCATTCATTCGAGGTTGATGAAATATGTACCATTGCATGGGATTGCAACAAGCATTTATTCTAACAACTGGTATGTGTGTTATTAAGGTTTGTGAATTATTCACAGTAAATGTAGTTTAATAATCTGGAAATAGAGATACATTTTTTTAGCGCCTAAAAATGAAATTTTTTTTTTTTAAATAGAGTGAATTACTGCAGGTTAGAAGGAAAATAGAAAGGCCTACTGTCTTTGACAGATTCAGAGTGGCAGAAGCTAGGAGAGCTACAGAGGCTGGCTCAAGTCATGCTGCTGAGATGCTATCTTTAGTTTTCCCATAAACAATGGAGGAGGCTGTCATGTTGACACTTGTGACCTTTTAAATTAGGGCCTTGTCTCTGTGAAATGCAGAATGACCCTACCGGGCCTCTAAAAGTGGGATTTCTGGTTTCTCCAGAAGAACATCAATACAATTAAAGAACTTAATTCCAAAGGGAAAATATAAAAAAAGGGGTTTCTTCGAAAGTCCCAACATCATGTTAAATGCTCTGCAAAACTGATACATTTGCGTCTCCGCTCTAAAAAAATAAAATTATGCCTGCTAGTTGCTTTTATTTGACAGAAAACGAAGTGTTGCATTAAGTCTTAGACAGAAAATAAGATGCAGCCTTTTTTTTTAATTTTGAAGGCTACATGCCTTAATGAGAACGATTTGCCAATTAAGACTTATTTTTCACAGTGGAAATTGTAGGTGCCAAATTAATATGGAGTGTCAGTGTAACAATTTTTACTTTTAGAAAGGTAAAACTAAGGTGGCTTGATGTTGCGAAGTAACTGACAAGAGGGTAACAGTTAAGTAATGGAAATTTATTTTCATGTATTTGGTCCTATCATGAATTGTTCTTGCTGGTCCTGTATGTTAGAAGAGAAACAGTAAAGTTATATTTGACAGCAGATTTCCATTGCCTGGTGATCTACTGTCAAAAGGAGGGTAAGGATTTTAAACCTGACAAATTAAACAGTCCCAAATATTGGGTTTTGGGCTGCAGGTTTACAGTGCATAAAGTACATGACATGGTGTTGTGTGTCACCGCTTATTCACACATGCTATTGTTTTGTCTATGCTTTTTGTGCTTGATACACAGCAAGTATATCTGATGGCTTGACGTTTTGTGCGTTTTTATTATTTTTTTTATTTGTTTTTTGCATGTTTGTTGCTGCTTTTGATACTATTACAAGCTCCCCTGTGTTGTGAGGGGATGGTCATGACGATGCCCATCGCTACGCAACAGCTGGTTGAACTTGTTCTGGTTACTAAATTCCACAGATAATGATATTTCATGCTGTGAACATAAAAGACAACACTTCACCAGTGCATGTCTATTTGGCTATAATGGTATTGAAGGAAAATAAAAAGAGATATACAGGATCAAAGTGTGTCACCTGCAGTTAGTCACGTTACTGCCCCTTCCCTTAAAGGAACAGGCAGCCCTACATTTATGTATCCTTGATTGGACCTAAGGATGAAATTATAGATCTGTGACTCAAGGTGACCTAATTTCTATATTACATTAGTTAATGATGTTCTGTTTCCTAAGTAGCATATGGCTTTCGTTCCTTAAAAGAAAACCAGGTTTTCATTTTTTCCTGAAGAAGGAACTGAAACATTAGCTAGGAGTAACGTATATGGTGTAGTCGCCAACGGTAGAGTTAAAATTTGTGTAACTTTGGCCTTTGTGTATCACCCGTACTCTTGGTGTTGTGTCACATGCCTGACTATCACCCAAATATTTTTTTTTGTTCTTTCTATAGATTTTTTCTTTGGTTACTTCCCCTGACCAATGTCGCACCATGCTTAGTTATTGAGATTTTAGCTATGTCCTAGTCCCATTTCTCTTTTTCGAATTCCTTTCACCAGTCAGCCCTTTTATTATTATTGATGTATTGTTCAGGTTCACATTTCCAGACTGCAGTGATGTACCAGGGACCCCCATGTTATGTATAATTCCCTTTGGTATGACCAGACTGGTTTTCAAGAATTTGCCTGCTTCAATGTTTTCCAGCCTGACTGTCAGGGTAGCGATAGACTGGTTAACTGAATCAATATTATAGTAAGACAAGTTTTCCATCTCAATAGGAGATATCTTATGTTTACCTTTTTGAACATGACGAATTTTCAATGTCTATTTTAATTTGGTTTTCGGTTCCCTTCTGTTCCTGCTACTTTAATTTTTTGGTGGGATCAGATGTGTCCTAATCATGCAAATATCAGGACCCTCTAGTTCTTGTCTTTTTGTTTGCACATTTGACTATTAGCCTATGTATTGCATAGTGCACCTGATGCACAGTTTTTAAAGGAAGGTTTCTACATGTCCCTGATAATCGGTATCATGTGATTTCTCTATTGAGATGTTCTAAGGTAAGGAGGAACACCTAGACTTAATCATTGAGGCAAATATGTGTTTACCCCATTAGACAATGCCACTGTGTGAGGAAATCCATTCAGATAGAATTCTCATGTAGCTATAGATGGCAGAGAATAATGGAGAGAACCCAATTAAAGATGCTAGAGACCCTGTTTTGCCCTTCTGCCTTTGTATTTTATGCCCATGGTGTATGGCTACTCCTTTGAAGATTGCAGACCACCTGCTTGCAGTCCCCTTGCTAAAAATCATGAACTGTTTTTTTTACTAAATTGAAGGAAACTAACAACTGTGGCACATTTCCTACGTCACTAGATTCTGTGGGTATCAAGTCATAATAACCTGCAGGACATTGATTTAAGCCTAATTCCCATCAGTGACAGCTACAGATGAAAGACGGACGTCTTGGCCCTACAGTCTCAGCACCCAGAAAGTAGCAAAGCTGGACAGCGATCACCAGCGCATGGGATCGTACTTGCTCCATCAGACGGCGTTGGACATCACAAAACCAAAGTTTCAGTGTAAAAGAGCTAAAGAGAAGGATTCCTGTTGTTGATGGCAGAGCTGTTTTGAGGTTTCATTTCTCTACCTGTCATGTGCTGGTAACCTCTGACAGTGTGCAATCCCTTGAGCCCCTTGGCCTGAGTTTTGGCCACACACCCCCTTTTCTTTGCTCCAACGGAAGAAGGGCAGTGCACCGGAGATTTCAAGTTTGGAAAAAGGCACTATATTGTGGTGCCCATGAAAGAGCAGCTTGAGCGTCCTCTGACACTAAATAATGAGTGTTGGAGTCTGAAAGTGCTGCTGAGCTTGAGCTATTTCCCAATTAATGGTGCTTGCGTCTGCACGAGATGATTTGTGCCCTTGATCAATGAAGAGCACATTGTTTGTAGTGTCTGCCACAGAGGAGAGACACTGGTGCATTGCTTTAAGACATTGAGACTTTCGAGTGAGCTGTGGGTGTTTGCCAGGAGGGCACTCCAACGAAGCACTATTTTCTCACGAAGAGGCCTGAATTGAGAGGCCCATGCGAAAGAAAACAACAAAAGAAAATTTGATGGACAATAGAAGCCTGCCAGAGAGGCTTTTTGAACGGACTCTGGGCATAGTTGGTTTCACAAGAGGTTTCCGTGTGATTGTATAGACTAGGTGTTAGGAGACTGATTGTTTTGCTGGCATTGTTTTAAAGTACTATTCTGTTTAGTAAAAGCAGAATAAAGTCCATTTTCTGTGGAAAGAGTACCCCCTTTTCACCTTAGAGCATTGATGAGAGTCACCACTGTTCCACCTGAACATACAAAAATTACTGAAATGCAGAGGAGCCCTAAAAATGTTACTAGATAATTTTAGGATTTGCTTTTTGGTTAGGATTGTGAAAAATTATTATTTCATTTGTACTAATGGTCACTACTTTCTCCCGTTGTCTATATGTTCTTAATAACGTGTTTTCTAGTGTCTTTTAAACATGACGTTGTCATTTATGGGTTGGATTGTTTTTCTCTACTCAATTGACTTCTGCACCCACTTCCCAACCTATGTCTTTTCCTACTATTGTTTCTTTGCACTCTTTTCACCCTTTTCCTGAACATGAGCAGGTTAGAAGATCAGAATTCGTAAGCAATTCTTTTGTACAGCTTCTGCATCAACACTAGTTAGTAGTGAACATCACTAATTTTTGGGTGTGTGATCTTATGCCACCTACTGCAGATAGAGGTATTCCTTATTTTGTCCTGCCATATGTGGCCTTTTGTGCTACTTCATGTTCAAGGAGACCTGTCCAGAGAGAGTTACCAAGTACCAGAATTTTGCTCCAGCAACATCTCCATAGCCTTATAAACATAGACCTGGACTCAGATTAGCATGAGAATAGGTTTATTGCCTATGTAAGGGCAAAAGGAGGGTTTGTGGTTCTAAAAATTCTGGACCCATGTAATTTACTTTGCCACAGCAGTACGATTTTAGTATCAAAAGACTGATAATGACCAGTACACTAAGCATGAGCATTTTCGCTCAATTCCAGCAGCATTTTCACCTCGAAATCGCCATTTTCGTCCTGCACCCGTGGCTCCCATTTTATACACGGCAGCCATTTTTAAAAGTTGCCCTCACATAGGCTTATAATACAGTCAGATTTGATTCCAAGGACACGTACACCTTGATTGACTTTTCTCTGACCTGGGCAAGCTGGAACCATTGCCTCAGGCCAAACCTGTTTGGTCAGTCCCTCTCCCAGTGGCCGAATCAGATAGCATCAAGGCACACCAGGCCATAAAACCCTTATTATCGCTCACACACCCTGCCTAACTTGCTCACACCTGCACCTGCTCTTTTCTTCTTCTTACTTTACGAGGGGGAGGTGCCCGTTTTTATTGGGGGTCCACCCTTATCTGATGTAAAATACTAGGCCTTGCCGGGTAATTTATTATGGGTTGGATGACATGAAATATGAGGTTTCATCATGACACAGTTTTTTCCTTTGTAGTGAAAACATGTGAATGACCAACCAAAATGTCAAGAATGTTTGCCTGAAGCTTAAAAAACTGTATATAAGGAAACCTGACTTTGCATTGAAACACAGTCTCCTGAGAACATACAAACCGTGCTGTTGTACTTCTAGGACGCTTGTCACTTGGTTGCAGCCAATAAATTCGATCTTTGACTTCACCTAGAAGACTCTGAGTTTCTGTGGTCTGAATCAGGAAAGTACCCGAGGTCTTTGGGTGTACCCTGGCACCGCTGGGTTACCGGATCAGTACCGGTTCTGAAAAACCCAGTACCTCAACGTCCAGTCTTTCTCCTCTTCAAGGAAGAAGCAGAAACTGCAGAACAAACTAGCAAAGCACATACATCAAAGGGGGAGTACTCTTCCTCCAGCTCTTCAGGTCTTCTCCTTGGCAGAGATTCCTCTTGATCCAGAAGTGTTATCCAAGGCTGGGTTTTTGGGTCCACTACTTATACCCAGTTCTGCCTTTGAAGTAGGCCAACTTCAAAGGAAAGTCTCTGTTGTTGATAAGATTCTGCCGTGCCCAGGCCTTGCCCCAGACACACAGCAGGGGGTTGGTGACAGACTGCATTGTGTGAGGACAGGCACAGCCCATTCAGGTGTAAGTGTCAGCGCCCCCCTCCCCACTCTAGCCCAGAAGACTCATCAGGATATGCAGGCTACACCTCAGCTCCCTTTGTGTCACTGTCTAGAGGGAATTCAAAACAGCCCAACTGTCAGTCTGACCCAGAAGTGGATTCCACAGGCAGGCAGAGGTACAGAATGATTAAGCAAGAAAATGCTCACTTCCTAATAGTGGCATTTTCACACAGACAATCTAAAAACCAACTCTACCAAATTATGTATTTTTAAATTGTGAGTTCAGAGACCCCAAACTCCAGATCTCCATCTGTTCCCAATGGTCAACTGCACTTAAAAGATATTTAAAGGGAGTCCCTATATTAACCTATGGGAGAGATAGGCCTTACAACAATGAACACGGAATTTGGCAGTATTTTACTATCAGGACATGTAAACCTCACCAGTACATGCACTACCTTTTACATACACTGTGCCCTGCCTATGGGGCTACATAGGGCCTACCTTAGGGGTGTTTTACATGTACCAAAAGGGAAGGTTTGAGCCTGACAAGTGAAGTGGGTGCACTTGCCAGGTCAAATTGGCAGTGCAAAACTGCACACACAGACACTGCAGTGGCAGGTCTGAGACATGTTTACAGGGCTACTCATGTGAGTGGCACAATCAGTGCTGCAGGCCCACTAGTAGCATTTGATTTACAGTCCCTGGGCACACATAGTTCACTTTACTAGGGACTTATCAGTAAATCATATATGTCAATCACCAGCACAATTTACAAAGAGAGCAGTTGCACTTCAGCACTGATCAGCAGTGGTAAAGTGAGCAAAGACAATAAACCAGCAAAAACAGAGCCCAATGTACGATAAAAAACAGGAAGTCAGAAGGCAAAAAGACAGGGGAAGCATGCCATAAGTCGAAAGCAATATGGAGACACTTTTGAACCTGCCTCCATCAGCAATCAGTGATGAACACATTGAAGCGTTCCGAGTAAAAATATGGTTGTGACTGGATGGGACTGTGACAGCACCTTGATTTTTCCTTTGACACCTTATTGAAGCTTCTTCTTACAGCCTTTTAACATTTAACACAATCCCCAAGAAAAAACAGGCTTGCAGCAGGGGCGGGTCATCCATTGGGGCAAAGGAGCGTTGCCCCCCCGCCAACAGCAGCAGCTGCAAAAACTTTATCAGAAAAAGATAATAAACTGAGTTTATTATCATTCTCTGGTAAAGGGGCGGGCCACGGGCGTGACGAGCAGTGAGGGTGAGTGCTGTCACTGGGCATGTATGTTTGGCCGGCCATCGTGTGCCAGCCAAACACACTTGGTCAGTTGGCTCTCTCCAGCCCTTTAACACAGTTGCTGGGCTGGCGAGAGCATGCACAGGCTCCCAGTCTGCCTAGGAGTGCCCTGCCTGGGCGTTCCCAGCCAATCCTGATGCTGCTCTGAGTAGTGTCAGGATTGGCCGCAGGGCAGGCTGTGAGGCAGAGGAGACGGAGGAGCGGAGCAGTGTGCGGAGTTCAGGTAAGTGTTTTTTTATTTTTTTTAAATAATTTTATGTTTATTCCCACCCTCTTCCCCCTCCGCACGCCGCCCGCCCCTTCCCCACCCTGCGAGCCACAACTGGCTTGGAGGGTTAAAATTTGGTAGGTAGGTGAAAAATACGAAGCCTTGTCCTTTGTGTAATGTACTGAGGTATGTTTAGAATGTGTGGCTCATAGCTCTCCTTCAGTGAAGAGCTCTTGATGATCACTGACACAAAGATGCCTCGCTGCATCTGCTAATTGTGTTACTTATCAAGGGAGGACATCAAACTACTTCAGAGCTCTAGATGTGACTCAGTGGCAACTGTGCAGCAGAAAAGGTTCAGATATATCAATTACATGAAATGTCATATTTCAAAGCTTTAGGGAACCGGCATCAACATTAGGGAGATGCCTTCTCTGATCAGGTCAATCCCACTACAAAGCGCTGTCAAAGCTAAGTGCAGCACACAGCAAAGGTATCACCTTTCAACCCTGTAAGATATTTCCTATGTTCGAAGCAATTATTTATTCCTGAACAAATATGCACATGTCAAAGAGCTAAAAGGTGTATAATGCGTGTCTTATTTTTAAAATTGGCCTAAAGGCTTTGCATTAGGACAGTTTGCACTGGCATTCAGCTTCGGAATAGAAAAAAAAGGAAGAAACTGTGGAAAAACACTTCGTGACGTTTATATATTTTCGGTTTGAAACCCTGTTTTAAATTGAATTTTAGGACTGTGCCCTGTGGGTTTCTGCAAGCACCATACCTATAAATAAAAAGATTTTGCAGGTAGTTATGATTATGTGGCTAAATAACTGCTCTTGGACTTCAGAAGTCTGCTCCAAACTAAGGCACATAGCCAAAAACACTTAAATGTACATAAAGTACCTGAAAATGTAAATATGTGTAAAATAGCTATTACTTTACTGTTCCAGTTGTGGACCCAATTTCTCAAGCTAGTTGGACATGTACGTTTAGCCTACAAACAGATATTTTTATGTTAGGAAAGTATCTTTTGGTAATCACAAAACATGTTTTTGCACAGACCCACAGGTTAATTTAAACACAGCAGCCTGCCAACCTGACGGGTTGGTGGAGGACTTGACCTTTATTCATCTGATTTATTTATTTATTCTTTTGTGCATATTTATATAACATGAACGCTACCCCAATGTGCTAGAGTGCTTTACAAGAGATATGTTTTGTTAGATGGGAGTTTTAGGTAGTTTAAGATAGACACATTTAACTAGAAATAATTACAAAGGTTGAGAATTCAACACAGTAAATAATTACATAAATCAGAATGTAGAAAAGGTATAAACAGCCGTAAAAAGATTGAGATTAGTATAGATGTCTGTGCCAGGAGTTGGTTACAGTGTCATAGATTAAATATCATTGGAGGAAAAGGGCTTTCAAGTCCGTTTTGAAAGTCACCAGTGATGGTAGTTATGCGCAGAGTTGGAGGCAGTGAGTTCCAGATTCTGGTTGTGCTTTGGCATTTCGCGATGGTCTGGAGCTGTCTGATAGCTTCAGGTTGTCGGCAAGGTAGTAAGGAGTGGATTTGTGCATAACTTTATGGGTGATGCAGGCAGTCTTTGAAAAAGTCCTGGCTAAAATTGGCAGCCATCAGAGAGTGGTCATCATGGGTGTAATGTGGTCATGCCTTTTAGGACTGTAGATGAACAGTGCTGCTGCAGATTTTGGGGAGTATGATGGATTTTAGGGAGACCAGCCAGTAGAGAGCTACGCTAGTTTATTCCTGAGAGCACCTGTGTATGAGCAAGAGAGTTTAGATTTTGTTTGGGCTGTAACAGCAAATTCCCCACAGAACACACATTTTTGGCGATGGTGCTGTTTTGAGAGTGCTGGTTTAGTCTTTTGTTTAGGATGACTACAAGAGACTTGGCACTGTCAATAATGACAGGTTTACTATTAAGGATGTTGTGTGTGTCCATCTAGGACTGCAGCATTAAGTTGATTTCAAAGGTGAGATAAGGAGATCTGTAGGTGATGGTGACAAGATCTGAGATATCATTTTGAAAGGAGACATTTAGCTGTGTGTCATCTGTGTATTGTGATATAAGATCCCTGACTTCTTAAGAAGGACTCCAAGTGTCTCGATGTATAGGTTGAAAAGTGTTGGGGCAAGGATGGACTCCTGGGGACTCCTTGGCCCACTGCAATCAGTGAGGAGAGATGGTCATCAATTTTAACTCTCTGCGAACTGCCCAGAAGGAATTAAGCAAACCATTTGAGGCCCATGCCATCAATGCCCATTCAATGTTTTAGTGTGTCTAGGAGTGTGTGGTGGTTGAACTCTTCGAAGGCTGATTACAGGTTGAGAAGAATAAGGAGGCAAGGGTTGTCGGAGCCTAGAATTCAAAGGGCATCACGAATCACTTGTAGTTGAGTTGTTTCTGTGATGAAGCACTGATTCAAACCAGATGGGAATTCTGCTACACATCTTTCAAATAATTTTAAGAGGATAGGCAGGTTGGAGATCAGGCAATAGTTGTTAAGGTTGTTAGTATCTGCAGATGGTTTTTTTTATGAGAGGTGTGGCATGTCAAGTTTTTGAGGCAGTAAGGGAATATTCCTTGGCTGAAAGAGATTTACCAATTTTGTCCAGTGGGGAGGCATATGAGTATAAATATCTTTAGCAATACCACAAGGGATTGGGTCTACAAAGTGGTTGGATGGTTTTGTTTTTATGATAATTTTGCATAAGGTGTCCTCTACAATGGAATCACATAGTCTCCATGTCTTTTTGAATTTGCATGCCAGGGGAAGAGGTAGGGTTGACATCATGATGTAGTAGCAGTTGAACTTTGAAGTAAAATAACTGTAGGTGCTCCACTGATTTGGTGGGTCTTCAAATTTGGAGGATGTGGGCATGGAGGGGTTGTTGGCAGCTTAGACCAAATCGAGAACTTGCTTCAGATGGTTCTTGACTGGGTCCAGCAGGGGTCTAAAGTGAAAGGATTTCTCCCAAAGATATGTATAGGGACCTAGCATTTCTGAGGCAAGTGAGGTTAGTGGTGGAAGGTGAACAACTCCATTTTTTTTCTAAGATTCTAAAGGCTTCCTTTACTCATAAATGACCTTGTTGAGCCACAGTGCTGATGGTCTAGGTCGTTTCATTTTGCTTTGGAGTTTAGCTGCACCATCCAGCACATCTGAGAGGCATTCAAAGCTGTAGGAGGTCATGACATTCACATTTGAGGTGGCACCTCTGGAGGGAAGTATCTTCTTAGCAGTGTTGCTAAGAGTAGTGAAGCCTATGTTTCTGGAGTCCTGAAACCAGGTAGTTACTTGTTTCAGTTGACCCATTATCACAGTGTGAGAGAGTTGTAGGGTGAAGGGAATAAGGGAGTGATTGGTCCAGTCTACTGGAATATAATATTAATAACCTGCTGAACGCATGCCAGTTTTTGAGATGTTTAGATCTAGTGTGGAGCATTTAGTGTATGTTAGCTTATGGTTATGTTGTATCAGATCATTGTTGAGGAGAGTGGAGGTTAAGTGGTTCAGTGTAGAGTCTTCTGTGGTGCCTCGGTAAAGATTGAAGTCTCCCACAAAGATTACTTTGTCACATCAGGTAGTTTGGTCAGTTAGGAAGTCTATGTATTGCTTGACAAAGAACATGTTATTACCTGGTGGGTTGGATATTGCATTTATTCTGAAGGGAAAGTTGTATTGAGTGCGTAGGTCCAGAGGGAAGCATTGATGACTAAGATACACACCTGACTCTGCCTTCTTGGTCCCTTGTGATAATGGAATAGTTTGAAGGAAGTATACGATAAAAGGATTTGTGGAATATCTTAATAAATCAGGTCTCTGTAAGGGTAAAGAGATTAAAATTGCATTGACCAATAGTGTCGGAGAACTCCAGTTTGTACTTCATAGCAGATCTACTGCTGTGGAGCATGGAGCTTAGAAATGAAGATTCTGATTTGGTGTGGAGGTATCAGGGGTTTTTGTTACTATAGGATTGTTATTTCAGATAGCAGGCATCTGCAATGGATGTGACTTGTATTTGAATCACGTGGAGGAGATAGTAGGAATTCAGTGCTAGTTTGAGTTGTCTATGGGCAGGTAGAACTAGGAGGAGAAAGAGTAGAGGAGGTTGGGGGCAACTGGGTACTGTAGCTTGAAAGGAGGTCGACAATGTCAGCTTCAGGGAGAGTGGGTTTGAATCTTGTGGAGCAAGATAAATGGCTACCCTCAGGTATTGAGCACCAAGTATAGTGTGTCTTACCCTGTGAGGGGAGGGGGACTGTCTAAGATAAAAGATAGCCTGCACTGTAGCTGGAATACGGTCTCATTGAGCTGAGAAAGTTTTAAGGTGAGGAAATCTAGTTTGTGCTTTTGGTGCTGTGTTTTGGGGGACAGGGTATTGGGGAGAGAAGTTAGACAGCTGGGCAGGAGGGAGTATTGAGTGAGATGCTGGTTTGTGGGATAGGAAAACATTTTGTGGCTGATCAAGACTGAGATGAGCGTAAGGTGCAGAAAGGTGAAATACTGTGAGGTAAGGTGTGTCGGTGGGCTCAGTGGGGTTGTGAAAGGTGGTCTTTTTGGTAGTAATTAAGTGAGATGGGGCTGTTTACCAGTTACTGTGTGCTGATCTCATGTGAAGGGAAGTAGTGGAGTGAGCTATAAAGGGAGAAGTGTAGCCACTGTGCGTGAAGGAAATGTGTGGATGTTCAGGACGAAGTAGATTTAGGTGAAGTTGATTGTAATGGTGAGTGGGCGACAGTGAGGAAATCCAGAGGTGTGATTCTAAATGTGTGCATACAATATAGGAGAAAAATTCTGGTCAAATATTAGAATGTGAGTGGAGAGGAGGTGTTGTGAGCAGGAGTCATCAGATGAGGTTGTGTGTGATGTGACACATTAGGTGGGCTGTAGCAAGGGCAGATGAAGAGTGTGGTGCTTTTGAGGATGGAGATTGGAGTAGTCTGTGGTGGGTCATTGATGAGTGTGGAGGATTACTTGCAAGATCATGAGATCCTGTCTGGCTGGTGGAGATCACATTGCCTATGTCCATCAGTGGGTGCTTGGGGCTGCACAGAAGACAAAGAAGTACACCAAGCAGGTGCAATACTGCTTTGGTCCATCTCTGGAAATCGTTTTTTGTTTTTAGAATCTCTTCTGAAAAATAAAAATATAAATAGCTCTGACTTGCTGGGAGTTTTCTCATAGTGGGGCGGGGTAATTTTTGTTTGGTCTAGAAACATCAGGGGCCATATTTATACTTTTTGACGCAAAACTGTGCTAACGCAGTTTTGCGCCAAAAAAATTAGCGCCGGCTAACGCCATTCTGAAGCGCCATGCGGGCGCCGTATTTATTGAATGGCGTTAGCCGACCGGCGCTGCCTGGTGTGCGTGAAAAAAAAACACGTACACCAGGCAGCGCCGGCGTAGGGAAAAATGGTGTTTGGGCGTCCAAAAATGGGGCAAGTCAGGCTGAGGCAAAAAAAATCGTCTTAACCCGATTTGCGTCATTTTTTTTGGGCGCCCAGACGCCATTAACATGACTCCTGTCTTAGCAAAGACAGGAGTCATGCCCCCTTGCCCAATGGCCATGCCCAGGGGACTTATGTCCCCTGGGCATGGTCATTGGGCATAGTGGCATGTAGGGGGGCACAAATCAGGCCCCCCTATGCTACAATTCTTTTTTTTTTTTAAATACTTACCACAACTTACCTTTTCTTCCCTGGGATGGGTCCCTCCATCCTTCGGTGTCCTCCTGGGGTGGGCAAGGGTGGCAGGGGGTGTCCCTGGGGGCAGGGGAGGGCACCTCTGGGCTCATTCTGAGCCCACAGGTCCCTTAACGCCTGCCCTGACCCAGGTGTTAAAAAGAGGCGCAAATGCGGGGTTTTTTGCCCCGCCCACTCCCAGGCGTCATTTTTGCCCGGGAGTATAAATACCACGCACATGCCTGGGAGTCATTTTTTAAGACGGGAATGCCTACCTTGCATCTCATTAACGCAAGGAAGGTGTTCACGCCCAAAAATGACGCTAACTCCATGAACTTTGGCGCTAGACGCGTCAAACGCCAAAGTATAAATATGGAGTTAGTTTTGCGTCGAATTTGCGTCGAAAAAAAGACGCAAATTCGGCGCAAACGGAGTATAAATATGCCCCCAGGCGTTTCTGGTGTTCCTGATTAGCAAACAAATACATTGGAATCACTGCAGACCTTCTGCTTACTAACAGGCATGTAGTGGTCAGGTCAACAATAAAAGGTTTTCAATGGTCGGGCCTCCATTTTTGGAAACTTGGTGCTTTTTTGTTTCTAAATGACATAGGTGTAGTGGGAGTTTGACAGATGGAGACCCACTGATTTGTGGTAGGACTCTCACTCCTCCAAACTCTAAATAAGGCCCTAAATCTACTGAGGAGTGGGGAGTGGACTTTCCAGGACAGTGATTCCCTGAAGGTGTGCGAACACCCACAAATGTACTTACTTGTGGGTTTTCACAAACATTTTCTTGACCAATCCTCTCTCTCTACATACTCCTGTCAAGAGTAAAAGCAAATCCCTTACCAGGGAGGGAACTACTCCTGCAAAGATGCCATGGCCATACCTTTCCAGAGTACATGTGGGAACTCTTGTGAATTCCTGAAATTCATAGAGCTAAACCAGAACATGAAAGTAAACTTAGGGGGCAATATGTACATTGGGAGGTACATGTTTCTGCCCCCAAACGTAATTAAGGCTTTTTGGACAGAACCCCCTATGCCAGGGGTTCTGTGTAGAAAAACTCAGACTTGAGATGCTCCTTCTCCAAAAATGTATTCTACATAAAGCATTTCAATGCTCTTTGACACCCAACTGACACCTCACAGGGATGCTTGGAAAAACTGGAAAGTACAGGAAGAAAATTAATAAGGAAACAACCTATTTTTATGTACTTTATGAAAAGCAAGATGATCTTTTAAGTAGCACAATTGAAAATTAATTTCCGAACTTTGCTCCAAGACCAGATAAGGAATGGCCTCCACCCCGGACATTCTTTATTTTAGGAATAACATGTGAGTTGACATGAGTCACACATTAACTACTGGTGTACCCTTCAGTGGCTTGGGTGATTGTGCAATACATTCGAAAATACTGGGACGACAAATTACAATTAGAATTGTAGATAGGTAAAAAGTGAATTACGAGAATGCTTTTTACTAAGGGGTTCTGAGTGATATCAATTAAACCCTTTGATTTGATAGTACGCAGAAACCTTTGGTGAAAAACATCCCCATAATTCACTTTTTAACCATCTATAGTTTTATGTTACGTATGGCCAGCAAAATCATCTGCCGAGGGGTACAAGACTATTGGAAGAGCAGTCCATTGAGTTATATGAATCAACTCATTCCCCAAAAGTAAGGTGCTAAATTTCTTCAGCTGTTGATGATTTCTTTGAAAATAGATCTAGTCTGACCAAACGTAAGCATACAATATGTAGACGTGTAAGTGTCTAAATATTTGCAGGTTATTTGAAAAATAGTGACCGTTTTTTTAATGCGGGCAGCTGTTTGAGCATATCAATATACTGCATACAATGAAACTGCTTTCCTCAATAACATCAGGGAAGCATTTTGAAGTCTACTGTAACAAAGCACAAGGCAAACAAAGCTGTCTTGTTAAGAAACTGGAGCAGCCCGAAGCGCGCATGAAAAGCAGTTGACTGCGGCGTTCCTTTCTGCCTTGACGTAAATTAGTTAATTCTGAAGAAAACATGCGAGTCCTTGTTGTGAAACTGTAGCAGTGGCGGGACCCGGGGGATAGAAAGAATGCATTGTAGTTCTATGTGGGAGGTCTCGAGATTAGGCTGCACGCTGTAGGTTTCGGATGATGCGGTTCTTTTATTTCATGGTTGCTGCCAGGCCCGGCGGAGCAGCATGCTTGCACTGACCACCATGTCTGCTTCAATGCTAGCACATTCTAGTCACTATAACAAGTTGTAGTTCACAGCAAAACTCACTGGAAGGCTTGTGCTAAAAGTACCAGCAACATAAGACTTTGTTTCAGTGTTGGTGAATTAAAAGTGAGTGCATTGTTCTGCGAATACCTTCAGAATATTTAATAACCTTCCAGTCTTCTTCGCCCTGAAGCACATACTGTCCTTTTTATTTACCTTTCAATTGTGCTTTTATTAATGGCGCTGCAACAATGCTAAAACTAAATCTCAGATTTTAAGTCATAAAGGGATCGTATAGCTTTGCATTGCATATTTTACAATCTCAAAATTGCAGTTTCAGATTTGTAAAAAATATTTTTGCGAAGAATGTATTAAATTAGAGCAAATGGACAGTAATGGAAGCTGATCACGTTTGTAGAGGCATGTTTGTTACTCTGCCTCATACTGGGATCTCGGGATGATTTTAGCTAGTTTCTTGATCCTGTCTCTGATAGGCATTCAAGAGCGCAGGGGGAAACACAGCTATGTTTGACACGTTTAAAAAATCTCGCTTTAATTACCCGAGAATGAGGACATAAGTCTCTACTCCAGCACACGTCATTCCTACACCAACAAAGGTTGTCTTTGTAGGTAAATCCCATACAGTCATAGCATAAAACTAATATTTCTATTGTATCTGGCTGCGAGTCATATTGGGAAAAACGAATACCAGGTGAGCCAGTTTCTAGGAGATAGTGCATGGATGCAGACCTGAACTTATTAAGTGATGCAGAAAATGCCTCTTATCTTATTTAAGCCTCTCTAAGGAGTACCCTGCTCTCCATCACAATGCACAAAAATAAACACAGTGATGGCAACACAGTTAATGTGAGGAGACAAACCTTTAATATCAATCTATAAGTTAAATGTCTTCAACAAGTATGGCTATTATTTTGTTTTGTGATGTTGCTATTTAAGGAGAAAACAGTAAAAAATAAGCATTTGTAATGCAACAGGTCTCTCATTACATCGAGTTAGAGCTATTAGCGTTGTAAACTCCTAACCAGTGCTATCGAGGAGGGCTAAACACCAGAAAAGGCATGACGTATGCATGCCTTTCATGGATGAAAACAAGCGGATTTAAGAAAGGCAAGCCCTCGAACCAGTGAAAGAGACTGACGTAGTATGGGCGTTGTTAAAATCCACCTAAAGAGAAGAAAGATTAGAAGAGGGACGGAGCACTTTGCGCTTGCCCTTAATGATGGATGCTAATATATTTTTTACCTCTCCAAATGGGATTAATGATAATTTCCTACAATACCGTATAACTGATTGTAAGTGGTTACAGAAGAAGTTCATGGTAAGTTTCATGTCTATCCAGAGGCAATTAGAAGTCATGATGGATATGTCAACAACCTGAAAAACCCACACCTTGGTCCTGGATTTCAAAGGGATAATCACACTACTACTTTCAAAGAGGGCTTGTGTTTAACTAACCACTACAATTACTCATGTGCTTCACCTGTTTCATTATGTTGTATGTGATATGGCTGGGGCTGATACGGTCAACAGTGTCACCATCAGTTTTGTTAATGAAATCAGAGAAGTAGCATCAGATTAATGCAAACTTGTGCCCAGTTTCGCTACTAAGCTATGATGAGAAGCTAATGATGTGATGATTGTCACCGTCTCTGTCATACTATTGTTCGATATTTAGCAGCAGCATGGACCACAGAGGTTAAAGAAGACGCATCCTCCACCACTGGAAGACAGCAAATGTCATACCATGGGGAATTCAAAGGTGCTTTTTTGAAACGTAATATTGCTGAACTAGATGAAGCACTGAAGGTCATATTCAGAAACGGAAATTGAAGTGCAGAGATCTCCGCAAACATATATGTTTTCACTTAGGCCTCCACATGCATGTAATTCAGCAACTTCGGGCAGAGATTTAGTCATATAGGTAGGACCATGAATCTACAACTTTTTACATGAGATGGTGAGGGCATAAGTGGCTCAAAGTACGACTGTACATTTACTACTATTAACTTTGTGGACATATTTTAGGCATACACCAATTAATGTAGTTCTACCTAGTGTATGTGAAGATCTTTGCCTATGCTATTCTACTGAATTGAAAAAATAAGAAACATCTATTATCTTTGTAAATTCACACATATCTGACCAACATTAATACTGGAAACACATACATGCAGCCCACATCCAGGTCTCTGTTCTTTTCCCCTTGTTCTAAGGTGACACGTGAAGTCACACTTCCATCAGCAGCCACCATGGTCCAGACTATTCCACTCAATATGAAGAGGAACTTCAGTAAGTAGAGGCCGAAACTTGTAGTTAACTATGTAGGGGATCAACACAGGGTAATAAGCAACTATGTGGCGATGGTCACAAACTCTCCAAATGCAATGGGGATGGGGGTACACACTGTGGGTGGCCCTAGGTCTTCCCCACCCCTTATCCTGATGGTCCAATCGTTCTTCTTTGATGCCTGCTGAAAAGGAATGGACATATGTGCATTATGCCTTGTATATATTGAGACATGATGTTATTATTACAATAGTCACAATGATGAAGACACAGTGTCACAATGTCATATAGCCACCTCTTCTATCCAACACAAGACTGATTTTCCCATATGACACTTTTATTAATGGGTGATTATGGACAACAAATATGCATCTCTAGCACATGGTACTTCCTCCTCCACTGTAAACCTTTATCAGAGGCCTACATATGAAACATTACCTTTACACATTGGATGGCTTCATTTATTTGTGATGTCACACTCTTAAATTCCCTCATGAGGGCATACATTATTGTAGGCATGATTATTAGGGGAATGGGTAATGACTTAAGGATGCAACATACGTGACTGTTACCTGGACATGTGATAGTAGCTACAATTAAAGATACATTGTTGGTGCACTTCCAATATGAATTGATTTCCTGATTTTACCTATATAACTACCTTTTTGTCTCACTTGACTGAAATGCCTGCTTCTGCTACGTAGTTCTATATAAATAGCAGAGAGAGAAATCTGTCTCCATTATGTAGCTAGGGCTGTGCAGGCATAGAAACCAGGGAGAGACAGGCTGCAGGAGATAACATGCATAGTTTTCCCAATTGGCACCCTAGTGGTTCAACATAACATTTTCCAGTGAAATGACACCTTGGATAAAATGTGTGAAATGTGTAAACTAAGGTTTATGGGTGTACTTCTACATAAATTAGGTATATTTATCTGCATTCCGTGGGCGGTGGCCTGATCTGAGTGGAGATTACATGTGCAGTTGAATGATGTATTGATGTAAAAAAGAATATGTGCATGAATGAGCGATTTGTGAGCACATGTGAATAACATTTGAAAGAGCAAGTCTGGTTGTAACATGCTGGTACAACAGTGGTGTTTTTGTTTGGTATAGGTGGACGCATAGATATCTCACAGGTACAGTGATGCATCACCAAGCACATGCACCTGTGTGTCCCTATGCAAAAGTCACTGGCGGAAACGATATGGGGGCAATATTTTTACAAACCAACAATAACACTAAGCACTCATTTCAGTCTACTGTCATAAATTCCTGATATTTCAATTGCCGACACTTTCAATGTTGTAGCCAACAAAGATAGCCAATATAAAAAATATTAATTTCAAATATTCTTGGCTCACATCACAGTGACTGAAGGTTTAGTCTGCAAAACAAACTACTTTGGTTAAAGTATCCATTCTGGGTTCTTCAGTAAAGACATAAAGTGCAAGCTAGTAGGCAACACGAGGAGACCTAGTACCTGATTTAGATACTGGAGGACGAGTTACTCCATCATGATTCTGTATGCCAAAATAGTAATTCCATTATGTCCTATGGGATTTAGATTTCAGCAGACAGAATATCCGTCACCGTTGTGACGGAGTAACCCATCTGCCAAAATCTAAATCAGGCCCCTAATCTGGTTGTTGTGATGTCAATGTTTTGACGTTTTCGCCTACTTATGACACTATCATCAGGGCATAATTGTTTAAGAGAACACCTGAACACTTGTACATGTATACTAAGTGTGATTCTCTGTTCTTCCTTGCAGTACCTGCGAGTGGCCAGGTGTGATGTTTTACTTACTCCAAGGCTTGCTTCAGGCACATTTGAAGCGGTTTGGACTGTTTTGTAGCAGTAGTAGAATAGATACAAGTGTAGCCTTTCTGTATAGCAAGTGACTTTACCAATTTGTAGGTGTGTTTTTGTGTTTGCACATCTCTCCCTGTGCTCCTCCTTAATTTGCATTTTGCTCCTCCCACTTTGTAATAAATAATCTGAATTTTACAAGTATCCACTCTTGCAACTCCTACATTGCACCAAAAACCTAGACCCTACATATGCATTGTTCCCAGCACATGTGGAGGAGAACACCAGACAAAAGTCATAGACATCTACACCTTCACAAATTGCATATGTAAGTATTGGAAGAAGTACTATAAAAGCAAAGTTTTGTATTCTAAAAAACTTTAGTGAATTGCCCTTTAGTCTTTAGCTTTGTAATAATCACAAATACTTAAATATAAATGTGAATTCATATTTACAAGGAAGGTGATCTTTGACTGAAGTGGAATAAGAAACAGAGAGAAAACACAAAACTCTTTTGAGTGTAAATAGAGAATGTATTTGACAATCATGGATCATTTTAAACAAATGATTTCTTTCATGCATGGCTATTAAAATGATAATGTTTATTGGGAGCAGGTGTCAGATCAAATACTGTGAAAATGAAGTTGCACTTCATAGTGGAAATAAAGTAAATCTTTACAGTATTCTAAAATGTAAACTTGACATTTGCAATTTGTATATAATTTACACTAGGCATAAATTGCCTCTGGATAAACTAAGCTATGAGATCATATGGACATAGAATTATGAGCACCAACACATTAAACCTTTTAAACTTATGTCACACTACATGAGCAAATAAGAAACATATTCCTATCCAAAGAAAAGAAGATGTGTATACCCATCACACAAAACACATACACCCAGAGACCACAATAAAAAATATTGGATTTCATCTAACATCATACAGACTGCTGGAGAAAAGCTCATTGGTGGTAGAGTCAATGCCCTTCATTCCAAAGATTATCCCATTGTAACAAAAATTGCAGCTAAATAATCATGGTCACACCTAAATAATATTTTGCCCCGAAGAGTACTGTAATTCAGTTCTTCAGAAAAGAAATATATCAGCTAGTATACTAGTGTCATTTACATAAACTATTTTGATAGTTAATTGATTGTTTATTATATACGTGAATAATTAAAACAAGTGTTGTCCTTCTCTACATTTTAATTCTAATGTGTGATCATTGTATTTCATTTGCACTATGGTCTTTCTGACCTGTTTCTATCTGCACTATTTTGAATACATTTCTTATATGGTCTTTCTGAAGGAAAGTAATATATACATCCACTCATTCCCTTTGCAATTATATACTTTTTATATGTGGGCACCCACACACACTAGCTTTCCATGGCAACTATATACTCTTCATATATGAGTACCCCAACCAAAGAAACTTAAAATATTGAGTATTGGTGGTCATATTTTTAATTATAAGTATATAATAATTACTGCTTTTGATCTCCATCCATCGTATTCTCCCATTGCGAACCTCTCTCGTATCGCGACCCACTTCTACTTCAGAATAACTCACTGCCCTGACTAGTTCAGCAACTTTTCATACTAACTCCTCTTGTATAGTTTTCTTTCCCACTATCTTTACCTGGTGGTTCACTCCTCTAGCCTAGCCCACTTCCAACGACCTATGGTCTGATACATTATTCAGAATGTATTCCCCAATTGCGTACCAATAATCTTTACTTTAAATCATACTTGTTCTAATGTCAGCTTTTACTAAGGGCCTGATTACAAGTCTGGCAGTCTGAAGACCGCCAGACTTGAGGTGGCTGTCAGGCGGTCCAACCACCAATATAAGACCCTGGCCAGCAGACTGCCAGGGGACAGCCACCACTGCCAAGAACTAGGTTCCCGACAGTGTGGCGGGGATCGGAGTCGTGGTCAGTGAGTTCAGCACTGCCGTGCTGGTCACTAGTCCAGTTTCTGCCAGCCTTTTCATGGCAGGGACCCTGCCAGGAGAAGGCTGGTGGATAGCCAGTGCTGGGGCCCCCCCTGCCCAGCACCCTCGGAATGCACACTGTCTGCTCTGGCGGCAAGTGTGCATTCCGAGGGTGCTAGGAGCACCCTCTGTGTGATGGCAGTGGCCTCGGCTCCATGAGGAACCAAGGCTAATGCCTCCACACTGTTTCCACTGGACTGACTAGCGGAACCCTCAGTTTTCTGAGGTTTCTGCCATACAGCCCAGTAGAAACCTTGTAACCGGGCTAGTGGGGAGACTGCCAGCTTCACGGTGGTCTCCTCACCAAGGGGCTGGCAGGCTGGCAGTCGGACCACCGGCCTCTTATTGAGTCCCTAAGTCTGGTGTGTTGTCTGCACCTTTGAAACAGTCAATGCTGGTGCTGGCCTTAGTTGAAACCAAAGCATTGACAAAGGTCTCAGCTGTGAACCCTATTGGTTTTACAAATGTTTTTTTTTTAAATCATGATTCCCACCATGAATGTGTACATAACCAAAAAGGCCGTCTTTGAACCATATTTGGCTCGATATTACACAATGCAATCAAAGATGGACATTGAGAATCTTTGTGCATCTTTGAATTAATAAAAAAAAAACACTTAAAGATTGCTGTTGTGGATGCATGAACATTTGTAGCGATCATCATCAAAACTAATTTTTCTATATTTGGAAACATCTGTTTAAAAAATGGCCACTGTTGATGCACATCTTTAAAAGGATTTTTTTTAAATGTAACAAATGCCATTCACAAACGTCCACTACATATGTGTGTGCATGTTCAAGTGGCCATTTTGGAGTGGCTACATAAAAATTTTAAAATGGGCAACTGCCGATAGCAGGCAGCAAACAAAGTGCTATGTGACTGGGAAGAGTAAGAGGACACCAGATGGGGAGTGTGAAAGAGGGAGTAATTATAGAGAGGGGGAGCAGGGAGAGAGTGGGTAAAAAAACAGTACCACGTATACACTGCAGTCCATTGGCTAACATCAGTACTGGAATAATACATCAGTCAACCAACACATTGTGAAACTAAAATGCTTTTGGTTGGGGCAAACACAAGAACATTTAGGAAAGCCTTTGAATCAAGCACAGAGAAGTGAGATAGGCAAAAATGCTATCAAATTATGAGTGAAGTACTCACCTAAAGTCTACTCCAAGTATTGGAAATAACAGGTCTCCAAATAAAAGCTAACACTGTTTTAGCTGACATCTAAAAACGAGTGCATTATTGTTGGAAATGGTCCTTTATGCAGAGTCCTCACTAGACCTTTTGCTATTTTCGCCCTTTACTTTGTTTCCTGAATTTTTTTCTGTTAGCCTTAGGACTTTGGGCACTTTACCACTGCTAATAAGTGCTCAAGTGCATGTGTTCTCCGCTTGAAACATGGTAACATTGACTTATCTACAAATGGCATATTTACTAATGAGTCCCTAGCGAAGTGCACTACCTGTGCCCAAGACCTGTAAATTAAATGCTACTAGTAGGCCTGAAGCCCGTGATTGTGCCACCCACTTTTTGTAGCCCTTCAACCTGTCTCAGGCCTGTCATTCCAGAGCCTGTGTATGACATATCGACCTGGCAAGTTAACCCTCTTGCTGTACCCAAATCTTCCTTTTTAATACATATAGGTCTTCCCTAAGGTAGGATCTGGACACCGAAGGGCAGGGTGTGGTGTATTTAAAAAGTAGGAGATGTACTTTTAAGGTTTACATGTCCTAGTAGTGAAGATCTCTAGAATTTGTATTTCACTAGTGCAAGACTGACCTCTCCCATAGGATAACATTGGGATTACCTTGTTAAACATTATAAGTGTAATTTCTAATTGGGAAGAGATGGGACCCCCGGGTTTGGTGTCTCTGGAATCACATTTTAAAATCACAACTTATGGCGAAATCAGATTTGAAATTGTAATTCTGTAAATGCCACATTCGGAAAGTTGGCATTTTCTTACTTTAGTCATTTGATGCCTACTACCTCCCTGTGAATTCATATGTGGGACAGGTGCTATATGGGCTTTGTGCATTCCCTCTAGACAACCACACACAAAGGGATCTTAGGTGTGATTCAGGGGCCATCCACAGCCTGATGGGCCATCCTGGGCAGAATGGGAGGGAAGACCTGACACCTACATCTGAATAGGCTGTGCCCTGTCCTCACACAAAATGCCCCCCTGTAGTTAGTCTGGAGCCAGGGCAGCAAGGGCAGGGACTCTGTGCACTTCAAAGGCCTCTCTTTGAGGTGTCCCCTACTTCAAAGACATAACTGGGTATAAGTGCTGAACCTTAAACACTACCAACTCAATACACTTCTGGACCTGTGGGTACTCTGCCTGGAAGAAGGACTACTGTGTTGCTGGAAGGACTGCCATTCTGCTGAATTGCTACTCTGAAGGAGCTGCCCCCTTGCTGTGCTGGCCTGCCGCCCTTCTACCTGGGAAAGGAGAACAGGACCTCCACCTCCATCTTGCTCCCAGGACCCTGGATTGACTCAAAGGGCTAGCCTGCTGGCCTCCTGATCTAGTCGTCAGGGACAATAAAGACACCCCATAGCTCCTGGACTCTTCTTCAACAAGTTCCTGAACCCCTAGAGACACCTCGCAGGTTTTGAGTTCTTGGAAGAGATTCTCCAGCTTTTTAAGTAAAGTCATTGGGCTCTTTGTGAACACAAGCAGGCCTGTTTACTCTGGACCTTTGTTGTTCACTCAGAAATCCAGTGTGAGCAGACACAAGTTTATCTCTTCACACAACAAGTGTCACCATTCGCGACAACCATGCTTCAGCCTTCCCATATGCGATGCGGGCCAGCTCTTCATGTCCTGCTGACCATCACCAATTACGCTCACCCTCACCCGGCGAACGTCTTCCCCACAAACAGTACTCTTGGCTCAATTCTTAGGAAGGTAAAACTTCAGCAGGACTAATCTGAGACTGCATATTTTAAAAATATATAACCTCAAGTTCCACTGATCAGATTTATGTTGTTTTGGTCTTGTTTTGTTTTCTAAATTTAGCGCTATTTGTCTAACCAGGTGTGGTACCTTTTTGTGTGATGTTTTGACCGCTTTACTGTTTGAAGTGTTGCACACATACTTAACACATTGCCTCTTATGTTAAGCTCTGTGACAAGCTACCAGAGGAGGTGTGGTGAATCAAAGTTTGTTTTAATAGGGATACAGGAGTTAGCTTAGCCGCTGGCTTGCAGACTTGTGCCCCTATCACGTAGTGACTTTTACCATACTTAGCCTGCTCTGTTTTAGCACATTTATTTAATTATTTCTTTTAAGATGGCTGCCTTGTTTTGACCCATGTCTTGATTTTCCTTATCAGTGCCGCTGCGCTAAGGTGTCAAGATCAGGCGACAAATACAAACACACTGAAGGTGTCCGCGTTAGGTACTTTCCCTATTCACGCTTTTGAGGGAATTGTTTATACTAATTACCATCCCAAGCACGCCTTGTTATCTATTGTTTGGGAACTAACCCACATCAACGGTCCAGGCATATCTGTATATATACTCCTCATTTTATCAGATAGGCAGAGATATTCTGACCAGATGCCATCGCTGCTATCGCTGCGGCATGTCGCCTTGACACTGACCCAGTCTTTGTGTTCCTGGAGAGTCTGAGTTAGAGACCTCATTCCAAGGTAACGAGGGTTGGGGGCTCTTCTCATGGACATGGTTTTGGCAGATTGAGGTTTAACATACCTAGCTCTCTTCTGGGTTAGAGGTTAGGCCTACAGGCTAGGGTATTAGGACCTATCGCACACTTCATGATATCGAATGATATTGCAAGCTGCTGGGGGTCTTTGTGTTAATGACTCTTGTCTTTACAATTCTGTTCCTTGCATTGTTCATTATCCTAATCACTGCAGCCTATGCAACTTATTGCAGATTACAGTTTTGATGAAAGAAATATTATTGAAACTTTAATGCATCTTCTTCATTACCTGTGTGTGATTGAGACATGTTGTTAATGTGAGAAAGGGGTAATCTCCGTTTAACCATGACGCTACCTGAGATGTCACGCTTTTGAGTCCATGCGTAAAGGCTGCCACAAATCACCTTTAAACGTTTGGGGTTAAGGTGAGGTGCTGCTTGTGACACGGAAGGGTTGGGACGATAGTTGCGTTTTGTTGTAGGACTGACATAGTCACCTTCAGACATAAGTACTGTCATCCTTAAACCAGCAGTCTTGCCTAGAGCAAGAGTCCAACTACGACAGATGAGCACAGGCTAATTTAGGGTGTGTTTGTGACTTATCCTTACTAGGCTTGTGGGTGCTGCTTGGACAAGACACATTCCTCTGCCAACCACAAACTCATTTTTTAACACTTATAAGTTGGAATCTTCAGAGATCATCCAAATTTTAACTGTACATGAAGATGTTAAAATTATGACATTAAACTGTATGAACTTTGAAGACAGGGACAATGAAAAGTGGCACAGGGAGTTATGATGTTATCTTAAATGGCGCACTATTTCATACCAGTCTTCTTCATCATATTCCTTACTATATAAGTATATTGTGATGCAGTTTAACTGTATTGAAAATGAAAGAGCATCAGACATGTCATGCCAATACAGTATTAATTAGTAAAGCCCATGAATTATGGAGGTCGGTGGATACAAGAATGAAGAGACAAATATGTCCCTGCCTTCTTAACTCAGAACATTTCTTCTAACTGAGCCTCGGACTTGCCTCATCCGTCTTCTTTGGCATAGTAAAGTTGGTTAGTTTGCTTGTGCAGACCATGTTAGTCTGGCATCTGAAGTAGGCCCCTGCAGCTCAGAGGCTGCTCCATGTTCCTGTTGCTTTCCACTCCAAAGCAAAGTGCACTTCTATGAACTGAATTGCAGCCCACTTTGCCCTAAACCTGTTCACCCAAAGCTTGCAAGTGCATTTTCATTCACCCTCGCTCACTCTCCTCCAGGCTCTGGGAACATGTGTAGTCCCACTTCATGCTCCCAGCTCACCCTTTTTTACTACTCCTGGCGTGCAGTGATTTTGGAAAAGAGAGAGGGCCTTGCAGCAACACTCCAAATGGGCGGCTATAATTGTCAGTTGCCCTTCTTAGACTCAATCTTGATATAACAGTCCAGCTGGGGTTAATAGTGAAAATAGAGCCAACTGTACACTTCCAAATATTGCAATCAAAGTCTTGCAAGCCCAACAGTGGGCACCAAAGACTTTTGCGCTGATCACAGTGTCAACATTCTTTCAAGAACCGAATCACTTGATAGCACTGAACTTTGTTTGTCTATTCTTGCTGTAGTAGATTAGGAGTTTCAGTATAGCTGCACCTCTACTCACGTAAATTAAAGCACATTTGCTTATTTAAGACAAAATGCTTGCTGGACAATGTATTTATTTGGAACAATATTCTTCATTACTGAGTTATTAGTGTCCAACTTCACCCAAACTTTCCTGAATAATTCTTGCCACTTCGAGAGTAACTCTAAAAAGGGTGTCCTTGGTGCTCTGTTTTCGGAGTTTAAAGTAGGGTGGCCCCTGGATAAGGGAGATAATTGGGCTTTTTCCTCCACAATGATACCTGTGTGCCATTAACTAGCCCTGATAAACAACTTCTGTTCAGAGACAGGGACTTCGGCTGTTCATAATGTCAAACCCTGGACACCCAAGGATCTTCCGCCAAACCTGAGTCTCGGAAAGAGGTATTGTGTGGTCAAGCGTCTCACATGGGAGCGTGGGTTTTTGACTGCATTACAGTGGCATGCCGGTGTTTGAAGTCAGCACTGATCCTTGACCCAATATGCTTCGTCCTTAATGCATAGAATAGGGTTTAGCCCTTAAAACAGCAAGGCTTCAATTGAGACTTTTCAAACCTATCTTAATATGATTCCGCTATTTCAGAAGCATACTCATTCTGACTACCTGATTTTGTCCTCTACGCAGTCTATATATGAGATTTATTTTTTCCCTGAGGCTATTACACACTGTGTGCTATTGTCTAACTGGTCCATAGCCACAGCGTCTGTTAACTCAGTATGGAGGAGTAGAAGAGCGTGCCGCTCAGCAAAACCTGAACACTGTGCAATTAATGAGGTGTACATTGAAACGAGCACCAGACTACAGAGTGACAAAAATATACTAAAAATGCATAAAACTCACTAGGTGCTTCGTTGAATATCCACCACCATGAGACAAGAAGTCCAGAGTCAGTCCAGTCATTTACCTAGGCATATACTTTCAGCTTAGTAATTGCTAAAACGCTACTATTCTAATATAATCTTGTTTTTCAAGTGGCCCCGGATGGTAGGAGTGCTCAGTAAGCCAGAAAAGGAAAGGATCTGAGGGTATTGCCAGCACATGTTCACTATTACTGGGCTCCATTCTGCACATATCTCCCAATAAACTGCTCCACGTTAAGAGATCAAATGAAGATCTTATTCACACCACCAAACCAGTATAAAGATGATCAACTCCATACAGAAGAGAAAGCACAGTGTACGTGTTTTCTACAGAAGACATATTAGTAAATCGTTAGGGTGTGAGCCATCTATCTATATAGCTATGTGCTTTTCAGTAGATGTGGTTGAGCCTCATTTACTAAGGATAGAGCAGTGGAAGAAGGATGATGATGTATTGTAACATGCAAGTGAACCGCTCAAAAGTGAGAAGATGGATAGGGACATTCTCCGATTAAACTTCTCAGCCCTGATGTTGTACTATATAGAGAGAAAGACTCAAAAGAAGCTCTTGGTGGAACCTCCTGTATTGACTGTAGGCCTACTACATATAGGACCAATGTAATAGGTAGACATAGAAACAATAGGACTACTGATAGGAGTATCGTGAAATAAGGAGTTTCCATAAAATTGGATTGCAAATACTATGTGTAAGAAGGCTAGAAAAACATGTGGCAATCATTATTGGTACTCAGTGACTGAGATCAAAGGTAAGATTACTTATTCATCACTGATATAATAACGATGATCACACTGAAGCACTGTGTATTTTATTGAAGAAATCATCTAAGAGTGGGATTTCTCTTTTCCCAGAAGCCCCAGGTCATCGTCTTACAGACCTCAGAAGGATGATAGATAAAGGGGACTCATTCTGATTCAAACTTGCAATTTACAGGTTGCACGAGGAGGTCGGCAGCGTGTTTAACTCACTGAGTTAAGTAAATAGGGGAAGTCGACTCCCTTGCATAGTAAACAACATTCAGAGCACAATATCTATTCTGTATAAGAAGGTTGTATAATACATGAAAGAAGGACCATCTATATAATCAGCCTAGTTATATATTCTATCATTATATTCATAATAGTACTTCAGTGTGTGTTGTATTAGCAAATTTGGTGTACTTGTTGTTATTAAACACACTAGGGCCCTCACTATGAATAGCCCGGCAACATGGGAGAGTACTGCAACACCTGATGTCACAGATACCCCAGTACAGCACATTATGGGGTCATTACAACTAAAGCAACTGGGATGTAGAAAAACATGCAGGAATTCGTGTAACACAAACACTTTTGAGCTGTGATATTTCCAGAAATCTTGTAGTCCAATGCGGCTGCATGAGGACTTAGGCCACCTACACCCAGGCCCGCTGTGGAAAACGACGATCAATCAGAGCACACAGCCCCTCGGTCACTAAACTTTAAGAGACAGTCATTGACTGATGTCCATAAGTGTTGCGTGGGTTCAAACAAAGCGATATACGGACGATTTGAGAGTAGGTATTTGCCCTGTGAAATGCAAACCCATGTCTGAATAGGTCCAAGCATGTTCATATGAGATCTGATGGATGAGCTTTTCAGGCAAGCTTTTTTTCATAAAAACCACCAATTGTGGAGCAACTCAGAGGTTTGTTTAGCAGCTTTAGGATCAGGTTTACAGCACACACTTCTAAAAAAAGCCTGCACTCCTGACAGAGTGGCCCGGGGCGCAATGGGCATGAGTGTCGGCTTTCTGCGCCCAGGACATTTTGGAATTGCAGAATGGGACGATTGAGCAGCCCCTTGTTTAATACACATCGCACATGCAGCTCCAGTGTGCTCACATGGCACTATTCCTTCATTTGTATGGCGGAGCGACACTATGCAACAAAGAAACATTTTGCCTCTCCTCCTATGCTGTGTTACAGAGGTGAGCGCAGAGACAAATAAGCAATTGGGAGATGCACTGACTGTCCCTAAGAGGTGGAACACAGTCAGTACCCCCTCCCCAGTGGGGGCCCCTCTCGATAGGTTTACCATGGACCTTCCAGGTACCCGCTACAAGTGGGTGCCTTCAGTCTGATTCCCTTTCAAAAGCAGATCTAGTTGCTGCCTACAAAGTTAACAACAGACTATCTACTTCAAACAGCCTTGCCATCTTGATTGATGACTGACCACTGTGATTTACGAGGTCAATGCTGTATCGCAAGAGTCCATGCATGTACTGTAATGCGACCAAGTATTCCCACAGCAAAATGCAGACACATGGCAGATGTGAGTTTATTCATAAATGTATATGGGAAATTACACTCATGGGAGTGGGCCAAGTGCTGGGGTTATGAGGCTAGTGCTTTTTTATTAACAGGGCACACTGACGAAGTCAATGCCTGGCTCACCCAGTAGGCTGCGAAGAGACCAGGGAAGTTTGCCCTTTACAAGGATAACAAGATGTTCTGAATTTGCCCTAACAGTCCCTGTTTTTTACTGTCTGTCCTGGCAAAGTTTGGCAAAGTAGGATAAGTCCTGCTTTTTATAGGGTGTTCGCTTAACAGCGAGCGAGGGAAGTTTACAGTGTGTTTCAACGCATAATAAATTGGCAGCCATTAGCAGAAAGGAATATAAATCACACAGCTAATAGTGTATGTAAAAACTACTTTTAATTAACCTTAGTGAATGATTGTCTGTGATTTCTATGTTCGGTGAGTACTTTTGTAGCCCTCAGTTGACACAAAATGGTAGTCCTACTTTTAAGTTTGTGGAGTATCGCTATTTTGGTTTGCAAGATTTGGTTCCCTTACCATTACATAATATGCTCCTAAAGTCCATGCTGTTGCTGTGGTGGGAGATGTTGCCAGACTTTTGTTGAGGTCGGAGAGTAAAAGGAGAGGTGTGTTGGTCCCTTCTGAGTCACACTTGTATGGAAAGCTGAGCTTGATTTGCATAGATGAGTGTCTTAATCCAATAGTGGAGCACGGTCAGTCTTATAGGCTGATGGACCATTTCTAATGTCCCTTTGCAGTCAATTAAACAAATAATATTAGAGTGTGTGGCATTAGGCTTCTCAATGCCACAATAGCTCAGCCATGGCCAAGAAGAAAAAGTAGGAAAGGCCACTGGCAAATTTGGACAGACCTTTCAAATTGTGAACTGAAATAAGATATGAGCTGGGGCCAGGAAACATTATATGCGGAATGTGCCTATTGTAAGGATGATAGTCACAGGCTTTGAGAGTGGCACTAAAACTATTTTCCCCTGCCCAAGATGCAACTAGACAGGTGACACACTGCAGATTTATTTGCTATATTTTTGTCAGAGAAACACCCTTTCTCAGAATTTTCTTCTAAGTCGTGCATTTCTTTTTAGGCCCATCATCATGTGTAACTTATCTCAAGATGTGTTTATAACTTTTCCCACTAAAACATTTTAACATCAGCAAAAGGCTGCAAACTATTCGGAAGAGGCTGGCACTCAGACCTATTATGGAGGAGCTTTCCTGGCTCTTGACAGAACAAAATGTGGTTCTCAGTGAGACTAAATATTGCATGAGGGAAGTTGTCTGAAGGATACAGATGAAGTAGTATTGAGTGATACCACAAATTCCTTTATAACATGAAGAGATAATCCAGGCATCACATTGGCATCTACAGAAAGTGGTGTCTCCAGGTAATCCACCACTCAAGCAAGGCAGAAAAAGGGTTTTTTTCACTCACCAGCTTATTTCCCAAAACCAGGGGACCTGATTGCAGCATTTCTAACTAAGTGTGGCAGTTATGGTAGGGCTAGTGGATTACTGGTGTATTGGCTTCAAAGCACTATATAGTGGCTCTTGATATACAGGTAAAAGTCCACAGATTGAAAAATGCAATGTTTGTAGCAAAGCTCACAGGCACACATCCCTGTTCTCTTCTGACAGTGCTCTGCTTTAATCCTACCAGATCAAATCTGTTTTCTTGCCTCAATTTTTAGGAACTATCTTTCTGTGCTATGATTTCTTCCAGACAAACAACTGCCTAATTAACATCCACACAGGATTTTGCCAAGCACAATGTACAGATATCGTATTCATTTCCATTATAGTGATATTTAGATGGGGACAGGGCAAAGGCCACTCAAGCACTGTGATCCTACTAGATATCTTGGTCGCCTTTGACATGGTTAACCATTTAACCCTCTCAAACCAAGTCAAGACATTGGGAATAAGAAGTCAGCCACTGATGGGGCTCAGATTCTTCCTCTTTGATGATTCAGATAACAAACTTAGGTGTTTTTACATAGCAAAACTCTAGGATGATTTTGGGAATACCTGAAGAATCTTCTGTCGCTTCTCACTTGTTTCACATCTACACCATCCCGCTCACTAATGCTGTAATTGAGAGAGGTGTCAAGACATTCATGCATGCAGATTACACCCATATTCACCAGCACTTGAATGACAAACCTTCCACTCATAAATCATTGCATCAGACCATATGATTTATCTGGTGGTTGATGGGTAAAAAATAAACTGAGACTCAATTTGGAGAAGACAGCAGTCTTGAAAGCCAATGGATGAAATAATCATTGGTTAGACCTTCAGAGACAAGTATCTTATCCCAAAAGCCAAAAATGTCAAAGGCCTGTGAGTTGAGATCTACAACTTTCTCTCATTGTTGTCCAAATCTCTACAACAGTGTCCTCCTGCATTCATTACATCAAAATACAGAGGAATATTGAACTGTATTTGACCTTTGAATGCAGAGCCTGTAGTGACCGCTTTAATATGGTCACATTCAGATTATGAAAATGCCCTCTTTGGAACTTCCTACAGCCCCCATGAAAGACTTCAACCGTTCAGAATATGGCAGCTAGATTGGTAGTTTCAGCCCTCGCTTTGCCTATGCTACACCCTTCTGTGTAAGCTCAATCGGCTCCCTGTAAGATAATTCATAAGTTCCAAACCTGCAATCAGAGGTAGTTAACAATCCCTTTTTTAGGTATCACCTACAGGCACCTTTTACTGTCTGACTAGAGCTATTATCACACAACGTATGCCACACAACATGCAGCCACATGGAACAACACACAACATACACATACTTTCAGATACATATACAGAAATGTGATTTTGACCAGCTCCTTTCAGCCATTAGTCAATGTCATTCAGCAGGTTTTAGGTATTGGCATACAGGGCTCTCCATCAGCAGTGAAATCAACCCATAGTATTTCATGGATGTGATCATAAAAGTAGTGCCTCACATCAAAATAAGGCACAAACATATATTGGCAGCCACATCTCTCCTGCCCTCCAGCTCATCTGTTTCTCTCTGGTGTCCCCAAACCACGCTTTATTTGATAAAAATAATTAGAGCGCTTATCAGCTGAAAGGTGTTACCAGGCCTTGCATTTACACATTCCCACACACTTTAGGTGTACTTCTCCCTTCTGTCATGGGCCATGTTGCAACAGTAAAGTAAAAAGACCCAAAACAGTGCATCATGACACATAAGTGTGCATGCTTCACAATACATGTTGACACATGAAAGCACATAGTAGCCACCTTGGAATGCATTTTCTTACCATTCCAAAAAGGTTACCATGTGTACACATGTATCAGAACATATGCTTTTGACTTGGGGGTACCAAGGCAAACAAGAATTGGTAAGGGTAATGGGTCTATATTCACCTTTGAAAGGCAAATAAAATTGCCTTTTTCAATGCTTGTGCTCTTTTCCACACTTCTATGCTCACTAGCATAGGTAACTGATTTTAACAGAACAATCAAGGCATCTGATATTCATGTGGCTGCTGTCTACAAGCCAATCCATACTCACAAGTCAACAAATGTAATTCTCCAGCAAATTGTATTTAGACACATGTAGGAAAGTGTCCCTTTTTGACATGGTAACCCCTCACTTTTGCCTGGTAATTGATGCACTTTTGACTGAAAGTGCACTTAGTTCCTGCTAACCAGGAACCCAGTGCCAGATCTGTTTGCCTAAAACAGTAAAATTATTCCCCAATTGGCAATACCTGTGGTCCCCCTGTAAGCCTCGAGAAAATGGTACCTCTGGTACCAAGGGCATGGGTACTAAAGAGGGTCCCCAAAGGCTGCAGTACGTATTGTGCCACCCTCAGGCACCCCTCACCTAGCACACACAGTCCTCCATTGCAGGCCGCGTGTCTTGATGCAGCTAAAAGTGAAAACATGATATGGCACACCATCTATGTGCCATGTCCCCTAACACTGTGTGCAATACATGCAAGTCACCCCTACAACAGACCTTCCAAGCCTAATTCAGAGTGCATTACATTGCATGCGAGCACATATCTGCATGAGCAGATGGGCCCCTGATATGTCTCTGTCGATTCTTAGACATAGTGAGTGAAATGGGAAGCCATTTTAAATATACGTTCTGGACACTTGTCACTAAGAGTTCCCAAAATACGTAATGGATTCAATGAAACAAGGGATGTTTGGTATAAAACAGCTCATATTAATAAACCCTCATTGATATTAGTCATGGATTTAATAATACATATACCCAAAGGGGACCTTAGAGGTGCCTCCTGAAAACCTACCATCTACCTGTTTGCGGACTGACCAGTTTTAGCCTGCCTGCCACCACCAGACATGAGTCTGATCCCCCAAGGGTGAAAACCTTTGCTCTTGGGGCAGTCATAAACCAAGCCTGTCCAGGGAGAGGTGTTTTACACTCCCCACCCAACAAGATGTTCTATAAATCGGCATTTCAAAGCAAGGGGCTCCAAAGAGACCCACCGCTGTTGGTATGAAGAATTCACGGAAATGTGCACACCGCCTCGGGTCAGTCCCACCCCTGAGGTGAGTTGCCCAAGTTGGACACAAATTTTAGAAATCTGCCATCATGGTGCTGGCAGATTCAGTTAGTCTGGGACTGGGTTATGCCCCCTTCCCAAAAGAAGTGGTCATATGGGGGTGTAGTGACCCTAGAGGCAAGTAGCCCATTGGCTACTATCCTACACTCCCAATACGCACCTAATTTCAGTATTTAGGGGAGCCCCTGGCACATGGAAAGCAGATAGCTGCTGACCTACAAAGAAGAAGGACACCCAGGAGCTACAAATGCAAAGTTTGAGGAAGAAGTACCTGAATTGATCCCAGCCTTGCTGGCCTGTCTGCTGCTCCTGTTAGTGTGTCAGACCTTATTAAGTGAACTTACAAGGGGACACAAATGGGCTGATGGACCTTTTGACTACGCTTCAAGTAGTTCCCACCATGTAACCCTGAACCAATACAAATTTATAGCAATAACAAACCATGAGATCAATAATCAATTGGAGTCAGTAATTTCCACACACCATGACGTCGAGCCATTGAATAACCACACCTTTATATTAAGATTAGAATGTTTATTTCCCTATATTAACAATGTTAATGTCACGTAACTTAGTCTCAAAATCAAATTATAAACATACAGAAACAATACTGGCTGCCCGAAACGCCTACAGAATCGCAATCTAATCAAAGCTTGAGCCACTACACATTCTAAAGTTACAGTACAAATTAATAGCAAGAATAACTGTGCAAACAATACGACATACATTTAGATTCAGAAAAGAAAAGACATCAACTGTTATTACACGTAGCGAACATCATCAGTGAATACCCTAACTAACATCAGATTAGGATAGCGTGTTTGGACTTCATGCAAAAGCAGTTTAGTCAACAAAAATTCAGAAAAACATCTAACTATGGATCTATCAAAATTAGCGGTTGGTATCTAGGGACAATAGCAAATAGACACAGCAATCAGTAACATCGTCTTATACCTGGCCTTAGAATGGGTCAGTAAGCTGTGACAGTCTTCGTCAATTGTTCGGTCAGCAAGGCATCCGGATTCAGCATTAAAGTTCAGAAAAAGCAAAGTCTCTTCAGGCAGTTTGGAAATAAATAATAACTAAACACTCAAGAAGAAGTGGAAGAATGGCCTCTCTCCTCTCAGTGCAGTCTGGCTAAGTTAGATTTCCTAAAACTACTTCCCACGTCCTTATTGGTCAAAGATTCGCATGTTTGCCTTTAGTCCAATGAAAATAAAACCCCTAATCTACAGATTTACTAGTACACGGTTAACATGTTGTTGATTTGCTCCTCTTCTCCTGTTCCCATTGTTTGGCTTGACAGGTATCAATACTGTTGCAGCTTATACTCCAGTCAGTGCATCCCTTGTCTTATCCTGGGAAGGTCATTCTTACACATACTACATTATACAGTGTATCCCTAGCTAGAACAACAACTTCTAACAAACAGTTCTCATGCTAAAGAATTTCAGCTAGGAGCACTTGGTCAGTACAGTGGAAAATCACAATTTAATTATCTAAGCAGCCATTTTATAAGTCGCCTAAGAAATGCAGCTTGACATGAGGCTGTGCAACTAGGCCCAAGACCTCACTAAGTTAAGGACTACAATTAACAAAGCTAATACATAATACATAACTTTTAATATGACATATTACTACATTAATCAAACATTAGCTCAACATTTTACATTAATAAGCTATTAATAAGTACACTTTGTGAATATTAGCGGCCACTCAGGTAGGCGCAACTTCAAATGCGTGCATTAATTTTTCTCCATGTTAATTCATTTTCTATGCAAATTCAACACTCAGAATACATGAATATTCATTAGTAAAATTTAGCGGTAACACTCCCACCGGTTTGCACCAAGGTTGTGCCTCAAAAAGCCTGGTATGCCTGCCCGCCATCGACAAAGATCCTGGAACACCTGTGGAACAGCAGAACTGCTTCTCTATATCTTGTAGGCATCCTAAGACCACTGTGAGGACACCAGACCACAGAAAACCCAACACCGGAAAATGCCACTGCACCCGTGCCGCGTAGCCTAAGTTGAAGTTGGCTAATGGTGCCTACGTGGTTCCCCCAGCCCTCCAGAGACAAAGCCCACCTTGGACTTGCCCACCATGGACTCAACTCATCGGCACCACCTGTAGCCTCTGCACGCAGGCCTCCTCAACCACAAGTGCTCCAGTGGAGACCACTTGATGCCTCAAAGCAGCAAAAAATATTTTTTCTTGCAAAACACACGTACCTGATTGTATTGATTCTGGTGCCAAAACATATATAAAGATACCTGTTATTTTTTGAAAATTGGTGTGGATTTCCTTCTTGAGTCATGTGTCTCATTTATTGACTGTGTGTGTTTTTGCAAATGTCTCACACACCTCTCTGGTAAGCTTAATGCTGCTTGACCACACTATCCAAAAAGAGCACCTTGGGGTTTCTGGAGCAAGCCCCTGTCCACTGGTAATGTAACTCCTGGACTCTTTGCAGGACATATCTCATTTTGATATATCATATAAACAGCCAGTTGCTACAACATACATATACTTGCGTCAGTCCAGGGTGTCATTTGTATTATGCTCTACAAACGGTGCTTAATTATTTTGTGAAGATCAATGTACTGAAATTGCACCGAATCAAATCATACTTTGCAAACTTTTGTAAATTGAACTTTGTCAAAATCAATTATAACTGCATTGGTCCACAACAAATTGTTTTAGAAGCCTCTTTGCAGGAAATATTTTAGTGGGGAGAACTGTAAATGAGGACATTGAGCATTTCCGCTGGAAGTGTTGTCATAAGGAGTCCAACCTTCTCGGATCAGAACCTCTATTGGAGGAAAAAACAACTCAACATTGCTAAAAAAAAGTGTTATCAAGGTGCCCGAGAATAGTTAAAAAATAATTTGTCAGTGATGTAGCTGAAAACATGCATCACTATAACATTATTCAAATAAAACAATCATGTGTTATGATTGCTGCTTTGATTGCTGTGAAGTCTACTATCTCTAGATATCATACATGTAGTGTGCACTTCCTATGGCCTAGTTGAATAACATTACCAAAAAAGTAAATCCTACATCGACACCACATTTATGTGTAAGCAGATGTATAACGCACATGTAGAAATTCCAGCAACTTGTTTTGAGTAGTGTTCTTCATCGGTACCAGTGATTAATTCAAATTACTTGGTTCACGTTTGTTAATTTTGTATATTTTTATAGATCAGCCCCATTTAAAAGAAATATGGTAAATAACAAGTATGGCAAACAAGTCAGGGTCTGACTGATTCTCATACCCAGTTTTACGAAGGTATTATGAGGTTTGTAGATGACCCGCTGTGTTGTGGCTTGTGTTCTTTCTCATCATTGTAGAAATGAGCTTCCCCGCCCATTTTAGAGGCTGGGCTTTGTGTACTAGTTAGAAGCAGGGGCATTTTGATGTCAGGGGACACTGGCCTCACAATCACTGGGATTCAGGGAAGTTTCCTCTACGATGGTAGAGTATGTAACGACCATGCTACCACAGAGGGGTGGCCCATAAATCTACAGGTCAGGTCAGCATCATTCCATAGTCAGCAATGAATAGTGGGCAAGCATCAACCAGATCGACAGACGGGTAAGGATCCTTCAACCACAATAATAATTTTCATCAACTTCACAAGTAAACTTCATATGGCAGCGAATGTAAGGTGAAGTGGTGCCTGGTTGATGCTTCTCGGAGCGTCTCCAAGAAGACATTTCTACCACTCCACCATCTTGGATACAAGGTAAACATAAGTTCAGGAGTCACTAAATGGAGTATTTACGGTCAATTGAATTTTAAATATTCGATTGGAAAAATCAGTTTTTCAGATCAAATGATTAAAACTTTTAACACAAATTCTCTCTCTCTCTCTATCTCTCTCTTTCTCTCTCTCTCTCTGTCTCTCTCTCTACCGCTCTCTCTCCCTGATATGATTTGTATGTTTGGCTTGACCGATACATTTACCATTTTATCATTTGGGGAAATATACAATTTTACTCTCCATGACAAAAAAACATTTTCAGTAGATAGACTGAGCCCACGCAGACTGTGTTTAGATAATCAAATCCCAAGTCAGAATGTTGGAACTCATAATAGCTTTTTGAGGGGAGGTAATTTGACAAATAGCATACGAAATACATAAGTGAAAGTTTCTGGGATCTACCACACATTTGAGCAGATTGTTCCCCTTGCAACTGAGGAGTATATAATCGTTCAGAAAAATATACAGTTACATGTGCTATGTCTAAGAAGGATTTGATATAAATATTTATATTTGACTTTTGTTAGAGAGAGTCCTTTGATTCAACTTATAGTTAAATATTTAAACGTTGCTGTTTAGATCTCTTTGAATGTGTGTGTCCCTTATTACTCTTGAGTTATAATGGCAGTAGTTGTTCTAGGCTCCATTATTTGGTAGTGTGATTATTTCGTGCATGTGCAGGGGCGTAACTTGGTCAGTATGACTGGGGTGGAGGGTGTGAGCTTTAGATTTCCTAACCATCACGCTGGGACATCCTGTTAAAGCACATTATATGAGAAGCAGGACATGGGGTGGGGGCACAAGGGGCAGTGGAAAGAGAAAGAAGTGCACGTTGTTAAGGTTACTTAAAATGCAATATTTCTCAAACTAATCAACCATTTTAAGGCCTTCAAAATATGGACTAGAAAGTGTGTATGTGTCTTTGTCAAAGTGTTCATGTAAAAAGGCCAGTGAAATTCAACAGACATTCCACATTACCTGACTGAAAGCTCTTGTATCCAACTATTTATTACAGACTGCACTTTTTAGGGGGGTGTAACACCCCAAACACTGCCCCCCCCAGAGATACACCCCTGTGTATGTTTTTGTTTGTTGAGATGTGCCCAGGGAAAAATTTAATCAAAGCTGGTTGGCGCCCATTGGGAAAATATGTAAAAAATATCAATCAGGGAAAACATTACATCTGTAATCTTGAAGCTATAATTGATAAAAATGCAGAAAGATAACAACTGCTATCCAAAATATATAAAACTCACTTACTCGCTGGATAGACATGAGCTACATAAATATCACATATACAGTAAATATGCACAAGCAAAGCCAGAGCAATAAGTGCACAACGTTTTAAAATCTTAGAATAATACATTGTTGGCAATAACACCAGTATAGATATGGTGGAGTCAAAATGTTCCTTGGAAAGCCATTTTGTTCTTAATAAATCTGGCCTTTTCAATTAATCTGCATAAAACGTAAACGCTTTCATGCAGCTTCATCAAGTGGGGGCCAGGAAAAAGGGATATGGGGATTCTAAAACTGCCATGTCCCATTTTCATTCTGTAGAAAGTATATTCAAGGAATTGTTTGTCCATAATTTGGTGTAGGTGCATTCAGTTATTTTCTAGAAAATCACATTTAAAAAGGTGCTCATCACGATGTGCAGAATTGTTGCAAAAACTTGTTTCAAAAAGGCTAAGTATGCATCAGTGGCAATCAGACCAGGGTTGAGAATGTCAGGTGTGTGCTTCAAATCAGATCAGATGTTCATAAGACTTGTTCTTATGTTTGGAATCAGAGGTTTTACAGTAGTAAAATTGGCAATCAAATGGGGGAGAGCATGGGTAATGATAAGCTTAGTGTATGGTGAGCAGGGGGAGAGTGGTTGTAGGATATTATTGGCTCGAGCTCGGCATGAAGAGGTAAGATTTGAGAAATATCTGGACCATATATTCATGGAGGATCTGCAGTATCGGATACACAGATCTCGATGGGTCCAAATAAAAATAATACTCTGATCTGATTGGGCTATTGAGTCCTTTCTCCCACTGGCCAATTAGATACAGAGGAACCAAAGACAGATCCATGGTACTGGAACAATCCAAATGGCTGGGTGAAACATTAGAAGAAACATGCCATCATGTAAAAATGGCAGGCATGCTTCTAATGAAGGTTTTAATCTAAACCAAAATATTAACCATTGCATATAATTTATACAGAACTGTAAGAGTTACTCCTAGGGAGAAGGCAATGGGTACAACGATGCTCTCAGACTCTTTCTCCTCGAGCTGCCAGAATGCAGCCTTTTTATACTTTTACAAAAAGCAGCATTATCAGAAATAAAAAGAGGCTCAGTGCCAAACATGGGCAAACATATAGAATTTGTAGGTGAAGCAAAATGAGCACTAGGCACAGTGCAAACTACAGCATATTAAAAATGTCAAACAAGCAAAACAGAAGAAACAGGTGTACAGTGTATCCAGAAAAAGGAAGCTATGACCTTGCTTGTAGATTGTCCATTAGAGACAGGAAGGCCCAGGGTCTTGTAGTGGTTTGTGTTCACAGCTGTTGGAGGTGCCAGAGAGGTCAGTGTGTGAGCCTAAGTTCAGGTTTGTGAAGGAGGGAGACACCACTTAGAGAGCACTGTGGAGGAACTGAATGTCAGCTTATGCAGAGAGAGGTGATCAGCAGCTCAGTGGGTTGACACAGTGTGTTTGGGACTTGGAGTTCATCATGTATTACGTACATATGAATTATATATATATTTTTTTCTCCCGACAGGTGCGCTTTTTAAAAACGTTTTGTAAAGATTCATCAAATGATCAATTTCTAATGCAAACATGGTCCTAACTATAACTACTTACTAGCAACCACCACTGGTATGTGTTTGTGTGTGTGTGTATGTTTGTGTGTGTACGTTTTGTAGGCTGTCACATCATTTTGATCTGTGTCACACCACTGCAATCAATGTGAACATATATTTATATATTACACTGGTGGTACTACCAACAGTGTAGTTCTAGTTAGGTCAGAATTTCCATAGGAAAGGTATTTCTTGTGCTTTTTAAAATCTTTAACCTTTTAAATATACATGTACGTTTAAAAAACAAAATCACCCACTTTGGCTACTTCATGGAAAGTGTTGTGCCAATTCATCAAAAGGGAACTAGATAAAGTGTGACATCCCATTGTAATTCCCATAGGAATGTTTGCTCTCTGGTACAGAAAAAGAGGCTGAATCAAATTATACCAGATTTGACACAAAGTTAGTATATTACTCCAAAATTCAGCTTTTTAAGATTTGATGTAAATCTGTACAGCCGTTTTCAGGTTGGTCATGAAGGGGTTTGTTAGAAATTGGGTTTGTAGTTGGCAGTGGTTTGCACCTTGTCCAAGTAGCTACCCTCACTGTAGTCAGGGTAAGGGAGTAACACAGCTAAGATAACCTCTGCTCACCAACTTGGTAGCACGACCCGAGCAGTCAGGCTCATCTCAGAGGCAATGTGTTAAGTAATTGTACACATAATCAGTAACAGTAAAAACATCCCAAACATACCCCACACCAGTTTAGAAAATTAGCCAATATTTATCTTGATAAAACAAAACCAAAATGACAAAAATCCAAAATACAGAAGCAAAGCTACACATTTTTTAAAATTAAATCTCAGTAGGGGCTATCAGGATGTCATGACTGAGTTGTTCCCAACAGTCCAACGCCACTCACGAGGGAGTGCAGGCCAGTCGCACCGACCCCAGATACAGTACCTTGGAAAACAAGGAAACAAAGACTTTGCACGGAGTCAGGGAGGTGAGGTGTTGCTGGAGCCAGTGTGGCATCGGTTCCTTACTGCTACCGGGGATGTGAAGCATCAGTTCCTTACTGCTAGGCAGGAGAGGTGAGGTGTCAGTTCCTTACCGTTGCAGGGGAGGTGGTGCGGCATCATTGACAAGGAATCAGTTCCTTACGATCTGGTTGCGTCAGTGAATCCAACAGGTCAAGATGAAAGGCATTGACTTTGTGGTGTCGCGATCACACCACTGGGCCACAGGTGCTGTGGTGGAGTTAGTTGTCAAGGGCGTCCGTGACACTGCACTCAGACTCATCCTGTGGCAGGACTTTGGAGGTGCTGTGGTGCAGGTCTGTGGCATCCATGACAGTCATGGCACTCAGTGGGGACCACAACTCTGGTGCAGGCAGCGGCATGGAGTCAGACAGTGGCACTGGTTCTGAAGTCGCTCTGGAGTCAATGTACTTGGTTTCTTCTTGGTTACAACAAAACTCACTCCCAAGGGCCCAGGAACTGAATTTGGCACCATTTGGCAAATCAGGACTTTTAGCAAGATAGCCCAGGAGCTGGGAGAGGAAGTCTTTGATGTACCTGAGACTTCTAACAAGAGGCAAGCTCAGTCCAAACCCTTGAAGAACCTTTGGAAGCAGGATGTAGAAAGCAAAGTCCAGTCCTTTCACTCCCAGGACAGAAGCAGCAAGCAACAGGCCAGCATAGCAAAGCAACAGGCAGAGTAGCAGTCCTTCCTACAGCATCTATCTCTTCTTCCTGACAGAATGTCCTCAGTCCAGAAGGATTCTGTTTTTGTGATCTCAGATGTCCAGTACTTATACTCATTTCTGCCTTTGAAGTAGGCAACCTTTGTAGTCTTTGTTGTGCACAAGACCCTGTCTTACCTGCCCTGGCCCCAGACACACTCCAGGGAGTTGGAGACTGCTTTGTGTAAGAACACTCACAGGCCTATTCAGTTTCAAGTGTCTGCTCCTCCTGCCGCTCTAGCCCAGGAAGACCCATCGGGATATGTAGGCCACACCTCAGCTCCCTTTGTGTGACTGTCTAGAGTGAATTCACAAACAACCCAACTGTAATCCTGACCCAGACATGTACTCCACAGCCAGACAGAGGCAAAGAATGGTCAAGCAAGAAAATTCCCACTTTCTAAAAGTGTCATTGTCAAACATACAATTTCCAAAAAAACTTCACCAAAAGATGTTTTTTGAAATTGTAAGTTCAGAGACACCAAACTCCACATCTCTATGTGCTCCCAGCGGGAAATTACACTTAAAATATATTTCAAGGCAATCCCCATGTTACCCTATGGGAGAGATAGGCCTTGCTATAGTGAAAACCGAATTTAGCAGTATTTCACATCTGGGACATGTAAAACACACCAGTACATGTCCTACCTTTTAAATACATTGCACCGTACCAATGGGGCTGCCTTGTGTCTAGCTTAGGGGTGACTTACATGTAATAAAAGGGCAGGTTTGGGCCTGGCCAGTGGGTGCACTTGCCAAGTCGAACTGCCAGTTGAAACTGCACACACAGACACTGCAGTGGCAGGTCTGGGGCATGTTTACAGGGCTACACATGTGGGTGGCACAGTCAGTGCAGCAGGCCCACTAGTAGAAATTGATTTACAGGCACTGGCCACACAAAGTGCACGTTATTAGGGACCTACTAGTAAATCAAATATACCAATCATGGATTAACTAATCACCAGTACCAATTAGACAGAGAGCAATTGCACTTTAGCATTGGTCAGCGGTGGTAAAGTGCCAAGAGTCCTAAAACCAGCAAAAATGAAATTCAGCATAGGATAAAAAAAATAGGAGTTCAAAAGCCAAAAAGACAGGGAAAACCATACCAAGAGCTGACAGGTTTAACAGGGTTTAATCACCAGAGAAGGTTTGAGAAATCTGGACAACTGTGTTACCAAAAGTTCAAAAGCTGATCACTCCTAATTGCCTGCAGGAGCTTTCACTCACATTGGCCATTATAGTTCTGCAGATCCAGATAAGGAACAGTGGTTCCAAAATGATTTGATCTCCTGGCTTCAACATGAAAGAAATGATGTGGTCATTTTTATAGGACTTGGGGACTTTTTCCCTCGAGTCCTAGGGAAAAAAATAAAAGGCACATAACAGAGCCGAAGGAGCATACACTGACCCCCATGCTCGGTGGGCAGGATAGGGTCCCAAAGTGACAATCCCTTAGGTTAAAACTTTTTTTTAAATTGCCTTGTGAACTGCTTTTCGTGTGGCTGGATATGTTGTACACAGCAAGGCCCCCATCTATGATACAGTGGTTCCAGCACTGTACCACAGTACCATACAAAACTAACAAAAAGTTTGACTGGGCTGTGGGAAACCGTCATTGTGAGAAGTCAGTCCTGTGCAGTGAGGTTGGTCACCTACAGTGGACTGGGCACAGGGCCAACTCCTTGCTTCTCACGTCAAGATGGGGGCACAAGTTATAGTTAGTTCATTAAAGTATAACTGGTGGATTTGAGTGAATTTCATGTTTTTTTAAATATGTTAATTCGTATTGCATCTCAGTACCAATCAATAGCGTCACGTTAGCGGCGTAACGAAAATTTCTGTTTTTGGCAAAGTAACTCAAAATAATTTTGACTTAACTCAGAGGCTGACACTTTTTTGTGTGGAGATTACACTTTTCATTTATATGTATGAACTTTCCCTCTACTCAATATTATCACCAATGCTGCAAAAATATTGTTTAAAGTGTAGCCTGTTATAAAATGTCTGATTTTGTTTAAAACGTAGACCTGAGTATAACTTTCCCAGTTTAAAATCTTACCATTAAAAAAATTTACTCACTTAAATGTATGAATATTTTTTTTTTTTTGTCCTCATTCAACCCCGCATTTTGAGCCACCTCTTGATCCGTACACCCTTCTCACCATCTAGATAAGAGAGGGACCCAAACCAGGGGGGGGCACCATTATATCTCCTGGTCTGCTTTAACAGACAAGCAGGAGTAGCAAGCAGTGAATAATCATTGGACGACAAACAACAAACCAATTTCAAACAATTTTCAAATAATTCATAAATTCATAAAACTCCCCCCCAATTTAACAAAGGCAACCAGAGTTCCGCATTTTTCCTAGTACCCCGCGTATTCAAGTCCATGTTCGAGATGCGGAGAACTGCGTTGCGCCAATCCATATAACTCGGAGGGTAGTCCTTCATCCAATTTTTGCAAATTTAATTTCTACCCAACAAAATTACATAAAACTAAAATTTAAATTTAGCGTTATTCAACCTACTCCTTATGCCTTCTTCCTGTAGCTGCCCAAATATAATCAGCGGGAGCGATACAATAATCTCCCAACCCAACATAGATGACACCACACCAAAAACTTCCTCCCAAAACAAACAAATAGCGGGGCAGTCCCAAAACATATGAACATCTGTTGCTCCTACAGCACCGCATTTCAAACATTTAACCACTTCTCCTTTCTTAAACTTAGAAAGTTTTGCCTGCGAGATATAAGCTCTGTGTAGAATATAAAGATGATTTTTCCTCAACGGGGCAGGCTTCACTATTTCATAGAGAATCGACAATGAATTTTTCCACCATACACCAACCTTATCCCTGGGCACATCATTACCCCACAGATCGGTCGGTAATGTAAAATTCCCATCAAACATTTCTAACATTTCCCAATACCAAACCGCCAACTTCTTCACAGGGACAGAAACAGCAAACTCTAAGAAAGAAACCTCCAGTGGACTTCACACCCCCAGACCCCCCTTAATTCCTTTTTCCCACTCTTTTATCTGCAAAAACTTCAACCTAGACAGGGATCCGGTCGTTATCCCTACTAACTCTTCCCATGAAAGTAATGTTCCTTCTCGAGAGAGATCGCCCCAACTTCCACCCCTGCCTTTTTGAGTGGTAATGCTAAAATATCTTTAAAGCACTCTGGGGTGCCCGGGGAATCGCAAATAGGCACATAGTAGCTGTAATAAAGAATACCGAGTCGTCGTCTCACCTGATACCAACTCCTTGCCAGCCCTTGCAGTACTTTCAATTTGATTTTTTTGAAAAATTTAGGATCGCCAAATTTAAAAAGGAAATACCTTGAAGCCCCTTTAACAGTTGAGACCATTGCCTTATACATCCCACCCACCGCTTAAACATCTGGGCATACAAACAACATCCTTGAATTCTTGAATAAGAAGGCCCAAGCATAATATGCCAGATCTGGTAAAGCCAATCCTCCCTTTTCCCTTCTTCTATGAAATTTCTTCCAAGATATCCTTGGCCCCTTTGAACTCCAAATAAAAACATTTTCGCCTGCTGCATTTTATCCAAATACCCTTTATGCATTGCCAGAGGGATTGCTGCAAACACAAAGTTCCATTTAGGCAAAATAAACATCTTAATTAAATTTACTCTCCCGAGTATCGTCAAAGGGAGATATGCCCATTTCTGCAACATAGCTTTACACTCAGCTAAAATTTTTCGTGCTTTCCTTTCAACTAGATCCTTAAGCTCATGAGTCAATAAGATACCTAAATACCGTACTTCCTGCTTACTCGGTATTAACCATGCCTCCATATTCCATTGCATAGTTTCTGTTTTTCCCACATTAACCCGATATCCTGATATGCTTCCAAATTGCTCAGCCAATTCTTTGACTGTATTAAAGGCCAATGGTAAATTATTGGTGTATATCAGCAGATCATCTGCATATAAAGATATATTTTTTTCCCAACCATTGCAACGAAAGGGGGGGATGAGGCTATTTTGCCAAATTTTTCTAGCGAATGGTTCAATATACAAGTTAAACAAGACAGGAGACAAGGGACAACCCTGCCTAGTACCTCTAAAAATTGTGATAAGTCCTGTAAGGTTCCCATTAACCAGCACCTTAGCAAAAGGCACTGTATATATTTGATCGATCACCCCACCGAACTTAGTTCCTTGGTTGGCCCGCCTTAAAATTGATTTAAAATAATTCCAGTTTACCAGGTCACAGGCTTTCATTGCATCTAAAATAGTAATTGCCAACGGTGACCAGAAGGTTGTAGCCATATCTATTGCCCCGATCAATTAAAAAGTTAACTCATGCAGACATCTACCTTTAGAAAAGCCTTTTTGGTCTGGGTGCACCAAATTATTAACTATCTTGCTCAGCCTGTCCGCTAAAATTTTAGCTAATAATTTATAATCGCTATTCAACAACGATATAGGCCTATAAGAAGCACATTTCGCAGGGTTTTTATCAAGTTTCAAAATTAATGAAATAACAGCCTCGTTCCACGAAAGAGGAATACTATCGCCATGTTCAAAAATCCCCCCAAATAAATCTGTCAGAACTGGGATTATCGAATCCCCTAATGCTTTATATACCTCCACTGGGATGCTGTCAGGGCCCGGAGCAGTCCCGGTCTTACTGCTATTCAAGATACTCCTAATTTCCTCTGGTGTAATTGGGGCATTCAGTGCTTCCCTTTCCTGCGGTGCTATACATAAAGATATATCAGACCCCAACCAATCCGTCACCATATCTTCTCTCACCTCTAACTCCTCTGAGTACAATTGTGTAAAATAATTTGGGCAAGCTAATTCAATCGCCACATTGTCCGTTCCTCTTTCTCCAGACTGCTCCATTTCAATCTCCTTAATATAGTTCCTTACTCGATCTGCTTTACCTTTCCAGGCTAACAACTTCCCGGCATTTTCCCCGTACTCAAAATGAGCCAATTTGCTTGCCTCCCATCTCCTTAGAATTCTTCCCTGTAATACATTCTCCAACTGTTTTCTCAACTCATCCAAACTAGCCCTCAAAGCCTCTGTCTCACCTGATTCTATCAACTCAACCTTATACTTCTGCATTTCTTGCTCTAACAAATTAATTTCATTTCTAAACAATTTATGCTTCTGATATGAGATATTCGTAAACTCCCCCCTGATAACAGCTTTAAACGTATCCCATACTACTGACATTGGGGCGGAGCCTACATTTACACTGAAAAAGAATTCTGATTCCTTACGCAATTGCATCACCACCTCCTGATCCGGTAGTAAAGAGCAGTCAATGGTCCACCGATTACTAATTATTTTCTGCGGAAGACTCATATCTAGCACGACCGCGGAATGGTCAGATAAGTGAGAGGGCAGATATACTATCTTTTTCACAGCCTCTCTCAAGCGTAAATCTAATAGGAAATAATCAATTCGGGAGGCATGCCTGTATTTCTTATTGAAAAAAGAAAAATCCCTACTATTCCCCACTCTTTGTCTCCAGATATCGCACAAACCAAATTCTTTCATCATCCTCCTTAAATATTGTTGCGATTTGGGCGTGCCTCGCAACTTACAATTATGCCTATCTAGCTCATTATCTAACACAACATTAAAATCACCCATCATAATGACTGGGTCCGAGAATTCAAGAAGCTGAGAAAAAAGCCGTCTTAGAGGTTCTATATAATCACAATTAGGCCCGTAGTACCCTACTAAAACAAAATCACGACCATCAAACTGTACTTTAACTACAACCCACCGCCGCGCTGTATCTGATCTTACTGCCAAAATTACTAAATTTCCCTGTTGTAACCGTTTAAACAGAATAGCCACACCTTTAGTATGATAATTGTGCTCTGTACATGCAAACGCTTTAACCCACCTCAGCTTTTTTATTACGCTCATACACTCAGCCTTAGCTATGTGTGTTTCTTGCAAAACTACAATTTGTGCAGTTGAATCATGCAAATACTGTAATATTCAATCCCTTCTTCCTCTCGTCCTCAGACCATTAACATTCCAAGAGAGAATTTGCAATGATGTGCTCCTTGTCCCCTGGTCTCTCCCCCTGCTAGGTATCTCTCAAATATTGCAAAACAAATAACTGGGTTGAACAAGGTACTTTTTTTTTACACTTTCCCCCCTCCAACCCCCGCCCTACCCAGTCCCCCGACTCCCATTCCCCCGCTACCCCACCCATGGAGAACCCCCCCCATATAGGGACCATAATTGGTCCAAATTTTAGAACGCCCCGCATTCCTAGGTGATTTAACTTAGAAAACCCCTAAAATGACGCTATTTCACGGTCTGCCCACCTTTAACTACTTCCAATAGTTCATCCGCATCAGTCTTATCTCTAATATTATACATTTTGTTATTGTACATAACCCGGAGAAAGGCTGGAAATTTCAACTGAGCCGAGACCCCAAGAGACTTAAATCACTTCCCGAGCTCCCACTGCCTGTCCATAGTAGACCTAGACAAATCAGACCTAATCTCAAAAACAACATAATTCACTTTTAAAGATTTTTGTTTTAACGGTCTAGATAAGATCTTCTCTTTCATCTGATATGTCAAAAAATGGATAAAAATTCTCCGAGGTTTACTACTATTCATCCGCATCCTAAAAGGATCCCGATGGACTCTCTGAATATCCTTTCCAAATTCCTCCTCACTCTCCTCCAGTCCCACTGCCGATTTAATTAGCGAAACCACAAAGGCCTTGAGATCGTTGCCTTCCGCACCTTCTGGCACTTTCAAAAGTCTTAAATTATTTCTTCTTGAGAAATTTTCCAATTGCTCAATCCTATTTTTTAATACCTGCTCATTTCCCTTTAATGCATCAATCTCAACCTTATGTTGACCCAGCTCCTCCTTCATACCGCCCATAGCTTCTTCGAGAACCTGAGTTCTCTCCATTAAGCCATCAATCTTTCTTTCTAACACCGCGCAAGAACTCTCTTATCTCCCCTTAATTTACTTCGGAATTCGCAAAGCCTCTCTTTACATCCTCAGAAATTGACAAAATCAGTGCCTCAAACGAGGAGCTCTGGGAAAGAGAGGGGGCAGGAACAGCTTGAGAGGTTTCTTCAACAACCGTAAGTAAAGGGTCTTGTGCCTGCAGAGCCACTGTGGTTAAAGTCTGAACTTGAGGGGCGGCCAACTGCTCCTTACCAGACTGCATCGGGGGGAATGTCTTCTCCAACCCTGCTCCCTCTTTGTTTCCTCCATTAGTTTGGGACAACGCAACCGTGCTATTATCCACCAGCACCCTACCCTCACCCGAGGAATCCGCAAGCTGTAAGGTAGAAGCCTCCATCGCCGCTCTAACCTGACCGGGGGTAAGCTTGACTACTTCCGGCCTCACTTAAAAAAATGACCTCAAGGAGGGAGTCAACTTTTCTCTCCCCTTAAGCTTACTTTCCCCCTCTTTCCTCGCGGCACTCCTTCTTCCTTCACCTGATTTAATTGTAGTCTTTTTCTTGCCTAAGCCCCCCTTATCTTCCCACACCAAATCAGATTTGTCAACCTGAGGCTGACCAGTCCCCTCCACACTTGTTAGACCAAAAGGGGGAGGGGGGGTATCACCATCCCCCCACTTTGCCTCACCGTTCTTTGACTGGTCCCCCTTTCAGAAATGCTGTTAGTCAGTGCTCCTTGCCTCGCCTTCTTTATAAACTTGCTGGTGCAGCCGCTGCAGCTATTCCCCCAAAGGGGAATACAAGCCGCTGCTCTCCGTGTTCGGTGCAACTCCAGCGCGGCACGGCACCACAACGCAGCCCCAGCTGCCTTCCACCTTTCATCCGGTCTAAGGAACTGAGGTGCGCACATCCGTGTATCCACCGCCACCGCAGTTCGATCGGCAGAACCGTTTCGTCACTCCCCCAGGAACCGGAACCAGAAGCGTCCTAGCGCGTTGCTAGTACGACGCAGCCCGTCATGTTCTCCTCCTCTTTAATGTAAAAATATTGTGTAAAAATAACTAAGGCCAAGCGCCATTTTATAAGAAGTATAACGTGTATCCCAGTACTGCCGCCTTGTTTGTTCACATACATGGATCCGGCTGCATTTCAATATTCATTGCAAAAAAAAAGCGGCCTTCTAATTATGTCCTTGGTCTATATTTCCGACAATAGTTATTGTGTTTTATTATTTTCTTAGGCATTTATAAACCCTATTTCTGCCACTTGTATGGCCAACTTGTGCTTTTCCAGACTGTGAAGCCGTTCCGTACATTTCAAGAATGCTCACCGACCGATGTCTAGGTGGTGCTGTGTAACTACTGGAGAGGGAGAGAAAAGATAGGTTTTGCTGTAGATATATGGGATTATACGCTGTTATTTGGATTTTTTGTTTGCATGGTAGTTTCTTCCCTGACGTACTTTGATTATACAATTTTAAATGCTATAAAGCACCTGTGAGCGCTGAGGCTCACCCAATGTTAAATAGCTTCTATACATTCACATGATATGTATCCATGAATCGTTCATGATTAAGGGCCAGATGTAGGAAGGCATTAGCGCCTCGCAAATGGCGAAAAACGCCGTTTGCGAGGCGCTAATGCCCTCACGCGATGCTGAAACACATATTGAGAGTCGGTACCGACTAGCAAAATGTGTTTCAGACTCGCAAATAGGAAGGGGCGTTCCCTACCTATTTGCGAGTCGCACCGCGATGTAGGGTTGATTTGTGACCGCGAAAGCGGTCGCAAATCAACCCGCAATTACCATCCACTTGAAGTGGATGGTAACGCATTCGCAAACGGGAAGGGGTCCCATGGGACCCCTTCCCCTTTGTGAATGCTCACAATAATATTTTTTCAGAGCAGGCAGTGGTCCTAAACTAAAAGGTTTCGGTATTTTTTTCTATTTGCAGCTCGTTTTCCTTTAAGGAAAAGGGGCTGCAAAGAGAAAATAAAAAACTGCTTTATTGCAAAGCAGTCACGGACATGGAGGTCTGCTGTCTCCAGCAGGCCACCATCCCAGTGAGTGCCTAGACTTGCTATGGGGTCGCAAACTGCGACCCACCTCATAAATATTTATGAGGTGGGTCTTTGCGACCCCATAGCGAGTCGCAGAAGGTGTCTGAGACACCTTTCTGCATACCAATTTGCGAGTTGCAAATTGCGAGTCGGAAGGACTCGCAATTTGCAACTCGCAAATTGGTTTATACCTACATCTGGGCCTAAGTGTTTACCCGTCCATTTACTATGTATGCCCCTAAATATTATTATATAAATGTATACAAATAAAATCCTGAAAAGAATTCATGCACATTCAGAAATTTCAAAGGTGAAGTCTTTATTCTAGAAAACACAGTCCCTGCGATGCATTTCAGCAAAACAGCCTTCTTCACGCATGGGGTGGCAGTGACACAAATTCTATGTCAGGACCTGATGCTCAAATTATGGTTCTTTTTCTATGCTTTATTTTTTCAGCAGCCAATAACAAAAGTTTAACCATGGAGCTGACCCTATATAACCTCTTGACTGTAGGTACTCTTCCTCCTTCTTTGCTGCGTCGCAGCCAGTTAAGTGCCTCTTCATTATTTGATGTATTTGCTTTGTCAGTACTTTCTACAAATGATAAAGGGGGTCATTCTGACCTCGGCGGTAAAAGGCGCTTACCGCCGGTCAGAAGACCGCCATAACACCGCCGCGGTAAACCGCCACGGTCATTCTGACCCGCAACTGGCAAACCGCCAAAAACCCGACAACAACAAAAGTCCGCCACACCAACGGCCAGCGAAAAACTGGCGATGACCAAACCTCCACCGTCACGCCAACAGAAATACGCCATGCTATTCCGACCCACAAATCCCCGCAGCGGTCTTTCAACCGTGGTATTCCATTGGCGGTACACACCGCCACGCTCAAAATACACACACCTTTACAAAACACAGCCACATTGGACAATTCAAAATACACACACCTGAGACACATACACACACCACTCCCACACACCCATTACAATATAAAACACACACCTACATCACCCACAAACCCTTAAGACCACAATTGCGACTGAAGGCCAGAGAGAGACAGCACAAAATAGAGTACACCATCACACAGAGGCAAATCACAACATCACCCACACAATATCCACGCACAAAACACCATACACCACCACACTCACCACACTCTACAACACATACACCACCCCACACCTCATCCACACCACCCCATGGCACCCCAAAGACACCCCAGGTTTTCTGACGCAGAACTCAGGGTCATGGTGGAGGAAATAGTTCGGGTAGAGCCCCAGCTCTTCGGGACACAGGTGCAGCACACCACCATTGCCAGGAAGATGAAGCTATGGCAAAGAATAGTGGACAGGGTCAACGCTGTGGGACAGCATCCACGAAATCGGGACGATATCAGGAAGCGGTGGAACGACCTATGGGGGAAGGTGCGTTCCATGGTATCAAGGCACAACATCGCGGTGCAGAAGACTGGCGGCGGACCCCCACCTACTCCCCCAGAATTTACAGCATGGGAGGAGCAAGTCTTGCACATCCTGCATCCTGAGGGCCTCGCAGGAGTAGCTGGAGGAATGGACTCTGGTAAGTCAAATCTTCACTACTTCATTACCCCCACCCCACCTGCATGCCAAATCATACCCCCACCCTCATCCCCATCACACCAACTCCTTGCAAATGGCTCACCATCACAACCCACCCATCCCAACACCTAGCCCTGCATGCGTCCACAAAGCATGGACACCCATCACCAAAGCATGCCCACTGCACATACCCATCTCCCCCACAAGCCACCATCACAACAGCCCCCAAAAGGGAATGCCAGCACTGGGGTACACGGCCACCCACCCATTGCACACTATGGCACACACAGAAGCAATAACCATACTCTTATACCCCTGCAGGACCCGAACGCCACCACACCGCCCAGGAGGGTCCAGAAATGTCCATCCCACCCCCAGAAGAGGCCCCCAGTGATGACAGCAGCTCTGTCTCCCTGGACCCAGATGACCAGCCCGGCCCATCGGGGACCTCGGGACAGTCGGTTCCCCTCACACAGCCACAGGCCACAGCAGACCTACCCCCCTCTGGGAACACCAGCACAGCTCCCACCCAGTGGGCCAATGCCTCTGTCTCCAGGACACGTCAATCAGCGGTGTGTCCACCACTACAGGGCACCCAGGTTGACCCACCACCCCAACAACAGCAGGGACCTGGGGGCAGTGGTAGTGGGCACACGGTCCAGGGGACAGAGGCCCAGGGAAACAGGGGAACTAGGAGGGCTGCTGTGCGACGGGGGGGGACAGGCCCAGGGAACCCATTCTCCACGAGGCCCTCTCCTCCATCATGGGAGCATACCACCACTCCCAGGAGACGATGGCTACGGTACTGGCCAGGTTCCAGGAGATCGAGGTACTGCAGGAGGAACAGTACATGGGGTTCAGGGAAGAACTCCGAGCCATTAGTTCCGCAATGGGGACCATCGTCGTGGCTCTTAACCAGATTGTCACCACATTGCGGGACCATGTGGCACCACAAAGGGCCCCTGTCACTAGCATGGACCAGGAACAACCTACCACCTCCGCCGGCACTAGTGGACAGGAGGCCCCCACACAACAACAGGCCGTCAGAACCCCACCTCCTGCAGAAGAAGAACCACCCCGCAAGCGGTACCTGAGATCTAGGAAGAAGACAGAGTAGGATGCCAAGACCCCCGGCAGCAAAGGATACCCCCTGATGTCATCCCACTGTCCCACATTGTCACCCTGTCCAACCTTGAACTGCCCCTGCTCCATCCTTCCACAGGCATATGGACAATGCACCTGTGAGACTGAAAATCTGGACTCTGCCATGGACATTACTCCACCATCACCCATCACCGATTTTCAAGCATGTCCCTAAATTTAGCACTTAAATAAAATCACTTATTGCACTAAAATTATCTGGAGTCTGCTTGTATTTTGAACAAATGTATTAGACATAACGGTGCCAAAATGTTCAGTTACATTGTGATGACAACATACCACTGTCACACAGCTGTAGTCCATTGGCAAACAAAGCAGAGGTCACGCAGTGGGGCCCACATCTCTGAAAACGGAAGGGAAAGTCACAACTCATTTAACATAAACTGGGGGGAAACTCAGACAGTAGAGAGGCAGGAGACTGTAAGTACATGTAAAATGGCGGTGTTGATTCGTATCTGTGTGTAATTGAAAATACTGTTGTATCACTGTGTCCCTGTTGTCTGTGTCGTCCCCGTCGTCTTCCTCCTCTTCACTCTCCACAGGCTCCACAGCTGCCACAACACCACCCTCTGGACCATCCTCCTGCAGGAAAGGCACCTGGCGTCGCAAAGCCAGGTTGTGAAGCATACAGCAGGCCAAGATGATCTGGCACACCTTCTTCGGTGAGTACATTAGGGATCCACCTGTCATATGCATGCACCTAAACCTGGCCTTCAGGAGGCCGAAGGTCTGCTCGATCACCCTCCTAGTCCGCCCATGGGCCTCATTGTACCGTTCCTCTGCCCTGGTCCGGGGATTCCTCACTGGGGTCAGTAGCCACGACAGATTGGGGTAACCAGAGTCACCAATTAGCCACACACGGTGTCTCTGTAGCTGTTCCATCACACAAGGGATGCTGCTATTTCGCATGATGTACGCGTCATGCACTGACCCAGGGAACTTGGCATTTACATGGGAGATGTACTGGTCAGCCAAACAGACCACCTGGACATTCATAGAATGATAACTTTTTCTGTTCCTGTACACCTGTTCACTTTCACTGGGGGGAACCAAAGCCACATGGGTCCCATCAATGGCACCAATGATGTTGGGAATATTCCAAGGGCATAGAAATCACACTTCACTGTAGCCAAATCGCCCACCTCAGGGAAAACAATGTAGCTCTGCATGTATTTCATCAGGGCAGACAACACTCTGGATAAAACCTTAGAAAACATAGGCTGAGACATCCCTGATGAAATGGCCACTGTTGTTTGGAATGATCCACTTGCCAAAAAATGGAGTACTGACAGAACCTGCACCAGAGGGGGAATCCCTGTCTGTTGGCGAATGGGTGACATCTGGTCTGGCTCCAGCTGGGCACACAGTTCCTGTATAGTGGCTCGGTCAAGTCTGTATGTCAGTATGACATGTCTTTCTTCCATTGTCGACAGGTCCACCAGCCGTCTGTACACGGGAACATTCCTCCATCTCCTCGCAAGTCCCAGCGGACGGTGCCTAGGAAGGACAACATGGAGCACCGAGTCAAGCAAACCACAGGTACGTTCCCACAGCTTGCACAGTACACGATTCGCTATGCATTGAATGGCTTGTATGAGTGGCAATGCAAGGCCTAGGCCTGTGTGACGCAGTAGAAATTAAGCCATGTGGGCCCTTGAAATGGCGGCTGCCTGACCTGTGAAGTGTGACAATGGGATGTGAGGTCAATGCGCTGGCGTGGCACACCGTGGCGGTAGGCGGTCGAAGACCGCGGTGCAAAGCCGCATTGGTTAACATAGAACCCTATGGGTTTCAGGAGCCAATGACGAAGTGCGCCGGCGGTCGCGGTACGCACCGCCGCGGTATGCACCGCCGCGGGCGTGACCGCCATTTTCTCTCAGCTTAATCACTCGAGACCTGATCATCCACAGGAGAGGACCTATACTGCAAGTGCTGCTGTGACCTCGGTCTGGAAGAGACAATGGCTGCTGCGACTGGGGAAAGGGCCCCTGCCTTCACTTCTGAAGAAGTGGAGAAACTCGTGGATGGGGTCCTCCCCCAGTATGCGCTACTCTACGGTCCTCCAGACCAACAGGTTAGTACACTGGGACCATGCTTTGTGGGCAATGCCTGGGTTGAGTGGGGTGAATGAACGAAGGTGCGGAGGGGAGCGTATGAGGCATGCATCAAACGACAGATGAGAGCATGTGCCACATGGCAAGGGTGGGGATGGGGGGACACTCACATCGAGCATGCAGAAAATGTAGATATTTTGTTTTCTCTCCCTGTACGTGTCACATAGGTCAGCGCCCATCAGAAAGTCGACATTTGGCGTGCCATCGCCAAGGACGTCTGGACCCTGGGGGTCCACAACAGACGGGGCACCCACTGCCGCAAGAGGTGGGAGGACATCCGCCGCGGGAGCAGAAAGACCGCGGAGGCTCTGCTGGGGGTGGCCTCTGAACGTAGCAGGGGTGCCACTCGTCTATTGACCCCCCTGATGTCTCGGATCCTGGCGGTGGCCTACCCAGATTTGGATGGGCGCGTGAGGACATCACATCAGACACAAGGGGGTGAGTACAAGCACATTCTGCTATCTTAGCACGCATTGGAGGTGTCTGGGTGGGGGAGGAGGGAGGTGGGTATCCCTAGGCCATGGCGATTTCTGTAGGCTAGTCCCCTCCGTAAGTCATGGCCCTGTGCCCCCGCCCTCCACCTCTGTAGGCTGCCAAGTACAGCTATCCATGGCCTTGTGTCACCTATGTGTGCAGATGTCGTCCATTGGCTTGTAGGCCAAGTCTCACTGATTGAGTATTGTACCCCAAGTGCGCGGCGTAGTGCAGGGGGCTTCTGTGTCTGTCCTCTCCGCCAACTGTGTTGCCAATGCATGCACTCAACATGTCTTTATTTCTCCCCCCCCCTTTTTTTGTCTGCTCTTCCCGTTCATGTGTGCATTAGCATCATCTGGCGGAGGAGAAGTGGCATTGGAGCACGAGGGAGCTGCATCTCACATGGCCCCAGAGGGCCATGCAACGGACTCTGATTTCACCAGTGAGACGGAGGGCGAGGGGGGCTCCACAACGGGGACACGTGGAGACATCAGCGACACTGACACGTCCTCGGAAGGGAGCTCCCTTGTGGTGGCGGCAACATCCGTGCCCACCGTAACAACAGGTACAGCCGCCACCCAGCGCACCAGGTCCGCCCTCCAAGCAGCCCCTCAGCGTTCGCCCCGTGCCCGCTCGCACACCAAGGCGGGCATCTCCTTCGCCCCAGGCACCTCAGGCCCTGCCCCAGTTACCCTGCTGCCCTCAGTGAGGAGGTCATTGACCTCCTCTGGACGCTCATTGTTGGGCAGTCTACCCTTTTGAATGCCATCCAGGGGGTGGAAAGGGAGGTGCATTGGAGCAATGCATACCTGGAGGAAATTCATTCGGGTCAGGCTGCCCATCAGCGATCGTTCAATGCTCTGGCCTCAGCACTGACGGCAGCCATTGTCCCTGTCTCCTGCCTCCCTCCTCCAACTCCCTCCACCCAGTCCCACTCCCCTGTTCCTCTGCCTATCCTAGACACACCTACAGACCAGCCTGCACACACCTCAACACCCAAGGTCAGCTCATCCAAACATAAGCACCACACATCCCACAAGCATTCACACAAACAACATCCACATGCAGACATGCCAACAGCCACTGCCTCCTCTGTGTCCCCCTCCTCCTCGTCTCCCTTCTCCCTCCCTGTGACGTCTCCACTCACACTTGCATGCACCACTTCATCAGCCACTACGTCCATCACCAGCACACCGACCAGAACACTCCGCACACGTGCAGTCACCACCCCCACTGCCATTTACACGTCCCCTGTGTCCTCTCCCAGTGTGTCTGTCACCCCCTCTTCCAAACCACACAAACGCAGGCAGCCACCCACCCAACAGCCATCCACCTCACGACAGCCTCTGTCACAAGCACCTGCACCCAACAACAGCACACTTGACTCTCCTACAACCACATCCTCTTCCTCCACTCCCATACCCACTGCACCTACCCTTCCCATTGCTCCTAAAAAGTTTTTCCTCTCCAAACTTAACCTCTTTCCATCACCTGACCCACCCTCTCCATCTCGTAAAAGTCCAATCAGCACCTCAGCCACCACAAGCCCTGGACCTACAAGGACCATAGTCCAGGGATATTGGAGTCCACCACCTTCGAGGGCAGCTACATCGGCCAGCAGCAAAGGGACAGCCAGCCCACCCCCTGGGAAAAAATCCAAAAAAGGCAAGGGCCGGCGCGAGAGGACAGAGACGGCAGCCTCCACAGGCACCACCTTGGCACCGTCAGAAAGTGGGTTGCCACCTGGCACATCTCCAAAGGGAGGCAAGGGACACAGAGGATCAGGCAAGGATGGCAAGGGCAGCACGCCCGACAAGTCCGGCAGCAGGCGAGCTGCCCAGGAGGGCCCCACCAGACCCATTCCGGGGGTGAAGGAGTACACCCACGGGCACGGGACACCAGCACAGGAGGGCCCCGCAAGCGAGAAGTCGGATGGCGAGTGAACACCATATATTGGCCAGATCTGGTGCCCTGGAGACACATGTGAAGAACCGCTGAACAGGGCCCTTCAAGACAAGCTCCGATGAACAGGGCACCACCGTCTCAAGAACCGCTGAACAGGGCCCTTCAAGACAAGCACCGCTGAACAGGGCCCTTCAAGACAAGCACCGCTGAACAGGGCACCGCCGTCTCAAGAACCGCTGGACAGGGCCCTTCAAGACAAGAACCGCTGAACAGGGCACCGCCGTCTCAAGAACCGCTGAACAGGGCCCTTCAAGACAAGCACCGCTGAACAGGGCACCGCCGTCTCAAGAACCGCTGGACAGGGCCCTTCAAGACAAGCACCGCTGAACAGGGCACCGCCGTCTCAAGAACCGCTGGACAGGGCCCTTCAAGACAAGCACCGCTGAACAGGGCCCTTCAAGACAAGCACCGCTGAACAGGGCACCGCCGTCTCAAGAACCGGTGAACATGGCCCTTCAAGACAAGAACCGCTGAACAGGGCACCGCCGTCTCAAGAACCGCTGAACAGGGCCCTTCAAGACAAGCACCGCTGAACAGGGCACCGCCGTCTCAAGAACCGCTGGACAGGGCCCTTCAAGACAAGCACCGCTGAACAGGGCACCGCCGTCTCACGAAACGCTAGACAGGGCCCTTCAAGACAAGCATCGATGAACAGGGCCCTTCAAGACAAGCACCGCTGAACAGGGCACCGCCGTCTCAAGAACCGCTGGACAGGGCCCTTCAAGACAAGCACCGCTGAACAGGGCACCGCCGTCTCAAGAACCGCTGAACAGGGCCCTTTAAGACAAGCACCGCTGAACAGGGCCCTTCAAGACAAGAACCGCTGAACAGGGCACCGCCGTCTCAAGAACCGCTGAACAGGGCCCTTCAAGACAAGAACCGCTGAACAGGGCACCGCCGTCTCAAGAACCGCTGAACAGGGCCCTTCAAGACAAGCACCGCTGAACAGGGCACCGCCGTCTCAAGAACCGCTGGACAGGGCCCTTCAAGACAAGCACCGCTGAACAGGGCACCGCCGTCTCAAGAACCGCTGGACAGGGCCCTTCAAGACAAGCACCGCTGAACAGGGCCCTTCAAGACAAGCACCGCTGAACAGGGCACCGCCGTCTCAAGAACCGGTGAACAGGGCCCTTCAAGACAAGAACCGCTGAACAGGGCACCGCCGTCTCAAGAAGCGCTGAACAGGGCCCTTCAAGCCAAGCACCGCTGAACAGGGCACCGCCGTCTCAAGAACCGCTGGACATGGCCCTTCAAGACAAGCACCGCTGAACAGGGCACCGCCGTCTCAAGAAACGCTAGACAGGGCCCTTCAAGACAAGCATCGCTGAACAGGGCCCTTCAAGACAAGCACCGCTGAACAGGGCACCGCCGTCTCAAGAACCGCTGGACAGGGCCATTCAAGACAAGCACCGCTGAACAGGGCACCGCCGTCTCAAGAACCGCTGAACAGGGCCCTTTAAGACAAGTACCGCTGAACAGGGCCCTTCAAGACAAGAACCGCTGAACAGGGCACCGCCGTCTCAAGAACCGCTGAACAGGGCCCTTCAAGACAAGAACCGCTGAACAGGGCACCGCCGTCTCAAGAACCGCTGAACAGGGCCCTTCAAGACAAGCACCGCTGAACAGGGCACCGCCGTCTCAAGAACCGCTGGACAGGGCCCTTCAAGACAAGAACCGCTGAACAGGGCCCTTCAAGACAAGCACCGCTCCGCTGGGACCTTCCTCTCAAGCACCGCTCTGCTGGGCCCTTCCTCTCAAGCACCGCTCCGCTGGGCCCTTCAACTCAAGCACCGCTCCGCTGGGCCCTTCCTCTCAAGCCCCGCTCTGCTGGGCACTTCTTCTCAAGCACCGCTCCGCTGGGCCGTTCATCTCAAGCACCGCTCCGCTGGGCCCTTCAACTCAAGCACCGCTCCGCTGGGCCCTTCCTCTCAAGCACCGCTCCGCTGGGCCCTTCAACTCAAGCACCGCTCCGCTGGGCCCTTCCTCTCAAGCACCGCTCCGCTGGGCACTTCCTCTCAAGCACCGCTCCGCTGGGCCCTTCAACTCAAGCACCGCTCCGCTGGGCACCGCTGTCTCTGCACCGCTCCGCTGGGCCCTTCCTCTCAAGCACCGCTCCGCTGGGCCCTTCAACTCAAGCACCGCTCCGCTGGGCCCTTCCTCTCAAGCACCACTCCGCTGGGCCCTTCAACTCAAGCACCGCTCCGCTGGGCCCTTCAACTCAAGCACCGCTCCGCTGGGCACCGCTGAACAGGGCACCGCCGTCTCAAGAACCGTTGAACAGGGCCCTTCAAGACAAGCACCGCTGAACAGGGCACCGCCGTCTCAAGAACCGCTGGACAGGGCCCTTCAAGACAAGCACCGCTGAACAGGGCACCGCCGTCTCAAGAAACACTGGACAGGGCCCTTCAAGACAAGCATCGCTGAACAGGGCCCTTCAAGACAAGCACCGCTGAACAGGGCACCGCCGTCTCAAGAACCGCTGGACAGGGCCCTTCAAGACAAGCACCACTGAACAGGGCACCGCCGTCTCAAGAACCGCTGGACAGGGCCCTTCAAGACAAGCACTGCTGAACAGGGCCCTTCAAGACAAGCACCGCTGAACAGGGCACCGCCGTCTGAAGAACCGCTGAACAGGGCCCTTCAAGACAAGAACCGCTGAACCAGGCACCGCCGTCTCAAGAACCGCTGAACAGGGCCCTTCAAGACAAGCACCGCTGAACAGGGCACCGCCGTCTCAAGAACCGCTGGACAGGGCCCTTCAAGACAAGCACCGCTGAACAGGGCCCTTCAAGACAAGAACCGCTGAACAGGGCACCGCCGTCTCAAGAACCGCTGAACAGGGCCCTTCAAGACAAGAGCCGCTGAACAGGGCACCGCCGTCTCAAGAACCGCTGAACAGGGCCCTTCAAGACAAGCACCGCTGAACAGGGCACCGCCATCTCAAGAACCGCTGGACAGGGCCCTTCAAGACAAGAACCGCTGAACAGGGCCCTTCAAGACAAGCACCGCTCCGCTGGGCCCTTCCTCTCAAGCACCGCTCTGCTGGGCCCTTCCTCTCAAGCACCGCTCCGCTGGGCCCTTCAACTCAAGCACCGCTCCGCTGGGCCCTTCCTCTCAAGCCCCGCTCTGCTGGGCACTTCTTCTCAAGCACCGCTCCGCTGGGCCCTTCATCTCAAGCACCGCTCCGCTGGCCCTTCAACTCAAGCACCGCTCCGCTGGGCCCTTCCTCTCAAGCACCGCTCCGCTGGGCCCTTCAACTCAAGCACCGCTCCGCTGGGCCCTTCCTCTCAAGCACCGCTCCGCTGGGCACTTCCTCTCAAGCACCGCTCCGCTGGGCCCTTCAACTCAAGCACCGCTCCGCTGGGCACCGCTGTCTCTGCACCGCTCCGATGGGCCCTTCCTCTCAAGCACCGCTCCGCTGGGCCCTTCAACTCAAGCACCGCTCCGCTGGGCCCTTCAACTCAAGCACCGCTCCGCTGGGCCCTTCAACTCAAGCACCGCTCCGCTGGGCCCTTCCTCTCAAACACCGCTCCGCTGGGCCCTTCAACTCAAGCACCGCTCCGCTGGGCACCACCGTCTCTGCACCGCTCCGCTGGGCCCTTCCTCTCAAGCACCGCTCTGCTGGGCCCTTCCTCTCAAGCACCGCTCCACTGGGCCCTTCCTCTCAAGCACCGCTCCGCTGGGCCCTTCAACTCATGCACCGCTCCGCTGGGCACCGCCGTCTCTGCACCGCTCCGCTGGGCCCTTCAACTCAAGCACCGCTGACACATTGGCAGAAGGGGCAGGCCAGGATCAGTGTCGGACAGGGCTGCACGATACACTCTGGGCACCAAGACTCCTCCAGTACCGCTGGAGACTGTCATCCACTTGAGAGACTGTGGCTTTGCACTCCCCAGGATGGCACAGTGGGCAAGCCACCCACTGTAGGGACTTGTGAGACTGTGGCTTTGCACTCCCCAGGATGGCACAGTGGGCAAGCCACCCACTGTAGGGACTTGAGAGACTGTGGCTTTGCACTCCCCAGGATGGCACAGTGGGCAAGCCACCCACTGTAGGGACTTGTGAGACTGTGGCTTTGCACTCCCCAGGATGGCACAGTGGGCAAGCCACCCACTGTAGGGACTTGTGAGACTGTGGCTTTGCACTCCCCAGGATGGCACAGTGGGCAAGCCACCCACTGTAGGGACTTGAGAGACTGTGGCTTTGCACTCCCCAGGATGGCACAGTGGGCAAGCCACCCACTGTAGGGACTTGTGAGACTGTGGCTTTGCACTCACCAGGATTGAACAGTGGGCAAGCCACCCACTGTAGGGACTTGAGAGACTGTGGTTTTGCACTCCCCAGGATGGCACAGTGGGCAAGCCACCCACTGCAGGGACTTGAGAGACTGTGGCTTTGCACTCCCCAGGATGGCACAGTGGGCAAGCCACCCACTGTCGGGACTTGTGAGACTGTGGCTTTGCACTCCCCAGGATTGAACAGTGGGCAAGCCACCCACTGTAGGGACTTGAGAGACTGTGGCTTTGCAATCCCCAGGATGGCACAGAGGGCAAGCCACCCACTGTAGGGACTTGTGAGACTGTGGCTTTGCACTTCCCAGGATTGAACAGTAAGCAAGCCACCCACTCTAGGGACTTGAGAGACTGTGGCTTTGCACTCCCCAGGATTGAACAGTGGCCATGAAAGCCCCTCGTGGATCTGGCGTTGTGGACTCATGTGGCTGAGGTGCCCCCCCTGGTGGTCGGAGTGTTAAAGTGGCGGTCTGTGTTGGCGGTTCCCGCCAGGGTCAGAATTCCATTTTTTTGGCCGCCTGCCTGTTGGCGGGTTGGCCGCCGCTTTAACACCGACCGCCAGGGTTGGAATGACCCCCAAAGTGTGTTAATTGGTTTCAGTAATTGTTGGAACTCAAAAGTGCGTGCCCAATTTTCCAGCAATTATACGTGCGCTGCACTTTATCTTTTACCAGATATTTTGGAGGCAGCCCACCCCTCGAAGCGAGGCGCCGAGTCACCTCTGCTCTGATTGCTGTGGAGTGGGCATCATTGGAAGCTGGTATGGCGTGACTGTAGGCCGCTTCGTCCTCTTTTGACTGCCACGCTCAGGATCGGTCCGCCCATGCACCAGCTGATCCCAAGCCATTACGGTTGTCTTTCAAATGAGTGAAGCGTCTTTCATCGATCCCTGGAGGGGGCAAGCTCCCGGAGATGTCCTGTTGAGACAGAGTTATGCAGAGTTTTAAAAACCTTTCAGAGGCTCTGCCCAGAGCGTACTTAGGCCTTTCCCACCACTATTTAAGAGCTTCTGATCTGGCCTGTCTTGGGGTGAAATATTTGGTGCAATTGCAGCTACAGTGCTCCCCCGGAGCACCCCTGCTGGAGGCTATAATGTCTAGAATCCTACCTTTATAAAAAAGGGCTATTACCCAAGCCACTAATGTGTCTGATACTATAAATCAGTATAAGCAAATAACATGTTTGGGGATTATTAAGAAGGGGAAGACAATTATTTCTATGAGGGAGACCCGACTGGGTCATTTGAGCAAAACCTGGTCCACATCCTGGTCGCAGGAGTATGCCAGACAGTTAATAATGCCTTAGGGAAGGCCATTGTTACTTAAAACACCATCTTTATTGTTTCGCTCAGCAACAGAGCTGGTTACCTACCCATAATGAGAAGCTCCAGGACACGGAGAAAATATCAAAGCCTAAGCATCATAAAGGGCCTCACATGGATGCGTTTGGGGAACTAGCAGCATCCCTTGTGAGCCAAAATGCTTATAGCGCCCTATCAAACACTCAGGCTGACACGGACACAGAGGAATCTGATTACTGATCTCAGGCCTCAGAACATGATGACCGCCTGAAACAGGGGAAACGTAAGAGTAAGACTCACTACCTGACAACCCGTAAACAACCTAAGGTACTTACCTTCGAACCAGGGGACTTCATTCACCCCAGATCTTCTACCTGGGTACCACCCCAATAAGTGGCAGATTATGTGAAGGCACACATTCACCAAGATTTCGATAAAGATCTATGTGCCCAACTATGGTAGGAATGCCCCATGCCCGTCTTCAGGACAGGGTAGCGGATCCCCGGAAGTGGATCCCACTATTGTCACTTACCCTAAAAAATACACTAGGGGCCCAAAGAAAGGGCTGGATCCAGTATGAAAATCATGCCAAGGCAAACTCTTGGACATGACAGGCCTCCTAACTAAGATCCATGAAATGACCGATCACTCAAAAGAATCAAAGACCCCCATCAACGCAGAGATTTTGGTAGGATGGGCCCAGCGGGCCATTTGTCAATTAGGAAATACCAATTACGCCAAATCTAGTGAACGGCGCAGGTCCATTCTAATGAAATTAAAACCTAAACTTACTGATATGGCTTCTTCAGAGATAGGTCCTGCTGCACAAGCTCTCCTCTTTGGAGCTCCTTTTCTAAAAGAACTTTCAAAGTTTGTGGTGACATACTCCAATCTGGACAAAGCACAGGGATCCATTGAAAAGATCCTTCATCCACTTTTTAGCAGGGTTGGATGCTTTAGGGGCGAACGTTCCAACAGTGATATTTACAAGGTCCGCAAAGAAACTGCTCCCAATGAGAGTACTATCAATCAGGCAGAGGCGGTTATCAAGGCCACTCCAACACCTTCTACCCATCCAGAACTCAGATGGCAATTCCTTAAAGGGCAAGCCAGGGTTGGTCAAAACTCCTTCCACGACTCTTGCACTACAGGTGAGAATCATTCCTTTATCAGAGGTATCTTCGGGAGGAAGAAAAAAACTGTTTGTACACAACGGGTAGAGAATTTGATGGGATCCGTGGGTTCTAGAAATTATCCAGGGTTTCAAATTGGAATTTTACGAGACTGCTGCAACTCAACCCTCCACAAGCGATGTATTTTTTTGGTCTAGCCCAGAACTTTATAAACTCAGAAATTCTGGCTTCACTTCAAAAAGTGCCATAGAAACAGCATCTTTACACCTTTGTGGCTTCATCAGCTGCATATTTCTAGTCGAAAAGAAAGGCGGAGGTTTAAGATTATTTCTCAATCTGCTGGAATTCAATCAGTGGATTCCTTACATGCATTTCAAGATGGAGGGGATCCACTTTGTGAGGGATATGCTTCAGGAGGAAGATTAGATGGGGTGGTTAGATCTACAAGATGCTTATTCCCTATTTTTCCTCCCCACCGTCGCTTTCTGCAGTTTCTGTGGAACGACTTGTGCTACGAGTTTAAAAGCCCTTCCCTTCAGACTCTCCTCTGCACCTTGGTGCTACACAAAGATCATGAAGTTGGTGGTGGAGTATCTAAGGTCCCAAGGGGTTTGCCTCATTATTTACCTGGACGACATTATCATCATGTCTCAATGTCCGCAGAGGCCCATAACTCGCCTGAAGTGAATTATCTCCCTTCTTCAGGATCGGGGATTTGTCATCAACATCCAGAAATTGATACTGATTTCACCCCAATTTCTGAACTTTCTGGATTTCCAGATAAACTCTTGGTCTACTCAATTAATTCTTCCATCTCAGAAGGTGAAGAATATCAAGAGAGATTTTAGATCAGTTTTGGCCAGGACACCCACATCCTTGAGGTCCATGGCCCACCTAGTATGTCTCCTGGCATCATCTATACAGGCCATATTTCCAGGCTCACTCCACTACTGGGCCCTCCAGTGCCTACAAATCCAGCACTTGAACAGGGTCCTTTCCTATTCAACACAAACTTCTCTATCGGAGGATGCCAGGACAGAAATCTCTTCGTGGTTAGAGCACATGGATGCTTGGAATGGCAGAGCCTTCTTTGGCTCCCTTCTGGAGATGATAATGGAATCAGATGACAGCTGATGGGGCAAGGGAATCCCTGCAGACAGATCTCCACAGGTGGTAGGTGGTCCTCGACAGAACTGGACCTACACATCAACTGCCTAGAGCTTCTGGTGGGTTAATTTGCGGTTTGGAGCTTTTCAGTGGGGAAAGCAAAGTGTTGCATTATACTTCGCATGGACGACATTTCAGCGGCCTGCTACATGAACAAACTGGGTGAGACCAAGTCCAAACTTTTGACAGAACTAGCCAAAGATTCTTTTCACTTCTGCCTGCAGAACCACATCTCTGTGACAGCGAAATATCTTCCGGGTCAGCGCAATGTAATGGCAGACTCGCTGCTTTGCAGATGAGGGTCCTGCGAGATAGACCTGTTTGCTTCTCACCTGAACCATCAACTTCTAACGTACTTCAGTTGGTGACCGGATCTGGAGGCTCAAGGGACAGATGTTTTTCTCCAGGATTGGCGTCCATTCAGAGGCTGTGCTTTTCCCCTGTTCATGATGATACCCAGGGTATTGGCTCAGCTGAGACGTCAAGAAGTAGAGATAATTCTAGTGACTCCATTATGCCCCTCCAGTTCTTCTATCATGGTGTTAGAATCTTTTGTTAGACCGAGGGGGTCTTACTCATACTTTGATCCAGACAGGTCACCTGTCATTGATAGCCTGGCAGGTTTCAGGAAAAGATGGAAAATCCCAGGCCTTTTGCGAGAGGCTCAAGAATACATTAGTCAGGCCTGATCTTCAGGAACCCATAAGAGATACACATCTGTATGGAAACATTGGTGAGGTTCATGGGGTGCAGATCCTGTTAGAACAGATTGCAGCATGATTTTAAATGGTGTTTCTTCTCTTGCTGCATCAGGCATGGCCAATAGATCTGTAAATATTTTCCGGTCAGCTACTTCAGCTGGGCACTCCTTTATAGAAGGTAGTCCTATTGGACAATTGCCCATTGCATGCAAATTACTTAGGTGTATCCGGATGTTAAACCCTCCCTAGCCAAAGTATTCAATTTATGGGATGTGAATATAGTAAAGATTGTTAGATTCTTGGCCCAGCAATAAATGCCTATTTAGGAAGCAGATATCAGCCAAGTTAACCATGTTGCTGTGTCTCATCTCTTGCAAGACAGTGTCGGATGTGAGAGCACTGGATCTGGTGGGAAGGCAGTTTTCCCCTGAAGGAGTCATGTTAACAATCTCTAGGAGAACTAAGAACAATTCCAGATTTGTATCCAATCCGGAATTTCCGGAGAACCCTAAATTATGTGTGGTTCAATGCCTAAAGGCATATGATGGAAGTACCGTGGAGTTTAGGACTGACATGAAAGGTCAATTATTGATTGCACTACAGAAGCCTTTTCGTCCAGTGACAGCAGCTACTTAGGCAAGATGGATTAAATGGCTTCTGGTTGAAGCTGGTATTGATATTTCTAAATGTGGGGTGCACTCTGCAAGAGGCACTATGGCTTCCAAGTCTTTTTCCTTAGGATCTCGATTAGAGGACATTTTGAAAGCTGCTTACTGATCATCTGAATCTACTTTTAAGTTTAAGACATTTTATTACAAACCTATTATAGATGTTGCCTCTGTAATAATGGGTCAGCTTTAAACAAGCATAATCTGAGCCTCTGGGCCTGACATAGAATATAACACTTTCTAGCATTTGCGGAAAAAAAAAAATTCAATTCTATTAAGGACACGGAGGTGATGATTATCCCACCCGATTAAGATATAAACTGATTGAATATGTTATAATACAATGTACAATGTACAATGAAGGTACATATATTGCCCTCCCTAATTCTGTGAAATTGATAAAAGGTTTTGATGAGTACAAAACAATGTTTATGGCTCAGTATTTTCTCCCTTATAGGGCAAGATGACAAGTGATCGGAACAAGAGTGATTGATCCGAGACATGGTGTTTCTACATTCCTAAGGTCAAGATGATACAATGATCGGAGCATCTTCAGTTGACTTGGTTCTGGGGAATTGTTTGGAATCTGCTGACTTTGGTCTTCTTCTTAAGAGTTGCTGGGTTTGGGTTCTGGTGGCTAAATCTTCTCAAAATTGTGGCAATTTTCTCTGTTTCTTGTTCTAGACTTGTTTGAATTGGTTGGTTATTGTCTCTCACATGGAGCAAAGAAAGAGGGAGAGTATCTATAAGCAGGAAGTTATATAGGGTCAGCTCTATGGTTGATCAGGTGACTGAGAAGGTTTATTGGGAAATGTAGTGTTTATTAAACTTTTGTTATTGGCTGCTGAAAAATAAAGCTTAGAAAGCATAGAAAGAGAAATATAATCCTTGCATCCGTGTCCTTAATAAAATTGAAAAATTCTTTATTGCGAATGCTAGAAAATGTTATATCCCACATATACTAATAGTGAAAATGAACATAAACAAGGGACTGCAGAAATCAAGCATAGTTTAAAAAATAGTTCTGAAACTGTTATCTTTAAGTGGACTTTTGGAAATGAAAGGTGTCCTAAATACAAATTTAAGAGGGTTTCTGAGTGACAATCATAAGTCTCATCCACAATGTCGTTAATAGAACTTACCATTGATGGAAATAATATTCAGTAAAAATGTGTGGAAAAATTATGTTTGGTAAAAATATATCCATTACTCCTATGTAAGCATAATATAAAATCTTTTTGTACAAAACAAAGTCATGGGCATTAAACATCATAACATAGCATCTGAAATAAATATGACACCTAATCTCTGTGCCCTAATACCTGATTTCATACTTTAAACATAGCTCTTACGATATACATCTTAGTGAGTAAGGAAAATAAATGGCGTCATCCCACATATACTAAAATCCTACATGCCAGTATAGAGTACCCTCAAGCAGATACTGTTGTAAGCCGACAAATAAAGCCCAAGTGGGCAAACACAACTCTTGTTAAGCATAATTTCAAAATAAACTTTCATAATTCATATTTGAAATAAGTTGGTAACGAGTGAAATACTCTGTATATAACAGAAGGCAGTGAAATAAATACTACAAAGCTAGTCCCAAGTAGTGACAATGATAAGTGACAATATCACCTAGGTGCTTCTGTGTTGAGGAAGAAAAAGATAGGATGCCCCATTCGGAGCTTCTTCTCGGACCCAACATGCCAGGTGAGAGTCCTTTCCTCTCCTCCTTGAAATAAATAAAATATAAAATGGGGTTACACAAAATTGGAGAATGAGGCTAAGTCTAACTAGAGTACCAAATATACTTTTCATCAAGTTATTCTTGTTTCCTCAAGGCTACGACTCGGTCAATACCACAAGGCTTGGGAGCAATGTGATCAATACCAATATATCTCAGCTGGTTTCTGCCACTAAAATTAGAGACTCCAAAATGCCTTGACACAGGATAGTGGTCATCATGATTCATAATGGCCCTAGTGTGCTAAAATATTCATTTTCGGCCTGGATGGATTGTACTGCCCACATACTAAAGTCCGCAGGAATACTCTAAGATGCATATCACAAATGATGTACTACAAGTGATAAATTTGGTGATCTCTCTAATATTCTAACTCAGTGAACCTCAATCTGAGTACAGTTAGATGATTGTGTACACGCTTTACATTTGCCATTCCTAAGATATTCAGTTTATGGGTTTCAGTACAGATATTGGTTCTTACCAAACTATCTCTCAGAGATCTTGCTCTACAATATGTAATTTTGTGTCTCTCCTCCATGATCTCACCTATCACAGGATCACAACCCAGGAGAACCCAATTTTTTGTCAAGATCTCTTACAGCACCTGACATAGCATTGAGTGTGGTGATCAATCTACTTTCAGCCTCCCCCAATCAGTTGTTATTACTCCTTCTCTCCTAGATCCATACAGGATTTCTGATCACGTGCGGGAAGAGACTCTTTGAACTGCTTATCAAGCACCCACTTAGGGTAACTGCGCTTCATAAAGCTCTCAATTGTTACGCTCATTTCTGTTTTAAAAGTATCATCATCACCCCATACAGGATGCTCCATTTTAGCTGACTAGGGTGACTACTGAGTGTGTGGAGCAAACTGTTTCCTGCTGTCGACTTGCAGTGTAAATTAGAAGTAATCATGATTTGGACAATCACCACTTCTATATCCACGAACACTATCCACTTCCTGCTATAGCTTAAGGAGAATTCCAAATTCAGCTGATATCTAATGAAATGTTTAACAAATTTGACTGCATCATTCTCATTGCCTTGCCAGATCAGAAAAAGGCCATCTATGAAGCGCAACCAGATGACCACCCTCGCCATATCTTGTCTGTGTTCTGGTGCAGTGGACACCTGCTCCTTCCACCAGCCCATGAGTAAATTTGCATAGCTGGGAGTTCCCTGGACCTATCTGTGAAGTGTCTTATCAAAGGAGAAAATATGCTTGGTGAGGCAAAATATCATCATCTCAAGAAGCATCTGTGTGTGAAAATAATGGCTTGAAGGTGTAGCTTTCAAAAAGTATTCACAAGCTTTGACGCAATCTGTATGATGGATGTTAGTGTTTAAAGCCTTTACATCTAAGGTTATCAGAGGGAAATCAGGTTACCAGCATCTCTAGTGTAAGTAATGTATAAGGTAAGGCACTTGCAAATGGGATTCACTTCTACTGATATATATATATATATATATATATATATATATATATATATATATATATATATATATATATATATATATATTTATATATATATATATATATATATATATATATATATATAGTGTGTGTGTTTGTGTGCGTAGATATATATATATATATTTTTTTCACTTAAAAAAACAAACGTTACAGGGACGTTATAGTTAGATTCTGAATTTGCACAACCAGAAAAACTTAGCAGTCAGATTTATTTCAAGTAACTATAATTGCCAGCCTAAGGTAACTATAACACGCGCCCCTGCCATGCACAGTTTTTCTTCAATAATTTGATTTCTAATGTTTCATTGATATTTTTATTGACATTATAAAAGTTGTTATGAGTGCTGTACAACTGTCATTTACACTGATGGTTCAGTACAACCGATGTAGGTACAAAACATCAATACTCGCCCGCTTGTGCAGCTGTGAGTGGAGTGATGTGGGAAGATGTATGCCACCCTCAAAATACCTACGAGCAGACCTGGGGGACTGCACAGCACAGTTGGCTGAACTTAAAGCTCTTATCTTGGCACTGGAAAATATCGATCCAGAACAGCTTACATTGATTGTGTGTGATTTGTACTACTGTGTTCAGTCCTACAATGATTATCTTAATCATTAGCGGTTAAACAAGTTCAGAAACTCAAAGGGGAACACCATAAAACACAGAACTCTGTGGGGGAGGGTAGCTGATCTAAAGGATAAGCTACCAGATTCTCATGTAGTACATACACTGGGCCATCAACATGTAGGAGTACGCATTGAAGGAAATACTTTGGCTGATGAAGCTGTCAAATCGGCAGTAGCTGCAGTGACACATTCTCATACGAGATTGGACAATGAGATTCATGCTGCCATGAAAGCTATGGCTGAGGGCAAGCCTCTTCCACAAGCATACCCTGCAAAATCTTCCTACCATAACAGTGCATAGAATATTGCCTTTGCAACAATTCCTGGGGTGGGAGATCAAGTGATCCTCAACAAAGACCAGAGATTAGATCTCATCAAAGCAGCGCATGAGGATATTACATCTGCTCATGCTGGTGTGGCGGCCACAATATCACTTTTACAGAAATGCTTCTGGTGGCTGGGTCTATACAAACAGATCAAGTGATATGTCCTTTGCTGTGACATTTGCCAGCAAATAAAGGGCTCCAACATCAAACGCCCACTGCAAACATCCCTCTTAGTGTCCAGTAGGCCACTACAATGTGTGTACCTGGACCAATGTGGTCCCTGACAACCTTATGGTGCATACAAATACATCTTAGTCGCTGTTGAGTCTTGTTCTAGATTCCTGTGGGTATGGCCAAAGTGGTCGGCTGATGCTTAAACTGTTATTAAAGACTTGTTGCTCTTTACAGGTACCTATGCAGTTGCAGCATTCCACTCAGACCAGGGCCTTGCTTTTGCCTCTAGGGCATTTAGGGACACCATGAGGGCGATGGGTGTTGAACTCCATTACTCTTCTCCATATCATCCTGAGGGTAATTCTATTGTGAAGAGGAGGAATCATGACCTAAAGCAGTGCTTAATGACAAGAGTATGAAGTTCAAGCTGCAGTTGGCTTCATCACCTATATGGGGTCCAGAGAGCACTGAATAATCTGCCAAGGCAGTTCTTGAGGGGTCACACTCCTTATGAGATCATCTTTGGGATCCTTATGTATGTCCCAGATCTAGATGGCCCTTGTATGGTGGCGGCAGACACGCCATTTGACATAAATGAACATCTCACTGTCTTACAGGGGCTTAAACAATTTTGTGATGACAATTCATCTGCCACTACTGCCACCTTAGGAATGAGGGATTTACCAACAACTTCTTAAAAATGGGGATATAGTCATGAAAAATTGCTATGAAGAAGGAAATTGGCCCATCTTACAGAGCACCGGTTCCAGTCCTGGGAATTCAAGGTACCAGAAATGTCATTCTACCACCACTGCCAGGTTCCAAAGGGAACAGGTTTGTCTCCATTGACAACTTTAAATTGCACCTTGTGGCCAGTCCAACACAGTAGACCCAGAGGTCCCTTGTGTAGTTCCCGGACCTTTCTTACTACTCAACAGGATATACCTCTTCAAAGAATAAACAACGCTCCTGAATATACCAATGCCTCTACAGTATGGGGAGGGTAGAAAATGAGCTTCTGCTAAGTTCTGTTACCACTTCACTGACAAGAACTGTCCAAGATGCAGCTGTTTATCAATGCCTACTGTGAACCTCCATGGGAATGGGATCCGTCCACCAGCCCTACACCGGCTTCTGTGTTTGCACAGACTGCTTATGGTTACTTCATCAAACTTAGTGACTTTTCTTCAACTTCATCTACATCTGCAACTGAAACACTATCAAAGATACATAAGCTGCGCACATGGCTTAAGACTAGCTATTTGGTCTATCCATGGTATTATCTGTGGATACTTCTGACATTTGATATATTTGGACCCACTGAAGTTATCCAAATCCTTATGTATTTAAGATTTAAATGACTGATGTAATTATACCTAGTGTTGTTTCCGATGACTTGGATGTTAAAACAGTTGATGCTATGCTTTCTGAACTGCAGGATTACACTGTATTTTAAAGTGAAAATGGGTATATGAACACAGCGAATTATGGGGAAATGTCCTGTAATCATCACTGGGGACATTACTTTCTGCACCGAGCTAACAGATCTAGAGCAGTATTTAATTACACACAATGGGAAGACTGTTTGGCTCCACCTGTGGGGAGCCCCAAAACATATGTAGATACATTTGCATATTTCTCTGGCCACAACACTACAAATGCAGAGTCATATTATTTTAAATTACCACCTTCTAAAATGCTGAAAACTTTACTGACAACAAATTAATCTATTCAGATTCCTTTGTTTCCTGGTTTGCTATTGAAGGTTATGAATACTGGAAGAACACTATTAATGTGAAAAGCATATTGGCAACACAAGATTGGCGAATTCGGGGTAGGGAGGCTTTGTTTAAAGCATGCCTTATTCCTTGAAAATTATATTTTTAAATGACACCGTTCAACAAACATCCTGCTTAATGTTAGCAAAAATAAAAGAAATGTATGTGCCCATTATCCCCACACCAACAAAATTTACTGATTGGCAAAAATACTTAAATGTCACAGAAGAAGAACTGAATGCTTGGGTCCAGAACGTTACCTTTAATTCCACACTTCCAAGTCCCGGTGCATGGTTATTGTGGCCTTGGACAAAAATGGATGTCAGGCACGTTTTGTTAATTCCTCTTGGGGTTTCAAGATTATCCGGCTAGACCCTCGCTATGTCTCGGGTCAATACTTTGATATAGTAGCTACATACAGTGTAAGAATACTGTGGCAACAATGGTTATGCACTAGCACCATAGCAGCAGCCAAAGAATATCAGAGGAAGTAGACTTGCATAATTTATTTTTAGGTCCAAGAAAACCCTGCTCTAACTGATTCCTAAATGCCATATACAATGAGATCTGGAAGATTTCTCAAATGGAAGCAGCTGCAGGTTTAAGGCAGATAGATTAGGAAAATATGGAAAAGGCTTTAGCTGTTTTAGATAAGGCATGAACACTCTGTCCAACAGAATATATACACTTGATAATATTGTGTCATCTGTGATTGACATCATTCAGAATGGCATGCCCCTTCTACAACATGGGCAAAGTCAGCTGCATTCCATCATGCAGTTGGGTTGGACATTGCAGATTCTGAAAAATGGCAGCATCCTTTGGAAATACATAAATGGTAGTGAATTGTTTGCTGCTTCTAATTTGTCCAGGGAGCACCAGATAATGGCTAATAAGGAAGCAAGTTATACCATGCTCAACATTGAAAAGTTAGAAAAGCTGCCTTTCACTGTAGCAGAGATACCACCAACAGTATAGTTAGTACACCTGTTGATTTACACCTTTCATTTCACAAAATGTTTTTAAACATTTTGCAGTGGACAGATACGAGTGGCTAGGAGATAGTATATTAAAGAAGAGTGGGAGTTGCCTTTCAAGTTCAGATGTACGAATGGTGAAACAGAGGTCTTTCTCAGCAGAAGCAAATGTGAGACTACTGTAGTCATTCAATGATTTGCAAGCAGGTGTCCCTTCAAGGCATTTGCAATGTGGAGGTCGCAAACTTGGCATGTATTCTGAAGGGTACTCCCGCTCCCTTTGATTCATCCTGCATTTCATAAACTTTTGAATGGAAGTTAAGTGGTTCTGAACGATCAGAGTTGCTTCAGAATGAGGTCGGAAATTGCCTACGCAATTTCAGTTTCTCAAATGGTAACTTGTTGCAGCCATGCTTTATTCCTCCCAACACAAGAAATAAGGGTAGCAGACATACAATCTCAGATAGTGAGATCATCAGCCTATCCTTATTTAATAACAGCTTCCCCAAGCACTTTAGAGAGCAGGTCTGCAGGGTTTTTAACACCCCGAGCACTGCAGGGATTGTACACTTTATTAAGGCTGTTGGTTCTGAATTTATTTCCACCTTCAGACTGCCTTCGGAGTCATTTCTTCAACTATCCATCCACTCTTTTGAGTGTGTTTGGTGGATTTCCCATAAGTGTAGAGCTGGTTGGCGGAATAAAACTACTGCTATTCCTGATATGCAGTGTTTGTGCTTTCTCAGCTAAGCAGAGTGATGGAGCTACTACCAGCCCAGCCATGTTGTGACAGCATGATGCAGTATTTTGGTGCTCCTTTGCTGGAAGAACTGGAGCATGATTGGTCATTGTCATTCTGGCCAGTCCTATGGTGCATCCAACCTGCCTTTCATTGCACTTGGTGCCTCTTTGAATGCACACAAATAGTTTGTCTTGCTGTACAGCCAGTGTCTCCTGTAGACAATGTTCCCAATGAAGATTCTTTTACAGTCGTCCCCCATGAGACTGAGGTTGGTTCGCGAGGCCACTTATGAGCCACCGCTTGTGAACTACTCGGCTCCTTTGACATATGGCACACTGAACAGTGTCACCTACTCGGGTGAGCCTGTGTCTGAGGCTTCTGTGCACTTCTGCTCCGTGGATCCTTCGGCCAATCCTGTGATTGATTTGTCATGTGCTGATGTGGAGTCCTTCCTGGACGTACTCCCATTTGATGACCGTGGAGATTATCTACAAGACCATACATATTGTTGAAATTCAACAATTGGATTTTTTCAAAAACATCAAATGTGATATCCAAATTGCCTTATTAATTTGGCTCCCATTTGACTTGCCTTGCTTGTCATGGTTGACAATATGGGCCTCATTATGAGTCTGGTGGTCCATGGACTGCCAGACTCACGGTGGCGGGCCGACTGCCGTGGTAGTGGCGGTCCACCCGCCATAATATGACCATGACGGAGAAGCCACAGGGGAAACGCCACCACCGCCAAGCTGCCACCACCAGGCAGCCTGGCGGTCTTGGCATTTCAAATCAGACAGGTCAGCGCTGCCCTGAGGATTATGAGTCCCATTCCACCATCCTTTTCTTGCTAGTTTACACCACCAGGGAAAGGCTGGCAGAATTGGTGTCTCGGGGGCCCACCTGGGGTCCCCTCTACTGCCAGTGCACTTGGCATGGGCAGTGCAGGTACCCCCATGCACAGCCCCGTTGTGCACCACCAGATTGGCGCCGGCTCCATTAGGAGCCGGGCTCAAAGTAAAGGTCCTGTTTCCTGCTGGGCCGGCGGGCGCAAAGCACTGTTTCCGCCGCCTGCCCAGTGGGAAAATCATAATAGGGCTGGCGGGGGCTTCACCGCTCTGGCGGTGAAGTGTCTGCAATGAGTTTGGTGGGCGGCGGTGCCACCCACCGAACTCAAAATTACCCCTTAGATCTCTTTTTAGCTTGGATTTTAACTAGATTTTAGGTTTTTAGTGCAGAGCATTTTCACACTTGGACTCCTGCACCTTTGCTTGTGAGTTAGTATCCTTGTTCCAGGAGTTGGGGAGGGTGTGGTGAACCCATTTTAGTTCCCCACTGGACACCGGAGACAGCTTTGCCATCGGCTTGCAGGTCTGTTGCCCTTTTTACCTAGTAACCTTTTATCTAAATAGCATGATCTGATTTATCCTGTTTATTTAATCAGTTCTCTTAGCACTTTGCAATGCTTACATTTTGTAACAAATGTTTTGCTTTCCGTTATCAGTGCCATTCTGAGAAAGGGTCATTATGAGCATCATTATCAGTGATGTACGTAGGTATTGTCATCATGTCCCTTTCTTTCTTACGTTTGACAGGAACATAATGCACACCTGTTACTCATTATTTATGTAATTGCAGACACAAGTTTGCATACATAATCAGTTGTTTAGGCATATACCTGGGTCAGGGACCCTACATGAGCTGCATAAATACACCACACATGGACAAGGTGCCTTCTAGATGCCATCTGTGCTGCACATCACCTTGCTGCAGAACTTGGCCTTTGTGTTTCCAGAGTCGGACCTAGAGACATCATTCCAAGGTAAAAAGAGTTGCGGGGTGCTTCTCAAGGACATGGTATTGGCAGATTAGGATTTATCACATCTAGCTCTCGTTAGGGTAGAGATGAGGCTTTCTTTGTTAGGAATTTCATATCTTACGTTTATTGTAATATGGTGGGGCTTTTAATATTCACAACTCTCATCTTCACGATTTTGCTTTAATTATTGCTCATTATCCTAATCATTGCAATTCATACATTTTACCGTAGATTGAACTCTTTTCAATAAATATATTGAAACCTCTCCTGCATCTTCTTCATTGCCTATGAGACTTATTGCTAAACAGAGAAAAGGGTAACTTCTGTTCCACCATGACTCCCCTGAGAAGTCACATCTAGAGTCCATGCGTAAGGCTGCTAGAAACCACCTTTACTGTCTGAGTTTTGGTGAGGTACTGCTTGTGAGCCACGAGGGTTGGGCAGACAGTTGCAACTTGTTGTAGGAGTGATTCAGTCACCTACAAACAAAAGTGCTGCTGCCCCTGAACTAGCAGTCTCACTAAGGAGCAAGAGTCCAACTATGACACTATGGTACACATTCAGCAAAGTAACAGACGAGGAAACATTGAATGAATTAAAAAACAACAAAGCTGACACACGTTGCTCTAGTGGACGCACCTGCAAATCACACCATAAAACACACCCCTTCACAGACCACAATTCCTGCATTTCCACAAGGAGCCAAAGAACCACAGCCACCATTTTTTGAATTTTTCATAGATTAGGCACCCCTTTTTCCACCATCCCATAGAACACCCTGCTCACACCTTTGTCTATTCACTTGTTATGGCACTTTCCCTGTTAAGTAAATCCCTGTCACCCTATTTTTTTTGTCCACCATGTCATGTTCCAAAAATCCCCATTTTTCAGAAGATGAGTTGAGAGCCATGGTGGAAGAAATCAATAAAACAGAGCCACAATTGTTCAGAGTCCAAGTCCAGCACACTCCTCTCAGTGAAAAAAAGTGGAAATGTGGGACAGGATAGTCAATAGAGTGAATGCAGTAGGCACCACCCTGTGCACAAGGGAGGCATTAGGAAGAGGTGGAATGTCCTAAGAGGCAAGATCCATTCCCTGGTCTGCAGGCAGCTGCTGGAGGTCAAGAAGACTGGTGCTGGCCATCCCAGTACCCCGTTAAGACTCTTTACCTGGGAGGAGAAGGTCTTAGCCATCCTGCATCGGGAGGGCTTGACTAGAATATGTAGGGGAATGGAGTCTGTTAAGTTACAACACAAAAACTATCACTAACCTGCAGTTTCATGCATGTTCACAGCTCTGCTTTTGCTACTGTCTTGGTCATGTTCCGCACCAACATTCAATACCCAGAGTATCTGAGTTTTAACACAGTCAATAATGTGTATTATTGGACCCAATATCACAGCTACCTAGGCCCATCACATGCGATATGTCCAAATGGTGCCTGTAAATCTCACAGTACCAAAAACACATTCCAGGCTTAATGGTATGTCCCAAAATGTAAATGTATGGTCAAACCTAAATGCAGCCTGCATACAGATATGTAATACCCAACATTTGTCAAGGATTGGGGAGTAGAGAGAGTGATCTGACTACAGCTCCCAGGGGGACCTGTTTCTGTAGCTCCAACCACTTGCCCAAATGCACCTGTCTGTGTCCCCTTGAATGCTCATCACTCACCTGGGAGTATACCCCTTGCCAAGTGTTGGGAAGTAGAGGGAGTAACCTGACTGAAGTGTACTCATCTGGAAGGGTACCATTTATATAGTGTGTGTAGCAGAGGGAGTGACTTGACTGCAACTCCCAGGAGGCACTGTTTCTCTAACTCCAACTACCAGCCCAGTGGTCACTTGGCCCAATACATCTGTTAGTGAACTCCCACATGAAGTGTACTCACCTGGGAGGATACTATTTGTATAATGTGTGTAGTAGAATGAGGGACCTGACTTCAACTCCCAGAAGGCCCTGTTTCTCTAACTCCAACTGCCAGCCCAGTGTTCACTTGGCCCAATACATCTGTTAGTGAACTCCCACATGAAGTGTACTCACCGGGGAGGACACCATTAGTATAGTGTGTAGCGCAGGGAGTGACCTGCCTGCAACTCCCAGGTGTCATTGTTTCACTAACTCTATACACCAGCCCAGTGAGCACTTGGCCCAATACACCTGTTTGTATTTTTTCTAATGCTCTTCACTCACTTGGGAGGATACAATTTGTACAGTGTATGCAGTAGAGAGAGTGACCTGACTTCAACACCCAGTAGGTCCTGTTTCTCTAAATTCAAACAAATGCCCATTGGTCACTTGGCCCAATACATCTGTTAGTGAACTCCCACATGAACTGTACTCACCTGGGAGAATACCATTTTGTATAGTGTGTGTAGTAGAGGGAGTGTCCTGACTGCAACTCCCAGGAGGCACTGTATCACCAACTACAAACACTGGCACAGTGTGCATTTAGCTCAATACACCTGTTTGCAATCTCTCTAATGCTCTTCACTCACCTAGTATATGTATTAGAGATAGTGACCTGACTGCGGCTCCTAGGAAGCCTTGTGTCTGCAAATTCCAAACACCAGCCCAGTGTATACTTGTCCAAATACCCTTGTTTGGTAACTCTCAATTGAAGTTTACTCACCATTGGAGTGAGCAAGGTACAGTTCATGCTCAACTCGGAGATGTGTCTGTATACCTAGCTCCATCGTGACCTGCTAACCCAGGATGAAACTATTGAGGACAGGAATGACACCTTACTCTGTGTGTACAGGTATTCTTAAGGCCTCAAGCTACATCACCAGATTGGTATTGGCTGTAGACACATTCACACAGTAATGTGCACATGATGACTCCAGTCACATATACAACAAAGTCCTGTATTTCTCTGCATCCCACTGTCTAGGTTTCCAAATGGTCAAAGACATATGTTGGCTCTCCACTGTGTTGGCTTCACTGGTGGTAAGATGTCTATTTTAGTCCATCTTCCTAAGAAGGCCTAAGTGCAACTGATCTGCACATCTCATCAGCTGCTTGAGTCAAAGAGGTTCAGCATGCTTCACACATGTCAGGTCAAATAACCCAATATCACTGTAACTTTGCACAGTTGGATTACCTACAACCTAACTATGTCCAAGGTATCTGCTTTTTGTTACACAAAACCTTTGGAGGTAGATGTCAAAATTGAACCAGTAACAATGTAAGTTTTTCTTCAACAGGTGGATCTGCCACTGGGCACATGGAGGCCACAGAACAGACTATCACTACCTCCCTGAATGAAGCCCTCAGTGACAACAACACTCCTGGACTTGTGGATGTGAAGGAAGGTCCTGGCCCATTTGGGCAACCTGGTCAGATGGCAACAGTGCGTCTCACTGTGACAACAACATCCCCTGCCACCCCTGTTGCTTCTACATCACAGGGAACCATGCGCCCCCCAACCTGTGTAACTAGAACATTTTCCACCATCTTGTGCCCTACAGTCCTGAATCCTGAGGTGAGGCGCAACATTTGAGACTCTGAGGTTCTAGGACCAAGTTGGACAGGGCACCCTGTCTCGAGGTCACAGGCTCGTGGGGGTAGGATGTGTGGGAGGGATGCTGTAGGCCAGCGGAGTGAAGCCACTGGGGCTGCTGTCAGCCAGGACACCATCAGCCACATATTGGGGGTCTAGCAGGAGTTTCAAGGCGTGATGGGCCAGGTGTTGACCAAACTTCGGTAATTCAAGCAGCTACACAGGGACACAAATGGAGGCCCACAATTCCAACATGGCCTCCATAGAAGGGGTGCTGAGGAACATTCACACAACTCTGAGCAGGGCTTTTCAAAACCAATTTTCCCCTTCCTTTGGCTCATCAACATCAGGCCCATGTACATCGGAGCCAGCCACAGGAAGGGAGGCTCTTCCAGAGGAACAACCAGCCACAGACACCCCTGCCTCTGTAGCAGCTGACCCCTCGCAAGCATGGAAGTCTAGGAAAGAATCCAGGAGGTGTGGATGGTGACACTCCCACCACTGTTAGAAATAATCCTCTTCCTTAAGATCCTCCTTTGTGTGTCACACATTCACTCTGTGGACTGATCCTGAACCACCTTCTATTTCCAATGGGAGGAGCACTCAGGACTTTGGACTTCCAATGTTGTAGCATCTACTTCAACGATTTCATCCTCCATGACTGAACCCTTCACTTCACTTTAATTCACATTTCTGTCCCAAATCCTTGTGCACTGAAATAAATACACATGTCACAAACTCATTGTCTGCTGTCTCTAATTTCACATTTTGCCATGTAGATATATGTCAGATTATGTGAACCATTCAATGATTATCCAAGGTACTTGTTAAAGATAGGATATGTTGCATGTACACAGTGCCAAGCATAGGATTACAATCACCCCACTCAAACATATACATACAAGTGTCTGGTCAAACTAAAAATTGTAAAAGAGCAAAAGATCGATGGATTAAACCCAGATTTGTGACGGGGTGAGTGGTTGAAAAGTTTCAGCACTCCGCCCATCATCCTTTTGTGTTGCTAAAATTCCTCTAGGTAGGAAAGATGTGCCCAGACGTAGGTCCCTTGCTAACTGTGCCACTGGATTCAAGCTAGCCTGGCTGTTGAAGTGTGATACCCTGATACTGGTCCCAGGAACCTTGTTTCTGGTCCAGTGAGGACCCCGCTTGGCAGTTCGGGCTGGACCGTTCCCAAGGGGAACAAGGTCAAGATTGATTTGCATATGGCTGGGTCCAAACTGGTTTGGCATGGTGAGCAAAAGTACAATGGATTAAACCCAGATCTGTTAATGGGGGTGAGTGGTTGAAAAGTTTCAGCACTCCGTCCATCAACCTTTTGTGTTGCTAAAGTTGCCCTAAGTGGGAAGGGTATGCCCAGATGTGGGTCCACTGCTCACTGTGCTACTGGATTCAAGCTACCCTGGCTGATGAAGAATGATACCCTGAAACCGGTCCCAGGTTGCTTGTTTCCAGTCCCAGAAGGACCTGGTCACAACTCTGAAATGCCCACACGAAGGTGCCATGGTGAAGGTACCTGGACAAAGAACAAAACAAGGAGTATTGGCATGAAACCATACACAATACACAAGTCACATAGTAAGCATGTGGAAAACAAATTACGTTGCAAGAAATCTGACACAGCCAAAGCAACATCATCATGGTGAGGATCTCATCAATCAGTCTTTGTCTGATTTGTGCAGAGTATCAGCTCCCTAACTTTTTAAAAAACCTCAACTTCACACATTCTCACAACTACAGTTGATTGTACAGTCAAAGTTAATGACATCACATTACATACTTTCTTTATTGTGCAATTATTTAAAATCTTTACAATTAAACATACCTTCACAAATGTCTTTCTTATTTTGAGTGCAATGAGGCAATGCTTACATAGGTCACTATTTTGTGGCAATAAAAAAGGTTTTAAAAGTACATATCTATTAAAAGAGGAAGTTAAAAACAAGGAAAGTTTAAAGTGCAGCACTTTGATCCTGAACAGGGTGCCACACTGATCTCAGTCTGAGGTCAAGGCCTCTATGAAATCCCTGGGGCAAGCAAAGGTCTAATTAAAGGTGCAAGATATGGGCCCATATTTATACTCTGTTTGTACCGGATTTGCGTCATTTTGTTAACGCAAATCCGGCGCAAACGTAACTCCATATTAATATTTTGGCGTTAGACATGTCTAGCACCAAAATATTGGAGTTAATTAAATGTTTTGGCTGGGGAAAACTACCTTCCGTCAATGAGATGCAAGGTAGGCGTTCCAAGGCAAAAAATGCCTCAAGGACCCTAGCACCTTATTTATCCTCCCATGCAAAAATCACACACGGGCGGAGGAGGAGGGCCTTAAATAATGGCGCTAAGCCTGCTTAGCGCCATTAATTAACACCTGGGTAGGACCGGCGTAAGGGGACATGGAGGCAGATTTCCATGGTCAGAGAGCATGGAAATTGCCCACAGGTACCCCCACCAACCCCTACCCACACCAGAAGGTCACCTAAGGATGGGGGACCCATCCGAAGATAAGTCTGGGTAAGTATTTTTTTTTGTGACCAATGCCGCTTGGGGCACTGACTTGGGGCCACCCACACGGCGCTGGCCCCAATGGCCATGCCCAGGGAACATTTGTCCCCTGGGCATAGCCATTGGGCTAGTGGGCATGGCTCCTGACTTCACTAAGACAAAAGCCATGTCCATGGGTCTTGTGCGCCAGAATAAAGGTGCTACACTTCTTAGAGGCAACTTTTTTGCCTCTAAACAGTGTAGCACCATAATTTGTCGCACAGGCCCGCTTCCCCCTACGCCTCTCCAGTCCCTGTTTGCATCCTTTACAAGGACGCTAACAGGGCCTTAATGCCGGCAAGTGCCATTCCATAAATCTGGCGCCCGGCCGGCGTCATGGAATGGTGCTAGCCAGCGTTATACTTTTTGCCACAAACCTGCGCTAATGCAGGTTTGCAGCAAAAAGTATAAATCAGGGCCATAATGTCTGATGCATTTAGTGATAGGGACCAGGCCACTCTCAGGAACTTTATAAATCTAGCTGCCAACTGTGAACACCTACTTTTCAAGCATGCTTTTACGGCCATGCTGCAAGTGCGAATATGTAGAATATGCCATATTGATCGAAGCCAGAATACTCTAAGTGGGAGAAGCTTCTCACATACACACAGGATATAGATTAGTGATTCCTCCTGCCTAGCACAGAATCTCCAATGCCTGTAATGTGCTTCAAAATGTCTCTGACCATACCCATATGTTTGTAGTGGAATTAGCCCCAAACGAAGTCTCATTAACTCCTGCTTGAGGGCCGCAATAAACAACAAGAAAAGATAAATCGGCAAAGCCCCTGGCTCATAAAGAAGGGCCGACGACCTACCATGAGTGAGTTTCTTGATTGTCTTGCAGTCCTGCTCCATGGAGATTACCTTTGCTTGCTTGGTTATTAATCTACAGAATGTTGTCACTGTGAGACCTCATACCCAGCTCTCCCTGGCCTCAAGGGTATCCAGTTCTTGACTTAGGGCCAGATGTAGGAAGCCTTTTGCGCCTCGCAAACTGCAAAAAACGCAGTTTGCGAGGCGTAAAAGGCCAAACGCAATGCACAACTACAAATTGCGAGTCGGTACCGACTCGCAATTTGAGGCTGCGACTCGCAAATAGGAAGGGGTGTTCCCTTCCTATTTGCGACCGCATCGCCATGCTGAGTTGCTTTGGGACCGCGAATGCGGTCGCAAACCAACTGGCAGTTACCATCCACTTGAAGTGGATGGTAACTCATTTGCAAAAGGGACCCCCATGGGACCCCTTCCCCTTTGTGAATGCAGTCAAAAATATTTTTCCTATGGACCACTGCCTACTCTGAAAAAAACAAAACCAAATGGTTTTGGAAGTTTTTCTTCTTGCAGCTCGTTTTCCTTTAAGGAAAACGGGCTGCATAAAAGAAAAAAAAAAACTGCTTTATTAAAAAAGCAGTCACAGACATGGTGGTCTGCTGTCTCCAGCAGGCCACCATCCCTGTGAGTGCATGGACTCGCTATGGGGTCGCAAACAGCGACCCACCTCATTAATATTCATGAGGTGGGTCTTTGCGACCCCATAGCGAGTCGCAGAAGGTGACTGAGACACCTTTCTGCATGCACTTTTACGATTCGCAATTTGCGAGTCGCTCTGACTCGCAAATTGCAAGTCGCAAAATAAAACTTACCTACATCTGGCCCTTAAATACTTATGCCAATTGGTCTGATAGTTTTTTATTGTTTGCCCAAATCATGCTTTTTAATGAGCGTTCTTTTGCCTGTTTGGCTTTTGCACAGTAAATTAAAAATTTGGCTTTATGAGCCAAGTGCTGGGAAACCAAACAGAACTCCTGATGGATTTGGGCATGTGCTGTGCAATTTGGTAGAGGAAATACTCTGTGGTAGCAGATTGAGGTCCATATTTATAGTTTTTTAGCACCGCATTTGCATAATTTTTTGACGCTAAAGTGGCGCAAACTTATAAAATACAATTGTATTTTATAAGTTTACGCCGCTTTGCGTCAAAAAGTGAGTGTGTCCTGTCAAGCCAATTAGCCATTTTCTGTCTACATATGATTGCACCATGTGTTATAGTTGGAAATAGTGTACATCCCATCACCTTTAGCAGTGGTCATAAGTCAGGGTTCATCAATGATTTTCATAGTTTATGAAAGTCTCACTCCCATGAGTTTGCAGCTGCTTGCTGGTCATGGATTTAGGCTGAAGCGCGTCCCCTATGACCCAATCAAACCCCCAAATATTTGTAGGCTTCCACTATTTCCACAGAACTCCCCTCAAATAACCAGGTCCCATGCTTTTTCATTTTTGATGAGATTACCAAGACCTTTGTTTTTGTAACGTTTATTTTTAGGCTGTTTTCCGGCAATAGACTGCGAGTGCACTAAGGAGTTGCTGCAGCCCAAGAGCACAGTGTCCTCTGCATATTGGAACAATTGTATTCTGGTGCCTGACATTTTTGGAGGGAACACCCTCACCCTCTCTAGATGAATTGGCAGGTCAGCCAGATACAAGATAAATAACAACGGTGTGAATATTCATCCTTGTTTTAGCCCCTTATCAGTCCTGATTTTTGCTGTGATGGTCCACCTGGTGCTGACCTTTATTTTTACCCACATGTCTGTATAAAGTGCAATGATGGCGTTTAGTAGTTTAGTTGGAATTGCCCAGGCATACAGTTTTTCCTAGTGCCCCTATCTCGAAATGCTGTCAAAAGCCATTTGGAAGTCTATAAAGCCTGCAAATAGAGCCTTTCCCTTCATGGCCATAGTGGCTTCACTCAGATGGGCCAGACAGAAAAGATTGTCTTCAATGTGGCTTCCCCTTTGAAAGCCTGTTTGATTAGATGTTATTGCATTGCAGACTAGGCCTAAGCTTGGTGCTCTGTGTTTAAAATGCTAGCAAAGCACTTTCCTTCTGTATCAAGGAGCGCAATTAGCCTATAATTCGCAGGAGAATACTTGGGCCCTTTTTTGTGTATTGGTACAAGTAGTGAGCCCCTCCATAACTCAGGAATGGCTGGCCTCAGCAAGTATTGTTGGAAAAGGGAGGTCTGGCTTGTTGGAGCCCATTTATATACTGCTGCCAGGCTGCCACTTAAACCAGAATCACCCCCTGGATGCATTGCTTTAATTGCCTTCATTACTTGTGCCAGGCTGATTGGTGTCAGGTCATCAACCGCCAAACTTGATGATCTTGGAGACAAATACGAGGTCTTGCCACAGTACACGCTGTCATTTGCCTTTGTGATAGTGACTTTAGCCTGTTGCCTACATAGGTTTTCAGGCTTATAATTCCCAGTCAGATGGAGCAACATTGCCCTTGGTCATCTGAGGTAAGGGTTTTATTAATCCACCTCCAGAATTTTCTTTGATCTTTTGATTTTAAAATTTGCTATGAATCAACCAAGTTCATTGTTTCTACCTCATTTTTCTTTGGATGTAGAGTCTTTCTAAATTTTTTCATTAGTATGGAGATCTGGGATTACAGTCACTTATTATTTCCCTTATTGTTGCTTCTGATTTTCAATGTTTTATTTAGTTGTTGTTTTAGGGTCTGTGTTTGACTTGGGGTGGGAGTGACTCCTTACAGCCAATTTTTCTGGTGGGAGACCCATCCATGTCCTTTGAAAATGCAGCCATGCACCCTCAAGGGTTTAGGTGGGGGTGTACCTCACCCTCAATCAGAATCATCACAAGGAACTCATCTACACGCATTCCATACTCCTCTTGATTTTCCATATTCCACCTCAACCAATTAATTGGTTCCAGATCATGTTGCCTGCCAATAAGGGCTGCATTGGAACAGCAGTGTTGCAGAATTAAGGCTTCACAGTTAAGAATAGCTTGATCACTTGCCAAAGCCATGCATACTTCAAATTTACCTATAAGGTGAAGACACCCTGCTATAGTCAAGGGTAGCCATTCTGAAAACAGAGGATTGCGTGTAGACCGCAGGGATGTTCGGTGCTACTCTATCATCTATGATACGAAAGCCCAATTGATTTAATTGTGCTGCCAGCTCTTTGCCTTGTATGTCGCTCATTTGATATTGCCTAATACATGGCTGGATGTCCCAGAACTCATCATTGAGATCTACCAAGCTGGTATTCAAATCCTCGTGCATTAAGTTGCAATTGAAGTCGGCCATCGTTATCCACATCTCATCTGAGTAAGAAGTGCTAAGATCCCGCAGAGTTGGAAGCAGTGACATAAAGTTTGCATCTCTTCTTGGTCTGGAGGGCTGTTAATATATACTGCCTACATTGAGGGTTTTACTTAGCCTCATACGCCCACTACAAGTGAGCATTATTTTCACAATAATTTTAATCCCCCTTCGCTGCTTTTAATATCTTGGTTGTTGCTACTAACTCATTCTATACATAGATTGATACTCCTCCAGAGGCATGGCCCCCTACTTGAAAAGCCATTGTGGGGGAATCATATGTAGTGAAATCAGGCCAGAGAGAGGTTTTGATTGCTCATGTTTCTTGAAGAGCAATAATGTCACATTTTGGCAATTCTTCAATACAATGTTAGCCCTCTTATGTTCATGAGATTATTTTCAAGCCAGGAGCACTTTGATCGCTTTGATTCTTTTGGGGCCCAGGGATAAAGGTTGGCATGTAATGTACTTGATAGCCATGCCCACTCAATTGGGGCATGCTGCTGGGATATGAATAGCAGTCCTTCACCAGAGCTCCTTATCGCGATTATTAGCTACTTGTCCATAAATTCCCTAGAACAGCTTCCCATTGTGGTGACCTTTAATACTGAACCAGTGGCCAACACATTCCTGATTTTTGGGTTATCCTCCTGGCCCACTGCTTTACTTAAACGAGCATCCAGCTCCAAGAAGCATGCAAGGTACTTGTGTGCTGCGGCTTCGACAAGTTTTATGCCCCATTGTTCAAACTGCCTCTTCCTTTCCCACAGTGCCGTAACTAAATTTGAACTTTTAAAAGTAATTCAGTTTGCTCATTAGTCTTGCCCTTTTGGGGAAAGGAAGGTTACCCCTTCGATGTCAGAAGAGCAGATTTGTTCCAGGCCTGCTATATTTGTGCATAGTTTCAGGAAATTTCCCCTATTATTGATGTCCCTTGTGCCCCTCGAAGCATATTTTAGGTAAAGGATTATTATTTGACCTATACCAGCTTTGATTTTTTCTGCCTTTGGGATATGGGCCTTCCTGATTAAGCTTTCCTTGAGTTCCCCTGCCCATCTGATTGCTCTGTTTGTGGGCAAAGCCTACTTCGTGATGGGTATACCATCCCCCCCAGTTCTCTCTCCCGCCTGTTGAATCCCTCCAGTTTACTGATGGAGCATGTTGCGGCAGCTGGTGAATGACTCATCCGTGCTTCCCGTGCATCCCTGGCCTTCAATCATTGGCATTAACTATGTTGTTTGGGACCCTCCTGAGGGCCTTGTGGAGGTGGCTGAGCTCACTGCCCTTGACTGCATTGCCTGAGTTGGTTGTCGTAGTTGAAATTGGGACACTTTTTCTTGTAGATTTGTTATGGCATCATCTTCTCCAGAAAATACAGACCCATTTCATGTTTCAATAGACTCCAAAGATTGCATTTGGCCCAGGCCCCCTGAGTCAGCACCCTTCACCTCTTGTGTGGGTTTACCTTCCTCTTTACCCTTTCACAACTCTGTGGGTTCTGCTCGTAGCCATTTGAGAAATGTTGATCTTCTATTATTCTTACTTTTGATTAATATCCTCAGTCTTTTCTTGTTTTTCCTAGACAGGGAGGTAACCTGCCCGCTGATTACATTGATTCATTCTTTGAGTTGTTGTTTCTTAGTTGCAGTGTCCACTGCCAGGCATAGGCGGGGCATTTCCTCTCTTGGGGTGAACGCCAGGGGATGCAACAGCACTTGTAGTTTCTACTCCCCAAGTTGTTTGAGGTGTAACCTCATCCGCCTGTGTTTGGTCACAGGCTGGCCTGATAGTTTTGCTGGTAGGATTCCAAACACCTAGGCTTTGATGGTGGGCCAGGTTATTGCTGTAGTCCTGGAGAGTGGATGACCTTTTCAAATTCAATCAATGAGGTCATTACAGATAGAAAAATGATAGTTTTTCTATTATTGCCCCACAAGCAAACGGATCTTGCTTTAATTCAATTCGAACTGAGTCTTAAGCTCTGATGATTAGATTATTTAGGACATCCAATTTGCCATCGATCTTTGTGATTAGGATGGTGATCATTTGCAGGATGGAGATCTGCTCTTCCAACTTGTCTGCATATAGACATACCGCCTGTGCCATTGCTTCAAACGTGTTTGTGATGTTGATGATTGCCGCTATTTGCGGCATGGTTTCTGGCTGCTGTCCCACCCTATCGGCTACTTGCTCAGGATCCTGATGATAAGTGATACATGAGCTTGAGAATTCAGAGAACTAGCTGGACAAGGAGCACCTCTCAAGTCCCGCCTCACCAGTCGGACCTGCACACGCTTGTCATCCAAGTGGCATTTCCGTTGGTGATGTTCCTGTTGTTACAGGGCCAGCTTGGGAGGGAATATGAAGACTTTAACTGGCATTATCTTCCTTTATACCCCCATTTTCTCCTGTAGCACCGGTGTTGCTTCTATCTTTTGCATCCATTGGCTCTTTTTGTTGGCATGGATGCAGGTATGGGGATGCCAACTGGGGTAGGTGGAATGACTTAGGCAATCCTCTTGAGCTCCTCTGGGTAAGAGGTTTACCCATGTTCCCCGCAGGGTTCCTCATTTTGTTATTTGTGATGGACTTGCCCTTGATCACCTATATCTCCTGGCTTAATGGTATCACTCTGCCTATTGCCTGGTCAATTAAATGATGTCAAGTACCTTCTCCTTCGTAACTTCGGTCTCCTCTTCTAGTGGTTTTCTTTAGGCGTGGAGCGGAACCCCAACTCTGCACCTCCTTTTGACCAAGATGAGTTCTGGAATGTGTGGTGTAAAGGTGGCCATTGAATTGTCATTTACCTTTAGATGTTATGATGAACTTTATGAGTTGAGCGATTTGGGCACACCCCATTCATCCTTGATGGCGTTAAGAGGCCCCATGTCTGACCCACCTACAGCCAACTTCATGCTCCTGGGTTGAACATGTGTATGCTCAGATTGATAGTTTGGGTTTTAAGTTCAGTTTGGAGTCTTGCACGAAGTACACTCTAATGTCAGCATTAGACATTCCCCGTGGGGGGGTGAACCTTTGCCCCTGTTTCTTTGTTAGTCTGTGGTGCATCCTCCTTATGTGAGTCCAAAGCGAGGGTCATTTTAACCTTGGTAGATCCTTTGAGACTTCTGTTTTTTTGTCTATTAGAGTCTAAGAGTTTCTTCTTCTAGCACTTTGCTGATTTGTAAAGTCTTTGGTGGGCCTGGGTTAGGGCAACTGTGGCACTACGTGTCCCTATTTGGTACTTTAGTTCAGTGTCCAAATATAATTGTGAATGTCCCCTCAGGACTGACTTGAAGCTTCAAGCTTCAGGCTGACTTCAGGCTGACTTCAGGCTTGAAATTCCCCTGGTGAAGCTGCTCCGCCCTACCCCTCATCCCAACTTTTCCTTTGATACAAAGGGACGGGGGCACAAGCACTCGGGCCACAAGATGTCACACGCCTATGGCTAGGCAGCTTTATGCTTACACAATATATCTGTCTTCAGTCTTCAGACTTTAGTTTTCCTGGCGAAGCTGTGCCGCCACACCCCTCACCCAGACTTTCCAACTTTCCTTTACTTTGCTGTAGGGAATGGGGACACGAGCACACAGACCACAAAACACCTACTTCTCCTTAAGTAGGCAGGGGTGTGGAGAGACTGGCGCGTGCCAGGTGGTGGGGTGGCTGGCAAAAGATGGTCCTGGGGTAGCACCTGCCACCCATATGCCACCCAAACTGAGTACTGAGGTGAATCCCTGAACTAGTCCATGTGTGTATTTTGCATCATTGCCAATGTGTGTCTTTGACTCATGACAGGTCCCTTACTCCCACAGCTCTGTTGTCACCTTCACATAAGTCCCATTTGTCCAGTACAAGTGTATTGGACAATTGACAAACCCACAGTGCAGACAGTGTGTAGATTCCAGGGAGGCCAGGACATGTGACTCAGTAGCTTGGTTACATAGCAGAAAATGAAACAAACATAACTTTGTATGTTTGATGCCATCTCTGTAGGTTTGCCACATATGTATAAAGATGTGTTCCGTGGTACAGGTACATACCACAGAAACCCACCCTGAAGTGGCATGGGTCAGCATTTTGTAAGCCACATGTCCACAGATGCCCAGGTTAGAAACTTTCAATACCCACCATGCCAGCCCTTTCATTGTCACTCAAGTCTTAAGGTGAAGTCTGTATTATGGTAGTTACCTGTAGGGACTGTATGCAGTGAGTCAATGTTGCAGAGTGTAAATGTGTTGGTCCAGTCAGGACTAAGGAGTTTACCCTTCAGAAGCCACATTGGTGTTTAGTGTTTCATTGTGGCTTGAAGCACAGTACATGTTGCTAAAGCATGGGCTACCTGATGTCAGTAGGCTTGCTTAGTCATTGCAGGCCACAAGCAGGGTAGTGGGTTAGTCTGCAGATAACTCCTAAAGTGTGTAGTCATGCCCCTGTACGTACCAGCATGTGTGCTTTACACTTGTGGTATGTTGACAAATTGCCCATTTGTGCTTGGTTTTTCTGATGTTTGTGACACAACTTAGGTTTGTAATCTTTTGATTTGTCTCTTGCGTCCATATGGATCAATGCCCAACAGAAGAAGGGTATTTGGAGAGCCAAAGCCGAGAAGGTGCAGACCCTGGGGGTCTGTAGCCGATGGAGTGCCCACTGACAGAAGAGGTGGGAGGACCTGAGACACTGGGCCCGGAAGATCACAGAGGTTCAGCTGGGGCTGTCCTCCCAATGTGGGTGGGGTGAACGTTGGAACCTGACCATCCAAACGGCCTACAATCTGGCTGTGGCCAACCCTGAGCTTGATGGGCATTTGAGGGGAGCACCGCAGCCACAAGGGGGTGCATATTCCTGTCTGTCACATAGCCAAGTTGATGTGTTAGGTTCTGACATTTCCCCCTGACGACTAGGGATGGTCCATGTGTGACACACAAGATTAGTCACTGTTTGTGTAGGTATGGAATGTGGTGCATACTGATGTGCTTTGCCTATTAGCCCAGGGACCTAGGACACAACCAAGTACAGTCCACATACAATTTGCTTTCCAGGGCCAAAGCATGGCTGTGTACAGTGATCAATCCAGTAATGGTGGTTGTTGTTGTGGGTCCCAATTGACCGCAGCAGTCCACTACTCCTCAGTGAAACAGGTCATACGAAATGAAGTGATGGTTCACTGTCCTCAGCCATGTATTTGCTTAAGTGAGTAAATTGGCATCTGCCTCCCCAGAGGCTACTTGTCTTCAGTGTGTAATGAGTGCTGGTGCCTCACTACTGTCTGTCATGTGACAGTGGCCATCATACATGTGACAGAGCATACATTGGTCTTTGAATACAGCTACAGATCAATACTTTCCCTTGGTAAGTGTAGAATGTCCATTGACATGATTTGTGTGACATCAATGTTGCCAAAATTCCTTGTGCTTACATGTTAGCATGTGTTCCTTTCACTTTTGACAAATTATGTTCACTGCTGTTTCATGCATGGTCTACCTGTGTTCATGGGATAATTTCTGTATTCCCTCACATATGTGTGCATGGCAACATGTGTTTGGGATTCGACATACGTGATGGGGCTACATTTCATGTGGTGCCACAGACAGGAGTGTGTCACCATTGATTGGTGGATCACACATACCCTCGTCCATCATTGCATGTCATTTGGCATGTACAACTGCAGTAGCAATGAGGGACATAACTGTTTTTTAACAACAATGTGCATTTCCATGTCATTGATGATACATCATGTAGCAAAGTGTTCTGCTCATGTGAAATGGGAAAGGTTTGTTACCTAACTGTTGGCATGCTTCATAGAGTGACTTGCAGTTATGTGGGAATCATATGTGGTTGTGTATAACCATTCATCCACGGAAATCTGGGTTTGCAGGACCAAAATGAAGAAAGTAATTTAGCTTCCCATTGGGCAACATGTTGAGGGGCTTCTAAAAGTACTTGAGAATCCCTGGGCCTCTCCAGCATTCAAAGGAATGTTGGTTAATACTGATGCAATCAGATTATGTAATTGTAAGGGATGCCATGCAACAGAGGGGATTTCCCTCGGCCTAGATGATTTATTGTGTTGTGGATTTTGGAGACATATCTCCCTGACATTTTGCACAATTTGTTTACAGTGTACATTTCCATGCTAGATGTGTAGTTTATATCTGAGCAAAATTAGTACAACCTCCATGAATCCATTATGATAATTTACACATGGTGCAGTGAGCATTATTGATTTGTTTCCAGGGTGACATAGCTATTTCCATGTCTACTTCTTCAGGCTACTGCTGTCAGTAACTTGCCAGGATTTTGGACCATCATTTCTTATTGTGGTATTGTGTATGTAACAAATAGATTTATGCATGATATTGTGTGGGATATGTGGGAATGAACATTGCATTGATTTACTGTTGTACAACAACATGTAACTGAGGTATGCTACATGAGGCAAACCAGTGAAGATGATGGGTTAGCAGGGTTGCACAACTTCACCCATGCAATTAGAGTTGCCTGATATCCTGATACAGCTGTGGGCAACTGTTGACAATTCATGTGGCATTGATTGTATGATGTGGTACATGTAGGAGCCACTTTGATGGAGTTTGTTTCTGGGGCCTACTTCAGGCCATGATAATGTTTGCCTACCATAGCTGTTGTTCAAGTATGATCAGGAGAATGTAGTGACCCTATTTCTCTTCGTCTTTGCAGCATCATCTCAGGCAGGTGAAGGAGACAGAGTGGAACCAAGTGGAGAAGCATCTAGCCACAGTACCTCCAGTCCTGACACCACTGACATGGAGGGACCCAGTGGCCCAGAGGGTGAGGGGAGTGCCGTGAAGGACACAAGATCGAGCTTGTCATCTTTGGATTCTACCTCCAGTAGCCACTGCTTAGTGGAAGCGCATCCATCAGGACCTGTTCCTGTACCATCTTTGTCTGCCACCCCAGGTTCTATCACCTCCCTCCCTTTGCTCCCCACCCAGTTGGCCATGCCTGCTCACCCAAGAGGGTGAGCATCTCCTTTGCCACAGGCAGCTCACTCCCAGCCCCTGTAACCCCTGCTGTCCTGAGTGAGGTGTCTATTGACCTCCTGAGGGTATCTCTGCGGGGCAAACTGCCATTGTCAACCCCTGGATGGCTAGCCAACAGCAGAAGACAAATGTGTACCTGGAAGGCATTCATAGTGACATGTCTGGCCTACAGAGATCTTTTCAGGCTCTGGCCTCCTCACTGATGGATAGCATCCCCCGTACAGTCCTTCCCTCCACCACTTCCCTCTTCCCAATCCAAAATCCCTATTCCCCTAACTTTCCCAAGCACACAGTCACATCCTCACACACCCACCTCAACACACACAAGCAGCACACATAGACACAGGTACCACAAGACACGCTGCATGCAAGCACTCAACAGTCCCCAACAGACACTACAACAGCCACCATTTCTAAAGACACCCTGCTACCCACTGACCCACACACCAAAACCCCTATACCCACAGACTCCACCACAATACCCAGTGACACATCCACTACACCCACCATACACTGAGACAACACCTCACAACCCACAGACCCACACACCTCAGACACCATACCCCCAGACACCACCATAACACCCACAGCCACATCCACCTCATCAACATACCTCCAGACACCACCCCAACACACACAGACACATCCACCACAACCATCATACCCCAATACCACCTCAACATACACACACCCACAACATCCACCATACCCACAGACACCACCCTAACCAACACACACACAGCCACTACTCCCACATCACTCAGCACCTCCACCTCCTAGCCCCCAAAACACGCAAAAACCCATACTCATACAGGCAACAGACATCACCCAAACACAAGCATACCTGACACATGCACACACCCAAGGCATTAACACCCACCGAAAAGACCACCACTCCCTCACCCTTCAAATCCCCAGTCCCATCTTTTAACCCTACCCATTTTTCCAAAGAAAGTTTCCTTTTTGAACTTGGCCTTTGCCCTATTACCTTCATCATTTCTCCAAAACCCAAGAGGCCCACACTCACATCTCTCCCACATCCAAGTCATCCCTTGTCATACCCCTGCAAGCACCCATAACCCTCCCCCCAGAAGAAGACCACCCCTTCCGAAGAAACAGCCTCCCTCCTAAACCCAAACCCACCGATCCCAAATCTGATCCCACCCAACCCAAGGGTGATCCCTGAGGTGCCTACATGCCCACTTGATGCCCCTTCCTCTGGAGGTTCCCTGGCAGTGATTGGAGTCAAGGTTGGGCACAGTAATGTGCAAGGACTAATATGGACTGGCCAATGGCCTTTGATCTACATAATTTGGTGTTAATAAACCCAAGTTGTTGTTTTGTTGATTACATATTTGTTCTGCCATTACCTTTCTACCATTTTGTTGTTCATGAGTAACATGCTTACAATTGTGTGTGTTTCACCCTGATTGCTGATCCATTTGCTGTTGTTTGCTAAATATGACTTTGTGGGCAGTGCTGGTGTCACTCAGGACATGGGTAGATGTTCACTGTATGGATATGTGGGTGGTAATCCAATTGCGATGCCACTGCATTGTGTTATATTTGATATGGTAAGTATTTCATCTTGGATTGACCAATGTATGGTCTTAGAATTATCCCCTTGATATGGATTGTACATTTGTCTCATGTGTGGAAGCTGGAGTTTTATTTCTAAACACATGGAGGGAGTTAAATTGTGCTACATGTGTCCATGTTGATGTATGTGCCTTGCAGCTACTTCATCTAGATGTAGCTGGTGTATTTGCTTCCTTGACGTGCACTTACACATTATGCAGATAGGCATGTTACTTGGCTCTACTATTGTTTGTCCTGAGATATATGAAGGGCTAGTTCCTCTGCAAATGGTGTTTTAGGGCATGTGTAAAGTGAAATGTGCCCCAGGCAGAATCCTTCCATGAGTGCTCCTGATGCCTCCATTCCTATTGAGTAGGTAGTGTTTGCAATGTGAGCTTTGGATATTTGTCTCACAAAATATTGTGTATCCCATTGACCTCTCATTGTGTTGCAACGTGGATAATAAGTCTGGGTCAATTACAGGGGTGTATAATGGGAGGGGTGTTTGTGTTAGATGACACATCCAGACATGTGCGTCTTCAATCTGACGATAGTCCATGGTATGTGAACAATGTGTGGGTGTCATTTGAATTATTTGTGATGTTGATGTGGTGTGGCTGTTGTGTGACACAATGCTCTGTACACTTCACTGAACCTGTGCCTATGATGAGCAGAAGTTTGTTATTGTGGAGTGTGGCGGTGTAGTGTCAGTGACCTGCCCAAAGGGGAGCATTTTATGGCTGTGGATGTGTCATTCATTGTGAATGTCTCTGACCCAGGACACAATGACAATTGTACTTGGCCCACGTACGTGACCACCATATCATGTGGATGTCGGAGCGATGATCTGTTGTTCAGCTTACTGACACAGGTAGGCGTGTGTTCTTACTGTTGGTTGCGTCCACGGTCATGTGGATTTTGAGCTTCATCTGTGAGCAGTGGCAGGACGTGTGTGACCAGCTCCGTGGTGGCACAGGACGTGTGACGCTGCCTGCAGGTGAGTTCCTTCCTTTATACTCTCCACTTTTGCCTGCTGGGACGTGGTGGCTGGACCACCACAGTCATGCCAGGAGAAGGCAACATCATAATGTGTCCGGCGGAAACACTGTCTCTGTTGGCCTCATTGACCTGTCTCGCTACCATGGCGGTCCTTACTTCATGAACCGCCAAACTCATAATGAAGCCCTTAATCTTTGACTAATCACATCTTCTCTGTTATGCACGTTTCTTCATTGGTTTATAATTGTTCCCCTAAAAGCTCCTTTATGTGGTTTTAAATGTATATGTTTGATGTTAACGAAGAAAAATAATATATATTTTTGATAAATGCTATTGTATTTTACTTTACCAAAGTTGACCAGTTTTATACAAGATGTTTTTTTTTTATACTTGCCAGGAGCAACAATGTAATAATCAGGTGTTTGATTCTCCAATACAACCTGGCAATAATAGGATAATAGGACTTCCCTTCACCTCCCTCTCCTGGAGAAATGGGTTCAGAGAGGGTATGAGCATGTGTTATGAACATGTGTAAGTACTGAGATTAGGTGAATAAACTTATGGTGGCACCAGGAGTGCTATACAGTATATACAGGTACCCATTTTAATATGCATCATGGGAATTGTGCTTCCCCCATTGCTAACAGATTATACTGAGTGAGACGAGATGGATCAAATACAACACATTATATGCAGTTCTGCCATTTACAATGTTCACAGATGAAATACAAAAAAAGAAGTACTAATGACTTCATCTGCTGAGCAATACCAACGTTAGTAAAACACACAGAATGTGCTTGAATTTGTGAGGTAGTAAAACAAAGAGGCGCTTACTCAAACATAAAGAGTTCCTGGTGATACTTCCAAACCCTACTCACTGAATATGTTCTAACAGGTGTCAGGATGGTGCTTCATAAGGGCACCCTGTCTAGTTTTGTAAGGAGCAGACCTGGCAGACAGCTTTTGCAAACAGTGGTGGCCAAAGTGATTAATCTGAACCAGGTGTGAAGAAGACGTTTGCTGTAAAATGTCTGACCAATGTCTGAGTAGTTCAGAGTAAAAATCTTTGTTATACAGAACACTGTAAAAGGATATTTGCAGTTTGTGGAATTTCACTTCTGCATACTGGGCAAATAAAAAAGAAGTGCCAAAAACAAGCCACAATACACAAAACATTGCGAATGTTTCACCATCAACTACTGAAACATTCACAAAACGGTCCTGGAACAGGAAAACAGTTTAGTTCCACAGATTTTCACAAAGTGGAACAGAGTTGATAAACTTGCAGTGAACCGACTCCTTGAGCAAAATCACAGGCGGCTGGTGAACTTTAAAAGTGGTGGGACATAAGATCAACCATGAGTTTGTTTGCTCATTCAGGCACGGAGATGAAGCATGTCTGTGGCAAGGTGGGTCTGGGGTTTCCTCCACCTTTTAATGTTTTGTAGAATAGCGTGTCAAAATCTTGAATTTTTTACACCCATTGCCCTTCTAAACATAAATGATCTCCCGAGGATGAGGAAGTGTCCCAAACACCCAATCTGTGTGAGTACATGAAAATAATTCTTCACATAAGGAAAATATTTGGCATTCTTTGCCACAGTGTGCAAATGCAGATTTCCTTATCTGCGCAAAACCACACTCATAAAGTTGAAGAATGGCATACCAATCAATCTAGCACTACTTGTAAAGGGCAACTTATCACCTGGAGGGTATCTAGGTGCTAGTTGATGGGCTTAGTCAAAAAGCCAGGTCTTGAGTCACTTCCTAAAGTCTGTCAGCGAGGGTGATGTTCAGAGGTGGAGTGGGAGCGCAATCCAGGATTTGGCTACAAGGAGGGAGAAGGAGCAGCCTCCACTGTGGCTACAGTGTATGTGCAGTGTATGTGTGAAGACAAGGAAGGAAGAGCAAAGGTTTCTGGGTGGTTGGTGGGAATTCAGGCGGTGGTTCCTGTATGCTGGTCCTTGGTCAAGGAGGGCTTTGTAGGCATGTGTCAATAACATGAATTGGCATCTTTTCTGGATGGGGAGCCAGTGAAGGTTTCTCAGGTGTTGGTTGTTGTGGTCCATTTATGCAGGATCAATCTGGCCGCTTACTTCTGTATTGTCTAGAGCCTTCTCTTGAGTACAGTAGTGGTTCATGTGTACAATGTGTTTCCATAGTCCAGGCAGTTTGTGATTAAGGCTTGCATGACTGTTTTTCTTGTGCTGATGGGGAGCCATTATAAGATTCTTCGAAGCAGGAATACATTGTGAAAACAAGTGGAGAAGACTGTGTTGATCTGTCCATGATGGAGAGTTTGATGCTGAGATTACGGGTGTGGTCTCTTTGTGTGGGAGAGGGACCGAGTTTGGCAGGCCACCAAGTGTCATTCTAAAGGGAGGTGGTTGCCAAAGATCAGCACTTCGTCTTGTCATTGTTGAGCTTCAAACATTTGTCCTTTATCAAGTCTGGGACATCTTTCTTACAGTTGTGAAAGGTGGTCCTAGTGGTGGTGGGATCCGCTCAGAGCGAGAGGATGAGCTGGATATCATTGGCGTAGGATATGATGTTGTGATTCCTGATGATGTTGGCTAGAGGCATCATGTAGGTCTTGAAGAGGGTGGGGCTGAGGGATGAACCTTGAGGTATGCCGCAGATGGTGCTTATGGGTTCTGAAGTGAAGGGCAGTAGCCATATTCTCTGCATTCATCCCATAATGAATGATGCAATCCACTTGAGTGAGTGCACATCACATCCCCTGACCCTGATCCAGTGCAGTCTCTAGATGAGTGTGTGGTGGGTATTATGTTGAAGCTGTGGAGAGGTCAAAGAGGATCAGGGCTGCCAATCCCCCCCTGTCTAGCAGGGTGTGACTGTCCTCAGTAGTGGAGATCAGGGCAATCTTGGTCTTGTAGTTGGTGTGGAAACCAGATTAGGAGGTGTCTAGCAGGTTGTTTTTCTCCAGGTGTTCAGTGAGCTGTTGGTTGATGGCCTTCTCCAGAACTTTGCTAGATAAAGGAAGCAGAGACATAAGGTGGTAGTTCACTCAGATAAGTAGAGGGTTTCCTGAGGAGAGGTCTGATTTTTGCATGTTTCCATGCATCAGGAAAGGTGGTTGTAGCAATGGAAGCATTGAGGTTGGTGGTGAGTTGGTGGCTGATTTCATTGCTTCCTAGGTTGAAGAGGTGATGGGGACAGGGTTCCATAGGTGAATGGAGTTCACCTATGGTGGTGTTTAGTGTGGTGAGCTGTTCCCATGCAGTGAGTTGCTGGGTTTGGGAGTTTTCCTTTGGGGTGAGGAAGATGAAGAGGTGGTGGGTTAAGGGTCAAAGTTCCTGTAGATGGTGAATATATTGTTGTGGAAGTGATTCACTAGAGCATTGCAGAGTTCCTGTGAAGGAGGAATTGTGTTCTCAGTGGCTGTTGGGCAGGAGAACTCTCTGACGATGTTGAAGAGGTCCTTAGCGTGGTTGGCACTTGCCTCTATGCAGTTTGCAAGGGTGCCCTTTTTCTCATCTTTGAGTCGTTGGTGGTATTGGTTGAGGGCTGACTTGAATGTGGCTTGGTCTGTGAAGTCTTTGTTGGTGTGCCATATTCTCTCCAGTTGTTTGCAGCTGTGTTTCACTATGCTGAGTTCTGGTGTGTTAAAGCTGGCTTGTTTGGTGTATCTGCGGGTTTTGTACGTTTTGATGGGGACAACTAGGTCGGTGGCATTGGTGATCCAGGTGTTAAAGTTCTGGATTGCTTGTTCCAGGTTGGTTGCCGCTTCGGGTTGATGGCAAAGAGGATGTTCATCCATTGGGTCTGTGTTACCTTGCTCCAGCTGCAGAACAGAGCGTGGGGGCATTGGAGGTGGTGCGCAGGGCACCTGCTATGGTGAAGTGGATGATGGAGTAGTCGATCCAGGTAAGATCCATGGCATGTGATGGTGTCACTAAGGCTGGTGTTGTATTGTCGTCAGTGTGAAGTTGGAAATTGAGGTGTTCCATAATCGGTGGGGTGCCGTCCTCTGCAGTGGTGCAGCAGATTGTTTCTTTATGGATGATGGCGATTTCTCCTCCATGTTTGTTTGTGAAGTCCTAAGGTGTCATCTTGTAGCTGTTGGGCATTGTGGTGGCAATGTCAGGGTTGGAGGAGGGGGTGAGCCAGGGCTCCGTGATGAAGGTTATGTTAGGGTGAGGGTGGAGATGGTGTACCAGACTTCAGTGGTGTGTTTGCAGAGATATCTGGTATTGATAAGGATGAATTGGAAAGGTTCCAGGGTGGTCTCAGTCGGTGGAAGGGAAGTGCTGTGGCTTTCTGTTACGGCAGTGATGGCACATGCCTAAAAATCATGACTCTCACGTTTGTAAATCATAAGAAGAAAAAAATAGTACAGCGGTACAAATCAACTCATTTTCTGTGAATTACCCACCCAGTACTTCATTGCTTCTAATCAGGTTACCAACCTTTGATCACAAAATGTTACATGCCCACACACACGCACACACTCAAACAAAAAAAAACACACGTTTGATAATTGGAAGAACAGAACTAGAAAGTGTGCAATTCTGATGACTTTGCACACCTGATATAAAGTGTTGTGAACTTCACTGCTGTACTTAATATATTGAAATGTCAATGGCCAGCACTCTCTGTCTCCTCTTTGTAACTTGATTTTCTCTGTAATAACGAATGTTTTAGACCAAAGTGTGGGGAAGCTGATTCTTGGGGAAAGTGAAGATTTTATGGTCTCCCCACTTACGGACTTTGAACAGGGAATACCACCACAACCCCTTCAACTTTCCTGCTTATTAGAACCAGACAGCAAATACACATCCGGTATGCAAGTACTGCCACTTCCAGACACTCAATGGGTACTCCTGCCCCAGGAGGGATTGATTTGCTAATGACTGGCCTTATTTAGCTAATCACCTGCTGTGTAGAACATTATTAACCTAGAAAGTGCTGCAAATAACAGCCTGTGATTTTTACTGAACTAACTTGGTGGCAAGGACTGGCTGCACTCAGGGCTCGAGTAATAGTCAGAGGCTCTCAAAGTGCTCCAGGCCAAGTTTGAGCCCCGCCCCTTTCCCAGCCTATCACAGAGTGAATTGCATTCAGCAAAAGCAGTTGCTAGCACACCGCCCAGTGACAAGTTGGTAAAGGTGAACATTTGCTGATTGGCACAGCTTCAGGAAGTCTAAAGCACCCAGGCTATGTTAAATAAGCAATGGTGCTGCATCACAGCTGGGAATGGTGCTACAGCATCAATGTACTGAATGGCTCCGGGCTGACATTGGACAAGCACGAAAAACTGCAACAAAAGGCACATGTGCACTTGTCTGTGAGAAGAGTCATGACTCTGCCTGACTTCAAAGTGAAAGTCACTGCCTGCAGTAAACTTTTAAAAATAAATAGGAGGCAGGAAATGTGGTTTGGGGCGAAGTCCTGACGCTCCAATTAAAGAGCCACCGCTTCACAAAATTCCTCCATGAGTGGGTCAATTGCTTTGCTTTTTGGCAGGAGATTAGTTTGCCTTTTACCATGTTGATTGGTATGACCAGCAGCATATTGGGGCCTGGGAAGAGGCTTGTGGTCATGTAAAACCAGCTTTGAATCAGAAGCAGTCTTTTGGAAGAATGAAAATGCTCCAAATATTGTTGGGGGCCCAAGTAGGCTCTTGTCCAGCACTGGCCGCAGACAAATTATATATCCTTTTCTATATGCGTTATGTAGAGACTTGAGCACTTGATTTCATAGCTTGCTTAGTGTGTACTATATATTTTTTGCTACATTTTCCTTAGGCATTCATAATTAGCAGCATATTTTACAATGAAATGGTCAGTTAAGGAATTGGGTGCCAGTTTACGTAAATTGTTCCAAAGTCAGGCAATCTTGCCCTGGTGGAAGGCAATTTTGCATAAGTGATTTATTGGCATAGGAAATCTACTGTGTTTTCATTACTAAGAGTACTGTTGTGCTCAGTTATATGTGGCCGTCTCTCCCATGTTTTGCTGGTGTCCGCATCACTGTGTCATTTTACTATCTTGCTCCAACACTCAGGATAGGGCGATCACTTGCTGAATTCATTCAATTCTACATGCATCGCGGATCACCAGGACTGGAATGATAAAGATAAGAACACTTAAAGCTTAAGGTGCAGTTCAGCCACCTAAGGGTCAATATTCTTGCTGGGAGGAGATTGTACATTGCAAATCAGACAACTCCAGGAAAACAATCTTTCAAGCACTTGGCCTGTAAATCTCTTGAGACTTTCCGGACCGGCAGAGGCCCATCCTGAACTGATCTATGATAAAACCCCTCTGTGTCGAGCATAAAAGGCAACCTGTCCATGCTTCAGTGAAAATTGATGGAGTTCAAGGTTTCACACTGTAAAAAACCAGATTATTAATTGGGGTGAGCGACTACCAATCTCAAGGCATAATCACAACCATTAGAAGAATTAACCCTTCAAATCATTAAATTAATCTGTCCTTAAATTCCTGATAGCTATGGCACAGAGCAGAAAGGCTTACCTAAAGGCGATGTGTAAAGCATTATTACAGTATCAAAAAAATAATAAAATCAAAACATCAAACTTTAAAAATCCTAATCTGAATTCGAAAAAATAGAGTAAAATCTAATAAATAATGTGCCATCAAAATTATGGAAATCCAATAATGAGAGCTGGTGATATAAGTTTTTAAAGATTTAAGGGAATAGAGCGCTTGAAAGTACAAAGTGCCTATGATAATCAACGGTTGAGGTCGATTTGGACCAATGCACAATCTGAGGTTGAAACTAAAATAGAGATGGTTGAATACATCAACCAGGATTATCCTGGTCAAAAACGTTATCCTCTGATTTAGGGCCTAATTTAGAGTTTGGTTGATGGGTGACTACAACACAAACTTGACAGATAGTCTCACAAGTGCATTATATCAATAGCTCTTGTAAAACTGTGGCTGGGATATCTGTCACAGTAACCTGTCCGCCAAACTTTAAATAAGGCTCTTAATATTTTACATCTCATTCAACCACAGGAGTACACTTCTAAGGCCTCAGGGAAGGCACTTTAACCTCTTAGCTGCTGGGCCTTTTCCCCCCCAGTGCTGAGCCCTTTTTTGGCTATTTGGGGTAGTTCACGCTTAGGGCTTCATAACTTTTTGTCCACATAAGCTAACCACGCCAAATTTGCGTCCTTTTTTTCCAACATCCTAGGGATTCTAATGGTACCCAGAGCTTGTGGTTTCCCCTGGTGGAGACCAAGAAAATAGCCAAAATACAGTGAAAATTTCGTTTTTTCCAAAAAAATGGGAAAAAAGGGCAGCCGAAGAAGGCTTGTGGTTTTTTCCCTGAAAATGCCATCAACAAAGGGTTTCTGGTGCTGAAATCACTATCTTCCCACCTTTCAGGAACGGGCAGACTTGAATCGGAAAACCACATTTTCCAACACAAATTTGGCATTTTACTGGGACATACCCCATTTTTACTATTTTTGGTGCTTTCAACCTCCTTCCAGTTAGTGACAGGAATGGGTGTGAAACCAATGCTGGATCCCGGAAAGCTAAACATTTCTGAAAACCAGACAAAATTCTGAATTCAGCAAGGGGTCATTTGTGTAGATCCTACAAGGTTTTCCTACAGAAAATAACAGCTGAAATAAAAAAATATTGAAATTGAGCTGAAAACAACAGCCATTTTTCTTTATGTTTTACTCTGTAACTTTTTCCTGCGATATCAGATTTCTGAAAGCAATATACCGTTTTGTCTGCTGGACTCTTCTGGTTGCGGGGATATAAAGGGCTTATAGGTTCATCAAGAACCCTAGGTACCCAGAGCCAATAAATGAGGTGCACCCTGCAGTTGGTTTTCATTCTATACTGGGTATACAGCAATTCATTTGCTGAAATATCAAGAGTGAAAAAGAGGTATCAAGAAAACCTTTGCATTTCCAAAATGGGATCAAGATAAGGTTTTGAGGAGCAGTGGTTATTTGCACATCTCTGAATTCCGAGGTGCCCATACTAGCATGTGAATTGCAGGGCATTTCTCAAATAGACGTCTTTTTTACACACTCTCTTATATTTGGAAGGAAAAAATGTAGAGAAAGATAAGGGGCAATAACACTTGTTTTGCTATTCTATGTTCCCCCAAGTCTCCCGATAAAAATGATACCTCACTTGTGTGGGTAGGCCTAGCGCCCGCGACAGGAAATGCCCCAAAACACAACGTGGACACATCCCATTTTTTGACAAAATACAGAGCTGTTTTTTGCAAAGTGCCTACCTGTAGATTATGGCCTCTAGCTCAGCCGGCACATAGGGAAACCTACCAAACCTGTACATTTTTGAAAACTAGAGACCTAGGGGAATCCAAGATGGGGTGACTCGCGGGGCTCTGACCAGGTTCTGTTACCCAGAATCCTTTGCAAACCTCAAAAAGTGGCTAAAAAAAAATGTTTTCCTCACATTTCGGTGACAGAAAGTTCTGGAATCTGAGAGGAGCCTCAAATTTCCTTCCACCCAGCGTCCCCCCAAGTCTCCCGATAAAAATGATACCTCACTTGTGTGGGTAGGCCTAGCGCCCGCGACAGGAAATGCCCCAAAACACAACGTGGACACATCACAGAAAACAGAGCTGTTTTTTGCAAAGTGCCTACATGTAGATTTTGGCCTCTAGCTCAGCCGGCACCTAGGGAAACCTACCAAACCTGTACATTTTTGAAAACTAGAGACCTAGGGGAATCCAAGATGGGGTGACTCGCGGGGCTCTGACCAGGTTCTGTTACCCAGAATCCTTTGCAAACCTCAAAAAGTGGCTAAAAAAACAAGTTTTCTTAACATTTCGATGACAGAAAGTTCTGGAATCTGAGAGGAGCCTCAAATTTCCTTCCACCCAGCGTCCCCCCAAGTCTCCCGATAAAAATGATACCTCACTTGTGTGGGTAGGCCTAGCGCCCGCGACAGGAAATGCCCCAAAACACAACGTGGACACATCGCAGAAAACAGAGCTGTTTTTTGCAAATTGCCTAGATGTAGATTTTGGCCTCTAGCTCAGCCGGCACCTAGGGAAACCTACCAAACCTGTACATTTTTGAAAACTAGAGACCTAGGGGAATCCAAGATGGGGTGACTCGCGGGGCTCTGACCAGGTTATGTTACCCAGAATCCTTTGCAAACCTCAAAAAGTGGCTAAAAAAACATGTTTTCCTCACATTTCGGTGACAGAAAGTTCTGGAATCTGAGAGGAGCCTCAAATTTCCTTCCACCCAGCGTCCCCCCAAGTCTGCCGATAAAAATGATACCTCACTTGTGTGGGTAGGCCTAGCGCCCGCGACAGGAAATGCCCCAAAACACAACGTGGACACATCACAGAAAACAGAGCTGTTTTTTGCAAAGTGCCTACATGTAGATTTTGGCCTCTAGCTCAGCCGGCACCTAGGGAAACCTACCAAACCTGTACATTTTTGAAAACTAGAGACCTAGGGGAATCCAAGATGGGGTGACTCGCGGGGCTCTGACCAGGTTCTGTTACCCAGAATCCTTTGCAAACCTCAAAAAGTGGCTAAAAAAACAAGTTTTCCTCACATTTCGATGACAGAAAGTTCTGGAATCTGAGAGGAGCCTCAAATTTCCTTCCACCCAGCGTCCCCCCAAGTCTCCCGATAAAAATTATACCTCACTTGTGTGGGTAGGCCTAGCGCCCGCGACAGGAAATGCCCCAAAACACAACGTGGACACATCGCAGAAAACAGAGCTGTTTTTTGCAAAGTGCCTACATGTAGATTTTGGCCTCTAGCTCAGCCGGCACCTAGGGAAACCTACCAAACCTGTACATTTTTGAAAACTAGAGACCTAGGGGAATCCAAGATGGGGTGACTCGCGGGGCTCTGACCAGGTTCTGTTACCCAGAATCCTTTGCAAACCTCAAAAAGTGGCTAAAAAAACAAGTTTTCCTCACATTTCGATGACAGAAAGTTCTGGAATCTGAGAGGAGCCTCAAATTTCCTTCCACCCAGCGTCCCCCCAAGTCTCCCGATAAAAATGATACCTCACTTGTGTGGGTAGGCCTAGCGCCCGCAACAGGAAATGCCCCAAAACACAACGTGGACACATCACAGAAAACAGAGCTGTTTTTTGCAAAGTGCCTACCTGTAGATTTTGGCCTCTAGCTCAGCCGGCACCTAGGGAAACCTACCAAACCTGTACATTTTTGAAAACTAGAGACCTAGGGGAATCCAAGATGGGGTGACTCGCGGGGCTCTGACCAGGTTCTGTTACCCAGAATCCTTTGCAAACCTCAAAAAGTGGCTAAAAAAACAAGTTTTCCTCACATTTCGGTGACAGAAAGTTCTGGAATCTGAGAGGAGCCTCAAATTTCCTTCCACCCAGCGTCCCCCCAAGTCTCCCGATAAAAATGATACCTCACTTGTGTGGGTAGGCCTAGCGCCCGCGACAGGAAATGCCCCAAAACACAACGTGGACACATCACAGAAAACAGAGCTGTTTTTTGCAAAGTGCCTACCTGTAGATTATGGCCTCTAGCTCAGCCGGCACATAGGGAAACCTACCAAACCTGTACATTTTTGAAAACTAGAGACCTAGGGGAATCCAAGATGGGGTGGCTCGCGGGGCTCTGACCAGGTTCTGTTACCCAGAATCCTTTGCAAACCTCAAAAAGTGGCTAAAAAAACAAGTTTTCCTCACATTTCGGTGACAGAAAGTTCTGGAATCTGAGAGGAGCCTCAAATTTCCTTCCACCCAGCGTCCCCCCAAGTCTCTCGATATAAATGATACCTCACTTGTGTGGGTAGGCCTAGCGCCCGCGACAGGAAATGCCCCAAAACACAACGTGGACACATCACAGAAAACAGAGCTGTTTTTTGCAAAGTGCCTACCTGTAGATTTTGGCCTCTAGCTCAGCCGGCACCTAGGGAAACCTACCAAACCTGTACATTTTTGAAAACTAGAGACCTAGGGGAATCCAAGATGGGGTGACTCGCGGGGCTCTGACCAGGTTCTGTTACCCAGAATCCTTTGCAAACCTCAAAAAGTGGCTAAAAAAACAAGTTTTCCTCACATTTCGATGACAGAAAGTTCTGGAATCTGAGAGGAGCCTCAAATTTCCTTCCACCCAGCGTCCCCCCAAGTCTCCCGATAAAAATGATACCTCACTTGTGTGGGTAGGCCTAGCGCCCGCGACAGGAATGGATCACACAAGGGTCAATGGTAGTCCTTGCTTGAGGTCTACTGTTAACCCTGGAGTGATTCATTCCTGAAGCAGGCACTAGGCGCAGGCACACAAGCGGGGTTGTGTTTTTATCAGGACAAGTGGGGAAACACTGGGTGGTAGGAATTTTGAGGATCCCTGCAGATCCATGGACTTCTGCTCATTGGAATGCAAGGAAAATGTGTTTTTTAAGCACATAATGTAATTTCAAGGGGATTCTGGGTGAAGGAAAACTGGTGAGAGCCATGCAAGTCCTGCACCCTTGGTCTCCCCTGGTACTAGTTTGTTAAAGTTAACCCACCACTCACACTGGTTGGTTTTAGCACCTCCAGAAATTATGGTTTTAAAGCATGATTACTTATCAAAGTATCTGAATGTTGAAACCAAGCCTTCTGAAGGTGGGCCATAAAGCCGCGTCCAGGCACCAACCTCTTTATGGTCCATTCACACGCCATTCACGCACAACAAACAACCCTTTCATATCGCCAGCCACGGGCCCAATCCAATCAATCACTCCACTCACATTAACTTACCGCTGCCAGACAAGGGCCCATCACATTCACACGCCACAGAACGGAATAAGTTTGACTACATTTTACCACCTGTCAAGTAACTGCCTCCTTCTTCCTTAACATTACCAAATGCATGCGTAACAAACCTTTACTAATGACTCCTGTGACAGCCACCTGAGGCTCAGGAAGACATGTTTTTCATGCGCCTTTAGCGCACTCTCTGTGCTAAATCCAACTCCTTCCAGTTTGTGGATGCAAGTTGGGGGTGTCCGAGTATGCCGTACAAAGCGATTCCTCGAACTGAGTGAGCATATCTACCATTGAAACTAAGGGAGACATGCTGGGGATTTCTCATGCTGTTACCTAAAGAGAAGGTCATAGGCTACCTGCCTCCTTCTTCCTTAACATTACCAAATGCATGCGTAACAAACCTTTACTAATGACTCCTGTGACAGCCACCTGAGGCTCAGGAAGACATGTTTTTCATGCGCCTTTAGCGCAATCTCTGTGCTAAATCCAACTCCTTCCAGTTTGTGGATGCAAGTTGGGGGTGTCCGAGTATGCCGTACAAAGCGATTCCTCGAACTGAGTGAGCATATCTACCTTTGAAACTAAGGGAGACATGCTGGGGATTTCTCATGATGTTCCCTAAAGAGAAGGTCATAGGCTATGGAAAAGGGTAGTGTTTGGTACATAGGGGAGTCCATGAGAACGTAGCATATGTCCCAGCCAACATTATGAGCAGTGATGTGACTATAATGCACTTATACAGCAAACTGAACATCTACTAAGTTCTGATGGAGGATGAACATGAAAAGCAGGTCAAACACTGACCTATACAAGTCATTCTCCTTTAGTGCTGGGATGGCACCAATGGGTTTGAATCCATAGGTGTAGATGATGTACATCTGTACTACCTTTACTATCTGCCTTCTACCTGTGCAATAACCCTGTGAAGGCACTCCTACCATAAGCTTTCCTTACCCATCCATGTCTCTGTTCTCATCAGAGTCCTGGCTAATCCTGTATAATAGCCAAGTGAACCTATACTAGTTTGTGGAAGCAAGTTGGGGGCTTCCAAGTATGCCCTACAAAGTGATTTCTCGAACTGAGAGAGCATATCTACCGTTGAAAGTAAGGAAGACATGCAGGTGAAGAAAGCGTACTCCGTGGCAATGTGGCATATGTTCTGTCTACTAGTATATGCAGTAGGGGGAAGAAAATGCATGTTAATTGAACAGAACACCGACCACGCCAAAAGGAAGTCCATGATGAAGTAAAATTCTGTGGCTCCTTGCCTAACGAAGCAGTGGCCCATGGACGTTCGGTATCCATGCACTGCCACTGAAAGGATTACCCAACAGCAGCTCAACCTCAGTCGATTTCCCAGAACTTTGCTTTAGTATGATACAACGTAAAGCAAGTAGGGATACAGAGGCCTGGTTGTGATGGACACTGGGGACAGTAATACCGACTCTCCTGTCGCTTTCCATGCTTTGAGCACACTTTACAGCGACGACATGGGCGATCCTTTTTGGGTGTTTTAGGTATGCGGTCAGCAAAGTGTCGCTCCTGCAGCCTTGCCACATCCTCCAGAACATATGAGGTGGAGGCTGCTGCTTCTTCAGTAACAGCAGTGAGGTTTTCAATTACAGACAACTGGAAGTCAAGGAAAGTCATGAGTCTTCCTGTTGTTGTCTGACGGTAAACAACATACGCATTATATGTTGCCATCTGAATCAGGTGGGTAAACAGTTTCTTGTACCAAGTGCGAGTTTTACGACACGCATTGTATGGTTGAAGAACCTGGTCGTTCTTGTCCACTCCACCCATGTACTTATTGTAATCGAGTATACAGATGGGCTTGTGGACTTCGGCCATCTGACCCCAAACCGTGATGGGAGAAGTGCTCTCATCATGAATTGTAGTGAGCACGTATACATCACGTCTATCTAGGAACTTGACTGCGAGCAGTTCGTTAGAACGCAATGCAGTACTCTGTGATTTCTGGAGCTTCTTGCAAACAAGCTCCCGCGGGAATCCTTTGCGGTTACAACGAACTGTACCGCAGGCCACAGTGCCAGCTTTGTAGAGCTCACTGAACAGCTCTACTCCTGTATAGAAATTGTCCACATAAAGGTTATAACCTTTGTGAAGAAGTGGCTGGACAAGTTCCCATACAATCTTACCTGTGACCCCTAACGCGGGAGGGCAACCTACAGGGTTTAGGGTAGAATCCTTCCCTGTATACACTCTCAGGATGTACACATAGCCAGTAGAGCTCTCACACAGCATGTACAGCTTTATGCCATAGCGAGCTCTTTTGCTCGCAATGTACTGTCTGAAAAGCAGCCGTCCTTTGTACAGGATCAAGGACTCATCGACTGCTATATTCTTTCCAGGAGTATAGATCTCTGGAAACCTGGCAGACAAATGTTCCACGACAGGCCGAATTTTGAACAACCTGTCATGATCTGGATGGTCCCGGGGCAATGCAGCAGAATTGTCATTGAAATGCAGCATGCGCTGCAGTAGCAAAAAACGATCTCTGCTCATGTATGGTGCGAAGATGGGAGTTACCCAAACCGTGCGAGTCGTCCAGTAGGACTGCAAGGTGGGTTTCTGTACTAACCCCATTTTGAGGGTAAGGCCCAAAAATATCTTCAACTCCGCCAGCGAAGTGGGAGTCCACTGGCGTGCCCTAGAACGGGGCCCTAGAGTGCCTCCGCGCTCCCTCAGAAATTGGTCTGCATGCAAATTTGTTTGCTGCACAACTTTCTGAAGAAAGTCAACATCCAAAAACAGATAGATGTAGTCGACTGGCAAAAAGTTAGCTGTATCGACTTTACATCCAGCGTCACCAGTAAAAGGTGGAATTTGGGGCTGAACCAAACAGGGGGGCTGCCAAGAGAGCACTCGTTCTGTGCTTGCGGCAGCAAGCACGTGCTCTCTGGGTTCGGCTAACCCAATGTGGTCCCGCTGCCCAGAATGTGCTTGCGAAGGGACAGCACGGATGTCGTCATTGTCTCCTTCAGACTCACTGGAAGAGGTGTCGTCAGATGGGACTCCGCCGACTGAAAAATCACTCCCAGAATCTGCCCCATTGTCCTCTCCCTCAGATGCTGTCTCAGTGTCTGCTGTCTCAGTCTCTGAGCCTACATCAGAACTGTCCTCCATAACCCGAGCTAGGGCTTGATCAGCAGTCATCCAACGAGACGCCATCTCTGCAACTGGCTAAACTGTCCCTCTAAATTACTATCCTACGTAGAAGGCAGATAGTCACAAAATTGCTTGTTGGTATGTTTGTTGTGTACAACAGGAAATGTCGTCACCTTACCTTCGCTTCTTCTCCAATTCTGCAGATTCTCTGAAAACACTGAAAAAAACAAAAAAAGAATGTATTACTTCACCTTACCACACACCCTGTGCAACAGTAATTTTTGGTGCTCTGCCTCCCATTACCTCCTCTTCTAATTCCCTCAGTACTATCCAGCAAAACTGCCACTACAGAAAAGACATGCATGCATGCATATTGTGTATATATATATATATATATATATATATATATATATATATATATATATATATATATTTATATGTTTAGAAACAAAGTGGTTGAAGGGTTGCTGGGCGGCACACTCCACTGCCGGTGCCCAGTGACAGGGAAGACCAATCTAGAAATTATCTAATGCCGAAAAATTTCACCGCACTCCATGAAGTACAAATAAACGTGTATTTTATTGCAGTCAATAACCACCAACGTGTTTCAACTCACCAAGGAGTCTTGATCACGGTCCTCGTGGAGTGCGGTGAAATTGTTCACCATTATAAAACAACACACACAAGAATAACAAGCATTTACAATGCAATGGGTCTCGCATCTGCTCGAGTTAGAGCTATTAGCGTTATAAACTCCTAACCCAACTTTTCTTGCCACATAAATTGATAATTTAAAGTTAAACTCTTTCACATAAGAGAGCCGATTCACAGCGCCATGGCCACCATGAGCATCATGTGAAGAGTTACACAAAAGGAAAAGAAGTTCGCTCGCAGTTAAACGTAACAGCAAAAGTGCAATTAGCCATGTACTAGGGGCGATGGCCAAGGCGGTAGCAAAACCTCCCCAAGGAGGGACAAAGGTAAATCATTTTCCAATGCCATCAAAGGAGTGGTAGTGATGGGCGTGAGGTGGGCGTTGTTAGAAGCCCAGATACACACCAACAAGTCAGAAAAGCAGCACATGGACGCTGCAATGCTTGTCCTGAAAAAAATATATATATCTATCTATATATATATATATATATATATATATATATATATATCTATATAGATATATATATAGATATATATATCTATATAGATATATATATGTGTATACATATATACACATATATATGAGACTCATGTCACAAATCTTTTTCTTTTTATACATGTGTGCTTGCCCTCGGCAAAGCACACATGTATAAAAAAAAAAATGGCCCCATTGATGGTCACCCTAAGGGCTGACCACCAACAATTTGTTTTTTTTTGTTTTTTTTTACCCTGGGGGGGGCGATCGGCCTCCCCAGGCAAAACTACGTTTTTTTTTTTTCCCCTGGGGTCGGCCCGTGTTCCAAGGGCCGACCCCGCCATTTTTTTTTTTTTTTTTTTTTTTGGGGGGGCGCGATCGCCCCCCAAAACAGTGTAAATAATTGAAATATTGCCGGGGGGGTGGCCCTTTTACGAGGGGGCCGACCCCCCCAAAGAAGATCCCTGGTGCCTAGGGGCGTTTCCTGGCCGTGGATCGCAGCCGCGCTGCGATCCACGGCCAGGAAACGGTGCCAGGGAGGCATCGATGGAAAGGGGAGAGCCTCCCCTTTCCATCGATGCCTCCCTGGCATCTGGGGAGGCCGTTTTGGCCTTTTTTTCCCCACCGGAGAAGGAAAGAACGCTTACCTCCGTCTCTCCTTCTCCGGTGGGGGAAAAATGTGACGTCAGCGCACCTCGCGGCGCGCTGACGTCATAAGGGGGCGGGAGGGGGGTGGGATGGAGACGCGGAAGCTCTTCCGCATCTCCTACGGTGGAAAAAATAAAAAATAAAATCCTCCCTGGTCGTGACCCGCACCAGGGAGGGAGTGTGGGCGTCGGCCAGTGGCCGACGCCCGCATTCAACGGGTTAAGATTCACATGCTGTTGGGCAAAGGTCAACATTGGGGTCTAGTCCAAATCCAGTTGCTACTGAACAGCTAGGTACTTTCAGATAGTACCTCTTGCAGTTTGCTGTCTCCTTGTGTCCCCAAAGAAGGGCAGCCAACAGACCTTTGTAGTCCACTTGTTTGCCCTGCGCACAAGAGGGAGCAGGTCCAGAGACATAAGTAGTTAGGAAAAAGGCAGGATCCATCAGCAACCAGAAGAGGGATCCACAAGAACTGTATTGGCATCTTGTTCTCTCCCTTTCCAGTCTGCCCTAAGTGTTACTATAACAAGACACCTAAATATCTTCCCAGATATTATTTTTTGTGTGCAAAAGTAACTTATCCAGGGTAAAGAGCACAGAGTGCTAACGCCAACAAAAATATACAGGTTAAGTAAAAAATTTGGGGTGACCCCGCAGAAAAAGCAGATATCCTACACGTACTTATTAGCTCCTGGGTTCTTTTTCTCCTCCTCCTTCTTCTCCTTTATTTATTATTTTTTCCTTTTTTCCGTTTTCCCCCTCTTTTCTTTTGTTGCTTGGCCTTCCGCTGGTTCCTCTTATATTTGAATTTGTATTCTTCTTTTTCTGTTCCCTGACATTGTTTCCATGTTTCTTGTCTCCCCTTTCCTTTTTTCCCCTTTTTTCCTTTATTCCATATCCCCCCTTTTTTCCCACTCTTTTTTCCCCCTCCTCCTCCTTTCCTCCCCCTCCCTCCCTCACACCTTCCCCTCCCTTTCCCCAGGGAGAGAGAGGTTTCCGGGCACATACGCTACACGCGTAACAAAGCTTATTGGAGACTGGGGACTCAGTTCCCCAGCCTCCCCAGCGCCGGCTCGGCACTGCGTCTTGTGACGCGATTGTAAGCCTACCGGAGGCTGGGGACTACATCCTCAAGCCCCCGCAGCAGCGCAGACTCAACTCTGCACCTCCCACAGGGAAGCTGAGAACTCTGCGCAACCGCGTCATTTCTACAGCGCCCGGTGTGCCGATTCCGGCTGGAGCCAGTATGGATAAGCACACACGGGTGCATTCAATCAAAACCACACTACTTATGCCTCCCCCACGCTGGACCACATACCTCAAGTGGTCCAGCGAGGGGTCGGTCTAGGCCCACAGCGAGCTCGTCTTTTGACACAGTAAGTGCAGGAGCACTTACTTTGCAACCATTCCGTCTGGTGGACTTCCATTTGACCTCCAGCCACGCTACTGATAAGATTGTTTGGTTGACTGGAAATTAGTGTGTGTGTGTCTTGCCAGCAGTAATATACGCATCTGTGCTTTTTTGCATTGTCTGCCATTTGCTATTATCTCCTGTAATCAAGTTGCTTCCACTCTTCCTCCATGCAGTGCATTTCCCCTATGTTTTTTACCATATATACTTTCTCCTGACCCCAGCTTCTCACTGGGTCATGACTTCGCTACCCACTGTACCCTTTTGAGCTAAGAGGGTACTATTTATTTGTTTGGGTCCCCCCCCCCAAGCATGTTTGAACTGCTTTTTTTTCCCCTCGGACTGAGATTTTATTATTTTTTTATATGTAACTCCCAACGCTGTCTATGTCTTTATCTTTCCCCCTCCCCAGAGTGTGACTATATGGGGACACTCCCCCTCCTGGAATTTGAGGCCAGTAGCCTTAGTTATTAGGGTAAGGTATTATTTCATCGGTAGATATCTGTTTCCACTGTGTTTTTGCATGACTTTGGCTTGCTGTGGCACCCCTGATTGTTGTGTGTTTTGCTGTGTTGTGCTGTTGAGTTAACGTCACCCGTGTTTTTACTCCTTTAGGCCTCCGCGAGGTAGTCCCTTGCTACAGGTAGGCCCCCTTATTTGTTCTAATTAATTCTTCGCCCCCCCCGTATCAGATTTATCTATCTGCACACTGCATGATGTTTAGGGATCCTAGGCCCTGAAGAATGCCCCCAGACCTTCCATTGCTCTTAGTAGTGGGCAGAAACATGTCAGCCGTTTTTTAGATAGGCGACCCAATGAGTCCTCTTTCTCACAGAGGTGTACCGTCATTGTTTTTAATACACCAGCAGACACCACTATTAAAAGTGTAGATCACACACAGGTAACTGCCTAGGTGTTTTTCTATTCCCCTAGCTTAGCTGGATCCCACTATCTCCAGGTTAATATATATTTATGCACTCCCTCCCATTCTTTTAACAGTGAGGTTGAGTCCGCCCAGGTGGCACTGTCCTACCTGGGTGGGGCTAGGTGGTCAAATGACGAAGCATGACACTATATAGTGTGTGAGACCACCTAGTCCGTAAAGGAAATACCCCTTTCCCTCCCTCACCCTACACAGCACCCACACGGCCCGTTCTCTAAACCTAGCGAGGTCTACGAGCCCATGGATAATCTCTTGTGACTAGAGGTCCATATCATTGGTGAACCCCATACTTTTCTGTGTTGACTAGTTGGGCAGAGGTCAACATTGGGGTCTAGTCCAAATCCAGTTGCTACTGATCAGCTAGGTACTTTCAGATAATACCTCTTGCAGTTTGCTGTCTCCTTGTGTCCCCAAAGAAGGGCAGCCAACAGACCTTTGCAGTCCACTCCTTTGCCCTGCGCACAAGAGGGAGCAGGTCCAGAGACATAAGTAGTTAGGAAAAAGGGAGAATCCATCAGCAACCAGAAGAGGGATCCACAAGAACTGTATTGGCATCTTGTTCTCTCCCTTTCAAGTCTGCCCTAAGTGTTACTATAACAAGGCACCTAAATATCTTCCCAGATATTATTTTTGTGTGCAAAAGTAACTTATCCAGGGTAAAGAGCACAGGGTGCCAACAAAAATATACAGGTCAAGTAAAAAATTCGGGGTGACCACGCAGAAAAAGCAGATGTCCCACACGTACTTATTAGCTCCTGGGGTGATTGTGTGCCTCTGTATGGATTACTGAAATCCTTTTTTGTAATATAGACTCGTTAGGGTACATTGGCTCCATTATTGTGTCCCTTCCGTACAATGGAACTAATAACAGCATTATGCCCAGAGGTAGCAGAGAAAGTGTTCCAGAATACGAGTTAAAAAGGTTGTTTCTCTTTTCAGCAAATAGATTGATGCCAATGCAAAATTGTCAAAAACAGAGCAAAGTTGCGTAGTGAAATTAATGTGATCGAAACAGTGATGCAGTTTTAAAACGTTTCTATGTCTGTTATGTATTTATTAGAGCTACAGCAGGGACTGTACCTCCCTGGCTACATTTTATTAAAAGTTTAACAGCAGTGCACATTATCAACCCATGGAAAAGTTACTTTTGCACACAAAAAAGATAACATCTGGGAAGATATTTAGATGTCTTGTTATATGATGTTAATGTGGACATAAAAACACATGTTGAATAAATGGATGTTTAAAATAGCTGATTAAAACATATATCTAAATATTGATAATGAAAGGACATTCCCGTTTCATGCACTGTGTATAACTTTTTTGTCACCGTGTTATCATTCTGTGTCATCAGACCACTCATCACTCTGTCTGCTAGTCAAATGATGTCACCCAAACCAATCTTATTATAAACGGGGAAACGTTCTCAGTCATTTATAAAATTATGCACGAGCGCGGAGACAGACTAAGAACATATCAGTTACAAAATTTAAAAAAGTTAATTCGTCATTTGAAATTAAAAACATTTGCTTTTATATCACGTTAGATAGCCTACAATTAATGCTAAAACAATATCTCTTAAAACGTTTGGCGCGGGAACCTGACAGGGTGCTGGCAGGCGGCAGACGGAATTCAAGGAGTTTTGCCAATGCCTTTGCACAGGCTTCTAAGAATATCCGATTGTGGACAGGAATGAGGGCCTGCAGTACTGCAGGCCGCGGGCAGCCAACAGCTGTTTCAGGTTACATGGAACTGAACGGCATGAGACGTGTTGTGGTTGGACTGACACACCGCTCACTCTGACTCGTTTAAATGTCCTAGTTTGCCGTTTAACCAGTAGTTGTGTGAGATTTATTTCAAAGTTTAAGTCACCCAATGATGGATTGCTTGGGTCTGCCTCTCGTAAAATATAACATGATCAAAGCACTGGGATTTTCACGAACTTTAGAAAATGTATGCCGGGTTTCACGTGGTCTATAGGTTCAAGGAAGGGATTCCCATTTATACAACAATAGCATGATGGATTTGGGGCAAGAATTCACCAGGTCCTGTACAGACTAACACCCGTGGGCCTCCCACCTGAAGTTCATGCATCAGTGCACATGCATTATCTTTCTTATACCAGTCAATAAACTCTGTCCAAACCTCATGGGTCAGGCATCCCTCTTGGTGGAAATGTAAAATAGTAACTGAATTTACACTTGATCTAATGGTCTCTTTTCCTTACCTGGGTGAGGCATAAATGTCCATCTCATTGGCAACGCATCTTGATATCAGAATGACATTTCTCAGACTTCAGTTGCTTGGGGTGGCATTCAATGTTTTCTTAACTTTTTCGTAGATTTTCTGATGCATGGTACAGATGAAGATTTCTGAGCTTGGGTTGTAGGATTGTTGTCAGGAGAAGGCACAGGTAAAGTGAAGGCCCATCCTCACGACCTTGCTGCGCTTGGGCCAAAAGATTCATGGGGTCTGATAGCAGTAGGGCGGAGAGTAAGAGAGAAAACTAGTTCTGCAAAGGCTTAACTAATACTGTATTTATTTATTTTTCTGGTAGAAAAAGCCAGCACATATCACTAACAAATATACACGTACATAACAGATGGAGTGATCACCAGGTTAGCCTCTTACAGGAGATAGAGAGCTTAACACATATTGATAGCAAGACATAGCAGCGAAAAGCAGCTGCTTACAGGGATGGCTGAGGCTTTTGTTGTTCTTTTGCAGTAGGCGTTGGGATGGGCTTTTGGTTCTAAGGAGTCATATGTAGGGGATGTGTGGAAGGTAGAAGAGTTAAAGGGAGAAGTTTTCAAAAGGCGATTGTTCCTGTTGAATGTGATGGTGACAGAGGATGAGCTACTGGCCTGGAGAGATATTTGGTGACTGAATTGAGGGAGATGTGGAGGGGGAGGTGAAGGAAGGAGGGTGGTTTTCGCTCAATGAGCCGGAGGGTGTATGGAGACTTGTTGAACGTCCTGGGTATAGGGGTAGGTGTCTGGTTCCTGCTAGGGTTTTTGGTAGTTGGATGAGTGAGGACTGGGAGCAGTAGGGGTTAAGAGGGAAAGAGGGCTTAAGGAGGGTTTGGAATTAGATGAATGGAGGAGAGATCAGAGGTGTGAAGTTTTGATAGTCTGGGGGAGTTGAGGAAAGTGGAGGGTAGGGTAAGAGGGTGAGACACCAGATGGGTTAGGATGTCAGTTTGCTGGGAGGGGCTTGAGAGTGGGAAAGATATTGTCAACCAAGGCCAGGATCTTATTGTTCAATTGGTTTTCCTTTCATTGAAGTTGGATATTGTAGTTACCGAGTAGGACAAAGGGGAAGGTCATTTTTATTTCTTGACCAAAGGAGATGTTTGACAGTAAGGGGCCTAGATACATATTTTGGAAATAGATCTACCATAGGTTGGTGTTGTGTGTGAAGAGTGGGAGGTCTGTTTAAGGGTTCCTTTTCACAAGAAGTGGTATTGATGTGCAAAAAGGGATGAAGGGAAGTCTCTCAGGATTTTGTGTTGCAAATTTTCCTTTGAGTATTTAGAGAGGTTAGGAGGGTATGTAATCATGAAAGTATTGACACCTGATTTGGAAGAGCAGTTCGATGGTGATGCAGTGTTGGCTAGCGTCATTGTCATGATTATGTGGGGTGGTGATTGGGAGGTAAGAGAAAAGGAACAAATCAAGAAAACACTTCACATTGTGATCTACAGCTGCCCCTAATGTCCTCTGAGTCATAGTTACCATGAAAAAAAGGAAAGGTCATGTTAAAAATGAATACAAACAATTTCATGCAAAGGTTTATTTAGAAAATCAAGTCCAGGGTGTTGCAGAATGTTCAAACCAGAAAAAGGCTGGTATTTTTTCACGGGAAAGGTGTTCACCCTGTCTGGAATAGATGCAGAAGGTTTAGGATTGTGATGGTAGTCTCAGTAAATCGCTTACCCACCATTATTAATTCTGTTAATCCTCTTGGTGTGAGAGCTATTGTGGTGACTATAATGGTATGAGAATACTTGTGTTGAAGAACTGTTTCTGGTATGGGTATTAACTTGGGGAAGATGATCTAGATGTTTTTGTAAATGGGGTAATTTTGAAATATCTTCTTCAGACACTACCTTCAGGGTTGTTTCTAGGGAATGTGTAGGTTTTAGGGCTTTATTCATTGAAGGGTTGTGTTTTTCTTCTGGTGATGCACTGTGTTTGATTTTGGGGGAGAAGTCGAGTTAGACATCTTTTGGTAAAGGATTATGTTGGTATTTGCTTGGGCTTGTTTTGGTAGGAAGTCGATTTGATTTGGATTACTTTTGACAGAGTGGATTTCTTGTTATTAAAATTGGGAACAGGAGCTCTTAGCAATTGGGCGTGTTTTGAGAAAAGCCTTGTGACACTGAGATTCTTTCTGTCAGCAACAGACTACAGGTGGTTAGCAAGGGATGGCGATCTCGGAGCAGCCAATAAGCAAACAGACCAACTAACAAACATCTTGTGGGCAAATTGTTGAATTATGCTGTGTGTTTTAACATTCATACTTCAATTGATCTACTACCAGTCACTGTGTTTGGGTGCTGTTTCCTGGCATTTTTCTTTGAGGAGCCTGTCTTCTTGCCTTATTGTGTTCCATCTGATGTGTGGCAATTATGTAGCTGCACTCCCTTGCCAAGGGGAGAGATTCAGCAGACCGGCAGTGTTCATGTACTGCAGGTCCATGAATGTCATTTCAGTTCAATGAGCCTATTCCGTTGCCATTTTGTATCAGTCAGTAGTGATTCTGTGTTATTTGACCATAGACCCACGAAAACAGTGCCTGTGATTGCCCAGTACTGAGGGCTGTGAACGTTCTCCCAGTTGTGCAGGGCTCTGAGCATAGCTTTAGGACCAGCCCCAGCAAGATGAGGCAAGCAGTAAAATCAACCACAGTTAGTGGCCGCTACTACCAGAAAGGAGTCTATGGCCACAGGATGAAACAAAGTTGATTGATCCAGACAAATAAAAGTGAAGACACTAGTATGTAAAAGGAGAGCTGAGGCCTGGAATTATCTGGGACCCTTGTTTCCAGGTTTGGCCTGTGGTACCCACAGAAACTCAGCGGGGGGGCACAACCATTAAAAAACCCTTGGTGTGGAGAGAGGTGGTGGGCAAAAGGCATACAGTCAGACATATGCATAAACAACAGAAAGAAGCCAGTGATTTGCAGCAAAGCACCTCTCTGGGGCTCTGCGAAGGACACTAATTCCAAGGGAATGGTGGAGTGGCAAGGTATATAATAATACAATTAGACGTGCAGCTGAGGTCCAACAGAACAGGGGAAAATGGTAGCCGCTGCTGTAGTGAATGAAATCATCTACTGGTGTCCAGCCCAATCCAAAATGGTGGCTGTCTTGTGCTTGGAGTGTCCCTCAGTCACAAGAATAGTGTGGAGAAGCCAGGGAGGTGTGATAGTGCAGTGGCCAGAATAGGAAGGCAGCACTGGAGGTCAGCAACCCAAACGCCGAACCTTGGAGAAGTCTTTCGCAGTGCCCCGACCCATGGCCCCACTAACAGAACAAACCAAACACACACGCTTTGGGTTGTTTGATGAAGGTGCAGTCAGTGTTCTCCACAGATCATCGGGTAAGAGCCTTGAGCTGAGTCCCTCTGGGAATCCACTGCTTCTTCTGTTCCACGAGGGAAGGGTTCCATGCTCTCCCATTGGCTGAGGCCCCATCTATGTAGTTTGTTCTGCCCAGTGTCACTTTCCTAGACCTCCACCCACCTCAAGGACAAGCAGTGAAGGCTAGATCATGCAATGGAGCCACTGATGACCTTGATGTGGTCACCAAAGCTTATCTAATCAAACATTGGGTAGTGTATTCTGGGTTCCCACGCTTTTGGCTGTCTCAAGTTCTGTTTGCAAGTAAATGCAGGAGATTTAGAACTCAGATGTGGACCAATTTCCAGTACACATTAATGGCTTCCCATCATCAATTACTCCTGATTTCAGAAAAAGTTACATTGAAAGTGGTTGCCTTCTTGACCTGTGCAGTCCTCTCCTTTCTCTTTTCCCCTTTATTGGGAGGGCACTGACACATGCAGCAGTTTTTTCCCCCTTTAGGAACAGGATGTTTTAGCTTCCATTGTTGCAACAGTTATTCATAGCCCATAATGTGTATTTGAAATAGTTGTCAGACCTCACGAGGTACCGCTGCAGGCACATTCAGTTGTGTCACCAAGCTGAGTGGACAGGGTAGCTAGCTTCTTAGTTGCACATGGTCTACCTACTTATTTCCAGGTGTTTCACAGTCCACTATTATTAGGGCACATGCATATTTTCACCAATGACATTGAAACACTTATTTGGTGCAGATGTTCCTTAATGCTGTATGTAGCCATGCATCTCCATAATTGGGTTGCAGTGGGTACTGATAATGTAATTTACAGAACCCTGGGCTACTATTGATCAATGAGTTTGACGTGTTTATCCTTTGCTTGCCCTTTTCTTCTGTCCTCTTTTTTTCTGACATGTATTTCTTGTTCTGTCACCTTTAAAGAAGTCCACTTTCTAAACTATTTCTCACCTATCTCTGATTTTTTTTTACCTTCAAGATTTATCTCTAGTGAAAATGGCCTTTTATAAATGGTGAGACGCACTAATGGCCTCATTACAAGTTTGGTGGGACTGCCAAACTTGTGGGGAGGACACCACCGCCATGGCAATGCCACCCCCACCCGCCCAATTGCAATGTTCCCGCCGGTCTGACTGGCGGGCACATTGCAATAGAGGATTCCGGCTGGTCAGACCGGCAGGAACAGTGCTACGAGATAGCACTTGGCTCCCTTAAAGGAGCCAAGTGTTGTCTCGCAACACAGAGGGGGCTGACCATAGAAAGGATGGCAGTGAAGGGAGTTGTAATCAGCCAGGTGGCACTGAGTTCACCGTCGTCCTGTCTAAGTACAACTCTGACCACCACCATGCCGTCGGGAACCATATTCCTGGTGGGGACCGCGGTCCCCTGGCGGGTCCACCCACCACAGTTGTAACTGGGTAATCGGACCGGAATGTGGCAGTCCGGCCGTTAATGCGATAGTGGGGGCCCTCGACCGCCACACTTGTAATGAGGCTCTAAATACATGTGTTTTCATTCCTCCTCGGGGGGTAGTCTTTTATATACCTTTGGGTGCTTAAATGGTCTGTAAACTGTACAGGTCGATCTCTGGACATATTTCATTATGTATCTGAAAGTAAGCTTGCCCCTATCATTTTTAAACTAAGTTCCCTCAGAGCCAGCGTTTTTATTTAGAGGTTAATTAGTTGTGTGGCAGTTGTCACTTTAATGACAACTATTTAGTCCTAGAGTTCCATGATAATTACATTAACTATACAATCTAGATTTTGAATTACACACTGTTGGAGTGTCCATCAGAACAGAGGCTATACAGAAGAAGTATTTAATCAGCCCAGCTGGCTGAGAACCTCTGGGAGCTGTTGTGAGGTCTGAGTCACCCCACAGGACAAGTTAGGTTTTGTGCTGGAAGAAGGAACAACATTAACTAACAACATTAACTGGAGTCCAGGAAGAATGGTAATTGGTTTACTGATGTTTGTTGAGCTGACTTGAGACTATATATTTGTGGCCAGCCTCTTTGTTGTCTAGCAGGTAAAACGGTCGGACCTCTAGAGAGCATAGATCAGAATGATGCACTAGGATGGAGGTGTCCAGTTGACTCCTCCATTTCTGGGTGTGTGTTCCCAGACATTTTGAGAGGTAGGCATAGGTTTCAGGTTCAGTGATCTCTGTGTGAAAGCAAAGAAACCATGCAACAACTTGCAACTGTTTGAAAAGGTATATGATTACCCAGTGGAGTGAAACAACCTGATACCTCTCCCCGGGAAAGGATGCAGCCAGAGTGTGTGGCTGCTGGATTCTATTGAGTAACAAATTGAGCTTGTGCATTTCAGTTTTGAGTGTCATAGCCTAAAATGTTTTAGAGACCATGTACCGTATATTCCCGAAGACCACTGAAAAACATTGACTTAGGCTCCAAAAATGAGTGTCCTGGTCAATGGTGGGATCATAGGTCTGGATGTGAAGACACTGGAAACTTCGACAGAATCAGGATCAAGAGGATCAACAGGAAGGCTTGGAAGAGTAGAGCGCCGGAAGTTTCAGGGCGACTCAAAAAGGTGAGTGCAGGGAAGATGCCTGTGCAGGACTGGAATGAGGCCAAGCCCAGACTCAAGTTGAGATGGGGTATTTATACCCCATGGGAGAGACTGTTTCAGAAGGCCACTTGGCTCACACGGAGGGCTGGAAAGTTCCAAGGAAACCTGGGAGAAAGCAGGTGTTAAATAATGGATGTGATCTTTGTTGATGGCAGGTGCAAATGACAGTTGGAATCAATTAACCAATACAGGCAGAACCAATCAATTAAAATGGTTACATTCAGTGGGTAATGAGGATGGAGCTAATTAACCAGGCAACATGTGATTCTCTACAGGAAAGCAAACAGAGGAAACAACAGTACAAGAGTTTCAAGGGGGTGAAGAGCTCTGGGAGGGGCTCCATGGTTTGCAGGAGGCAGTGAGATGCCACAAGTGAAAAAAAACTTGAGCCCTGTGCACAAAACCCACAGTATAGAGGGCATAAGAGGGGGTTGTGGAACCAGCCCTGCAGAGGAGTGTAGAATGGATCTGAATGAAAACATAGATATTTGGTATACTCCTGTTAGAATGGTATTTCCAAAATATTGTCTGGAGACTAATAGAAGGACTTTATAGATGTTGAGGTGAGATGGCATATTTTCATCAATGTGTGCATGTGGAACATTGTTGATTTGGGTATGATATTGATGTGGACAATTAAAGTCAGTGTATGGTGTACAGTGCAGGTTAGAGATTTGTTAGATGGTGTAAGGGTTTCTGAGAAGCCCTCTAATTTCAGAGAGTCCAAGATATTAGGAAAAAATTTGCTTGAAACGGAAGAAGAGAGGAGAAGGAATTCTATTTTTTCTGTGTTTACTCTCTCATCCAAGTTAGTATCTGAGATAGGAAGTATCTGAGAGTAGGGAAATCCTTGAATATTAAGGCTTTTAGATAAAGCTGGGAGTCTGCATATTGGTGCAGAGCTTTGTCAGAGCTCCAGGATTATACTCCAAACATAGAATGAAAAGAGTTGATGCAAAAATTGAGCCTTGAAGGACTCTGAAAGTCAAGTTGGTTGTGGTGGAGTTGTCTTTGACCTTGAACAGTTGTTGGTCGGGAAAGATTAAACCATCTTAAGACTTTATCACAAAAGTTCACATGGTGTTTGAGTATCAGAAGTAGCTTTTCATGGCCAATACTGTTTGAAGATGCTGATAGTTTACATAGGTTTGGAAGGCAAGTGTCACATTTGTCCCGCCAGGATGTAATATCGTCTAGTATTTTTAAGGTGCCTGTTTTAATGCCGAAATCTCTTTTGAACCCTGATTGGTGGCTGAAGAGTGGGTGTTCGTTTGAAATTATATTATTTAGTTGATTGGCCACAGTTGTTTCTATGGCTTTCCCAGCCGTGGCAGTTTGGATGATCTTTGACATGGACATTGTCTTAGATAATTGTTGCTGGAATGAGGTCATGGATATAAGTTGTGGTTATTACGTTTTTTTATGGCAACTGCTATTTTCCTCTGTAGTGAGGAATCAGAAAGAGTCCCAGGAACAGGGTACTTCGGAGAAATAGGTGTGAATGGTTCAGTATTGTCAATGATATTTCAAATTGTCTAGATTTCCTCAATGATGTTTCCTACATCGTGGTCCTGGTCAATTTTGACACTGGAGCTGAGACCTTTGTTATGTGCCAGTATAATAGATGCTCCTTCATGACTGAATGGCATCAACACATCTGGGTCTGTTCTTCTAGGCATTTTCAAAGGTGGATGTCAGTTTGGACCAGAGTGGTCTCTCTGCAAAGGCTTAGAAACCTTCTAACTAATTACAACACTTTTAAGAGAAGCACAGTTTCCCAGTCAAGTGAAACACACCTATACTCGAGCATCTAGCCACAGAACTACAATGAGATTCTAAGGGTCATATTTATAAGCCTCTAGCGCCACCTTGCGCCACATTAGCATGATTTTTTCCTACGCCAATAAGGCTCAAAGAGCCCAAAATGCTAGCGCCATATTTACAAAGTGGTGCAATGCATGAATCACGCCACTTTGTAACCCTTTGCACTACATTATGCCTGCACCAGGCATAATGTATGTAAAGAAGGTGTTCCCCTATTAGGGGGGGGGGGTGCAAATAAAAATGGCGAAAGGGAATCTAAGGGATTTCTTTGCATCATTTTGTATGTTACTTTTTTGCTCAGAGCAGGCATTAAAAGGGGGCTTCCATTATTTATAATGGGCCTCTATGTGCTTTGCAGGAGTAGCACCAGTATTTTGGTGCTACTCCTGCAGAGTACAACAATAGCGTCATGAAAAATGATGCTATTGCCCCCTACCCTGCGGCATGGTGCGCCGTATTCTAAATACGGCACACACCTGATGGCGGTAGGGGGGCAATAAAGGGTGAAGGGAAAGTGGTGCTGCACCACTTTCATAAATCTGCCCCTAAGTCTGCACTTTGTGCTTTTGACTGCAAGTTCCTCAAGCTATTTACAGTACCATGAACCTAGTACTCATGTGCATCACTGAAAATATGGGTGTAATAATACCGTTTAGAATCATATATTTGGCAAGTGAGGAGGTAGAGAGCTCTAGCTTTCTTTGTCTGTTTTTTATTTAAGAGCAGCAGTTAATGTGTATTAAAATATATTTCTATGTATAAAAATAAAGCACTGACTGGAAGGATCAGCTGATCATGAATCTGCTTTAGTGGCAGTTTAGCGAGGACATCGCCTCAGATTTAGGGATAAGCACTAGTGAAAACAACCCAAATAATAGGAATACCTAGTGCAGAGCCCCCACCCAATACCTTGTCCCCTTCCACATTGTTAACAGCATAACTCATCCTGTCACAGGACTCCTTGCACTGGATGGGCCCTCAAGGAAAGGGGGAAGCAAACAAGAATGCTCGGCCCTGTGAAAACAGTTAACAGTACAGAAGTTGACAAAAATATGAGTTGAAAAAAGAAGCTCTGGATGTGGAAGCAGATAAGTCTTCTCCCCAGATGCCTAGAGATCCCTTGACTTCTAAGTGTTTCCTATAAAGTTTCAAAGGACATGATTATAGGAAAACATATAAGTAATTAAGCATTAGTTTGACGAGAAGTTTATGAACTGGCCAGAAAGGCTCAAAACTTTGCCTCTAGTGCCACATCTGTGACTATGCTGAGTTGCTTCCCCACTTTAAATGAAGTCATTGCCTGGTAGCATAAGGATTGAGTGCATGAAAGAGGCACTGATTAGGAAGTTTGGGACGCCTCAAGACAAATGCTAATTTCACTTTTAGGATACTGAAATCTGGACACATGACGTTTAGAACAACAGGACTGAGTGGATTGAATGTGTGAAATCAATGGAGGTGAAAGGCTTCTAATCCTTGAATGGTGTGAATGTTGCTGAGAAACTTGGGGGGGGGGGGAGTCTCCAGCATATATTGGACAAAATTTTCCTCACCAGGTTGAGATTGATCCCAAGTGACTGGCTCGCTGTAAAATTGCTCAAGAACAGGTTTTGATCAGTCAAATTCTAAGCCTAAGAGGAAGAAAACATCACCTCACATGTTTTGGAAACAGAGACAAATGGTCATAGTTGTTTCTCACAAGTAAAAGAAGGGGGAGGGGCATGACACCTGATCAGCACTGCAAATAAAGGGAACAGAAAGGCATCTCCCACCACTCCACATGCAGCAAAGGGCTTCCCGTGCAACTGTGTGAGGTTTTTTTTTAGAAGAAATTCTCAGTAAAAGATCCACAACTAGCAGCTCCTCTGATAGTTTGCTTTTTATTGGGGCAGGCACCAAGGAGGATCTGCTAGAACTTATTTTTCTGGATATACAGGAATAAGAACATACACCTTTAACCTTCAACAGGCTTTATCAGACCTGCCTGATTTGGCGAGCAAGCTGTAAGTCAGGAGGACAGAAGAAGGCACCATTGATACCTTTGACTGGGGTGGGTATATCTTCTGAGTGAATGGGAATTTACATTTTTGGTAACTTTGGCTACTCCTTCATCCTCAGACAACAAACACACTTGTTGTGCGGGAATCATGCTACCAAACATTCTCTGGTTGTGGCTTTGATGATCAGTACTTCCAATGTGGTAATTGGGGCTTATTGTTGTTTTTTAATTAAATCTCATCTTAGATGAGAGCTCTGCAAGATGAAGAGGAGTAATCTATAATCTTCAACACAGATTATCATCCCCTACAAATAGATTAGTGGCAAGGTTTAACAGCACCCAGAAGAGCATGATGGAAACCCTGTGATCCCTGAAGACTCGGAAGTGGGTCTTCCTCTTGCTGAGCCTATTTGCCTATAGAGAGTCACCATAAAAAAGCTTGATCTTAGTCCTGTTGAGCTACTATTTCTGCATCCTATTTTCCATTGACCATGATCATGGAGGACAACCCTGATTCTCCAACTAAGATGTAGTTGACTATGTTCTGGGCCTCTGAAAGCAGATGGTACATCTTAAGCAAAAGGTGAAATACAACCTTCAGTTCAGTCAAGAATTGATAAAGGATTGGTATGACCAGAATGTAGTGCCAGCTGGCTACCATGACCATCAGGAAGTTTGCATGTTATCGAAGACTGGTTGTGTGCCCCCCATGTGATGGTCGGAAAACTAGGCCTGGGTGAAATTTCATTTGTGTTGGACTAATTTTGGGAAAATTGCGTTATGTATTTTATGTGTAATTCCCGAAAATTAAATCGTTTCATGTAACCATTGCCATTCATGGGAAAAATGTATTGCAAACGCATCATTCCCAATAACAGTTTAGACCCAACACCAGGGAACAACAGAAAGTGAGCAGGTGACGTTCCAGTGCTTTTGACTTTTTTTGCTCATTTTAATGTGAAATGCGTCAGTTTGTAAAAATAAGAATGCATTTGTTGTTATTTCACAGCATGAAAAGATGGATTTGTAGTTCAAATAATTACGCATAATTTTATGTCATTATTCTTAAAATTTCACAGAATTACGCTAAAGCAAATTACACAAATTTCTCACACCACTAGACGAAAGAAGAAGAATCCTGTATCCATTCTTACAGACTCAAAAGACCATGACATACAGGATGTCAGAACACGTTTAAGGATGCATTAAGGTAGATTGGAACAAGGTGCTGTACCTGGTTGTGATTGAGTACTCACATAGTCCAGGAGCCAGGCCATAGTTACTGGTACCAAACAAGAGTTATTAGATCTGCACTTCCCCATGGACTAATGGGAGCTCAACACCTTCACTAAGACTAATGGTTTCCTATTTCGCCAAATGACATGCTTGGTGCAACAAATTACCTCAGTACTTTTGATTTTACCAGTGGCTACTGACCGATCACACTGACCCTGGTCCCTAGGAGAAGAAAATACCCTTTATTCCAGGTTCCAGCAACTTGTTGGCTATATATTACCAGGTCGGGAAGAGTTCTGTGTCAACTACCCTGAATGACATTGCTGATTTTAGCAGAACCTGTAGTTCTTCAGTGGTCGGTTCGCCTTCGCAGGCTGAATTTCACTATTGTGCACCAGGGAGTGTTATCACAGGGGTATGCTGATAGGCTTTCACATTGATTATACTGGAGGATCTCCTACTCCGATGTGGGATGCAGTCCGTATGTAATGGAAGAAGAGTTTGTTTGGATGGAACATTTTCTGCAAGGCTCTGGAGAGTTGTGCTACCCTGAGTTAATGAGGGTGCTCCTTCTCTGCTACCCTGAGACCCCCCATCTCTGCTGATGACTTCTAACGTGCTCTGCTCTTATAGTGAGTAGCTACTTCCCTCCCTCTCTCTGGGGTCTCTGGGACTGGCTGTGGTGGCATAGTGATGGGTAGTGAATGGACAGGAGTTTTTACATGTGTCATTCATGGGAATATGTGTACTACACCCCATGTAAAAGAGCAATTCAGTCTTCTTTAAACACGGACCTTTACCTCCCTGTAGTGCATGGACGGTTTGACACAAAAGGAGGCGGGAATAAGCACATTAGTGTGTGACAGAGTGCATGGTGGAGTTCATTAGACTCCACTCGCGTGGCAGCCCAAAATGGAGCTAGCTTTGTTCAGGCTTACTGAGGGTCATCTAGGGTCTACAAGCATGTATGTTGACATTCAAGACCTCCGTGGCCTAGTGCAATTGTTCCTGTGGTTACTTGTGTCCTTTGCAGTGGCTAGAGAGCTCCCCGACCCTCCCCCTTCCAAACTTTGATCTGCATCTCTGTGAAATGTGGCTTACTGTTTGCAGTAAATAAACATTCTACAAGGACTGGTTAAAAGCAACTTAGGAGAGGTTCCCCTTATCTGTGACTCCTACATTTGCTGTAAATGCATTGTCCATCCACTCCAGAATTGGAGAGTCCCCAGATAGTTCAAAGGTAACAGAGGAGCTGATTGATCAGCTTTGAACAGTGTACCTCCCATGTTCACCATTACATTATTTCAAGATGTCTCTACATCCAAGTTGGAGCTGTAAACAAATGTAGCAAAAACAGCAATCTTGAGGTCCCTCGCAATCTGCTTATTTCCAAAACGGTGATAGGCTTTGACTCAAAACTCGAGGAAGAGCTGTTGCACCCATCCTATGCCAGAAGAGAATAGTAATAGATGAAACGATGCTAGACTGTGCTTGTCAGAAGGAGTGTCCGTTTGTGAGAATGTCCAAATCCCACCTAACTAAAAAGTTCGTAAGAGCTGCTGTGGGATTGCACCTGATACACAACATAGCATGACTACACCCAAGAAGGTATAATCAAACACAAAAGAGAAAGACAAAGTAAAGAACTATCTACCTACAGTGGAAAAACTTGCATTGACTATAAAGATGTTGTGAGCTACATCAATTAATAGAGACAGTCTTAAGGAAAGAATAAGTGTGATAAAATGTAAAGGAGGCAAAACAATATGAAAACACATTCACTGTCAACCAAGACCATGGAAGTTGAACTTCCTTGATGACATATGTCTCAGGAAGGATGACAAAAACATGCCAAGAAGACATTTTGTACATCAGAGAAACTGTGTGGTACTATGACCCTCATTATGACATTGGCGGTAAGTCCCGCTAACCGCAATGCCGACTGCCGCCAACATACCGCGACCGCGGTGGTATACCCCTACCCATATTATGACCCACACATAGCAATCCGTCACTATGCAGACACACACACAAGTCCACCAGACCAAAGGACAGTGATAAACTGGCGGTACCAAAACCCACACCGTTACACCAACAGAACTATGCCCACAGCATTTTGATCCACGAATCACTGTGGCGGAAATTCAACCGTGGTAAACCATTGGCTGTACATACCGCAGCTCTCAAAATACACACACACTAACAAAACAACAACACTACATTGGTCAATTCAAACTACACACACCTGACATACCTGACACACATATACACACCACACCCACACAACTATAAAACACACAACCACACGACTAACAAAAATTGCCACTAGAGAGAGATACAGCAAGAGCACCCACACAACCAGAGCCACAGAACACCATCACCCATACACCATCCACGCACCTCACAGCACACACCCCAACACATCACCCCACACACCCTCACACACACCACTCACACTACACCCATGGCACCACAAAGACACCCCAGGTTCTCAAAGGAGGAGCTAAGGGTCATGTTGGAGGCAATCATCCGGGTAGAGCCACAGCTATTTGGATCACAGGTGTAGAAGACATCCATCGCTACGAAGATGGAGCTATGGCGGAGAATCGTGGACAGGGTCAACGCAGTTGGACAGCACCCAAGAACAAGGGATGACATCAGGAAGAGGTGGAACGACCTACGGGGGAAGGTGCGTTCCGTGGTAGCAAGACACCAGATAGCAGTACAGAGGACTGGCGGTGGGCCCCGCCTCCTCCCCCACAACTAACAACATGGGAGGAGCAAGTCTTGGCAATACTGCATCCTGAGGGCCTGGCAGGAGTAGCAGGAGGACTGGTAAGTCAAATCTCTATTACTATCACCCCCCTACCTGCATGCCATCACATACCCCCAACCCTACCCTCATCCCCATCACCCCACCACCTCACATACACCCCACCATCACAACCCACCCATCCCAGCACTGCATGCAACAACAATGCATGGACACCACTCACAGCCCTGCATGGACACCCATCACCACAGCATGTACACTAGAGAGAATCACCTAGCCCACAAAATAACTACTCACACAAAGCAAAGCTGACAGGGCACTCACAACCATGCACAAGATGTCACACGCAGAAACAATAACACTGCATTTACATCCCCACAGGTCCCACACCCAACGTCACCGGAGAGGAAGTGCCAGCAACGTCCAGTCCCCCCACAAAAGAGGCCCACAGTGATGACAGCAGCTCTGCTCACCTGGATCAGGATGACCAACCTGGCCCACCAGGGACCTATGGACAGTCGGTTACCCAGGCACAGTCCCATACCACCACAGAGCCTCCCCCCTCAGGAAACACCACCACAGCACCCACCCAGTGGGCCCATACCTCTGTCCCCAAGAAACGTCAATTAGCAGTGTGTCCCCTACTACAGGGACCCCAGGCAACCCCACAAACACAGGACGATCAGGGACCTGGGGTCAGTGGCAGTGGGCACACGGTTCAGGGACAGAGGCACAGGACAAGAGGGAAACTGGGAGGACTGCTGTGCGACAGGGGGAGGACAGGCCCAGGGAACCGACTCTCCACGAGGCACTCAGCAACATCCTGGGAGCATACCACCATTCCCAGGAGACGATGGGCCAGATACTGGTCAAGTTGCAGGAGACCCAGTGGCTGCAGGAGGGACAATACCTGGGGATCAGGGAGGACCTGAGAGACATCCACACCACCTTGGTCACCATTAGAGGGGTGCTGGCAGACATGGCCAACACCATGAGGGAGGGAGTGGCACACCAACTGGCCCCTGACACTAGCCACGCCGATGAACAGACTTCCACCTCCGCTGACTCTAGTGCACAGGAAGCCCTGCCACATGAAGAACAGGCCACCAGCACCCCATCGCCTGCAGAAGGAGAGCCACCACGCAAACGGTCCCTGCAATCCAGGCAGAAGCCAGAGACCATTGACAAGACCCGAGGCAGGAAATAAGACTCTCCTGCTTGTCACCCTTGTGTCCCACTCTGTCACCCTGTCCACCTTGAACTGCCATTGCTCCACTTCCTATGCTTCCTTGGACAATGCACCTGTGATACAAATAGACTGGACTCTATCCTGGACTCTCCTCCACCACCACCCCAGCCTATAGCAATACCCCATCCACTTATTAGCACATGAATAAATATCCTTGTAAAAAATGCAAGTATTGTGTCTGGAAAGTGATTGACCTATGTATTTGTTTCACAATCTGTAGACATTGCAATTCAACTGTACAGTCATGTATACTTAGGTATGACCTGTAGTTTGCTGCAGTCAATGCACCAGGAGCCAGAGTGGGGCACAGATATCTGTGAATAGACATTTCAAAGGGTACAGTAAGTGGCCACAGTAGTGGAAGCATCAGCCTGCCAGTGAAAATTTACAATACAAAACTGCAATGGTAGGTGAAGTTACAGTGTCTTACCTGTATGTCACTGGAAGTACTGTTGAACGATTGCCACATCCACATTCTCTGCCTCATCTTCATCACTATCCACAGGCCCATCTCCAGCCTCATCCTCCTGCAGGAAAAGGCACCTGGAGACGTACGGCAAGGTTGTGCAACATGCAACATGCCATGATGATCTGGCACGCATTCTTGGGTGAGTAGCACAGGGAACCACCTGTTAGATGGAGGCACCTAAACCTGGCCTTCAGGAGGCCAAAGGTTCGCTCTATAATTCTTCTTGTTTGCCCATGTGCCTCATTGTAACGTTCCTCTGCCCTGGTCCTGGGATTCCTCACTGGAGTCAGTAGACATGTGAGGTGGGGTACCCAGAGTCACCTGCAAATACCAGTTAGCCAGACACTAAACCTTAGGCCCAACCCCACACCCACATACCAACATCCACTGAGTGGGGACCATGGGCTCACCTATTAGCCACACCCGGTGTCTCTGGAGTTGAGCTATCACATATGGGATGCTGCTGCTCCTCAGGATAAAGGCATCATGAACAGACCCAGGATACTTTGCATTCACATGGGAGACGTACTGGTCAGCCAGGCACACTATCGGCACATTCATGGAGTGAAAGCTCTTTTGATTTCTGAACACCTGTTCATTTCTCCGGGGGGGGGGGGGGATAAAAGCAGTCTGTGTACCATCTATTGCCCCAATATTGTTGGGGATATGTCCCAATGCATAGAAATCAGCTTTCACTGTGGCCAAATCCTCCACCTGGGTAAAAACAATATAGCTGTGCATGTGTTTCATCAGGGCAGACAACACTTTGTTCAGCACGTTTGAGAACATTGGCTGTGACATTCCTGCTGCCAAGCCCACTGTCACTTGGAAGGAGCCAGTTGCCAAGAAATGGAGCACAGATAGGATTTGCACAAGAGGGGGTATCCCAGTGGGGTGACGGATAGCTGAGATCAGGACTGGCTCCAATTGGGCACACAGCTCTTGGACCAGTACGGGGGGATGTCTCCATCTCCTATTCATCCTCAACGGTTGTAATCTAGGGGGCAAATGATGAGCTTCTGGTCAGTTTACAACATTTCCTAAATGTACAGTGCATTGCATGTTGTGACAGAAACAGTATGTTGATGTTTAGACCAAAATGTGCCTATGTGTGCTGTGACGCAGTTAAGTGCCATGGCCTGCCCCCCTGAAATGGCAGCCGCCTGTCCTGTGTGGATGGACAGGTGGAAATGAGGTAATGCCGCTGATGTGATGCACCGTTGTGGAAGGCGGTCGAGTACCGCCGTGCAACTCCTCATTTGTTGTCATTGGGCCCCATGGGTTAGAGTAGCCAATGGTGATGTATGCCGGTGTGGCAGTATGCACCGCCGCGGAAGTGACCGCCATTTACTATCTGTTCAATCACTTGCTACCTGACCTTCAACAGGAGAGGACCTACACTGCAAGTGCTGCTGTAACCTATGTCTGGAAGCGACCATGGCTCGTGTCAATGGGGAAAGGACCCCTGCCTTCACCGCTGCGAGGTTGGAGAAACTAGTAAATGGGGTCCTGCCCCAGTACTGAATGCTGTATGGTCCTCCAGACCAACAGGTGAGTACACTATGAGCACGATGCATGAGTTATTAATACATGGAGTGCTGTATATGAGGGCCTCGTGTAAGGGCGGGGGTTGAGGGGTCCTGGGCAGTGTGCTGCATGTATGGTGGGCAATGTATGTGCATAAGGAGATGGGAGGGATATGGTGGGCCATGAGTGTAACAGGCCGGACGGTATGACTGATACCTTTTTCTATATTTATTTGTCTACAGGTCAATGCCCATCAAAAAAAGTGTATATGGCGTGCCATCGCCAAGGACATGCCGACCCTGGGGGTCTACGGCAGGCGGAGCACCCACTGTAGCAAACAATGGGAGGACCTGAGACGCTGGGCAAGGAATACAGCAGAAGCCCAGCTGGGGATGGCCTCCCAACGAGGAAGGGGTGCCCGTCGAACCCTGACCCCCCTGATGTTCTGCATACTGGCGGAGGCCTATCCAGAGCTGGATGGGCACTTGATAGCATCACAGCAGCCACAAGGGGGTGAGTACAGTTCCCAATATACTACTTGCGTGTGGTGGGGTGGTCTCTGGGTGGGGGATATACGCCTAGGCCAGGCCGAACATTGCATGGTAGGTTCCATGTTGGGCAGGGGCTGATGAACTCCACCTCCAAACAAGCTAGTGGGCATCCACTAATGGGCAGGGCTCTGTGGGTCTCAGGTATGCTGCAAATGGCGTTAGGTATTACTGTCCATGGCCTGGTGACTACCATTGGGACTGGTAGTGCATTGCCTAGTGCGTAGGGCTGTCCCCTGTGTGTTGTATACACCAACGGTGGTGTTGTTACTGCCATTGACCAAGTGTATCCTCTGTCTCTTTCCCCCCTTTTTGTTTTGTCATCCTGTCCTTCTGTGCATTAGCATCATCTGGCGGAGGAGCAGAGGGACCGGCGACGGAGGGAGCTGCATTCCATAGGGCCCAGGAGGCCGACTCCACAGACTGTGAGGGCACCAGTGGGACGGAGGGCGAGGGGAGCACCACGGCGGAGAGAGGAGGGTACAGTTCTGAAAGTGATTCCTCCTACGATGGAAGCTCCCTAGTGGTGGCAGACAGCTCTGTGGCCATCCCAACTACAGGTACAGCCACCACCCCCGTACCAGCACCAACCTCCCAGCAGCCCCTCAGCAGGTTTTCCGTGCCCGCTCACCCAGGAGGGTGGGCATCTCCTTCGCCCCATGCACCTCAGGCCCTGCCCTAGGTAGCGCTACTGCCCTGAGTGAGGAGGCTATTGACCTCCTGCGATCCATCTCTGTTGGGCAGTCAACCATTGTGAATGCCATCCAGGGCCTGGCAGTGCATTTGCAACATACAAACGCATTCCAGGAGGGCATTCACTCTGGTGTGGTGGCCCAACAGAGATCATTCCCTGCTCTGGCCTCCTCCCTGATGGCAGCCATTGTTCCTGTCTCTAGCCTCCCCCCACTAACTTCCTCTGCCCAGTCCCATTCCCCTGAACCCCAACCTATCCCAAGCACACATTCAGACCAGCATGCGCCCAAGACAACACACAGGAGTGGCTCAGGCAAGCACAAGCACCACACATCATCCCACAGGCACTAACACAAACACCATATAGATTCTGACATCCACTGCCTCCACTGTGTCCCTCTCCTCCTCCTCGTCCACCTCCCTCCCAGTAGCGTCTCCACTCACACCTGCATGCACTACATCCACACTCACTTCCTCCATCACAATCACGCCTATCACTACACGCCCCTCACTGGCAGTCAAAACCCCCACATCCATGCACACATCCCCTGTGTCCTGTGTCCTCTCCCACTCTGTCTGTGCCCCCTCCTCCCAAAGTACAAAAACGGAAGCACTCACCCGACAGCCATCCACCTCACAACAGCATCCAGCCCATGCACCTGCACCCAAAAACAGCAGACAGACACCTCCTACAACCACTCCCTCTTCCTCCACTCCCAAACCTTCACCCTCTTCCCACCCCAGTGTCCCTGAGAAGCATTTCCTCTCTGCCGTTGACCTCTTCTCTAGACCTCCCCACCATCCTACACGTCGGGCCAGGGTGGGCAGAACCCAGCCCAGCACCTCAGCCACCCAGTCCACGGGCACTGTAGTTTCTGCAGCTACTGCAGGTGTGAGAGGCTCCAAGGAGACACCCATCAGCACTGGCAGTGTGCCTGCACAAGCTGCCAAGGGGAAGGGCAAGGATGTACTACCAGCTGCCAATGGCAAGGAGGCACCACCAGCTTACAAGGAGAAGGGCAAGGTGGCACCACCAGCTTACAAGGGGAAGAGCAAGGAGTCACCACCAGATGGCAAGGGAAAAGGGCCTGCCCCTGCAGGCAGGAGGGACAGGAGGCCTGGTGCTGTGACTGAGCCCCCAACACCAACCATGGCACTTTAGCCGTCCGAGGCTGCTGGGGAAGGGCTGGAGCCTCCACCCACCACTGTCAGCACCGCCACCTGCACTGCCATCAGCACCGCCACCTGCACCCCCACCAGCACCACTGCCAGCAGCAGCAGCAGCCCCAATGGGCAGCCGTCTGAGGCTGCAGGGGAAGGGCTGGAGCCTCCACCCACCACTGCCAGGACCGCCACCTGCACCGCCATCAGTACCGCCATCAGCACCACTGCCAGCAGCAGCAGCCCCAGTGGGCAGCCGTCCGAGGCTGCAGGGGAAGGGATGGAGCCTTCCCCCACCACTGGCAGCACTGACACCAGCACCACTGCCAGCACTGCCACCTGCTCCGCCACCTGCACTGCCACTAGCACCACAACCAGCACCTCTGCCAGCAGCAGCAGCCCCAGTGGGTAGCCGTCCGAGGCTGCAGGGGAAGGGCTGGAGCCTCCCCCCCCACCACTGGCAGCACCTACACCATCACCGGCACTGCCACCACTGTGCAGCCATCGCTGCCGGGGGATTGTCTGTAGTCCTGCCTCCATGGAGTGTAATTCACCCTGCCCACTGCAAATCTTGTGGGTATGACACCCAGGTGAGAGACTGTGACCTTGTACTCCCAAAGATCTGCATCACAGGGCACAAGGCCCCTCCAGAACCAGTTGAAGAAGGCATCCACTCAACCCCTCCTTGCCAAGATGAAGCACACTGGGCACCACAAGGCCCCCTCCAGAACCAGTGGAAGAAGGCATCCACTCACTGCATCCTTGCCAGGATGAAGCACACTGGACACAAGGCCCCCTCCAGAACCAGTGGAAGAAGGCATCCACTCACCCCCTCCTTTCCAGGATGAAGCACACTTGGCACAAGGCCCCCTCCAGAACCAGTGGAAGATGGCACCCACTCACCCCCTCCTTGCCAGGATGAAGCACACTGGGCACAAGGCCCCCTCCAGAACCAGTGGGCAAACCACCCACTTAAGAGACTGTGGCCTTGCACTCCCCAGGACCAAACAGTGGCCAAACCACCCACTTGAGAGACTGTGGTCTTGCACTCCCCAGGAGTGAGCAGTAGGCATACCACCTACTTGAGAGACTGTGGCCTTGCACTCCCCAGGACCGAGCAGTGGGCAAACCACCTACTTGAGAGACTGTGGCCTTGCGCTGCCCAGGACCAAGCAGTGGCCATGTTGCCCCCTCCAGGACAAGTGGTGTTGTACCATCTTCCGGCTGAGGTGCTCCCCCATTTCCCTTCCCCCTGAGGTGCCTGTGTATTTTTGACCTGATGCCCCAGCAGTGTTCTCTCCGTGTTGATGCAGGAGTAAGATGGGGCCTTGGCCTATGTGATGTGACCCTGTGGCCCACGGACATTATGGACTGGGCAATGTCCCTCTATTTGTATATATGTAATTACTGTTTTTAATTTTGAGGAAGTTTTTCTGGATTTTTATCTTATTACACTCACTTCCTTTTGTCCTTGCATTATTCCTGAGGGGTACAGGGTGGATGTGTAATGTTGTTGCATCTGTTTGTGTGTATGGTATTAGGGGTGGGGGTGTTGCATGTTGCGTGTGTGTGTGTCACTCTCTTTTTCCTCCCACCTCCCCTGTGTGCTAGGCAGCAGTACTCACTGTGGTCATCGTCGCCGGCGTTGGTATTCCTGGTGTAGGAGAAGGTAGACCAGCATGGGGAAGATCTGCAGTTCGAGCTCCATGGCGCCGTGTTTGTTCCCTGAGTCTCCAGAGGTGAGCCCTTTGACTTCTGATATCTGTTTCCACCGTACTTTTGATGTCGTTGGTACCGCCCTGGAAAAGGTGGCGGATAGGCCTCTTGTCATACAGTGGGTGGAACCTTGCCTTCTGCCTGGCTGTTGGCGGTTACCGCCGCGGTGCTTGTTGCTACCGCCATGGCGGTCGGTGTGTTAAAGTGGCTGTCTGTGTTGGCGGTTTCCGCCGTGGTCATAATTCCATTTTTTTTACCGCCTGCCTGTTGGCGGTATTACCGCCACTTTATCACCGACCACCAGGATTTTAATGAGGGCCTATATGTGTCGTTCATCAATTTTTGTTATGACAGCCCTTGAGAAGTTTGTATATGTAAACACTGCTGTTCATCTCAATTAAAAACGGACACATTGGTTGATCCTCTTATCTCAATGTATTTTTAGTTCAACTATTAACTTTGAAATAAGCACAGTAATGTTGTTGTCATATCACAAACAGATGTAATCACAATGCTAAAATCAGAGCTGCCAAACATTCTCACCATATTAGTTTCTAGTCTCCATGGCTATTGATATCCTGGTTCCTGGGGTCCATTGGCAGTCATAGTTTATGAGGCTCCAATTGGATAGACAGGTACCCTTCATCAGTACTTGACTCTCTTACGATAGTGAATGAGAGAAGTCCAATGCTTACTCAAGGAGGTGATGTAATATAGGTTTAAACGCTTGCAATACAGGACACTTTAATACCAATTGATAACTGTTCTGTAAGTGCTTTACTTCTTAAAACAAAAGTACTTTAATATAAAGAGAGAAACATACACTGTACATTGAACTTGTTTTGAAAGACAAACAGAACTCTTACTCTTTCCTAGCTAGATGTATGGTAGCAGCCGCTCTCATATCAAGTATGTGCTAATTATGTACAATCTGAGACGTTTTTATGTAATGTTCAATTTGCACTGGAGCACTTTACATTGTCAAAATTAGACATTCAGAATATGACTTATGTTCATCTTAAGACATTTTTAAAGTGTTAAATGAAGAATACTTCCATGTTGTAGGAAATGAAGGTTTGTAATGCTAAACCTTTTTTTGTTAATGTAATTCATTCTTGTCAACCGGCTATGTCACAGGCATACTTAAAATGGAATTTGGAGCATAGGGTGCGAAGTTATATGTTGCTTTTTAGGATGAATTATTTTCCGGTATATGTTTTTAACGGATGCGGGCGGGGTGTTCCTAGGGAAGAAAGAATTTGTAACTTCTTTCAATTAGATATAGAAACGTGCATGTTATATTTGTCTGTCCAGTTTTAAGGGTATTACCGTGAAGATTCTTAAAACCATTATTAAAAGGTATGGAGTAAGAACTGCAAAGGTTGCTATGGATTTGTTAATTAGCCGATGAATGATTTAATGTGCGGGGAACTTTTTACATTTTTTTGTTCTTTTATGAATTTGTATTGAATTTATTTTATATATTGTAGATCTCGATGTAAGATCTAAATCTTTCATACAAACCTGAACCTGTAGAAGCTAATAGCTGTGTTACTGTTTAATATGTTGCAGGTAATGAAGATTATTGAACCGAAATGGTAACTTCAAAGGTGCATGGCAGTGTACATTGCCCAGGGACATAGCACTGTCATATGGAGCCCTGTTAACCCATTGACTAGTCATTAGGGGTAACAAGGGTTCCGGCGTCTTTTTACAAGCATAACCATGTTAAACTACTCAGTGTCTCGAGGTCCTATATCACAAGAACTGGCAGTGCAAGGGATACCAAAGATCTGTGGAACTGATTCAAATGACCAAAAACAACAAGGACAAACCTGGTCACAAAGAACGTAGTAGATCTGCACTTTCAGATTTAAATCTGTATGAGAGTACCGATGTAGACTTCCTAGAATTAACAAACATTCCCAGGAACCATGTGCAGGTTTTCATGTGTATTCCTGGTAAGGCCTTGCAATATTCCCAGCATGATCATATTCCTGCTGTGCAGAGTTCTCCATGGCGTGGAATAGGATCCCCTGTGAAACCACACTTTTTTAAGGGGAGGTTTGGGAGTGGTAATTTCCCCTTCACACCCTGGAAGGGGAGTTTTGTCAGTCCTCTGCCACAGTAACTCTCCGACCCTTTCCAAGGTGGAAAGAGGAAGGAGAGGAGTTTGTGAATGCTAACAGCCAGCCATGCTTGTGGGCATTCACAAACCTCAAAGGCTAGTCCTGCTTTTGAATGCCCTCTTACGATCAGTGCTAACAGCACGCTCTTGCCCTGTTACCCTGTGCACAACTGTGCTTTTCGAAAAAAGAACGTGTTATAACTTTCTAGAGTATTTTCTCACTGCTTTTATTGACATCACTTTAGAAGTGTCTTAAATAATAAAACCATAACTGATGTGATGGCGTCAACAGAAGCAATGAGAACATACACTGCAGATTTATACATAAGCATTTCTTCCAAAGTGCAGCTGTGCACAGAAGACCACAGCAGGCTTCTGCCCATTTGTAATCTTGATCTTGCTTAGCAGCAAACTTCAGCCTTTGGGTTCGTTCCCCTGAGTCACGCTTAAGGATTTAACAGCTATATATGGAATAGAGAAAGTACGAGAGAATATTTATTCTATTATCATTCATTGGAATGTCCACCTCCAACGTGAACGAGATCCTCATCTTGTAATGGGGGTGATACCTACCAGGAATCCATTTGTGAAGTTCTGCAGCTGTAATAAAAACTACATTGGTTGCATACTTACCTTTGAGGCCCAAATTACCTTTGTGAATAGGGCCCACAATATGAGGCCGAGGCACAAATGGATATAGCGCCAGAAGCTCTTGTGATTGAAAGATGTGGGCAACTCCTCAACACTAGGGGCACGATTATCCAGCTATGTCAGTGAATCAACAGACCAGGGGGGAATCAAATGAAATTCCTATTGCTTCTGAAGAAACTACGAAGTGCACACTGCCTTCCACGCAGCACCCTCTTCAATAGCAAAAGGTGAGGTACTCCCCATGGGTCATAGATGATGCAGTCAAGGGTTCAAAAATGTGGGTTTTGGGAAGCACATTCAAGGAGTTTTATTTTAAGCCTTCTAGACACAAAACATCAATTTATTAGAGTATCAATTTCAAATTGCTCAATCATTTTCGAGTTACAGTTGTCATTAAAATACATTTAATGTTGAGGAACTCATTAAGTGATCCCTTTTTTCGATCCTTCCTGACAATCCACAGTTATTTGTACCTAGGTTTTTTGGGACCTGCCTCAGGATCTACCTTTATATCACAAGGGCCTTGAGAAGCGGACAATATCTGAGCTTTGGCTACTTAGTCCTCTCTTTTTTGCATTGGTATTTCTTGGAAAGTGCCTCGAGACACCGTCTTTAAGGTGTTCAGCCTCTGGCTCACACTGGGCACTAATTGAACAAAACAAGCGACTTCTCCTTCAGTACACAACACACATGTATCCTGAAATACACAGCACTGGCTGTACCTGAACTTTCCAGGCAAACCTGTCAATACTGTGAGTAAAAGTAATAGTTTTAGCTACATCTATCAGATGCACTGGGGAGAACTGAGGTCAGCTTGCCTGCTAGTCTACGACCCCAACCCACGGGAATATGATGCAAGCTCCTGATCAGTCACACCACTGGTAATGGTTGTCTGAGGCAGAGGTCCCCATCTGAGGGCTATTGGGTACTCAACAGCAGGAACTAAAGCAGCAAGTTGTGTTGCCCCCACAGAGACCGCTACCGTCTGAGGAGTACCAAAATATTCAGATGTCAAGACATATACAGTATTTGTTTTGCTTGAACTTTCAAGTACCAATTTCGATAGACCACAGTCATCTAACAGTCCTACTCTATGCTGTCAAGCTACAGATCGCAATTATGTAGAGCACATTTGTGGAAACTTGTGACATGAGCTCCCTTCAAAGAAAACACAACTGGTCTTCTAGAAAGTATAAGTGAAGAACAGGTTCTTGGTTGAACAACAAACTAGGGGCTTTAAACTTGGGGCTTTAAACCCTACTTAGCAACTGTCCACAAAAAAGAAGACACCCAAGTGTTATTATGCCAGACTCACTCGGTTTGACCTAAAGCACCACTGTTTCCAGGGCAGTGGGCTGACTTAAGATGATTGTGAAAGGTATTTAGCCCCCATTAGGCGTGTTATGCCTTGCGTGATGGGTTAACATGGAGCTTTACTTGATTGCCTTTGAGTTTTCCCAGTCCCAAAAGCAGCTGTGGGAAGTCGTTGAGAAGGGACTCTGCATGTGAGTCATGGACCTGGTGCGTGAAGAAAACTAGAAACTAGTTCAAGATCTTCCGCCGTAGACACCCCAAAAGAGTACCTCAGTTTCCCTTTACCACATAGAACTTAGCTTTCGTCATGTGCTTTTAGTTGGCTATGGATACTTCAACTGTGCCTTGCAATGGAAGTGTGCTCACACCCCCCATAGGTGTAAATCTTCGTGGTACACGGCAACAATTCAGGTTTTAGTGAGAGCTGTTGGTACAAAATGTTATCCATAACATTGACTGATGCGCCTGTGTCGATCAACACTGTTGCTGGGGTGCCATTGATCTCTACTGTGCTAATAGGGGGCGGTCGCCTCTTCTGCTGTCTCCATACAGTGAATGAGATGACGAAGATGTCTTCGTCGTCCTCTTCCTCATACATTTGTGTCTTTGCGTCCATCTGCCCCCAAAGCATAACGTCACCAGGCCTTATATTTTTCACAGCGGGGTCCTTCCCTTTAAACTCTCTATGCCGGAATCTCCCCATTCAGCACATTTTGGCAAAATGATTTCCTTTCCCACACTTATTGCAAGTCTTCTCTCTCGCCAGGCAGCCACTAGGTGTCTTGTGTTCGTATCCGCAGCTGCCGCAGGTACTCTCCCCTTGTTTTTGAATGCTTGTTGATCGTTGGGGTGTCTGGAAAGCCTGTATGGCGTCTACCTGTTCCTCCTTCACGATCGGTTGCCGAGGGATATTAGCTGCCCTACACAGTGGCCATGGCATTGGCGCGGGCAGCCAAGAGCTCATGGGATCGGGCCAAAACCAGGATGTCATCCAAAGAGATGCCTGGCTGCTGCAGGATGAGCTTTCGGGGGAAGTTTGAGCAGCACCCATGGATAATTTGTGCACAGATCTCCTCGTGCTGATTTAGGCCTACGCATGTGCTTGCCAGCTTCCTCAGAGAGGTGTAAAGCATGTCCACAGATTCGACATCAGTCTGTTGGGATTGACACAGTTTCAATCTCTAGTAATCAGGGTTAAGCTGGGGGTCAAAATACCTATTTAGCGCCGCACAGCAACATCAAAATCCACAGCCTCACCTGTGTTGGGAAGGGTCGAAGAGTTCATAAAGCTCATCACCTCCCATGTGTAGCATAAGTGACCTGCGTACTGCCCCATCCATTTCTCTGGTTGCGCAAAAATAGTTATCAAGGTGACGAAGCCAGTGACGCCAGCATGGTGCCGGCATGGCAAAGTTCGCCAGCTGACTGAATGGGGGAAGTGCAGCCACCGATGAATGGGCCCCTGCATGAGTGTGTGAAGGCTGCTACCACAATCCTGCTGCAGTGCGCACATTTTTTTTTTCAGTGTCCACTTCACGCTGCTGCTTTCTGTATCAATGTTGACAAAGTCTCTAGTATTCTTATTTTTTTTTGTATACCCTCCTTGATTTGTTTATTGGGTTGTCTTTATTGCACTATGGTTTCAAACTGGTGCTTACTAGCATGCTCTCCTTTTGTGTCTTTTAATTTAACGTATTTCTTTTTTAATTGCCTTTTGGGGAATCAGGTGGGGCCTCATTGCGTGGCCACGTACTCCAGGTCCTCTGGGCGCCGCTTCTGTCGGTCAGGAGCACTCCAATACCTCCGTCCTCTTCTGGATCTGCACTGCTGCAGACACCCTCTTGGGTCTTCTCCACCATGTGGAGGAACAACGTTGCTCTCTCGCGGTCCGGTCCCTGCTGATGTTGCGCAACGCAGCTTACCGCAGCTGCCTCATGATCAGCCGCTGTCTGAACAGGACTCCACCCATGCCTCGCCGAACCCAGCGAGTGCAACAGCACTTCAGCGGAGAGGAAAAGGGCAGGGCCCCTTCAGCAGGTTACTCCCCTGCGCACTAAGGCACTAGTGTGTGATTTCCTGGGTGGGCCGAGCACAGGTAAGCCCGCTAGGAAAACAGCTTGGTGGGGTTTGCGGGGCCACTGCGCACAGTGCCATCAGAACTCTCCAAACATTACAGGGTTTGTGGCCCTCATCGCCAATGTGATGCGCGTCCCCTCCATTAAAAAGGACACCACACTATTGAGCTGCACTCAGCTGTGCCGCCTTTATTTGTATAATCTCAGGTGAATGCCCGCCTTCATGCACTCACGGGGCAACATTGTATAGTAGAGCCCGAGTGGCTCTCTACACCTTACAACGCCAGTCCAGTGCAGGCGAGACACCGGAAAACAGCATAAATCCTAGGACACTGATAGGTAGAAGTACCAGTTGTGTGACGTCACTGGGTTCTACCAGAGCTTCAGTTGCTCTTCGACAGGCACAGGGAGCTGCTATGTGGCATCTTCAGTAAAAGATGTACTTGGAGAACATTTGTGTCAGGATACCTTCACTTCAGTGCACTGGATGTCTTTGCTGCCGCTATCGTGCTCAGGAAAAGGTCTTCTTCAGTGTGATGAAACTTAAAGAAATGCTCATTTTGAGATAGGCCTCTGATGACCACGTGCGGGATACCATATAGTCTGTGCAAAGACGAAGACCGGAAGAATACAATGTTACGGGCGACAGACCCTTTCTACCATTCATATCGCTATAAATCAGGTGACTCGTTTATTTTGCTCTCCTTCAGTCATTATTTATCTCCCGCTTTACTTCATCCCATTTATATTGTGACATTCCAAAAGTTTTTTGTTTTTTTTTGTATTCGAAACAACCTCAAACCGTGTCACTGACTCCCCTAAAACTATCGTCTTTACCATGAAGTCAAGCCCCTCTCTATTTTGCCCACTAGGCAGCCCACCCACACACAGCCCGAGCAGACGACGATTCCTCACTAGGGCTGCAGCTGACGTCATGGGATTCTGCTCCGAGGCATGAAGGGTAGAGGGTAAAGGGGAACAGAGAGGCAGAGGCGCTCTCACGTGTGAGTCATTCACTAATGCCCTCGGACGTCTGCTGCTCCTCTGAGGGTGTCTTTTCTTTTCCACTTCAAAGACCATTACCTCTCTGAAATCATTATTTCCATCTGGCCTGCCAATCAAAAATAATAAAACACCTGGCCAACTGCCAGGGAATTCCTATTGGATGAAAATGATGTTCAAAGTTCAGAAATGACGACGATAAACGAAATGTATCAAGACGGTGAGAAACAAGGATTTTCATAATAATTTTGGGTCATCTGACACGATATGCTGTAATTGAAGTCATTTCATGCTGAGTTGCATTTAATATTTTCTTGTGCATTTGACGAATACTCAGAGTCGATCGTTACGTGCATTTGCCTCGACAATAAAAAGTGGAAGTATTCCTTTCAGAAAGGATATATTCAGGATTATTACTTCTTTTTCACACGTGGGTGCCGAAAGAATAATAGGAGAGATACCACTGGGGCAGTTTCAACTGAACAAGTTCACGGAGTCAGATCAATACTCCACAGAAATCAGGGCATGAGGATGGCCTCAGTAATGAATAATAAGTGGCCTGTTGTGGACTGCGGACATTACCTGAGCGGAGACAAACATTGTCTTGCACACCAGAATCCCTCTAATGGTGAGCAATGGCTGTGCAAGATGGTCACAGAGTCTCCTGACACTAAGCAGAAGGCACTTATGTTTACAATCACAATATTCTAAGCACAGGGAGACGGTTGTACTACTGAATATCGACCTCTAGAATATGCTAGTACATTAATATCGACAACATATCAAAAGATAAGTGCCTATAGGAAGTGTTGATTTACTATTCCTAACTCCACATCTACGCACACTTAAAAAAAAAAAAAAAAAAAAAATATATATATATATATATATATATATATATATATATATATATATATATATATATATATATATATATATTTTATTTCCAAGGTACAATCTAGACTTACTTGCCTGTCGATATTTTTTATTTTTTTCCCTCAAAACTTGATACCTGATATTGTGTCCCACTGAAATTCTGGTGATGATATTCAGGGTGCACACCAGGGATACATGATCATTTTCATTCATCATTACCATCACAGATGTCACAAGATCACATTGATGGATCTCCATTAAACTATACTGCCCCTTGAGAAATGTTACAACCAAAAGCACACTATCCTGTAGAGGGAGTGCTGCTGCACCACAAAGTCCTCTTTAGACCCGGAGCTGCTAAAATGTCTCTGGGTTACCGAAACCACAGTTATAATTCCATAAATCAAAGCAGTATAAAGCAAATTAAAATTTGCAGTTAAAGACTTGAACGTTTGAAGACCTTCCCTGGGAGAAGAGAAAGAAAGAAGGGAAGTGCCACTGGACCCAATGGTCACTGTCTGAGCCACCATTTTGTACTGGAGAAGCATTCAGTCACATAAACCGTTTCAACGAAGGGCACCTCAACGATCAGAGTCCGGGATAATGGGATTACTCAATAGATTAAGCATCACACCTAAACATACATATCCAAAGGGAAAAAGGGAGACATTTTATGTTTCACAGACACAACATAATGTAGCCAAATGCTACAGTGTTAGATCTGACACCCTTGGGTGGTAGTCCCACACACTTTTTGCCTTCACCCCTCCTGCTTGCTGTACTCGTTTTTGTTGGCTTAAGGACTCTATGCACTTTATCATTGATAAGCAGTGCTAAAGTGCTTGTGCTCTCTCCCTAATATGTGATCAAATTGGCCTACACCTAATTGGTGCATTTAATTTACTTGTAAGTCCCTAGTAGATGGTACTAGATGTATGCAGGGCCTGCAAATTGAACGCTACTAGTGGGCCTGTAGCAGTCATTGTACCACCAACTAAAAGTAGTGCTTAAAAGATATCTAAGACCTGGCAAAATAAACCTTTGCCAGGCCTAACTCGTCATTTGTAATACTTATGTCACCCCTAGGGAAGGCTCTAAAGGCTCACAGGACAGGGTGCTGTGCATTTAATTTAAAAGGTAGGACATGTGGGTTTAAGTTTTACATGTACTAGTAATCTAAAGTCGTAAATTCTTTTTTGCTACTGTAAAGCCTATCTCTCCCACTGGAAAACAATCGGGCTATTTATTCGATTTCATAAGTGCTAACTTTTGATGAGGAGCAGGTAGAAATCGCATGTTTGGACTCCAATGAATTGTAATTTACATTTTTTATAATGGTACAGTCAGATTTTAGATTAAAATTTTGAAAATGCCACTTTTAGAAAGTTGTCATTCTCCTGCCCAAAAGCTTCTAAGGCTTTCTAGTAGTTTCAAGCTGCCCAGATCTGTTCATTGTTTCCTAATTAAGAATGTGTAATAGGTCCAGGCTGAGAACAATAGGGGACTAGTGGGCAGGATGAACCGTCTTGCAATGATCACTGAGGGATGGAGCTCTTTTACCCCTTACACTTCAAAATGATTGCCTCCAGCACAGACAAGGGAACCCAACACCAGCCCTTTGTCACCCCAGTCTTCTTGGAGCCATGGTAAGTGAAGAGAAGAACTTCCCAGAACCAGATGTGAGAGCAGCCTAGGATGTTCCCCCACTTCAAAGGCTTGCACCTGGTATAAATAATGCACCCTCATAACAACTTATCAGTCCACTACTGGCACTGTTGACATTACAGATGAAGGATTGCATTGCTTCCCAGAGGACTACTCTGCTGCTTAAGGCCTGCCTTGCTCTCCAGAGGACTGTTTCGCTGCTATCAGAGGACTGCCCTGGTGCTCCAGGACTACCTTGACCCCCAGGGGGTCTGCCCTGCTCCTTGAGAACTGCTATGTCCTTTGAGAAGGAACACTGGACCTGCTTCCTTCATCGCAGGCTAACCGAGTGAATCTAAGAGTCAGTTGGATGACCTCATGTCTGAGCCACAGGGACACAACAATCCCCAGAGGCCTCCCTGCATCTGACCAGCTGACCTGCTGCAACTGGACCTGCCACAGTGCTGCTGCCCTCTGCTGAAGTGAGATCCTGATCCAGGCATCCGTTGAGGTCTTCCTACATTGAATGGTGAAATTGTGAAGTTTTGTGCTCTTCATACTGGCGAACAGTCCTGTGCCTGCGATGATTGCCAAGCCAAAGCTCTGGTGAACCCGACTCTGCGCCATAGATGACCGGCAATGCACTTTGCACTACAGCAATGGGTGCCTGCATTGACTCCCAACAAAAACCTCCAGCAACAACCATCTGCAACCAACACCCAACCAGATCTTCATGCTACAGCAACAATCATCCGCAACACTCTCCCTGATCCTTGAGGTCTCCTCAAATGGAATTCTTTGCCTCATACTTTGAGAAGGTAACTTCTTCACTAGTACTAATCTGGTCCCTGTATCTGGCCTACAATCCATCGCTGTCGGCTTGCACTTTTGACACTTCCCTAGAATGTCCTGATGACCACAGTGGTGTGTTGTGCTTTTAGGTACTATATCTACCAAAAAAATTAGAATTGCACATCTCCAATTCGAATGATTGGATTTTTGTTTTGTTGGTCTCATCTTATTTATTACAATTTAGTCTGTTTTTCTAAATTGGTTTGGGATTTTTCTTATGTTGTGTTTTCACTTTAATACTGTTTGTGTGCTGAATAAGTACTGTATATAGTACCTCTAAGTTAAGCCTGACTCCTTTTATGCCCGCTCCTAGAGGGTTAAGCATAGGTTAATTTAATGACTTTTGTGGTTCATCCTGACACAAATTGTAGGTATTGTCTGGGTGGGGCTTCCACCTCTCTCAACCAGTAGCCCAATTTCTTAAAATCACCTTAACCAATATGTCCCTTCACCTCTCTACTCTTGCATTCCATTTAAGCTTCTCTCTCAACTGCCCTGTCTATCAGCAGTGCTTCAACCTCTCTTATCCACATCACATCTAAACCACTACCACTTTGCTGGCTCTCACATATTTCATCCACTCAATACTTCCTCATTCACTTATACAATTTCACTCAGGCATCCATTGTATGTCAACAGCTAACCTTACCACTAACTTTAACTCCCCTACATTACTCCGAACTAACAATCACTAACTTTCCAATGAATTTGATTACCTGTAATATTTACAGCCACACTTACTTGCTACTCCCCATGTCTTCTCCTAATGTATACACCTATTCACTACATACTATCTAAAGTCCTCCATCCACAGTCCTTCTAGCACTCCTATAACTTCAACACTCACTCTACCCTCAAATCCACCTCTTTCTTCATTGGATAACAATGGACCACCATCACAGAAACTACAACGCCTCCTTATCAATGCCCAATCCATGAGCAAGAACCACTTAAATTATTTGTAATTCATCACCATACATTGTATTCAATTATTCTTTCATAGTCCTACGAGGCCTTTCATCCATAATACCGAATTAACTGTCAAAAGAACCTTAAGAAACCAGAAGCTGGGCATGCAGTTGTCTTAAAACAGGTCACACTAAAGACTTAACTACGACACAAAGTAAATCTTGTAGCCATGCCCCCTCTTATAGTGCTGCATATTCCTTCTGATATTTAGACCACCCCTGAACAGTTGAGCTCCTACCACTGCCTTAATCCCTTAGCTTCTTGGCCTTTCCACTTCCCAGTGCCGAGCCCTGTTTTGGCTATTTGGGGTAATTTGTGCTTAGGGCTCCATAATCTTTTTCCCACATAAGGTATGCACACCACATTTCTGTCCTTTTTTCCAACATCCTGGGGATTGTAAAGGTACCCAGGGTTTGTGGATTCCCCTTGAACGGACTGAGAACATAATCAAAATATAGCAAAAGTTTGAGTTTTTATGAGAAAAATAGGGAAAAAGTGCTCCAGATAAAAGTGTCTGTTCTTTTGCTAAGAATGGCATGCACAAACAGTTTGCTGTACTAAAGTCACAATCTTCCCAGCTTTGAGGAACATGCAAAAACCTAATTTTGTACCACAGTTTCGGCTTTTTTGTAAGAGGTAACCTATTTTCCCTTTTGTTTGTGCTCTCAACCTACTTCCAGTTTGTGGTGGAAACCAATGTGAAACCCATGGTCGATCCAGAAAAGCTATAGATTTCTGCAAAGTAGACAACATTCTGAATTCAGCAAGGGGTCAAATGTATAAATCCCTCAAGGTTTTGTCCAGGAAAATAACTGTTGAAATAAACAAATATTGAAAATGAGTTTGGAAAAAATGGGCATTTGTGACATCATTTTCATCTGTAACTTTTTGTCACGATGGCCGATTGACAAAATCAATATACAGTTACGTCCGCTAGTCCCTTCTGGTTGCAGGAATATATAGGGTTTATAGGGTCTCTAAGAACCCAAGGTACCCAGAGCCAGCAACTTAACTGCACTGTACAATGGCTTTTCATTGAGCACCTAGTGTAGACCAATTCTTACAGTGAAATAGGCAGAAAGGAAAATGGACATCGAGGAAACTAATGTGGTTATTTCTACATCTCTGAGTTTGTGTGTACCCGTACTAGCGTATGATTTGGAGGGTATTTGTTAAAATGTCATCTTTCTTATACACTGGCTTCCATTTGAAAGGCGCAAATGCAGTGAAATCCAATAGATAATAACACATGTTCTACTATTCTGTGCTCCCACAAGTCTCCCAATAAAAATGGTACCTCACTTCTGTGGGTAGGCCTAGTTCCAGTGACAGCGAACGGCTCAAAATACAACATTGACGCAGCTCATTTTTCCCACTGAAAACTATTCCTTTTTTCCAATGTGTGTAGCTTGAGGTTTTGGACCCTAGCTCAGCCGGCATCCAGGAAAACCTAGCCAACCTGTACATTTGTGAAAGCTAGACATCTAGGGGTACCCGGCGGGGCTGACCTCAGAGGCTTTCACCATGTCTTTTTTACCCAGAATCACTTGCAAATCTCAAACTTTGACTAAAAAAGTAGAATTTTCTCACATTTCTGTGATGGAAACCTCTAGAATCTATGGAGAGCCACAAACGTTCTTCCACCTGGCATTCCCCCAGGTCCTTTGATAAAAATGGTACCTCACTTGTGTGGGTAGACCTAGGGCAGAGACTAGCAGGGGTTGGAGGCTACTAAGGCATATTACCAGTGGTTGGTGGACGAGGAGGGCCCAGCACATGCCCCTGCTCCTGGACCAAGGCCCACTTACACCAGCCAACCATCTGCCCCATCAGCCTCCAGGCCATACCAGTGCAACTTAAAGCTTGGAGCTGCCCATCCCCATGCCGCCCCTTTTTAAGTATGGCTCTACCATCACTCAGTGCTGCTCGAGCTGGCGTACTTGGAAAGTCTGATGGCATACCTCGAGGCCTGCATTCAACATCTGGAGACTCTCGTAGGAAATGCCCACTATTAGCCCTTTTTTTCAATTTTGTCTGGTGGGAGGGGAGTTGTGGGTGGAGAGGGTGGTAATTTGGTAAGGGCGCTTTTCTTCATTATGAACACCCTGAATTTGGACATATATTTTGATCATTGGTTGGGGATGGGGAAGGGTGTAGGAGAGGGGTGAGCCTGCTCTGGGTGGACAGGGTGGGTTTTTCAATTTATTATTTATATTTTATATGTTAGTAAAGGGGAAATTTTATAATCCACTTTATGTTTGAAGTTTTTTTTTATGTTTTACTTTGACTTTTCACTGATGCCTTTTTGTGCAGCCTGTCTTTTTAATTTATTTCTCTAATTGTATACCACTTAGGAGGGTATGCTGCCACTCCTTACGATGCCTATAGAAACATAGATTAACAAGCATTTATCTCATTTTCAGTAGAAGTTAGTGATGTACTAAGTAAAGTAGTTCACTTTACCCCACAGTTCTCTTACCTTAATAGATGAAGTGCTGGCTGATGACTGCTCCCTCTGTCAATCTTCCAAGTTCCAACATCTTACTTTAGGATTTCCCAAGGTGCCTTCTTTGTAAGGCTTAACAGGGAGGTCCCACTTCCACCTAGGTGATCTCCAACTGTAGGATTAATCAAAAGGATCATAGGCAACTAAATTGAATGAAAAAACCAGAGTTAGTACGTTGTATATACACATTAATTTTAGAAGTTTAAGAAGACTGAGGACAGACTACTACCACCATGCCACATCAAAGAATACCACATAACAAAAACTAGCAATAGTAAATTATTAACAATGGTGAGCATTGTCAAATCATAACCAAAGTTATGAAATCCTCAATTCAAGAAACATTCACTCAAAGTCTGTACTCTGTAGTCGACAAGGCTAAGTGGTTTATTTACGTATGACAAAGGCCTGAATGATGATGTTGACATTGAGGAATAATGTTATTTCTTATGCGTGGTTTGGTAAGTGCAGCTGGTGTGGGCTACTGCTCAGGTAACTGAAGATCCTGTGGTGAGTTAGTTTTGCATCATTACACATGGAGAGAGGAAGAGGGAGGAGGGGGGATAAATATGGAGGAACACTCCGTACTTAGCTCCCTATAATTCAAAATACACACGAAAGTACGGGGTTCTCTAAAAGCGGACGTCGCGGATATTAGCGTAGCCCTGGGTTGTATGTATTCCTATTTGGAAGGGTAAAGTCAGTGGAATGTCAGTTGGAAATTACTGAGTGGAACAGCGAGGGGTGGGAAGAAAGGGATTTCCTTTTACGGACTAGGTGGTCTCACACACTATATAGTGTCATGCTTCATCATTTGACCACCTAGACCCACCCAGGTAGGACAGTGCCACCTGGGCGGACTCAACCTCACTGTTAAAGGAACAGGAGGGAGTGCGTAAATAAACTTGTTTCTGGAAAGATCGGGATCCAGCTAATCTACTGAAAAACTAAAAACACCCAAGCAGACACCTGTGAAGAGCAACAAATTTAATGGTGGTGTCTGACTGGTGGAGTTAAAAAGGGGGGTTGGGACACCTCTGTGAGGACAAGGACTCACAGGGTCACCTAACTAATTACTAGCCAACATGTTTCTGCCCTCAAAAGTGAGCCAATGAAGGTCTCGGGGCATTCGTCAGGGCCTAGGATCCCTACGTCTCACGTTGGAGGGAAATACTCTATGGGGAAATCAAAGAGTGAGAAAATGAAAAATGAATGATCTACATTACCCAAGGAATTACCTTGAGGCGGCCCTTTTCTTAGAGGCAGCTAGCCTCTGGTATCCAGGAGGGGGAGTATCCCCTTATAGTCACACACCAAGGAATTACCTTGAGGCGGCCCTTTTCTTAGAGGCAGCTAGCCTCTGGTATCCAGGAGGGGGAGTGTCCCCTTATAGTCACACATACATCAAAGGGGACGCTCGCCGTGCGCCTACTTCGTCCTCTCCTTGGACCGCTTGTGACGGTCACAAGCGGTCCAAGGAGAGGACGAAGTAGGCGCACGGCGAGCGTCCCCTTTGATGTATGTGTGACTATAAGGGGACACTCCCTCCTGGATACCAGAGGCTAGCTGCCTCTAAGAAAAGGGCCGCCTCAAGGTAATTCCTTGGGTAATGTAGATCATTCATTTTTCATTTTCTCACTCTTTGATTTCCCCATAGAGTACCCCCCTTTTTAACTACACCAGTCAGACACCACCATTAAATTTGTTGCTCTTCACAGGTGTCTGCTTAGGTGTTTTTAGTTTTTCAGTAGATTAGCTGGATCCCGATCTTTCCAGAAACAAGTTTATTTACGCACTCCCTCCTGTTCCTTTAACAGTGAGGTTAAGTCCGCCCAGGTGGCACTGTCCTACCTGGGTGGGTCTAGGTGGTCAAATGATGAAGCATGACACTATATAGTGTGTGAGACCACCTAGTCCGTAAAAGGAAATCCCTTTCTTCCCACCCCTCGCTGTTCCACTCGGTAATTTCCAACTGACATTCCACTGACTTTACCCTTCCAAATAGGAATACATACAACCCAGGGCTACGCTAATATCCGCGACGTCCGCTTTTAGAGAACCCCGTACTTTCGTGTGTATTTTGAGTTAGTTTTGCATTCAACCAGATCCACCCCACCAAGTGTGGGATCTATTTAGTGTAAATTGTCAAACTTCAAGAGGGTTAAGGGTTTGATGAATGGATGGGAAAGAGGATCTGGGGAAAGGTGTGACAAAGACAAACACAAGACAACAACAGTGTTTATCAGGGCAATGAGCAGCACATTATCGTCAATCTGCTGTGGAAGGAAATGAAGGAATGAGTATGACACAATTCAGTTAAATGCAAATAGTCCTTCTGCCCTAGAGACCCATGGAGTAGACCATACATTTACATTTTCGCCAAGTAAGTTTGTAAAGGCGAATTACCTTCAGGAAAAATGATCACCCATCAGGCCCCAAACATAGATTTGTTTATCATGAATTGAACACTCTCCCTACCTGTCTGCCACCACATAAATCATTAATCATCACTCACAATCACTCATCTTTTGCAATAGTTGTAGTTAGTTATAATTACCTCTTCCAAGCCAAGGATGGGAAGGTTAGGTACACAATTGTCTCTTTGACACCGGCAACACATTGGAATTTTGTTTTGGTACTCTTGTAAATAAATGATCTTCTGGGACAGTCCTGGTAAGTAACGCACAAAAAAAGAAAAACATGAAAGGGAGGCAGGCTTTGTCTCCAATGTCATGAAGGTATTGTGGAGGCTTGTTCACTGCACACTGTTCCAACTCCAATCTGGCTATATATGTGACTAAAAATGGTGATGTAGCATTAATTCAACCCAAACGTAGAGCTTCACTAGCTACTCTTGTTTTTTTTGCAAAGAAAGAAGTTCAGACGAAAAATAAATAATTAAAAAGTTCTACAGTGGCACTGGCATACTCAGTCCAGGAAGTAGAGTTTGCCTTCAAACTCAGATGGTTCACCCAAAGTTGGTCAACTAACACACTTGAATCTGAACAATCATTCTCCTACTCCTATGCTGTTTCAGGAACAGTGTAATCAGAAGATATTACATTTTGGTCCATTTTGATCATGGCCAATCGCTCCATGTTTTGAGGTGAGAGACTAGTCCTTCTCACTGTAACAGCCAGCCTGCTGAGCTCTGGCCATTGACAGACCTTCCCCTACTAATACTGGGTTTTGATCCTCATAGTCATCTTTTGGGTCATTCAGATAGTCCTGGAACATCCTCTGCTTGCTCATTGGTGCTGCCACTTGCTCAACCTCTTTTGCCTTTGCCTCTGCACTGGAATTAAGAACTGCCATTTAAAACAAAGCCAAGGCAGAGGTTGGGTTTGATTCTTCTGTTTCTGTTGTTGTTGGTGCTCTTTTTGGCTGCTGTGAGACAAGACTGCCCTCTCTGGAAGTTAAAGGCAGCATCCCAGAATTGCAGACTGGGACTCTAAGTTCCAGCCATTCTTCCAGGTCTTTGGCTTGCTCAACAATCCACCTCTTCTATTTTGAAACATCCCCTTCAGAGAAAGGAATGAAAGTGGAAAGAATTGTTTTGTAGCGTGGCTCAAGTACCATTGCATAGAAGTACAATTTGTATGATGTAATTTTGCAGCCTTGCATTACAAGCCAAGCAAAAGATTAATCTCTCAACCAAGGCTTGCGCTTCTAGGTTTTTGTTCAGTACTGCGAGTGCGAGCCTTTCAGACACCTTCTTTAGCTGGTCCTATAGCAGATGTAACAACGGTATAGCTTGGCCCATCATACTGTCCTCTTTGCGAACTTCCTATGGGAAAATCTGAAAAGAGAGTACATCTGTGTGAGGCATTTGACTAGGCCCCATTTGTCTGCATCCATGGTCATAGCTTTCTCCATTGCATCACTTCCTCTTTAAATGACATAGTTGTGGATCAGTTTGTACTGCTCGAACAGACATTGCAAAATGTAATACGTCAGGTTCCAACTTGTAGGCACCTCTTGTATCGGGACTTTAACAGGTACTCTGTTAGCACGCTGAATGATTCTCAACTGCTTCCAGTTTTTGAAAGAATGGCTGAAATGAGTGCAGAACCGTATCCTGGTGGTCAGTATGTTTCTGGCTCTGGTACTGATTTAGAACTTGTCAGACGGGTTAGTCTGTCGTAATGGTGAAAAAAATCTAAATCCCATAGGATAAATAGGATTTAGATTTTTGTAAATGGGATATTTGTCACTTTTGTAAAGGAGTACCGTGTCCACCGAGATCTAAATCAGGCCCTATGTCTTCTTTTTTGGGAAAGTCTTTCACTACCAGGTTGGTGAAGTGCATCAAACACAGAACCCTGAAATAGCCACCATCGGCATTGGCCTTGACTATGTTGCTGCTATTGTCTGTGGCAACAAATCCAGTTTGGAGACCTCTGGGTCACAGCCATTCAGACACCTTGCTTTTGAATTCGTCCAAGATGTTTGCAGCTGTATGTGATTACTCCGTGGTATACATGGCTACTGTTGCATGTTGCCAAAAACTCTTAAAACCTTCTTGAGGCCAAGACCTGTAGATAGCTTTTGCTTTACCCCTGCAAAAGAGATCCAGTGTGCAGTGATGCACATACTGTATAATCAGTCACTTGACATCTGGTCTGCCTGTCTGTGGTCAGGTGGATAGTGTGGACAACGCTTTGCTGCAAAACTTGTCAACCCAATTGCAGCACATCCTGATGCAGTACTGGAACAGCAGCATTGGCAAAATAGGGCCGACTTAGAACCTTCTATTGTGGGCAGATGTCTGCCACAAATTCTAGGAATCCCACTCCTTCCACAAAAGAAAAAGAGAGGAGGGACAGTGACAAAATTTTTACCAGCTTTGAGTTGTACAAACATGCCATTAAGTGGTTGCAGTCATAGGGGCCCCTCCTGTCTGAACATGCTCGTAATAGTAGCCTGGATGTTCTTCTTTTCTGGGGCCCCTACGCAGGTGCCTTTTGAAAAGTAGATGAAGGTAGACTCAGTGTGCTTTGTGGGGCAGACACTGCCATGGTGTCTCCATCTGACTCTGAGCCTTCTTGTGCCATTGTGAGGTCGCAGAGGTGGGTGCACTGCCGGGGAGAGGGCTGCTTTGCGTGAGGAAGTCACCCTCTTCTTTCTCATCATCACCTCCTACCATGATTGCAATTGTAGCTGATGATTCCATGCTCTCCACCTTCACCACCAGGACCACATTCAGCAATTTTTTTAGGGTGCGCCTCCCACCGGATTGTGTGATTTTTTTTCATATGGGTAATTTGGCCTCCAGTGCCATAATGTGAACCAGGCTTACCTTGAAGAACACTTGTGTGGCAAATGGAGCATATTGCAAGGTTCTCCTCCTGTTTGCAAATCTAAAAAAGACCCAAACTGAGCAGAAGTACTTTCATATTGGCCACTGCCAATGGCCGAAGAAGAACTGGAGGTAGGTTGGTGTGTTGTCGATGGCCTCTCTGTAGTGCAAACTTCTACAGAGGTAGGAGTTGGTGCAGGTCTCTACTGCAGCTTTACAAATTTGGGAGCTGGTGTTGCTATTTGTGCCACATCCCTCGGAGCAGGTTGAAAAGTAATGTCAGACTCCTAGGTTTCAGCTCCCACAATGGCTCGTCCTTGTTATCCTCCTTATCATCCCCTCCGAAATTCTAAGGTTTTCAGGAACTTTACTCTGTCGGGGTGCACTCCATGTCCCTATCATCATCATTAGAAGTGGTGCTTGGCGAAGATGGTGGAGTAGTACTCTTCCTTTTCCGTGCTGGAGATCTGGGAGCCAATGATTGTAAAAGAGGAAGTTCCTGCTCAGCAGGAAGCTTGACCTCCTGTTCTGCTCCATTTTCAGGAATATCTACTATTGCTTGTGTGGCTGAGGTCCACTTTGATCTGTTTCCAGAAACGTTTGGGTACTACTTTGCGAAAGGGACAAATCTAATTCAAGGTCACTGGTCGTCGGCATTGCCATGATTGCAGTGGCTGCCTCACTGACAGACATGGTCTTGGGTTTAGGTTAGGGTGGTGCTGTTGATGAGGGGGTGCTATTCTCAGGTTCCTCCCCAAAAGCCGGTGTCGCAGGCACATGTCTACCAAAAAAGGTTGTGGACAGCACGCCACTGGTGGAAAGCTACTTTTTCTCACTGGCCACTTTCTTGCGAACAAATTTCTTTCTGGCCATCTTAAAGCTCTCAGTTTGCAGTGGCACTAAGCTGCACTAGCAGAAGAGATTGGAGGATGGGAGACTGTACAGTCCTTTTGTTTGGCAGTACTGCTGGTGATGTCTCTTCTATTCACCTAGAAGCAACCATGCAAAAAAACATGTAGTTAGTGAAACGTGGCCTTGCTGCAGGTTGAAATAGTACAGACATATGCAGTATTAGAGTGGTTGGTTACTTATGTAATTAATAACAATTTATCTAAACATTGTAAAGTCTAACCACACCACCATAGCATACAATTATGTTTCAAATCAAGCAACACAACACACAGATAGAGCTCTTTGCTGTATGTCCATCTATTCTAAAGGAAACACCCATGCTAGTTAGAGAGGTGCATGGATAAATTAAATAATCCTTAAAAGCCTATAGCAGGCAGGGTGATCTAGAGGAAAATTGAATAATCATCAAAACAATGAATGATGAATGATGCAGCTGTGTCTGCAATGCACTGCATCCAGGGTGTCCAGGAGGAAATGGAATTACACCTAAAGAAACTGAATGTTGTAGCACAGCTGTGAGCCTATGGTGGATGGATGGATGGATTGATCAAGGAAAAATGCAAAAAAATGAATTTAAAAAGAAACAAAATAAAATAAACAAATTAAAAAAAAGATGCAACATCGACAATAAATATTAATAAAATATAAAAAGCAAAGAAATAAAATTAAAAAAATAAACATTAAAAAATCAAAATTAGAAATTAAAATAAAAAATGAAATAAAATATTATATTAAAAAGCGATCAATAGTTGCTGATGTTTGTATGGGAGGGCTAGAAGAAAGAAACCTATTGTGAGGCAAGGAGGTGCAAAATAAAAAATGCAGGAAAAAGCATGTAATATTATAAGCACTGTTCATCAAAATCATATTCTTAATACACATATACTACAATCATTCTCAAACATATATTAAATTGATATCACATCCAGCCTATGGAAAAAGCACACTGTCTGGATGCACAAAGTGGCTGCCAGCCATATTGTCAAACAAAAATAGCGAGCAAGGAGGCATGGGGAATAAAGAACACCTGCAAGCCTGTGGCAAAGGCACACTGCCTGGATGCACACAATGACTGCCAGCCACATGGTCATTGGTCAAACAGCAACAGTGAGCAAGGAGGCATGGGGAACAAAGAACACCTGCAAGCCTATGGCAAAGGCACACTGGCTGGATGAGCAAAATTGCTGTCAGCCACATGGTCAAACAACAACAGTGAGCTAAGAGGCATGGAGAACAAAAACACATGCAAGCCGATGGCAAAGGCACAGCTAAGAGGCCTGGGGAACAAAAAACACATGCAAGCCTATATTAAAAGCGCACTGGCTGGGTGCACAAAAGTGCCTGCCAGTCACATGGTCAAACAACGACAGGGAGCAAGACGGTATGGGGAACAAAGAACACATGCAAGCCTATGGCGAAGGCACACTGGCTGCATGTACAAAATGGCCTCCAGCTACATGGTCAAGCAACAACAGTGAGAAGGAGGCATGGAAAACAAAAAACACATGCAAGCCTATGGCAAAGGCACATTAACTCGATGCACAACATGCCTGCCAACCACATAATCAAACAACAGCAGAGAGCAAGGAAACATGGGGAACAAAGCACACACTGAGGCTTATGGACACAGACTACACAAAATGACCCCTGGCCACATGGCATGGAGAACAAAGACAAATGGTTGGCCAAAGACAAACACATACACACAAACACACACTCACACTGGCCAGAACAAAAGGAGGTATGGTGGTATCATTGAAGCAAATACTACCATTAGTTCAGTGAAAACATACAAATTAACTGAGCTAAAAATTTTTTACAACAACACACATCTCCTATGGCGTCAAATATTACCCCACATATACAAACATACATACAGACAGCCCAGTGGACATCTCAGGCATGTAGTAAAGTACATGAATATTGCAAATGTAAGAAACTTGGAGAAAGGTTACTGAACTGTGCAACATTTTCCTTTACAAAAATATGAAAAATGAAATGCCAAAACATAACTAGGCCCCTACTTCAACTACAGGCCACCCTCCACAATGAAATTAAAAAAACTAAATAAAAGTAAAAAGAAATACTGGTGCATGTCATATCAAACAAACAACACCCCTATACAATAGTTTTTGAACTTACTATAATGTGATATTACAAAATCAAAAGGCTGGATTTAGACTTTGGCAGAGGGGTTGCTCCGTCACAATGGTGACGGATATCCCATCTGCCGAAAAATAAATCCCATAGGATGTAATGGGGTTTATATTTCAGCAGAGGGGATATCTGTCATGGCTGTGAGGGAGTAACCTCTCCACCCAACTCTAAATGAGGGCCAAAGTCCAAAAATCCAAAGGTATATATCCAGCAGACAAAGAAAATGATCCGCCCACCTCGAAATCCAAGTGAAACATGACCAGGAGATGGACAAAACACTGGAGGGGGAGTAGCCTGCTGGACAGGAACAGGAAGTTGGAGTCTCTGGGGCTCTTCCTTCCTGTTGGAAAAAAAGGCTCTCACAATAAAAAACAACTTGAACAGTCCTTTGGAAAAGAAATCCACTCAAAAATCTCTTTTTGAGCCGATTCAGCGGCTTCTCAAGTAGAAAATCTACTTGAGGTGCGTTCGTGCTCACCAGGGGCACTGCACTGGTGCCGTCACATACAGAAGTCACACGAACGGGAGCTAAATCTTACTTGCACTCGCTAGCAGCCTGAGAATATAGTAGCGTCTCAGTCTGATTCTGCCTCAGAGCTGTCCTCCATAACCCGAGTTAGGGTTTGAGCAGCAGTCATCCAAAGAAACGCCATCTTTGCTACTGGCTAAACCATCCTTCTAAAACACTATCCTACGTAGAAGGCAAATATGCTATTTGCAAAATGTTGGTGGGTGTGTTTTCGTGATGTGCATAACAATAAATCACGTCGGTCATCTTACCTTCTCTTCTTCCCTCAATCAGCAGGTACTCCAAAGGCACTATGAAAAAAAAAAGACGCACTATTACTTCACTTTGCCACATACCCATCATCACAGCCTTTAGTGCTCATGGCACCCAGTGTAACAATCATTTTTGGCGCGCCCCCTCCTATGACCTTCTCCTTGTATTCCCACACTAACACCCAGCAAATGTTCCCCTCATCTCTCCATAGCCCCTATCTCACATACATTTGTTTTAATGTGCTGGTAACAACTGCCTTTACTAATTCACTTACCTATCCTCATAAAATGCAGATATGTTCTTTGCAGAAGGCGCATTTACCCTCTGTGCTACTCTATGGCATGTCAAAACTGCCACTAGACAAAAGTGAGATCTCCCTTTGTAGCAGAAACATAATCACAAGAGTTATGTTGACAGTTTTGTACCTGCCTAAAAGCTGTATGGATATGCCAGGTAAGTAAATATATTACCTAATGGCGGTGGCTACTAGGCAGTTATAGTTAGGACCTAGTTTCTATAGAATAGTGCTTTTTATTTTGCTAATAACGTTTGCATCATTTGATGAATCTTCACAGTTTTTCAGGGAAATATGACACTCACTTCAGCGTCTCTCTGAAAAGTACGTTTTGGGGAGATCCATAAAGCGGGGGCCGAGAAAAAGGGGGAGTCCCAAAACGCATTGTCCCCATTCATTTTTCCATAGGGATAATGAACAGTGATAGCGCCCAAACCACTGGATGGAATTACACCAAATTTGACAGAAAGGTAGCTCTTGGTTCAGAAAGTGATCTTTTTGTGATATTTGGTGTAAATTCGTTCAGTAGTTTTAGAGAAATTTTCTAAAATCCAATTTTGTAACGTGAAGTATTCTCTTGTTGAAATCTGATTGGCTGCCAACACTTCAACAGTCGAATCCCCCAAAAATGTAAAATAAAATAAAAGGGGCCAGGGTAGTAATACCCTGACCCCTTAGTTTTGGTTCTGCCTCCCATGCCAGACAAAAAAAGCATTAAAAAAAAGGTTTGTCGGTAGTAGCGGTGGATCTGCATATCTGCCAATTTCTTTTTTTTTTAAAACCAACCATGGGCTCCTGCTCTTGTTTAAATGAAGGCCCTGGGTGGGCCAGGTCCTGGGGGCATTTATATGTTGAATGCAGGGGTATATATATATATATAATATATATATATATATATATATATATATATATATATATATATATATATATCCAAACGTGTCCTGTTATTCTTCCTGTGCTCGCCTGACCAGGTGGGTGCTCAAACAATGGGCACAGGACCCATTCAAAATATGCTTCACATAAGATTCAAACGACGGCACTCCATGCAGTTTGCTGTCCTTTATTTAAATCAGGAATTCCATATCAATTCAAAACCTCAAAAAATCACAGGTTTAGGGCGACGCGTTTCAACCATCACGGTCTTCCTCCTGGCCCTCCAAGTATGGTAAGATTTAAATAAAGGACAGCAAACTGCATGGAGTGCCGTCGTTTGAATCTTATGTGAAGCATATATATATATATATATATATATATATATATATATATATATATATATATATATATATATATATGTATATTTATATATGTTTGTGGTTATAGTTAAGAGAGTGTTTTGTTTTGCTGATAACTTTAGCGACGCTTGACTAATCTTCACAACATTTTCAAAAATTATACTTTGGTCAGTTCAGCTGCTTTCTAAAAAGTTTTGGGGTGATCTGACAGCTAGATCTTAGTCCCAAAAAAGCATGCTTTTTATGATTTGGTATAAATCCGTTTATTAGTTTTGGCGAAATTTGAGTTGAACAAATATAGATATATAGGGATGTGGATCCTTCCAGGTCCAACTGTCCCTGTGCAGGTAGCTGATTGGCTGCCAACATTTCAACCAGGAAGTGTTGGCAGCCATCTTGAGACTCTGCTTTAGGTGAGTCCCAGAAAAAAAGGAGCAAAAAAAAGAAAAGGGGTCAGTGTAGGAACACCCTGACGCTTTATCTCTAGTGCTGGGGAACCAGAGGGCTTAAAAACATTTTTTTTAAACGTTGTAACAAATCCACAGATCCGGATCTGCTGATTTTTCTGACATTGAAAAAAATGAGTGGTTTATCGCCCTTTTCATTACGCTATCAGGAGGGCCAAGTCCTGGGGTACGCAAGAAATAAGTAGGAGGGGCACACGGGCCCCCTCCTGTGCTTCCCAAAGCCCTGGAAACCACCACCTCCCTGGGAAAAGGATTTTGATGGAGGCAGGGGGTGCATGGCCCCCTCATAACCTCAGGGGCTGCCACTTCCCCAGGGCTAATTTGAAAAGACATAGGGGTTCCACTGCAGACCCCAGGGACCACCACCACCCCAGGGCTACTAATGCTGGAGGGGTTCACCCCACTCCCCTTAAGGAGTCACTGATAGCCCTAGGGACCACCACGCCCTAGGGCCGCCTCCTGGTATGTCCCAGGGTGTCCACCCATGGGACATAGCTGTTTGCTGTGACTTGGTGGGAGCTCTGACAGCTACCACCAAGTCACAGCAAACACTGTGCTCACAGTGAGGGAGAGCTTTCAAATAGCTCTCCCTGACAGAGAGTGGAGGTTTCCTCTGTCTCCCTGCCCGTGGAGAGGCAGGCAGGGAAACAGAGGAAATATTGTTCTTACAGAGACGGAGCTGCTTTGGCTGCTGTGTGACAGCAATGCTGGTTCCCATTGGAGGTGGGGAGCTGGCTGGGACCACAGGGCCTTCAGGATCACCCCCATTGTTCCAACATTGTGACTGGGTACCCTTGGGGCACCCAGGTCACATGGCCAGGCCCTCATAATGGAGTCCCAGGAGCTGAGATCAGCCCTTGGCAGGGGGGTCACGCAGCACCCCCCCAAAAAAAAATAATAAAAAGAATTGTTTGGGCTCCTGAGGCCAGAATAGGCCCTATGGAGGAAGGGGCCTTGCGTCCCCCTCTCAAAAAAGATAAAATATTTAGGCAGGGCCAGGGGAGTAGGTTTCCCAGGTCCAAGACTTGCCTGGGGAGGGTGCCGCAGGCCAGGCATGGCAGCCAACCCCTGCTGCTCATGGGCGAGGGCTTGCGCAGTGCGGGATTGGGTGGTTATAGGTGTTTGCCGCAGGGCCTGGCCACAGGCCAGTCCCTATGGCCAATCCACACTGTGCAAAGCCATTGGCCGTGCACAGCATGGGGTTGGGTGGTCATAGAGGCTGGCTGCAGGGCCTTGTCACAGGCAAAGACTTTCAGCGAGCCCCTGCTGCACACAATGGAAGGCTGTAAGCAGCATGGGGTGGGGTGGTTATAGGGGGTCGTCACAGTTTCTGAGGGAAACCTCCACTGAGCACAGCCAAAAGCCATGCAAAACACGGGGTTGGGAGGTTATTACTGCGGCCAACCCCCGCTGCGCATGGCTGAAGGCTGTGTGCAACACAGGGTTGGGTTTCTAAATGATTTAGCTGCAGGGCCTGGCCACAGCTCAGCCTCGGTGGCCAACCCCTGCTGCACATGGCCGAAAGTCATGAATTGAGCAATGTAATATGTGAGGTCATAAGCAGTGCATTATGGGGGCACAAGTTATAGTTAGCTGAGGTAACCTTTGTTTTTTTCAGTGAATTTCTATGTCTTTTAAAATGTTATTTCCGAACTATAAAATCCCTGTAACTTTAGTTTTTTTCTGTGAATTTCTATGATTTTTTTAACATCAACTAAGATGTCCATTGTAATGCACAGTGGGGGAGGTTGGACACACAGCCTGGCTTGGCATTGTGCTTCCCCCACCCTAGCTTGCTGCTCATGCTCCTCCTTGCCATCCATTATCCAAGTTTGTGTACCTGCTCCCTCATTACAGCACAGTAAGGTGCCCTTCCCACCTGTCCTGAACAGTTAGCTTTCAGCCCCCTACACCTCCTTCCTACCCTCTGTTGTCTGTCTGTAAGTCCATGCACCAGCCCCCCCACTGCCCTGCGTGGTCCGATGTGCTACTACTGCCCTCCATTTAGCTTGATGTGCCTGCCCACACCTCCTGCCTTTCATTGCCCAATTCTATGTCCCATCATTGCCCTCCTGTTTAGGCTCTGTGCTTAGCTTGCTGCCTTACCTTCCTTCCCTTGCCCTCCAATGTTTGTGTGCATGCTCCTCCTCCCTCCTTTTTGCCTACATATTCCAGAGACCTGCTCCTCCTATCTACTCTGAGTTTTCTGTTGAGTTGCCACTGCCTCTCTCATCTGCCTAGCATGGTCAGATGGCTGGCACCTGTCTCTGCCACCTCTACCCTACCTGTCTGAGTTCCATGCCCCCTTCCTGTCCTCCATGGTCCATTTTGCTGCCCCTCACTTCTGCCCTCCATGCTCTGTTGTGCTGCAACTGCTCGTCCTATGTGCCCTGCATGGTCTGTTCTGAAGCCCCTTCTCCTGTTCTCTCTTGTCTGTGTGCAGCCCCTACCCACCCACCTGTACTCTATAGTCCTTTGTGCATGCCCCTGCCTACTCCCATTTGCCCACTATGGCAGTTGTGCTATTCCTCTCGCTTGCCATGCATGGTCTTCTGTGCTGCCACAGCCGGTCCCACCTGCATTGTGTGGTCAGCTTGTTGCCCCTCACACCCTCCCACCTTCCTTCCATTGTCTGTGTGTATGCCATTATAGTCTCACTGTTTTCCTCCAAGGTGTGTTGTTCTTCCAGTGCCCATTCCTCCTGGTCTCCATGGTCAGCTGGCTGTTCTTGCCCCCTTGTCCCCTGCCCTCCATTTTCCATGTGCAGATCCCTATCCCCTCCCTCCTGCCTTGTCTAGTCCATTGTCATGCCTCTGCCCCCTCCCCACTGCCCTTCAGGGTCCGTTATGCTGCAACTGTTCCTATGTCTGTCTGGTATGGTGAGCTTGCTGCCCTTGCCTCTTTCCTCTCTGCTCTTATGTCCATATGCATGGCCCTGTCCCCTCTGTAGTATTGTGAGTGCGTGCTTTTATATTTGCACGCGGTTATAGTAATGGAACCCTGTAAGGGATTCGGGAATGGAAGGTGGGAGCAGGGAGAGAAGGCGGTTGGGAATAGACTAAGACGGATGTGTGAGGGCCTGCTCTCAATAAAGAATTACAACCACTTCAGACTTTGAACTTAATTACACTACACTCTCCCTATTTCTTTCTATTGTCTGTTGTGCTGCACTGCCAATCTGCTTGCCCTGTGTGTATGTAGGAAGAAAACTAACAATTCCATTGTTGAGTGTGTTGGAGTAAGATGAGAATGCCAGATTGAGGATTCTGAGTCAGAAGATGTGGATTGTATTCTATGCGTAGAGAAAATTGTATTAGGCATTAACGGCTTATATAAGAAGCCCCTATGTGCTATAAATATGGGGGGGTATCAATTCGGATGGTGGCAGATTAAGGATCGCTGTCCACTATTATCTGTAGTGAGGTATGGGAGGAAAAGTTTGCAACAGTATGGAAATTAGTTATCTCCTTCTTGCATTCAACCAGTTACATTTACAGGTGAAAAGATTTTGATGGTGGGATCCATGAACTTGATGTTCTAGTTCAAAGGGAGGGAGGTACCTGGCACTTTGTTTGGGGCAGAAAAGAGACATTTGGTGTTAGGGTGGAAGGATCAAGGGGCTTTAGAGGTCATTTTGAATCCCAGAAGTGACACACAAGTGTTGTCATTGGAGGAGCCTGGGAAGCTCTTAGAAGGGGAGTTGTTGGAGAAATTTCCCCAAGTTTTCTTCGGTAAAGTGGGCAAACTGTCAAAATTTAAGCATAAAATTGTAGTTAAAGAAGGTGCTACTCCTGTGTGCCACAAAGTGAGGGATATTCCTTTGAGTGTGAGAGATGCTGTTGTGCGTGAGTTAAACAAAATGGAGAATGATGGCATAATGGAGCCCATCAAAAGTGCTGAATGGTTGGCACCATTAGTAGTGGCTCGTAAAGGCAATGGACAGATTAGGCTCTGTGTGGATTTGAGAGAACTAAACAAGTGTATTGTGGTTGATAAATTTCCTCTGCCCAAAATTGATGAGTTGTTGACTAAATCTAAGGGGTGTCAGTGATTTTCAACTATTGATCTTGAATCTGCTTATCATCAGATCCTGCTACATTCTTCTAGGTGTTATAGGTTTGTTCGTATGCTGTTCGGGCTAGCTTCTTCTGCAGCTTTGTTCCAACGGCTGATGCTCAAGATTTTGAGTGACGTGGAAGGAGTCACTTACTTTCAAGATGACATACTCATCATGGGGAAGGATAAAATAGAACACCATAATAAGCTAATGCTGGTTTTAGAAAGGCTTGCTGAAAATGGGCTTACAGCTGAGCTAAATAAATGCAAGTTTGCTCGGGATGCTGTTACGTATCTGGGACATGAAGTGGGTAGGCAGGGTATTCTTCCGAAGGAAAGTATTTTGTCAGCGATTAGAAATGTTCCTGCTCCGAATTCTAAAGATGAGGTTAGGTCCTTTTTAGGACTAGTTGAATTCTATGCAAAATTTGTAGAACACTTTTCGACAAAAACGTATGAATTAAGACAACTGATTAAAAAGAAACAGGAATTTAAGTGGGATAATGAATTGAATAATAATTTTGAACGAATTAAACAGGAAATTTGTTTGGCAATTCCTCTACATGGATTTGACAACCAAGAACAAAGTATACTAACCGTTGATGCTAGTGGGAAACGCCTCGGGCGGTACTTACACAGAAGTCAAAGGAAGGCTTTAAAAGTACAGTTGCTTTTGCTTCACGTTCTTTATCGTCCACGGAAGCTAAGTTTTCTGTTATCGAAAAGGAAATGCTGGCAGCAGTTTGGGGCATGGAAAAGTTCAGACATTACCTATGGGGTTCTAAATTTGTGTTGAGGACAGATCATGAACCTTTGGTTAAGGTTTTAACGATGCAAGGCGTCATGAAAGCTACTCCCGCATTTCTAGAACGTAATTACGTTTATTAGATTATGTTTATGATGTTGTATATCTACCTGGCGTAAGAAACAAAGTGGCTGTTTATTTGAGCCGATCACCATTGCCCAATCAAGGAGGCAATATAGGCGAGTGGGAGGATTATAAAGTCGCCATAGCAGATGTAGTTAAGGTTGACCTTATCAATGGGAGAATAATGTTGTTGGTAGGGATGAAAGGATATTGGCTTACAACAATGACAATATCTTACACAAAATAAAGGGTTCTGTTAGAGGTGGCTGGCCGAGCAAGAATAATTTGGCCCAAGATTACGTTAAGTGGTCGGAAATCAGGGATAAAATGACTATTAATGATGATGACTTCATTATGAGAGGTGATAAGAGGGTACTTCTGGAAGGACTTAGGATGAAAATTCTGGAAGTTACACATGAGGATCATCTGAGAATTATTAAGTCAAAGAAAAGAGTGAAAATGGCGTATTGGTGGCCAGGGCTAGATGGAGATATTGAAAGAGTGGTGCGGAATTGCATGGTGTGTGCTAATGCGGACAAATCCTTGAAGGTGTTTAGACACGCCTTAGGTATGAATTTGTGTCCGAATGGCCTGTGGGAAGATGTAGCCGTAGACATATTGGGTCCAACATCCAGTTCTGTTGATAATAGTTTTGGTGACTCAAAGTATGTGATTGTTTTATTAGATCTTTACTCTAAGTGGCCTGAATAAAAAGTGTGTGAAAGGATTGACTCGTCTGAGGTAATCTTGTTTGTGTTGAGTGTGTTTTTGAGGGAAGGCATTCCAAGATCCATTTTAAGTGACAACAAACCTCAGTTTGAGTCTGAGAAGTGGAAGAAATCCTTAGCCAGGAATGGCATTAAGGAGAAATATACTCTAGTTTACCATCCAGCTGGCAATTGGTCTTTAAAACACTTCAACTGTGTGATTATGGGTTCTGTGCAGGCAGCCATTGGTGCAGGTATGGATTGGGAAAGAGAATTAGTAAGCATGGTGTTGGCTTACAGGATAACTCTGACTATTACAGGATATAGCCCCTTTAAGATACTTAGGGGGAGGGAGACGTACACTAAGGATAATAGAGCTTGGTTAAATCTGAAGATTCAGAGTAAGTGGTCCCCTGCTATGGTCAAGAACAACATTTTGAAGGCACAAGGAGCTTATGAAGAACATTACGTTATATGTCACAGATTAAAGAGGTAAAACTAGAGCCAGGAGATTGGGTCAAAGTAAAATTGGTGAGTAAAACACTCAAAGGGAATAGCAAGTTCTCTAATCCTCTTCAGGTTAAGAAAATGTTTAGGAGTTCTGCTTTACTGAGTGATGGGAAAGTGTGGCATTATGATAGATTAGCTAAATGTAGTGGAATAGTGAAGCGTAACCAACAGAGAGATGTGCTGGAGAAATCAGGATCTGATTTCGAGTGGTTATGGCCAGATTTTTTTGGGTGGAGAGGAGAAGCTCCTACAAGATTAACAGGAACTTCCGTTGGTACATGATCGACACAAACCCTCAGTGGTTCCTACTCAGGTTAGCAACCAGACGGAATTGCCTCCTTTGCCCCCAGTACGCGAACGACAAGAACAATGATCGGTGTCCACTTGGGATAGCAACCAAAAGATTTTGTCTCCGTTTACTACCCGTAGTGATAGGGTGGTAGGACATCCAAGGAAGTATCAAGAGTTTGTGTTAAATGTCTAGAACCTATGTGCAATTGTATTTTATTTCTTTGTTTATGTATCTTTGTTTTGTTAATAGCTTTAAACATGCTTAGTGTTGTTCATTTATTTGTTATTGTGAAAGAAGGAGGATGTGTAATATTGTGAGCGCGTGCTTTTATATTTGCACATGGTTTTAGTAATGGAACCTTGTAAGGGATACGGGAATGGAAGGTGGGAGCAGGGAGAGATGGCGGTTGGGAATAGACCAAGACGGATGTGTGAGGGCCTGCTCTCAATAAAGAATTACTACCACTTCCACTCGGAACTTAATTACACTACACCCTCCATATTTCTTTTAATTGTCTGTTGGGCTGCACTGCCAATCTGCTTGCCCTGTGAGGTATATTGTGTTGCTGCAACCACTGACACCTGCCCTGTAAGGCCATTTTGGTGCTCCTGCCCATCTCATCCTGAACTCTCCTATCCAAGTCCATGCCGCTACCCTATTCCTCCTGCCCTCCCTGATCCAATGTACCATACTTGCCAACATCTTCAGCTTGGTAAGAGGGAGATTTTGAAAAGGAAATCCAGGAGTGTATTCTCTCCATTGACTTACATTGAAAAATATATTTTAGGCAGGAGACAGATAAAATTAAGCCCTTCTGGACTGAAATCATCAGTTGTCGGGTCTGATGACATGTATGGTTGTACTGCCACTGTCTCTTCCTTCTGCCCTCAATTGTTGGTTATATTTCCACAGCCTCTCTTGCCTATCCTGCATGGTTGACTTCTTACCCCTGCCCCCCTTTTCCCTGCCCTTCATGGTCTATTGTGGCGCCACTGCTTCTCCTGCCTGGCCATCATCGTCAAATTGTTGCCTCTGCACCCTTCTCCCTGCCCTCAATTATCTGAGTCTGTGCCACTGACCTCTGCCTCCCCACAGTATTCTAATGAACACATAGATTGCTAACATTCTATATTTATTACAAAAGGTGTGGCACGCCTGACATCATCTTGATGTAATCAAAACTATAATACCTAAAGCATTTCCTTTATAAATATTCAAATGAGAGGGTCTTTATTCCATAGAAATTATGGTTTGTGCTCTAAAAAACTAAAATTAGAACATATTCCTGAGTTCCCAAATAGTGACAAAATTTAATTATTTGCTATCTTTATGTTTTTTTTTTATCGAGTTGATCACTTGATTATGTTTCACTCAGGGGAGAGGATGTGGCGTTATGGCCAAAGCTGCAGACTTTGAAACTGGGGAACCAGGTTTGAGTCTCAGCATCAGCTCAACATCCTGTGATTCTGGGCAAATCACTTAACCTCCCTCCGCTCAAAACAAAAATGAATGTGTCCTTATGTAATGTAACTGATGCTCATGTAAAGTACTTCAGTAACTTTGGGTCAAGTCTGCACTATGTAAAAAATAAAAAAATAAAAGAAATTCAGGGGCTTGTTTACAAGCCTCTTGCACAGCTGGCAGGTCACTTTTTATATGGGAAAAAGAGACGCACCGGCAGCGCAAAGGGGCTTGTAAATAAGCCCTTAAGTGTTTTGCACACTTCTGTCATTGGGCTATACGTAGGCTACATTTGAGTGATATTACTAGCGCAGGTGTATTAATAAAGATTATTAACGAGTGTTCAGGTATTCTGAATACGTGATTTGTGTAGAAAATATAATAACATAGAAAAATAACGCACGCATTTGAAAATGTGATTTTGAAGAGTGTCTGCCAATGTTCATAAAGTGTACTTACTAATGAAGTAATTTTGTGAAATGTTGAATATATGTTTGACTAATATAGTAATATGTCATATTAAGGGTTATGCATTATGCTTTAGCTTTATTAATTGTAGGCCTTAACTTAGCGAATGTCTTGGCCTAGTTTGCCAGGCCTCATGTCATAGCTGAATTTCGTAACGTTTAATAAATAAATCCTAGAGAGTTAAACTGTGATTTTCCATTTTGCATCATGTGCTCGTAGCTGAGAATTGCTTCTCATGAGAACCGACTGCTAGAAAATTATGTTCTTGTCAATGTAACATTTTGGGTGTAATGCATGTGAGACTGACTTTCTCAAGAGAAGAACAATGGACATACTGACTGGAGTGGAAGCTGCATCAATATTGTTACCTGACAAGCCAGATGATGGGGACATTGCAGGACAAACCAATCAACGACATGGTAACGGAGTAATAGTAGAATTCATAGATTTGGAGTTTTAGTTTTATTGGACAAAGTGTGAACACGCGATTAACTGACCAATAGGGATTTGGGAGATAGTTTTAGGAGATCTAACATAGCCGGACTGCACAGAGAGGAGACACACATTCAAGCTTTTGCTATTGCGCCATTTTTCTCTATTCTTCTGAAGGGTTTACCTCTATTCTTTCAAGTGGCCTAAAAACTGCGTTTTCTGAACTTTGATGCTGAATCCTGATGAGAGACTGATGTCCTGAGGGCGAAGACTGACTCTGCTTGCTGATACACACTGAGGATAGGTATTATAAATATTATAATAAGACTATTGATTATTATGCATATTTGCTTTTCCTTCCTAGGTACCAACTGCATTGTTTTGATAGAGCCATAGTTAGATGTTTTTCCAAATTTGTGTTACTAAACTATTTTGCATGAAGCCCAACATGCTGATGCTAAACTGATGTTAGTTAAGGATCCTCACTAAGGAAATTATGCTAATAGAAGAATATTGCTTGATGAATTTCTCTGCTAAACATAATGTACGTAGTTACTTTGATGCAGTTGACTTTGTTATTAATTAGCACTGTAACTCTCGAATGTGTTGTAGTTCAAGCTTTGATTAGATTACGTTTCTTCCGCCGCTTTGGACTGCCAGTAGTGTTTCTGTATGTGTTTCATTTGATTTTGAGATTAATCTACATGACCTTAGCATTGATAATATAGAGAAATAAATATTCTAACTTTTACTAAAAGGTGTGGTTATTCATGCCTGAAAGGTCATGGTGCGTGACAATTACTGTATCCATTGATTATTGCTGTTATTGATTGCTGATGATTATTGACTATTGTATATTGGTTCTTGATTATGTACTGGAGCTATGGTCAAAGTCAAAAGGTTCATCGACCTATTCGCGTCCCCTTGTAAGTTTACTTGTTAAGGTCAGAGGCGCTAACAATATTTCTGCTACATTTGGCCCTTTTTTCTCTGGTGGCATACCTCAGAGACTTATTTGTTATGAAGCTCCTTAATCTCCTCATTTACTACAGTAGCCTCAGTAGAAAATGCTTTCAGTTTTCAACTTCGACTCCATTAAGATGGCATTGAGATATGTCACTCTTTTGGCATAAAATCAGGGGCAGTTTTACAAGCCCCATTAGCTGCCTTACCGCTGACTCAGCGTCATTTGTATGATGTTAGGGTGGTGTTAAGGTGCGATTCCCCCGCTCCATATTTTCAAAGTGGAGCAATGCATGCATCGCGCCACTTTGCAATCCCTTGTGCCACATTTTGCTTGCGTCAGGCATAATAAATGCACGGGGTGTGTTCCGACTCAGAGAGGCCCGAAAAAATGGTGCAGTGAAATTTACAAGATTTATTATAAATGGGCCTCCCTGTGCTTTGCTGCACTAGCATCAACATTTTTGATGCCAGTGCAGAAAAGTACCACAACATCGTATACAATTTTGACGCTGTTGTGGTAATGACCGCCATGGTGCACCGTATTGTAAATATACAATATTCTGTTAGGGGATAAGGAGCACGCAAGAAAAGCAGCACATGAGGACCAATGAGCCACTTTCTTGTAAATCTTCCCCTTAGAATGTTACCACTCTAGTTGCTCATTAGAACATGGTAGTAAAGCCAATGATCACCAGAGAGTTAAGTGGCAGTCTGCTGCTGGTATTGAAAGTGAATGCTTCAGTCTGCATGTCAGAATGTTTTAATGAAGTAGATATTTGAGAAGTCACTTAAAATATGTTCTCATTTTTCTTTCTACGGCACTAACCATAATTTCTGTGACAAAATGAATGCCCTCATTTTGTTTCTTTCAATATAAAATGTTTTGAGTTTTACCAGTTTGATTCAATTGACACCTTGTGTGCCTTGGACAACCTGGTCTTGCACTCGGCCACGGTTGCCATGTGCAGAGGGAAAGACCAGCTCGTCCTGCAAATGGCCTCCCACCCTCTCCCCTAGGCAGGGATGGAAAGGGAATCGCTTACCCTTCCACCCCTACCCTCCAACCCCTCCCAGTGACGTCTAATGACCTCAGCGCGTGATTGTGCGCTGACCTCATCCAAGGTTGCCCCCATCACTTCCAGTGCAATCAGAGGAGAAAAGGTTTTGTTTCTCTTCCGATCAGGGGTTATGGGAGATTGGAGAGGCATGAAAGGAAAGGAAAGAAAGACTTTATCTTTCCTTTCATGTCTCTCTGAGCATTTCTGCAGTATGATCGTATAGCGCAATGCACACTAGACACCATGGAGTTTTTTCTTTGTTGTTTATCAATAAAGGGAGCAACCTCTTGGGCAAGGGTTGCTCCTCAAGGGGGGCATTTTTTAAGGCATTTTCTGCCCCCCCTTGGGGGCAGATCAGCCTATATTAATTAGGTAGCCACTAGGCACCAGGGATCATTTTCTCTTTTTTTACAGGTGGGGAGTGACCCCTTAGGCAAGGGCCAAGTGGGACAGAAACCACTAGACCCCAGGGATTGTTTTTTTTTTTGTTACAAATGGGGTGCGACCCCTTATGCAAGAGCCGCTACCCTGGAGGGCAATTTTATTTTAGGCCATTTCAGCCCCCTTTGGGGGCAGATTGGCCTATTTCTATTAGGGGCCGAAATTACTTGGCACCAGGGATTGGTGTGTGTGTTTTGTTTGGGGGGGGGCAGTCCCTTGGGCAAGGGTCGCTCCTCATGTGGGCACATTACTGTTGGTCATTTATACCCTCCTTGTGGGCAGATCGGCCTCTTTTTGTAAGGCCTATCTGACCCCAAGAAGTGCAGAAAGCCCAGTAGACACCAGGAAAGATTTTGTTTTTTTTAAAGAGGGTGGGGGTATGGCCATACCCCCACCCCAAATAAATAGTGACAAAGTTGTTCTGCTCACTCGTGGGCAGATGGGCAAATTACCCCCGATCCACTCCCTGGGGGGGGGGGGTAGAACACCTACTAGATGCAAGGGAATAACAAAAAAACAATGTGGGGGGTGTCTACCAACCGGTATGGGCATGGTTATGCACCCACCCAAACTGAAGAGGGTAACAGTCTTTCAGCTGTCCCCCGCACACTAAAAGATCTTATCCCAACAGCAAGCAATAGAATATTTGATTATTTTGGGTTTTGTTTTTACATTTGGACCATGAGAACTTGGCTAACTCTCAAAATCATCCCACTTGGAATGGTGAGGGCTGCACTTTTTGGACTTTGGGATGCTGCCATCTAGAAAAATCTCTGAGACCTAGACACATCTGAAAACTAAACATCTGGGTGAGTCCAGGGTGTTGTGCTTCACATGCACCCCGCACCATTTTCTTACCCACAATGCCCTGCAAACCTTTAATTTTGCTGTGATGGAAACTTCCGGAATCTGCAGGAATCCACAAAATTCCTACCACCCAGAATTGTCACACCTACACAGATAAAAATTCGGCTCCATTTGTCAGCCTAAAAACGTTTTTGTTCAAACTGACATTTTGGAACCGCTTTGGTTCCCTTCAATTTTTACATGTTTTTGGCTCTTTCCTGTCACAGACACTTGACCCACCTACACAAGTAAGGTATCATTTTTATTGGGAGACTGAGGGGAACGTTGGGTGGTAGGAAATTTGTGCTGGTGCAGTGATCCCACACAGAAATGTGGAAAAAAATGGATTTGTTAGCTAAATTTGAGGTTTGCTGAGGACTGTGGGTAAGAAAACACTGGGGTATCCTTGATGTACACCTTCATGGACTCCCTCGGGTGCCTAGTTTTCAGAAATGTCTCGGTTTGGTAGGTTTTCCTAGATGGTGGCTGAGCCCAGGATCAAAAACGCAGGTGCCCCCCGCAAAAACAGGTAGTCTTGTAATTGATCATTTTGATGTGTCCAGGTAGTGTTTGGTGCACTTCCTGTCACGGCACTATGCCTACCCACACAAGTGAGGTACTTTTTTTATCGGGAGATGTGGGTGAATGCTGGTTAGAAGGAAGTTAGTGGCTCCCCTCCGATTCCAGAACTTTGCAGCACCGAAATGTGAGGAAAAAGTGTTTTTTTGCCACGTTTTGAAGTTTGCTAAGGATTCTGGGTAACAGAACATGCTGAGAGTGCCACAAGTTACCCCATCCTGGGTTTCCCTAGGTGTCTAGTTTTCAGAAATGTCCAGATTTTCTAGGTTTTCCTAGGCGCCGGATGAGCTAGAGACCAAAATCCACAGCTAGACACTTTGCAAAAAATATGTCAGTTTTCATAAGAAAAATTTGATGTGTCCATGTTGTGTTTTGGGGCATTTCTTTTCGCGGGAAGTATGCCTATCCACACAATTGAGGTACCATTTTTATCAGGAGACTGGGGGAATGATGGGTGGAAGGAAATGTGTGGCTTCTCTCAGATTCCAGAACTTTCTATCAACAAATTGTGAGAAAAAAGTGTTTTTTGGCCAATTTTTGAGGTTTGCAAAAGATTTTGGGTAACAGAACCTGGTGAGAGCGCTATAAGTTACCCCATCCCGGTTTCCCCTAGGTGTCTAGTTTTCAAAAATGCACAGGCTTGGTAGGTTTTCCTGGTTGCTGGCTTAGCTAGAGACCAAAATCCACAGCTTGGCACTTTCCAAAAAACACATTTTTCAATGTAAAAATATGACGTGTCCATGTTGAGTTTTGGGGCGTTTCCTGTCACAAGCACTAGGCCTACCAACACAAGTGAGGTACCATTTCTATCGGGAGACCTAGGTAAATGCTGGGTGCAAGGACATTTGGGACTCCTCTCAGATTCCAGAACTTTCTTCCACCGAAATGTGAGGAAAAAGTGTTGTTTTTGCTTAAGTTTGAGGTTTGCAAAGGATTCTGGGTAACATAACCTAGTGAGAGCCCCACAAGTCACCCCACTCTGAATTCCCCTTGGTGTCTAGTTTAAAAAAAATTATAGGTTTGCTAGGTTTCCATAGGTGCCGGCTGTGCTAGAGGCCAAAATCCACAGCTAGGCACTTTGCAAAAAACAGGTCACTTTTCTTTGGAAAAATATGATGTGTCCACATTGTGTTTTGGGGCATTTCTTGTCACGGGCACTAGGCCTATCCACACAAGTGACTAACCATTTTCATTGAGAGACTTGGGGGAATGCTGGGTGGAAGGACGTTTGTGTCTCCTCTCAGATTCCAGAACTTTGCAGCACCGAAATGTGAGAGAAAAGTGTTTTTTTGCCAAATTTTGAGGTTTGCAAAGGATTCTGGGTGACAGAACCCAGTGACAGCCCCACAAGTCACCCAATACTGGATTTCCCTAGGTGTCTAGTTTTAAAAAATGCACTGGTTTGGTAGGTTTCCCTAGGTGCCGGCTGAGCTAGAGGCCAAAATCCACAGCTAGGCACTTTCCAAAAAACACGTTAGATTTCAATGTAAAAATGTAATGTGTCCATGTTGCGTTTCCTGTCTCAGGCACTAGGCCTATTCACACAAGTGAGTTATTATTTTTATGGCGAGACTTGGGGGAGCACAGAATAGAAGAACAAGTGTTATTGCCCCTTGTCTTTCTGTACATTTTTTCCTTCTAAATGTAAGACAGTGTGTAAAAAAGACGTCTATTTGAGAAATGCCCTGTGATTCACATGCTAGTATGGGGACCCCGGAATTCAGAGATGTGCAAATAACCACCGCTCATCAACACCTTATCTTGTGCCCATTTTGGAAATACAAAGGTTTCCTTGATACCTATTTTTCACTCATTATATTTCACCAAATGAATAGGTGCAGCTCATTTATTGACTCTGGGTACCTATGGTTCTTGATGAACCCACAACCCAGAAGAGTCCAGCAGACATGACAGTATATTGCTTCAAAAAACCTGCCATAGCTGGAAAAAGTTAGAGAAGAAAACGTGGACAGAAATGACTCTTTTTTCACCTCAATTTCAATATTTTTTATTTTAGCTGTTACTTCTGTAGGAAAACCATGAAGGATATACACAAACGACCCCTTGCAGAATTCAACATTTTGTCTACTTTTCTTGAAATGTTTAGCTGTTTAGGATCCAGCATTGGTTTCACACCCATTTCTGTCACTAATTGGAAGAAGGCTGGAAGCACAAAAATTAGTAAAAATGCGGTTAGTCCCAGTAAAATGCCACAAATTGTGTTGAAAAATTTGGTTTTCTGAATCAAGTCTGCCTGTTCCTAAAAGCTGGGAAGATGGTGACTGTAGCACAGCAAACCCTTTGTTGATGCCATTTTAAGGGAAAAAAACACATGCCTTCTTCTGCCGCACTTTTTTCCCATTTGTTTTTCAAAACAGCATTTTAACTGTATTTTGGCTAATTTCTTGGTCGCCTCCAGGGGAACCCACAAACTCTGGGTACCTCTAGAATCCCTAGGATGTTGGAAAAAAAGGACATAAATTTGGCATGGGTAGGTTATGTAGACAAAAAGATATGAGGGCCTAATCATGAACTACCCCAAACAGCCAGGAAAAGGCTCTGCACCTGAGGAGGGAAAGGCCTGGCAGCAAAGGGATTAAAATGGCTTCAGGTGCATCACAATTTTGTCATGATTAAGACTGTTAACACTCTTGTTGTTGTTTAGAACACTTTGGAGTCTGCAGTAGAACACAAGTGAATCAACTGGCAGACTGCTCCTGTTGGAAGTTCATGTTTTACTGCAAATGTCAGACTTCATTCTCATATGGCTGTGAAAGCATGAATTTACAGAAAATATGCTCTCACTTAAGCTTCTGGAGCACCTTCCATAACCTCTATGAGAAAATCATGAAAAACTGTTTTCTCTTAAACATGATTCATGAAATCTCAGCTGGGTAAAATCACCTTAGAAAACACCAAAATTCCTAAAATTGTCATGGTACCATCAACAAATGAATTATATTGTAACTAAAAGTATCTATCACCCTTCATACGTTCTCCTTTTTGTGACCCTCAAAATCTGCCATTTACTACAATGCATTTCAATAGGGTGCTATCATGTTTATTGATCCCAAGATGGCTGCCATCACTTCCTGGTTGAAGTGCTGACAGCCAATCGGATCTCACCATGAGATCTGTGCTTAGGCTCTGCCTAGACATGAACATTTGGATTTCCTCTTTATTGCAAAAACTACTGAACAGATATACACAAAAAAAGAAAAAGAGTGATTTGCAGACAAAAAGCTACCTTTCTTCCAAATTTGGTATAATTCTGTCCAGCGATAAGGGCTGCATACGTACCTGAAGAGTCAATGGGAATTAACATGGGAAATGCACTTTTTTTTAACCCCCCTTTTTTCAGCGCCCTGTTGACAGATCACCCCAAAGTCTTCCATGCACAACTAGACCCTTGGGCACACTTTTTTTTAATAATGTTATGAAGATTCATCAAACGGCGCCAATTATATCGCCAAGTCAAAAAAACCATTTTTTTATAGAAACTAGGTCCTAACTATAACTACCTACTGAAGACTGGCAGTAGTTTGAGATATATATATATATCCAAACACAGCTCGATACAATCCTGAAACCAAGAGGGGTGGAGTGCAAAACCAGACGAGCACTCTGATCAAAATGTCAAGAGTCCCCACAAAATTATTAATGACAGCACTCACTCAGGCAGCAGCTTGATCAGGATTTAAATACCCTTCATGTTGCGTTTCAGCAGAACAGACGGCCTTGCTCACATAATCACTGTGTTGTTCGTAACACATATAAAACCATTCAAAACATACATCAAAAGTGACCACTTTTTTAGGAAAAGTTTGGTTAATAGATGAACTAGTATGTGCTTTCTGTATAATGCTGTATAGGACAAGATGAGGCCCATGTTTTTGCGAATAAGGTATGGATGATTCGTTCTCCGACAGTCCGTTTTCACAATTGATGTATAATTGGAATTGCCCTTTTTTTTTTATTCGGCCGATCTGCCGATTCGAGGATCCTCCTTGCATCCTCCTCGGATCCTGGGTAAAAGCAAGGCTCTGATTGGCTTGGCGCCACTTGACGCAAATATTAACATGTGCATTAAAAAACACATAGACATTCACTGAAAAAAACAAAGGTTACAGAGACGTTATAGTTAGGTTGATGTTTTACCCATACACATCCTTAGAAATTCAGCAGTTATAGTTATACTTATAATTATACTTATCTGAAGAAACCATAACTCATCTGGGAAAGTAACTTTGGGCAACAAGTTAAAGTCTCTTAATATAAGTACAACTATATCGGCTGAATTTCTATGGTTTTGTATGGGTAAAATGTCAACCTAACTAAAACGTCCCTGTAACCTTTGTTTTTGTCAGTGAATATTTATAGATAGATATAGATATAGGTATAGAAATAGACATATAGCTATATAGTTATATATATATATATATATATATATATATCATAGCTGCATAGCTATATATGTATAGAGACAGGTCTCTCTCTCTCTCTCTCTCTCTCTATATATATATATATAAAATGCGTCACTTTTTATTTAGATACTTGGTTTCCCTGGGGCCCATCGCGGCAATCACATAGGTATAGAACTAAAATTAGCCCCCACAGGGGGTTGGCCCATGAAGAGGAGGGCCCAATCCCTGTTCATTTCATTGCTTTTATTATTTTTTGTTTAATCACATTTAACCCGTGGGGGGTGATTGCGCCCCCTAGAGGAAATAATGCCCCTGTGGGTTGCACTTCCATGAGGGCTGACCCCTCAGATCACATCCCTGGAGGTCTAGAGGAGTTTCCTGGCCGTGGATTGCAGCAAGGCTGCGATTCATAGCAAGGAAACCCTTTCAGGCAGGCCTCGTTTTAAAAAGGAGACTCTCCCTTTTCAAACAAGGCCTCCCTGAAAGCTGGAGAGGCCTTTTCCAGCCTGGTTTTCCTATGAGAGTCGAGCGCAGCCTTGCCTGCTGCTTCCTCGGCACCGATGGGGAAACTGTGATGTCAGCGCACATCACAAATGGGCAGGAAGGAGGCTTGGGGAGAGATGTGGAAGCAGGTCTGCATCGTCCTAGGGTTTTTAAAAAAAAAGTAATCCTCCAGTGCTTTGCACCAGAGCATTTTTTAAAGCCCTCCCTGGTGAGGGCCATTGGCTGTTAGATGGGCCAGAAAGGATGTATGTGTGACTCCCATTGGCCGTTACATGCACTAAAGGGGTTGACTGAAACTGTTGAAGAGACCACAATAAACCATACAAATGTATGCATCCTAAGGAGCATAAACATATAGTCTGAATGTCTTGAGCTGGCACAAATAAGATCTATTACAATACATGTAGAGGCACTCAACTTCCCTGAACTTGAGATGGGATTGTCACAAACACACAGCATGATTTCCCTTGGTGTAATTCCAGCACCATCAGAACTTGCCATATTAACAGGAAACCAAACCTGCCCATAATATGAAGTGACCATCAAATCATCTATTTCCCTTTCAAACTTTCACCCGGGAGAGCATTAAGAAGACCAGGTACAATATTGGATACAGAAAGTTTCAGAAATGTAATTCTGAAAAATTGGCACACATCACATCAAGACCCCACTCAACAAATACATGAGGAACGTGTCTGAGTTCTACAAGGGAATATTGATTGCATTAGCTAACAAATTCCCGCTATGGCATGCTCCAGTTTTAATCTCATATGAAAGAACCTCTTTGATCAATTACAATATAAAGAAAGTGAAAGAAGAACTTAGTACATTCCAACACAAATCAAATAAGTCTGACAAAATCATCTTACCATGATATAACTGAGCAGACAAAGCAGCAATTAAAACCACAAAAAGACGCCGTTATTCCACACAGATCACCAATGTGGCATGCCTTTTTAAAGAAGTACATAGGTTTCTCTGAAAGTTTTACAAGCCATAATGCACCACCACTTACGTGCTACTCACAAGCCTTCTATAGTGCAATTTCCAATGAGCAGGGCAACAAAACAAAGAAACTAGAAGACTTCCTCAGAATTAAACCAAAATACCACTCAAAAGGACAAACAACTGGATGAACAAGATAAAAGTTGTAAATAGCCAACAGTCACTAACTTCTCTCTATTAACTGTAACCTGTAGAACCCGCCCAACAATAATCTTGCATCTAGCATCCTCCTAAACACGTCATGAGTCTAATATCAGGAATATACTGAACAACTCCCCATATAAAAGATCCTTCCATGAGGAACTTAAAACCTCCTTCATCTGACCACTCATCATAAAAAGAATCTCGAGCCATCCAGTCCAGCTAACCACAGACTGATCACCAATGGACCATCCAAGAAAAAACAATCGATATATATGTTTTTTCCTAGATCTCCAACCTTGTGGGAGAGAAAATCCTACTGTCAGATCAACAATAGGAATGGAATTCATCTTGCTATCTATTTGGGATGACCAAAATTATCATGAACAAAAATGGAGGGACTTCATTACTCTATTTAGACCTGTCAACAGGGGTTGACACTGTCCAACACCACATCCTACCACTGAGACTGTAAGTGCTCATTATTTGAGGAGATATGTTATGCCGGATTTCCTCCTATGTCAAAAATAAACAACGTCATTACAACCAGTCATCTCCTTCCTCCCCAATTTCAACACTCCACATGGCCACCAAGGTAAATTATTTCTTCATTCAATTCAACCTCTGTTTCATCTGTTTCACCTTTAGATTATCCCATTATCGGGCCACATAGGGTCACTCCATCTAACATGTTACAGCTAGGCAGGTGGCACACAGATTATTTTAAAACTGGAAAATTTAGAGGGTCCAGGCTCATCAATATGTGGCATGCTCCCCATTGCTTGAATTACTGAATGATGATTGCCCACATTAAACTCGGTTCCTTCAAAAGGAAGGCTATGAGCTGGAGAATGGCATAATTATTAACCAACAACAATTTAGCCCAAGGAAATAGAGGATCGACCAACTACATCAAGGGATGTCAGAAAAATCATAATGATCTTGGCCTCTAGTCTACCCCTGGTGAATCCAGCCACATGAAGTGGATTCTCTACTATTCAAACACTACAGTCTATGTTCTCTCACCTAGCAAACCAACAGAAACTACACGTCAGCTTTACTCTGTGATGTAATGGTTACTCTATGTAGGTATCCTATAATCTATGATTAACCTGCTGTTTCCTGCTCAATGGATCCAAAAGATTGCAGCACGACTGTTATTATGCCTCCATCTAAGTAAACATATTTATTTTGTCAATACTTCACGCATTGCGCTGGCTAGCAGTATCCAGATACACAACTTTTCAGTCAGTGTGTGTGATGCATAGAGCTATCTAAAGAAAAGGTCTGGAGTACCTCAAAGTTAAACCTCACAGATACAATGAGAACAGAAAACTACAATCATGACGAGCAACTTTACTTACCTTGGTGCTGCACTTATAGTGCTACCACAAACAGACACTGAAAGACAGCAGGTTGCAAAAAATGGCCTCAAAAAAGCATTTGTTGCTTGTGGCTTTGAGATCTTGAAAACCTTGCACGGGAGTGGTCAGTCAGTCTCTCATTCCCTTTCACATTCCTGAATTAGCAGTGATTTCTGGGGGATCAATGTCAGAAACTGGAGCAATACATCGGCGACCTCATGATCAAAAGAGTTAATAAGAAAGAATGAGCATGAATACACTATTTGTACAAACCAGTATAAAAGTTACCAAAAGGTTTTCAATACTATGTTTCTGGTATTGTAATTGCACTCATATTGAATTCACTAGACCTTATCATATGTTGAAGTGATATTTCAAATCCCAAGTTTAGTGGTTAATCTAAAGATTACTGGCTACTGAGAATAAGGCGTGTTCTCTCAAGGAAACCATTCCAGATGTTTACTTTGGTTTCTTTGTGTTAGATTAAATTAATAGAAACTAGGTGTGACCATTAGAAAGGGATATGTGAGCTCATGCAAATGATTGGAGGATGAATAGCTAGGATACAGTTAGTTTGCATGGCAATGGCTTGAAAGAAGGAGTAGATGTGATCTATGAAGGCAAGTCTGGACAAATGCAGAAATACATTAAAAGATAAGCTTAAGGGCATGCGAGTTAGCGAAGGCTGTAGAACTGCAAGCTCGTCTTCATCCTTCGATGGAATCACTGAGGTTGACAAACCTTTTGACGTAGAAAGAAGTGTGGTGAACTATACAAAAATTTCCATCAACACCACCCCATCAATTTAGACACTTTGACCAATGTGGCCACAGTAGAAAAACTCCAATCAGGAATAAAGTTCAAAGCTTTATTTTACAACCACAAAGTTAGTGTCATAAAGACAGCACGTAATATCAAATTATAAAGGTATATAAGCACCATAGGCTGCCCAAAGCGACGAAAAAAGTTCAAACGAATTAGCATTGACACAATTAGGCATTCACGAAGAATCATGCATATCATTAATGAAATTATCTGAGATACATAAACATATCTCAGATAAGATGATATCAAAATTTGTCAAGTTCAATTAAGCAGCATATCAAATTTTGGGCTGGACACAGGTTGTCCCTACAGCTAACCAAATTAGGAAATGCATGTGTGGGGACAGACACATGTGGGCAAAAACACAAAAGGAGAACAAAATAACTACTAGCTAGAAAAATAAAAAGAGTGAGTGTCAGCATAATATATTCTATTCTACAAAAAGGAACATGTCAAGGAAAAAATTGGCAATCAGCTGAGAGCGGTATACCTCTCCAAGGAACAGCATTCAGCGATTCTTCATCAGCAAAGCGTCCGGGTCGGCAGCGAAGTCCAGCCATAAGTTTCATCAGGAAAGGTGCAGAGAGAGAACTGACTAAATCTAAGTCCATCCCTAATATAAAACACATAATGAAATTGATTCATCAGTTTAATGGCACCAGGTCACGCAAAAGGGGCATTATACAGTCATCAACATCTGGTGATTCCAAAGTTGCAGCAGTCCATCGAATTCTCAAACTTTCCCTGAGAACTATCTTCCATCCAGCAACATTTTATTTCACATTACGCCCACAAGTCAGGCTACTAAACTAAAAGTCTCTGTGCAATTGAACAATGGACCTATTGCTACTTGCAAAGGTTCTCCTTAGAATGGCATCTAGAGAAAAACTAACATCAGAAAGAACAATGATTCATCACTTTTTACATGACTGCAAAATACCAGTTCTGCAGGCCTCATTTAAGCTAACATAAGAAAATCAGTTGCATTACAGTTAATCATTGAAATTTCATAAAACATGTAAAATATAAACGTATAAACTCAGCAATATTATTTCATTAGAATGAGCAATGCATTTTACTTTCAATTATAGCTTTGTCAGTACATTTCAATAAGTGTGGCAGAGAAGTGCAAATATTTCATTTCTGCACATATCTTTAAACTTATAAATCACACATTTAAACATTAGAAAATTAAATTATTTTTGATACAGTACTAACAATTAGTCCATAGTCTAAAATACACTTTAAGACCATTTTATTTCATTAACATGTTATTTAATAAGGAAGGCACAATAGTGACCACCAACAAATGAAAACATAAGCACATTTAATATGTGTGTCAGTGTTCTAGTTAGGCTGTCAAACATGAGACATTCATCGTCACCTTCTGCAGATGCCTGGATCACTAAAAAGCATCACTGAATTTTAAGCTGCAACAGTAGGCTATACTCAGAAGAGGCAAGCAGAGTTGGAAATAAGGAGACGGTCATTGGGAATAAAAAAAAACAGAAGGGACAATCAAAAGTTTTATGTTTAACCCGTTAAATGCGGGCGTCGGCCACTGGCCGACGCCCACACTCCCTCCCTGGTGCGGGTCACGACCAGTGGCCGACACCAGGGAGGGGGTTAAAAATCCTCCGGTGCAATGCACCGGAGGATTTTTTTTTTTTTTTTTTTTACCGTAGGAGACGCGGAAGAGCTTCTGCGTCTCCATCCCACCCCCCTCCTGCCCCTTTATGACGTCAGCGCGCCGCGAGGCGCGCTGACGTCACATTTTTTCCCCACCGGAGAAGGAGAGACGGAGGTAAGCGTTCTTTCCTTCTCCGGTGGGGAAAAAAAGGCCAAAACGGCCTCCCCAGATGCCAGGGAGGCATCGATGGAAAGGGGAGGCTTTCCCCTTTCCATCGATGCCTCCCTGGCACCGTTTCCTGGCCGTGGATCGCAGCGCGGCTGCGATCCACGGCCAGGAAACGCCACTAGGCACCAGGGATCTTCTTTGGGGGGGTCGGCCCACTCGTAAAAGGGCCACCCCCCCCCCCGGCAATATTTTAATTATTTATACTGTTTTGGGGGGCGATCGCGCCCCCCACAAAAAAAAAAGAAAGAAAAAAAAGAAAAAAAAAATGGTGGGGTCGGCCCTTGGAACACGGGCCGACCCCAGGGGAAAAAAAAAAAACGTAGTTTGGCCTGGGGAGGCCGATCGCCCCCCCAGGGTAAAAAAAAACAAAAAAAAACAAATTGTTGGTGGTCAGCCCTTAGGGTGACCATCAATGGGGCCATTTTTTTTTTTATACATGTGTGCTTTGCCGAGGGCAAGCACACATGTATAAAAAGAAAAAGATTTGTGACATGAGTCTCATATATATGTGTATATATGTATACACATATATATATCTATATAGATATATATATCTATATAGATATATATATATATATATATATCTATATAGATATATATATCTATATAGATATATATATAGATAGATATATATATTTTTTTCAGGACAAGCATTGCAGCGTCCATGTGCTGCTTTTCTGACTTGTTGGTGTGTATCTGGGCTTCTAACAACGCCCACCTCACGCCCATCACTACCACTCCTTTGATGGCATTGGAAAATGATTTACCTTTGTCCCTCCTTGGGGAGGTTTTGCTACCGCCTTGGCCCCTGGTACATGGCTAATTGCACTTTTGCTGTTACGTTTAACTGCGAGCGAACTTCTTTTCCTTTTGTGTAACTCTTCACATGATGCTCATGGTGGCCATGGCGCTGTGAATCGGCTCTCTTATGTGAAAGAGTTTAACTTTAAATTATCAATTTATGTGGCAAGAAAAGTTGGGTTAGGAGTTTATAACGCTAATAGCTCTAACTCGAGCAGATGCGAGACCCATTGCATTGTAAATGCTTGTTATTCTTGTGTGTGTTGTTTTATAATGGTGAACAATTTCACCGCACTCCACGAGGACCGTGATCAAGACTCCTTGGTGAGTTGAAACACGTTGGTGGTTATTGACTGCAATAAAATACACGTTTATTTGTACTTCATGGAGTGCGGTGAAATTTTTCGGCATTAGATAATTTCTAGATTGGTCTTCCCTGTCACTGGGCACCGGCAGTGAAGTGTGCCGCCCAGCAACCGTTCAACCACTTTGTTTCTAAACATATAAATATATATATATTATTATATATATATATATATATATATATATACACACAATATGCATGCATGCATGTCTTTTCTGTAGTGGCAGTTTTGCTGGATAGTACTGAGGGAATTAGAAGAGGAGGTAATGGGAGGCAGAGCACCAAAAATGACTGTTGCACAGGGTGTGTGGTAAGGTGAAGTAATACATTCTTTTTTTGTTTTTTTCAGTGTTTTCAGAGAATCTGCAGAATTGGAGAAGAAGCGAAGGTAAGGTGACGACATTTCCTGTTGTACACAACAAACATACCAACAAGCAATTTTGTGACTATCTGCCTTCTACGTAGGATAGTAATTTAGAGGGACAGTTTAGCCAGTTGCAGAGATGGCGTCTCGTTGGATGACTGCTGATCAAGCCCTAGCTCGGGTTATGGAGGACAGTTCTGATGTAGGCTCAGAGACTGAGACAGCAGACACTGAGACAGCATCTGAGGGAGAGGACAATGGGGCAGATTCTGGGAGTGATTTTTCAGTTGGCGGAGTCCCATCTGACGACACCTCTTCCAGTGAGTCTGAAGGAGACAATGACGACATCCGTGCTGTCCCTTCGCAAGCACATTCTGGGCAGCGGGACCACATTGGGTTAGCCGAACCCAGAGAGCACGTGCTTGCTGCCGCAAGCACAGAACGAGTGCTCTCTTGGCAGCCCCCCTGTTTGGTTCAGCCCCAAATTCCACCTTTTACTGGTGACGCTGGATGTAAAGTCGATACAGCTAACTTTTTGCCAGTCGACTACATCTATCTGTTTTTGGATGTTGACTTTCTTCAGAAAGTTGTGCAGCAAACAAATTTGCGTGCAGACCAATTTCTGAGGGAGCGCGGAGGCACTCTAGGGCCCCGTTCTAGGGCACGCCAGTGGACTCCCACTTCGCTGGCGGAGTTGAAGATATTTTTGGGCCTTACCCTCAAAATGGGGTTAGTACAGAAACCCACCTTGCAGTCCTACTGGACGACTCGCACGGTTTGGGTAACTCCCATCTTCGCACCATACATGAGCAGAGATCGTTTTTTGCTACTGCAGCGCATGCTGCATTTCAATGACAATTCTGCTGCATTGCCCCGGGACCATCCAGATCATGACAGGTTGTTCAAAATTCGGCCTGTCGTGGAACATTTGTCTGCCAGGTTTCCAGAGATCTATACTCCTGGAAAGAATATAGCAGTCGATGAGTCCTTGATCCTGTACAAAGGACGGCTGCTTTTCAGACAGTACATTGCGAGCAAAAGAGCTCGCTATGGCATAAAGCTGTACATACTGTGTGAGAGCTCTACTGGCTATGTGTACAGCCTGAGAGTGTATACAGGGAAGGATTCTACCCTAAACCCTGTAGGTTGCCCTCCCACGTTAGGGGTCACAGGTAAGATTGTATGGGAACTTGTCCATCCACTTCTTCACAAAGGTTATAACCTTTATGTGGACAATTTCTATACAGGAGTAGAGCTGTTCAGTGAGCTCTACAAAGCTGGCACTGTGGCCTGCGGTACAGTTCGTTGTAACCGCAAAGGATTCCCGCGGGAGCTTGTTTGCAAGAAGCTCCAGAAATCACAGAGTACTGCATTGCGTTCTAACGAACTGCTTGCAGTCAAGTTCCTAGATAGACGTGATGTATACGTGCTCACTACAATTCATGATGAGAGCACTTCTCCCATCACGGTTTGGGGTCAGATGGCCGAAGTCCACAAGCCCATCTGTATACTTGATTACAATAAGTACATGGGTGGAGTGGACAAGAACGACCAGGTTCTTCAACCATACAATGCGTGTCGTAAAACTCGCACTTGGTACAAGAAACTGTTTACCCACCTGATTCAGATGGCAACATATAATGCGTATGTTGTTTACCGTCAGACAACAACAGGAAGACTCATGACTTTCCTTGACTTCCAGTTGTCTGTAATTGAAAGCCTCACTGCTGTTACTGAAGAAGCAGCAGCCTCCACCTCATATGTTCTGGAGGATGTGGCAAGGCTGCAGGAGCGACACTTTGCTGATCGCATACCTAAAACACCCAAAAAGGATCGCCCATGTCGTCGCTGTAAAGTGTGCTCAAAGCATGGAAAGCGGCAGGAGAGTCGGTATTACTGTCCCCAGTGTCCATCACAACCAGGCCTCTGTATCCCTACTTGCTTTACGTTGTATCATACTAAAGCAAAGTTCTGGGAAATCGACTGAGGTTGAGCTGCTGTTGGGTAATCCTTTCAGTGGCAGTGCATGGATACCGAACGTCCATGGGCCACTGCTTCGTTAGGCAAGGAGCCACAGAATTTTACTTCATCATGGACTTCCTTTTGGCGTGGTCGGTGTTCTGTTCAATTAACATGCATTTTCTTCCCCCTACTGCATATACTAGTAGACAGAACATATGCCACATTGCCACGGAGTACCCTTTCTTCACCTGCATGTCTTCCTTACTTTCAACGGTAGATATGCTCTCTCAGTTCGAGAAATCACTTTGTAGGGCATACTTGGAAGCCCCCAACTTGCTTCCACAAACTAGTATAGGTTCACTTGGCTATTATACAGGATTAGCCAGGACTCTGATGAGAACAGAGACATGGATGGGTAAGGAAAGCTTATGGTAGGAGTGCCTTCACAGGGTTATTGCACAGGTAGAAGGCAGATAGTAAAGGTAGTACAGATGTACATCATCTACACCTATGGATTCAAACCCATTGGTGCCATCCCAGCACTAAAGGAGAATGACTTGTATAGGTCAGTGTTTGACCTGCTTTTCATGTTCATCCTCCATCAGAACTTAGTAGATGTTCAGTTTGCTGTATAAGTGCATTATAGTCACATCACTGCACATAATGTTGGCTGGGACATATGCTACATTCTCATGGACTCCCCTATGTACCAAACACTACCCTTTTCCATAGCCTATGACCTTCTCTTTAGGGAACATCATGAGAAATCCCCAGCATGTCTCCCTTAGTTTCAAAGGTAGATATGCTCACTCAGTTCGAGGAATCGCTTTGTACGGCATACTCGGACACCCCCAACTTGCATCCACAAACTGGAAGGAGTTGGATTTAGCACAGAGATTGCGCTAAAGGCGCATGAAAAACATGTCTTCCTGAGCCTCAGGTGGCTGTCACAGGAGTCATTAGTAAAGGTTTGTTACGCATGCATTTGGTAATGTTAAGGAAGAAGGAGGCAGGTAGCCTATGACCTTCTCTTTAGGTAACAGCATGAGAAATCCCCAGCATGTCTCCCTTAGTTTCAAAGGTAGATATGCTCACTCAGTTCGAGGAATCGCTTTGTACGGCATACTCGGACACCCCCAACTTGCATCCACAAACTGGAAGGAGTTGGATTTAGCACAGAGAGTGCGCTAAAGGCGCATGAAAAACATGTCTTCCTGAGCCTCAGGTGGCTGTCACAGGAGTCATTAGTAAAGGTTTGTTACGCATGCATTTGGTAATGTTAAGGAAGAAGGAGGCAGTTACTTGACAGGTGGTAAAATGTAGTCAAACTTAATCCGTTCTGTGGCGTGTGAATGTGATGGGCCCTTGTCTGGCAGCGGTAAGTTAATGTGAGTGGAGTGATTGATTGGATTGGGCCCGTGGCTGGCGATATGAAAGGGTTGTTTGTTGTGCGTGAATGGCGTGTGAATGGACCATAAAGAGGTTGGTGCCTGGACGCGGCTTTATGGCCCACCTTCAGAAGGCTTGGTTTCAACATTCAGATACTTTGATAAGTATTCATGCTTTAAAACCATAATTTCTGGAGGTGCTAAAACCAACCAGTGTGAGTGGTGGGTTAACTTTAACAAACTAGTACCAGGGGAGACCAAGGGTGCAGGACTTGCATGGCTTTCACCAGTTTTCCTTCACCCAGAATCCCCTTGAAATTACATTATGTGCTTAAAAAACACATTTTCCTTGCATTCCAATGAGCAGAAGTCCAGGGATCTGCAGGTATCCTCAAAATTCCTACCACCCAGTGTTTCCCCACTTGTCCTGATAAAAACACAACCCCGCTTGTGTGCCTGCGCCTAGTGCCTGCTTCAGGAATGAATCACTCCAGGGTTAACAGTAGACCTCAAGCAAGGACTACCATTGAACCTTGTGTGATCCATTCCTGTCGCGGGCGCTAGGCCTACCCACACAAGTGAGGTATCATTTTTATCGGGAGACTTGGGGGGACGCTGGGTGGAAGGAAATTTGAGGCTCCTCTCAGATTCCAGAACTTTCTGTCATCGAAATGTGAGGAAAACTTGTTTTTTTAGCCACTTTTTGAGGTTTGCAAAGGATTCTGGGTAACAGAACCTGGTCAGAGCCCCGCGAGTCACCCCATCTTGGATTCCCCTAGGTCTCTAGTTTTCAAAAATGTACAGGTTTGGTAGGTTTCCCTAGGTGCCGGCTGAGCTAGAGGCCAAAATCTACAGGTAGGCACTTTGCAAAAAACAGCTCTGTTTTCTGTGATGTGTCCACGTTGTGTTTTGGGGCATTTCCTGTCGCGGGCGCTAGGCCTACCCACACAAGTGAGGTATCATTTTTATCGGGAGACTTGGGGGGACGCTGGGTGGAAGGAAATTTGAGGCTCCTCTCAGATTCCAGAACTTTCTGTCATCGAAATGTGAGGAAAACTTGTTTTTTTAGCCACTTTTTGAGGTTTGCAAAGGATTCTGGGTAACAGAACCTGGTCAGAGCCCCGCGAGTCACCCCATCTTGGATTCCCCTAGGTCTCTAGTTTTCAAAAATGTACAGGTTTGGTAGGTTTCCCTAGGTGCCGGCTGAGCTAGAGGCCAAAATCTACAGGTAGGCACTTTGCAAAAAACAGCTCTGTTTTCTGTGATGTGTCCACGTTGTGTTTTGGGGCATTTCCTGTCGCGGGCGCTAGGCCTACCCACACAAGTGAGGTATCATTTTTATCGGGAGACTTGGGGGGACGCTGGGTGGAAGGAAATTTGAGGCTCCTCTCAGATTCCAGAACTTTCTGTCATCGAAATGTGAGGAAAACTTGTTTTTTTAGCCACTTTTTGAGGTTTGCAAAGGATTCTGGGTAACAGAACCTGGTCAGAGCCCCGCGAGTCACCCCATCTTGGATTCCCCTAGGTCTCTAGTTTTCAAAAATGTACAGGTTTGGTAGGTTTCCCTAGGTGCCGGCTGAGCTAGAGGCCAAAATCTACAGGTAGGCACTTTGCAAAAAACAGCTCTGTTTTCTGTGATGTGTCCACGTTGTGTTTTGGGGCATTTCCTGTCGCGGGCGCTAGGCCTACCCACACAAGTGAGGTATCATTTTTATCGGGAGACTTGGGGGGACGCTGGGTGGAAGGAAATTTGAGGCTCCTCTCAGATTCCAGAACTTTCTGTCATCGAAATGTGAGGAAAACTTGTTTTTTTAGCCACTTTTTGAGGTTTGCAAAGGATTCTGGGTAACAGAACCTGGTCAGAGCCCCGCGAGTCACCCCATCTTGGATTCCCCTAGGTCTCTAGTTTTCAAAAATGTACAGGTTTGGTAGGTTTCCCTAGGTGCCGGCTGAGCTAGAGGCCAAAATCTACAGGTAGGCACTTTGCAAAAAACAGCTCTGTTTTCTGTGATGTGTCCACGTTGTGTTTTGGGGCATTTCCTGTCGCGGGCGCTAGGCCTACCCACACAAGTGAGGTATCATTTTTATCGGGAGACTTGGGGGGACGCTGGGTGGAAGGAAATTTGAGGCTCCTCTCAGATTCCAGAACTTTCTGTCATCGAAATGTGAGGAAAACTTGTTTTTTTAGCCACTTTTTGAGGTTTGCAAAGGATTCTGGGTAACAGAACCTGGTCAGAGCCCCGCGAGTCACCCCATCTTGGATTCCCCTAGGTCTCTAGTTTTCAAAAATGTACAGGTTTGGTAGGTTTCCCTAGGTGCCGGCTGAGCTAGAGGCCAAAATCTACAGGTAGGCACTTTGCAAAAAACAGCTCTGTTTTCTGTGATGTGTCCACGTTGTGTTTTGGGGCATTTCCTGTCGCGGGCGCTAGGCCTACCCACACAAGTGAGGTATCATTTTTATCGGGAGACTTGGGGGGACGCTGGGTGGAAGGAAATTTGAGGCTCCTCTCAGATTCCAGAACTTTCTGTCATCGAAATGTGAGGAAAACTTGTTTTTTTAGCCACTTTTTGAGGTTTGCAAAGGATTCTGGGTAACAGAACCTGGTCAGAGCCCCGCGAGTCACCCCATCTTGGATTCCCCTAGGTCTCTAGTTTTCAAAAATGTACAGGTTTGGTAGGTTTCCCTAGGTGCCGGCTGAGCTAGAGGCCAAAATCTACAGGTAGGCACTTTGCAAAAAACAGCTCTGTTTTCTGTGATGTGTCCACGTTGTGTTTTGGGGCATTTCCTGTCGCGGGCGCTAGGCCTACCCACACAAGTGAGGTATCATTTTTATCGGGAGACTTGGGGGGACGCTGGGTGGAAGGAAATTTGAGGCTCCTCTCAGATTCCAGAACTTTCTGTCATCGAAATGTGAGGAAAACTTGTTTTTTTAGCCACTTTTTGAGGTTTGCAAAGGATTCTGGGTAACAGAACCTGGTCAGAGCCCCGCGAGTCACCCCATCTTGGATTCCCCTAGGTCTCTAGTTTTCAAAAATGTACAGGTTTGGTAGGTTTCCCTAGGTGCCGGCTGAGCTAGAGGCCAAAATCTACAGGTAGGCACTTTGCAAAAAACAGCTCTGTTTTCTGTGATGTGTCCACGTTGTGTTTTGGGGCATTTCCTGTCGCGGGCGCTAGGCCTACCCACACAAGTGAGGTATCATTTTTATCGGGAGACTTGGGGGGACGCTGGGTGGAAGGAAATTTGAGGCTCCTCTCAGATTCCAGAACTTTCTGTCATCGAAATGTGAGGAAAACTTGTTTTTTTAGCCACTTTTTGAGGTTTGCAAAGGATTCTGGGTAACAGAACCTGGTCAGAGCCCCGCGAGTCACCCCATCTTGGATTCCCCTAGGTCTCTAGTTTTCAAAAATGTACAGGTTTGGTAGGTTTCCCTAGGTGCCGGCTGAGCTAGAGGCCATAATCTACAGGTAGGCACTTTGCAAAAAACAGCTCTGTTTTCTGTGATGTGTCCACGTTGTGTTTTGGGGCATTTCCTGTCGCGGGCGCTAGGCCTACCCACACAAGTGAGGTATCATTTTTATCGGGAGACTTGGGGGGACGCTGGGTGGAAGGAAATATGAGGCTCCTCTCAGATTCCAGAACTTTCTGTCACCGAAATGTGAGGAAAACTTGTTTTTTTAGCCACTTTTTGAGGTTTGCAAAGGATTCTGGGTAACAGAACCTGGTCAGAGCCCCGCGAGTCACCCCATCTTGGATTCCCCTAGGTCTCTAGTTTTCAGAAATGTACAGGTTTGGTAGGTTTCCCTAGGTGCCGGCTGAGCTAGAGGCCAAAATCTACAGGTAGGCACTTTGCAAAAAACAGCTCTGTTTTCTGTGATGTGTCCACGTTGTGTTTTGGGGCAATTCCTGTTGCGGGCGCTAGGCCTACCCACACAAGTGAGGTATCATTTTTATCGGGAGACTTGGGGGGACGCTGGGTGGAAGGAAATTTGAGGCTCCTCTCAGATTCCAGAACTTTCTGTCATCGAAATGTGAGGAAAACTTGTTTTTTTAGCCACTTTTTGAGGTTTGCAAAGGATTCTGGGTAACAGAACCTGGTCAGAGCCCCGCGAGTCACCCCATCTTGGATTCCCCTAGGTCTCTAGTTTTCAAAAATGTACAGGTTTGGTAGGTTTCCCTAGGTGCCGGCTGAGCTAGAGGCCAAAATCTACATGTAGGCACTTTGCAAAAAACAGCTCTGTTTTCTGTGATGTGTCCACGTTGTGTTTTGGGGCATTTCCTGTCACGGGCGCTAGGCCTACCCACACAAGTGAGGTATCATTTTTATCGGGAGACTTGGGGGGACGCTGGGTGGAAGGAAATTTGAGGCTCCTCTCAGATTCCAGAACTTTCTGTCATCGAAATGTGAGGAAAACTTGTTTTTTTAGCCACTTTTTGAGGTTTGCAAAGGATTCTGGGTAACAGAACCTGGTCAGAGCCCCGCGAGTCACCCCATCTTGGATTCCCCTAGGTCTCTAGTTTTCAAAAATGTACAGGTTTGGTAGGTTTCCCTATGTGCCGGCTGAGCTAGAGGCCATAATCTACAGGTAGGCACTTTGCAAAAAACAGCTCTGTATTTTGTCAAAAAATGGGATGTGTCCACGTTGTGTTTTGGGGCATTTCCTGTCGCGGGCGCTAGGCCTACCCACACAAGTGAGGTATCATTTTTATCGGGAGACTTGGGGGAACATAGAATAGCAAAACAAGTGTTATTGCCCCTTATCTTTCTCTACATTTTTTCCTTCCAAATATAAGAGAGTGTGTAAAAAAGACGTCTATTTGAGAAATGCCCTGCAATTCACATGCTAGTATGGGCACCTCGGAATTCAGAGATGTGCAAATAACCACTGCTCCTCAAAACCTTATCTTGATCCCATTTTGGAAATGCAAAGGTTTTCTTGATACCTCTTTTTCACTCTTGATATTTCAGCAAATGAATTGCCTCTATACCCAGTATAGAATGAAAACCAACTGCAGGGTGCACCTCATTTATTGGTTCTGGGTACCTAGGGTTCTTGATGAACCTATAAGCCCTTTATATCCCCGCAACCAGAAGAGTCCAGCAGACAAAACGGTATATTGCTTTCAGAAATCTGACATCGCAGGAAAAAGTTACAGAGTAAAACATAAAGAAAAATGGCTGTTGTTTTCAGCTCAATTTCAATATTTTTTTATTTCAGCTGTTATTTTCTGTAGGAAAACCTTGTAGGATCTACACAAATGACCCCTTGCTGAATTCAGAATTTTGTCTAGTTTTCAGAAATGTTTAGCTTTCCGGGATCCAGCATTGGTTTCACACCCATTCCTGTCACTAACTGGAAGGAGGTTGAAAGCACCAAAAATAGTAAAAATGGGGTATGTCCCAGTAAAATGCCAAATTTGTGTTGGAAAATGTGGTTTTCCGATTCAAGTCTGCCCGTTCCTGAAAGGTGGGAAGATAGTGATTTCAGCACCAGAAACCCTTTGTTGATGGCATTTTCAGGGAAAAAACCACAAGCCTTCTTCGGCTGCCCTTTTTTCCCATTTTTTTGGAAAAAACGAAATTTTCACTGCATTTTGGCTATTTTCTTGGTCTCCTCCAGGGGAAACCACAAACTCTGGGTACCATTAGAATCCCTAGGATGTTGGAAAAAAAGGACGCAAATTTGGCGTGGTTAGCTTATGTGGACAAAAAGTTATGAAGCCCTAAGCGCGAACTACCCCAAATAGCCAAAAAAGGGCTCAGCACTGGGGGGGAAAAGGCCCAGCAGCTAAGAGGTTAAGACCAGGTTATCATGAAGGAGTTTGAGAATATAGTGGGATGAGTCTCTTTGGTGTACACATAATCTGAGGAAGTGAAGTGGTGGATAGAAAGGACATGTGCTACACTAAGTACTTTTGATAAGCACGAGAATCAGGTGAACGGTCTGTCTGCCCATGTTTGATTACACTCTATCAGAGGTCATGAGACTAAGCTTCTGCTAAGTGGATCAAGCAGTGTTAGAGAGTACTTTGTAAGTGAAGAATGAGTGCGGCAATGGATGCTGATAGTGCTCGGTGAAGTCAAACCAGAAAAAATCACTTTCCATCTCAAGCCAACCTGCTGATGGGTATCGCTGGAGCACAGAGCAGCAACTGTTCTAAAGGGAGGCCTGAAGGAGTTTGATTTTTATCTTTAAAGCCTGGACTCAGAATGGAATGCATCCATGCGCGGATGAAGGTGAGTGAACATGTACACATATGCACTTTATTAAAATTGGGCACAGTTATCCCAGACTCTGAACTTGGAAGATTGGGTTCAGCGATAAATCTGTGAACTCTCAAATACAGGGAGTGCAGAATTATTAGGCAAGTTGTATTTTTGAGGATTACTTTTATTATTGAACAACAACCATGTTCTCAATGAACCCAAAAAACTCATTAATATCAAAGCTGAATATTTTTGGTAGTAGTTTTTAGTTTGTTTTTAGTTTTAGCTATGTTAGGGGGATATCTGTGTGTGCAGGTGACTATTACTGTGCATAATTATTAGGCAACTTAACAAAAAAATATATATACCCATTTCAATTATTTATTATTACCAGTGAAACCAATATAACATCTCAACATTCACAAATATACATTTCTGACATTCAAAAACAAAACAAAAACAAATCAGTGACCAATATAGCCACCTTTCTTTGCAAGGACACTCAAAAGCCTGCCATCCATGGATTCTGTCAGTGTTTTGATCTGTTCACCATCAACATTGCGTGCAGCAGCAACCACAGCCTCCCAGACACTGTTCAGAGAGGTGTACTGTTTTCCCTCCTTGTAAATCTCACATTTGATGATGGACCACAGGTTCTCAATGGGGTTCAGATCAGGTGAACAAGGAGGCCATGTCATTAGATTTCCTTCTTTTATACCCTTTCTTGACAGCCACGCTGTGGAGTACTTGGACGCGTGTGATGGAGCATTGTCCTGCATGAAAATCATGTTTTTCTTGAAGGATGCAGACTTCTTCCTGTACCACTGCTTGAAGAAGGTGTCTTCCAGGAACTGGCAGTAGGACTGGGAGTTGAGCTTGACTCCATCCTCAACCCGAAAAGGCCCCACAAGCTCATCTTTGATGATACCAGCCCAAACCAGTACTCCACCTCCACCTTGCTGGCGTCTGAGTCGGACTGGAGCTCTCTGCCCTTTACCAATCCAGCCACGGGCCCATCCATCTGGCCCATCAAGACTCACTCTCATTTCATCAGTCCATAAAACCTTATAAAAATCAGTCTTGAGATATTTCTTGGCCCAGTCTTGACGTTTCAGCTTGTGTGTCTTGTTCAGTGGTGGTCGTCTTTCAGCCTTTCTTACCTTGGCCATGTCTCTGAGTATTGCACACCTTGTGCTTTTGGGCACTCCAGTGATGTTGCAGCTCTGAAATATGGCCAAACTGGTGGCAAGTGGCATCGTGGCAGCTGCACGCTTGACTTTTCTCAGTTCATGGGCAGTTATTTTGCGCCTTGGTTTTTCCACACGCTTCTTGCGACCCTGTTGACTATTTTGAATGAAATGCTTGATTGTTCGATGATCACGCTTCAGAAGCTTTGCAATTTTAAGAGTGCTGCATCCCTCTGCAAGATATCTCACTATTTTTGACTTTTCTGAGCCTGTCAAGTCCGTCTTTTGACCCATTTTGCCAAAGGAAAGGAAGTTGCCTAATAATTATGCACACCTGATATAGGGTGTTGATGTCATTAGACCACACCCCTTCTCATTACAGAGATGCACATCACCTAATATGCTTAATTGGTAGTAGGCTTTCGAGCCTATACAGCTTGGAGTAAGACAACATGCATAAAGAGGATGATGTGGTCAAAATACTCATTTGCCTAATAATTCTGCACTCCCTGTAAACCTTGAAAATGATTTTGCTTCAGCCATGTTTTTATACTTGCATAAAGCTGCCTACTTTTCGTTCCATCTCATGTGAGATATTGAAAGCAAATTATTTTGTGTCCCTTGCTCTTTCGGTTGCGTTTAGCCTTCACCCTTTCCGACACAGTTTTAATGAACCATTAACAGATTTTGGTTTAGTGAATATGGATAGCACATAATTGCAAATGGTAGTTGCAGCAACCATGTAGCAGTTTTACTGTTGCAGATAAATCAGATTTCACAGTGTCAAGAAGTACAAGGCCTTATTCTAGGCCCCCATGTAGTTGAAGAGATGATATCATAACCAGGAGATACTAATGACATAAAGTGTAGTATTTCTTAGAAACAGTATTACCGCCCGATTGACAGATTCACAGTTTATGGTCACAATGTGGGATGACATGATAATATCGCACTATTCCTACTGTTCTGAGCAGCAAACCTCATAATACTGTGCTTTTGACTTGCGCAATTTCCACATGTATTTACTGGTAAAATGTGTGTTTCGGAATAAACATAGGGGCCAGATGTACTAAGCTTTTTTTGAGGTTGAAAACAGACGATTCTGCAAAAAAGCTTTTTAGTATGTACAAATATCAAATTGTGATTAGGTAACATGTCACTGAATCGCAATTTGTGTTTGCTACCAAATACCAATTCAGTATTTAGAACGGGGGTCCCTTCCAGGTACAGAATTGATATGTATAAATGTTTTGCCATCGAATTCCAGTCCCAAAACAAAAATATTTTAAAACCAATTCAAAACTCCCCATCCACGTTGAAAATGTTAACATATTTTTATGAGCTCTTTTTCAGGACTTTAGGAGCTTTTTTTGAAGAACTCTTAAAAAGTGAAACTCAAATGTTTAATTTTCTTTTTTGAAAAACCCTCTAGTGTTTCTTTAAGGAAAATGGACTGCATTTTTTTAAAGGATTGCTTTATTAAAAAGCAATCAAAAATATGGGTGTCTGCTGAACCAGCAGGCCATCATCCCTGTGATCTCTGCAATTCTTAGTGGGGGGCAAATTGTGATCTACCTCCTTAATATTCATAAGGTAGGTTGATTTGCGACCCACTAGAAATCACTATTTTAAAAATATAACTGTCAGAGATTAGGAATTGTGATTTCCGAATTGTGACTCCTTAAAAATTGCAATTTGATGTTGATACATCTGACCCATAGTGTGGAAAATACATCTGATATATCTGGCCCATAATGTGGGAAATTTGCATATGTCTTACGTTAGACCTGACATCCTTGGTGTGGCTTCCCCCAGACCTTTTGCCTGCAGAACTCCTGTTTTTGCTGAATCGTTTTTTGCTGGCATTTGAACTCTGCACTCTTTACCACTCCTAACGTTTTTTTCTTTCCTTAAAACATTGGTGTGTACCCAATTGCCATATTTAATTTACTTGCAAGTCCCTTGTAAAGTGGCACTACATCTGACCAGGGTTTGTAAATTAAATGCTATGAGTGGGCCTGCAGCACTAGTTGTGATACCCACTTAAGTATCTCTTTAAGCATGTCTCAGGCCTGCCATTGCAGAGCCTCTGCGAACAGTCTAAACTGCCATTTCTTCCTGGCAAAATAAACCTTTTGACAGACCAAACCTTTCTTTTCAATACACGTAAGACTCCGCTAAGGTAGGCCCCTGACAAACCCAAGGGCACTGTGCAGTGTATTGAAAAAGTTGGACATGTATGTTTTTCTCTATTGCAAGGCCTAGCTCTCCAGTAGGATAACATTGGAGTTGCCATATTATATTTTATAAGTGTAATTTCAAAATGGGAAGAAATAAGCAGTTCATGTTGGGTGTCTCTGGAAACACAATTTAAAGTCCTAATTTATAGTGAAGTCACATTTTAAATTGCATTCTGAAAATGCCAATCTTACAAAGTTGCCATTTTCTTGCCTTGGTGACTGCAGCCTGACTCTGGTTACATGAGTGGGTGCAGCTGTCACTTGAGATTTATGTATTCATGTTAGACAGCTGCACACACCAAGGGAGCTTAGGTGTGACTGGATTGTCAATCAATGGCAGGATAGGAGAGAGGAGCTGAGCACAGCCTCACCTCACTCTACACAAAGGGCTGCACACCCCTCTGTAGTTAGTCTGGAACGAGGACAGAGAAGGCAGGTCAACTGTGTACCTCAAAGGCATGCCTCTACAAGCTTCTTCTAATTTTATAGGCATAACTACGTATAAAAAAGGACCTCAGACACCAACTCTTCAGTACACTTCTGGACCTGTGGATACTCTGCAGTAAGAATGTCTGCTGTGCCACTCTAAGGCCTGCCACTCTGCTGGACTGTTGCTCTAAAGTAATTGCTGCACTGCTGTGGTGACCTGCTGCCCTTTTGCCTGGGGAAGAAGCACTGGACCTGGAGCTTCACCTTGAAACTAGGTCCCCACAGTGACTCAAAGGGTCAGTCTGCTGGCCTCCTGATCGGAGCCTCATGGACATAAAAGGCTTCCCAACAGCTCCTGGACCTGTCTTCAGGGACTTCCAGACCCCAAAGTGGTGCCTCTCAGTTCATGGACCTTTGTTGTAGCTCGCAAGCTCTTCAAATCTTGTTTTAGGGCTTTTTGTTACTGTAAATGGAATTATTTTCAATGCAACCATGCCGCTCACACCGAAATCCAGCGTGAGCAGTCCCAGCCCATCTCTTCAAACAGCAGAATAGACACCCCGCAGGGAAATGCCATTGCAAAGCTCCTGCCTGCCTGTCGTTGATTCCAGGCCCAGCAACGGTCGACGCAAATCTCTAAGGAGGGGGGAGGGAGGAAGAGTGATGGGGCGGAAGGTGAGGGAACAAAAATTAATAAAAAAATTACCTTACCTCTTTCCATCGCTGCTACAGCATCCTACCACATCAATCTTCTTCTGGTGACACCATAAGAGGCTCCCCAGCAATCCTGGTGCTGCTTACATGCCATAGATATCATGTAGGTAGCATCAGGATTGTTTGGGTGTCAGTCACTGCTTGCTCAGACACAAGCCTAGGGTCTGTGCAGTTTCACCGGCCCAGCTGTGTATGCAGCCGGGTTGGAGAAACCCAAGTGCACATGTGTGTTTGGCCGGCCTCAGACAGCCGGCCAAACACACATGTGCACTTAGTGCACTCTTATCCCCTCCCACCTCCCACAGCCCAGCCCCGTCGCTCCCTGCACTGCTGTGCCAGAAGCAGAAAATTAAAACTATAGAAAGCTATTGTTTTATTTTTCTGCTTCTGGTACAGCCAGTGGGACGACACTCCTTTGCCTCAGTGAAGGAGCCCCCCCTGGCCAGGCCTGCTCTTTGCACCATGATGACGGCCACTGAGGCCCTCTCCTTGCTTCTCAGGACTTTCTCCAATGTGAACAGGGCTCTTGGCACATAACTTGAGAAGGTAACATTTCATCAGGACTGATCTGGGAGTGTACCTGACCCGCACTCAATCGTGGTTGGCCTGAACCTCTGACTTTGACCTGGTCAAGCATGACCAGATAGCTGCGGTTAAAGCTTTTATGCTTTTTGGTGCTATATTGCAGATTATTCTTTAAAAACTCATAACTCCGTTTCTACGGATTGTTGTTTTGTTGTTTTGGTCTTGTTTTATTTTTTTAATTCAGATCTAGTTGGGCCAACTGTAACTGCCAATACATGTGCTCCTCAAAATGTGATCTGTATTAAACATATGCGACAATCAGGGGGATAATTGCTCAATTCCATATCAAGCAACCAACTGCCTTTCCACCTGCTCCAACTGCAACTGCCGAAACATGTGCCCTTCATAATATGATCTGTATTTAACATGTGCCATGATCAGGAGGATACACGCTCATTTTCTTAACAAGCAATCAGCCGCCAAAAGGCACATGTGCACATTTGATTATTTAAGGATGCTTGTGAGTCCGAGACTTGCTTAGCTTCGTACTTATTGCTTCGCTCACCTGTCTCCAGTCAAGTCAAGGTCCTTGTCCTCCAGCCTGCCTCCAGTCGAGTTCAAGTGCAAGTTAAGTTCATTGTCCTCCAGCCTTCCTCCAGTTGAGTTCCAGGGTAGGTCGTTCTCCTACCAGCTTCCAGTCAAGTTCCAGCATTTCTCGACCTCTCAACAGCCTCCAGTCGAGTTCCGGTGATCCTTGCCCTCTGGTCGGCTTCCTGCGGAGTCCCAACTCTCCTCTTCCATTTCTGCTGGCGATCCTGTATTTCCTGCAAAAGAGATAAAATAAGAAAGGTGAAAAAACCCAGTTTGGGTTCTTCTGAAGTTTTCAAGCAAGTAACTTCACTTCAAGGTATAGAAAGATTCATCACTTAATGCGTGTTGCACTAAAATCAATGAAACAAAACAGAGCTCTGTCTTTTAAATAATTTATTACAACAAGAACTAGCGTGATTTATTATTTTGGTGGGAATCCAAGATACCGCTATAGAGACATTAAGGAAAGACACATTTCCAGAAGCAAGTGCTCCCCTGAGAATTAGGAGATCAGAAAAAGAGCAAGTTAATCAAAACTATTACTGGCAAGAGATTATGTTAGAACACAAAGAATCCCTTTTGCTGAGTTGATTTTTTTTGAGTTTGGACATTGCTTCAGAGACTCTGTAAAAGTATTGTAAAAAGAGGAAGAGACTTGTTCAGCATTATAGAAATGTCTGTGGTCATTACAACCCTGGCGGATGGTGTTAAAGCGGTGGTAAGACCGCCAACAGGCCGGCGGTAACATTTTTGCAATTACGACCGTGGCGGAAACCGCCAACAAAGACAGCCACTTTAACACTCCGACCGCCACGGCGGTACAAACAAACAGCGCGGCGGTCACCGCCAACAGACAGGCGGAGGACAAAGTACCGCCCACAGTATCAGAACAGGCCAGTCCGCCACCTTTTCCGGGGCGGATTCACCACGGATAAAAACACGGCAGAAACAGGATTTCGAAGGGAAAACTCTCACCTCTACACACCCCACGAGGAACGAGGACACCATGGACCCGGAACTCCAAATTCTCCCTGCGATTGTCTTCCTGCTCCTCTACCAGGAGCACGAACGCCGTCAGCGAAGACCACAGTGAGTACTGCACCTACGACACAGGGGAGGGGGGAGGGAAAAAACAGGGACACACACACGCAACACCCCCACCCCCAACCTCACCCACTACAACACACACTAATACATATTAATACATCACAGTTACAACTCCCAACCCCCCCGGGAAGAATGCAAAGACAATAGAAAATGAGTGTAACCATTGTAATATATAAAAATCCAGTACGCCAAAATATACGTATAAACCATGTACAAAATATATACCAAGCATAGTAGTCCAGGTAGTGCTCCAATTAAGTCCGTGGAACACTGGGCCCACACGGTATGGGTGAGGCCCACACGAGATCCCCGACCATGACGGAGAGAACACTGCAGGTGCATCAGAGAGCAACAAAACAGGCACATCAGTGGGAGGGAAAGGGGAGGCACCTCGGCCGGTTGAGTGCACGACGCCAAATCCACGAGAGGGCCACATGCCCACTGTTCCATCCTGGGGAGTGCAAAACCACAGTCTCTCAAAACTCTACAGTGGGTGGATTGCCCATGGTTCAATCCTGGGGAGTGCAAAGCCACAGTCTCTCAAGTCTCTACAGTGGGTGGTTTGCCCACTGTTCAATCCTGGGGAGTGCAAAGCCACAGTCTCTCAAGTCTCTACAGTGGGTGGGTTGCCCACTGTGCAATCCTGGGGAGTGCAAAGCCACAGTCTCTCAAGTGGATAACAGTCTCCACTGGTTCTGGAGGGGGCATGGTGCCCAGAGTGCTTCATGCTGCTAAGGACAGAGGTAGTGGATGGATCTCTCCACTGGTTCTGGAGGGGGCTTGGTGCCCAGAGTGCTTCATCCTGCTGAGGACAGAGGTAGTGGATGTATCTCTCCACTGGTTCTGGAGGCAGCATGGTGACCCGAGTGCTTCATTCTGCCCATGACGGACTCAGTAGCGTCAGTGCTCTTGGCGCTCATGGGCCAGCGCTGCTTGAGACTGCGGTGCCCTGTTCAGCTGTCCTTGAGACGGTGGTGCCCTGTTCAGCAGTGCTTGAGACGGCGGTGCCCTGTTCAGCGGTGCATGAGACGGCGGTGCCCTGTTCAGCGGTGCTTGAGACGGCGGTGACCTGTTCAGCGGTGCTTGAGACGGCGGTGCCCTGTTCAGCGGTGCTTCAGACGGCAGTGCCCTGTTCAGCGGTGCTTGAGACGGCGGTGCCCTGTTCAGCGGTGCTTGGAGCGGCGGTCTCCTTACTCAGCTGCTGGCGGTCCTTCATGGCCCAGCGGGGCTTTTGCTGGGGGTCCTTCATGGCCCAGCGGGGTTTGTGCTGGCGGTCCTTCATGGCCCAGCGGGGATTGTGCTGGCGGTCCTCTCTGTCCCAGCGAGGCTTGTGCTGGCGGTCCTTCATGGCCCTGCGGGGCTTGTGCTGGCAGTCCTCCCTGTCTCAGCGGGGCTTGTGCTGGCGGTCCTTCATGGCCCAGCGGGGTTTTTGCTTGCGGTCCTTCATGGCCCAGCGGGGCTTGTGCTGGCAGTCCTTCATGGCCCAGCGGGGCTTGTGCTGGCGGTCCTTCATGGCCCAGCGGGGCTTGTGCTGGCGGTGGCCTCCTGGGCATCTGGGCTGGTGCTGGCGGTGGCCTCCTGGGCAGCTGGGCTGGTGGCGGTGGCCTCCTGGACAGCGGGGATGATGGCGGTCTTCTCCGCCATGCTGCTCTTCCCAGACTTGTGCCCCTTCCCCACCTTGGAAGGTGTCGCAGCTGACTCCACACTCCCACCTGTACCCCTGTGCCCTGTTCAGCAGTGCTTGAGACGGTGGTGCCCTGTTCAGCGGTGCATGAGACGGCGGTGCCCTGTTCAGCGGTGCTTGAGACGGCGGTGCCCTGTTCAGCAGTGCTTGAGACGGCGGTGCCCTGTTCAGCGGTGCTTGAGACGGCGGTGCCCTGTTCAGCGGTGCTTGAGACGGCGGTGCCCTGTTCAGCAGTGCTTGGAGCGGCGGTCTCCTTACTCAGCTGCTGGCGGTCCTTCATGGCCCAGCGGGGCTTTTGCTGGGGGTCCTTCATGGCCCAGCGGGGCTTTTGCTGGGGGTCCTTCATGGCCCAGCGGGGTTTGTGCTGGCGGTCCTTCATGGACCAGCGGGGATTGTGCTGGCGGTCCTCTCTGTCCCAGCGAGGCTTGTGCTGGCGGTCCTTCATGGCCCTGCGGGGCTTGTGCTGGCAGTCCTCCCTGTCCCAGCGGGGCTTGTGCTGGCGGTCCTTCATGGCCCAGCGGGGTTTTTGCTTGCGGTCCTTCATGGCCCAGCGGGGCTTGTGCTGGCAGTCCTTCATGGCCCAGCGGGGCTTGTGCTGGCGGTCCTTCATGGCCCAGCGGGGCTTGTGCTGGCGGTGGCCTCCTGGGCATCTGAGCTGGTGCTGGCCGTGGCCTCCTGGGCAGCTTTGCTGGTGCTGGCATCCTGGGCAGCTGGGCTGGTGGCGGTGGCCTCCTGGACAGCGGGGATGATGGCGGTCTTCTCCGCCATGCTGCTCTTCCCAGACTTGAGCCCCTTCCCCACCTTGGAAGGTGTCGCAGCTGACTCCACACTCCCACCTGTACCCCTGGGAGCAGCTTTGGTGGCTGGAGTCTTCCCCCTCTCCCGCCAGACACTGGCCAACTTCTGATGCTTTACAGGTGGGGGACTGTCTGTGCTGTGGCTCCGTGCCACACTGGCTGCCCTGGTGGCCAGTGCACTCCATATTCCGGTGACTACAGGCACCACTGGTCCCGGAGATGTTGTGGCTGAGGTGCTAGTTCGGGACCTAGGAGACGGACGGGGTGGGGGAGGTGTGGGAAAGAGGTCAAGATTGGACAGGAAAAGTTTTTGGGAGACACTGGGACGGGTAGCTGGAGGGGGTTTGGGAGTGGTGGAAGAGGTTGTTGTTGTAGGAGGTGTTCGTTTGCTGACTTTGGGTGAAGGTGCATGCACTGGAGGCTGTTGTGAGGTGGATGGCTGTTGGGTGGGTGTGTGCCTGTGTTTGTGTATCTTGGGAGGGAACGTCACAGACACACTGGGAGAGGACACAGGGGACGTGTGAATGGTATTGGGGGTGGTGACTGCACATGAGCGGGGTGTGGTGGTGGGTGTGCTGGTGATGGTAGTATTGGCTGTAGAGGTAGTGCATGCAGGTGTGAGTGTAGACGAGACTGGGAGGGAGGAGGGAGACGAGGAGGAGGGGGATGTTGGTGTGTCTGCATGTGTGTGATGCTTGCGTGAGTGCCTGTGGTATGTGTGGTGCTTATGTTTGCCTGAGCTTCCCTTGTGTGTTGACGTGTGTGCATGCTGGTCTGTAGGTGTGCTTGTTATAGGCTGGGGTACAGGGGATTGGGTCTGAGTGGAGGAAGGTGGAGGGGGAGGCTAGACACAGGGACAATGGCTGCCATCAGTGCTGAGGCCAGAGTCTGAAAAGCTCGCTGAAGGGCCGCCTGACCAGAATGAATGCCCTCCAGGAATGCATTTGTTTGTTGCAACTACCGTTCTACACCCTGGATGGCATTCAAAATGGTAGACTGCCCATAGTGAGGGACCTGAGGAGGTCAATGGCCTCCTCACTGAGGGCAGCAGGGGTGACTGGGGCAGGGCCTGAGGTGCATGGGGCGATGGTGATGCCCACCCTCCCGGGTGAGCAGGCACAGGCAAAGGCTGAGGGGCTGCTGGGAGGGCAGTGCTGGAAGGGGGGGTGGCGGCTGTACCTGTAGATGGGGGGGCACAGATGTTGCCGCCACCACAAGGGAGCTCCCATCAGAGGACGAGTCAGTGTCACTGGTCTCAGCTCCTGTCCCCGCCGTGGAGCTCCCCTCACCCTCCGTCCCACTTGTGAAGTCCGATTCCGTAGTGTGGCCCTCCATGGCCATGTGGGATGCAGCCCCCTCGTGCTCCTGTGCCACTGCTCCTGCTGCCTAATGATGCTAATGCACACAAGAACAGGGAGACCACAAAAAGGGGGGGGAACGACAGAAGAAATACATGTTGAGTGCATGCATTACCGCTACCGTTGGCGGACACAACAGACACACAAACCCCCTGCACTACGCCGCGCTCTTGGGCTCCACTGTTCAATTCTTGGGAAATGGCCTACTAGGCTATGGACGACATCTGCACACATGGATGACACAGGGGCATGACTAGGTGTACTTGGCACTCTACAGAGGTGCAGTGGGGTGCCACATGGCCTGCCTTACGGAGCCCTGGGCTAGGGAAACACACAGCCCACCTCCCCCACCCAGAAACCTCCACTGCGCGCAAAGTCAGCAGAATGCGAGTGTACTCACCCCCATGTGGCTGCTGTGATGCCCTCAAGCGTCCATCCAACTCCGGGTACACCACCGCCAGGATCCTGAACATCAGGGGGGTCATGGTGCAATGGGCACCCTTCCCACGTTGAGAGGACATCCCAGCTGAGCCTCCGCCGTCTTCTTGCTCCAGCGGCGAATGTCCTCCCACCTTTTCAAGCAGTGGGTGCTCCGTCTGTGGTAGACCCCCAGGGTCCGGACGTCCTTGGCGATGGCACGCCAAATGTATTTTTTCTGGTGGGCGCTGACCTACATGATTTGTACAGGGGGAAGAGAAAGTTATTACCAACTGCACCGTCAAAGTGATTGGCCCCCATCCCTACCTTTGCCATGTGGTACATGCACTCACCGTCGTTTCATGCATGCCGCACTCTTCCCCCTTCCTTCTTACATCCACCCCTCTCCACACAGGCATAGCCCATACAGCATGCTCCCAGTGTACTTACCTGTTTGTCTGGAGGACCGTAGAGTAGCGTTTACTGGGGAGGACCCCATCCCCGAGTTTCTCCAACTCCTCCGATGTGAAGGCAGGGGCCCTTTCCCCAGACACTCGAGCCATTGTCTCTTCCAGACCGAGGTCACAGCAGCACTTGCAGTGTAGGTCCTCTCCTGTCGAAGATCAGGTATCGAGTGATTGAACAGATAGAAAATGGCAGTCACGGCCACGGCGGTGCGTACCGTCACCACCGGCATACATCGTCATTGGCTCCTGGGACCCATAGGGTCCAATGTTAACCAATGCAGCATTGGCCGCGGTCTTCGACCGCCTACCGCGACAGTGTACAACCCCAGCACAGTTACCTCACATCCCATTGTCCCACTTTACAGGTCAGGCAGCTGCCATTTTAGGGGCCCACATGCCTTCAATTTTAACTGCATCACACATACCTAGGCCTAGACTCAACACACATACAGGCCACTTTTTAGAGTATGAATGGTGTTCTGTGTAAGCTGTGGGTACGTACCTCTGAGTTGTTTGAATCTGTGCTCGCTGTTGTCCTTAATAGGCACCGTCCGCTGGGACATGTGAGGAGACGGCGGCATCCTCCGGTGTACCGACCGTTGGTGGACCTGTCGACAATGGAGGAAAGACATGTGATAATCACATACAGGCTTGACCGTGCCACAATCCAGGAACTGTGTACCCAGTTGGAGCCAGACTTGATGTCAGCTATCTGCCATTACACAGGAATCCCCCCTCAAGTGCAGGTGCTGAGAGTGCTCCATTTCCTTGCAAGTGGGTCATTTCAAACAACAGTGGCCATAGCATCAGGGATGTCCCAGCCTATGTTTTCCAACGTGTTGTCCAGAGTGTTGTGTGCCCTGCTGAAACACATGCAGAGCTACATCGTTTTCCCTCAGGTGGAGGATTTGCCTACAGTGAAAGGTGATTTCTATGCCCTGGGACATATCCCCTACATCATAGGTGCCATTGATGGGACACATGTGGCTTTGGTACCCCCCCACAGGAGTGAACAGGTATACAGAAACCAGAAGAGTTATCATTCCATGAATGTACAGATGGTATGTTTGGCAGACCAGTACATCTCCCATGTGAATGCCATGTTCTCTGGCTCAGTTCATGACGCCTACATCCTGTGGAGTAGCAGCATCCCTTATGTGATGGGTCAACTCCAGAGGCACCGTGTGTGGCTATTAGGTGAACACCTGGAAGCTAGTTAGTGGGAATGGTTGTCTGGGTCTGGGGATATCCCTCCAGGTTAGTGTGTGTCTAACAGTTGTCCCTCACCATTTGCAGGTGACTCTGGTTACCCCAACCTGTCATGGCTACTGACCCCAGGGAGGAATCCCAGGACAAGGGCAGAGGAATGCTACAATGAGGCCCATGGGCGATCTAGGAGGGTGATCGAGCGGACCTTCGGCCTCCTGAAGGCCAGGTGGATCCCTATTCTACTCACCAAAGAAGGTGTGCCAGATCATCGTGGCCTGTTGTATGCTTCACAACTTGGCTTTGCGACGACAGGTGCCTTTTCTGCAGGAGGATGGTCCAGATGGCGGTGTTGTTGCAGCTGTGGAGCCTGTGGATAGTGAAGACGAGGAAGCAGAGGAAGAAGACATGGAAAACAGGGACTCAGTGACCCAGCAATATTTACAGGGAACACAGGTAAGAATACAGACCTGCCTACTACATGTACTTAAACACTACTGCCTCTCTACTGTCTGTCGTTTTCACCCAGTGTATGGTCACTGAGTTGTCACTTTCCCTTACGATTTCACAGATCTGGGTCCCACAGTGTGACATCTGCTTTGATTCCTCATGGACTAGAGCTGTGTGACATAGGTATGTTGACATTACAAATGAAAGAGCTTTTTGCCACAGTTATTGCTAATACAGTATTCCGAAATCACAGACTGACTCCAGATTGTTTTGTGCTTTAAGGGTGTTTATTTAAGTGCTCAATATTGGAGGGGGTTGTAAAATGGTGAGGGGTGATGGCGGAGGAATGTCCATGGCAGAGTCCAGTCTATTAGTCTCACAGGTGCATTGCCCAAATGGGCATAGGAAGTGGAGCTGGGGCAGTTTAATGATGGACAGGGTGACAAAGTGGGACAGTAGGATGTCAATCAGGGTGGTCTCATTTCTTGGCGGGGATCTTGGCATTGTTCTCTGTCTTGTTCCTGGATCTCAGGGACCATTTGCGAGGTGGTTCTCCCTCTGCAGGGGGTGGGGTGCTGGTGTGGTGGTCCTGTGGCGGTGCCTCCTGTCCACTAGCGCCGGTGGAGGTGGTGGGCAGTTCATCGTCCAGGCTAGTGTCAGGGGCCCCTTGTAGTGCCACAGTGTCCCTCCTGGTGTTGAGTACTTCCTTCAGCACCCCTACGATGGTGCCCAGGGTGGAATTGATGGTTCTGAGTTCCTCCCTGAAGCCCATATACTGTTCCTCCTGCAGGCGCTGGGTCTCCTGAAACTTGGACAGTACCATTGCCATTGTCTCCTGGGAGTGGTGGTAGGCTCCCATGATGGAGCAGAGGGCCTCGTGGAGAGTGGGTTCCCTGGGCTTGTCCGCCCCTTGTCGCACAGCAGCCCTCCCACTTCCCCTGTGTTCCTGGGCCTCCGTCCCCTGGACCGTGTGCCCACTACCACTGCCCCCAGGTCCCTGTTGTTGTTGGGGTGGTGGGTTAGACTGGGTTCCCTGTAGTGGTGGACACACAGCTGATTGACGTGTCCTGGGGACGGAGGTATGGGCCCGCTGGGTGGGTGCTGTGCTGGTGTTTCCAGAGGGGGGAAGCTCTGTGGTGGCCTGTGACTGTGTCAGGGGAACCGACTGTCCCGAGTTCCCGATGGGCTGGGCTGGTCATCTAGATCCAGTTGGACAGAGGTGCTGTCATCACTGTGGGCCTCTTCTGTTGGTGGTGTGGACATGTGTGGACCCTCCTGTCGGGTGACGTTGGGTAGGGGTCCTGCAGGGGTATAAAAGGATGGTTATTACATCTGTGTGTGGCATGGTGTGCAATGGGTGGGTGACCGTGTACCCCAGTGCTTGCATTCCTGTGTGGGACCTTGTGTGATGATGGTTTAGGGGGGTGTATGGGTATGTGCAGTGGGCATGCTTTAGTGATGGGCGTCCATGCTTTGTTGTTGCATGCAGGGCTTGGGGTTAGGATGTGTGGTTTGTGATATAGGGACATTTGTGAGGAGTTAGAGAGATGGGGGTGAGGGTGAGGGTGGGGGTATGTGCTGGCATGCAGGTAGGGTGGGGGATGTAATAGTTAAGATTTGACTTACCAGAGTCCATTCCTCCACCTACTCCTGTGAGGCCCTCAGGATGCAGAATCGCCAAGACCTGCTCCTCCCATGTTGTTAGTTGTGGGGAGGAGGAGGGGGTCTGCCGCCAGTCCGCTGAACCGCCAGGTGGTGTCTTGAGACCACGGAACGCACCTTCCCCCGTAGGTCGTTCCACCTCTTCCTGATGTCCTCCTGATTTCTTGGGTGCTGTCCCACTGCGTTGACCCTGTCCACTATTCTTCGCCATAGCTCCATCTTCCTTGCAATTGAGGTGTGCTGCACCTGTGATCCGAATAGCTGTGGCTCTACCCTGACAATTTCCTCCACCATGACCCTGAGCTCCTCCTCCGACAACCTGGGGTGTCGTTGCCGTGCCATGGGGTGGTGTAAGTGATGTGTGGGGTGGTGTGTGGGGTGATAAGTGTGCTGATATGTAGTGGTGTGTAGTGTGCGGTGCGTGGAAGTTATGTGGGTGATGGTGTTGTGTGCCTGTGTATGCTTGTATTGTTGATGGTGGTGTCTCTCTCTGGCCTTCGTTCGTGATTTGTTGTCGTAAGGGTTTGTGGGTGATGTGGGTGTGTGTTTTATATAGTATTGGGTGTGTGGGGGTGGTGTGTGTATGTGTATCAGGTGTGTGTATTTAGAATTGTCCAATGTGGCTGTGTTTTGTAGGAGTGTGTGTATTTTGAGCGCGGCGGTGTGTACCGCCAATGGAATACCGCAGTTGAAAGACCGCTGCGTGGATTCGTGTGTCGTGATAGTATGGACGTATTTCTGTTGGCGTGACGGTGGAGCTTTTGTTATCGCCAGTTTATCACTGACCTTTGGTGTGACGGACTTGTGTGGGTGTCAGAATTTTGGCGGATTCTGAGCTGTGGGTCATAATAGCTGTGGTGGTTTGCCGCAGCCACGGCGGTGTGTTGGCGGTCTTTTGCACGGCGGTACGTGGCTTTTACCGCCAATGTTGTAATGACCGTCTGTGTGTCAACAATAACTGACATTATGCAATGTATAATTGTGCAATTGTTTATGCAAGATCAATGTCTTAATGAAGTAATTATTTTGCAGACCAGAACCCTTAAAACCAGGAACCCAGTATTTTGAGAAATCCGAAGTCCTGACGCCCAACAGAACAGACAGTCTATAGTCCAGCAGTTCACTTCTGCAGTCCATGAAGCAGAAGCTGGTATTTTCTCTTTTTCTCTTCCCAAACCCCCTTCACCTTGAGGGCTAGGGACAGGGCAATGTACTCTTCATCTGGTCACGTTAATCCCCACCTGTATTGGGGAATTGTCATAGAACATCTGGAATTCAGATGAGTGGCTCACACAGAACGCCTCAGCAGGTAGAGTTTGTAACCAGGAAAGCAAGTAGCAATATCTTCTTCAGTATTAGTGAGTGCTGTAGTAGTGTTTTACACTACCCCATCCAGTAACATCTGTAATCATTTGAAGTGGTATTACCAGTGGAAATAGCACTTTGAGCTACTTTTAATGTGAGCCATGGAGTCAACAAGCAATGCAAAAATAAATTTACAATACTCTTAATAAAAATGTGCTATATGTGCTTTTGTTTATTTCATGTGAAAATGCCCTTAGTACAGTGTGGTCTTTACACCAATGAACATCAGAGGAATCCGCATTTCAACTAGGAGCATCACTAAGAACATGATCCAATGCTTTCACATCAGGCAAAGCGAAAGACAGAGTAAAAGCAATGGTGCTCTTATACAATATTTGGTTAACCGTTTTCTGAAAATGAAGGTAGATCTAGGACCAGATGCATCATGATATAGGAGTAAATAAAAACTCTGTGATACTCTCTGAGCATAACAAGCTTTCCTGTGCTGTCAAATGTGCAAATGTTCAAGAAACCCTCAGTATGCACCTTTAAGTCTCTTTTAACATAGCAACACACTAGTGATAGTGGTGCTGACTGGAGAACCTCTACGTGGCGGGGGCATATGTTTCAGTGACATCTAAACTTACATTGGGGCTTTGACCCTACTATTACATTTTCATAGATGATACCTTCAAAGGAGAAATTGGTGAGTTCTGCGACTTATAGATGGTAAAACCATTGCCTAGTGAAGAATGAGAAAATAGTGTCATCTTGACATTAAAAATGCAGACACAACAATGGATTGTGGGAGCAGGAAGTAACACAACAGAAAAGTTGTTTGCCTTTTCTTAAATAGAAGAAGGATCTCGGTCTGTCATAGCTTCAAGGGTAGGCTGTTTCAAACAGTAGGATTTAGAGTTCTTAAAGAAGGCTCCCCCTCCATGGCCAATTTTTTCTCAGGAATCAGAATTAGTAATTGAATCTTCAAACAAGGATTGTGAAGGGATATAAGGGATATTATGATGGCATAGGCGTACCAGATAACAATGGTCCTGAAAAAAATAAACCTTTTTTGGAATTTTTCCCAGCTATCCGATTTTCTGACAAGACTCCATCTCAAGTAGAGTTCATAATATTCAGATTTGCTCTCGGTTGAGATGCCATTTTTAGGCCTGCAAATTGATTCCATGGAATAAGGGAGTACAACAACCTTTCATCCTCTACCATGCTCAGGCATTCTTACTGAGCTCAGACCAGTTAGGCAGCTGTCTCTTTTACTGGCACCTTTACACAATAAATGTACATGTTTATTAGGGAGTGAGACTGCGTAGTGCACATGTTTGCTTGAAGCCACTTCCAATTTGTCTAGCAGAGATTCCATATGGACACACGTTTTTTGATCTTTGCTAAAATCATTCAAAGAGGCATTTTATTAATCATTCATAAAGGAACATCACCTGGATGATTAATAAGCAGCACTTGAATCAAAGGGCTGCTTATGGGCAGCAGTCTGCATGCTGGGTTGCCTTTTTTTTCACGCCATCAACACTATCTTACCAGCCTTGGGCTTGTATTTCACAATTCAATGAGTTCTAGGAGTTGCAACCATGGATTGCTTCTTTTGAATCAGTTGGCCCAACACACCTAATTTGTGCATGGATAATCCAGGTCTAAAAACATTGAGCCAGGTAGCAGTGATTATCTTTTTTCCACAAGAAAACGTTTGATTTGCAGTGGCATAATTTTCAGGCAACAAGCATCTGGTGTTGAACTCATGTTTATCTAAATGATAGAATAAAGAGTATACTGTATCATACTGCTGATAAAGCTGCAAATGTATACACTTTCTAGCTTGTAGGTCCTGAAACGGTATGTTCCCCTCATGCCATTGAAGAATGTGCTACCCTGTGCTATGTTGTTTTTCTAGTGCTGTCTCTCTGATTCCTAATTTCCACCCAATGAGCTCAATAAATATACAAGCTCACAGTGTGTTCTCCTATTTAATGGACTGAGATATCCTAGCTGTGGGACCCAAAAGGATGATGGACGGAGTGCTGAGCAATGCAAACACTCACCCCAGTCACAGATCTGGGTTTAATCCATCGTTCTTTTGCTCACCATGCCACCCCAGTTTGGACCCAGCCATATGCAAATCAGTTTTGACCCTGTTCCTCATGGGAACAGTCCAGCCCGAACTGCCAAGCCAGGTCCTCCCTGGACCGGAAACAAGCATCCTGGGACTGGTTTCAGGATATCACCCTTCATCAGCCAGGCTAGCTTGAATCCAGTGGCACAGTGAGCAAGGGACCCACGTCTGGGCATCCCCTTCCCTCTTAGGACAACTTTAGCAACACAAAAGGATGATGGACGGAGTGCTGAGCAATGCAAACACTCACCCACAGTCACAGATCTGGGTTTAATCCATTGTTCTTTTGCTCACCATGCCACACCAGTTTGGACTCAGCCATATGCAAATCAGTCTTCACCTTGTTCATCATGAGAACAGTCCAGCCTGAACTGCCAAGCCAGGTCCTCGCTGGACCGGAAACAAGCATCCTGGGACTGGTTTCAGGATATCACCCTTCATCAGCCAGGCTAGCTTGAATCCAGTGACACAGTGAGCAAGGGACCCACGTCTGGGCATACCCTTCCCACTTAGGGCAACTTAAGCAACACAAAAGGATGATGGATGGATGCTTGAATCCTGTCGAGGGAGGACCTGGCTTGGCAGTTCAGGCTGGACTGCTCCATTGGGAGCAGGGTCAAGACTGATTTGCATATAGCAGGGTCTGAACTGGGGTGACGTGGCAAGCAAAATAACGATGGATTAAACCCAGATCTGTGACTGGGGGGGGAGTGTTTGAAAAGTTTCAACACTCCGTCCATCATTTTATTTTGTGATATTATCTCCTAGCTGTGCGCTGAGGTCAAGTGAGTGCCCAGCGTTTATCCCTTGCTGATAGAGTGGCTATTGCTGTCTCTGTGCTTTGTGGAACAAGTAGTACTGACAGTTCCTTCTAGTGATGAGGCTGTTTACCTGTCTTCAGTAGGAAGATGCTCTCTGGCCTCTCTTGTGTAAAAGGTATGTCAGTCTCCTTCAATTTGGCCTGTAGCCCACATACAGGTGAGTTGCATGTTTTAGTGCATGGTTGCATGCTGATGGTGTATTTTGAGTGATTAGGTGCGACTTGTAGAAGTGCAGGGTGGAATCCATGTTGGGATTTCACATTGATGTTGTTATGTAAAATGGTTGGGGACTCTGGGTCAGGATGCCAAGACTACTGGTGACTTAGGAGCCACTCTTTCCCCTCCCCTTTACATCTGTGAAGATTGATAGTATTTCCATGGGTGGTGATTTCAGGTCCACTTTTCTTTGAAGCTTGACGTTCTGCCTCAGTCGGAGCATTTCCAATCCCTTCTTTTTTTCCTGACAGAACTGCTTATCCATGAGATTAGGTCTACTGTCTGGGTCAAAAAATATTTTTATTGGAGCCACTCAAAAAAGCTCAGTAAGGTCTTGTTGTTCTCCGCAATGGCACTAAGTACTCAAATCATGTCCATGCAGAATCTGATTGGAGGACCGTCTAAAGATATTAAGTATATGCCAAAGACAATTGTTCAACTCTTGTGATAAATATTAGACATCTTGACCAGTATCCTCTTTCAGTTCCCCTCTTGGACACAGAAAGGGCTATGCACCAGCATAATCAAAGGAATTTTGATGCAGGCCCAGTATCCAATGAAAGCTTCCCTCCTCCAGTTTTTGACAAACTCCATGTCAAGAATTCTGCTTGAGAGCTGGCTGACTGCCAGAAGATGAGAGGTGTCGTTTTCTGTGCGGATGAGTTGATGGATTGAAGTCTACAGAGGAGAGATGCCTGGAGAAAGGAATTTAACAGCCCATTTGCTTTAGAACCTCTGGGTCTACATCATTCCCGGTACAAGAATTGACCTAGCTGTTTACAAGGGGCAAGTCACCATCTGTCTTCACATCACTTGAGAGCCCAAGGGAAGGGTTGTCATCTTCAGAGATCATTGTGAGCCTACATCAACCAGGACTTGGCCCATCCTGCAAATTAACCTGAGTGCACCCAGGTGCCTCCAACACACATTGAGTAGTATTTTTGTTATATCTTCTGGTCTCAAGATGTCATGGAGGGAGCCAGAAGTAGGGTCACTGTTCTTGCAGCTGCCAACTACATGGAAAACCTGCAAGGATTTGAAACCCTGGAATCTACATCATGGAATGGCATGAATCCATCTAAGCCCAATGGACAGCCTGACACCATAAACCTTCAACTGGTGGTTCCTTTACTATATCAATTTCAAGCTCTGTGTTAACCGCTAAGACTACTGAAAAACAATCACTTGAGTCATCTTTAGTCCTCTGACATTGTGTTTTCTTAGGTCTGTGTACTGACATTGACCACTGGGCACTGACTGTTGACCCTTTCCCCTCCTTAGTAATTGTTCTTGAGGCCAAGGCTTTGTATGGGCCTTTCTGACAAATCCTCGGAGGTTGATGTTGGACTGGGCCTGAGGTTTCATGCAGAACCAGTAATACCACAAGATCTATTTAAACTGTATCACTAGATATCAAAGGATACAGTTCTCCTTTGAAGTATGGCAGTCAGCAGGTGGCTTACTGGTGGCCATATAGAAGGTATCAAGCAGGCCTACTTTTTTAATTTTCAAGTGTAGCAGTTCAACAGGCAACTGAGTGATTGCTAATAATAAGCTAATCCTTGCAAGAACCCTTAGAACTCCTGTAATGCACTGCTAGACTTTTGCCTACCTTGGTTTACATTTGTTTGCCTAGGCGCCTGTGCTCACAAAGTGAGAGACTGATCATGAACATCTCTGTACACTTACATTGACCACTGAATTCATGCTAAATACCTTTATATTGTTTAGCATATAAGTGCTAAAAATATTTCTGTTCAGGAAGTGGCTAGAAAGGTCTAATTGTCATTGACTATCATATTTTAATGTATAGCATGTATGTATTCCTTATAGATTCAAGCAATGACTGGACAACCACTAATTAATCAGTGTTGTGTTATTCTACCTTAGGAGTGCGTAACATTCATCATCTCCTTAAATATGTCATTGACTGCACTACAATCTGACCAGTGAGTTTAGGAAAATTCCAGTTGTCACATCTGGAGGCAAGCAACCTTTGATTGCCAACACCAACCCCAGTCACTGTTGGACTCACATTCGGAGTAGGTTCTCCTCAGTAGGGGTGGGCATAACTGGCATAATTCTCGCTAGCGTAATTACTCATAATTACTGGTAATTGTGTGAAAAGAGTAATCCAGCATTTCACTCTATTTTCTTATGCTGAAGAATATTCCCAAGGATGCTTTTTGCGCTAAGGAAATAGCACTACATGCTACCAGACACAAAAAGCAGTAGCCAGCAGCAGCTCATTCTCTCTTAGTTCTTTCTTCCTGTGGTAGGACTTGTTCCATAAATTACTCTTAAATACTCAAGCTGGAGTAATCTCATAAGTGAAATTACTCCAATTACTGAGGGTAATTAAAATTTCTCCCAGATCCTCTTCTCAGTCAATCTAGGAAGAGTGAAACATTTTGCGCTACAGATCTCTAATCGGATTGTGCAGAGATCATGGGTGTTTTTACTCACAAGATCTCTCTGAGGTGCTTGGGATTGACAAATCTGATTTTCGTTTCTGTTTTTCGTGCAATCGAAGCCAGCCTTCTGGACTAATGTTGAAAGGATTTGAATGGCACTTCTTCTTTCTTAGTAGCCCTTACTTGTATTGTTTGCTGCCTTGTATGTTTTAACAATTCCTTCATGATATTTTGACGCTAAGCACTTTACCTTGCATAGAGTAGGGAGCATGTGTTCAAATGCATATAATTTCAGAATTGTTTTGGATTAAAAGTTGATACAGTTAGTTGCAAATTTAGGATGACCTTCTCCATCTGTCTCTTTAAAAACCTTAGGCCAGCAGGCAAAGTTTAATTACTCTTAAAGACCTCTGGAGGCGATTTGAAGGTGCACCCAAGTTTCTCTATAGCACAGGTGAGGACATGGATAAAAAGACTTACCCTCAAAGGTAGCAGAAGTTGATGGTTCTTCCCTTGGGCCCCACGGGGTGCATTGGTGGCATTGGCTGATTTCATTACGAGACCAGAGACTACCATTATGTATTATTCTTTCAACTGCGAATCCTGCAGCGCCTTTAAAAAAGTTTCAAACATCAGAAAAAATACAATCTAGAATCAGAACACCATAGTTCATGAATAATCCCCTCTTTGAACTCTCTTTCTCTTTTAAAAGCTGGTCCTGAGAGAGATACGTGCCTATGATTGAGTGTGTTTAATAATATTTCTGAATTGAAAGTATGTATGTTTGTGGGGCTTCTAATTTATAAAAGCTGTGGGTTAGTGGGTTTCATTAATAAGAATATTGTAGATTATAACCTTGTAGTTATTAATTGTATTAATCTTGTCAAGTATACAGATTAGATAGGTCGGTTAATTATTTTAAGTAGGATACATGTGGGAAAACAGCTGAGGTTTTCGGATTGGCAAAATTAGTCTGAGCATGAATGAAGAACACTGTCAAACTAAGTATTTTTAAGTTACCTTAAAACTGTTATTTGCTTCATTTATGTGGCCCAGGACTGCAGGCCACAGTGCGAGGCAGGTGCGAGCTGTTGTCGGCATGTCAAACGCTTTCGGACCTTGCGTGCTGATAACAAGATAGAGAAGAAGGACTGGAGCCAGACGCAAGCTTTCGCAATTTAAGGTGGCTATATTAGTTTGGGCTAAATGTTATTAAGAACTACGTCAATAATGTTAGCTCATATTTTAAAACATTCAGATCAACATTTTCAATTGCCTATTTGAAGGCACAGTAGATTACAGGTTACAGAAGTGATATTCTTTGCAGATTAATATCGTTTTGAAGAGTAATAGTTTGGGGAGTTTTGATCAAAGTTTAATTAGAAATAGCACTATGTAGTAAGGAGATGGATTCCATTCAGGAGGACAGTATTCCGACTTTTGGAATAAGATGAGTGAAGAGGATATAAGAAAGCTGATACAGCACAAGATGAGGTCTCAGGTCACAAGTAAAGAAGACTAGATAATTATTGAAAACGAAAAAGGAAAGGGAGTTGGTTCTGGAGATGAGTTTTAATCTTTCTTTGAAGAGGAGGAAGCAAGGAGTCAGAAAAGGGGTACAGTGAGAGCTCTGAAATGACGAAAAAAGGAAAGGATGGATTTTACTCCTTCAAGAAGAAAGGTATCCTTAGCGACACGAAAGAGAAAGGTGTCCTAAGTGACATGCAGGAAAAGGAGTTTTATTAGATGGAGTTCAGCTACGGTTCATTGACTAAAGGTAACAAGGAATTTGGATGAATGTATATTTGATACAGAACAAGAGGATAAAGTCAGTGCCGACACAAATTGATGAAGGTTCAAGTAGTAGGGTGGTTTTAAAAAAGACCATACAAGAGAAAATGTTTCCTCCATACGACTTAGGGCAACCTAGCAGTGGCAAATGGTGGCCTATAGATCATGTGAGCAAGTTCATTAAACAATGGTTAAGGGAACAATTAGGGAAGGAGGTGAGAAGAGTTTTAATAGCAGAGTGCTCCAGACCAGTGATACAGGAAAAAGTGTGTTGCACTCCTAACTTTGATCCAGAATTGATCTATTTTTCATAAAGGTTTGAAAGAGATCCTCACAAAGGTCTTGAGTGATCATTGAAAGAGTGGCAAGGCAAATAATAATAAAAATTTGTCCTAAATCAGGCCATATGGTTGAGAAAGAGCCAAGCGAGGAGGATAAGGATATTTTGTTTGGCGAAGGTTTAGTGAAATGTTTGGTCAAGTATGTTTCAACTTTTACTGCCAAAGACAAAGCTGAATTGAACATGAAGAAAGTTTCTAGAGGAGGTGTTTTGATAGGGCTAGTAGAAGGGGACTGTTAACTGGCCAAGGGTTTCAAAGGTCCCAATATAACTTACAAAACAAAGGAAACAGAAGGGGATTCCAGGCTCATCAAAGCTTCTATCCAAGTAGAGGAAGAGGAGCAAGGTCTGGAAGAGAGTGATTTGCAAATGGGTGAGGTCAAAACTATTTAGGAACTCAAGGTGATTACAGAGATTTTTCGTGTTTTTTTCCAAGGAAAAGTAGGTGGTTGAAATTTAGTGAAGGCTTATAATTTAGGACCTATGGGTGCTAAAAACAATTCAAGTTTATGAAATTGAGTTTATGGAGATATCTCAACAGGTAGAGGAACTAAGGGAATTGAGTTTATTGGAGGAACAAAATATGATACTGGACTCATAAATAGATTCCATGATTCAAAAAGAAGCAACACAGAGTATAGTAGAAAGTTTCAGAAATTATGTGAGCACACTTTTAGTGAAGGAAAAAAGAGAACAAAGGAGGCCTGCTATAAATTTGAGGGAATTAAACAAATACAGTGAATAGGCATTTCAAGATGGAATGAATTCACTTGTTCAGGAACATGTTGTTAAGAATTGATTGGTTGGTGAAGTTAGACCTAAAGGATGCTTATTTCATGATTCTTACGGGATGAAGTGTCATCTGCAGTTAAGGTATAGAAATCAGTTACATAAGTTTCAGTGCCTTCCCTTTGGGTTGTCTTCCGCTCCTTGATGTTTTTTGAAGGTGATAGGAGCAGTGATGGCTTATTTGAGAGAGTGAGGAGTTTGTGTAATAGTGTGTTTGGAGGAAATTTGGATAATGGTACAAGACTTGAAAGAATTTAAAAAAACTGTTCATTTTGGTGAAGATTCTAAGAGAAGATTTGGGATCCTTAATAAACAAGGAGAAGTCAATTTTAACACCTTCACAGAAGATAGAATTTTGGGGTTTTGAGATAGATTCAAATGAGGTTGTGTTGCATCTCCCAGTGCGGAAAATAAGTTTGAAAAATAAGGAGATCTTACAGGTTTTGAAAAAGGAAATAATCACTGGAGACAGTAACCTTTGATGGTACGACTACTATCATCTTCAATTCAGGTAATATTTCCAGGGCCTTTGCATTATCCTGCTTTGCAGATAACAAAATGGAATGCTTTACAGAAATGTCTTTGGCATGGAGACAAAGTAGTTTTGGAAATGGGAGCAAAGGCAGAATTTGTTTGGTTGTTACAGAATATGTGAAATGGAAGGGCAATGTCCTGGATTTTGTACTGGAAACAGATGCCAGGTTGAAGGACTGGGGTGTTCGGCTGGGAGATCAGCAAACAGGTGGATTATGGACAGAGAGCAAAAAAATGCTACACAAATTGACTGGAAATGACTGAGGGTTTGCATGCGTTGTAGAGTTTCAAAGATATTTTGAAAGGTCAGACAGTGTTAATGAGGATGCACAATGTTTCTTCTGTGGCTTATATCAATCGTCTGGGAGGGGTAGATCCCAAGGTTTATCGGATTTAGTGAAGGAGCTTTGGTATTTTTGTTTGGAACACAAGGAGAAAGTGTAGACAGAATATTTAGCAGGACAAATTAAATTGACAGCAGATTGGAATTCAAGTCATCTAAAATATTTCAACAAATGGGAGCGGAATCAGGTGTATTTCAGAAAAATAGGGGAAATATGGGGACTACTGCAAGTAGATCTTTTCACAAGCAGATTGGCTTTCCAGATAGCGAGATCTTTCAGTCGGTTAACTGATCCTAGGGCATATGCAGTGCATACGTTTCAGCAGATTTGGAAGGCATGTAGGGCTTATGGTTTTCCTCTGTTAGAAATTGAGGGCCAGATGTAGGTACGAAAAAATTAGAGACTCGCAATTTGCGAGTAAGTGCGACTCGCAAATTGCGTGTCGCTAATAGAAATGCAGGTACAATGTCAGTGTAGAAATTGCGACTCGCACCCGGAGTCGCAACGCAGAGAGCGAGTCCGCTGTTTGCGAGGTCGCTTTTTGCGACCGCGCAAAAAAAACGAACTCCCAATTTGCGAGTGGGTGTCGCAAATTGCGAGTACCATGTAAATTGATTGCAGGTGCTGCAGAACACTCCAGAAACCACTCCAGAACACTCTGGAAACACTTCCTGGCACATGATGATGACATCACAGCCAGGAAGTTAACTAATACACCTGGGAGGAGGGAGGACCACACCCATTTTAAACTGCTGAACTGCACACAGGAGCAACAGCAGCTGCAATGGAAGAAACTCCTAGAAAAAGAAAACTAAAATTCTCAGAGAAGGAGCTGGAGGTGCTGACAGATGAATGCTGTCAGCACTATGATGAACTATTTGGAAAGGCAGCCCTCAATGTGCCAGAAGCCACCAAAAGACAACTCTGGCAGGAGATCCAGGAAAAAATCAACTCCCTGGGGGTGAGCCACAGGAGTGTGGAAGAGATTAAAAAACGGTGGTATGACCTCTGCTCCCGGACCAAGGAGAGGGTGGCTGAAAGGCTCCGGGAGATGAGAGGCACAGGAGGGGGACCATCATCAGTACCACTACCCACACCCCTGGAAGAAAGGGTGGAGGAGACCCTGGAGCAGGAGGCAGTGTCAGGATTTGGAGACCTGGACACCTCTGAGCCCACTACATCAACCGGTGAGTACCATGTGATATGCCTGTACCCCTATCAATGCCATACCCCCACCCACCATGTACACAGGGGCATGCTCAACCAAGATAGCTCCATTTCAGGGTTGCAAACACCAGAATGATGCATTATGGGAAATGTAGTCAAGTAGGCAGTTCGTAGGCAAATGTTTATTAGGAAGTGTGCAACAGATAGTAGACACTGACAGTGTGTTCCCCATGTCCCACAGGTCTCCCACAAGACACCACCACAACCCACAGCAGCCAGCCCCAAGAGGACAGCACAGGAGCCGCCACCACTCCCACCTGCACGACCAACACCATCCCTGTTATGTCCACACCTGCTGCAACTGTGTTCCAGGAGGCTGCGCCAGCAACAGGCAGGAGTGGCACAGTTGAGCACACAGGGCAGCCACCGCTGCGCAGGTGACGCAGGTACAGGAGATCAGGGCTGCAGGCTGCGTCTGGCCGTCAACCTACCACCAACAGTGAGGCACAGCTGCTGGGTGGTCAGCGCCTGCAAAACAATATATTAGGGCGGATTAGTGGTGTGCTGCACCGCTTTGTCAGAAACAACGAGGCCAGCATGCAGCATCTAAATTCCAGAATTGACGTTTTTGCCACAAACACTGGGGACCTAGCCCTGTCCATGAGGGATCTGGTGGCAGGACTACTGACACAGGGCGAGGGTGGGCGGCGCAGGGACCGTCAGCTCCTACAGAGGCTTGACAGGCTGGCTGTGAACACCACTGGCCTGTCGAGAAGGACAGTTGGCCTCCAGGTCGAAATGGGCCATTTTGCTGGAGTTGTGGCTAGGGGCCTGGGCCGTATCACACACGTGATTGACTTAATGGAGGCACAGCATCTGTCCAGGGGCACAGGGGACACACCCCAGGACAGCGAGGAGGGCTCTACAGTGAGCAGTGTCTCTGCCAGTGACACTAGGGTGCTCCAGAGTGGGAGTACCAGGCAGAGCACTGCAGAACCACCAGGGACCAGCCAGGCTGGCAGGGGCCACCGTAGGACATAGACATAACCCTGTCCCTGATGATGTGGCACATGACATCAATGTGCCCCATGCATGGTTTGCATTTAGATGACCATGAACAGTTATTATTTGTAAATAGTTGTATTTCTGCACAAATTAAATAGTTTTTTGTTCCACTTAACAAATGGAGTTTTTGGTCAATAGGTGAGTATGGTTGGAGTTGACACGTACCTTCCAAAGTTTTGGTTTGCGATGTGTTCCCGTCTCAGTCTGCCTTGATTAGCTATACTCCGATCCCCATGATGGCGATGTGGTTGCTCTTGCTCTTCATCCTCAGGATCTGGGTCTGCAGGGGTGAGAGGTAGCCCACGTCGGGTGGCTATATTGTGCAGGATGGCGCATGCGACAACAATTTTGAATGCTGTAATGGGGGTATACTGGAGGGAACCTCCACTGCGGTGGAGGCATCTGAATCTTGCTTTCAGTAATCCAAAGGTGCGTTCCATAAGGTTCCTAGTCCTCTTATGTGCATTGTTGTATCGCCTCTCATATTCATTGCTGTGTGTTAAGAACGGAGTCATAATCCATGGCCGTAGAGCATATGCACTGTCACCTGTTGGGCACAAACATTACACTGTTAGAAAGTCCTGGTTGGTGTGCACAGTGACCTGTCTGTATGTCTACGAGGTGTATGCAGCTCTACCTAGGAGGTATCCGTCTCCAAACTCCCTACGTTCCAGGCGTTGGTGTATACCACTGTGCCTAAAAATGTAGGAGTCATGGGTACTGCCTGGAAACTTAGCTACAATGTCAGTGATGACATAATGGGCGTCACAAACAACCTGAATATTGAGTGAGTGGGTACACTTTCTGTTGCAGAAAAGATGTTCCAGGTTTGCAGGGGGGCATATTTGAATATGTGTCCCATCTACACATCCTATGACACGGGGAAAGTTGGCAATCCGGTAAAAGTCCAGCTTGGTGCTGTTGATTTCTGCCTCATTCCTGGGTAGGTATATGAAGTGAGACCTGTGTGTGAGTATGGCATCTAGGAATGCCCTGAGGAACCTTGACACTGCACTTTGAGATACCCCACCTGCCACAGCAATGACCCCCTGATAACTCCCTGAGGCCAAGAGGTGCAGTGAGCATAGCACTTGCACATGCGTAGGGATGGCGCAGCTGCGCAGATTCTGGTGTTCTAGCTGTGGTTTTAGTAAATCAATTAATTCTAGTATGGCTGCGTTGCTAAGGCGGTATTTATCGTATATCTCTTCCTCAGTTTGCTGAAAAAGAGTCTGCCTTGTTTTATATATCTTCTCCTGTCTGTGGCCCCTCCTCCTCCTCTGCTGGGCTGCGTGGACTCTCCTCCTCACTGCTATCAGGTATATCTCCGCCATCTTGAGTAACCCAGATGCCTTCTTGGTCTCCTTTTATACTTTGGTTATGGTTACCACCTGCTCTGAGTTAGAGGTAAATTGCAAGTGCAAAATGGGCTTTTTGCGACTAGTCGCAATTTGCGAGTTGCAATTGCATATGGTTTGCGACTCGCAAATTGCGACTTGCTATTTGCGGGTCGCAAAATGGGGTCGCACATTTTACGAGTCGCTAACGGCTCGCATCGCTTTTTGCAAGTCGGAAATGGGGTTTTTGCATCCCATTTCCGATTTTGCACAGTCGCAAATAGCGATTCGGGCCATTTGCGACTCGCAAAACTTTCCTACATCTGGCCCTGAATCTCTAGTTGGCTGCGGTTTGCACCCTGTCCAAGGAGGAAACAACAATCCATGTAAGGGTCAGTAAGATACACACTAAAAGTTTACCTGTGCTTACCCTCTGGTAGCTTGGCACAGAGCAGTCCGGCTGGAATAAAGAGGAAATGTGTAACATATTTGTGCACACACAGAGTAATACAGTGAAAACACCACAAAGGGACTCCACACCAGTTCAGAAAAATAGGCAAAACAAGACGAAAACAACAAAAATCCAACATACACAAGCCGGAATATGAATTGTGTAAGATGAAATCGAAATACAGTATTTAGAAGTCAATAGCTCCAACCGGGTCTAATTGGTTGTGCTGGGCCGGGTCAAATCCAAAAGTTCAGTCCACCGAGATGGAGCGTAGGTCGGGTAGAGGAGTCATGCTGACCCACTGACAGTACCTTGGTTACATCGATGCTCGGGGATGATGCGTTGATCCAGAGGAGGGGCTGCATCGCTATTGAAGGCCATGTCTCATTTCCTAATTGGGCAACTTTGTTGATGGGTCGATGTCCCAAAGTCGCAAGTGCTGGTTCCGATGCCTCAATGCTGTGTTGAAAGTCGAGGTCATACCATCACGTAGTCTGTAAGCTGTGTCCGTGGCTTCAGTGCAGTCAGCGGCCAGACATTGTTTTTGCAGCGGGATGCACTGGTTCTGATCTATGCACCAGGTTCGATGTGCCGGTTTCTTGAGTTGCAGCACCAAACTCACCTCCAATGGCACAGGACTGGATTTGGCACAAGTTGGCAGAGCAGGACTCACAGCAGAGGAGTCCAAGTGTTGCTAGCAAGATGCAGATGAAGTCTTTGATTTCCCTGAGACTTCAGAAACAAGGGGCAAGCTCTGTCAGGCACTTGGAGAAACTTTAGATTGCAGGAGAGTAAATTCCAGTCCCCTCACTCCCAGGCAAGAAGCAGCAGGACAACAGATCAAAGCAAACAGAAAAGTGGCAGTCCCTCCTGGCAGCTCAGAAGTCCATCTTTCTGGCAGAATGTCCTTAGTCCATAAGTGTTCTGAGTATATGGTGTCTGAGGTTCAGTACTTATACCGAAAAAGGCCTTTGATTTAGGGGTGACTTCAAAGGAATTCTCTGAGGAGCACAAGGATCACTTTCAACCCAGCCCTGGCTCCAGACTACAAGTGTAAGGGCAGGACACAACCTATTCAAATGTAAGTGTGACTACCTCTCCCTCTCCCTGCCCAGGAATACCATCAGCATGCAGATGAATGCAGATGTAACCCCTGTCACTGCCTACCCTTCCTGTGTTGCTACTGTATAGAGAGAATGCACAAGTGTAGCTGTCACCTAAACCCAGATGTGTATTCAGATACATGCTGAGGTACAGAACCGATAAAGTAAGAAAATGCCAACTTTCTAAAAGTGGCTTTTTCAGACCTGTAATTTAAAAAACAGCTTTACCAAAAGATGTGTTTTTAAATTGTGAGTCCAGAGACACAAAAGTCCACTTTTCTATTGTTTCCAGTGGGAAATTACTCTTAAAAGATGTTAAAAGGTTTTCCCAATGTTAGCTTATGGGAGAGATAGTCCTTGCAGTAGTAAAAAACTAATGTAAGAGTTTTTCAGCATCTGGACATCCTAAACCTAAAGGTACATGGGACTGCAACCTGCCCTTGGTGCTAACTGGGTCCTACCTTAGGGGTGACTTACATGTAATTAAAAGCAAGTTTTGGGCCTGGCATGTAGGTACACTTGCAGGTCAAAATGGAAGTTTACAACTGCACAGACAGGATCTGCAGTAGGCAAGTTTGAAAGGCTACTGTAGTGGGTGGCACAATCAGTGGTGCAGGCCCACTAGAAGCATTTGATTTACAGACCCTTGGCACGCATACTGCACTTTACTAGGGACTTACTAGTAAACCAAATATGTCAATCATGGACAGAATCAATGTATCACATTTTAGACACAGACCACATGCACTTTAGCACTGGTCAGGAGTGAAAAAGCTCAAAGAGTCCTAACACCAGCAAAATGATTTTCAGCCCACAGCCAAAACAGAAGGTCAGAAAGCAAAAAGTCAGAGGAAACCACATGAAATTATGCCAGATCTAACATCCTCCATGTGTGATGATCCAGAGGGTTCTTTTGAAAGTAAGAACAGAGAGATGTCAATTAGTGTTGGTGACTCCATTTTGGGTGTATCAAGTGTGGATCCCAGCAGTAATGAAATTGGCATGTACAATACATTTTATGATACCAACAGCAAAATATTTGCTAACAAATGGTGAAAGAGAGGAACATCCTTTAGTGCAGAGCAAGGTGTTGAGCCTTCTTATTTGGAAAGTGTCAGGAAATCTGAATGTTGCAATGGACTTTCAGTCAAGGATTTTGAATTACTCAAGGAACCCTGGGCTCTAGGAACAAGAAAGACATATAGGGGAATATGGAGAATATGGGTTTGTTGGTGAATGGAGAGAAGATTGGATCTGTGGAGGCTTCTGCTGCAGAGGTAGTTAATTTTCTGGTAGAGCAATTTGAGAAAGGCTTGAATTAGAGGACCATGAATTGTTACAAGTCAACAATTTCAGCAGGACATGGGCCAGAGAATGGACGATCAGTGGGAAGAAATACTGGTATGCAGTTAAGAAGAGTATGAGGTTGAGAAGACCGCCTAAAACTAGATATGATGTGTTATGAGATGTTATTACAGAATTGACTTTTTTTAAAAATCCTGGCCAGAAAACAAATATTTGGATTTAGAAACATTAGCAACGAAGTTAGCAACATTATTATGTTTGCTATCTTGTAGGAGAGCATCAGATGTAAAGCTTTGGAGTTAAGTAACAAAATGTGTGGTCCAGATGGATTATATTTAGAGATTTTGAGATTTGTAAACAAACAAAGACTATGGGGGTCATTACGACTTTGGAGGTTGCCAGAAAACCACCAAAGTATGACCATAGTGTTCTACACAACAGAATCCAGCCAATTCAAGGCCGGCACCGCCAGTGCAGCCAGGCCACCACGGACGGCAGGAGGCACCTTCAGAGTGGTTTCTGCTGCAGTCGCACCACCAGGGAAATCCTGGTGGAAACCAACAGTTTAAATAGAGACACTCACCTTCAGGAAGCCACACCTGTCTGGAGCTGCCCTGAAACCCTGAACTACACTTCTTCCCGCAGCTCCTGTTCACTCAATGACTCTGGAATCAGAGATGATGATGACGGCAGCAACCATGAGTACACACAGCTACCTGTCACTGTTGCATAATGCCAAGGTTGCAACGCACATACAACATACACATCCGGTATGGGTGGCGACACATACACGTACTCCTACATGCACATTCACACACCGCTACACACACACACACACACACACGCACACACAAACACTTAGTACACACACCACGGTCAATACACACTACCAAAATACACATTGATCCGCAGACACACAGCTCTGACACAATGGGTACTCTGCCGGCTGTGGACGTGAGGGTTCACACTTGCTTGGTGATGGTACGCCAGGTCCCCTTCTTCTGATGGGCGTTCATCTGCATGAATGACACCAAAAAAAAGCGAGTCATGTACACATGCTCCATTCAAACAGGAGTTGACATTACACAACTGTAACAGCAAGTGAGCACACACACTCATCCTCTCAGCACACATGTCTGTATGGTATGCCACAAGCATGCATCTACTCCAACTACAGTTCACATGGCTGACTCACTGTCACACACAACACCAAGCACACATGGCTGTCCCATTGGACTTACCTGTTCCTCTAGTGCCCCATACAGCTGTTCATACAGGGGTAGGTCCGCCTCCACCAGCTTCTCCAGCTCTTTCGGTGTGAAGGCAGGGGCCCTTTCAACTGCAGGACGTGGCATTATGGCTCCCAGAGGCAGTACACTGCAGCTACTTTGTGGAGGTTTTGCTAGCAACGATGTCAGGAGTCAAGGGAGCAAGACTGCAGAAAATGGCAGCCACAGCTGCCACGTACATGACTGTCACTGCCGGACGGGCATCGCCATTGGCCCCAGCACACCATAGGCAGCAATGTTAACCTATGACAAGTTGCATGGCGGTAGCGACAGCCTACTGTCATGACGACTTCTGCCAACGGACTTTGACCATTTCCAACTGTCCCCAATATCAGATAACTATAGGTTGAATTAATTACATATGTTTGATCAGTGTGGGACTGCACAGTCACCCACACAGTTTTATATGCATATGTGTCATATGTCCCATCCGACTTACATTTCAGCCAATGTGCTGCAATGACGGTGTATGCTGTGCATTTCTATGGTCTGTAATGTTTATGTCAGCACTGCTACGCAACCCCTACATGTTAGGTGTCAGCTACAATACCATGTGCTGCTGAAGTTTGCCTACTGCATGACTTATTGTACATTTTCTCCTCTCAACACAGGTATCCTGCCATGAGGGAAATGAGACAACTACCAGTGTACCGTTCACTAGTAGACCTGGCAACCATGTAGGACAGGCATGTCGTCCAGACATATCATCTGACTCGCCAGACCATCATGGATCTATGTAGACAGTTTGAGCCAGATCTGATGCCAGCCAATCGCAATCTAAATAGCATTCCTCCAATCGTTCAAGTATTGTCAGTACTACACTTGCTGGTTGCAAGGTCATGTCTCAGCCCATGTTCAGTATGGTGTTGAGGGATGTACTTTGTGCTTTCTTGAAACAACTGAACAGCTACATCAGGTTTCCCCAAGGACCAGATATAACCTAAGTGAAGGCTGACTTTTATTATATAGGACAGATTTCTCATGTGGTAGGGTCCATTCATGGCACCCAGGTTTCCCTGGTCCCTCCCAGTGTCAATAAACAGGTGTATAGGAACAGGAAGAACTACCACTCCATCAACATGCAGGTGGTGTGTCTGGCAGACTAGTACATCTCCCAAAGGACAGCCAAGCTTCCTGGATCAGTGCATGACTCCTACGTTATGCAGAACAGCAATGTCCCACACATGATGGCACGACTACACACAGAGAGGGCCTGGCTGGTTGGTAAAAATGCATTGTAAAGTGTTTGTATGTAATGTGACCTGTCACCACAATCTGCCCACTCACTGAACCTTCAATTTTAATAGTTCTACCATTTTGTTCACAGGTGACTCTGGCTATCCAAGCCTTCCCTGGCTGTTGACACCTGTGAGGCACCCAGCCATGCCAGGGGAATTATGTTTCAATGAGGCTCACAAGAGGACAAGGCATGTAATCAAATAAACGTTCGGTCTCCTGAAGGCAAGATTCAGGTGTCTGGACCTATCTGAAGGTACTCTCCTCTACTCCCCCCACAAGGTTGCCAAATCATCGTTGCCTGCTGCATGCTCCATAATCTAGCCCTGAGGCATCAGATACTGTTGCAAGCTGATGATGATGAGGCAGCTGTATCTGTGGCTGCACATGGTGATATGGAAAGTGATGAAGAGCCAGAGGAAGAAGGATCAGCTGACTCTAGGACTGAGTTCATCAATCAGTACTTCCGGTGACATATATGTATGTGAGGTGGGCCTTTTCAAGTCTTGTCTGTGCACAATCAGAAGTGGATAGGTGACATTGCGCCTCCTGACCTTTAGCATATGTGATGGAGTAATGATGGCCAATGTCTATGTGTGAGGTGTGGAAGCAGACAGATAGAATGTAAGGTGTACAGTATTAGTGGTTGACCTCAAATATGTGTTGTAGCAGCTGATTCCAACATTCACTTCTCTCATGGACTGACCAGTTTTGAGGTGGATTTCCCACATTCTTCTATTCCCATCTCCCCCCACCCACTGGATATGGATTTAATGTGTGGATCTGCTACCTAAGGCTTGAGGTATACACTGGTGACTGAGTACAGTTCTGAGAGGTGTACATGACAGATAGCCTGTTAAATGGATCTAGTGAAGGCCCTGATCCTGGTGCTATATAGGTTCAATCTGGAGGCCCAATAATTAGATTTATAATGTAATAAGCACGCAGTCGATTACCTGTACATGTGCTTCCTGTGTCATCATGCCTTCCATCCTGATGGTATTCTCTGTCTTGCTTTATTTGCAGATGGCTCAATGAACTATACACTGTTACTGTGGATTTCAACCTCACTCTTTGACATCTGTCCAGTGACATTACTGTTGTCATGTGTGTCCTGCTGAGGGAGCCTCCATCTGATGGCCATGACACTGCCAGTTTGAGTCAGAGGGGTATTACGAGACCACAGTTGGGTAGTAGGACAATTGTTGGTGTATCATTAAACATAGATATACAGTACTGGTGTCTATAAGTGATTTATTGTGCATTTAAGTTTTGTGACAAATAAAATAAATATGAACAACACAACAAACAGTTGATGAGTGAATTCATGGGAGATGGATTGATCAGAGTAGTTGCAGAAATATTTGGTCACACAGGTCTAGTGTCCTTGTACCATGGGAACATGGAGTCCTGTCTCAGAACAGTCAACAGGGTATATCAGTGGCACACAAGGGTACGAAATTAGGAGAGGATCACTTCCTGGCAGTGGGGGTTGGTCTTGGGATCTGTTCCAGCCGGATCTCTGGATGGACGTCCACGTTTTGGGGGGGTTTCTTCAGCTACAGAATGAGGGGTGTCTGAGGCTTGGGGCTCCCCTGGCAGGGCCTCCATTCCACTAGCTGCCGCTGATGTAGAGGGGGCAGATGTCACATTGCTAGTGGAAGGGCCCTGATGGGGGTTGATAAAGCACGCAGGGTACTAGTCATGTCCCTCAGCACCGCTGCTATGGAGGCCATGGTCGCATTGTGTGCATGCCACTGCTGTATGGGCTCCTGGTGGTATTCCCTATTCCCTCTGCAGCCTTTGGTTTTCCCCCAACATGGTGTTTATCTGGTCCATCCTGTCCAGGGAATTTTGATATGTTCCCAGGATTTGGGGGGAGGTTTCCTGGTCAGTGGAGTCCCTTGGGTGTTCCATCCTCTGTCCCACAGCATCCCTCCCATGACCCCTGCCCCCAGGTGTCTGTACCACCAGCACAGTGTGCCCACTCCCAGTGTTAGCAGGACCATCATTGTCTGGGGTGTGAAGATCCAACTCAGGTCCCTGTAGTGTGGGGCACACAATAGATTGAACAGTCCTTAGGACACAGGTTTGGGGTTGGTTGGTTGGCTGTGATGTCGGAGCAACAGGGGTGGGGGTATTGATGTGGGCAGGGTGAGGCTGGGAGTCATAGACTGCCCAGGTGTCTCGGATGGGCAAGGTAGGCCATCACTGTCCAGACAACTGGGTGTGTTGTCCTCACTGGTGCCTTCATCCAGAGGAGGGCTGGCAGTGTCTGCAATTCTCTCCATTGTGGAAATGGCAGGGTTACTTGTGGATGGAGTGAGACATAGAGTACAGTTCAGAAAGTGTGTTATGTTCCCTCTTTGTGAGATGCGTATAGTGGCTTAACATGATTCACTGCAATGACTATGACAGATGCTGCACAGCCTAGCTTGGAAGTACTTACAAGACTGTGACAGGAGTACCATACTCCATGTTGGGTGTGTCATCATTGATTAGTACATATGGCACTACTGATGGGTTCTGTTACTATCTGATACTTGACATGACTATTCAACTCTGTACCTAGTGAGTAGTGAGGCAAGGTAGTTGTCACACAATATGGCTGCACATTGCACCATGATTTCCAAATGGGAACACAGTATGTGGGTATGCAAGGGTAATATTTCTGTCTCTGGATGTTGTGCATGTGTATGGAGTCTGGCATCTTAATTTCCCAACCCATGCATGGTCCATTACAGGCTAAGGGATATAGATCAGTGTCCATTTTGATTTGTCACTGAGCTGTAGCTGTGTTTAGCCTTGCTTGCCACTGTGGTTTGCCATTGCATTGCTGTCATTGTCATGTACTGGTCCTCAGTCATTCATTTTGGTAGGTGTAGGTAGTACAATAGTCATACATGCATGAAAGTTGATGTTATGTGCACATTGCAGGTTTTCGCATTGATAGGTTGGTGCATTGTGGGAGTTGTAGTGATAGGATTAGCCTGTGGTATCTGTGACCTTGCCAAGTTCTGTGTTGGCAGTAGGGGCTGTGTGGGGCGGTGGCATGCAAGAGAGGGGCATTGGGTGATTGGCAGGTAGGCGTAGTGGGACATTCAGTGAATTAGGGGGTATTTGGGTACTGAGGAAGCATGCAGGACACAACAATTGTGAGACATTGATGTTGTGGGTACTTACCAGACTCCAATCCCTCAGGTATTCCAGTCAGGCCCTCAGGATGCACTATATCCAAGACCATCTCCTTCCAAGATGTGAACAGTGGGGGAGGAGGTGTTGTGTCCTGGGAACGCATCTTCCCCTGTAGGTTGATCTACCTCTTCCTGATGTCGTCCCTTGTGCGTCAATGGCTGCCCACTGAGTTGACCCTGATGACTATTCTTTGCCATAACACCATTTTCCTGGCAATTGATGTTTGCTGGACCTGTGGACATTTGTCACTCTACCCTGACAATTTCATCCACCATGACCCTCAACTCATCATTGGTGTATCGTGGGTGCTTTTGTGGGGACATGGTTGTGATTGTGTTGATGGTGTGAGGGGTGTTGTGTATGAAAGGGTGCAGTGTTGGGTGATTGATGGGGTTGAGTGGTATGGTGTGAGGGATGAATGTTAGTCGTGGGATATGTGAGCTCGTTATGTGTGTATTGTGTTAGTTTAGCTGGTGTGTGATGTGTGTGTGCCTATTGTGTTAGGGTGCTCTGTGTGTGTGTGTATGTGCCCGGCTCTCTGTTTCTCAGTATTGCGGTTTTGTTGCAAAGGATTCTGGGTTGTGTGGGGGGTTGTTATATAGTGGTGTGTGTAGTAATGGAATTCAGGAAAGACAGTGAGAATCAACGTTTGATATCTTTTGTTAAACCATATGGTGCTGTTAGTAATGCTACTATTGCAAGATGGAATAAATGGGTAATGGATCAAGCAGGAATAGACGTCAACATATATAAAGCACATTCTTTAAGACGTGCTATGGCTGGTAAAGCATACTTGACAGGTGGAAGAGTGGAAGAAATTTTGAAGGCAGCTGATTGGTCTAATGCTAATACTTTTGCAAAACATTACTTTAGACCTGTGAAGCATATCGCGAATGTAGAGTTGAAAGGAGTTCAACATGCATAACAATAGCCTCTGGTCTTGTAATGAAATGGCAATTCTCCAAATGAAGTGAATAGAGAATTAAGATGTCATTAAAGGCACAACACTAACATTATCCCTCCCACCATTCCCTTTAAAAAGGGTGGACAGTGTTGAGGAATAAGAGAGCATCAAAACTCTAGTTAATTATAGTTGTATTTAATAAAAAAAAATGCATTTAAATGATGATTACTGATGATTTTGCATTCACGTTATGATTGTTTTGTGGCAGAAGTAATATGCTTAGGTATGTGAATATCTTAAAACTGTTAACTTGTTTGTTGCTACTAGATTCGCAATAAAACGTGTGTGGAGACGAAACAATAGTGGGCTGTTTTAGTATTTCAAATTAAAGGAGAACATAAAATTTACATTTCATGAGTTCACAGCATTTTGTGGAGGAAGAGTTCTAAGAGGGGTTATTTATGGACTATGGTGCTCTGATTCTAGACTATGGCCCTCATTACAACCCTGGCGGTAAATGCCGCCTACCGCCGTGCTGACAGCCGCCAACATACCATGCCCGCGGCGGTATTCCGCCACGGGTATCATGACCCACACTGAGAAATCCGCCACTATACAGACACCCACACAAGTCTGCCACATCAAAGGTCAGTGATAAACTGGAGATAGTAAAACCCACACCGTTACGCCAACAGAACTACGCCCACAGTATCACGACCCATGAATCACCAAGGCAGTCTTTCAACCGTGGTAAACCATTGGTGTACCACACCACTGCGCTCCAAATACACACACATGTACAAAACACCACCACATTGGAAAATTCAAAATACACACACCTGACACACATACACACACCACACCCACACCAATATAAAACACACACCCACATTACCCACAACCCTTTCAATGAAAAAAAAATATATTGCTAACTGAGACCCAAAACAGGAGCATCCACTCAATCAGAGGCACAGAACACCATCACCCATACACCATCCACACACACCATACCACACACCCCAACACATCACCCCACACACCCTCACACATATACTCACACCACAACCATGGCACCCCAGGTTTGCAGAGGAGGAGCTAAGGGGGTGGTACAGGGTGAGGAAATCATCCAGGTAGAGACACAGCTATTCGGATCACAGGTTCAGCAGACGTCCGTTGCAAGGAAGATGGAGCTATGGTGGAGAATTGTGGACAGGGTCAATGCCGTGGGACAGCACCCAAGAACAAGGGACGACACCAGGAAGAGGTGGAACGACATGCGGGGGAAGGTGCGTTCCTTTGCAGCAAGACACCAGCTCGCAGTACAGAGGACTGGCGGTAGACCCCCATCTCCTCCCCCACAACTAACAACATGGGAGGAGCAAGTCTTGGCGTTCATGCATACTGAGGGTCTTGCAGCAGTAGCAGGAGGATTGGACTCTGGTAAGCCAAATCTACTATATCCCCCACCCTACCTGCAGACCATCACAAGCGCAAACCCCTACCCCAACCCCTATCACCCCACTACTTCACATATACCCCACTATCACAACCCACCCACCTCATAACCAAGCCTTGCATGTCACACCAATGCATGGACACCTATCACAGACCTGCATGGACACCCATCACCACAGCATGCCCATCACAGAGACTCACCCAGCTCACAAAACCATCACGAACACAAGGCCAAGCTTACAGGGAAATCACAACCATAGAGGGAAACACACCCATGCACAAGATGGCACACGCAGATACATTAACACTGCATTTGCATCCCTACAGGACCTCTACTTAACGTTACCAGAGAGGAGGTGCCAGCTACATCTAATCCCCCCCTGAAGAGGCCCACAGTGACGACAGCAGCTCTGCACGCATGGATCAGGATGACCAACCTGGCCCATCAGGGACCTCTGGACAGTCAGTTTCCCTGCCACAGTCCCAAACCACCACAGAGCCTCCCCCTCAGGAAACACTATCACAGCACCCACCCAGCGGGCCCATGCCACTGTCCCCAGGACACGTCAATCAGCAGTATGTCCACCACTACAAGGACCCCAGGCAACCCCACTAACTCAGGACAAACAGGGACCTGGAGTCAGTGGTAGTGGGCACACAGTTCAGGGGACAGAGGCACTAGACAACAGGGAAGCTGGGAGGACTGCTGTGCGACAGGGGGAGGACAGGCCCAGGGAACCCACTCTCCACAAGGCACTCTCCAACATCCTGGGAGCATACACCCATTCCCAGGACACCATGGGCTGCAGGAGACCCAGTGGCTGCAGGAGGGACAGTACCTGGGGATCAGGGATGACCTAACAAACATCTACACCATCCTGGTCACCATTGCAGGGGTGCTGGCTGACATGGCCAAGACCATGAGGGAGGCAGTGGCACAACAACGGACCCCTGACATTAGCCACACCGATGAACAGTCTTCCACCTCCACCGGCGCTAGTGGACAGGAGGCACCGCCACAGGAACAACAGGCCGCCAGCACCCTACCCCCTGCAGAAGGAGAACCACACCGCAAACGGTCCCTGCGATCCAGGCAAAAGCCAGAGAACACTGTCAAGACCCCCACCAGGAAATAAGACTCTCCTGATTGTCACCCTTCTCTCCCACTCTGCCACCCTGTCCACCTTGAACTGCCATTGCTCAACTTCCCATGCCCCCTTGGACAAAGCACCTGTGATACCAAGAGACTGGACTCTAACTGGGCCTTCCTCCACCCTCACCCCAGCCCACTGCACATCCCCCTCTACTGATGAGCACTTAAATAGACACCCTTGGAACAAATACAAATCTGAAGTCTGTCAAATGATTCACAAATGTATTAGTAAAACATAATCTAAGCATTGCAACTCAAATATACAGTGAAACATATGTGTGAATGACCTTTGGATGGCCAGCAGTACGCATAGCAAGAGCCAGAGTGGGGCACAGGGATCTGAAAAGAGAGATGGCAAAGGGTACAGCCAGTGGGCAGAGACATAGGGTAAAAGGCTGCCTTGTACAATGTCCAACAGATTACTGAAATGTAAGTGGAACGTACAATGTCTTACCTGGTTGTCACTGGAAGTACTGCTGTATTATGTTGCTCCTGTTGTCAACATCTTCTTCCTCTTCCTCCTCTTCCTCACTGTCCACAGGCTCCACCGCTGCCACCAGACCATCTCCAGGATCATCCTCCTGCAGAAAAGGCACCTGGCGTCTCAAGGCCAGGTTGTGCAGCATGCAACATGCAACGATGATCTAGCACACCTTCTTGGGTGAGTAGTACAGGGATCCACCTGTCAGATGGAGGCACTGGAACCTGGCCTTCAGGAGGCCGAATTTCCTTTCAATAATCCTCCTTGCACGTCCATGTGCCTCATTGTAACATTCCTCTCCCTTTGTCCTGGCATTCCTCACTGGGGTCAGTAGCCATGAGAGGTTGAGGTAACCAGAGTCACCTGTAAATATCGAAGGATACCTGTTTGACACACACTCACCCTTAGGGACAACCCCATACCCATACACCAATATATACTGGGTGGGGTCCTTGGGCTCACCTATTAGCCAAACCCGGTGCCTCTGGAGTTGGCCTATCACATATGGGATGTTGCTATTCCTCAAGATAAGGGTGTCATGCACGGATCCAGGGTATTTGGCATTGACATGGGAGATTTACTGGTCCGCCAAACACACATCTGCACATTCAGACAGTGATAGCTTTTATAATTCCTGAAAACGTGCTCATTTCTCCTGGGGGGGACAAATGCCACATGTGTACCATCAGTGGCACCTATGATGTTGGGGATATGTCCCAGGGCATAAAAGTCAGCTTTCACTGTGGCAAAATCCTCAACCTGGGGGAAAACAATGTAGCTGCGCATGTGTTTCAGCAGGGCTGACAACACTCTGGTCAACATGTTAGAGAACATTGGCTGAGACATCCTTGATGCCATGGCCACTGTTGTTTGGAAGGAACCACTTGCCAGGAAATGGAGCACTGACAAGGCTTACACTTGTGGGGGGAATACCTGTGGGCTGCCGGATAGCTGACATCAGGTCTGGCTCCAGTTGGGCACACAGTTCCTGGAGTGTGGCACAATCAAGTCTGTAGGTAATGATAATGTGTCTGTCCTCCATTGTTGCAAGGTCCACCAGTGGTCTGTACACCGAAGGATGCCGCCATTTCATATTCTGACTCAGCAGTTGAAGCCTATGGAAGAGAAAGGTGAGCAGAGGGTCTTATTCCCACATCTATTGCAGTAGTGCTGATATAATAACTTTCCAGAAAGAAAATGTGAATCTGAAAATAAATTGCTGTGCCAATGTCTGCTGTGAGGCAGATAGGTGCCAGGCCCTGTGGCCCCCTGAAATGGCAGATGCCTGACCTGTGAGGAGTGACAAGTGGAAATGAGGTAATTGCGCTGGCGTTGTGTGCCGTCGTGGTAGGCAGTCAATGACCGCTGCACAACTCCGCATTGGTTATCATGGGGCTCTATGGCTTACAGGAGCCAATGGCGATGTACACCGTTGGTGACGGTACGCACCGCCGCGGACGTCACCACCATTTTCTATCTATGCACGCACTTGCTACCTGGCCATCAACAGGAAAGGACCTACATTGCAAGTGCTGCTGTGACCTGTGTCTGGAAGCGACAATGGCTCATGTGTCTGGGGAAAGGGCCGCTGCCTTCACTTCGGAGGAGTTGGAGAAAATGTTGGGTGGGGTCCTACCCCAGTACACATTACTCTAAGGTCCTCCAGACAAACAGGTGAGTACACTGTGAGCATGATGCATGGGCCATGAATGTCTGGAGTGCTGTGTGTGTAAGCCACATGTGGGGGGGGGCTGAGGCATCCTGGCCAGAGTGCTGCATGTATGGTGGTCAATGTATGTGCATCAGGGGTTAGGTGGGATCTTGTGGGCCAAGAGTGTGATGGTCCGGACAGGTGAATAATTCCCCTTTCTGCTGTCTTTTCCCTGCAGGTTGGCGCCCACCAGAAAAAGGGTATTTGGCGTGCCATCGCCAAGGAGGTGTGGACCCTGGGGGTCTTTGACAGGCGGAGCACCCACTGCCGCAAGAGGTGGGAGGACCTGCGCCGCTGGGCAAAGCAGATGGCGGAGGCCCAGCTGGGGCTGGCCTCCCAATGAGGAAGGGGTGCCCGTCGCACCATGACCCCCCTGATGTTCCGCATCCTGGCGTTGGCCTCTCTGGAGTTGGATGGGCGCTTGAAAGCATCACAGCAGCCACAAGGGGGTAAGTACTGAATCTTACTCCTGCTGTACGCGCATTAAGAGTTACCTGGGTGAGGGCTATGTGTGCCCCTAGGACAGGGTGAAGATGGCAGGGTGGGTCCCTTTTGGGCAGGCTCTGAAGAACACCAACCCCAATAGTGTTAGTGGGCATCTACTACTGGGCAGGGTCCTTTGGGTTTCTGGGGTTCAGCTGATGGCGTTAGGCATTGTACCCCATGGGCTGGTGACTATCTTAGTAACTGGTTGGGCATGGCCTATTGCATAGGGCTGCTCCCTGTGTGCTGTGTACGCCAACTGTAGTAGTGTTGCTGGCATTGACCAAGTGTATCCTCTGTCTCTCCCCCCCCCTTTTTGTTTTGTCACCCAGTCCTTATGTGCATTAGCATCATCTGGCAGAGGAGCAGAGGCACCAGCTACGGAGGGAGCTGCATCCCACATTGGCCTGGAGCCTGAATCCACTGAGGGTGAGGTCACCAGTGGAACGGAGGGCGAGAGGAGCACCATGACGGGGACACGAGGGGAGACCACAGACAGCGACTCCTCCTCCGATGGAAGGGCCCTGGTGGTGGCGGACACCTCTGTGCCCACCCCATCAACCGGTACAGCCACCACCCCCCCACCAGCACCACCCTCCCAGCAGCCCCTCAGCGTGTTTCCTGTGCCAGCTCACCCAGAAGGGTGGGCATCTCCTTCGCCCCAGGCACCTCAGGCCCTGCCCCAGTCAGCCCTGCTGCCCTCAGTGAGGAGGCTATTGACCTCCTGAGATCCCTCACTTTTGGGCAGTCAACCATTCTGAATGCCATCTAGGGTGTCGAGAGGCATTTGCAACAAACAAATGCATACCTGGAGGGCATTCACTCTGGCGTGGCAGCCCAACAGAGAGCATTTCAGACTCGGGCCTCAGCACTGATGGCAGTCATTGTCCCTGTGTCAAGCCTCTGCCTTCCAACTTCTTCTACCCAGTCCCAATCCTCTCAACCCCAGCCTATCCCAAGCACTCCTTCAGACCAGCAATCACCCAAATCAACACACAGAAGTGGCTCAGGCAAACACAAGCACCACACTTCATCTCACAGGCACTCACACAAGCACCATCCCCATGCAGACACACCAACATCCACTGCCACCACTGTGTCTCCTTCCTCCTCGTCTTCCACCTCCCTCCCAGTAGCGTCTCCACTCAGACCTGCATGCACTACATCCTCATCCACTACCTCCATCACCAGCACACCCATCACAACACACCCCTCACAAGCAGTCACCACCCCCACAACCATACACACGCCCCTGTGTCCTCTCCCAGTGTGTCTGTGACCCGTCCTCTGAAAGTACACAAACGCAAGCACCCACCCATCCAACAGCCATCCACCTCACAACAGCATCCAGCCCATGCACCTTCACCCAAACGTCTAAAAAACCTTTCTTGGCAAACTTTGTCCTGTTCCCTAACACCTCCCCCCCCCCCCATCACCCCCGTCCGACCCTCGGGCCAGGGTGTCCAGAACCCAGCCCAGCTCCTCAGCCACTAAGTCATCATCCATTCTGGGACGTGCAACTCCCAGACGCTCCAAGGGGGCACCCGTCAGGAATGCCAGCGTACCACCAAACCCCTGCAAAGGATCAAACCATTACGCCACCTGCCAAGGTGAAGAAGGGGCCAGCATGCAGCAAGGGCAAGCAGCACGACCCACCAAGCAAGGCCTCCTCCAAACCTCCAGCTGACAGAGCCAAGGTCACAACAGCATCTGCCAAGGTGAGGAAGGGGAAGAAAATAGAAGGCAAGGCACTTCAGCTGACAGAGGATGCAGGTGAAGTCCTGGTGCCCACGAGCAGAACTGCCAGCCCCACTACCTGCACCGCGGCCAGCACTGCCAGCAGCCCCGCCGCAAGCACCGCCACCTGCACCGCTGACAGTAGGACCACTACCATCACCAGCAGCCCAAGTGGGAGGCCATCCGAGGCTGCAGGAGACAAGCTTCAGCCTACCACCACCACTGGCAGCACCCCCACCAGCACCTGCACTACCACCATTGAGCAGTCTTAGCCGCCGCAGGATGGAGTCTAGCCCTGCCTCCATGAACTCTCATGCTACCTGTTCCCTGCAAATCTCGTGCCCCAGACACCCAGGTGAGGGAATGTGTACTGGCACACCCCAAGTATTGCATCACTGAGCACCAAGCCCCCTCCAGAACCAGTGGAGATCTGCATCCACTCATCCTATCCTGGGCAGGATGAAGCACTCTGGGCACCAAGCCCCCTCCAGAACCAGTGGAGATCTGCATCCACTCACCCTATCCTTGGCAGGATGAAGCACTCTGGGCACCAAGCCCCCTCCAGAACCAGTGGAGACAGGCATCCACTCACCCTATCCTTGGCAGGATGAAGCACTGTGGGCACCAAGCCCCCTCCAGAACCAGTGGAGATCTGCATCCACTTACCCTATACTTGGCAGGATGAAGCACTCTGGGCACCAAGCCCCCTCCAGAACCAGTGGAGACAGGCATCCACTCACCCTATCCTTGGCAGGATGAAGCACTCTGGGCACCAAGCTCCCTCCAGAACCAGTGGAGATCTGCATCCACTCACCCTATCCTTGGCAGGATGAAGCACTCTGGGCACCAAGCCCCTTCCAGAACCAGTGGAGACAGGCATCCACTTGAGAGACTGTGACTTTGCACTCCCCAGGACCAAGCAGTGGGCAAAGCACACACTTGAGAGACTTGAGAGACTGTGGCTTTGCACTCCCCAGGACCAAGCAGTGGGCAAACCACCCACTTGAGAGACTTGAGAGACTGTGGCTTTGCACTCCCCAGGACTAAGCAGTGGGCAAACCACCCACTTGAGAGACTGTGGCTTTGCACTCCCCAGGATGCAGCAGTGGGCAAACCACCCACTGGAGAGACTTGAGAGACTGTGGCTTTGCACTCCCCAGGATAAAGCAGTGGGCAAACCACCCACTGGAGAGACTTGAGAGACTGTGGCTTTGCACTCCCCAGAATACATCAATGGGCATGGAGCCCCCTCATGCAGCAGTGGTGGTGAAGGTGCATGGGCTGGAGGCTGTTGTGAGGTGGATGGCTGTTGGGTGTGTGTGCCTGCGTTTGTGTACTTTGGGAGGAGGGCTCACTGACACACTGGGAGAGGACACTGGGGATGTGTGAATGGTGGTGGGGTGGTGAGTGCACGTGAGCTGTGTGTGGTGATGGGCGTGCTGGTGATGGAGGTAGTGGCTGAGGATGTAGTGTATGCAGGTGTGAGTGCAGGCGAGACTGGGAGGGAGGAGGAAGATGTGGAGGAGGGGGAAGCGGTGGAGGAAGTGGATGTTGGTATGTGTGCATGGGTATGATGCTTGTGTGAGTGCCTGTGGGATGTGTGGGGCTTATGTTTGCCTGAGCCACTCTTGTGTGTTGATGTGTGTGCATGCTGGTCTGATGGTGTGCTTGGGATAGGCTGAGGTACAGGGGATTGGGTCTGGGTGGAGGAGGTTGGAGAGGGGAGGCTGGACACAGGGACAATGGCTGCCATCAGTGCTGAGGCCAGAGCATGAAATGCTCTCTGTTGGGCTGCCTGGCCAGAATGAATGCCCTCCAGGTATGCATTTGTTTGTTACAAATGCCTCTCAACACCCTGGATGGCATTCAGAATGGTAGACTGCCCAAAAGTGAGGGATCTCAGGAGGTCAATAGCCTCCTCACTGAGGGCAGCAGGGCTGACTGGGGCAGGGCCTGAGGTGCCTGGGGCGAAGGAGAGGCCCACCCTTCTGGGTGACCAGGCACTGGACACATGCTGAGGAGCTGCTGGGAGGGCGGTGCTGGTAGGGGGGGTGGCGGCTGTACCTGTTGATGCGGTGGGCACAGAGGGGCCCGCCACCGCAAGGGAGCTCCCATCAGAGGAGGAGTCTCTGTCGCTGGTCTCTGCTCCTGTCCCCACCGTGGAGCTCCCCTCGCCCTCTGTCCCACTGGTGGCTTCAGACTCCATTGCTTCACCCTCCAGGGCCAAGTGGGATGCAGCTCCCTCCTGCTCCGGTGCCAATACTCCTCCGCCTGATGACGCTATTGCACACAAGAACAGGGAGACCACAAAAAGGGGGGGAAAGACAGAAGAAAGACATGTTCAGTGCATGCAACACCACTACCGTTGGCGGACACAACAGACAGTGAGCAGCCCTCTGCACTATGCCATACACTTATAGTTCCTAGATTAATCACATGCCCATGGGGTACGAGGCCTAAGCCCAATTGCTGCACACCTGGAAGTCACAGAAGCCTGACTAGGTGTAGATGCCTCTAACCACTAGTGGGGTTGGGGTGCCACATAGTCTACCTCACAGGGGACCTTGCCTACCAAGATCGCCCTGGCCTAGGGGAACCCACTGCCCACCTCCCCGACACCTTGTAATGCGCGCAAATTCAGCTAAATGAGAGTGTACTCACCCCCTTGTGGCTGCTGTGATGCCCTCAAGCTCACATCCAACTCTGGATACGCCACCGCCAGGATCCGGAAGATCAGGGGGGTCATGGTGCGACGGGCACCCCTCCCACGTTGGGAGGCCATCCCCAGCTGGGCCTCTGCTGTCTTCTTGCTCCAGCAGCGCAGGTCCTCCCATCTTTTCCATAGTGGGTGCTCCGTCTGTGGTTGACCCCCAGGGTCCAGACGTCCTTGGTGATGGCACGCCAAATACCCTTCTTCTGGTGGGCGCTGACCTAGAGGAATGGTACAGAGGGAAAGGACATTACTTACCCGTCCGGACTGTCATACTCATTGCCCCCCGTTCCCACCCTTGCCCTGACGCACATACACTCACCATCCGCACATGCTGGCTCAGCCCCCCCCCATGTATCTTCCATCCACACCACTCAAAACAGGCATTGCCCATGCAGCATGCTCACAGTGTACTCACCTGTTTGTCTGGAGGACCGTAGAGTTGTGTGTACTGGGGGAGGACCCCATCCACTAGTTTCTCCAACTCCTCCGAAGTGAAGGCAGAGGCCCTTTCCCCAGACACATGAGCCATCGTCGCTTCCAGACTGAGGTCACAGCAGCACTTGCAGTGTAGGTCCTCTCCTGTTGAAGGTCAGGTATCAAGTGAGTGAACAGACAGAAAATGGCGGTCACGTCCGCAGTGGTGCGTACCGTCACCGCCGGCGTACATCGTCATTGGCTCCTTGGACCCATAGGGCCCAATGTTAACCAATGCAGAATTGCGCCGCGGTCTTTGACCGCCCACCGCGACGGTGTACAATGCCATCGCAGTTACCTCATATCCCCTTGCCCCACCTTACAGGTCAGGCAGCCGCCATTTCAGGGGGCCACATGGCATTAATAATAACTGTGTCACACCTATGTAGGCCTGGAATACTCATAATTACAGAAACATTGCGGATTAATACATGTGTGCAAATGAGATTTTGGGATACCTCAGTGTTGGCTGACTCTCTGCTTGCTGTTCTCCTCCATAGGGCATGTCTGCTGGGGCAGGTGATGAGATGGCGGCATCGTCCGGTGTACAGACCGCTGGTGGAGCTGTCGACAATGGAAGAGAAACACATAATAGTCACATACAGACTTGATTGTGCAACAATCCAGGATTTGTGTGCCCAGTTGAAGCCAGACCTGATGTCAGCTATCCGCCATCCCACAGGGATACCCCCTCTAGTGAAGGCCCTGTCAGTACTCCATTTCCTGGCAAGTGGTTCCTTTCAATAAAGTGGCCATTGCATCAGGGATGTCCAAGCCAATGTTCTCAAACGTGTTGTCCAGAGTGTTGTCTGCCCTGCTGAAACACATGCGCAGCTACATCGTGTTCCCTCAGGTGGAGGATTTGCCTACATTGAAAGGTGACTTCTATGCCCTGGGACATATCCCCAACATCATTGGTGCCATTGATGGGACACATGTGGCATTGGTATCCCCCTGCAGGAGTGAACAGGTGTACAGAAACCGGAAGAGCTACCATTCTATGAATGTGCAGATGGTGTGTTTGGCAGACTAGTACATCTCCCATGTGAATGCCAAGTTTCCTGGCTCAGTACATGACGCTTCCATTTTGAGGAATAGCAGGATCCCTTATGTGATGGGGAAACTCCAGAGGCCCCGCGTGTGGCTAATAGGTGAGGCCAAGGACCCAATACAGTGTGAATAGATGTCTGGGTATGGGGTTGTCCCTATGGGTTAGTGTGTGTCTAACAGTTGTCCCTCAATATTTGCAGGTGATTCTGGTTACCCCAACCTGTCATGGCTACTGACCCCAGTGAGGAATCCCAGGACAAAGACAGAGGAACGCTACAATGAGGCACATGGGAGGACTAGGAGGGTGCCTCCACATGACAGGTGGTTCCCTCTACTACTCACCAAAGAAGGTGTGCCAGATAATTGTGGCCTGCTGTATGCTGCACAACCTGGCTTTACGATGGCAGGTGCCTTTTCTGCAGGAGGATGGGCCAGCTGATGGTCTTGTGGAAGCTGTGGAGCCTGTGGACAGTGAAGAAGAGGAGGCAGAAGAAGAGGCTATCGACAACCGAAACAACATAATCATGCAATACTTCCAGTGAGACACAGGTAATAAGATGTCACTGCCTCCCACATCTCATACAATTTCTGGAGCTAGCATAAGTCTGTCATTTTCACTCAGTGTATGGACCCTGACTTGTCACTTTGCCTTTCCATTTCACAGATGTGGGTCCCACTTTGTGCCCTCTGCTATATTTCCTCCAGGCATACAGCTGTGTTACATCGGTATGTGCACAAGTAAATTGACATTGTTATATTCCATGGTTATTGCAATTACACGTTTGTGAAAGCACAGACTGACTCCAGATTGTTTTGTGATTGAAGTGTGTTTATTTCTGTGCTAATAAGTGGAGGTGGTTGTAAAATGGGCTGGGGTGATGGTGGAGGAATGTCCATGGTAGAGTCCAGTCTATTTGTTTCACAGGTGCATTGTCCAAAAGGGGATAAAAAGTGGAGCAATGTCAGTTGAAGGATGGAAAGGTTAACTAAGTGGGACAGAAGGGTGACATTCAGGGGGGTCTCTTTTCCTGGCGGGGGTCTTGGCAATGTTCTCTGTCTTGTTCCTGGATCTCAGGGACCCTTTGCGGGTGGTTCTCCATCTGCAGGGGGTGGGGTGCTGGTGTCGTGTTCCTGTGGCGGTGCCTCCTGTCCACTAGCGCCGGCGGAGGTGGAGGGCTGTTCATCGTCCAGGCTAGTTTCAGGGGGTCCTTGTTGTGCCACTGTGTCCCTCCTGGTGTTGACAAGGTCTTGCAGCACCCCTGCAATGGTGACCAGGGTGTTGTTAATGGACTTCGAGTCCTCCCTGATCCCAAGGTAGTGTTCCTCCTGCAGCCGGTGGGTCTCCTGAAATGTGGCCAATACCGTTGCCATCGTCTCCTGGGAATGATGGTAAGCTCCCATGATGTTGGAGAGTGCCTCGTGGAGAGTGGGTTCCCTGGGCCTGTCCTCCCCCTGTCGCACAGCAGTCCTCCCAGCTTCCCTGTTTTCCTGTGCCTCTGTCCCCTGAACCGTGTGCCCACTGCCCCAAGGTCCCTGATCGTCCTGTGTTGGTGGGGTTGCCTGGGTTCCCTGTAGTGGTGGACACACTGCTGATTGACGTGTCCTGGGGACAGAGGGATGGCCCAGCTGGGTGGGTGCTGTGCTGGTGTTTCCTGCGGGGGAGGCTCTGTGGTGGCTTGTGCCAGTGTCAGGGGAACCGACTGTCCCGAGGTCCCTGATGGGCCGGGCTGGTCCTCTTGATCCAGTTGTGCAGAGCTGCTCTCATCACTGTGGGTCTCTTCTGTGGGAGGGACTGGATATGTCTGACACCTCCTGTCCGGTGACATTGGGTAGGGGTCCTGTAGGGGTGTAAAGGCATGATTATTGCATCTGTGTTTGCCATTGTGTGCAATGGGTGAGTGACCCTGTACTCCAGTGCTTGCATTCTTGGCTTGGTCCTTGTGTGATAGTTGGTTTAGGGTCTGTGTGGGAATCTGTAATGGACATGCTTTGGTGATGGGTGTCCATGCTTTGGTGTTGCATGCAGGGCTTGGTATTGGGATGGCTAGGTTGTGATAGTGGGGCATATGTGAGGTGTTGGAGTGATGGGGGTGAGGGTGAGGGTGTGGGTATGTGATGGCATGCAGGTGGGGTGGGGGATATGGTAATAAAGATTTACCTTACCAGAGTCCAGTCCTCCTTCTACTCCTGAGAGGCCCTCCGGATGCAGTATTGCCAAGACTTGCTCCTCCCATGTTGTTAGTTGTGAGGGAGGAGGTGGAGGTCCACCCCCAGTCCTCTGTACAGTAATCTGGTGTCTGGAGACCACGGAACGCACCTTCCCCCGTAGGTCGTTCCACCTCTTCCTGATGTCATCCGTATTCTTGGATGCTCTCCCACTGCGTTGACCCTGTCGACAATTCTGCGGGATAGCTTCATCTTCCTTGCAATGGAGGTGTGCTGCACCTGTGTTCTGAATAGCTGTGGCTCTACCCGGATGATTTCCTCCACCATGAGCCTGAGCTCCTCCTCAGAGAACCTGGGGTGTCGTTGAGGTGCCATGATGTGGTGTGGGTGATGTGTGAGGTGGTGTGTGTTGTGATGTGTGAGGGGATGTGTTGGTGTGTGTTGTTTGAGGTGCGTGGATGTTGTGTAAGTGATGGTGTTGTGTGCCTGTGGATGCTGGTGTTGTTTTAGGTAGTGTCTCTCTGGCCTGCTTTCAAATTTCTGGTAGTAAGGGTTTGTGGGTTATGTGGGTGTGTGTTTTATAGTGTTGTGAGTGTGTGGGTATGGTGTGTGTATGTGTATCAGGTGTGTGTGGGCGTATTCCTGTTGGCGTGACGGTGGAGGTTTTGTTATCGCCAGTTTATCACTGACCTTTGGTGTGGCGGACTTGTGTGGCTGTCTGTATTTCGGCGGATCCCGAGATGGCGGCGGACCCCCACCTCCTCCCCCACAACTAACAACATAGGAGGAGCAAGTCTTGACCATCATGCATCCAGAGGGCCTCGGAGGAGTCGGTGGAGGAATGGACACTGGTAAGTCAAATCTCAACTATCATATCCCCCACCCTACCTGCATGCTATCACACACCCCCACCCTCACTCCCTCCCCTAACACTCACACTCCTCACTAATGTCCTAATAACACAATCCACTCATCCCAACACCAAGCCCTGCATGACACTACTAAGCATGGTAACCCCGCACCAAAGCGTGCTCACTGCACATACCCGGAACAATCCCCTAACCATCATCACACAAACCCACACACAGGAATGCTTGCACTGGGGTACACAAACACCCACCCATTGCACACCATTACACACACACATGCAATAATCATGGTCTTATATCCCTGCAGGACCACTAAGGAACGTCACCACACCGGAGGGTCCAGACAACTCCACTCCACCCACAGAAGAGGCCCACAGTGACGACAGCAGCTCTGCCCTACTGGATCCTGATGACCAGCCCGGACCATCGTGGGCCTCATGACAGTTGGTTCCCCTTGCACAGGCACAGCCCAACACTGACTTTCCATCCTCTGGTAACACCAGCACAGCACCCACCCAGCGGGCCCATACCTCCGTCCCCAGGACACGTCAGCTGCTCGTCAGGAGCTCAGAACCATCAGCTCCGCCCTGGGCACCATCGTAGGTGGTCGTAGGGGTGCTGAAGGACATACAAAAGACCATGAGGAACACTGTGGCACTCCAAGGGGCCCCTGACACTGGCCAGGATGATGAACTGCCCACCACCTCCACCGGCACTAGTGGACAGGACGCACCGCCACAGGACCACCACACCAGCACCCCACCCCCTGCAGGATGCCGAAGGTGCGTTCGATCACCCTCCTAGCCCGCCCATGGGCCTCATTGTAGCGTTCCTCTGCCCTGGTCCTGGGATTCCTCACTGGGGTCAATAGCCAGGACAGGTTGGGGTAACCAGAGTCCCCTAATAGCCACACACGGTGCCTCTGGAGTTGACCCATCATATAAGGGATGCTGCTATTCCGCAGGATGTAGGCGTCATGCACTGAGCCAGGGAACATAGCATTTACCTGCGAGATGTACTGGTCTGCCGAACAGACCATCTGTACATTCATCGAATGATAACTGTTCCTGTTCCTGTACACCTGTTAACTCCTGTGGGGGGGGGGGGGACCAAAGCTACATGGGTCCCATCAATAGCACCTATGATGTTGGGGATATGTCCAAGGGCATAGAAGTCACCTTTAACAGTAGCCAAATCCTCCACATGAGGGAAAACGATGTACCTCCTTACGTGTTTCAGCAGGGCAGACAACACTCTGGACAACACGTTGGAAAACATAGGCTGGGACATACCTGATGCCATGGCCACTGTAGTCTGAAATGACCCACTTGCAAGTAAATGGAGCACTGACAGCACCTGCACGTCAGGGGGGATTCCTGTGGGATGGCGGATTGCTGACATCAGGTCTGGCTCCAACTGGGTACATAGTGGATAGTGGCATGGTCAAACCTGTAGGTGATGATCAAATGTCGCTCCTCCATTGTCAACAGGTCCACCAGCAGTCGGTACACCGGAGGATTCCGCCATCTTCTCAAATGTCCCAGCTGACGGTGCCTAGGAAGGACAACAGCGACCACAGACTCAACAAAATCCCAGGTATGTACACACAGATACACAGAACACGACACCAAAGACAAGAATCCACCTGTACGTGTGTCGAGTGTAGGCCTAGGTATGTGTGACGCAGTAGTAAATGAAGCCATGTGGGCCCCTGAAATGGCGGCTGCCTGATTTCTAAACTGGGACAATGGGGTGTGAGGTAACTGCACTGGCGTTGTACACCGTCGCGGTAGGCGGTCGTAGACCGCGACGCAATGCTGCATTGGTTAACATTGGACCCTATGGGTCCCAGGAGCCAATGATGAATTGCGCTGGCGGTGATGATACGCACCGCCGTGGACGTCACCGCCGCAGATGTGACCGCCATTTTCTATCTGTTCAATCACTCGATACCTGATCTTCGACAGGAGAGGACCTACACTGCAAGTGCTGCTGTGACCTCGGTCTGGAAGAGACAATGGCTGCTGCGTCTGGGGAAAGGGCCCCTGACTTCACTGCTCAGGAGTTTGAGAAGCTAGTAAACGGGGTCCTCCCCCAGTACACGCTACTCTACGGTCCTCCAGACCAACAGGTAAGTACCCAGGGAGTACGTTGTATGGGCTATGCCTGTGTGGAGAGGGCTGGTTGTAAGAGGGAAGGGGGCAGAGTTCAGGGAACATGAATGAGTGTGAATGCATGTGCCACATGGCAAGGGCAGAGATGTGGGCCACTCACTTTGATGGCGCAGTTGGTAATGACTTCTCTTCTTCCCCTGTGCATGCCATGTAGGTCAGCGCCCACCAGAAGAAGGACATTTGGCGTGCCATCGCCAAGGATGTACGGACCCTGGGGGCCCACCAGAGACGGGGCACCCACTGTCGTAAAAGATGGGAGGACATTCGTTGCTGGAGCAAGAGCAAGAAGACGGCAGAGGCTCAGCTGGGGATGGCCTCCCTGATGTTCCGGATCCTGGCGGTGGCCTACCCGGAGTTGGATGGGCGCTTGAGGGCATCACAGCAGACACAAGGGGGTGAGTACACCCTCATTCTGGGGACTTTGCGCGCAGTTTAGGGGTCTGTGTGGGGGAGGAGTGCTGTGGGTTCCCCTAGGCCAGGACGACTTCCGTAGTCTAGGCCCCTCCGTAATGCATGCCATGTGCCACTCCACCCCACCTCAGTAGAGTGCCAAGTACAGGTATACATGCCCCTGTGGCATCTATGTGTGCAGATGTCCACCATAGCGATGTAGGCCAGATCCCAGGAATTGCAGCTGTAGAGGCCTATAGCGCGGCGTAGTGCAGGGGGCTGCTGTGTCTGTATTGGCCGCCAACGGTAGCGGTAAGCCATGCACTCAACCTCTTTTTCTTCTGTCGCCCCCCCCCCCTTTCTGTGCTCTCCCTGTTCTTTTGTGCATCAGCATCATCAGGCGGAGGTACAGTGGCAACGGAGCACGAGGGAGCTGCATCCCACATGGCCATGGAGGGACACACCACGGACTCAGAATGCACCAATGGGACGGAGGGCGAGGGGAGCTTCACGTCGGGCACCGGATCACCAAACAGCGACACGGACTCATCCGCCGATGGGAGCACCCTTGTGGTGGCGGCACCATCTGTGCCCACCACTTCTACAGGTACATCCGCCACCTCCCCTACCAGCACCGCCCTCCCAGCAGCCCCTCAGCATTCGCCCCGTGCCCGCTCACCCAGGAGGGTGGGCATCACCTTCGCCCCAGGGACCTCAGCCCCTGCCCCTGTCACCCCTGCTGCCCTCAGTGAGGAGGCCATTGACCTCCTCAGGTCACTCACTGTTGGGCAGTCTACCATTGTGAATGCCATCCAGGGTATAGAAAGGGAGTTGCAACACGGTAATGCATTCCTGGAGGGCATTCATTCTGGTCAGGCTGCCCTTCATCGAACCCTGCAATCTCTGGCCTCAGCACTGATGGCAGCCATTGTCCCTGTGTCTAGCCTTCCCCCTCCAACTTCCTCCACCCAGACCCAATCCCCTCTACCCCAGCCTATCCCAAGCACACCATCAGACAAGCATGCATACACCTCAACACACAAAAGTAGCTCAGGCAAACATAGGCACCACACATCCCACAGGCACTCACACAAGCATCACACACATACAGACACAGCAACATCCCCTGCCTCCACTGTGTCCCCCTCCTCGTCGTCTCCCTCCTCCCTCCCAGTCTCGTCTACACTCTCATCTGCATGCAGTACATCTACAGGCACTAGGACTCGCACCAGAACACCCAGCACCACACCCCGCTCACCTGCACTCACCACCCCCACTACCATTTACATGTCCCCTGTGTCTTCTCCCAGTGTGTCTGTGACGCCCCCTCCCAAAGTACACAAACGCGGGCACCCACACACCCAACATCCATCCACCTCACGACAGCCTCCAGTACCTGCACCTGCACCCAAAACACCTAAAGTGACACCTCCTACAACCACCTCCTCCTCCTCCACTCCCAGACCCCTTCCAGCTACCCATCCCAGTGTTTGTCAGAAACTCTCAGCAATGTTGACCTCTTTGCCCCCACCCCTCCAATTCATAAGCCACGTAGTAGCGCCTCAGCCAAAAAGACTCCAGTACCAGTGGTGCGTGTTCAAGGTGTGTGGAGTGCACCGGCCACCAGGGCAGGCAGTGTGACACGGAGCCAAAGCACTGCCAGTCCACCCCGTGTAAAGCATCTCAAGTTGGAAAGTGGCCGACGGGACAGGGTGAAGACTCCTGGCGGAAAAACTGCTCACAAGGGTCCCAGGGGGATTGCAGAGTCAGCTGTGACTCCTCCAAAGGTTGTGAAGTGCCAGAAGAAGTCTGCGCAGTCTGGTAAGAGCAGCACGGCGGAGGAGGGCGCCATCCTCCCCGGCGGACGGGACGCCACCACCAGCACCGTCGTCACTGGTCAGGAGACCACCGCCGGAGTCAGTGCCCAGGAGGGCAGGAGTATCGACACTGGTCAGGAGACCACCGCGGGAGTCAGTGCCCAGGAGGGCCCCAGCAGCCACAACCCCGCTGGGCAATGAGGAACCGTCATGCCACACACCAATGCACAGGTCAGAGACCGCCATGGCAAAGCACCGCTGAACAGGGCAGAGGACTGCTGAACAGGTCAGAGACCGCCATGGCAAAGCACCGCTGAACAGGGCAGAGGAGCGCTGAACAGGTCAGAGACCGCCATGGCAAAGCACAGCTGAACAAGGAACTCACTGCCATGGTGAAGACCGCTGAACATGGCAAAGCACCGCTGAACAGGGCAGAGCACCACTGAAGAATGAAAACACCGCCACATCAAGCATCGTTATACCAAGTACAGCTGGGACAGTGACGGAACAGGAAGCGTCACGGGGAGCCTGATGCAGTGTGGGCACCATTCCCCCTCCAGAACCAGTGGAGACATGCATCCACTCCGTCTGTCCTTAACAGGATGAAGCACTCCAGAACCAGTGGAGACTGTCATCCACTTGAGAGACTGTGGCTTTGCACTCCCCAGGATGGAACAGTGGGAAAACCAACCACTGTAGAGACTTGAGAGACTGTGGCTTTGCACTCCCCAGGATGGAACAGTGGGCAAACCAACCACTGTAGAGACTTGAGAGACTGTGGCTTTGCACTCCCCAGGATGGAACAGTGGGCAAACCAACCACTGTAGAGACTTGAGAGACTGTGGCTTTGCACTCCACAGGATGCAGCAGTGGGCAAACCACCCACTGGAGAGACTTGAGAGACTGTGGCTTTGCACTCCCCAGGATGGTACAGTGGGCAAACCAACCACTGTAGAGACTTGAGAGACTGTGACTTTGCACTCCCCAGGATGGAACAGTCGGCAAACCAACCACTGTAGAGACTTGAGAGACTGTGGCTTTGCACTCCCCAGGATGGAACAGTGGGCAAACCATCCACTGGAGAGACTTGAGAGACTGTGGCTTTGCACTCCCCAGGATGGTACAGTGGGCAAACCAACCACTGTAGAGACTTGAGAGACTGAGAGACTGTGGCTTTGCACTCCCCAGGATGGGACAGTGGCCAAACCAACCACTGTAGAGACTTGAGAGGCTGTGGCTTTGCACTCCCCAGGATGCAGCAGTGGGCAAACCACCCACTGGAGAGACTTGAGAGACTGTGGCTTTGCACTCCCCAGGATGGTACAGTGGGCAAACCAACCACTGTAGAGACTTGAGAGACTGTGGCTTTGCACTCCCCAGGATGGAACAGTGGGCAAACCAACCACTGTAGAGACTTGAGAGACTGTGGCTTTGCACTCCCCAGGATGGCACAGTGGGCAAACCAACCACTGTAGAGACTTGAGAGACTGTGGCTTTGCACTCCCCAGGATGGAACAGTGGGCATGGTGCCCTGTCGTGGATCTGGCGTGGTACTGTCATCCGGCTGAGGTGCCCACCCCCTTCCCTTCCCCCTGAGGTGCCTGTTGTATTTCTATCTGATGCCCCAGCAGTGTTCTCTCCGTTTGTGGATAGGTATCTTATGTGGGCCTCGCCCATGCATTTTTTGCCCAGTGGTACATGGACATTGATATGTGCATACCTGCACTACTTCTCAGAATGTATAAGAGCTGGAATGTGTATATATATCTGTATATATTTGGTAACTGTATTTTGATACATTACAATTTTTGAATGGATTTCCTCTGGTCTTTGCATTCTTCCGGGGGGGTTGTGGTTGTCCCTGTGATTTGGGAAATGCATTGGTGTGTGTGTTGTAATGTGCGAGGGTGAGGGTTGGGGTGGGGGTGTTGCGTGTGTGTCTGTGACTTTTGCCTCCCCCCTCCCCTATGTCGTAGGTGCAGTACTCACCGTTGTCTTCGCCGGCGCCATTGCTGGTGTTCGTAAATGAGCAGGAAGACAAGGGAAGGTAGGATTTGTAATTCCGGCTCCATGGTGTCCTCCTTCCTCGTGGGATGTGTAGAAGGTGAGCGTTTTCCCATTGCAAAAGCTGTTTCCGCTGTGTTTTTATCCACTGTGAATCCACCCCGGAAAAGGTGGCGGATTGGCGGGTTGTGATACTCTGGGCGGTACATTGTCTCCAGCCTGTCTGTTGGGGGTGACCGCCGCGCTGCTTGTCTGTACCGCCGTGGCGGTCGGAGTGTTAAAGTGGCTGTCTATGTTGGCAGTTTCCGCCACGGTCATAATTCTCTTTTTTGTTCCGCCGGCCTGTTTGCGGTATTACCGCAGCTTTAACACCGTCCGCCAGGGTTGTAATGACCACCAAAGTGCCAAAAATATGCGCAAGGAAGACCAATCAAGAACATTTTATAAGTAATCATAGCAATGCTCGTTGACATTTCCAAGAACTGTAGTGTTTTATAAAGTAAAGGCACCTGTGTAAGTGGATATCGTTATACAGAGTTAGATGAGAGGTAACATTTTTAGTTAGCTGCGTCCAGATGGGATTTAATGATAGTCAATTGATGTACGAAAAAGTCAAGAGATTTTTGCATTTGTGAGACCGATTAAACATGCAACTGGTATGCGTTCGAGCCACAGCCGAGTAAGATAAAATATTATACTTATCCTCGATGGAACCATATAATATCTTTATGGATTTATTGTTTTACAGTAAAACAATTGCAGCACACTTGTACAAAAAATATTTGTTTATGTTAAAATAGAATGGTCATTATGTAAAATCTTTTTTTTTAAACACAGGAAATACTGAAAATGGCTACGTTTTAGCCATGGCTTGCAAAGGCTTTGCATAGCAGTTAATTTAGCCATTGTTTTTGGGCGTGGCCGCTGTCTGGAATCACACATCCAATTGCAGATGACCTAATGGTAAATCTGTCAATCCCCTGTACTTTGCATTGGAAACAGATGTACATAATGCTAATGGAAGATCCTACAGGAAAGGGGTGAGGGATAAACACAGCCAAGGAAATATTCAACAGCTTCCTGTCTTCTCTCTACTTTAATCAACTATTCAGTGCGTCTCATCATCTGGGTGTTCCCAGCAAAGGGTGGACATGGACAAGGTTATTGCCTGTTTAGGCTGGAAACAGTGAAGGGCACTGCCTGGTTAGGCCTGTTTGGGATGGTTAGGGCCAGATAGGGCCTTGGGCCAGAACCTCTGTTCCAGGGAATCTTAAAAAGTAGGATAAAAACATGCTCATCACCCAGCTCCCCTTACTACCACTGCCACTCCTCACAATCACTCCCCACAATCAATCATACTCAGATGTAGAAGACCCCAACACTCACAAAATATTTGTACACCATATTGATTCATCCAGACTATATATCCCACTAAGTACCACATGCCCTCAAACTACATAGCACACATTTTAACATTTTAACTGTTGTGAAAAAAGTCTGCAAGGGTGTCGCAGAGAGCTTGCGAGGGAGTGATGCTGTTTTTTGTTGCTGAGGGGTTGGTGAACTCTTTGACTATGTTGAAGAGTTCCTCGCAATTGTTGGCACTGTCCATGATGCTGGTGGCTAAGGTTTTCCTTTTGTTCTTCAGTAGGTGGTAGTGGTTGAGGGCGTCTTTGAAGTGTTTACAGTCCTCTGGGGTCCTATTGATATGTCAACTTCTTTCCTTCTGTCTGCATTACCAATTCTGGGTTTTGAGTTCCTCCATGAACCAGTTGAGGTGTCATGTTCATTTCTTGGGGTTGGTGTGTTTCTGAGATGTGACTTCATCAGCGCTTGCTATGAGTCAGTTCTTGAGATTGCCCATCGCTTGTGCTGTGTCTCTGGTGGTGGTGGGTAGTTAGGATTAAAGGGTGTCGGTCCAGCGTTGTTCTGATACCTTTCCTCAACTGCACTGTATCTATCCAGCAGTAGAGGTGGGGGTGTTCGGCGGTTCAGAGATGATGAAGTGGATGTAGTGATGGTCGGTCCCGGTAAGCTCTTCCGCCTGGGTGTATTTCACTCTGTTGCTGGCGGAGGAGAAAGGGTCGAGTGTGTGTCTTGGGGAGTGCATGGGGTCTGTGACAAGCTGTTTGAGCCCAAAGGTGCTCATACTTTCTAGGAGTTCAGCTGTTTTGGCATCTTCGGTGTTCTCCAGGTGGAAATTGAGGTCTCCTAGGAAGATGGGGGGGCAATGAAGTCAAGGATGGTGTTGGTGTCGGGGATGGAGTTGCAGAAAGCGGGGCAGGAACCTGGAGGTCTGTAGGTGAGTGTGCCTCTGATGGTAACTTTATTGTTGGTTCGGAGTTGGAAGTTGAGATATTCCATAAAGGGGGTGGAGTCATCGGTGGTGGTGGAGCAATCAAAGTTCTCCTTGTATATTATGGCGATGCCACCACCATGTCTGTTGGATCGGACACAATGTGCAGTATTGTATCCATCGGGTGGCTGTGGTGATGTCCGGAACAGATGGGGGGTTCAGCCAGGTCTCAGTGATGAAGACGGCATCTGGAGCGTGGGTCCTGACGGTGTCCCAGATTTCTGTTGCGTGTTTGCTGAGTGAGTGTGCATTGATCAGCAGGCAGTGGATCTTTCCGGAGGTGTTAGCGATGGCCTTGTTTTGTGGTTGTGTGTGATGTGGTGTGGCAGGTTGGTGTTGTGTAGGTGGTTTTCTCTGTGATGCAGGTGACATTAGTTTTTTCACATGGTTACCTAAAGGTCACAAAAGATGCTTATCACATGTAGATCATCCAGGGTTCCATACTGTTGACTGCCATCTTCAGCCTTTGCCTGAAGCCACTTGGTTCTCTACTCACAGATATCAGCATCAGGATTCACCAATATGCCAATGATGCACAACTGTACTTGAAAGTCTCATCTGCTTTAGACATCCAATGTCTCAAACATTGCATGCACGTCAGCAGGATTTGGGTGTCCAGCGCCAACCTGAAGCAACCCCCAACCAAGGCAGAATTTCTATTATTTCCATGGAACAGCAAACAAGACACAGAACAAATCTGACTCAAAGAGATGGCAGCTATGAACCTCAACTCTCACCAAATGCCAAGACACTTGGGTTCACCCTGGACATCAACCTCACCCTCAAGCAATACATTGCGGGGAAACAAAGACAGCCCGCTACCTGCTTTATCTACTAATGAAAGTGAAACCCTTTGCTCCGGAAAACAACTTCAGAACTGCTGTTTTCTTGCATCTGGGTGGCAGTGTAATAGTGTTTTTCTGGGCTTACTTTTTCATGGACAAATAATAATGGGGAATAATGATTTTTATGTGAACTTCAATTCGCAAATGCTGAATTAATGATTGCAGTTGTAAGGAGTTGAATGCGAAGTATGCAAGTGTGCTTATTGATGTTATTTAGTAATGCCACATTTATGGTAAAACACCATCTTCGATAAAAATGAAGCTGTTTCTGTCATTCACTCCTGCACTTACTCACTCCTATATGACCCTCCTGGAAATCTTCTCTCCTCACAGCTCTGAAGAACTGAGACAAGCTGATGTAATTTTCCTATTGTGTGCTGAATGATCTTTCTAGTGTTTCTAAGTGCAGCGGTTTTTCAAAGACCTTTCCACTGCAGTTGTGTTGCTAAGCCTAGTTTTATTAATCACTGTAAAGGTTAATAGTCTGAATGTTTCATATTAGTTTGAACATCACCGGAAAGCAATGACATAGAAGATGCTGGATGCTTATTCAAAGATGGGATTGTGCTTATGGACTTTGGTAGGGATGTAGACTTTTCTGATTTTATGAGAGGGTTGTCATGACTCAACGAGGCTGATGTTTTTGCTAATTTAATATGCAAGATTTGTGAATAAAAAGCCCTTGATTTTGGGAACTAGTCAGATTATTTTTAAAAAGAATTTCCTTTACCACAAGAGATGCTGTCTGATTTCTTTGTAATTCTTACAGAGAGAATTGAGAAGACTTTCCTTTTTGATTAGGGAAGCTGCCCATTTCTTGCCTGATTTTTGATGCTCATATCGGAGTTAGAATTATTTCTGATTTTGACTACTTTGTATAACTCTGCATTTGAGCCTTTAACATTTATTCTGTACCTCTTGATTTTGAGAATTTTGTATTAAAACCCTTTATTTTTCCTCTCATGCAGAATTTAATTATTGAGTGGTCCCAATGATTTATTTTGCTGCTCTGCTAAACTGATGTGGGGGAGGGTACCATTCTGCATAAGATCAACCTGGAGCCAAACAGAGGTCAATTTTGAGGTGATCTGAACTTTGGAGTGTCTTAAATATTGGGTTATAGGGTTCTTCTTCCTAAGTGGTAATGCCCTACTCAATGGCCTCCCAAACCTCAAACTGGCACCCCTTAAAGGCATCCTACACACCACAAACCACAAAATGTCTCATCCAGGACGTGAAGGAACATGATTATATCCCATCCTAATGGAAGTCCAGTGGTTCCCCTTTTCATCCCACACCATCTTCTAAACCAATTGCACTATTACAAAGTCATCACTGTCAGCACCCCTGCTTACCCTGCAGACAGACTTGACATTTCTGGTGATTTTCGGCACACCAGACTACAGACTAAGAAATGTAAAAAAGAAAAATAACAGACAATAGGCCTTTTTCATCTACGCATCCAGGATCTGGAACAACATCCTCATATACATCATGATTGGCCCAAAGCTACTCCAGTTTTGTAGAGTTAAAGACTCAATTCTTTAAAGAACACAGCATCACAATGCATTAACTGTCCACAACCCAGCTTCCTCTCCTATTACTCGTGGACTTTAAGCTTGTCTTTGACCATGTACGGTGGCCATTTGCTTCTGGATAGGTTTGCGCTATACAAATACCATATTGATACATGCATATATACATACATTTTACATTGACAATACAAAGTCTGCCTCTCCGCTTCAGTCAATCATTTTCATTCCCTCCCACAATGTGCCCTTTCTCTTGTTGATCTCGCTGACATACTCAACTAAGCTACCTCTTATGAAGATGATATCTTACCTTCTTTGTACATCAAAGTTCTTTCTTGAGAAGCTCTCTCATCTCTACTCACCATTTTAATGCCTCCATCACTCAAGGCATCTTCCCTAAAGCTCTCAAAAAAGGCCAGACCCTACAACTCCTGTAGAAGCTCTCTCAAGTCTGAGGATTTCACCAACTACCGGCATATGTCACCTGCCATTTATTAGCCAGAATATTGACAGAGCAGTCTATGTTCAACTTCAGGATCATATCAATATTAGCCATCTCCGGCACAACTACCAGTTTTGCTTCAGAGCATGGTGCAGCATTGAGACATCTAGCTTAAAAATTATAGGTGTTGCTGTTCTGATCACAGGAAAATAGCCCCCTGGACCCTTAGACCTCTTAACTACCTTTGACACCATCTCTCAATACAATCCTCATTCATACCATAAAGTCTTCAGTGGAATTCACTTGCAATGTCTTTCCCTGATTCTTCTCCAACTATTCAGAGGACACCATGTTGTTCCCAGGGGCATCTCCAGGTCCCAAAAAATCACTTGAAGAGTCCACTGGTGTTCCATTGCATCCCCTGTTACCTTCAACTTCCACATAAAGCACGTTAGGGTTCTACTCATTGATAACAGCCTCTAAATACACCAATATGCAGACAAAGGACTCCTCTGATTCTGCCATACAATGCCTCAACCACTGCCTACACTTCACCCATACCTGAATGTCAGCAATTTGCTGGAACTCTACCACACCAAGACAGAAGTTGTGTCATTTCCCAATTACAACAAGAAACAATCAGTCAAAACCTTGCTCCATGACACATTTCCAGATGGCTTCAAACCCCAACTTTCATCTAAAGCCAAGTCACTTGGATTCACTCTGGACACCATCTTCAACATCCAGGAACACATTGACAAGAAATAAAAAAAGGTAAGGGTACCAGCTCTCTCTTCTAAGGAAAGGTAAACCATTCCTCCCAGAGAGCAATTTTAGAACTACTGTCCAACAAGAACACTTGCATGTGGAAGGTTGCAATATCATGCTCTGTGGCCTCCCAGTCTATGTGCTGTTCCCCCTTAAAGGCATCCTACACACAGCAGCATGTCTCATTCAGAACTTGAAAAAATATGACCACATCACCTCCATCCTAATGGACCATCCCTGGTTCCCCGTGCTAGTATTCACCATCTTCAAAACCAGTTGCATCTTTACATGCCACAACTACCAGTACCCTGCAGCTAGGACACCCTCAGAAAAAGGAGGCAAAGAATAGTAAAAAAAAACAAGAACACAGACCTTCTATATCCATGCATGAGGGATCTGGAACGGCACCCCCATATCTCTCATAGCCACCAAAATTAGGAAAGAGCTCAATATGCATGTCTTTAAAAAACTCTATATATAATGCAGCAACAGTCCTAATCTACTCTCAGAACCTAGCTACCTCTCCAATCACTCATTGACTACACATTTGCCTTTGCCCCTGTATAGCCCCCAGTTACCTTTTAATTAGCTCTGCACTACAAATACCAAATAAACGTGTACACATACATACAAAAGAAAAAGACTCCCGTCAATTGTACAGTTTATTGAACAGGCACAAGTGCTGTTGTCAGCAGGCAGTGAATCTAAATGTTTACAAGCAGCCCTTTCATGAGTACAGCAATAAAGACCAGAATATCACCTTGAACCAGATGCAAGTGGCACTGGGCATGTAGAAAGAAGTCTAGCAAGCAGATGGTGGGAGGGTAAACACAGACCCCCTGAATGAGATACTCATGAGCCTGAAGGGTCCCAAAGGAGGAAAACAAAAAAGTTGTTGTGAACAAAGTCTGATCATGAATGAAGAAGACAGAGAAAACCAATGAGATGTGAGAAGATGCCAGTCATTGCTTGGAGTCCTTTAGCTTAATAATACTCTAATGATAAAACATGTAGACCCTCTACCTGGCTGCTGTTTGTAAGTACAATGAGGTGAGTGTATGCGGTGCACATTCCATCTATACCTTACAATACCCTGTTCATAGCATGCCTAACATATGTTTGAATTAATCATGTCCAAACTTTCTGTTCTTACAGGAGCCTAATAGAGTATATGTAATGATTTTTGTTGCAAGCACAGAAGCTTAAAATTACACTTGAAAATCACATTGCAAGCTTCCTTGTGTACTACTTTGGTAAGATCAAGCTCTTAGCAAATGTGAACTGACAGATATACATTCAGCTGTAGTCACCAATTTCAATTCTAAATGAAAGAGTCTCTAAAGACACAGGGGGTTATTCTAACTTTGGAGGAGGTGTTAATCCGTCCCAAAAGTGACGGAAAAGTGACGGATTTACCACCAGCCGTATTACGAGTCCATTATATCCCATGGAACTCGTAATACGGCTGGTGGTATATCCGTCACTTTACCGTCACTTTTGGGACAGATTAACACTCCTTCAAAGTTAGAATAACCCCCACAATCTTTATGAGGCAAACAAGAAAGAAAGAAAGAAGTATTTTCAAACATGATATGGATTAAAATAAAAAAAGGTTAATGAAATCCTGCACCCTGTATCAGATGTTCAAGCTCCAGAGAAAGAAAACTGGGTTTGCTCAAGGGTGCAGGATTAGATGTGGACAGGAAGGACCACCTGCTAGTCGGGGCAAAACGATTTCGTCTTGTATAGTATATTGTTTGTGTCAGTAAGGCATTAACAACTTATAGCACACACTTAACAAATGGGCATTTAAACAACAGCTACTATACATTTTATCGAAATTCTTTGCCTGCACTGACCATCAGAATATGAGTTGCCTTCATTGGGAATGACGTTCATTTTTCAAAACTGAGGGCTTTATTATGACCCTGGCTGCTGGCGGTAAGCTGGCGGTAACACTGCCAACAGGCTGGCGGTGTTCCGCCAGCTATTATGACTGTGGCAAAATAGCCACGGCCATACTGCCGGCCCCTCCAACATACCGCCAGGTAATTCCCAGGGCAGAGGTGCAAGCACCGCTGCCCTGGGGATTATGAGTCCCCAACCACCAGCCTGTCCACGGCGGTAAACACTGCCATGGAAAGGCTGCGGTAAGGGGGACTTGGGGTGCCCTTAGGGGCCCCTGCACTGCCCATGCACTTGGCATGGGTAGTGCATAGGCCCCCAGACACAGCCCCATCGCGCATTTCACTGCCCGAATATCGGGCAGTGAAATGCACAACGGGTGCTACTGCACCCGCTGCACTTCAACATTGCCGCCAGCTCTATTACGAGCCGGCTTCAATGTTGATGTGACTTTTCCACTGGGCCAGCGGAAGGAAACACTGTTACCGTCCGCTGGCCCAGCGGAAAAGTCATAAGTGGGAGCCAGATATACCGCCAGCACTGGCGGTATACTGGCGCACGTAGCTTCGGCGGTCTTGGAGAAAGACCGCCAAAGTTGTAATGAGGGCCTGAGTGTGGTATTTACATTAGCAAGCATGGATCGAGCTATTTGTGTCCATCATAAGATGACCATCTGTAGATGTGTCATAAATCACCTATTCCTCCACCTTATGGAGGATCTGAAAGTCTGCCAAAATATGATAAATTATCATAGCATTCTTTACATATTTTGTAAACACAACGTGGAACATATTTGTGTTTCATTTAATCATGGAATGAGGGAGAGGCCCAAACCATACTATAACAGCCCTGATCCCAGAAAAATAGATTAGGGGTCTGATTTTGAGTTTGGCATTCACGGTACTCCATTGCAACGGTAACGGAGCAACCTGTCCAACAAACTCTCCCTTCACCCACCCAATTTTGAGTTTGTCGGCTGCCAGGGTTATGCTGACAAAGTAAAATTAACTCCATCAGAGTAAACCATTCTCTAGCAACCCAAAGGAGTATGGGCTGTCAGAGGTAAGCGATCCGACCAGCGCCCCATGTAGAGAGGGCAGTCAGATGCCCTTTTTTTACTGTTCATCAGTGCCTGGCATATCCTGGCTGTGAGGTTTCTGGTGGTGGGGGCAGTAAAAATAAAGCAATCACTCTGACACCATGGACAAAAACTCCCAGGTTGCTGGGGTCACTGCTCTGGACTTTTCCAAAAACAGACTCTTGCTTTAGGAGGTTGCTTTTCAGAAAAGTAGAAGTTTGGCCAACACAGCTGCAGACACCATCGCCCCCAAGCTCTGCCTCACCATCAACTGCTCACTAGCTGCAGCCACCTTCCCCGATGACTGCAAACACGCCAAGATCAACCCCCTCCTCAAGAAACCCTTGGCTGACCCCACCGACCTCAAAAACTTCAGGCCCATCTCCCTACTTCCATTTCCTGCAAAAGTCATAGAAAAAGCAGTCAACAGCTAACTCACAACATTTCTGGAAAGCCACAACATCCTTGACATCTCCCAATCAGGATTAAGGTCAAATCACAGCACAGAAAGGGCCCTCCTGTCAGCAACAGTTGACATCCGTTTCCTATGGGGCAAGGGAGAGACGGCGGCACTCATCCTACTTGACCTCTCTGCAGTTTTCGACACATTCTCCCATCACACTCTGATAAGAAGCCAGCATCAGAGACAAGGTCCTTGACTGGATCCAATCCTTCCTCTCCGGCAGAACACAAAAATTGAGACTCGCCCCCTTCCTTACAGAACTCACACTCACCACCTGCGGAGTGCCCCAAGGATCCTCCCTCAGCCCCACGCTGTTCAATGTCTACATGGCCCCACTAGCCACCATCGTCAGAAGCTACGGAATAAACATCATCTCCTATGCCGACTACACCCAACTCATCCTCTCCCTCTCCAACGAACCAGACAAGGCCAGACACAACTTCCACGAAGGCATGAAAGCAGTCACCAACTAGATGAGAGACAGCTGCCTTCAACTCAACACAAACAAGACCGAAGTACACACCTGGGCCCTGAACCCATTGCATGGAGAGACTCCTGGTGGCCACCAACCCTCGGAAACCCACCAGCCAAGCCCGCAACCTCGGAATCATCTTGGACCCCGACCTCAGCATGAACCATCAGATCAACTCAGTCACCTCCACCTGCTTACTCACCCTCTGCCTCCTATGCAAGACCTTTAAATGGATCCCCCTCGAGCATGGAAAGGCCGTCACACACCCTCATCACCAGCAGGCTAGACTACGGCAACATACTCTATGCTGGAATCAACAAAAAACTCACCCGCAAATTGCAAAACATCCAGGATGCCTCTGTCAGATTGATTCTCGAACCTATCCTGACACTGACACATCTCGAAACACCTACACACACTATACTGGCTCCCCATAGAGAAAAGAATCACTTTCAAAATCCTCACCTACGCACACAAAGCTCTCCATAATACTGGACCAGCCTACCTTAACCAGTGACTCAACTTCCACGTACCCCAAAGGGCCCTACGCTCAGCCGAGCTCTCTCTCGCAGAAGTACCCTGCATCAGGAAAACTATAACTGGAGGACGCTCCTTCTCCTACCTCACCGCCACAACCTGGAATGCCCTACCCATCCACATCAGACAAACCACCTCCCTCCCCAGCTTCACGAAGGAACTAAAGACATGGCTTTTTTAATCCACCTCTGGTACACGCTACACTCCCCCCCAGCCTTTGAGACCCTGAGTGAGTGAGTAGATGTTCTTTATAAACACTGATTGATTCATTGAGTGATTGTTCTGTGAGGAGCCACTGAATATGATTTGCTACTGCGGAGAAAAATGAAGCAGGAGCTACACTGAAGTCAGACTGAGCGACAATGTACTTTGGGTGGATAGGCGACGAAGTAGGTCCCAGTCTTCTGTCTGTTCTCTTTTTGGCTGAAAATTGTAAAAGTCACAAGTTTTGTTTTTTGGCAGCTTTAGCAGCACTTCCAAGCTTTCAGGACCTGGTGCTGATGGGCTCCACTTAGAGGGTAGTACTCACTTCGACAGGGTCCAGGTGCAGGGTTCAAGTTGTTACAGCTTTTTGTGTCCCTGTAGTTCAGAACAGGAGGCTTGCAAATCAGCCTGTGCAGTCACTCTGGTAATCCTAGGTTCAAGCAGCAAGGCAGTCCATAAGCAGCAGGGCAGTCACATGACTGTATAAAGCAAGCTTCAAGCAGCAGGACAGTCCTCTGAAGTACCAGGCAGGCCTTGTGAGTGTTCTCCACATGTCCAGGAGTGAAAAGAAGAGTGGGTCTAAGAGTCCTGTTTTTATATCAGGTGCGGGCTTTGTAGTGGAACAGATTCTAGAGCCCCATTACCCCCTCCACAGTTGATCCTGGAATTTACTTCTTCCCTGCCCAGGCTCCATTTTTAGGGTGACCAAAGACTGCTGTGAAGTACTGTGTGAATGTGCTAAGGCAGCTCCTTTGAAATGTAATAAAGCAAGGGAACAGCTTCACCCCTCCTATCCTGGCAGGATTGCCCATCCTGCTAACACATACTCCCTCTTTGTCTAACTGTCTGAGAGGAATCCACATAGGCCATCTGCCACTCTAATCACAGTCATATGACCCAGGACATAGGGTACAGGCATCAAATAGATAGGACAAAAAATGCCAACTTCCTAAAAGTGTAATTTTTAGAATTGTGATTTAAAATCCAACTTCACCATTAAAATTAATTTTAAATTACAATTCTTTAGAGAACAAACATGACATTTCTACCTGTTCCCAAGCAAATATAATGACATATTAAATGTAATAGGGTAACCGAATGTTATCCTTTGAGCATTGTAGGCCTCGCAGTAGTGAAAAATTAGTTTGGAAGGTTTTCACAACCAGGACACGTAAAACGTAAAAGTACATGTGCAACTTTTTAAATAAACTGCACCCTACCCAAGAGGCTGTTTAGGGTGTTCCCTAGAGTGACGTATGTATTAAAAAAGAAGTTTTAGGCCGGGCAAAAGGTTAATTTGGCCAGGTTGAATTGGCAGTTTTGAAACTGCAAACAGGCTTCATCAGCAGGCTCCAGACGTATTTTAAAAGGCTACCTATGTGGGTGGCCTAGCAGGTGCGGCTGGCCCATTAACACCATTTAATTTACAGGCCCGAATACAGGTTGATTCGCTTTACTCTATACTTAAAAGTAAATTGAATATGCCAGTCGGGTGTTGGTCAACTTTTACCATGTTTCAAGAAGTGAGCACAAGCATGTTGGGACTGGTTAGCAGTGTTAAAATGTGCAGAGTCCTAAAGGAGGCAACAAAAAGGAGATGAGTAGGGAAAAGGTTTGGGGGATGATCACCCCAAGGCTGACAGGTCTAACACTCAGGAATTCACAAAAGGAGTTAAGCCAAAAACTCTCTAAGGTATCCATAAATCTTCCATTAATGGATTATACTTCTGAAAAGTGGTCACCAGAGAAACACTTTTCACTTTCCCAGAAGGAGTGACATGGTGTTGTTCTCCTCCACAGGAACTCACTTTACCCCTTTATAGTTCACAGTATCTCTTCAAGGCTGATAAAGGTCTTTCTTCATTTTTCTTCTCAGGTTGCTCTCCTCCTGTTAGATCTTCTTGTGCCCTTCTAAAGGTATCACAAAGCTGTTCAACAGCAGCACTGCTCCAGATTATTTCTGAACTTGTTCCCAGTCTATATTAAGGATAGTGGAAGCCTGTAGAGGTTCCATCCTTTGTTAATCCACCATCCACTGGTGTGCAGCTTTTCTCTTAATTGTACGGTCAAACTGATCATTGAGGACAATGTGTATTCTCCCTGGTGGTCAAGCCTAGTAAATCAGTCTGACTGCAGCTTATGAATTTCCAGTGGTTCCTCCAAACCGTTACGTGCATGTCATCAGCATGATCAGCAGGATCATCTCATGCTCTGGTTATACTGCACTGCCACCCTCCTGAGTCATTTCATACTGACTAAGGCAAAATATGTATCATTCTCAGGCATAACAGTTTGACAGAAAAATATGTTGATCTTATTAGAAGAATGGAGGGGTGGGTTCTTTCCGGGCAGAGGAACTGTATCCTCTTTCAAGACACTGGTGGGCTGCCTTGCCCACCAACAGAGGCAAATGTTTTCAGAGAAAGGGAAGAAAGGACCAAAGAGAGAGCCTTTCACAAAGCCAGGCTCCACCATCTTGTGAAGCAGTCACACATAGCAGACAAGGGCCTCTACCATTAACCCTAAATGCAAAGGCTTATAATCACAGATAAAGGCAGCTTCCATACATGTCCCAAATACAAGAGAGGTCAAGGAGTTATCTCAAGTAACTATAACACCCACATTATCCCACATATGACATCTTCTATGACATCATTGATAATATAACTGTAACATTTGCAAATAAATTATTAATGAGAAAACTGGGCATGGTGCGAGTATGACTATAAATGGTGAATTTCTATCATTTTTAGAGTTCAAAATGTTGTTATTTAACATTGCTTTAACATTTCATTATATATATATGTATATTTGCTTTAACATTTCATTATTCATATATATATATCAAATGTAGGTCGCCACTAGATAGTTATAGTTAGGACCTACTTTATATATGAAAGCATTTTTTTACTTGCCTATATCTATGGTGCGGCTTGACGAATCTTCACGAAACATTCCAAAACAATTTGTCAGTCACGTTAGCTGATGTCTGGAAAGTTTAGGGATGTTCCATTCCAAGGGGCTGAGAAAAAGTGGGGTTCTAACTACACGATTTCCCCATTCATTTTTCCCTAGGGAATTTGAACAGCGATACCACCAAAACTACTGGATGAAATTACACCAAATTTAGCAGAAAGGTATGTCCTGGTCCAGAACGAAATCCTTTTTGTTTTGGTATAATTCAGTTCAGTAGTTTTTGAGAAATTAAGAGGAAAACAAATTAGTATACCTAGGGAAGCGAAGGACTTGCGACCCCTTCTGATCTCGCGCTGAGATCTGATTGGCTGACAACACTTCAACAAGGAAGCAGTGGAAGTGTTGTCTGCCAAGCATGAGTGATTCTGTGAGTGGGTGCGTAACTATCTGAGTGGGTGTGTGAGTGGGAGAAAGAGATTGAAAGAGAGAGAAAGAGAGTGAGAGGGAGGGAGATGGAGAGTGTTTTATGCTTTGATGTATGATGTACTTAGAATGAGATATTTCTGCACAATTTGAAAACAAAAATGTGTTTGTCATTTAAAAACAGCAAGATCACCTTTCAGTATGAACCTTGAACATTTGCACTTCAAAAAAAATAAATAAAGTTGGGTAAACAACTCCAGCTGGACTCGAACACTCAACACTCAGGATGTCATTACGATGTTGGCGTTTCCATGACCGCCATCTTAGTGGTGGCGGTCGCACTGCCAACAGGCTGGCGGAGAAGACTGCCAAATTATGACCTTGGTGGTATTCCCAACACAATACAGCCAATCTACCCCTGGAACCGCCAGTGTGGTCAGACCACCAAAGACAGACGGGAGGCACCTCCAGGCTGGCAGAGACCATCTTACCAGTGTAAATATTACGAGTTGCACACCGCCAAGGTTTCCGCTACGGTAGCACCACCACAGAAACCCTGGCGGAAACCAACAGTATAAACGGAGACACCCACCTTCAGGAAACTACACCCTTCTGGAGCTGCCATGGAACTTGAACGACATGTCGTCCCGCTGCTCTTGATTGCCAAACGACTCTGGGACCAGCAACGACGACAGCAGCAGCAGCAATGAGTACACACACTTACCTGTCACTGTTACATAATGGCAATGTCGTGACGCACACACAACATACACATCAGGAACGGGTGGCGAGGATGACACGAAAGCGTACTCTTACACTGACACGCACATTCACACATAGCCATATACACATACATACAGAATCAGGACACACTCCCACTCCCACCAGACAACACATGTATACAAGACAACACAACAACGCCCTGGTACCAAGGCATACAATCACACAGCATTACAATGAGGCATATGTCACACCACGCAAACACACCACACAGCAGTTCGGACATACCAATCACCATACACACGCACACACACAGTACAACCACACAAGGGCACACCACACTCCAAATCACAACAGCCAACACAATCAATCCACACAAAGCAACCAAATTGTTTGTCCCACACACATACATGCCCAACACACTATAACCATCCATCACTGTGTGAGAACTGCAAAGCACACACCCACATAAGCAGCTCAGACACAAGAGGTAGCACAACCACCACACACACATAACACAGTCACACACAATATGAAGTAGGCAAGACCATTACAGCCATGAGGAATGAAAGGCAGGACAAAGATGATAACGTTGAAACCAACAACTGGCTGGCCCATATGTATGTATATAAAGAATGTGAAAAGTATTTTAAATAGCAGTATTTACAAATATAAAAAGCCTTAGGCCAGTCCCAAAATATAAAGTGCAACATGCACAGCTGGTATGTCAGACTTCCCCAATTTGACTCCTGACTGCTAAATTACCTCCACGGGTTGGGGCATAAAGGGGCAGGCAGGCACCTTAGAGAGTAGAAGGGGTGGTGGTGGTGGGGGCTTGGGCCTAGGTTTGGGAGGGGGGTCTTTGGGTTTGGGCTTGGCAGGTGAGGGCTTTGGACATGGCTGGGGGGGCTGGAAACACTTCGGGGGGTCAACTTCTTGGCTGGGGGAGGGGCATGGGTACTTGCATGGAGGCAGGGGAGGGCTTGGAGGTGGTAGGGCTGGACTTGGGGAGGGAAGTCGATCTTTTGGGGGTCACACATGGTGGGAGAGGGGTAGGAAAAATGTTTAACTCCAAGAGGAAACACTTTTTAGACACACTGGGATGGTCATGGCGCAAGGGTTTGGGAGTGGTGGAGAGGAAGTGCTTGTAGAAGGTGCTTTAGTGGATGTTTTGGTTGCAGGTGTGTGCGAGTGCTTGTGTGTGCAGGATGTCTGTTGGGTGGGTGAGTGTGGGCATTTATGTGTCTTGGGAGGAGGGGGTGGAGGTGCTGGGAGATGCCGTGCTAGATGAGTGAGTGTCTGTTGGGCTGGTGACTGCAGGTATGGTGGATGTATTGCACGTGGGTGTGTCGGTAGTTGTGGTGACTGCGGATGTGGTGACTGGGGTGGATGTCTGTGGGTCTGCTGTTGTACTGACTGTGGGTAGGATTGGAGTTGTAGCTGGATCTGTGAATGTTGGTATGGTGTCTAGTGGTGTGTAAGGTGTAGTGCATGTGAAGATGGGGGTGGTGGGGGAGTCCGCGCAGGTAGTGGCTCTTGGTGGGTCTGCAGGTGGGTGTTGCCTGTGTGAATGCCGGTGGTGGGTCTTGTGGTGCTTGTGTTTGACTGCGGTATCCTCTTCTGTTGAGGTGGATGCATGCTTCTCTGTCTGTGTGCTCTGGCTGGGACAGGGAAGAGGGGTGTGGGATTGGGTACAGGAAGATGGAGGGGGGACAAAAGACAAAGAGTGTATGGCTGCCGTCAGTGTGGAGGCCAGAGCCTAAAAGGATCTCTGAATGCCCTCCAGGAACTCATTCCTCTGTTGGACTTGAGCTGCAAGTCCCTGGATGTCATTCAAGATTGTTCACTAACCCACAGAGATTGGCCTCAGGAGGTCAATAGGGCAGCAGGACTGGCAGGGGCAGGGGCAGAGGTGCCTCCAGAGAAGGAGATGACCACCTTCCTGGTGAGCGGGCACAGACAACTGAGTGGAAAGCTACAGGGATGGCGTTTGTAGTAAGGTGGGTGGTGGACAAAGATAGTGCTGGGGTGGTCCCAGATGGCTCTGCCACCGACAGGGAGTGTCCACTTGAGCAGGATTCCGAAGATGATGATGGTGTTCCATTCTCCCCCGTGACACTCCCCTCGCCCTCTGGGTCCCTCGCTATCGCTGGTCGCAGCGCTCCCGGTCCCGTGGCCAGCAACATCCCCACTCACCTGTGCCCCATCTCCTTCACCTGTCGATGATGATGCACACAAGTAGAGAGAGAGGAAGGGAGAGACAAAGAGGGATAGAAAGGGTTATCACATTCCTTATATACACACATGGAAAAATGCAGTACTGCAGGTGAACAGGTCCAGGCTAGGCTAGCTCCATTGGCATTACACATTTCCTACATCATGTTACATCATGTTAATACATCCACCCCTTCAGGTCATCCTTCTCACCCACATCAAATATTGAGTAAGTTAGCACAACTGGATGAATCCATCTGTACACCTGTAAAGCCATGTCTACATGCTACTCATGCCCTTGCAAGCATAGATATCTCCTGCATATTCCTGATCCTATCTCTCCATACTCCTAGCAGCAATTGGAAAAGCAGATGAGTGATCCCAATACATCATGCATGTCCTGAAACTACACCAGACCAGTCCATCTCAATTACTAATGTCCCTTGAAAGTGTAGACTTCCCAATTCACATCAAACACAGCACATGCCATACGTTTCACAATGATGGCTGCCTACATACATATATGCCAACAGGGGTACCTGAACTGATCAAGCCACAGCAAGTGGCAGTCCCATACAGGTGACAACTGATATGTAGAAAACATGTCTGGAGAACAGTCATGGCATGACATTCACACAATTACAGAGGAATATCTGCACACCCTAAACTCAGATATACCACATCACTTCATTATTGCATCTCCAGCTACAATGGTCTACATATCACCCATTACACATTCATTGCAAATCACTGAGTGCAGCACCACAACAACTACATGACAGACAACCACTATAGACATCACAGGCCACCTACCATTCCACCTGACATGCAGTCAGAGTTCCAGGACTTGGCACCATGAGTACACCTACATCACTCACACCATACCTAACATGTGATTACATGGACTTAACTCAAGACTACACAAAATGTCACCGGAAATGACATGTACACATGATTTACACATGGCCCAACATGATTGCCAGTGCATTAAAAACATCTTCCATTACAACACATACCTGCTTTTGACATAGTGGTGCAACCAGACCATTACTTCATGACTATGTAAGTGATGCAATCTATATTCCTCACCTGACTGGACACATCAGTTAGGCCAAGGTTAACATAGATTGTCCTACTCCGCATGGTGTGCCCCCAATTACCCATTGAGACATGATGTAGGCAGCATATTACCAATGTTATAAAGGAATTGGTAGGCCATTTGCTCACATACCATTGACATCACAGAGGGGGTCATTATGACCCTGGCGGAAGGCGGAGAAGCGGCGGTAAGACCGCCAACAGGCTGGCGGTCTTTTTTTTTGTATTATGACCATGGCGGTTACCGGTCATCCGCCGGTTCTCCGTTCCGCCCGCCGGGCTGGAGACCAGGGTCTCCAGCCCGGCGGCCGTCATTATACCGCCGGCGGTATTTTGACCCTGCTTACCGCCATGGATTTCATGCGGTTTGAAACCGCCATGAAATTCATGGCGGTAAGCACTATCAGTGCCAGGGAATTCCTTCCCTGGCACTGATAGGGGTCGCCCCCACCCCCCACCCCCACCCCAACTCCCTCCCCTATGCCCCCCACCACCCCTGCCATCCCCCAAAGGTGACCCCCCTCCCCACCCCGACCCCCAACATAACATCACTCATACACACACGACACGCACGCAGGCACCACCAACACACATACACGCACACACACCGACATACATGCAAACATCCACACACACAGTCAGACACGCACATCCACATTCAAACATACATGCACACATCCATACAGACATACCTACAGACATACACGCACTCATTCCCAAACACACAACACCCCTGCAAGCATACACACACTCACACACCCCCTCTACATACACACACGCACACCCCCATGCACGCACACAACACCCTCCCACCCTCTCCCCTCACGGACGATCGACTTACCTGGTCCGACGATCCTCCGGGAGGGGACGGGAGCCATGGGGGCTGCTCCGCCGACACCACACCGCAAACAGAACACCGCCACGCCGAATCACAGGACGTGATTCGCTGGGCGGGGTTCTGTTGGGGTGTTGGTGGAGGTGAAGCAACCTCCACTTCCCCACCGCCCGCCAGTATGGCTGTTGGCGGCTCTCCGTCCGTAAAAGGGCGGAGAGCTGCCAACGGTCATAATAGGCCGAGCGGCAAACCGCCACCACTGGCGGTCTTCCGCACGGCGGTCCCTCAGCGGCCTTGAGAAAAGACCGCCGAGGTCAAAATGACCCCCATAGTGTATAAGGCTGACTCTGGCAAACCACTAACATTCTCTATTACCCACCCATTGGGACAGAGATGAAATGCCAACATATCAATCACATGGAAAAGCAATTGTATTACGAATACCCAAAGCACACCCCCAAAGTCCCTTCACTGCTAACTTCACATACCCTATTGAATGGAGATAAATGGACAAACACAGATATGTAGTGACCTAGACAGGCCATATCTGTGTTGTACATGAGATGGCAGCCTCACGTGGAGTCCAGACCTGAACCAGTAAAAAGTAATGTTCAGAGCATGTACCAATTAAGTGATTCAACCTGTTGCGACAACAGGTGATCTGCATAGATGGGAGTGGTCAGACACCTTGGAGCCACTGATGCACATATGCAGAAGGATGGTCTGGGATAGGCTAAAAGGGTATGGTGAAACAGAAGCTCACATGCATAGGAATGGCAGGATGTGGAACACGTGCCATTGACATTAGGGCATTTCTATATGCAGTCAGAATGACGTCTTGATACATGATTCCAAAACTCACACATACCAAACCATGATGGCTGCACCACATCTCATACACTGGCAAGGTGGTACCAACTGATAACCACTAGTCTAGAAAGATTCATCAGCTACTACATCATCACTGAAGGTACAGTGAGACAGCAAACAACATTCAACCAGAACCAAATACCAGGTAACAGTCCGTACTTGTAGACCCCCTTGTGACTGCTGTGCTGACATCAAATACCCATCCACCTCAGGGTAGGCCGCTGCCAAAATGCAGGCCATTAGGAGGGTCAAGGTCAGACACGGGCACCCCTGCCTTGTTGGGAGGACATCCCCAGCTGGGCCTCAGCGGTCTTCTGGGCCCAGCGTCTCAGGTCCTCCCACTGCTTGTGACAATGGGTGCTCCGCCGGCTGTGGACCTCCAGGGACCGCACTTTCTTGGTGATGGCTTGCCAGATCCCTTTCTTTTGATGGGTGTTCACCTGCACAAATGACACAGATAAAAGGAGAAAGTCATGTACACATGCATCATACCAACAGTAGTTGACACAACAGAACTGTAACAGAAAGTGATCACTCATACCCATCGATCCTGCTCACACGCCTGTACGGTATGCCACATGCATGCATCTACACCAACAACAGTTCACATAGCCAGCACACCATCACACACAACACCAATCACACATGGCTGGGGTATTGGATTCACCTGTTCCTCTTGTGCCCCATAAAGCTGTCCATACAGGGGGAGGGCCTCCTCCACCAGCTTTTCCAGTTCTTCCTGAGTGAAGGTAGGGGCTCTATCACTTGCAGGACGTGGCATTACGTCTCCCAGAGGCAGTACACAGCAGCTCACGTAGTAGAGGTCTTGCTAGCAACAGTGCCAGGAGTCAAGTGAGCAAGACTGCAGAAAATGGCTGTCACGGCCGCCACACACAGGACCATCACCACCAGCGGTCATCACCTTTAGCCCAAGTCCGCCATAGCCAGCAATGTTAACCTATGACAAGTTACACGGCGGTTGCGACTGCCTACCGCCATGACAACTTCCGCTGGCGGGCTTAGGTCACTTCCAACTGTCCAGAACAGTAGGTGAGGCACCTGCCATTTTGGGCACATGTACTCGATGCATTTTCTTAAATAAGTGCCTCAGAGGCCTGATCGACCAAAAATCTATGTCATCAAATGTAGTGACTTCATGATAGTGCTTCATAATGTGCCAAACATGAAGAAATGGAGTGATGAGCCTGTATATATGTTGATAGGTCTGTGTAGCTACTCTGAGGTACACAGGCATCTGATAGAAATCGGTTAATTTAGTTACATATGTGTCATCAGTGCAAGACTACACAGTCACCCACACATGTTCACATACATATGTTGTGTAGCCATTTTAGTTATAGCTTCATTCAAGTTATTTGAGCAAACTAGGCCTGCTGCTTCGTTTATTATTTTAACAATAGCCATATTTGCAGACTTATTTTATTTTTCTCTTTCTAGCTGTTCTTTGCCTAGGTCAGCACTGCGTTCTTAAACAAGACATTTCTTTCACTCTGTGCTTTTCTCAAGGCTGCGGTAAGATAGGTTGCCGGTAAACATGGTAACGCTTTGTCTCTAATGTTCATAGAAACATACACATCCTTAGGTAAGGACATTTTCTTAGAACAACAGCTGCTTTATTATAAAAACACTTCTCTGTCCCATACACGTTCGAGGGAGATTCCAGCCAGATGATCACGACTGTATGCTGATCGCTGAGTGCTTCGCTGCAGCTGCTAATGTAGACTACAGGCCTCTTTCTCAGGTATGAGGGATGATGTCTTCCGAGGGGAACCTGAAGGGCAGAATTGGAGCTTAACATGCTGTGCTCTAACATAGCCTATGTAGGGATTATTTTAATGATTCTAGTGACAATATTGTAGCGTTCTTTTTATGCGTTTCCCTCCTCGTCACAATTTTAATCCTGTCATGCTTCATCGTTCTGGTTATTGCAGTACATGCTTTATTATCTAAGATGCAGTTGCTTCATTAAAACCTTTTTAAAACATATACTGCCTCTGATTTTCCTTGTATATGCAAGACTAATGTAGATGAGAGAAACGAATGCGATCTGAGTGACCAAGATTTTCTTGAGGAGTCAATTGTGTCATGCGCTCGGCTGCCCAATCATCCCTGCTCTTGGGTAGAGATGTTGCACTACTAGTTAGCCAGAGCAAAACCCGGATTAGGCTGACAGGTGTTGTCTGTAGTGGGTTGGTCCCAGTCCCCCACAGTGCAAGTGATTCTGCCGCCCAAATCCAATAGTCTCATTAGAATAATGAGAGCCTACGCGACATGGCACTGCCAACGTTTGGTCAGGCTCTAATTTCGGGTCCTCCTGTGTATCTCTGTCTCGCTACATACAGAGACACCTCAGTACTATATACGGAGACGTCTGTGGTATTGAGGATTTGTCTCCTCAGCTAAGTAGGGAGTACCTAACTAATGATGTAGGTTGTTCAAGCTTGAACTATAACAGTAAAATCCCCATTTGGTGGGCTTATCTCTGAACAAAATTAACCATTCATCATGGCATTTCCGCAACAGGTAGCAATCGCAGTCAATATGGGACCACCCCTTACTGCACATTTACTGACACCGGGCCTAACGGCCCAGGGGGATCCAGTTACATTTGTTGTTGAGGCTCATCCAGCCTATAGATCAGAAATTGTTTATTCTTGGGTCACATTTCCAGCAGCTCATGAAACACAAATACCTTTCATCACTATACACCTGCAAATATACCAGCACAATACAGAGCATATGCATATCTAGAAATACCTCTATCTTATCAAGAACATAATAATTGGCTTGATGGCGCCCTACCCGACACAATTTTACATGTTAGGTTAGGTCCTCTAAGTAATGATGGTCCTACCTGGCCTTTATTGGCAAACATTAAATACAAACTCAGCACGTGCTGCTCCGGCGCAACCAAATGCAGTAACTCCAGGTATTAATCCGGCATCTGTACATTCGATCATTGGTAAAGTACCAGCCAAATGAGAAGAAATTCAGTTTTGGTTAGCTCAAAAGATAAACGGAACCTCAGGAGAAGCATAGAATATTAACCAAGTGCTTGCCATTTGGGATGGGTCCCACTATAGGTAACTGCAATACTTGGGGCATGGTATTTGCTGTATACTACCGCACATGGTACACCAACACTTGCCAATTTACTGGATGTGTTGAAACAAATTCAAGATGAATACGGGGCTGCCCCCGGCCCTGGACTTGGGGATGCAACTATTGGGCAATTTTGCCACAGTATCCTCAATTATATTAGGTAACATTAAAGGGGAAGCAGTTGTACTAGTGGTGTGCATAGAGCTCCAGGATGTTCCTCCACAGGATCAAGAACGTGAGCTGCCAGAGATTATTGCAGAGACCTACTCTAGCATTGGTCGAGATACACAACTTCAGGGTAAATCTAATAAAGATTCTACCAAGAAAGCTCCTGGGGGTACTAAGAAACGCTGGGATAAAAAACAACAAACACCTAAAAAGCAAAGGGGCGAGACCCCACAGAATAGATATAATCTGAGAAATAGAAATAATATAAAAACTCCTGACAGATATCAATATACTCATACACGCCAATCTGGTTCCTTTCATGACTCACCGGAAAAACGCAGTGAGGGAGGTGGGCGGACAGAGCGAAGAACTGAGTACGTGAAACCGAGACAAGAATCACAACGCTGAACTGAAGTTTCTGTTAAAAAAGAAGAGAAACTTCCCCAACAAAAACCCCAATTCAAAGAGAAAAAAGAGGCAGCAGTTGCAGTTCGACATGCCACTCAAGAAGAGGACTCTATTGAAGAACAAGAAGTTGGCATTAGCGCTATTAGACATCGCGGCAGAGGTCACAATAGCTCGCCAGAATCTTTTAGAGCATCTGGAGTTGAAAGCAACTGATGACTTTCTACAAGTAGAAACTGCAGACATGCGTGTCTCCACACCTGATAGGGTCTACAAAGTAACGTTACAGTTAGAAGGAGACATTGAGTGCACAATCGACGCAATCTTTTGAGACTGCGTCGTAAATGTATATGATATTCTACTGGCCGAATTTGTCCGTACTTGCCCATATGGGGAAGATGTTATCAAACCTTCTTTCTCACCCCTTGTTCCCGAGGAGCTTGCAGAATCCTACGCCATCGATTGGGCATTGGCGCAGGCACCTGCGTTATTTCGCAACCACGTAGGATGGGATAAAGATTCCCCCTATCCTGTAATTCCTATTAAAAATCAACCACAACCACAACCCCAATATCCAATAAAACATGTTGCAAAAGCACCCGTGAGGGAAATCCTCACACAGCTGGAGTACCAGGGCGTAATTGAACCCTGTGTCCCACCAATGAGTAATCCCTTATTCCCATTAGCTAAACCGGACCATTCATACAGAATAGTCTTAGACTACAGACATTTAAAAAGTCATACACGCACATTCGCTATACAAAACTCACATAGCACAGAACTAATGAACAACATAGTGTGCAAACAATAGTATCTTCTGCCAAAATATAGCGCCTGAGAGAAGAGAGCTAACAAGTTTCAGTGCACTAGGCTCGCAGAAAAAATTCAGTTGTTTACCCCAGGGCTACTAGAACAGTCCAGGACTGTTCGCAGCTTGTGTGACTTCAATGTTTCACAACATTGGTCCTGAAGCATTTGTCTTATGTAGATGATTATCTATCTCACAGATGATGAATTACTGCAACTTCTAAGACGGGTACCCCACATTGTTATAGGATTTGCCGAATTTGGCTATAAATTCAATTTAAAAAAATAAAAATAGCCTTCCTTAGGGTCCTGTTTGTGGGACATGAGCTATCAAGCGAAGGAAAAGCGCATAGAGCCACAATTCTTGTAAAAATATGCACAATTATAACTTCCAAATACCATAAAAAAACTCCAATCCCTATTGGGTTTTCTAAATTTTGGCAGAACTTACATTAAAAATTACGCATCACGCATAAAACCCTTATATGACTTAATATGTCCTGACTTTTCCAGTAAATTCTGAACAGTTGAACACACAAGCATTCTCAGAGCTTTGCAAACAGACATGCTTGCAGCACAACACTTACACACAAGGGGCAAAAAAAATGGTCATCAGAGTAATTGCTGGTGCCATTGGTTTCACCTATGTAACTTTCAATGAGGGTGAGCCATTCCAGATTGCATACAAATCACATTTGTATTCAGCAGCAGAACAACACTTTGCTCCCTCTGAGAAAATTCTCACTGCTGTTCAGATGGCTGTCATTAAAGAAAGAACACTAGCCCAGGGGAAACGCATTATTGTCGTATCTCCAATTCCAGCCCTTGAGCCTGTTATTAAAGCCAGCGTTCCAAATGCTAAATCATTACATCCACATTGGATTCAATGGGCAACGTCTTTGACAGCCACTGATGTTGACTACATTTTCCACCCAAAGTTACAAACTCAAGAATTTTAGCAATATGAACTAGAATACCCAGTTCGGGCAAATACATTGCCTATTGATCAATATCAAGAGTCATATACATTGTTGGCTCAGCACAACCTGCAATAGGCACAAAACATCAATACTCCTCTGCTTGCACAGTCATAAGTGGCTATATGGAGGATAATGCATTTTGTCCCCAGCATACCTTTACGCAAACCCTAGGGGATTGCACAGCACAACTAGCAGAGCTAAAGGCTCTGGTGATGGCACGGGGATACACGAATCCTGCATAGCTAACACTGATTGTCTGTGATTCATATTACTGTGTCCAGTCCTTCAACGAATACCTGCATTACTGGCGCCAGAATGGGTTCCATCAAACTTCTGTGGGGGAAAGTAGTGGATCTGAAGGGAATGCTACCAAATGTCCATGTTCTACATACACTTGGACACCAGCGCATAGGAATACACATTGCTGGAAATACACTGGCTGGTGAAGGAGCCAAATCTACAGTAGCTAAGGCTGCTGTTTCTGCAGTAACCTGTTCTGGAACAAAACCGGACGATGACATACCATGAAAGCCACGGCTGAAGGCATGCCCTATCCAAAAGCATTTCCCGCAAAATATTCCTACCGAATGGGAGCTTCCTTGACTCCAAAGTAAAAATACCAGCCTTGGAAATTTGAGTAATTCCCATGAAAGACATGAGAACAGAGTTGATTAAATCAGCACATGAGGGGGTTGCATCTGCCCATCCTGGTATGGCAGCTACAATATCATTATTGAAAGCACGTTATTGATGGCCAGGTCTATGTAAATAGTCCAAGCAGTGTGTCCTTTGTTGTGACATCTGCCAACAAATTAAGGGTTCCACCGCTAAAAGCCCACCGCAGACACCCATCCTAATTTCTACCAAACCATTACAATGTGTGTACTTGGACCATTGTGGCCCCTACCACCGGATAGTGCATATAAATACATCTTAGTCGCTGTTGACTCTTGCTCCAGATTTCTATGGGTGCCGCCACAACGCTCGGCTGACGCTCAGACTGGTATTAAAGATTTGCAAGTCTTTATCGGCACATATGCAGTTGAGGCTTTCCACTCAGACCAGGGCCCTGCTTTCGCCTCAAGGGCATTCAGCAACGCCATGGCTTTGTTAGGGGTCCAACTCCATTACTCGTCTTCATTTCATCCAGAGGGAAATAGTGTTGCAGAGTGCCGAAACTAAGATTTAAAGCAATTCTTAACAGCCAGAGTACTAGGTACGGGTCGTAGTTGGTTTAATCTCCTGTGTGAAGTCCAGAGGGCACTCAAGAATCTGCCTAGAAGGTGCCTGGGGGTTCGTACTTCATACGAGTGCCTGTTTGGAACTCAAATGTATGTTCCAGATCTTGATGGTCCTGGCATTGAGGTGGCAGAAACACTGTTTGACATAAATGAACGTGCCATTGTCTTGCAGGAATTATAACAGTTTTGTGATGACAACGCTTCTGCCAGTGCTGCCTTTGCAGGAATTAAGGATGTACCAATAACACCTAAAGCCTGGACTCCTAAACTTGAGGATCTAGTACTTAAAAACGTTGCTGTAAAAAAGGAGTTTGGTCCTTCTTATCGTGCACTGGTCTCAGTCTTGTTAAGACACGGTACCAGAACTGTCATTCTACCACCATTGGCTGGTGCTAAAGAAAACCGCTTTGTATCTATTGACAATGTCAAGTTACACCATGTGGCTGATCCTGCACAGCAGACCAAGAGGAGCAGCCAGTAGTTCTCAAATCCCTCTCACTACCGGTCAAGAAGTTCCTCTAAATATTTTGAGCAGCAATGCTGACACCTCTCCGAACTTTGGGAAGATGGAAAAGATCTTGCATTAGTTTGATACAACTTCAACACAGACGGATGGCGTCAATTACTGTGGACCACCATGGGAGACCCCTACCAGTTCTCCTCCTATGAATAAGGCTCCAGCTTTTGCACGAACTGCTTCTGGATACTTTGCCAACATCAACAACACTTTCTTGGACTCATTTGCCTCTTCTACATCTGAACTGCCCAAAAAATACATAAGCTGATAAACTGGCTAAAAACAAATTACTTTATTCTCCCATGGATCTATCTGTGGCGTTCCTTGACTGTGTTGGCTTTTCCCCTTTGGATTGGCTTTGTCTTTCTATTAATACATGGTCATTTCCTTCCTGAAAGATCAACAGTTGACGTGGTGGATGCGGTGGATGAGGTCCTGAAACCCACTTTTTCTTCTTACAAAGTCCACAGAGACTTGTCTTTCGTGAACATTTCCCGCTATACCAATTCCTGGTGGGGCTGTTTGGGATAAAGTCACATTTGATATATAAGGCCCCATGGAGGTCATTCAAATACCATATGTGTTTAAACTTTCAATGTATGATGTAATAATACCCGGAGTTGTTTCTATGATGACTGAATTGCAGTGTTTCACTGTATTTGAAAGTAAAGATGTTTATCAATCTAAAGAAAATTATGTTTTGCTATAATTATTATGGGCACCATTTCATTCACAGAGCAAGTACCCCAAATACTATTTTTAATTACACATATTGGGAACATTGTCCAACTCTACCACAAGGGAGTTCTAAAACACATTCTGAAAAATGTGCATATTTTCTGGGCACAATGTTAAAAATGCTGAGTCATATTATTTGAAATCGCCATTGATTGAAAATGTACATATATTATTGACAGATACAAAATTAATTTATTTGGATTCCTTTGTTTCCCATTTGGTTTTAGAAGGCTATGAATATTGGTGGAAGTCGATTGACTTAAAAAGTGTGTGGGGAACAAGAAATTGGAAAATAAGGGGGAAAGAAGCTTTATTTAGAGCATGCCCGATACCTGTTCAAATGATATTTTTAATTGAAACTGTGCAACAGACAAGTTGTTTAGGCTTAGCAAAAATTAAGGATTTTAATGCGCCCAGTATTCCTCCCCCTGCAAAATTTTACAAATGGCAAAAGTATATAAATGCAACTGAAGATCAGCTCGATGAATTGGTCCAGAATGGCACGTTTAATACTTCACTGTCACGTCCTGACGGGTGGTTATCGTGGCCAATAGATACCAATGGGTGTCATAAACGTTTTATAAACTCCATGGGGGGTTTTAGAACAAGTAGGTCAGAACCTTGCCATGTGTCATCCGAACATGCGGGTATAGTAACAACACACAGTGTAGGGAAACTATGCCAGCAATGGTTGAAGAGTTCCTCACTAGATGCTGTTAGGGAACACCTCAGTCTCCTGTCTAATAACACTGACTTACAGTATTTCCTGTTAGGCCCCAGAAACCAACGAAGAAAGCACTTCTTATACGCTTCTTATACGCAGTCTATAATGAAATTTGGAAGCTTTCTCAACAAGAAGCTGCTGTTAAGGCAAATAGATTAGGAAAATTTAGGCATTAGCTGTTGTAGATAATGGGATTAATACCCGGTCCGACCGGATATACACCTTAAACAACATTGTTTCTTCTGCAATAGACATAATATAAAGTTATATGTCTTCTTTACCAACACAAAAGGATGATGGATGGAGTGCTGACAATGCAAACACTCTCCCCCAGTTACAGATCTGGGTTTAATCCATTGTTCTTTGGCTCACCATGCCACCCCAGTTTGGACCCAGCCATATGCAAATCAGTCTTGACCCTGTTCCCCATGGGAACAGTCCAGCCCGAACGGCCGGGCCAGGTCCTCACTGGACCGGAAATAAGCATCCTGGGACCGGTTTCAGGGTATCGCCCTTCTTCAGCCAGGCTAGCTTGATTCCAGTGGCACAGTGAGCAAGGAAATATCTTCTTTACACCATGGACAGAGTCAACTAAGATCCATTATGCAGTTGGGTTGGACACGTCAGACATTGCAGGCAGGTCGCGTTCCCTGGGAACACATTAGCGCAAGGGATATATTCTCCACATTTAATTTAATGTGACAACAACAACTAATGGCTAATAAAGAAGTGACTTATGTCATGTTAAATATTGAAAAGGTAGAAAAGTTGCCTTTTACTGTGGCTGAAATACCATCTGCTGAGTGGTTAATACACAGGGTCATTAATCTGCCTATTTCAACACTTCAATTCACATCCTGCTTAAAACACATTTCAGTAGGCAGATATGAAAGACTAGGAGATAGTTACATCCATGAGGTGTGGGAGCTGCCCTTCTCATAAAATGTCTCCGTGGCATGAAAGAGGTCTTTCTTTGCGGTACTGAATGCGAGACTTCTATTAGACATATGATGATTTGTATACAGCTCTCTGTTATCTGAAGGGAGTTCCAGCCCCCCTTGAATAGACCTGCGTTCCAGGTGCTCTCAAATGGCAGCTATATCCTCCTCAGTAGTGAAAACTGTTGTGGGATGCGAGCTGGATTATTTTGTTTCGGTCTCTAAGATTGTTATATGCTGCGGGAACATACTTTTTCCTCCCACAAGACAGAGAGAAGTAGCTGAGATTTATCCCTATATCGCTACTTCTAATGTGAATTTTGACAAGTTGAGCAGGCTCAAGGCTTTATTGTTTCAAAAACATGTGGTGCTCACATGTGCACGTGATACCCATGCGCTTCAGGTGGCAAGGTCATCAGCAGAGATACAGGCGGTCATGCCGACCGTGGCGATCGGCGGTGAAGTGGCGGTAAGACCGCCAACAGGTTGGCGGTCTTTTTTCATGAATTCTGACCATGGCGGTTACCGTCATGGCCAGCCACTGCTTCACCGTTCCTACCTCCACGGCGGTAACGACCGCCGGGCTGGAGACCTGGGTCTCCAGCCCGTTGGTCGTCACATACCGCCGGCGGTATTCCAACCCGCCTGACTCCGTCTTACCGCCATGGATTTCATGCGGTTTGGGACCGCCATGAAATCCATGGCGGTAAGCACTATCAGTGCCAGGGAATCCGTTCCCTGGCACTGATAGGGGTCTCCCCCACCCCCAACCCCCACCCCGACTCCCTCCCCTACCCCCCCACCACCCCTGCCACCCCCAAAAGGTTGCAGGACCCCCGTCCCCACCCCGATCCCTAACATATACACACACATACACACATACATGCACGCATTCATGCACACACTCATGCACATACACACACCCCGCGCATTCATGCACGCACTCATGCACATACACACACCCCCCGCATTCATGCACGCACTCATGCACATACACACACCCCCCGCATTCATGCACGCACTCACACGCCCCCTCTACATACACACACGCACACCCCCATGCACGCACACAACTCACAACATCCCCCCACCCCCCTTCCCTAGCGGACGATCACCTTACCTGTTCCGGTAATCCTCCGGGAGGGAACGGGACCCATGGGGGCAGCTCCGCCGACACCGCCACGCCAACAGAACACCGCCACAGCGAATCACAGGTCGTAATTCGCTGGGCGGTGTTCTGTTGCTGTGGCGGTGGAGCTACCTCCACTTCCCCGCCTGCCGCCAGTATGGCTGTTGGTGGCTCTTCGTCCGGAAACGGGCGGAGCGCTGCCAACGGTCATAATGGCCCGTGCGGAAGACCGCCAGCTCTGGCGGTCTTCCGTACGGCGGTCCATCGGCGGTCTATTGAAAAGATCGCCGAGGTCGGAATGACCACCACAGTCCCTTTTAAGTACTAACTTTCCAAGACACTTTGGTGAGCTCGTGGGATGAATATTTAATGCGTCCAGTACTACTGGAATAGCAAATTTCTTTAAGACTGTTGGTTCTGGTTTCGTTCACACCTTCTGCTCTATTTTCAGTTTAGTACCATCAGCCATCCACTGTCGGGGCCACTCACCTGAAAAGCAGGATGTCTGCAGGGGCGATGGCATGCCTGACCTCTTGGAACACCTCTCGGTACTTCCTGGTGGATGCAGAACCCCAGCAGGTGTCCCAAAAGGAAAGGGGAAGTGGAAGAGAAACAGACAAAACACTGCCATATCTTCCCGGTCGAGCCAGGCACCCTGTATCTTTGGGGGGCAGGTCGTTGTTGACAGAGTGATAGTAGAGTTAGTGCACTCAACTTCCTTGAAACTGAATCTCTCTTTCTGATATGGGCACGGGAGCGGTAGAAGAACACCGGGATGCTCCAGCACTTTTCTTGGATAATAATAACTGTTGGCACAATTACTAACACTGCATTACCAAAAACCCAAACTGAGTACCATGACAATAAGTACTGCGACACTAGGGGTGGCTTAACAGAGTTTCACTGTTGCACACTACAATTAGAACTGTGGTTGCACTTATCATGCACAAGAAAGACAAACAAGGGCATTGATTACATCATGCATAACTTTCCTGCATGCAGAGGGTTAAACTAAAAGGGACAAAAACAATCCAAAAAATAGAAATGTCCACTCTGGGTTTAAACAGTTAGGGTGGCACAGTTTGGTTTGGTTTCACTGTGTGTGTGTGAAAAACCCTTCAAAAGCAAATTCCTCAAACCTGAAACACAGACATGAATGACACAATTTAAATCCAAGAGTTATGCTATTAGAGAAAGAAAAGTCATGTAAATGCTCTATTAAAATTGCACTATCACTTTTTGTAGTACTTGAGCTCAAGCAGATTTCCTGAAGCACATTTAGGCAAGTAACTACAATAATAATGTAGAATGTTCAGACATGCATTTGTCTCTTGAAGATAAGCACTCTGCCAAAATGCGAGGTCTGAAATACACCAGCTGTTCTAGGAAAGCGCGGTGCTCAATGAACAAACTCCCTGGAGAAAACTAGTCACTTAGATGCAGTCTTTTCCGGGGTGCTGGAGGAATGCCTGGTGTCAGCTGGTACAAGAACAAAGAAAATAATTACCTCAAAAGTCCTGAATACGAGGTTGACAGCAGGGGCTGGACTGCCAAATCAGATGCTGAGATCAGGAAGCAAAACAAAGCCAAGCAGTGAGCCATGCTTCACTCTGCTATTTAAAACCAATCAGGAAAGCAGTTGAGTTTCCACATGTGGATGAGTCACCACACCCAATTAGAAGCACATGTCTACACCACACCGAATTAGAAGCACATGTCTACACCTGCTCACATTAGCAAACAAGCATTGGTAAAACAAGCATTGATAAAACCAATTGTGTAACACTGCACAATATGTTTACTTAGAAACATGAAGGTTTAACCAAGAACAGAGATGTGATTTAACCCTAATCCCTGGGGATGCTGACAGATAACACAGGAGGCACCTTGGGGATTCCTGACATCCACTCAATATTCTCCACTATTTTCGGGGGATTTCCGATAATTTTGGCTATAATAGGTGGAATCCTGCTATTGCTACTTTTTCTGCATAATGGCTGTCCCGCCGCAACACGGAGGACTGAAAGAGCTCCCAGCAGCACAGCTGTGTCGTGAACGCATGATGCAGTACTTTGGAGTAACACTTCTGGAGTAATTGGAGTGTTACTGGTCCCTGTCATTCCGACCGGTTTTGCATTGTGTGCAGCCCGTGTTTCGGTGCCTCTGGTGCTCGTTCGAACATGCACTGAAAGTTTGTCTTTCTATGCAGCGCTTGCTTTCATTGGACGCTGATCTGTTGACGTTCTCGCTGTGGGCCCATTACCAGACATGCACGTTGAGGGTGCGCTTGCTACGGGAAGCTGCTTCTTAGTTGCCCTTCATGGAGGATGCAGCTCTAAACTCATTGTTGGGCACACCATGGAATGCTGCTGAGTTGGCTGGAGCTCAGGCTTTGGAACACGAATGCTCCTTGGTTTTCCTTGGTGATGAACTTCCAACTTACCACCTGCCGAAGTGGAAGATTTCCTGTCTTCAAAAGGATTCAATTGGCAACTTCCAAAAAGACTCTGCCTCTTGAAATTCAGCGTTTTTGTTTATGCCACAGTTAACATTTTTAAACTGTCCTTTCTATACATGCTCACATGTCTTTTTAACTTGTCAGTATTGACATTTTTATATATGGCTTAGCATGACTTTTAGAAGCTTTCATACATAATTAGGATTTAAACCACCTTTGAACTGGCAAGGGGAGGGTGTTGTGTAGCCATTTTAGTTATAGCTTCATACACAATATTTTACAAACTAGGCCTGCCGCTGTGCACTTTAACATAAATATATTTTATTCAGCTTCGTTTATTATTTTAACAATAGCCACATTTGCGGTCTTATTTTATTTTTCCCTATCTAGCTGTTCTTTGCCTAGGTCAGCACTGTGTTCTTAAACAAGACATTTCTTTCACTCTGTGCTTTTGTCAAGGCTGCAGTAAGATAGGTTGCCCGTAAACGTGGTAACGCTTTGTTTCTAGTGTTCATAGAAACATACACATGTTTTATTATAAAAGCACTTCTCTGTCCCATACACGTTAGAGGGAGATTCCAGTGAGATGACCACGACTGTATGTTGATCGCTGAGTGCTTCGCTGCAGCTACTTATGTAGACTACAGGCCTCTTGCTCAGGTATGAGGGATGATGTCTTCCCAGGGGAACCTGAAGGGCAGAATTAGAGCATAACATGTTGTGCTCTAACATAGCCTAGGTAGGAATTATTTTAATGATTCTAGTGACAATATGGTAGCGTTATTTTTATGCTTTACCCTCCTTGTCACAATTTTAATCCTGTCATGCTTCATTGTCCTGGGTATTGCAGTACAGGCTTTATTATCTAAAATGACGTTGCTTCATTAAAACCTTATTGAAACATATACTGCCTCTGATTGTCGTTGTATATGCAAGAATATTGTAAATGAGAGAAACGGATACGATCTGAGTGACCACGAGTTCCCTGAGGAGTCAATTGTGTCATGCGCTCAACTGCCCAATCATCCCTGTTCTTGGGTAGAGATGAGGCCCTGCTAGTTAGCCGGAGCAAAATCCAGATTAGGCCGACAGGTGTCACCTGTAGTGGGTTAGACTCAGTCCCCCACAGTGCAAGTGATTCTGCTGCCCAAATCCAGTAGTCTCATTAGAATAAGAGCCTATGCAACAATGTCACATCTCCTATCCGATTGACATTCCAGCCAATGTGCTGCAATGATGGTGTCTGATGTACATTTCTATGGTCTGTAATGTTTATGCCAGCACTGCTCTGCATCCTGTATACACATGTAGGTGTCTGTAAGTATACAATGTGCTTCTGTCGTGTGCCAACTGCATGACTCATTGTACATTTTCTCCTCTCAAATTAGATATCCTGCCATGAGGGAAATGAGACAGCCACAGGGTGTACCATCCACTGGTAGACCTGGCAACCATGGAGGACAGACATGTCCTCCAGACCTACCATCTGAATTGCCAGACCTTCATGGATCTATGTAGACAGTTGGAGCTAGATGTGATGCCAGGCAATCGTAATCCCTATTGCATACCTCCCATTATTCAAGTATTGTCAGTGCGACACTTCCTGGCCACTGGCTCATTCCAGCATACTGTCACCTTAACAGCAGGGATGTCTCAGCCCATGTTCAGTCAGGTTTTGAGGTATGTACTGTGTGCTTTCTTGCAACACCAGGACAGTTACACCAGATTTCCCCAAATAGTGGATCTAGCCATTGTGAAGGGTGACTTTTATCAGATGGGACTGATTCTTAATGTGGTAGGGGCAATTGATGGCACCCATGTATCCCTGATCCCTCCCACTGTCAGAGAACAGGTGTTTAGAAACAGGAAGAACAACCATTTAATCAACGTGCAGGTGGTGTGTCTGGCAGACCAGTATATCTCCCAAGTGACTGGCAAGGTTCCTGGATCAGTGCATGACTCCTACATTATGCAGAACAGCAATGTCCAAACCATGATGGCACAACTACACACAGAGAAGCCCTGGTTGGTTGGTGAGTATGCTTGTTCTTTTTTTAAATGGAATGTGACCTGTCATCACAATCTGCACAATCACACTACCTCAATTGGTTTTGTTCTACCATTGTGTTCACAAGTGACTCTGGCTATCCAAACCTTCCTTGGCTGTTGACACCTGTGAGGAACCCAGTCACGCCAGGGGAACTCCGTTTCAGTGAAGCCCACAGGAGGAGAAGGCGTGTATAGAGCATACTTTCGGCCTCCTGAAGGTAGGATTTAGGTGCCTGGACCTGTGTGGAGGTGCCCTCCTCTACTCGCCCCACATGGGTTGCCAAATCATCGATGCCTGCTGCATGCTCCACAATCTAGACCTGCACCGTCGAATACCATTGCTAGCTGATGAGGGTGAAGCAGCGGTACCTATGCCTGCAAACTGTGATATGGAAAGTGATAAAGAGTCAGCGGATGAAGGAGCTGCTGACTGTAGAACTGAGCTCATCAAACAGTACTTCCAGTAAATACAGGTATGTGAGGTGGACCCTTTCATGTCTTGTCAGTGCACAATCAGAAATGGATAGCTGACATTGCACCTCTTGACCTTTGGTAAATGTGATGGTGCTATGATCTCCAGTACCTGTGTGTGAGTTTGTTGTAACAGACAGAAGGGATGTTCGTTACACAGTATTAGTGGTTCTGCCCTAACATGTGTTGTAGTAACTGATTCCATCATTCACGTTTTTCATTGACTGACCAGTTTGGAGCTGACTTTAATGTATTCTCCTTTTGCCAGCTTTTTCCAACCACAGGATGTGGATATCATCTGTGGGTCTGCTACCTAGGGCTTGAGGTCAGTTGTCAGTGGTTAAAAAGTACAGTTCTGAGAAGTGTTCAGGACAGATAGCTTGTTAAAATGATATTAGGAAGGCCCTGAACCTTGTGCTGTATACGTGCTATCTAGATGCCCGTGATTTGGAGTCATACTACAATAGGCACACAGTCAATTACCTGTACATGTGCATACTGTGTACTCAAGGCTTCCATCCTGATGGTACTCTTAGTCTTGCTGTAATTGCAGATACAGTGTTTAAGGACATATGTTGTTGTACTTTTAACCACACAAGTACAGTAGCTGTGTCCTAAGTGATTCATTGTGCATATTTGTTTTGTGAGTAGTCAAATCAAAGTGTACGACATAACAAACAGATTATGAGTGGGGTCATGGGAGATTAATTGATCGGAGTAGCTGCTACAACATTTGGTCACACAGGTCCTGTGTTCTTGTACATGGTGAAAGTGGGTTTGGTCTTGGCATCTGCTGAAGCCGGATGTCTGGATGGACGTCCACATTTGGGGGGGGGGGTCTTCAGCTACAGAGGGTGGGGTGTCTGAGACTTGGGGTTCCCCTAGCAGGGCCTCCACTCCACTAGCTGCTGCTGATGTAGAAGGGGCAGATGTATGTTGCTAGTGGAAGAGGCCTGATGGTGGATAGCTTTGTTGATGTCCCTCAGCACCCCTGCTATGGAGGCCATGGTGGTATAGTGTGCCTGCCACTGCTGCATGGCCTCCTGGTGGTAATCCCTCTAAAGCCTTTGATTTTCCTCAAACATGGTGATGATCTGGCCCATCCTTTCCTGGGAAGACTGATATGCTCCCAGGACTTGGGAGATGGTATCCCGGTCATTTGAGTCCCTTGGCTGCCCCATCTACTGTACCACAGCATCCCTCACATATCTCCTGCCCCCAGGTGCCTGTGCTCCTGGCACGGTGAGCCCACTCCCAGTGTTAGCAGGGCCATCATTGCCTGGGGTGTCAAGGTCAGACTCAGGACCCTGTACTGTGGGGCACACAATAGAATGAACAGTCATTGGGACACAGGTTTGGGGCTACTTGCTTGGCTGCAATGTCTGAGCAACTGGGGTGGGGGGAAATGATGTGGGCAAGGTGAGGCTGGGAGTCATTGACTGACCAGATGTCCCTGATGGGCCAGGTAGGTCGTCACTGTCCAGACATCCATGCATATTGTCCTCACTGGGGCCTTCATCCTGAGGAGGGCTGGCGGTGTCTGGTATCCTCTCTATGGTGGCAATGACAGGGTTACCTGTGGATGCAGTGTGACACAGAGTACAGTTAAGAAAGTGTGTTTGGTACCCTCTTTGTGGGATACAGACAATGGCTTAGCATGATTCCCAGCAATGACAATGACAGTTGCTACACATTATAGCTTGGTGGCACATAGGAGTCTGTGACAGGAGTGCCATACTCCATGTTGTGTGCTGTCATCAATGTTTGATACATATGACACTGCAGATAGGTTTCTGTAACTATCTGATACTTGACATGACAAATAGACTCTGGTAGCAGGTGTGTAGTCAGGCTTGGTAGTAGTCTGACATTGTGGCTGATCATTGCCCCATGATGTCCCATAGGGAACAGAGTATGTGGGCATGCAAGGCTAATACTCCTGTCTTCATATCTTGTTTGTGTGCGTGGAGTCTGGCATCTTACTTTCCAACCCCTAGTTAGTCCATTATTGGCTTGGGGATATGGATCAGTTTTAATTTTGAATAGTTACAGGGCTGTTGCTGTGTTTTGCCTTTCTTGCCATTGTGGTGTGCCATTGTATTGCTGTCATTACCATGTGCTGGTCCTCAGTCGTACATTCTATATGGTTTAGGTTGTACAATAGTCATACATGCATGAAATGTGACCTGATGTGCACATTGCAGGTTTTAGCATTAATGGTTTGGTGCATTGTGGGAGTCGTTGCCATAGAATTAGGCTGGGCTGTGTGGGCAGTTGTGCTGTGTGGTGTTGTGGCATGCAGGAGAGGGACATTGGATAATTGGCAGGTTGGTGCAGTAGGAAAATCAGTGAATTATGGTATATTTCTGTGGTGAGGAAGCATGCAGGACAAGATCATTATTTTACATTGATGTTGTGGGTACTTACTAGACTACGTCCCCCAGGTATTCCAATCAGGCCCTCAGGATGCAGTATCTCCAAGATCTTCTCCTCCTAAGAAGTGAACTGTGGGGGATGAGGCGGGGGCCCACCGCTAGTCTTGTGCACAGCTACTTGGTGTCTCGATGTCATGGAACGCACATTCCCCCATAGATTGTTCCACCTCTTCCTGATTTCGTCCGTTGTGCGCGGATGGATGCCCACTGAGTTGTCCCTGCCAACAATTCTTTGCCATAACTCCATTTTCCTGGCAAATTATGTTAGCTGGACCTGTGCGCCAAACAGTTGTGGCTTTACTCTAACAATTGCATCCACATTGACCCTCAACTGATTGTCTGTGAATCGTAGGTGCTTTTGTGGGGACATGTTTGAGATTGTCAATGTGTAGTGTTGGGTGACTGATGGTGTGTGAGTGGTGCGTTGTGAGGGATGGACAGTTGTAGCATGGTTATGTGTGTGTTGTTTATAGATGTGTGATGTGTGTATGTATGTGTGCCTATAGTGTGAGGGTGCTCTCTCTGAGTATGTGCCCACTCTCAGTGTCTCTGTATGGTGTTTTAGTTGCAAAGGATTTTAGTGTAGTCTGTAGGTATGTTGGCTATGTGGATGTGTGGCAGGTGTGTGGTATTCAAACTATTCAATGTGGCGTTGTCTTCTGTCAGTGGTGGTTTCTGTCTGCCCCGGCTCGCAATGTCAATGTTTTACCTCTATGGAAGTACCGCTGTGCTGATTTGTGGATTGCAATCTGGTGGGAGGATTTGTATCAGGCTGGCGGTGCTGGTGATGGGACTGCCTCTTTTCCGTACGCCAGTGTCTTGGCGGTTTCGGATATTTGGCAGTTTTATGGCAGTCTTCACAGTGTGGGTCATAATACAGCAGTCGGATGACCACCAACATGGCAGTCTTTTGGCGGCCGCAACCACAGCAGTCTTCCCTAAAGACTGCAAGATCGTAAAGTCTGTGACTCTCACACATGATCTATTCTTTTTTCTTTAAATATATATATATTTTTTGCTCTTTATGGGCTATTTCGGACCGCGGGAGAGACCTCAAAGGCTCCCCTGAGGTTCTTGCAGATTTTTTTTAAATTTTGTAATCTGCCCTTTATGGGCTATCTGGGACCATGGGGGAAGCCTCAATGCCTCCGCCGCTGTCCCTGACTATTCTTTTCATTTTTAAAATTATATGTCTGTACGGGCTCGCTGGGACCGAGGGGGCCGCCTCAAGGCCTCCCTTGTGGTCCCTGACTATTCTTCTTTTATTTTATTACATGCCCTTTATGGGCTATCTGGCCTTGAGGCTTCACCTGCAGTTTAATAACTCCAGTAACTAAGGAGCTGCTTTAAGTAGCAGATCCCTGGTTGCTGAAGCAAAGCCTTAATCTTTGTTCCCTGCACGCATATCTGCATCACAGCCCTCTGCACTGAATACTAACAAAGCCCTAGGGGGAATGGTGGGCCCTGGATCTGGGGGAGGAGGCAGATGCCCCTATTTAATTCATAAAGCCTCAGGGAGGTGACACTCCCTGGGGTAGCTGAGGGCCGGATGACTACTCGCATGTTAATTGATTAAAGCCCCACACATAATTTCTGCTTTGCCCCAGGGAGGTGGAAGTCCCCAGAGCAGCAGAGGGGTCAGGAGGCCCCCCGCACTCCTATTAAAGAATGCCCTCGGGACTTGGCCTACCAGGGGACTTGAAAAAGAAGGAGCGCAGGAGGCTGCGCTTTGTTTTTTTTCATATTTTCGCTAGATCCACCACAAATTGCAACACAAATTCCCAGAAAGTAATGCTTTTTAGCCTTGGGGGGTCCCTCTGGGACACCACCACCAGGGCTAAGGGGCCAGGGTGTTTGCACCCTGGCTCCTTTTCTTTTTTTAAACATTTTTCCTGGGAGTTGGCTGCTGAGTCCCAAGATGGCTGCCAACACTTCCTGGTTGAAGTGTTGACAGCCAATCAGTTCAGCACGAGATCGGGAGGGGTCATAATTCCTTCGCGACCCTATGTATACTAATTTACTTTCTCCTTGATTTCTCAAAAACTACTGAAAGGATTCACACCAAAACAAAAAAAGGTCACTTTCTGGACCAGGACCTATTTTTCTGCCTAATTTGGTGTAATTCCATTCAGTAGTTTCGGTGCTATCGCTGTTCGAAATCCCTATGGAAAAAAGTGATCTGGGGCCCCCTCTTTTTCTTTGCCCCCACTGGACAGATCACCCTGAAATTTTCAAAACAGCAGCTGACGTGACTGACATGTTTTTCTGGAAAGTTTTGTAAAGATTTGTCAAGCGACGCCAAAGATATAGGCAAGTAAAAAACGCTTTATATACAGAAACTAGGTCCTAGCTATGACTACCTAGTGGCAACCACTACTAGGTAATATATATATATATTTATTATGGTATTATGGTCGCCAGTAAGCTGTTATAGTTAGGATATAGTTTCCATAGGATTATTATTTTTTTTTGCCAATAACTTTGGTGCCATTTGACGAATCTTTACAAAGTTTTCAAAATTAAAACACCAATCAGTTCAGCTGCTGTCTTGCAAGTCTCAGGGTGATCCGTCAAGCAGGGGCCGAGAAAAAGAGGGGTCCAAAATTTTTTTTCATCATGCATTTTCCCATAAGGTCGTTAGACAGGACAACAGCCTGGACCATTGAACAGAATTACACAAAGTTTGGCAGCAATCTAATTCTTAGTGAGCAGTTCATGCCTTTTGTTACTTGGTATAAATCTCTTAAATAGTTTTGGAGTAAGTAAAGGAAAAATAAATATACATATGTGGGCGGAGCATAAGCATAGGTCTAATGGTGAGATTTGATTGGCTTCAACCAGGAAGTGCTGTCAGTCATCTTGGGACCAATATGCATGGCAGCATCCACTGAAATGCATTGTAGTGAATGGCAGGTTTTGAGGGTTACAAAAAAGAGAACATATACATTTAGTTTCAATATAAATCATTTGTTGATGGTACCTAACTAATTTTAGGAAATGTGGTGTGTTCTAAGGTGATTTTACCCTGTGAAAAAGCCTTCTGCTGGGATTTCATAAATCATGTTAAGAGAAAACTGTTTTCTCATGATTTTCACATAGAGGTTATAGAAGGATCCCCCGAAGCTAAAATGAGAGCATATTTTCTGTAAATTCACACTATCTTTCTCAGCCTTATGAGAATGAAGTCTGACATTCCCACTAAAACATGTATTTCCAAAAGGAGCAGCCTGTCATTTGATTCCCTTGTGTTCAACTAGAGCACTAACAGTCGTACTTATGACAATTTAATCCAACTGTTAAAACTTAAAACATTTCATTTAGAAAAGAACAAAATTAGGGGATTTATTTTGTCGCAGAAATTATGGTTAGTGCTGTAGGAAGAAAATGTAGGACATGTTTTAAGTGAGTTCTCAGATATCTTCCTCTTCTATTTTATTAAAACATTCTGACATGCATACTGAAACATGCACTTTCAACACTAGCAGCAGACTGCCAGTTAACTCCATGGTGAGCAGTAGCTTTACTAGAGTATTTTAATGAGCAACTAGATTTGCTAACATTCTGAGTTTATACCTTAAGTGTAGCACATCTGAACGCCATCTTGATGGAATCGCACTGAAAGACTGAAAGCATTTTCTACCGAGGATACTGCAGTAAATGAGGAAATTAGGGAGCTTCTTAACAAACAAGTCTCCCAAGATGGCCACCAGAGAAAAAAGATCCCAAATGTAGCACAGATATCACCCAAATGTAGCCCAAATATAGACCAATGACAAAAGTGCACAAACATTTAACTTTTTTGTTTTTTTGCAGTTTTATATAGTGCAGTTTTGACCCAAAGGTATTGGAGTGCTATACATGAGCATCAGTTACATTACACAAGGATATATTTATTTTGGTTGTAAGCTGGGGAAATTAATGCCCTCCTCATTATGACTTTGGCGGTCAAAACAGTTGACTGCCGAAGTCACACCTGCCACGAGACCGCCAGTGATGGCGATCTTGAGACTGCCATCTTATGACTCCTGGCAGCTCTCCGCCATAAATTGGGCAGAGAGCTGCCAGCAGCCATACTGGCGGTCTGCGGTCTAGTGGAGGTTGTTTCTCTGGCACCGCCACATCATCACTACACCTCCTTCCGTATTACAACTTTGTTATCGGTGCGGCGGTGTTGTGGTGACGGGTGGTGCCAGCGGAGCATGCCCCATGTACCCCGTTCCCTCCCTGATAACCACTGCGAGCAGGTAAGATGATCGTCTGACAGGGGAGGGAGAAGTGGGCGTGTTGAGTGTTGTGCATGAATGTGGGTGTGAGTGTGTGTGAATGGAGGGGAGGGAGTTTGTGTGTGTGTGTGCATGTATCTTTGTGAATGTGTGAATACGTGTCAGCAGGGTTGGGGTGTCGTGGATGCGTGTATGTGTGTGAATGTGTGGTACACCTTCGGCATTGGTGTCCCACCGACCTGGTGGTACAGGCGGTGAAATGGCTGCTTTGCATCCAATTCACCACCATGGTCATAATTTGGCGGTCCTGCTCCTCCACGCTGTCGGCGGTGTTACCGCCACAGCAGGCGTGGCGGAGCAGGACCTCCAAACTCATAATGACCACCTAAGTGAGTTGTCTAGAATCACAGGATGTCAGGCTGATACTGAAACTCAAACCTGTTTCTCAGTTCCAAAGTCTGCAGCTCTGGCTATAATGCAAAATCCTGTCCCCTCAGTGTAACATATAAACAAGTGATCAACTGGATAAAAAATACATAAAGATAGCAAATACTTTATAAGTGCTTTGTCCCTATTTCAGAACATAGAAACAATATCCTAATTGTATTTATTTAGAACACAACCACAATTTTTATGGGACTAAGACCCTCTCATTTTTATAATTTCTAAAGGAACTTCTTTAGATATTACAGTTTTGATTGCATCAAGATGATGCCAGGCGTGTCACACTTTTGTAACAATTACAGAATGTTAGCAATCTCGCTTTTTATTAGAATATTGTGGGGAGGCAGAGGTCAAGGGCATGGACTTGGATAACTGAGGGCAGGGAGGAAAGTGCAGAGGCACAAGTTGACCAATGCTGGGCAGATGGGAAGGGCAATGGGAGCATAACCGACCACTGTGGGTAGGTGAAAGGGGAGCGGGATAACAAACCAACCATGCAGGACAAGCAATAGAGCCAGAAGTAGAGGCAGTGTCAGTACAATTATACACACCAACAGACCTGATTCAGGCAGGAGACTCCTGATGTTTTTAGGCCCAAAAGAGGTTTGCTTTATCTGTCTCCTGCCAAACATCTCCTCTTTTTCAATGTAAGTTAATGGGGGAAATCAATCCCCCCTTTTTTTCTTCAAAATCTCCCTCTTACCAAGTTCAACATGTTGGTAAATATGGTACATTAGGGCACAGAGGGCAGGAGGAATGGGGTAAGGTCCTGGACTCGGCTAACAGAAGGCAGGAGGGAACTGGGCCAGGGCATCAGTTTGACGTTACAGGGCAGGTGTCAGGGGTTGCAGCAGCACAATACACCAAACAGGGCTAGGGGGCTGAAAGTGAAGCACAACGTACCATGGAAAGCAAAATTGAGACTATAATTGCATACACACAAACAACTGATAGAGGATGGGAGGGGTCAGGGGCACCAAGCTGACCACACAAGGCAGATGGAAGGGGCAGTGGCAGCACAGAAGACTATGAGGGTCATTCTGACCCTGGCGGCCGGTGGCCGCCAGGGCCACCGACCACGGGAGCACCGCCAACAGGCTGGCGGTGCTCCAACGAGCATTCTGACCGCGGCGGTTCAGCCGCGGTCAGAAGCGGAAAGTCAGCGGTCTCCCGCTGACTTTCCGCTGCTCGTGTGAATCCTCCATGGCTGCGGAGCGCGCTCCGCAGCCATGAGGATTCCGACCCCCCCTACCGCCATCCTGTTCATGGCGGGAAAGCCGCCATGAACAGGATGGCGGTAGGGGGGGTCGCGGGGCCCCTGGGGGCCCCTGCCGTGCCCATGCCAATGGCATGGGCATGGCAGGGGCCCCCGTAAGAGGGCCCCGCAAAGTATTTCAGTGTCTGCCTTGCAGACACTGAAATACGCGACGGGTGCCACTGCACCCGTCGCACCTTCCCACTCCGCCGGCTCGATTACGAGCCGGCATCCTCGTGGGAAGGTCGTTTTCCCCTGGGCTGGCGGGCGGTTTTTCAGCAACCGCCCGCCAGCCCAGGGGAAAACTTGTAATACCCGCCGCGGTCTTTTGACCGCGGCGCAGTATTTTGGAGGGCGGCATCCTGGCGGGCGGCCTCCGCCGCCCGCCAGGGTCGTAATGAGGCCCTATGCCTGGTAAGTGGGAGGGTTAGTGGCAGTACAACAGCTATGGTGAAGAAGAGGGAGGGGTCTGGGACATGCACAAAGGACCATGGAGAACAGAAAGGAGCGCTAGGGGCTTGACACAGACAAGAGAGGGAAGTGGAAGGGGTTCACAATATACCACGCAGAGCAGGCAGGAGGAGTATAGAGGGCGGAACGGGGTGGCAGGAAAATTGATCATGGAGGATAGGATCGAGAAGATAGGGACATGGAACCCGGACAGGCAGGGTGAATTGTTTATATTTGAGCTATAATTTTAAGGTAATGTAGGGTATTTTGTTGTTTAGAAAGAGTTGTGCTTCGAATTGCAGCATTTCTTACATCTCTTTGGAGTTTTTAGATATTTTAGGTTTGATTTGGCTCAATTACTGTTTTATTTTGAGTATCTGGTACTTGTGTTCTTTTTGTAGGATTTCAAAGTAATTGTATACGGAAGGGTGGCTACTGTTTAATGCAGCTTGGAAGGTAGAATTCTCTACTCCATTGTTGGTTTTGGATTGTTTAGCTATGACACTGTTGTATATGTTCCACCATGGGCTTTGAAACTTGGGTTTGCACATGTGGCCTGAACAGTCCAATCTGCCAACACAAGTGTCTTCAAAGTAATTAATGCAGGGACTCAGTTATTGTTCATATTGTTGCTAGGATGGGATACTATTAGTATGTCAGAGTGGTTAGCTACTTCTATTACTGGCATGTAAGCTAGTGCTATTAATTTGTTAATTTCAAAGGCAAACTTTCTGTTTTTTGTATAATCTACTATTACTGTAGTTGAATGTGACTCTCAAATCTTTGGTTGAAGTGGTAATCAATAGCTGTGTGTGGGTAGAGTTTGGGGATTATTTGTATGATTGCCTGCTCAAAATGATGTGTATTTTAAAAAAACAAATTAAGGATAATAGCTGTTAGTTTGAATTTGTGTTCAAAATACATTGTATGTTGATTGCTAGGCAGCAATGCATAGATTAGGGGTATGTTACTCTTTTGGTATTCTCATTGTGATGTATATGTTTGCCTGCATGGTGGAGAGCTCAGCTGGAAGGTGCCATCCATCAACCACTTGCACATTGGCTAGTCTGAATTGATAGTTTTGAGCTTCATATATAATTATTGTAATGTTTATTGTCATGCAGAAGAAAAGATTCTTCCTTATCGATAATGGTTAGGTTGTTTGATATGTTAATGCCTTGGTACCTTCTAGGAACAGCTGGGGTTTTGCTAGTAGGTTTTCTTGTGCATGCTATTAATGATTTTAGATCAGGAACTGCTTATTGTTAACTCTTAACGTGCTCCAGAATTATATTAAATTTGTTTTCACAATATCTTTGTTTTCAGGACCAAAGTGAACAAGATATTCAATTTCTTGTAATGTTTTTAAAACTCTTATTCACAAGGATGCTAATCTTAAACTAAGCCATGTAATGGCACAAGATTTAGGATATAAACTGGAAGTACGTATTTCAACAAAGCAGTAACTGCCTTCCTAAGAGATCACACAATGTCTTGCCTATATCACCTTAACATTATGTTTTCCAATCCTTACCTTTATCGTGTAGATGCTGTAGGCCCATAGCTGCGAATGGGGCCGGTATCGCAATGTGCGATTCGGTAATAGCATTTGCGATTTTTAAGAAATCGCTATTACCGAATCGCAAATGTGATACATGGCACTTTGCGAGTCGGAAATAGCGATTTCTTAAAAATCGCTATTTCCAAATCGCAAAGGGCCGTGATGATACATCTGGCCCATAATTACAATACTGATCTCAGTACAATAATATCTACAAGCCAGAAACATATTTCTCAGGAGTAGGTAGGTAGGTAACTTTATTGTATAGATTTTCCCCATGTTTAATGTACAAACTCCGAGATAATGATACTTGTCTTCCATCTCTATTTTTAACGGGCCAAGTTTCCAATCTCTATGGTGTTTTTTTGACTTGGCGGCCAAAGGCCAGAACCTTGGTTTTGGTTGCATTTGTCCTTAATGTGTTTTTTTCATTATAGCTGTGTAATGTATCTAGGCCCCTTTTCACACCTATTCGGGTCTGGAAAAGCAAGACCAGGTCGTCAGCATACTGGGTTATGAGGAGCAAAGTCTGACCCAGTTTTGGGGGAAATGTGTTTCCTCTGAGCAACTCCGCACCCAGGTCAGCCGTATGCAGATTAAAAACATTGGGGGTGATGACATAGCCTTGCTTTAAGCCTTTGTTAGTTCAGATTTTCTTGGTTTCATGTGTGTCTGTGATCTTGATTCGCACCCAAGTGTAACAGAATAGTGCAATTATAGATGCTATCAGTTTTCTTGGTATCCCATAGGCGGACAGTTTCTTCCAGAGAATATGGCACACCACACCATCAAAAGGCGCACTATAATCAATCAAACAAGCAAAAAGAGGCTGAGCTGATGATTTCAGTGCTTTCTGACCAAGGTACAAAAGAGCAAGAACATTGTGTAAGGTGAAAGAGCAAGGTCTAAAGCCGGTTTGGTATGTGGGTATGATGTTATTTTCGGTTATCCATTTTTCAAGCTCTTGAAGCAATACCCTTGCAATGGCCTTGCCATCCACATCTAATAGGGCTATCAGATTGTCATTTTCCGGTACAGTGATGTCTCCTTTTTTATAGATTCGGTGCAATATTGACCCTTTCCAGGCCTCTGAGACCACAGAGTAGTGTAAACACTCATTAAGTAGAGGGGTCAAAGGCTCAACCCAAAATTCTTGGTCATCTCTGCAAATGCTTCCTGGAAGGCCATTCGGTCCAGAAGCCCTGTTGCGTTTAATGCTGCTGAACACTACTTTCACTAATTTGACGGTTCCAATTAACGCCCTGTTATCTAGGCCGTCTAGCTCATGTTGCAACCCAGTGGTGAGGTGGGCATCATTATACTCTGGATCCACATAAAGATTTCCCACTTGGCTTTCCCAATCACAGGCAGAAATCATGCTGGCCTTATTTACAGATGCATATAGCAAAGAGTTGACATAGTCCCAAAATTCTCCACTTTTGCTTGGTGGCAAAAGTGCATGTAATCTGTTCCAGAATTCTTCAGTCTCATTTAGCTTCCATTTCCATATTATTCCCTTATGCTCTTTCCTTGCCTGCCTTCTAAGAGCTGCCACTGCAGGAGACATATTCCTCCTGTATCGCATTTCTATTTGTCTGCATTTCCTTTGCTCTGTAAATAGCCCCTGGATGTTAAACAAAATTGTTAATTTTTCGCCTTTTGCTTCCTATGTATCCGTGCAGCACTGGGCTGCAAAGACAGACGTGTAGGTTCTTGATCATGTTTTCCCATTGGCCAGTAATGCAGTTTTAGGATTTAATGGGGCATTGGCCACTTTCATAGATCGTATTTTGTCAAGCAAGCCTTGCTCCATTTGATCCGTTTTGTCAAGGGGCATAAGCTGGCTGATAATTGCTGTCCACTCACCTTGTAGGACTGATGTCTTACTGCACCAAGATCGATTTCTATTGCCACGGGGTTATGATCACTTTCAAATCTGTTGATCACCATGCAACTTAGACATTTGCATATCATTACTGAGCTTGGAAAGATGTAATCTAATGTGAAGATATTTCTGATCATTGGAATGAGTGTACCCACTACTGTGTCATTCCAATTGGTTGTTCTGAGCTCAAATTCCTTAAAAAGGGTTTCTAGGGCTAATCTTACGGGGTCTCCTCAATGCCCAGCCTCCTGGCCAAGGTAGTGGATGTTAAAATCTCCTGCCATCATGTATTTGTGATCGGGTTTATTGTATAAAAATTATTTCAGTAGGGGCAAAATTGCTTTAACCTTCGCCTGTTTTTTTTTTCCCCAAGTGGGATTTATGTACAACTTTATTACTGATACAGAGTTGTTTTCTTAGTAAAGGCTAGGCCATATATAGTTATCCCATGAACCCAAGGCACCACTTTGATAGCTAAATCTAATTTGACATATTTTGCGAGTCCTCGCATATGTCTTCCAAACATGTTTTTCTTTTGTGCAGGGGTCTTAGTTGTTATAAAGCACAGTATGATTAATGGCTCCACCTACCAAGTTTCAGAAAGTACATAATATCTGCATTATTTACAAAGCCCTCAATGCTGGAATTAACGTTAAGGGAAGCCAGGCCAGCCACATTCCAACTAATTATGTTGATCACATTTTTTGGATTGTTTGGTGAGAGACCTTTGAGATTAAAAATGTGTTTTCCCTTTGGTGGTCAAAGCTGCGGGAAGCCAATCCCAGTCCCGCCCGCCCGACTCACTGTGATCGTTTCTTTCATCAGCGAGTTGAATATCTCCTGTGTTCCTTGTCAACTCTATTTAAAAAATGTATCCACCCTCAATGGTTTTATCACCGGGGTTCCTCTCAAGGCACTGAATGTTTATTTGACTGTGCATAGTGATTGATTTCCCATAGACCGAACTTGACGGGATCCTTCTATCTCTGGTTTGCAGATTTTTATGCCCCAGTTTTCCAGCAGCCCCTCATATTCAGATATTCTATCAACAATGCATTGATCAGACCATGTTGTCAATGTAGATCCTCTCTGGATGATCCATGTATAACTGTTGAAATTTACTGTTAAGAGGTCCCCTGTTGTAGGATTCCCAGGTGATGGTATAAGGTGCAGCAGCCACAGAATATTTGTCCTGTTGGGTATATCCCATGGCCCCTGTGATGCGTATTAAGGGGTAAATATTATTGCCACTGTTTAGTTTTTTCCTAAACATTTACAAAATGTATGTTTAGGTTCCGATTGTGCTGCTGCTCATGCTCTGATCCATGTGTGGCAGGATTTTCTCGTGTAGTTATACAAACAGGCAATTGGTAGTTTTTCTCTCTACTCAAGAGCGTGGTCATAGTCCATCGATGTTACCTCTGTGGGTGGAGTTACTTCTTGCCTGGGTTTATATTCCTGATAGTCAATTTTTTTCTTAGGCTTCCTTGTTGTAGAGGGACTTGCATTAGTCACCTCCCCTAATCCTTTCAATTGTGACCTCAGTAAGTGGTTATTGGATTCAAGTGTGGTTTCGTCCTGCGTGGGTCGCCGATTGGGGGGTATGATCGTTCTCTCTCCATTGTGTTTTTGTGTAAATTTAGCCCTCCGTTGTTAGTATGGATGTTGTTTTGGGTTGCTCTTTCTGAGCTACCCCCTATTGAGTTCCTCTTTTCCTCAAGACCCAGTTGGTGTATCGAGGATTTCCTCTTAGGAGTAGCACCTTCCATAGGTTCAACACACCCCTCGGTCTCAATGAGAGGCTCTTGGCCATATACAATCTCAGACTCACCGGTCTGTGAGAGTGCTTGGTTTGTCATTTTAATTGAATCATCAATTTCCTTATCGCAGCCCTTGACCTTTGGTCGCGCCGTTAACACAAACAAAGGCGCCTGGCCAATGTTTGCTGTAAGCCCTGCCAACTGAGTATTGTGGCCACTTTCCACATTATCGACAGGTAGAAATTTGTAATCTCCTTCACTGGCCAGTTCTTCTCTGATTGACGGGGCGATGGGTGCATGTGAGCAGATAGTGGGTACAGAAACAGAAGGTGGTCTCTGCTGGAAAATTGGGTAGGTCTCAAGCTGTACTGACATATTATCAGATGCATTTGCGACTTTCCCATTACAACTCCATATACTGTTTTTTTTGTAATCCCAATAGCAAGCTCACACTTTCGCTTGGAAGTTACTTCCAGAACTTCCTCCTTTGTGCTGTTTTCAGCAACAATAGTGTCTGGAGTGATTGTCAGCATCGAGTGTGCATTAATATCTGGCCTGTTATCTGATTCCATCTCCTTACCTCCTTCCTTCTCCTCTGTGAAGGTGGAATATCCCCCTTAGTGGTTAGTTCAGTAGGTACTTTATCCTGCTGCTTTTTTTCCAGGATTCCAACAGTTAGGCTTTATATTCGTTTCATCAGCTATTTTGATGGATGAGGCTAGTTAACAAATCTGGCAGGGTCAATAGTTTGCGTATTATTTCATCATTGCAGCTCGCCCTCTGTCATATTGCCAACCTTCCATCTGTTGCCCCACCAGTCTAGCTTCCCGCTTAGTGAATTAAATTTGTTATCTAGCGTAAGTACACTTTAAGCCAGCATGTGAGTTAGTTCTAGATGGATCTCCGTTTTGTGTGAGTACCTTAACTGAGGCTAAGAGAGAGGGGTTAATGGTATTTTTAATACAATCTGGTCTGTACACTTCCCCCAACCCCTCACTGGGCAAATTTTTGCTCCGCTTCTCGGCCTTGCTCTTCCAAGCTTGTTTCTTACAATGACCAGACTCCATGTGCTAATATACTGTAGTGAGCATGACCTGGGAACCTTCCTTTACACCTTGTAGGGGGGTAGAGCAAGACTGACTATTGCCAAAGGTCTCTTGTGTGTAGGTTCCAACTGGTTGAGATTGCACTGTCCAATGGACCTCTGCCTCTATTTGTAATTTGTTCTTACTTAAGGATGCAGCCTGCCCCCCATTCAACTGCTGAAATGTCACCACCATGGGAGCAATTCTGGTTGCCTCTGTACTGCAGTCTATTTCTATAGGGCTGTTGTTGATGCTAGATCTGTTGTAATAGTTGTGGTAACTGCTACTGCCTTCTGCTAATGCAGTGTCTGCCAGCTCTATCAATTCCCCAATTGTTGAAGCAACCAGGCTGGAGCCTGTAGTGCATCTAGCAAAACCTTGTGCTTGCTCAGTTTGTGTTGGCATAGTTAATGGATCAAGTTCCAAGATCGGAGTTGGAGGAGCTATCTGTGTGACTTGATTGCCCATGGGTTTAGTAAATTCCCTTACCCCACCCCTACTTTTGTAAAGTAGTTGTGTATATATGATTTGGTAGAATTCACAGACTTACACTTGGGACCAGACCTGAGATCCCTCTGGTCCTTGAGCCCATATACCTGCAGCTGATCTGCCTCCGCATCCAGCTCGTTGTCATCCCCGTCGTGACTCTTAAGTTCTGTAAATTCTGTGGAGCAAGCCAAGGCCCTCCTGGAGCTTGCGGGCGTCTACACTCTTGGGGCCCACCTTCGTCTTCCATACCAACCCCCATATTAAGTCCTTTGTCCCTGAGTTGAGACTGCTGTGTTGCTGTGAGTTGTCTCTTCAACTTGCTGCGAGCCCTACATATGGAGAAAATTCTATGAACCAGTTTCGAGTTTCCCCCGAATATTTTGAGAGCCCTTTGTTCTTTCAAATTTTTTTTTTCTTTTTTCTGTGCGTTTGTGTCTCAGACACTATCCTTGTGAATTCAAGACTCGAAGGAGACTTAGGCCCTCATTACAACATTGGTGGTAAATGCCGCATACCGCCGTGCAGAAGACCGCCAACACACCGCCGCGGCTGCAGAATTCCACCACAGGTATTACGACCCACAGCTCGATATCCGCCAAAATCTAGACACCCACACAAGTCCGCCACACCAAAGGTCAGTGATAAACTGGCGATAACAAAACCTCCACCGTCACGCCAACAGGAATACGCCCACACTATCACGACACACGAATCCACGCGGCGGTCTTTCAACCGCAGTATTCCATTGGCGGTACACACCGCGGCGCCCAAAATACACACACATCTACAAAACACTATCACATTGGACAATTCCAAATATACACACCTGATACACATACAAACACCACTCCGACACACCCAAAACAATATAAAACACACACCCACATTACCCACAAACCCTTACTACCAAAAATGTTGACGAAGACCAGAGAGACAGCACAGCGAAGACAACACCAGCATACAGAGGCACACAACACCATCACACATACACATCCACGCTCAAAACACCACACACCCCTAAACATCACCTCACACATCACAACACACACCACCTCACATATAACCCACACCACCCCATGGCACCGCAAAGACACCCCAGGTTTTCTGAGGAGGAGCTCAGGGTCATGGTGGAGGAAATCATCCGGGTAGAGCCACAGCTATTCGGATCACAGGTGCAGCACACCACCATAGCTAGGAAGATGGAGCTATGGTGCAGAATTGTGGACAGGGTCAACGCAGTGGGACAACATCCAAGAACACGGGATGACATCAGGAAGAGGTGGAACGACCTACGGGGGAAGGTGTGTTCCGTGGTCTCAAGACACCACATCGCGGTTCAGTGGACTGGCGGCGGACTCCCACCTCCTCCCCCACAACTAACAACATGGGAGGAGCAGGTCTTGGCTATACTGCATCCTGAGGGCCTTGCAGGAGTAGCAGGAGGAATGGACTCTGGTAAGTCAAATCTTTAACTACTTCATCCCCCACCCTACCTGCATGCTATCACATACCCCCACCCTCGCCCTCACCCCATCACTCCACCTCCTCACAGATGTCCCACTATCACAAAGCACACATCTCAACACCAAGCCCTGCATGCAACAACAAAGCATGGACACCCATCGCCAATGCATGGCGACTACACATACCCACACAGATCCCTAAACAATTAGCACACAAGGTCCTACACATGAATGGAAGCGCTGGGGTACAGGGTCACCCACCCATTGCACACCATGGCACACACAGATGCAATAATCATGCCTTTACACCCCTGCAGGACCCCTACCCAACGTCACCGGACAGGAGGTTCCAGACATGTCCACTCCACCCACAGAAGAGGCCCACAGTGATGACAGCAGCTCTGTCCAACTGGATCTAGAAGACCAGCCCGGCCCATCTGGGACCTCGGGACAGTCGGTTCCCCTCACACTGGCACAGGCCACCACAGAGCCTCCCCCCTCAGGAAACACCAGCACAGCACCCACCCAGCGGGCCCATACCTCTGTCCCCAGGGCACGTCAAGCAGCAGTGTGTCCACCACTACAGGGAACCCAGGCTAACCCACCACCCCTAGAACAGCAGGGACCTGGGGGCAGTGGTAGTGGGCACACGGTTCAGGGGACACAGACCCAGGAAAACAGGGGAACTGGGAGGGCTGCTGTGCGACAGGGGGAGGACAGGCCCAGGGAACCCACTCTCCATGAGGCCCTCTCCAACATCATGGGAGCCTACCATCATTCCCAGGAGACGATGGCAACAGTACTGGCCAAGTTTCAGGAGACCCAGCGGCTGCAGGAGGAACAGTATTTGGGGTTCAGGGAGGAACTCAAATCCATCAATACCACCCTGGGCACCATTGTAGGGGTGCTGAAGGAACTCGTGAACACCAGGAGGGATACTGTGGCACAACAAGGGGCCCCTGACACTAGCCTGGACGATGAACTGCCCACCACCTCCGCCGGCGCTAGTGGACAGGAGGCACCGCCACAGGACCACAACACCAGCACCCCACCCCCTGCAGATGGAGAACCACCCCTCAAGCGGTCCCTGAGATCCAGGACAAAGATGGAGAACAATGTCAAGACCCCCGCCAAGAAATGAGACCACCCTGATTGTCATCGTTCTGTCCCACTTTGTCACCCTGTCCATCCTTAAACTGAGTAGTATGGGGAACCACCTGTCATTTGGAGGCACCTGAACCTGCCCTTCAGGAGGCCAAAGGTCCTCTCTATAACCCTCCTAGTTCGCCCATGTGCCTCATTGTAGCGTTCCTCTGCCCTTGTCCTGGGATTCCTCACTGGGGTCAGTAGCCATGACAGGTTGGGGTAGCTAGAGTCACCTGCAAATGTCGAGGGACAACTGTTAGACACACACTAACCCTTAGGGGCAACCCCAGAGAAAGACAACTATTCACACTGAATAGGGTCCAAGTCCTCACCTAATAGCCACACACGGTGCCTCTGGAGTTGCCCCATCACATAAGGGATGCTGCTATTCCTCAGATTGTAAGAGTCATGCACTGAGCCAGGAAACTTGGCATTCACAGGGGAGATGTACTGGTCGGCCAAACACACCATCTGCACATTCATAGAATGGTAACTCTTCCGGTTTCTGTACACCTGTTCACTCCTGCGGGGGGGACCAAGGCCACATGTGTCCCAGCAATGGCACCTATGATGTTGGGGATATGTCCCAGAGCATAGAAGTCACCTTTCACTGTAAGCAAATCCTCCACCTGAGGGAACATGATGTAGCTCCGCATGTGTTTCAGCAGGGCAGACAACACTCTGGACAACACGTTTGAGAACATAGGCTGGGACATCCCTGATGCTATGGCCACTGTAGTGTGAAAATACCCACTTGCCAGGAAATGGAGTACTGACAGGACCTGCACTAGAGGGGGGATACCTGTGTGTTGGCGGATAGCTGACATCAGGTCTGGCTCCAACTGGGCACACAGTTCCTGGATTGTGGCACAACTAAGTCTGTAGGTCGCTATTACATGACGCTCTTCCATTGTCGACAGGTCCACCAGTGGTCTGTACACCAGAGGATGCTGCCATCTCCTCACCTGCCCCAGCGGACGTGTTCTATGGATGAGAAGAGCGAGCAGAGGGTCAGCCAACACTGAGGTACGAAAATACAACTTTATTGCACACATTTGTCAATCCACTATGTGCCTGTCTTAGTGTGCATGCAAGGCCTAGATATGTGTGACGCATTTAAAATTAAATCCATGTGGCCCCCTGAAATGGCGGCTGCCTGACCTGTAAGGTGGGACAATGGGATATGAGGTAACTGTGCTCGCGTTGTACACCGTCGCGGTAGGCGGTCGAAGACCGCAGCACAATCCTGCATTGGTTAACATTGGACCCTGTGGGTCCTAGGAGCCAATGACGATGTACGCCGGCGGTGATGGTACGCACCGCCACGGACGTGACCGCCATTTTCTGTCTGCTCACTCACTTGATACCCGATATTCGACAGGAGAGGACCTACACTGCAAGTGCTGCTGTGACCTCAGTCTGGAAGCAACAATGGCTATAGTGTCTGGGTAAAGGGCCCCTGCCTTCACATCGGAGGAATTGGACAAACTAGTGGATGGGGTCCCCCCCAGTACACGCTACTCTACAGTCCTCCAGACAAACAGGTGAGTACACTGTGAGCATGCTGTATGGGCAATGCCTGTTTGGAGTGGTGTGGATGGGAGATGGGGGGCGAATGAGGCGTGCATGAAACGACGGTGAGTGTATGTGCATCAGTGCAAGGGTGGAAACGTGGGCCAATGACTGTGACGGTCCGGACGGTTATATTTTCTCTTTTTCCCCTGTACTATTCCTGTAGGTCAGCGCCCACCAGCAGAAGGATATTTGGCGTGCCATCGCCAAGGAAGTCAGGACCCTTGGGGTCCACCACAGATGGAACACCCACTGCCGTAAAAGATGGGTGGACATTTGCCGCTGGAGCAAGAAGACGGCGGAGGCCCAGCTGGGGATGGCCTTCCAATGTGGGAGGGGTGCCCGTTGCACCATGACCCCCCTGATGTTCCGGATCCTGGCGTGGCGTATCTGGAGTCGGATGGACGCTTGAGGGCATCACAGCAGCCACAAGGGGGTGAGTACACTCTCATTCAGTTGATTCAGCGCTCATGGGAGGTGTCTGGGTGGGGGAGGTGGGTAGTGGGTTACCCTAGGCCAGGGCTAGTGAGACAGGCTATGTGGCACCCCACCCCACCCCACCAGTGTTAAGAGCCATATATCCCTAGTCAGGCTCCTGTGACTTCCATGTGTGCAGCAATCGGGCATAGGCCTTGTACCCCATGATCCTGTGATTAATTAGGGAACTCTAAGTGCATGGCGTAGTGCAGAGGGCTGCTGTGTCTGTGGTGTCCGCCAACAGTAGCGGTATTGCATGCACTGAACATGTCTTTCTACTTTCTTCCCCCCTTTTTTGTGGTCTCCCTGTTCTTGTGTGCATTAGCATCATCAAGCGGAGGAGCAGTGCCACCGGAGCAGGAGGGAGCTGCATCCCACATGGCCCTGGAGGTCGAGACTACGGACTCCGAATTCACCAGTGGGACGGAGGGCGAGGGGAGCTCCACGGCGGGGACAGGAGCTGAGACCAGTGACAGCAACTCCTCCTCTGATGGGAGCTCCCTTGGGGTGGTGGGCCCTTCTGTGCCCACCGCATCTACAGGTACAGCCGCCACCCCCCTTACCAGCACCGTCCTCTCAGCAGCTCCTCAGCGTGTGTCCCGTGGCTGCTCACCCAGGAGGGTGGGCATCTCCTTCGCCCCAGGCACCTCAGCCCCTGCCCCTGTCAGCCCTGCTGTCCTCAGTGAGGAGTCCATTGACCTCCTCAGATCCCTCACTGTTGGGCAGACTACCATTCTGAATGCCATCCACGGTGTAGAGAGGCAGTTGCAACAGACAAATGCATACCTGGAGGGCATTCATTCTGGTCAGGCAGCCCAACAGTGAGCTTTTCAGACTCTGGCCTCAGCACTGATGGCAGTCATTGTCCCTGTGTCCAGCCTCCCCCTCCAACTTCCTCCACCCAGACCCAATCCCCAGTACCTCAGCCTATCCCAAGCACACCATCAAACCAGCATGCACACATCTTAACACACAAGGGTAGCTCTGGCAAACATAAGCACTACACATCCCACAGGCATTTACACAAGCATCATACCCATGCAGACATACCAACAGCCACTGCCTCCACTGTGTCCTCCTCCACGTCTCCCTCCTCCCTCCCTGTCACGTCTCCACTCACACCTGCATGCACTACATCTTCAGCCACTACGCCGTCACCCCCACTACCATTCACACATCCCCTGTGTCCTCTTCCAGTGTGTTTGTGAGCTCACCTTCCAAACTACACAAACGCAGTCACACACCCACCCAACAGCCATCCACCTCACGACTGCCTCCAGCCCATGCACCTTCACCCAAAGTCAGCAAATGAACACCTCCTACAACCACTACCTCTTCCTCCACTCCCAAACCCCCTCCATCTACCCATCCCACTGTGTCTAAAAAACTTTTCCTGTCAAACCTTGACCTCTTCCCTACACCTCCCCCACCCCTTCCATCCCCTAGGGCCCGCCTTTCAGGGTCCCAACCCAGCACCCCAGCCACCACATCACCGGAAACAGTGGTGCCAACAGTAACCGGCTTCTGGAGTGCGCCAAGCAGCAGGGCAGCCAGTGTGCCAAGGAATCAGGCTAAGGACATTCCCCCACCCCAAAAACTAAAGAAGTTGGCCACAGCCCAGAGGGAGAAGGCCAAAACACCTGCCACCAAGGGCTCTCCCAGGACTACAGTTTTGAGTGGCAAGACAGCTGAAGGGCCAGAAAAAGAAAGGGAAGTCGCCGCCAACCTGCACGGCGGACAAGACCACCACCGGCACCGCCACATGCACTGCCGCCACGGGCACCGCTGCCCAGGACACTGCCGCCAGCAGCACGCTCACTGAGCCACCCACCAGCACCGCTGCCCAGGACACCGCTGCCAGCAGCACGCTCACTGAGCCACCCACCCGCACTGCTGCCCAATGAGCGCCGCAAGCACAGCTGATACTGAAGCCGCCACCAGCACCGCCAGCGGCCACGCCACATCCAGTGCCAGTGGCACCACCGCAGACATGGCTGCCATCCCCAGTGGTCAGTCGTACGTGGCTGGTGGTCAGTTCCAGGGGCCTTTACAGCTTCCATGTTGACCCACCGTCGGTGGAGTATCACATCCACTACCTCAGTCCTTGGCAGGATGAAGCACTCTGGGCACAAAGACCCCTCCAGAACCAGTGGAGAGATACATCCACTACCTCAGTCCTTGGCAGGATGAAGCACTCTGGGCACAAAGCCCACTCCAGAACCAGTGGAGAGATACATCCACTACCTCAGTCCTTGGCAGGATGAAGCACTCTGGCCACAAAGACCCCTCCAGAACCAGTGGAGAGAAACATCCACTACCTAAGCTCTTGGCAGGATAAAGCACTCTGGGCACAAAGCCCCTTCCAGAACCAGTGGAGAAAGGCATCCACTACCTCAGTCCTTGGCAGGATGAAGCACTCTGGGCACAAAGACCACTCCAGAACCAGTGGAGACTGTTATCCACTTGAGAGACTGTGGCTTTGCACTTCCCAGGATAAAGCAGTGTGCAAATGACCCACTTGAGAGACTTGAGAGACTGTGGCTTTGCACTCCCCAGGATAAAGCAGTGGGCAAACCACCCACTGGAGAGACTTGAGAGACTGTGGCTTTGCACTCCCCAGGATAAAGCAATGGGAAAACCACCCAGTGGAGAGACTTGAGAGACTGTGGCTTTGCACTCCCCAGGATAAAGCAGTGGGCAAACCACCCACTGGAGAGACTTGAGAGACTGTGGCTTTGCACTCCCCAGGATGAAGCAGTGGGCAAACCACCCACTTGAGAGACTGTGGCTTTGCACTCCCCAGGATACATCAATGGGCATGGAGCCCCCCTGTGGAGCTGGCATCGCGCACTCATCCGGCTGAGGTGCCCCCCTTTCCCTTCCCCCTGAGGTGCCTGTTTTATTTCGATCTGATGCCCCTGCAGTGTTCTCTCCGTTTGGAACGGGTATTGAGTGTGGGCCTCGCCCATGCATTTTGGGCCCAGTGGTCCACGGACTATGTAGGTGCAGTACATGGACTTGAAATCTTGGTGTACATATTTGTTAATAGTGTATATATATTTTTGACTAACGGATTTTTCCTGATTACAATCGTTCAAATCATTTCCTTTTGTCCTTGCGTCCTTCCAGGAGGTGTAGGGGGTGTAAATGCAATGCTTCAACATGTATTTGTGTGTATGTTGTTGTGGGTGAGGGTGGGGGTGGGCGTGTTGCGTGTGTGTGTCACTCTCTTTTTCCTCCCCCCTCCCCTGTGTCGTAGGTGCAGTACTCACCGTGGTGGTCGCCAATGTCGGACGTTCTCCTGGTAGAGGAGCAGGAAGAGAATGGCAGGTAGAATTTGGAGTCCAGGGTCCATGGCGTCCTGGTTCCTCGTGGGGTGTGTAGAGGTGAGCGTTTTCCCTTCCATGTCCTGTTTCCGCCGTGTTTTTGTTCGTGTTGAATCCGCCCCGGAAAAGGTGGTGGATTGGCCTCTTATAATGGTGTCGGCGGTACATTGTCTTCCGCCTGTCTGTTAGCGGTGACCACCATGCTGTTTGTTTGTACCGCCGTGGCGGTCGGTGTGTTAAAGTGGCTGTCTATGTTGGCGGTTTCCGCCATGGTCGTGATTCCATTTTTTTTCCGCTGGCCTGTTGGCGGTCTTACTGCCGCTTTAACACCGACCGCCAGGGTTGTAATGAGGGCCTTAATGTTGGTGATCGACTTATAGTTGACGTTGTTGTTGTTACTCTCGGCCTCAGCCTCCTGCTCCAACTCCTGCTCCTGTTCCAGGGTAGGCATAAACCAACTTTGCACAGGGCTTTGCGCAGGGTTTTTACTCAGGAATTTTGCCCAGGAACTATGAGTAGTTTTGAACCATATATGAGGTTGTCAGCTATAATTTCATGATGAGATTAGAGTTGTGTTCTCAACTAGTCATTTTTACCAAATGAATTATTGAATTAGGGAATTCTTTGAAGTGTCCTTCAGTCACTTGAAAATATTATCAAAGGTATGAAATCAATTGATGCTATAGGGTGGGGTACAGAGATGTTAGAGATATGGACACATTTGTTTTTGTAATTTTTTATGTATGTAGCGAGGTATTTAGTAATGTAATAATATATTTTCTGTGTTTCTTCTCTTTTTATGATTTTCCAGGCTGATGTGTCGGCACCTGGATAACATTAAGAAAAGCAAAAGATCTATTATATTCTACTTGGGTCAGTGCAGTTTAAATAATTTATAGTTTATTATCTGGTTTAAATAAGAATGGAAATATGTGAAAGATATGTATTTTAGTTTGATATTAGATATTGCTATGGTAATATATTTGATTGCATAGTAATGGAAGATTTAAATAGGATAAATTGTCGAAATCCATTTGTTTGGGTTAATTTTGGGTAAGAATAGTTTGTCTTTTTTTTTTAATCAGTATAAGTAATTAGATCAATATGTTATTTACAAGAATCTGGTATAGTAGAATGTTCTTTAGAAAGAAACAACAGTTTTGTAATATTTTAAGATAGCCAACAGTTTTTCACTAATGTTACAGGGGGTTTGACAGTCTTTTATCTATGTTTACCATGTGAAAAGAAATAGCGAGCTGCTATTTAACAGAGCTGTGAAACGCGACTGCGGTAACCTGTGATCACGGAGCTTTTTGCTCCGAAGCGCGTTAAGTTTTTGCAATATTTATGTTGCCGGATGAGCAATAAACACGCTTGTGCATATACAGAGTTACGGCTCGTCGGTTTTGTTATTCCGAGATTTCTCAGATTTGCGGGACAACGTTATTGCTGGCATTTTCAAAGGGTCGCTCCCTTGCCATAAACTCACCGCTACAAAGCGGCCGGAATGTACCGTCTGTTTTCTGTGGATATATATAGATATATATCTATATAGATATAGATATATATCTATATAGATATATATATATATATATATATATAATATCAACACAAGGCCCTTTCATGGTTAGAGTTACGCATAAATTATGCAAAAAACAAAGGAGAACTCTGGGAAGTTCCCAATTTTAGGTGGAGAGCAGCTCTAGTAAGGAGCACCCTGCAACACCAGTGACACTCTTGGTTTGCTCACCTCAAATGTCTGCTTATCTAGGAAAGTTTTTAAGCATAGGATCAGCACAGTGCTATCCACGCCGAGCTAGATAGTGACAAAGTCTTTTGCCATTTGTACAGCAGAAACTTTAAGCATAGGATTGACACAGCGTCATCCTCGCCAAGCTGTAAAATGACAAAAGCCATTTACCACTCCAGGCACAATATTACAGCTTTGTACTGGTTAAATACAGTCGAAGCCAACCTGGAATGAGTAAAGCAACCCCTGACACGTGTTTCGCTCTCATTAGAGCTCTTCAGAAGGGTTTAGCTTTGTCCAGACACAAGGGAGCACCCAGAAAAAGTAAAAACAAGACCCTTTCAGGGTTAGAGTGACGCATAAATTATGCAAAAAACAAAGGAGAACTCTAGGAAGTTCCTAATTTTAGGTGGAGAGCAGCTCTAGTAAGGAGCACCCTGCAACACCAGCGACACTCTAGATTTTCTCACCTCAAATGTCTGCTTATCTAGCAAAGTTTTTAAGCATAGGATCAGCACAGTGCTATCCACACCGAGCTAGATAGTGACAAAGTATTTTGCCATTTATGAAGCAAAATCTTTCAGCATAGGATTGACACAGTGTCATCCTTGCCGAGCTGTAAAAATGACAAATGCCATTTTCCACTGCAGGCACAGGATGAGATGAGTTCAGAGACCCCAAACATCATATCTCCTTCTGCTCCCAAAGGGAAACTACACTTAAAAGATATTTAAAAGGCAGTCCCCATGTTAACCTAGGGGATAGATAGGCCTTGCAATAGTGAAAACCGAAATTGGCAGTATTTCATTATCAGGACATGTATAACACACCAACACATGTCCTACCTTTTAAATACACTGAACCCTATCCATGGGGTTACCTAGGGCCTACCTTAGGGGTGACTTACATGTATTAAAAAGGAAGTTTTGGGCCTGGCAAGTAGGTTCACTAGCCAGGTCGAATTTGAAGTGCAAGACTGCACGCACAGACACTGCAATGGCAGGTCTGAGACATGTTTACAGGGCTACTCATTTGGGTGGCACAATCAGTACTGCAGGCCCACTAGTAGCATTTGATTTAGAGGCCCTGGGAACCTCTAGTGCACTTTACTAGGGACTCACTAGTAAAACAAATATGCCAATCAGGGACAACCAATCAATCCCAATTTATACCGGGAGCACTTGCACATTAGCACTGGTCAGCAGTGGTAAGGTGCCCAGAGTACCAAAAAACATCAAAAACACAGTCCAGCATACAGTCAAAAATAAGGGAAGCAGAGGCACAAAGACAGGGGAAACCACGCCAAGCATGCCCTAATACTTTATTGTTATCCATAAGGCAAAACATGGAATGCCAGCACTCTTTTTCATTGAAAGCATGCACCGTCTGCCCACTCAGAGCTTATAGAGAGGAAAATAAGCAATTTTCCTATATATTTTGCACAACAGCAATGAGTTTTGCATGTATGGCTTATGACAAACTGACATTTTAGATGCATATTCACAATATATGATACTGAAATTGAAAGAATTCACTGTGAATTCAAAATGTTACTTTTGCTGAACAGTATCACATTATGAATGTAGAGAAATGTATGTAGTGATTAAACCATGGATTTTGGTGAGCTAAAATCAGTGTTTGGATTACACATTTTACAGGGATTTAACACTACTCGAAATCCACTGGTACCTGCTCATACATTTGATTGATTTTGTCCTTGGGCTGTTTATGCCAGCTTGACATGACTGCTCATCTGTATGGAGTTGCACTCTAACAAAAAGTTCTTGTTTTGCCCCGAAGCATTCAGTCACCTATATATTGCGCTATACTTGCCCGCTTTCATTACTAATCTCATGTCAACTGTGTAATCGGAAACTGTGTAACACCATGTTGGAACTTTGGAACAATCAGGATTTGGCATCCATGGTTACTCTTAATTTGTGATGATGAACTAAGATGGGCTCTATTCCATGATAAAACAACACATCACACGTCTTTCGTCACCTGGACTTCCTATCCAAGTGATGGCATTTCAGGTCAAACGGTTGTGTGAACATAACAGCACTTCCGGTTCATGTTTGTTATGTTGCCACGCTGTTACAGGCTGGCTTTTATTCCCAATAGAGGTCCAATTGTTGACATTTTCTACTCGTTCTCCACCATGTCTGGTCCTCGAGCCTTTCATTTTACCTTCTTCTATGGTCTACCTAATCTTGAGCACTCTTTCCTTGAGAATTATAGTATTGTAGAGTTTTAAAGCTGTCTTTTTTTCCGCAGTGATATTGCAGCAACAGTTTTTAGGGTATATGCTTCTTTCACGATATTATGAAACAGCAGATCACATTTTGGAAGGAGATGTCCTTTCCCCACTTCCTCCAAACATCACTGCTGAACAAATCATAATATGGAGTGCATAAAGGCGACAATTATCAAAATGTGTCATGATTTGAGCATTCCACTAGGGTCACCGGGGCTGGATTTCTAACACTCGGTTGTTTAATGTGCTAGTGCAATTAGAAATCCAGTTGCCACCACCTGGGCAAGGAAGAGGGCCACATGGGGGTCGCTCCTGCACTGGAGGTCGGATCCTTCAGGTCCTGTGGGCTGCGGTTGCAGTGCCTTTACCAGGTGTCGGGTCTTTGAAGCAGGCAGTCGCGGTCAGGGGGAGCCTCGGGATTCCCTCTGCAGGCGTCGCTGTGGGGGCTCAGGGGGGTCAACTCTGGCTACTCACGGTCTCGTAGTCCCCGGGGAATCCTCCCTGAAGTGATTGTTCTCCACAAGTCGAGCCGGGGGCGTCGGGTGCAGAGTGCAAAGTCTCACGCTTCCGGCGGGAAACGTGTGTTGTTTCAAAGTTGCTTCTTTGTTGCAAAGTTGCAGTCTTTGGCGAACAGAGCTGCTGTCCTCAGGAGTTCTTGGTCCTTCTAGATGCAGGGTAGTCCTCTGAGGCTTCAGAGGTTGCTGGACCCTGGGAACGCATCACTGGAGCAGTGTCTTTTGAAGTGGGGAGACAGGCCGGTAGAGCTGGGGCCCAAGCAGTTGATGTCTCCGTCTTCTCTGCAGGTTTTTCAGTTCAGCAGTCCTCTTCTTCTTAGGTTGCAGGAATCTGAGTTCCTAGGTTCTGGGGAGCTCCTAAATACTGAATTTAGGGGGGTGTTTAGGTCTGGGGGGTTAGTAGCCAATGGCTACTAGCCCTGAGGGTGGGTACACCCACTTTGTGCCTCCTCCCTGAGGGGAGGGGGCACATCCCTAATCCTATTGGGGGAATCCTCCATCTGCAAGATGGAAGATTTCTAAAAGTTAGAGTCACCTCAGCTCAGGACACCTTAGGGGCTGCCCTGACTGGCCAGTGACTCCTCCCTGTTTTTCTCATTCTCTCCTCTGGCCTTGCCGCCAAAAGTGGGGCCGTGACCGGAGGGGGCGGGCAACTCCACTAGCTGGAGTGCCCTGTGGTGCTGTAACAAAGGGGGTGAGCCTTTGAGGCTCACCGCCAGGTGTTACAGTTCCTGCAGGGGGAGGTGTGAAGCACCTCCACCCAGTACAGGCTTTGTTACTAGCCACAGAGTGACAAAGGCACTCTCCCCATGTGGCCAGCAACATGTCTGGAGTGTGGCAGGCTGCTAAAACCAGTCAGCCTACACGGATAGCCGGTTAAGGTTGGTGCTGTGGAGTTCGTTTTTGACAGACTCCCAGACCATATGCTCTTATGGCTACCCTGCACTTACAATGTCTAAGGTTTTGCTTAGACACTGTAGGGGCATGGTGCTCATGCACTTATGCCCTCACCTATGGTATAGTGCATCCTGCCTTAGGGCTGTAAGGCCTGCTAGAGGGGTGACTTATCTATACTTCATAGGCAGTGTGAGGTTGGCATGGCACCCTGAGGGAAGTGCCATGTCGACTTAGTCTTTTTATCCCCACTAGCACACACAAGCTGGCAAGCAGTGTCTGTGCTGAGTGAGGGCTCCCCAGGGTGGCATAAGATATACTGCAGCCCTTAGAGACGTTCCCTGGTATCAGGGCCCTTGGTACCAGGGGTACCAGTTACAAGGGACTTACCTGGATGCCAGGGTGTGCCAATTGTGGAAACAAAAGTACAGGTTAGGGAAAGAACACTGGTGTTGGGGCCGGGTTAGCAGGCCTCAGCACACTTTCAAATCAAAACTTAGCATCAGCAAAGGCAAAAAGTCAGGGGGTAACCATGCCAAGGAGGCATTTCCTTACACAACCCCCCCCCCCAAACGAAAGAGGATGAGACTAACCCTTCCCAAGAGAGTCTTCATTTTCTAAGTGGAAGAACCTGGAAAGGCCATCTGCATTGGCATGGGCAGTCCCAGGTCTGTGTTCCACTATAAAGTCCATTCCCTGTAGGGAGATGGACCACCTCAACAGTTTTGGATTTTCACCTTTCATTTGCATCAGCCATCTGAGAGGTCTGTGGTCAGTCTGAACTACAAAGTGAGTACCAAAGAGGTATGGTCTCAGCTTCTTCAGGGACCAAACCACAGCAAAGGCCTCCCTCTCAATGGCACTCCAACGCTGCTCCCTGGGGAGTAACCTCCTGCTAATGAAAGCAACAGGCTGGTCAAGGCCATCATCATTTGTTTGGGGCAAAACTGCCCCTATCCCATGTTCAGAGGCATCTGTCTGCACAATGAACTGCTTGGAGTAATCTAGAGCTTTTAGAACTGGTGCTGTGCACATTGCTTGTTTCAGGGTGTCAAAGGCCTTTTGGCATTCTACAGTCCAGTTTACTTTCTTGGGCATTTTCTTGGAGGTGAGTTCTGTGAGGGCAGTCACTATGGATCCATATCCCTTCACAAACCTCCTGTAATACCCAGTGAAGCCAAGGAATGCCCTGACTTGAGTCTGGGTTTTTGGAGATGCCCAGTCCAGAATAGTCTGGATCTTAGGCTGGAGTGGCTGAACTTGGCCTCCACCTACAAGGTGTCCCAAGTAAACCACAGTTCCTTGCCCTATATGGCATTTGGATGCCTTGATAGAGAGGCCTGCTGATTGCAGAGCCTTCAAAACCTTCTTCAGGTGGACCAGGTGATCCTGCCAGCTGGAGCTAAAGACAGCAATAGCGTCAAGATAAGCTGCACTAAAGGACTCCAAGCCAGCAAGGACTTGATTCACTAACCTTTGGAAGGTGGCAGGGGCATTCTTTAAACCAAAGGGCATAACTGATAATGCCCATCAGGTGTGGAGAATGCTGTCTTTTCTTTTGCTCCTGGTGCCATTTTGATTTGCCAGTACCCTGTTGTTAAGTCAAAGGTACTTAAGAATTTGGCAGCACCTAGTTTGTCAATAAGTTAATCTGCTCTTGGGATGGGATGGGCATCTGTCTTGGTGACAGAATGAAGTCCTCTGTAGTCCACACAAAACCTCATCTCTCTCTGTCCATCTTTGGTGTGAGGTTTGGGGACTAGGACCACTGGGCTAGCCCAGGGGCTGTCAGAGTGCTCAATGACTCCCAATTCCAGCATCTTGTGGACTTCCACTTTGATGCTTTCCTTAACTTGGTCAGACTGTCTGAATATTTTGTTTTTGACAGGCATGCTGTCTCCTGTGTCCACATCATGGGTACACAGGTGTGTCTGACCAGGGGTTAGGGAAAAGAGCTCAGCAAACTGTTGCAGGACCTTCCTACAGTCAGATTCTTGTTTGCCAGAGAGGGTGTCTGAATAGATCACTCCATCAACTGAGCCATCTTTAGGGTCTGTGGAGAGGAGATCAGGGAGAGGTTCACTCTCAGCTTCCTGGTCCTCATCTGTTACCATTAACAGATTCACATCAGCCCTGTCATGGAAGAGCTTAAGGCAGTTCACATGGATCACCCTCTTGGGGGTCCTGCTAGTGCCTAGGTCTACCAGGTAGGTGACCTGACTCTTCTTTTCTAGCACTGGGTAAGGGCCACTCCATCTGTCCTGAAGTGCCCTGGGAGCCACAGGCTCCAAAACCCAGACTTTCTGCCCTGGCTGAAATTCAACCATAGCAGCCTTTTGGTCATACCAAAACTTCTGGAGCTGTTGGCTGGCCTCAAGGTTTTTACTTGGCTTCTCCATGTACTCTGCCATCCTTGAACGTAGGCCTAGTACATAGTCCACTATATCTTGCTTAGGCTCAAGAAAAGGTCTCTCCCAGCCTTCTTTCACAAGAGCTAGTGGTCCCCTTACAGGGTTGCCAAACAGAAGTTCAAAGGGGGAAAACCCTACTCCCTTCTGAGGCACCTCTCTGTAAGCAAAAAGCAGACATGGCAAGAGGACATCCCATCTCCTTTTGAGTTTTTCAGGGAGCCCCATGATCATGCCTTTCAATGTCTTGTTGAATCACTCAACAAGACCATTGGTTTGTAGATGGTATGGTGTGGTGAATCTGTAAGTCACCCCACACTCCTTCCACATGTGTTTCAGGTATGCTGGCATAAAGTTGGTACCTCTGTCAGACACCACCTCCTTAGGAAAACCCACTCTGGTAAAAATACCAATGAGTGCTTTGGCTACTGCAGGGGCATTAGTCGACCTAAGGGGAATTGCTTCAGGGTATCTAGTAGCATGTTCCACTACTACTAGTATGTACAGGTTCCTTGAGGCTGTGGGAGGTTCAAGTGGACCCACTATGTCCACACCCACTCTTTCAAAGGGGACCCCCACCACTGGAAGTGGAATGAGGGGGGCCTATGGGTGTCCACCTGTCTTACCACTGGCTTGACAGGTGGCACAGGAGACACAAAACTCCTTGACCTTCTGGGACATGTTGGGCCAATAGAAGTGGTTGACTAGTCTCTCCCACGTCTTGGTCTGTCCCAAATGCCCAGCAAGAGGAATATCATGGGCTAAGGTCAGAATGAACTCCCTAAACTCCTGAGGCACTACCACTCTCCTAGTGGCACCAGGTTTGGGATCTCTTGCCTCAGTGTAAAGGAGTCCATCTTCCCAATAGACCCTATGTGGTCCTGTTTTCTTTCTATTGGAGTCTTCAGCAGCTTGCTGCCTAAGGCCTTCAAGAGAGGGACAGGTTTCTTGCCCCTTACACAACTGCTCCCTTGAGGGTCCTCCTGGGCCTAGGAGCTCAACCTGATAAGGTTCTAACTCCAGAGGCTCAGTTCCCTCAGAGGGCAGAACTTCTTCCTGAGAAGAGAGGTTCTCTTTTTCTTGTTGTGTTGCAAGTGGTTCCCCAGTTGTCTTTCCTTTTCTCTTGGTAGGTTGGGCCCTTTTTCCAGGCTCCAACACCACTTTTTCACTCTGAGCCTTGCACTGTGCCCTTGTCTTGACACACACCAGTTCAGGGATACCCAGCATGGCTGCATGGGTTTTGAGTTCTACCTCAGCCCATGCTGAGGACTCCAGGTCATTTCCAAGCAAACAGTCTACAGGGATATTTGAGGAGACCACCACCTGTTTCAGGCCATTGACCCCTCCCCACTCTAAAGTTACCATAGCCATGGGATGTACTTTAGTCTGATTGTCAGCGTTGGTGACTGGATAAGTTTGTCCAGCCAGGTATTGACCAGGGGAAACCAGTTTCTCTGTCACCATGGTGACACTGGCACCTGTATCCCTCAGGCCTTCTACACTTGTCCCATTAATTAAGAGTTGCTGCCTGTATTTTTCCATGTTAGGGGGCCAGGCAGCCAGTGTTGCTAAATCCACCCCACCCTCAGAGACTAATGTAGCTTCAGTGTGACACCTGATTTGTTCTGGGCACACTGTTGATCCCACTTGGAGACTAGCCATTCCAGTGTTAGCTGGAGTAGAGTTAGAAGTGGAATTCTTCTTGGGACAGGCCTTGTCTCCAGTTTGGTGTCCAGGCTGATTACAGCTACGACACCAGGCCTTTTTGGGATCAAAGTTTTTACCCTTGTACCCAAAATTGGATTGTGAAGAGGCTCTGGGCCCACCCTCCTGAGCAGGTTTTTGGGGGCCTGTAGAAGACTCTTTACTATTTTTCCCTTTGGATGTCTCAACACTCTTCCCCTGGGGAGGCTTTGTGTCCCCTTTCTTTTGGTCACCCCCTGTTGAAGTCTTGGTCACCCTAGTCTTGAACCAATGATCCGCCTTCTTTCCCAATTCTTGGGGAGAAATTGGTCCTAGGTCTACCAGATGCTGATGCAGTTTATCATTTGAACAATTACTTAATAGGTGTTCTTTCACAAATAAATTGTACAGCCCATCATAATCATTTACACCACTGCCTTGAATCTAACCATCCAGTGTTTTCACTGAGTAGTCAACAAAATCAACCCAGGTCTGGCCCGAGGATTTTTTAGCCCCCCTGAACCTAATTCTATACTCCTCAGTGGAGAATCCAAAGCCCTCAATCAAGGTAGCCTTCATGAGGTCATAGGATTCTGCATCTTTTCCAGAGAGGGTGAGGAGTCTATCCCTACACTTTCCAGTGAACATTTCCCAAAGCAGAGCACCCCAGTGAGATCTGTTTACTTTTCTGGTTGCTCAAGCCCTCTCAAAAGCTGTGAACCATTTGGTGATGTCATCACCATCTTCATATTTAGTTACAATCCCTTTTGGGATTTTCAACATGTCAGGAGAATCTCTGACCCTATTTATGTTGCTGCCACCATGGATGGGACCAAAACCCATCTCTTGTCTTTCCCTTTCTATGGCTAGGAGCTGTCTCTCTAAAGCCAATCTTTTGGCCATCCTAGCTAGCAGGAGGTCATCTTCACTGAGGCTATCCTCAGTGACTCCAGAGGTGCTGGACCCTCCTGTGAGGGAAACAGTATCTCTGACTATCACAGTTGGAGACAGGGCTTGAGGGGCCCTGATCTCCCTAATTAGGACTGGAGTGGGGGAATTCTCCTCCAAATCACTAGCTTCCTCCTGTGGGAGGTCATCCTCAGAGGGGTTGGCTTTGGCAAACTCTGCCAACAGCTCCTGGAGCTGTAGTTTGGTAGGGTTTATGCCAGCTTTTATATTTTTTAATTTGCAGAGAGACCTTAACTCCCTCATTCTAAGATGGAGGTAAGGTGTGAGGTTGAGTTCCATCACACTCCCTTCTGCATTAGACATTATGCTTCTAAAAGTTGGAATACTTTTTAAGAATCTAAAACTATCTCTAGAACTTAATTAAAACCTTTACTTTTAAACTCTATAAGAAATGCTAACAGGGACTAACACAAGGCCCTAGCAGGACTTTTAAAAATGTAGAAAAATAGCTCAAATTTCAAAAATCAGTTTCTAATGACAATTTGTGGAATTTAGTCGTGTGATCAGGTATTGGCTGAGTAGTCCAGCAAATGCAAAGTCTTGTATCCCACCGCTGCCACCAATGTAGGAAGTTGGCTCTGTATGCACTATTTCAAAGTAAGGAATAGTATGCACAGAGTCCAAGGGTTTTCCTTAGAGGTAAGATAGTGGCAAAAAGAGATAATTCTAATGCTCTATTTTGTGGTAGTGTGGTCGAGCAGTAGGCTTATCAAAGGAGTAGTGTTAAGCATTTGTTGTACACACACAAGCAATAAATGAGGAACACACACTCAGACACAATTCCAAGCCAATAGGTTTTTGTATAGAAAAATATATTTTGTTAGTTTATTTTAAGAACCACAGGTTCAAGATTTACAAATAATACTTCAAATGAAAGGTATTTCAGGTATATACTTTAGGAACTTTGAATTAGCAAAATAGCATATACAGTTTTCACATAAATGACATATAGCTATTTTAAAACTAGACAGAGTGCAATTTTCAACAGTTCCTGGGGGAGGTAAGTGTTTGTTAGTTTTTGCAGGTAAGTAAACAACCTACGGGGTTCAAGTTTGGGTCCAAGGTAGCCCACCGTTGGGGGTTCAGAGCAACCCCAAAGTTACCACACCAGCAGCTCAGGGCCGGTCAGGTGCAGAGGTCAAAGTGGTGCCCAAAACACATAGGCTTCAATGGAGAAGGGGGTGCCCCGGTTCCAGTCTGCCAGCAGGTAAGTACCCGTGTCTTCAGAGGGCAGACCAGGGGGGTTTTGTAGGGCACCGGGGGGGGACACAAGTCCACACAGAAAGTACACCCTCAGCAGCACGGGGGCGGCCAGGTGCAGTGTGCAAACAAGCGTCGGGTTCGCAATAGAAATCAATGGGAGACCAAGGGGTCTCTTCAGCGATGCAGGCAGGCAGGGGGGGGGGCTCCTCGGGGTAGCCACCACCTGGGCAAGGGAGAGGGCCACCTGGGGGTCGCTCCTGCACTGGAGGTCGGATCCTTCAGGTCCTGGGGGCTGCGGTTGCAGTGCCTTTACCAGGTGTCAGGTCTTTGAAGCAGGCAGTCGCGGTCAGGGGGAGCCTCGGGATTGCCTCTGCAGGCGTCACTGTGGGGGCTCAGGGGGGTCAACTCTGGCTACTCACGGTCTTGTAGTCGCCGGGGAGTCCTCCCTGAAGTGATTGTTCTCCACAAATCGAGCCGGGGGCGTTGGGTGCAGAGTGCAAAGTCTCACGCTTCCGGCAGGAAACGTGTGTTGTTTCAAAGTTGCTTCTTTGTTGCAAAGTTGCAGTCTTTGGGGAACAGAGCCGCTGTCCTCAGGAGTTCTTGGTCCTTCTAGATGCAGGGTAGTCCTCTGAGGCTTCGGAGGTTGCTGGACCCTGGGAACGCGTCACTTGAGCAGTGTCTTTAGAAGTGGGGAGACAGGCCGATAGAGCTGGGGCCAAAGCAGTTCATGTCTCTTTCTTCTCTGCAGGTGTTTCAGTTCAGCAGTCCTCTTCTTCTTAGGTTGCAGGAATCTGAGTTCCTAGGTTCTGGGGAGCCCCTAAATACTGAATTTAGGGGTGTGTTTAGGTCTGGGGGGTTAGTAGCCAATGGCTACTAGCCCTGAGGGTGGGTACACCCTCTTTGTGCCTCCTCCCTGAGGGGAGGGGGAACATCCCTAATCCTATTGGGGGAATCCTCCATCTGCAAGATGGAGGATTTCTAAAAGTTAGAGTCACCTCAGCTCAGGACACCTTAGGGGCTGTCCTGACTGGCCAGTGACTCCTCCTTGTTTCTCTCATTATCTCCTCCGGCCTTGCCGCCAAAAGTGGGGCCGTGGCCGGAGGGGGCGGGCAACTCCACTAGCTGGAGTGCCCTGTGGTGCTGTAACAAAGGGGGTGAGCCTTTGAGGCTCACCGCCAGGTGTTACAGTTCCTGCAGGGGGAGGTGTGAAGCACCTCCACCCAGTACAGGCTTTGTTACCAACCACAGAGTGACAAAGGCACTCTCCCCATGTGGCCAGCAACATGTCTGGAGTGTGGCAGGCTGCTAAAACCAGTCAGCCTACACGGATAGTCGGTTAAGGTTTCAGGGGGCACCTCTAAGGTGCCCTCTGGGGTGTATGTTACAATAAAATGCACACTGGCATCAGTGTGCATTTATTGTGCTGAGAAGTTTGATACCAAACTTCCCAGTTTTCAGTGTAGCCATCATGGTGCTGTGGAGTTCGTTTTTGACAGACTCCCAGACCATATACTCTTATGGCTACCCTGCACTTACAATGTCTAAGGTTTTTCTTAGACACTGTAGGGGCATAGTGCTCATGCCCTTATGCCCTCACCTATGGTATAGTGCATCCTGCCTTAGGGCTGTAAGGCCTGCTAGAGGGGTGACTTATCTATACTTCATAGGCAGTGTGAGGTTGGCATGGCACCCTGAGGGGAGTGCCATGTCGACTTAGTCTTTTTATCCCCACTAGCAACACAAGCTGGCAAGCAGTGTCTGTGCTGAGTGAGGGGTCCCCAGGGTGGCATAAGATATGCTGCAGCCCTTAGAGACCTTCCCTGGCATCAGGGCCCTTGGTACCAGGGGTACCAGTTACAAGGGACTTACCTGGATGCCAGGGTGTGCCAATTGTGGAAACAAAAGTACAGGTTAGGGAAAGAACACTGGTGTTGGGGCCGGGTTAGCAGGCCTCAGCACACTTTCAAATCAAAACTTAGCAGCAGCAAAGGCAAAAAGTCAGGGGGTAACCATGCCAAGGAGGCATTTCCTTACACACTTTGTATGGCTTTTCATGGCCTCGCAGATATGGTGGAAGGCAGCATGGCGCAAGTCGCTGCATTGCCTTAAAATGCATCAGAGGGGTGTTCCATGAGCGTTGCGGTGGGTTTTCCCATGCACCAACCATGGGTTTTGACACACTCCCAGATTTACAAGGACATGTATATCTGGAAATGCGTCAACACTGTACAACTCCCCAGGGGAGGTGTAACAAGGAGCAATATCTGTATTCTGCAGCACACACAGAAAGATAAAAAAGGCTCATGGATTGTTTTTGTGCAGGAAGGTAACCCTTCTTGCAGAAAAACAATCCTGCCAACAACACAGGTACCCTTGCACCAAGGGCACCTGCATTGATGCTGGGTACCAAACTATATGGCGGCGCTGGCTGAAAAGACAGGAATCCACGGTATCTTGTGGATACGGTGCATTCCTGCCCTTTCGAATTGGCATAGGGCAGAGCAGCAAATGTGCCCTTACATCTATACATTAAAGATGGCATGATGTTAGTGTAGTATTCTATAATGACTTTATTGATGATTATACAGATTTTGTTTGTGAACTTGATTATGAAATAATATCAGAAAATAGGTAGGTTGAGGAAATGAAGGAAGATCCAACCTTGCAAAAGGTGATAGATCTCATTAGTCATAACTGGAAATACAAACGCCAGGGTGCCAGAGCAGTGCAAGGATTTTTGGTTAGTCAGAGATCAGCTAGCAACCAAAGATGGTTTGCTGCTACGTGGCACTAGTTTAATCCCTCCGGTCAAGTCAAGAGAAGAATGAATTAATCTATCTCATAAGTGCTATTTGGGCATCTCTAAGACCAAGGAGAGGTTACGATCCAGTCATTGATGTCCAGGTATGGACACACAAATTGAACGTCTGGTGAGGGAATGTGTGCAATGTGCTTTAAGTGAGAAAAGCTTGAAACTGGGAGTTCAACCAATGATGATTAGGAGTCGACCAGATAAACCATAGAAAGATATTTCTTTAGATATTTTGGGACCCATACATGGACATAGTCAGGAGAGCTATGTTATAGTAGCAATGGACATGTTCTCCCATTGGCCCAAATGTGTTTCCCCAGAGGCATTGAAACACAGCATGTCATAAATGTTCTAAAGGATCTTTTTATAAGAGAAGGTATTCCTGAAACATTACTGACATGACAATGGAGTGCAACTGGTTTCTAAGGAAATGGAGAAGTTTCTTCAGGATTGTGGTATCACGCACAAAAAATGTGCTCTATATCATCCTGAATCCAATGGAATGGTAGAAAGATTTAGGCCCATATTTATACTTTTTGACGCAAACCAGCACCGGCTAATGCCATTCCTACGTGCCATGCTGGCGCCTTATTTAAGGAATGACGTTAGCCAGCGCTGTGGACTAGTCAGAGTAAAAAAAAAAAAAACTCAAACCAGGCTGCGCCGGCGTAGGGGAAAATGGGGGTTGTGAGTCAAAAAATGGTGCAAGTCAGAAAAAGTCATGCCTCAAACCGGACTTGCGCCATTTTTAGACGCACAACCCCCAATGAAATGACTTCTGTCTTAGCAAAGACAGGAGTCATGCCCCCTTGCCCAATGTCCATGCCCAGGGGACTTCTGTCCCCTGGGCATGGCCAATGGGCAAAGTGGCATGTAGGGGGGCCCAAATTAGGCCCCCCAATGCCACTTTAAAAAAATTAAAAAAAATACTTACCTCAACCTACCTGTACTTACCTGGGATGGGTTCCCCCATCCATGGGTGTCCTCCGGGGGTGAGCAAGGGTGGCAGGGGGTGTCCCTGGGGGCAATGGAGGGCACCTCAGGACTCCTTCCATGGTCAGAGACCATGGAAGTGAGCCCACAGGTCCCTTAACGCCTGCCCTGACCCAGGCGTTAAAGAACGGCGCAAATCAGGCTGTGCGCTGTTTTTTAAGGCCCACCCCCTCCTGTGTGTCAAAATGACGCTGGAGTATAAATAAGGCACAGAGGCCTTAAAGTCATTTTTTGGGTGGGAACGCCTATCTTGCATGTCATTAACGCAAGGCAGTTTCTCGCATCCAAAAAATTACGCACGCGGAGCAATTTTGACATCCGCGGGCTCGGATGTCAAAGTTTAAATATGGTGCATGGTTTGCACCGAATGTGCGTCAAATATTTTGAAGCACATTCGGCGCAAACATAGTATAAATATGCCCCTCAATCGGGTACTGAAAGAGACCATTGCCTTAGCTAAGAATAACAACAGAAATTGGCAGGAGGAAGTCATCAAAGAGTTGGTGTATACAGGTTCACACCTCATACAACCATGGGCATGTCTCCTTTTGTGGTGTTCCATGGAAGACGCCCCAACACAGTGCTAGAACCTTCTTGGATTTGCACATTTGTAGGAAGTGACAAACGGACGGATGAAGCCCAGCTGTGGAGAATGAGAGAATCCACTAAAATAAATGATAGTAAGTTGCATTTTGATTGAAAACATTCTGTTAAGGTGACTAAGGTAAATGTTGGTGATTTGATTATGATAAGACGTCCTGGTTTACAGATGTGTGGAAACAAACTGTCAAAACCAAGGAAAGTTGTCAAGGTTTTCAAAAATGCCATTAGAACTGATGATCATCACGTGTGAAACCTCAACTGAGTGGTCTTGTATAAAGGCAATGTCGTGCAAGATACTGAAACAAAGGACAAGGTTGACTTCTCCATCAATGAAAGGGATGGTCTACCGCCAAGAAGGTCTGACAGAAAGGTGCAACGTCCTGCTTATTTAACCCCTTCTGTGCCCAGGACGTAATGGTTACGTCCTGAGGCACAGTGCTGCTGTGCCCAGGACGTAACCATTACGTCCTGTGCACAGAGCCCAGAGGGAGCGCTCTCGCTTCCCCTCCCACCCCCGACCCCCCCAACCCCCCCTGTGACGTCAGCGCGCGAGCGCGCGCTGATTAGTCACAGGGTCTCCCCCATCGCGCTGGAAGCAGAGCTTCCAGCGCGATTGAAAAAGAAATGCTTTTGCATTTCTTTTTCAATCCCATGGGGGAGGCCCCGAGAGGCTTCAAAGGGAAGGAAATGTATTTCCTTCCCTTTGAAGTCTCTCACAGGTTTCAAAAGCCGGATTGCTTGCAATCCGGCTTTTGAAACCCCACTATACACCAGGGATTTTTTTTTCTTTTCTTGAAATTGGCAAAAGGGAGCGACCCCTTGGGCAAGGGTCGCTCCCAGGGGGGCATTTTTTTAGGAAGGCCTTTTCTGCCCCCCCTGGGGGCAGATTGGCCTATTATTAGGCCGATCTGCCCCCAGGGGGGGCAGAAACCTCTGGGCACCAGGGACCTTTTTTTTTTTTTTTTTTTTTTGTGATGAATTCTTTTTTTTTAGGTGGGGAGCGATCCCTTAGGCAAGGGTCGCTCCCCTACGGGGCAATATATATTTAGGCCATTTCTGCCCCCCTTGGGGGCAGATCGGCCTATTTTGATAAGGCCAATCTGCCCCCAAGGGGGGCAGAAACCATTAGACACCAGGGAGTTTGTTTTTGCGCGCGAATGTCACGCAACAAAGCGACCCCTTTGGCAAGGGTCGCTCCCAGGGGGGGCAATTTTTTGGGAAGGCCTTTTCTGCCCCCCCTGGGGGCAGATCGGCCGATTATTAGGCCGATCTGCCCCCAGTGGGGGAAGAAACCTCTAGGCGCCAGGGCAAATTTTTTTTTTGTTCTTTTTTTTTTTTTTAGAGATGGGGAGCGACCCATCAGGCAAGGGTCGCTCCCCTGGGGGGCAAATTGTATTTAGACCATTTCTGCCCCCCTGGGGGCAGATTGGCCGATTTTAGGTCAATCTGCCCCCAAGGGGGCAGAAACCACTAGGCACCGGGGATTTGTTTTTTGGCGCCAATGTCACGCAGGGGGAGCGACCCCGTAGGCAAGGGTCGCTCCCGGGGGGGGGGTGGGGGTTGGGGGGCAAATTTATTTTAGGCCATTTCTGACCCCCCGGGGGACATATCGGCCTATTATTAGGCCGAAATGCCCCCGGGGGGGGCAGAACACTCTAGGCGCCAGGGCAATTTTTTTTTTGTGTTTTTTTTTTTGTTGTTTCTTTTTTTAGAGATGGGGAGCGACCCATCAGGCAAGGGTCGCTCCCCTGGGGGGGCAAATTGTATTTAGACCATTTCTGCCCCCCTGGGGGCAGATTGGCCAATTTTAGGTCAATCTGCCCCCAAGGGGGCAGAAATCACTAGGCACCGGGGATTTGTTTTTTGGCGCCAATGTCACGCAGGGGGAGCGACCCCGTAGGCAAGGGTCGCACCCGGGGGGGGGGGGGGGGGGGGTTGGGGGGGGCAAATTTATTTTAGGCCATTTCTGCCCCCCCGGGGGACAGATCAGCCTATTATTAGGCCGAACTGCCCCCGGGGGGGGCAGAACACTCTAGGCGCCAGGGCACTTTTTTTTGTGTGGTTTTTTTGTTGTTGTTTCTTTTTTTAGAGATGGGGAGCGACCCATCAGGCAAGGGTCGCTCCCCTGGGGGGGTAAATTGTATTTAGACCATTTCTGCCCCCCTGGGGGCAGATTGGCCAATTTTAGGTCAATCTGCCCCCAAGGGGGCAGAAACCACTAGGCACCGGGGATTTGTTTTTTGGCACCAATGTCACGCAGGGGGAGCGACCTCGTAGGCAAGGGTCGCTCCCGGGGGGGGGGTGGGGGTTGGGGGGGCAAATTTATTTTAGGCCATTTCTGCCCCCCCGGGGGACAGATCGGCCTATTATTAGGCCGAACTGCCCCCCGGGGGGGGGCAGAACACTCTAGGCGCCAGGGCAATTTTTATTTTGTGTGTTTTTTTTTTGTTGTTTCTTTTTTTAGAGATGGGGAGCGACCCATCAGGCAAGGGTCGCTCCCCTGGGGGGGCAAATTGTATTTAGACCATTTCTGCCCCCCTGGGGGCAGATTGGCCACTTTTAGGTCAATCTGCCCCCAAGGGGGCAGAAACCACTAGGCACCGGGGATTTGTTTTTTGGCGCCAATGTCACGCAGGGGGAGCGATCCCGTAGGCAAGGGTCGCTCCGGGGGGGGGTGGGTGTTGGGGGGGCAAATTTATTTTAGGCCATTTCTGCCCCCCCGGGGGGCAGATCGGCCTATTATTAGGCCGATCTGCCCCAGGGGGGGGGGGGCAGAAACGTCTAGGCGCCAGGGGAATTTTTCTTTTTTTTCTGTTTTTTTTTCTTTTTTTTTTTTTTTAGAGATGGGGAGCGACCCATCAGGCAAAAGTCGCTCCCCTGGGGGACAAATTGTATTTAGGCAATTTCGGCCCCCCTTGGGGGCAGATTGGCTGAGTTTAGGTCAACCTGCCCCCAAGGGGGCAGAAACCACTAGGCACTGGGGATTTGTTTTTTGGTGCCAATGTCACGCAGGGGGAGCGACCCCGTAGGCAAGGGTCGCTCCCGGCGGGGGAGGGTGGGGGTTGGGGGGGCAAATTTATTTTAGGGCATTTCTGCCCCCCCCCCCTGGGGCCGGCTGAGCTACAGGCCAAACACCACAGGTAGGCACCTTGCAAAAAACACCTCTGTTTTCTGTGAAAAAATATGTTGTGTCCACGTTGTGTTTTGGGCCATTTCCTTTTGTGGGCGCTAGGCCTACCCACAGAAGTGATGTACCATTTTTATCGAGAGACTTAGGGGAACGCTGGGTGGAAGGAAATTTGTGGCTCCTCTCAGATTCCAGAACTTTCTGTCACCGAAATGAGAGGAAAAAGTGTTTTTTGGGCCAAATTTTGATGTTTGCAAAGGATTCTGGGTAACATAACCTGGTCAGAGCCCCGCAAGTCACCCCATCTTGGATTCCCCTGGGTTTCTAGTTTTCAAAAATGCACTGGTTTGCTAGGTTTCCTCAGGTGTCGGCTGAGCTACAGGCCAAAATCCACAGGTAGGCACTGCTTTTTATAAAAAAATGTGATGTGTCCACGTTGTGTTTTGGGCCCTTTCCTTTCGTGGGCGCTAGTCCTACCCACACAAGTGAGGTATCATTTTTATCGGGAGACTTGGGGGAACGCTGGGTAGAAGGAAATTTGTGGCTCCTCTCAGATTCCAGAACTTTCTGCCACAGAAATGTGAGTAACATGTGTATTTTTAGCCAAATTTTGAGGTTTGCAAAGGATTCTGGGTAACAGAACCTGGTCCGAGCCCCGCAAGTCACCCCTCCTTGGATTCCCCTAGGTCTCTAGTTTTCAGAAATGCACAGGTTTGGTAGGTTTCCCTAGGTGCCGGCTGAGCTAGAGGCCAAAATCTACAGGTAGGCACTTCGCAAAAAACACCTCTGTTTTTTTCCAAAATTTAGGATGTGTCCACATTGCGCTTTGGGGTGTTTCCTGTCGCCGGCGCTAGGCCTACCCACGCAAGTGAGGTATCATTTTTATCGGGAGACTTGGGGGAACGCTGGGTGGAAGGAAATTTGTAGCTCCTCTCAGATTCCAGAACTTTCTGCCACAGAAATGTGAGGGACATGTGTTTTTTTAGCCAAATTTTGAAGTTTGCAAAGGATTCTGGGTAACAGAACCTGGTCCGAGCCCCGCAAGTCACCCCTCCTTGGATTCCCCTAGGTCTCTAGTTTTCAGAAATGCACAGGTTTGGTAGGTTTCCCTAGGTGCCGGCTGAGCTAGAGGCCAAAATCTACAGGTAGGCACTTCGCAAAAAACACCTCTGTTTTTTTCCAAAATTTAGGATGTGTCCACGTTGCGCTTTGGGGTGTTTCCTGTCGCCGGCGCTAGGCCTACCCACGCAAGTGAGGTATCATTTTTATCGGGAGACTTGGGGGAACGCTGGGTAGAAGGAAATTTGTGGCTCCTCTCAGATTCCAGAACTTTCTGCCACAGAAATGTGAGTAACATGTGTATTTTTAGCCAAATTTTGAGGTTTGCAAAGGATTCTGGGTAACAGAACCTGGTCCGAGCCCCGCAAGTCACCCCTCCTTGGATTCCCCTAGGTCTCTAGTATTCAGAAATGCACAGGTTTGGTAGGTTTCCCTAGGTGCCGGCTGAGCTAGAGGCCAAAATCTACAGGGAGGCACTTCGCAAAAAACACCTCTGTTTTTTTCCAAAATTTAGGATGTGTCCACGTTGCGCTTTGGGGTGTTTCCTGTCGCCGGCGCTAGGCCTACCCACGCAAGTGAGGTATCATTTTTATCGGGAGACTTGGGGGAACGCTGGGTAGAAGGAAATTGGTGGCTCCTCTCAGATTCCAGAACTTTCTGCCACAGAAATGTGAGTAACATGTGTATTTTTAGCCAAATTTTGAGGTTTGCAAAGGATTCTGGGTAACAGAACCTGGTCCGAGCCCCGCAAGTCACCCCTCCTTGGATTCCCCTAGGTCTCTAGTTTTCAGAAATGCACAGGTTTGGTAGGTTTCCCTAGGTGCCGGCTGAGCTAGAGGCCAAAATCTACAGGTAGGCACTTCGCAAAAAACACCTCTGTTTTTTTCCAAAATTTAGGATGTGTCCACGTTGCGCTTTGGGGTGTTTCCTGTCGCCGGCGCTAGGCCTACCCACGCAAGTGAGGTATCATTTTTATCGGGAGACTTGGGGGAACGCTGGGTGGAAGGAAATTTGTAGCTCCTCTCAGATTCCAGAACTTTCTGCCACAGAAATGTGAGGGACATGTATTTTTTTAGCCAAATTTTGATGTTTGCAAAGGATTCTGGGTAACAGAACCTGGTCCGAGCCACACAAGTCACCCCTCCTTGGATTCCCCTAGGTCTCTAGTTTTCAGAAATGTACAGGTTTGGTAGGTTTCCCTAGGTGGCGGCTGAGCTAGAGGCCAAAATCTCCAGGTAGTCACTTTGCTAAAAACAGCTCTGTTTTCTGTGATGTGTCCACGTTGTGTTTTGGGGCATATCCTGTCGCGGGCGCTAGGCCTACCCACACAAGTGAGGTATCATTTTTATCGGGAGACGTGGGGGAACGCTGGGTGGAAGGAAATTTGTGGCTCCTCTCAGATTCCAGAACTTTCTGCCACAGAAATGTGAGGAACATGTGTTTTTTTAGCCAAATTTTGAGGTTTGCAAAGGATTCTGGGTAACAGAACCTGGTCCGAGCCACACAAGTCACCCCTCCTTGGATTCCCCTAGGTCTCTAGTTTTCAGAAATGCACAGGTTTGGTAGGTTTCCCTAGGTGCCGGCTGAGCTAGAGGCCAAAATCTACAGGTAGTCACTTTGCTAAAAACAGCTCTGTTTTCTGTGATATGTCCACGTTGTGTTTTGGGGCATATCCTGTTGCGGGCGCTAGGCCTACCCACACAAGTGAGGTATCATTTTTATCGGGAGACGTGGGGGAACGCTGGGTGGAAGGAAATTTGTGGCTCCTCTCAGATTCCAGAACTTTCTGCCACAGAAATGTGAGGAACATGTGTTTTTTTAGCCAAATTTTGAGGTTTGCAAAGGATTCTGGGTAACAGAACCTGGTCCGAGCCCCGCAAGTCACCCCTCCTTGGATTCCCCTAGGTCTCTAGTTTTCAGAAATGCACAGGTTTGGTAGGTTTCCCTAGGTGGCGGCTGAGCTAGAGGCCAAAATCTACAGGTAGTCACTTTGCTAAAAACAGCTCTGTTTTCTGTGATATGTCCACGTTGTGTTTTGGGGCATATCCTGTCGCGGGCGCTAGGCCTACCCACACAAGTGAGGTATCATTTTTATCGGGAGACGTGGGGGAACGCTGGGTGGAAGGAAATTTGTGGCTCCTCTCAGATTCCAGAACTTTCTGCCACAGAAATGTGAGGAACATGTGTTTTTTTAGCCAAATTTTGAGGTTTGCAAAGGATTCTGGGTAACAGAACCTGGTCCGAGCCCCGCAAGTCACCCCTCCTTAGATTCCCCTAGGTCTCTAGTTTTCAGAAATGCACAGGTTTGGTAGGTTTCCGTAGGTGGCGGCTGAGCTAGAGGCCAAAATCTACAGGTAGTCACTTTGCTAAAAACAGCTCTGTTTTCTGTGATATGTCCACGTTGTGTTTTGGGGCATATCCTGTCGCGGGCGCTAGGCCTACCCACACAAGTGAGGTATCATTTTTATCGGGAGACGTGGGGGAACGCTGGGTGGAAGGAAATTTGTGGCTCCTCTCAGATTCCAGAACTTTCTGCCACAGAAATGTGAGGAACATGTGTTTTTTTAGCCAAATTTTGAGATTTGCAAAGGATTCTGGGTAACAGAACCTGGTCCGAACCCCGCAAGTCACCCCTCCTTGGATTCCCCTAGGTCTCTAGTTTTCAGAAATGCACAGGTTTGGTAGGTTTCCCTAGGTGGCGGCTGAGCTAGAGGCCAAAATCTACAGGTAGTCACTTTGCTAAAAACAGCTCTGTTTTCTGTGATATGTCCACGTTGTGTTTTGGGGCATATCCTGTCGCGGGCGCTAGGCCTACCCACACAAGTGAGGTATCATTTTTATCGGGAGACGTGGGGGAACGCTGGGTGGAAGGAAATTTGTGGCTCCTCTCAGATTCCAGAACTTTCTGCCACAGAAATGTGAGGAACATGTGTTTTTTTAGCCAAATTTTGAGGTTTGCAAAGGATTCTGGGTAACAGAACCTGGTCCGAGCCCCGCAAGTCACCCCTCCTTGGATTCCCCTAGGTCTCTAGTTTTCAGAAATGCACAGGTTTGGTAGGTTTCCCTAGGTGGCGGCTGAGCTAGAGGCCAAAATCTACAGGTAGTCACTTTGCTAAAAACAGCTCTGTTTTCTGTGATATGTCCACGTTGTGTTTTGGGGCATATCCTGTCGCGGGCGCTAGGCCTACCCACACAAGTGAGGTATCATTTTTATCGGGAGACGTGGGGGAACGCTGGGTGGAAGGAAATTTGTGGCTCCTCTCAGATTCCAGAACTTTCTGCCACAGAAATGTGAGGAACATGTGTTTTTTTAGCCAAATTTTGAGGTTTGCAAAGGATTCTGGGTAACAGAACCTGGTCCGAGCCACACAAGTCACCCCTCCTTGGATTCCCCTAGATCTCTAGTTTTCAGAAATGCACAGGTTTGGTAGGTTTCCCTAGGTGGCGGCTGAGCTAGAGGCCAAAATCTACAGGTAGTCACTTTGCTAAAAACAGCTCTGTTTTCTGTGATGTGTCCACGTTGTGTTTTGGGGCATATCCTGTCGCGGGTGCTAGGCCTACCCACACAAGTGAGGTACCATTTTTATCGGGAGACTTGGGGGAACATAGATTCGCAAAACAAGTACTATTGCCCCTTGTCTTTCTCTACATTTTTTCCTTCCAAATATAGGAGTGTGTGTAAAAAAGACATCTATTTGAGAAATTCCCTGTAATTCACGTGCTACTATGGTCACCCCGGAATTCAGAGATGTGCAAATAACCACTGCTCCTCAACACCTTATCTTGTGCCCTTTTTGGAAATGCAAAGGTTTTCTTGATAGCAATTTTTTACTCCTTATATTTCAGCAAATGAATTGCTGTATACCCGGTATAGAATGAAAACGCACTGCAGGGTGCAGCTCATTTATTGGCTCTGGGTTCCTCGGGTTCTTGATGAACCTACAAACCCTATATATCCCCGCAACCAGAGGAGTCCAGCAGACGTAACGGTATATTGCTTTCGATAATCTGACATTGCAGGGAAAAGTTACAGAGTAAAACGTAGAGAAAAATTGATGGTTTTTTCACCTCAATTTCAATATTTTTCTTTTTCAGCTGTTATTTTCTGTAGGAAACCCTTGTAGGATCTACACAAATGACCCCTTGCTGAATTCAGAATTTTGTCTACTTTTCAGAAATGTTTAGGTTTCTGGGATCCAGCATTGGTTTCATGACCATTCCTGTCACTGACTGGAAGGAGGCTGAAAGCACAAAAAATTGCACAAATGGGGTATGCCCCAGTAAAATGCCAAAATTGTGTTGAAAAATTGGGTTTTCTGATTCAAGTCTGCCTGTTCCTGAAAGCTGGGAAGCTGCTGAGTTTAGCACTGCAAACCCTTTGTTGATGCCATTTTCAGGGGAAAAACCACAAGCCTTCTTCTGCAGCCACTTTTTCCAATTTTTTTGAAAAAAACGAAATTTTCACTGTATTTTGGCCAATTTCTTGGCCTCCTTCAGGGGAACCCACAAAGTCTGGGTACCTCTAGAATCCCTAGGATGTTGGAAAAAAAGGACGCAAATTTGGCTTGGTTAGCTTATGTGGACAAAAAGTTATGAGGGCCTAAGCGCGAACTGCCCCAAATAGGCAAAAAAAGGCCCGGCACAGGAGGGGGAAAAGGCCTGGCAGCGAAGGGGTTAAAAGACTATGTTTAATTGGTCTATTTTTGTCGTTTTTTCTTTCTGTTTCCACTTCTATTTCGCATTCATTTTCTGGCTTATGTAATGTGTACATGGGGTAGTGCCCATATGCCTTATGTATTTAAAGTATTGTTTAGTTTCCACAGTGATGGATAACTTTAAATCTTTATTGAAGGGAGTGGGGTATGTAGTATTCCATACTGATGTCAAAGATGACATCAGTATAAAATGGAAATGGTGGTGGAGATTCTGAGGTGGTTGGGAGACGAGCGGAGAAGAACTTAGAGATGGATGGCTGAGCTGTTTCTCCCCATATACTGAAATAAATAATCTTCTATACCCTCCAACGGATTCAGATACTTTGTTAGTTAGTAATAGCTGTTGGACTGCAGTCGGAGTAGCCTCTGAAGAGCTGAGAATTTCTGACTAAATGAGGTTGTGGAGGTATGGCACACCAGTAATAAGAAACATGATGTCAGAAGTGGAAATGTACAATAACCATTTAAAACAAATACTTATTGAAGTGCTTTCTGTCAAATATAATTTAGTATGAAGCACGCGAACCTTTTACTGAATTCTGATAAGCATTTTAAGAGAACGTTCAAGAGCCAGTAAAAACAAAATGGAATGAGCTATTGTTCATGAAAAAATAACATGGAGGGTTTGAAATTTGTTTTGGAATGGCAGATGAATAGAAGAAATAAAAACGTTATTTTAAAGGCAATGCATTCTGTACCCCGGTTCTGTGGCAGTGTTTCAGGTTAGATGCTTTTCCAGCTATCCAACTCCATCTGGAATTTTGTTTTCCATTTTCCTCTTTTTCTTGTCTCCAATGGTCCTAAAAACAGCCAGGCGTTCTGCAAGGACAAACAGAAACGCAAAGAAATGTCTGCAAGCCCTCTGTTTGTTACATATAAAAGGAAGCTATTTCAAGCAGAATGTCCTGTTTCTGGTGAAGTGCATAAAACATGATTCTCTTGCAAGCATAGGTTTCCATGTGGTTATTTAGCTTATGCATGCTAGAAGTGAGGGTTATCAGCATGTGAGTGGTGCTGCCTCACGTCTCTGGATTTCTTACGCAAGCATTATGTGCAAGTGTTTGTATCGACTTCACTTCCAGTGCTATTACACATTTGCAACCAACAGGCTGAACATTACTGTTTAGGCCTGGGTTACTTAGATGGGCTTGGGGCAATATTCACCAAAATATACTTAAGAGTACACCAGGGGTTTGCATCTCTGCTTGACCATAATTTAACATGTGTTGGTATTCCCATTAGTTAATCTTCATGTGTCTTCCGTAACACTGGGAATGTCATGATTCCTGGGTGGCCCTTTTCTCCTTATGCAGACATCTACCTAGCATAGAAATCCACAAGGGGAAATGGAGCCTCCTGAGTAAATGCAAGCTTCTTTTCTGTGGGCAAAACATTTTTCCCCATGGAGCAATCTCTTCTTCCTCACCAAGCGGCATATATTTATCAAGTTTTCATGGAAGCAACTTGCTACACAGTGCTGCATGAAAAGGAGAGGGCAGGAATGTGCCCTATTTACCATTATATGGTGCATTACACCTCTCTATCTGTGCTGCTGCATAATGTGCTGCCTAGCACCAATGTAGGAACTCTTGCACCATTGTGCACAGGTGCCTGCGTTGCAGGTAGAATATTTTTTTGTGCAGAAAGGGACATTTGCCAGCACAAAAACAATCCTGAGAGGCATTTTCCCATTTTCTATGTGTGCTGCAGAATGCAGCACAAGTAGAAAAAGGAAAAACTTGACAACCTGACACAGTACCTGTCAGTTAGGCATTGTCAATGTATCATTCCAGTATGAGTGGCAACCATTTTAGAACAATATATCAAAACTAAAAAAGTAAAAAAGAATGAGTGCAGCAGCGCAAAAAGGAAGCAAACATCCCAGTAGCACATTACAGCTCCTGAACTCTCTTAAAAAGAAATATAATTTGGAACAAATTGAAACTGTGCAGTGAGACAGGAAGCATTGGGGAGCAGAAAGGTGGAGTAGATTTTCAGTATGGGCACGGTGTGGTGCTGGGTTGTTAAAAAGAACAAGTGGAGAACAGACCAAAGAAAAACAAAAACTCCCATGGAGTTCTGCAAGCCAAAAAAACACTCAGCAGTCGAAGGATACAACTCATCTGAAACAAAAACCACTGATAGTCCAAAATGCTCTTGGAAGGGACAAGCACAAGAATAGGAAGAAAAGCAACTGAATTAAAAGCAGGAATCTAAAGCTGACACAAAGACATCCAATCATGATCAAAGGGTTGACCCAAAACGCCCCCTGGAAGTATATATGTTATGTATTGGAAGCGGAAGGTCGGCAATAAACAGCTCAATCTATTTGTAGTCGAGACCTAAAAAGGAATATTTTTTGTCAGTCAAAAAATCTGTTAGCGGCAACATTGTTTAATGGTTACATATATTTAATTTTTTAAACTTATGTATGATCAGTTATAGTTAATTCTGTTGTTCTTTGCATTTAATTTGTTTGTTTTATTTTTTGTAGTCTATCATGTTTCCTTATTTCTTCTGTTCAGCAGAATGATAGCATACAGTTTGGTCAGGAACAAATGGTCTGCAAATATTAATCTACTCCAAAATTAGTATGGGGCAGAACTGATTAGGATCCAAGATGACTGATTCTTTTACAGCTCTACACTATGGGCTTGTTCCTTCTGTCTTCTTAGGCATCGCCATCAGAGTGCTAACAATATATGAGACTGTGATACTGCTCTGGGCTGAAACCAGGCCATAAGAGGATGAGATAAACTGCAGCCTCTATATATCGCTGCAGGTCTAACATGAGCCAGCGGTGGCTCACCAGTTACAGTCCCTCCCCTGGCTAAGAACAAGGTCTGCCAGCTGAGGGGGCATCTACGAGATGGCCATGTTTTCTGTGATTCCTAAACTGCTGCCACATGGCCTGATTGTTAAAGTAGGCATGAAGCAAGCCAGATGAGCCCTTTTTCCTTCATTATTTGGTGAATGTGAGCTCTATGACGTCCAGAGCCTTTTCTGCCTAGTTTCTCATCCCTTTACTGAAGATTTGATTGTGCCCTTGTTCATGGCACTCGACTTGTCTTGATGATCTGAAAGGTCCTCATTGGGCGGGGTGGGGGGGGGAGGGTGCTGCCCATAGCTGGGAAAAACAAAACAGAGGTGACTTTTTACAAACCACAATCATCAATGTCCAGAAGTTGGAAACTGCCACTATTGAGGCCTTGTATGTTGCACACCCAATAGAGGCGAGCAGAATCTTTTGAAATCTATTCACACTATGCATGAGGATTTGAGACTTAAGATTGCTACAGTGACTACTGCAGTAAAGGCCATATTTGGCAAACAAGAGAGAATAGCGTCCTGCCTGCTCTTGCCAACATGCCAGCTGGAATCATCTGATAGTAAGTTTAAGACATTACGAAGATATAAACTGAGGTCAAAGAAATTGAATCATTTAGAGAAAAGCAGGATTGATGCTGTGGTGCAGCTGGGTGAATTGATTGAACTGCTGACCAATCTGAGGGACACCTGTATAGATAGAGAAACCAATACCTGTTCAGGCTTAGAGTACTGCATAAAATATGCAAAAAAGAAAGCAAGGCACTCAGGGTAGTTCTCAAGTTTAGGAGGGGAGCAAGTAATGTAAAGAGCACTCTGAATAGCAGCGACACCTGAATCTGCTCAACTCAAATGTCTGTTTTTCTAGCAACGTTTTTAGGCATTGGATTAATGCAGTGCCATCCACACCAAGCTAGAAAGTGACAATGGCCCTCATTATGACACTGGTGGTAAATCCCACTTACTGCCACGGTGACTGCCGCCAACATACTGCTGCAGCGGCGGATAACTGTTCGCCATATTATGACACACACACACCAATCCGTCACTCTTCAGCCACAGACACAAGTCCGCCACACCAAAGGTCAGTGATAAACTGGCGGTATCAAAACCCACACCGTTACGCCAACAGAACAACGCCCACCACATTATGACCCATGAATCACCACAGCGGACATTCAATGGTGGTAAACCATTGGTGGTATATACCTCTGCGCTCAAAATACACACACTCAAACAAAACAACACTACATTGGTCAATTTAAATAACACACACCTGACAACCATACACACACCACACCCACACCACTATAAAACACACACCCACAGTAACCACAACCCTTTACCATTACAAACCATTGGCACGAGACAGACACCACGATCACAGACTAGAATAGAGCCACACCCCCCCATCACCTATACACCACCCACACACCTTATATCACACACCCCCAACACATCACCCTACACACCCTCACCCACAATACTCAAATAGCACCCATGGCACCACAAAGACACCCCCGATTCTCAGAGTATGAGCTAAGGGTCATAGTGGAGGAAATCATCCGGGTAGAGTCTCAGCTATTTGGAGCACAGGTGCAGCAGATATCCATTGCTAGGAAGATTGAGCTGTGGCAAAGGATCGTGGACAGGGTCAATGCCGTGGGACAGCACCCCAGAACAAAGGATGATATCAGGAAGAGGTGGAACGACCTACGGGGGAAGGTACGTTCCATTGCAGCAAGACACCAACTAGCTGTACAGAGGACTGGCGGTGGACCCCCACCTCCTCCCCCACATCTAACAACATGGGAGGAGCAAGTCTTGGCAATCATGCACCCTAGGGCATGGCAGGAGTAGCAGGAGGCTGGACTCTGGTAAGTCATACTATTCTCACCCCCCTACCTGCATGCCATCACATACCCCCACCCTCACCCTCACTCCCATCACGCCACCACCTCCCACACACCCCACCATCACATATCACCCATCCCGAAGCCAAGCCCTGCATGCACCACCAATGCATGGACATCACTCACAGCCCTGCATGGACACCTATCACCAAAGCATGCACACTAGAGAAAACTAACCATCCCACCATACACCAACCTACACAATTGAAAGCTGCCGGGGCAAATCCAACCAAAGAGGGCAACGCACTGATGCACAATATGTCACACACAGAAACAATAACACTGCACTACATCTCCACAGGTATCCCAGCCAATGTCGCCAGGGAAGAGGTGCCAGCACTACCCAGTCCCCCCACAGAAGAGGCCCACAGTGATGACAGCAACTCTGGTCTCCTGGATCTGGATGACCAACCTGGCCCATCAGGGAACTCCAGATAGTCGGTTACCCAGGCACAGCCACACACCACCACAGAGCCTCTCCCCTCAGGAAACACCACCACAGCACCCACCCAGCATACCATACATCTGTCCACAGGACACGCCAATCAACAGTGTGTCCACCACTGCAGGGACCCCAGGGCGCACCGCATACCCAAGACAATCAGAGACCTGGGGTCAGTGGCAGTGGGCACAAAGTTCAGGGGACAGAGGCACAGGACAACAGGGACACTGGGAGGACTGTTGTGTGCCAGGGGGAGGACAGGCCCAGGGAACCAACTCTCCAGGAGGCACTCACCGAGATCCTGGGAGCATACCAACATTCCCAGGATACGCTGGGCCAGATCCTGGCCAAAGTGCAGGAGAACAGGCGGCTACAGGAGGGACAGTACCAGGGGATCAGGGAGGACATGCAGGCCATTAACACCACCCTGGTCTCCATAGCAGGGTTGCTGGCAGACATGGCCAACATCATGAGGGAGACAGTCTTACAGACATCTGAACTGCCTTCCACATCTGCTGCCGCTAGTGGACATGAGGCTGTGCCACAGGACCAACAGGCCACCAGCACCCCACCCCCTGCAGAAGGAGAACCACCCTGCAAACGTTCCCTACGATCCAGGCAGGAGCCAGAGACTATTGCCAAGACTCCTGCCAGGAAATGAGACTCTTCTGATTGTGTCCATTGTGTCCCACTCTGTCACCCTGTCCACATTGAACTGCCATTGCTCCCCTTCCTATGTCCTCTTGCACAATGCACCTGTGCTTCCAAGAGACTGGAACAATACCCTGGACTTTCCTCCGTCATCACCCCAGCCCATTGCACTTGCCCCTCTACGTCTTAGCACTTAAATAAAGACCATTTGAACAAATACAAGTATGGAGTATGTCAAATGATTTAAGTATGTATTCGTTTAACCAGGTTCAAAAATTGCAATTCAACTGTACAGTAATATTCACATAGGATAGACCTGTAGTTGGCTGTAGTGATCACACCACGAGCGAAAGTGGGGCACCAACATCTGCAAAAAGAGTTGCCAAAGGGTACAGTGAGTGGGCATAGAAGTGGGAAATAACAGCCTGCCAGTGACAAAGTGAAACAAAACAATGTCCATGAAATGTGAAGTAACACTGTCTTACCTGTGTGTCATTGGAAGTATTATTGAATCACTGCAGTTCTGTTGTCCTCATCCTCATCCTCTGCCTCCTCATCTTCACTGTCCACAGGGACCACTGCTGCCACACAGCCATCTCCAGCCTTCTCCTCCTGCAGAAAAGGCACATGGCGTCTCAAGGCAAGGTTGTGCAACATGCAGCATGCCACAATTATCTGGCAGACCTTCTTGGGTGAGTAGCACAAGCATCCTCCAGTTAGATGGAGGCACTGAAACCTGGCCTTCAGGAGGCCAAAGATACGTTCAATAAACCTTCTTGTTCGCCCATGGGCCTCATTATAACGTTCCTCTGCCCTTGTCCTGGGAGTCCTCACAAGGGTCAGTAGCCCTAATAGGTTGGGGTAACCAGAGTCACCTGCAAATTTCGAGGGACAACATTTAGCCACACACTATTCCATATGGCCCACAACATACCCATACACCAACATCCACTGGGTGGGAACCAGGGCTCACCTATTAGCCACACTCTGTGCCTCAGCAGTTGACCCATCACATTTGGAATGGTCCTATTCCTCAGGATAAAGGCATCATACACCGATCCAGGATACTCAGCATTGACATAGGAGATATACTGGTCTGCCAAGCACACCATCTGCGCATTCATTGAGTGAAAACTCTTTTGATTTCTGAACACCTGTTCATTTTCCTGGGGGGGACAAATGCAATATGTGTTCCATCAATTGCCACAATTATGTTGGGGATATGTCCCACTGAATAGAAGTCAGCCTTCACAGTGGCCAAATCCTCTACCTGGGAGAAAACATTGTAGCTGCACATGTGTTTTATCAGGGCACACAACACTCTGTTCTGCACTATTGAGAACATTGGCTGAGACATTCCTGCTGCCAAGCCCACTGTCACTTGGAAAGAACCAGTAGCCAGGAAATGGAGCACCGATAGCATTTGCACAAGAGGGGGGATCCCAATGGGGTGACGGATAGCAGATATCAGGTCAGGTTCCAATTGGGCACACAGCTCTGTGATTGTGGCCATGTCAAGTCTATAGGTGAGGATGATGTGCCTGTCCTCCAGTGTTGCCAAGTAAACCAGAGGTCTGTACACAGGGGTATGTCTCCATCTCATATTCATCCGCAGTGGTAGTAATCTATGGGGCAAAAGAGTGAGGAGCCAGTCACAAACTCTACATTGTAGCCTTAACTGTACAATGCATGATGTCCATTTTTAATTCATATGTGGCATTTGTCCTGAAATGTCCAATTGCGTACTGTGACCCAGTTATAATCCAGGGCCCGACTGCCCCTCCCCGAAATAGCGTCCGCCTGTCCTGTGTGGAGGGACAGGTGAAAGTGAGGTAATTCCGCTGACATTGTGTGCCGTTGCAGGGGGCAGCCGGGAACCGTCGTGCAACTCCTCATTGGATAATATTGGCCCATATGGGGTACAGTGGCCAATGGTGATATGTCCTGGCAGTAACGGTCTGCACCACCGTGGACGTGACCGCCATTTCCTATCTGATCACTCACTTGCTACCTGACCTTCAACAGGAGAGGACCTACACTGCATGTGCTGCTGTGACCTGTGTCTGGAACCTACCATGGCTCGTGTGACTGGGGAAAGGGCCTCTGCCTTCACCTCGGTGGAGTTGGAGCGACTGGTGGATGGGGTCCTACCCTAGTATTGACTGCTGTATGGGCGCTCCAGACCAACAGGTGAGTACACTGTGAGTACGATGCATGGGACATGAATGCATGGAGTGATGTGTGTGAAGGCCTCATGTAGGGAGGTGGGTGTATGGCCCCTGCGCGGCGGACAGGTTGTGTGCGGGCCCTGTGTGTGCAAAATGCGATGTGAAGGGATATGGTGGGCCATGAGTGTAACAAGCAGGACCGTCTGACTAATACCTTTCCCTGTGTGTATTTCTCTGCAGGTCAGCGCCCATCAAAAGAAGGGGATATGGCGTGCCATTGCCAAGGCCGTGCAGACCCTGGGGGTCTACGGCAGGTGGAGCACCCATTGTTGGAAACGGTGGGAGGACCTGAGATGCTGGGCACGAAAGACGGCAGAGGCCCAGCTGGGGATGGCCTCCCAACAAGGAAGGGGTGCCTGTCGAACCCTGACCCCCCTGATGGCCCACATACTGTCTGTGGCCTATCCGGAGCTGGATGGGCGCTTGAGGGCTTCACAGCAGCCACAAGGGGGTTGAGTACAGTTACCATCATTGCAACTTACGCTTGGTAGGGGGGAACCCGGGTGGGGTATGTGTGTCAGTGGGTGCCCTTAGGCCAGGCCTGACATTGCAGAGTAGGTCCCAAGTTGGGCAGGGTTCAGAAGTGAAAATCCTGCTACCTAGCTTGAAGGCATCCACTACTGGGCAGGGCTGTGTGGGTCCCAGGTGTGCTGCAGTTGGTGGTATGTGTCCTGGCCCATGCCCTGGTGGCTAGCATTATTACTGGTAGTGCATTGCATAGTGCTTAGGCCTGTTCCCTGTGTGTGAGAGTGCTGTGTACGCCAATGGTGGTTTTGGTGCAGCCATTGACCAAGTGTATCCTTTGTCTCTTTCCCCCCTTTTTGTTTTGTCACCCTGTCCTTATGTGCATTTGCATCCTCTGGCAGAGGAGCAGAGGCACCAGCGACGGAGGGAGCTGCATCCCACAGGACCCAGGAGGCGGAGTCAACTAACACTGAGGGCACCAGTGGGACGGAGGGCGAGTGGAGCACCACAGCAGAGACTGGAGGGGATAGTTCGGACACCGATACCTCCTCCGATGGGAGATCCCTGGTGGTGGTGGACACTTCTGTGACCACCCCAGCTACAGGTACAGCCGTCACTCCCGTACCAGCGCCGCCCTCCCAGCAGCCCCTGATCGAGTTGCCCATGCTAGCTCACCCAGGAGGGTGGGCATCTCCTTCGCCCCAGGCACCTCAGGCCCTGCCACAGTGTGACCTGCTGCCCTGAGTGAGGAGACTATTGACCTCCTGCGATCCATCTCTGTAGGGCAGTCAACCACTGTGAATGCCATCCAGGGGCTGGCAGCCCAAATGAACAGACAAATGCATTTCTGTAAGGCATTCACACTGGCTTGGGGGCCAAACAAAAATCAATCCAGGCTCTGGCTCCTCTCTGATGGCAGCCATTGTCCCTGCTTCCATCCTCCCCCCCTCCAACTTCCTTTTCCTAGTCCCATTCGCCTCAACCCCAACCTATCCCAAGCACACAGGCAGACGTGCATGCACACAGGACAACACACAAGAGTATCACATGCAAACACAAGCACCACACATCATCTCACAGGCACTCACACAAACACAATCCAGATGCAGACATACCAACATCCACTGCCTCCACTGTGTCCCCCTCCTCCTCCTCCTCCTCCTCCACCTCCCTCCCAGTTCCGTCTACACGCACACCTGCATGCACTACACCATCATCCACTAACAGCATCACCACCACACCTAGCAGAACACACACCTCATTGGCAGACACCTCTACAACAGCCATGCACACATCCCCTGTGTCCTCTCCCACTGTGTCTGTCCCCCCTCCCAAGGTACACAAACGCAAGCACTCAGACACCCAACAGCCATCCACCTCACAACAGCATCCAGCCCATGCACCTGCACCCAAACACAGCAGACAGACACTCCCTCTTCCTCCACTCCCAAACCTTCTCCCTCTTCCAGCCCCAATGTCCCTTTTTCCCTTCAAACAGATGCCTCCGACCAAGGATTGGGGGCTGTCCTTTCACAGGACGATGATACTAGACACCCTCACCCTAGAGTATACATAAGCAGGAAATTATTGCCAAGGGAGAGGAACTACCCTACGTTGGAAAAAGAATGCTTAGCTATCAAAAGGGGTGTTGAAGCCCTACAATACTACCTGCTTGGTAGGCCCTTTTTGCTTCTCACAGATCATGCCCCTCTGACCTGGATGGCTTGACATAAAGATATAAATGCTAGGGTTCTTACGTGGTTCTTATCCCTCCAACCCATTATGTGTCATGTATGTCGTACCGCTGGATCCCTGGTGACCAATGCAGACTATTTGTCACGGCATCCCACCGACTCGTGGCTGAAACAGCCAATCTCTGGGGTTGAGCAAGTGTAACAGGGCAGGCGCCCAAGATCAGCCCAGCCCAGCCCAATGTTTGGGTTCACCGGAGGGATGCAAACAAGAACACTGGTCGCATGCTGGAAGAAGCATGCATGCGTCATCCTTCGAGGCCTGTCATCGTAGTCGAGGAGAGGGAGAAAGCACGCAGCTGATGGAGGGGAGGTGTGTGCAGGCAGAAGGAAGCCCGGAGAGGAAGGGCGAGAGGAGGGAAGAAGAGAAACAAGAGAGGACAGAGGCGTGGAGGAAGGCCGTGAACCTGACTCTGGACCAACAGAGAAGAACAACAGGCCCACGGAGAAGAACGGGGAAAGCGGGAAAGCAAGCCACATCCCTAGAGGGACGTTGCTATACCAGCTATGTGAGCACTTGCACGGACAGTTTACGAGGCTGATAGGGACAGTTGGGAGGGGCCGGGGAGCTACAAAGGCGGGCAAAAACTGGCAAATAAAGCAGGGCACTAAAAGTTTTAAACCACACAAGCAGGACACAGAATCTTAAAGCGCAGAAAAAGGAGAAAAACAACATATCAGAAATGAAAAGAGAAACTAAAACCACAGTTTGTATCACTTTATTTTTTGAATTTATTCTTGTTCATTCACATGTGTGGCACTCACCTGGGTGAACGCTGTATTCATAGAACAAATCCCCCTCACTACCCTGCCCAAACTGCATGCAATAACTAACAGAGATAGAACATTTACCTGACAATGGTTTGTTCTTTTGTTCTCCCCTTCTTTCCCCGGCTACCCGAGGGCTAGGCAAAAAGAAACCCGATGACCTAAGGAGACACTAAGGAGTAAAAGAAACCATCAGGCAAAGAAGAAGAGACTCCTGTAGGATTACAGCGACACCACAGACTTTGAGACACCATTGACTGAACAGAGAAAACCAATCACATAAAGGCCATTTTGATCAACCTCCCTAGTGTGAGCCATTACTCAGGGTAAAGAAATAACCTTAGTGCCCTCCCTGGAGAAGCCCTACTACACCGACCTATGTACTTTTGGGTCTGTTCACAAAATACTTATTCGCCAGGGGTTGCAGAATGTTCTGCCTTGTTATTATTCATTAGGTAGGTGGCAATTTGCAACCCTCTGTGATTGGGCTGTCCATTGCAGGGATGGTTGCCTGCAATGGACAGCACACCACCATCACTATATCTGTGTTCTTTTAAAAGAAGCCAGTGTCCTTTAAAGAACTAAAGCTGCTTTTGAAAAATAAAAGTGGTCTGTTTTGGGAAACATCCCTGGAACAAGGCAGTGGTCTTGTCTCCCCTCTGAGACTGTCAACAAAGTTCTCAAAGAGAAATGGGTACTAAGGGGACCCCTTTCCCTTTGCATATTAATTACCACCCAAACTTAGGGAGTAAGTAGATCATCTGTGGTTTGTAACCTCAATTGTAATTGACTATTGATAAATTCCTTTTCGAATTGGCAATGGGAGGTAGGAAACCCATTTCTCGACCCATTTTTACAGCCTCTCCTATTTGCAACCTAGAAATGAGTGAAAGAGTTCTTTCACAAGCTGAAAGAATTATCCAACTCTTAAAAAGACTTTTGTACACAATGAAATAATGAAAAACATTTTTGTGGTCACAAACCCTGTTATTTTGTGACATATGGCCCTTAATGCTGAAACTGGCTAAGATGCAAGCACTAACTCATATTTTTAAAGGTCCTAAATGTTGGAACGTTTCCAAGTTATTTTGACAGACATAGCACAGAACATCTCTCCATTGACCCAAGACACAAAGACTTGGGAAGCCCTCTATGGAGCGGTGTCCTGCTTCACAAATGCTCCTACTTTATGTGTACTAGCTGCGGTGGCTAATGATAAAGATAATTAGCTGAAGCTGTTTAGTTTTCTACTGCTATGTTCTCGCTCCCACTGGCAAAGCCATGGAAATGAATCAGGGCCCAAAAGGCTCTTGGTTATTGGAACACTGCTTTTTCTGCAGCAAATTATTGGCTTAATGAATTATTAATTCTGTTTCCGTTTAAATTAACACATCAGAATAAAACACCTGAAAATGATTTGCAAACGCAAAGGCCAGTATGAAACTGTTGTATCACAGCAACATGGTGCAATCTAATATGTACGGTGATCTTATTAAAAGAGAAAACAATGCATTAACCCCTTATGAAGTCACTAATACAGTATAATTGTGAGACTTAATTCCCATCTAATGACAGAAGGGAGAAAAACTATGGACCTGATTTAGAGTTAACTCTGTCGGGATGGCAGGGGACAATTCCTCCACCCTTCTGAGGGACAACCAGCTGCCAAATTTAGGGGTGTCAGGAACTGCTGTCATGGTTAATCCCATATATTCAGGGAATGTTTGATGAATGGTACATCAAACATGACAACTGGACTGCCAGCAAACATTTCAAAGAGTTGTTTTTTCAAAAGCAAACTCCAAAAGCAGGAGTTTTTTTTGATGCACAAAAAATGGATAGCTCCAAATGCTGGGACCTTGCTCCTAGGGTGTGTGTGGCAGGGGTCATTGTCCCTTATCACCAGATTTTACCCAAATAGGCTGGATGGTGCAAAGTAATCCCTCAAATGCCATTGGGCCATTGGAGGAAACATTCAATCGATGGAGCCAACAAGCAAAGGAATTGGATTGTACTTAATTAAACGAATATTATTGGAATATAAATGAATATGGCCATTAAATCAGAGAAAGACATGTAGCATCAAAGGACAGATCGAAAGAAATTGTTAGAGGTATTGTATTCATTGGATTTATTAGAATTTTGTAGGTAAAAAGCCACTGCATAAATATTAATGTTTTGTTACCTCCATTCTTGTGACTAACTCCTTGATCATTTCATAGTTCCACTTTTAAATTCATTTTCCAGACAGAGGCTGTGAATCCACTGTTAAAGTTTTAGAATTGATTAGAGGCGGCTCCTCCGTTAGGGCGGAGGAGTGTTGCCTCCGCCACCTGCAGCGGCAGCTGCAAAACACTTAAAAGAAAACAATAATAAACTCTGTTTACTATTGTTTTCTTTTAAAGGGGTGGGGCAATGGGGGTGACAAGAAGTGTGTACTCCCCCTGAGAGCGTATGTGTGTTTGGCCTTCCGTCTCAGGCTGGCCAAACACACATGTGCAGTAGGCTCTCTCCAACCCAGCAACACAGTTGCGGGGCTGGAGTGAGCACGCACAGGCTCCCAGGCTGCCTGGGAGTGCCCTGGCTAGGCGCTCCCAGCCAATCCTGACGCTGCTCTGAGCAGTGTCAGGATTGGCCGCAGGGCAGGCTGGGAACCTGTGCCTGCCTGCAGCAGAGGAGTGGCGCAGCAGCGGAGAAGATAAGAGTTTTTTTAATTTAATAAATTTAACATTTATTTCAAACCCCCCCCCCAATGCCACTCTGTTCCTTCCGTACCCTGCAAGCCCCTCCTGTTGAAATGCCATTTTCTGGCTGTTGCTCAAATACAGCCTTTGTCCTAGGTGTTGACATTCACAGCAGTAGCAGTAGTGCTGGTTCCAAGCAGGAGTACACAAAACAAGGACTCAATGAACCAAGAGATTTCGGCACCTGGCTATCCTCAGTCTTCCTGAGAAGCCATCTGGAACAGCCAAATGGCAGGCCCCACTTAGAACCTACGTCACTTTTAATAAGAGATGCACGGACCTACTCCTGTCTACTACCATCTATATCCCACTCAAGTAGAACTAATCAGCAGCTGTTTGCGAACAAGGACCTCACACAATTTCAGAGGGAAGCCTTTTCTACATAATCCCTAACTTCGGTTCTGGGTCTCCAACCTCTAGTCACATGGATGCAGTCAACACACTTCCAATGCATAGAGACAATGTATCTACTCTCCATTGTGCACCGTGCTACATCAGGAGCTATCTGAATGCATCACACTGGTCTCAGTACTAAGAATTTTATCACACACCAAGTCTTAGAATTACACTCTTGCTACATACCCTTCACACATACACACACACACAAAATGCCAGCCTAAAGGTCTGGGAGTCACACTGACTTCTGGTTTTAACACTGAGTTCCTCTTTGTTAGTCTTCCAAGCACTTCTGCCACAAATGTATCTCCACCATCTTGCATCTAGCCCTTGGAATTCCACAGACTACTCATCTGATGTTGTGACTGTCATTGCTGGTCTTGGTTCTGTGTACTGGCACAGCTGGAAATCAAAGTCCTTTGTTACTCAGAATCCCTCTGTGGACCCTCTGAGATGATCCATCTTGAGCCTCCCTCACACCGCCTTCTGCTCTTTGGAGCCTTCTTATGATGCTGAATTCCACTTTGCTGATTACTCTAGCCCTATGACCCTCATTGTTAGCCATTATCCATTTTGGAGCCATATGAGTTTCTGAACCTCTTTCTACCTTGCTTCACAGACCACACTCCTTTTGACCCATTCACCTTTAGACCTTTCTGTCAAGTTTCAGTCCCTCTTACCTCTGATCCAGCATTAGACAGTATGTGCTATTACTCCGGGGTCATAGCGTAAGAGTCATGGCTTTTAATTCACTTTGCATGCTCTGAGGTTTAGCAAATATTTACGAGCTCTATAAGTGGGCTGAGGATGCTAGGCCTTTTGGCCCTGATAGGCATGAAGTTGGGTGCACTGCCTGGCATCAGGCCAGGCTTTGCCCCCAAAACCCTGCGGACAGTAAACAGTCTCATTTTAAGTAAGTCAGTTGTATCAGCATTGTCAAAGGGTGAAATACAAAAAGCGGGGAGTCTATTGGCTTTCTCAAGTGGTCAGCAGATCAACATATAAAGAGCAGGCCTGCTGGCTTTGTAAAAACTTCACCACTAGCCATAATTGAATGTATACTTTTTTAATTCAACTATTGCAATTAGAGGTGGAAGTAACTGGTGTAATTTCAAATCCCTGCCTTACATTACTGCCCAGCAGGGAGGCATTCCATGAGTGGAGAATGGGTGTTACTATGCATCCAACAATGAATTTTGACGGACTCCCAGATTTACCATTAGTGGTAAACTCAATATGCTATGCCTCCTCAGATGAGGCGTTACAAGGAGAATTATCTTTATTTCCCCTTGTTTTTCATCTTTCTATGTGTGCTGCATTGTGCAGCACACATAAAAAGAGGAAAGTGCCTCTCAGGGTGTACCTTCCTACACAGAAATAATCCTGCCTACAATGCAGACACCCTTGCAACATGATGCAAGGGTTCTTGTGTTGATGCTTGGCAGCCAAAGGTGTGCCAGAGTTAAGAAAGTACAGGAATGCGCCATATAATGTTAAATACAGTGCAATCCTGCCATTTCCCTGTCATGCAGCGCAACATGGTGGCTTGCTGTGGTGCTCTGCATGAAAGAATTATACTTATGCCCCTCATTTCTTTGTTTCTGTGCTCCTGCAGTAGCAGTTTTTCCCACATTACTCTTAATTACTCATGCTGGAGCAACAGCATATTTTTGGAATTTTCATTACAAGACTAATGTGTAATCAATGAAATTACTCCAATTACTCCGGCATAATTAAAATGTCATGTAGGTCTAATGGCAATGTTTAATATTAATTAATATAGCACTAAACATGTCTTTGAGTCTTTAAAAAAAATATTATTTAGTCACAAAATATGGTAAGCTCTGCTGGGGTCATGGCTTCAATGACCCTGGAGACTTAGGGCCTCATTGTGACTGCCACTATTACGGTCGTAGTTGGACTGCTGCCGACCGTGACATTATGGCAGTCCCAATCCACCAGGGCAGTGCTACAAAGGCCGCAGGGGCTCCAAAGGACAGCCCCGTTGCCACTTTCACTGCCCTCCTTACGGGCAGTGAAAAGCGTGACAGGTGCTGATGCACCAGCTGCACTGACACATTGCTGCCGGCTCGATTGCAGGGTATGGGGCACTCCTTACAGAAGCAGTACATAATAAATGATCCACTCATTTGTTATTTTTTCCTTTTTTTCCATTTGTTTTAGATGCTTCAATGCTCCTACTCTTTTTTTTTTATTCTTAGAAGTTGGGAGCTGAGCCCCACGCAGCCCCTGCAGGCTCAACACCATCATCCATACCGGGTACTGGCAGAAGTTTTATTTTTAAACCACTAGCTGCTGAGGCATTTTCACTACAGTGCTGAACCCTTTTTTGGCTATTTGGGTACTTCGTTCTTAGGCTTCTATAACTTTTTGCCACCTAAGGTATCCACTCCAAATATATGCCCTTTTTACCCTACATCTTGGTGATTTTAAAGGTACCCTAATTTTGTGGATTTCCCTGAGGTGGACCAAGGAAATGGGCCAAATATATCAAACTTTTTAGGAGCTTAGTTACAAGCCCCTTGCACCGCTGTTGCATTCATTTTTCTATGGGAAAAGGTAAATAAATAAAGTGACGCACCAGTGGCACCAGGGGCTTGTAAATAAGCCCCTTATTTTTTGTAGGAAAAATAGGAAACAGAGGCATCTTTGATAGGTTTGCTGTGCTAAAGTCACCAAATTCTTAGCTTTCAGGAACATGCAGAGCCGAATCAAGAAATCTATTTCCTTACCATAGTTTTGGCATTTTTATAAAAGGTAGCTTCTTTTTCAGAATTATTGTACCTTCAGCCTACTTCTACTTTGTGGTTGAAAATGGTGTAAAACACAGAAGTGATTCTGATAAGGTATGGATTTCTGAAAAGCAGACAACATTTTGAATTTAGCAACATGTGATTTCTGTAGACCTCTTATGGTTTTTCCAAAGAAACTAGGGGCCAGATGCAGGAAACACTTTGCGAGTCGCAAACGCCAAAATCTGCCGTTTGCGACTCGCAAATGCGTGTTTCCAATGCAGAAATGCATTTCGCGAGTCGGGACCGACTCGCAAAATGCATTTCAGAATCGCAAATAGGAAGGGGTGTTCCCTTCCTATTTGCGATTCGTAGTGGTATGCAATACCATTTGCGACCGCATATGTGGTCGCAAATGGTGTCGCAGTTACCATCCACTTGAAGTGGATGGTAACCCACTCGCAAATTGGAAGGGGTCCCCATGGGACCCCTTCCCCTTTGTGAATGGACCCAAAACTATTTTTTCGGGGCAGGTAGTGGTCCAAGGGACCACTACCTGCCCTGAAAAAATACCGAAACTAAAGGTTTCTTTTTTTTTTTTAAGTGCAGCTCGTTTTCCTTTAAGGAAAACGGGCTACACTTAAAAAAAAAAAAACTGCTTTATTTAAAAGCAGTCACGAACATGGAGGTCTGCTGACTACAGCAGGCCTCCATGTTTGCGAGTGCCTATAGTCGGTATGGGGCCGCAATTTGCGACCCACCTCATTAATATTAATGAGGTGGGTCTCTGCGACCCCATACCGACTCGCAGACAGTGTCTGAGACACCGTTCTGCATTGCAAATTGCGACTTGCAATTTGCGAGTTGGAAGGACTCGCAAATTGCAAGTCGCTATTTGCAATTTTCCTACATCTGGCCCAAGCTGTTGAAATAAAAACATATTGCATATGAGTAAAACAAAAGTGGCATTTGTGACAACATTTTCATCTGTAACACCTTATCACAATGACCAATAAGCAAACAAAATATATGATTATGTCCATTAGCCTCTTCTGGTTGTTGGGATATTTAAGATGTGTAGGTTGTCCAACAACTAGAAGCACCCAGAGCTAACAACTGAGCTGCACCTTACAATGGTTTTCATTATGTGCCAGTATAGAGCAATTCATATGGTAAAATATATGGGTGAAAAAGTGATATCAAGGAAATCTATGTATTTCTAAAATGGAAACCAGATACAGTTTTTATGAGGAGTTGGTGTTTGTATAACCTTGAATGTGTGGGTCACATACTAGCATATGATTTAGAGGACATTTCTCAAAATGCCTTCATTTTACACACTGTCTTACATTTGCAGAGAAATCCAATTAAAAGAAACAAATGTTCTAGTTTGTGTTCCCACAAGCCTCTGATAAAAATGGCACCTTCTTTGTTTGGGTAGGCCTAGTGCCCGCAAAGGAAAAGGGCCCAAATTGCAACATGAACTCATCACATGTGTCCACTGAAATCTGACCCTTTTTTAGCAATGTGGGTGGCTGTGGATTTTGGGCCCTAGCTCAGCCAGCACCTGGGTAAACCTAGCAAACCTGACCATTTTTTTAAACTAGACCCACGGGGGAAGCCAGTTTGTGGTGACTTGCAAGGCTCTCATCAGGTTTTTCTACCCAAAAGCCCTTGCAAATTTCAAAGTTTGGCAATAAAACACCCATTTTCCTCACAGTTCTTTAAGCAAAACTTCTGAAAACTGTGGGTATCCACAAATTTCATGCCACTTAGAGATCCCACGTGTCTATCAATAATAACAGTACACCACTTCTGTAGGAGGATAAGAGACAGTGACACAGAAGGCCCTAAAACTCGACCTGGAAAGATGAGCGATAAAGTTAGCTGCTGTATTGGGTCGGTGCTCATCCAACACCCATGAAACCTCCAACAGCAGACACTTGGAACTCTGAGGGGGGCAGAAAGACTGGTTTGTCTCTTTTGTAGTGGGGGTATGGCCAATGCCAGGGTGCAACGCCCACATGTATGAAAGTACCATCTTCCTTGGCATGTTACCCCCATTTTTACCTGTATGTCAGTATGTTTTTGCCTGTCTCACTGGGATCCTGCTGGTCAGGACCCCAGTGCTCATAGTTTATGGCCTAATGTGTGAGTCTGTATAGTGCTTGACTTTGTCACTGAGGCTCTGCTCATCAGAACCTCAGTGCTTATGCTTTCTCTGCTTTTAAATTTGTCACTGTAGGCTAGTGACTTCATTTACCAATTTCAATAGGCACACTGGACCCCCCTTACACGTCCCTAGTATTTGGTACCTAGGTACCGAGGGCATTGGGGCTCCACGATATCATTATGGGCTGCAGCATTTCTTTTGCCACCCATAAGGAGCTCAGACAAACCCTTTCACAGGCCTGCCATTGCAGCCTGTGTGAAATAGTGCACACACTATTTCACAGCCATTTTCACTGCACGTAAGTAACTTATAAGTCACCTATGTGTCTAACCTTCACTTGCTGAAGGTTAGGTGCAAAGTTACTAAGTGTGAAGGCACCCTTGCACTAGCAAAGGTGCCCCCACATAGTTCATGGCCATTTCCCGGGACTTTGTGAGTGCGGGGATGCCGTTACACGCATGCACTACATATAGGTCAATACCTATATGTAGCTTCACCATGGTAACTCTGAATATGGCCATGTAAGGTGTCTAAGATCATGGAATTGTCCCCCTATTCCAAATATGGTATTGGGGAGCCAATTCCATGCATCCTGGGGCCTCCACCATGGACCCCCAGTACTGCCAAAATAGCTCTCTGAGGCTTGCACTGCAGCTACAGCTGCTGCCACCTCACAGACAGGGTTCTGCCCTCTTCGGGTATGAGTAGCTCAGTCCCAGGAAGGCAGGACAAAGCATTTCCTTTGGGAGCAGGGTGTTACACCCTCTCCCTTTGGAAATATGTGTTACAGGCTGGGAAGGGGTAGCCTCCCCCAGCCTCTGGAAATGCTTTGAAGGGCACAGATGGTGCCTTCCTTGCATAAACCTGTCTACACCGGTTTAGGGAACCCCCAGTCCCTGCCAAGGCGCGAAACTGGACAAAGGAAAGGGGAGTGACCACTCCCCTGTCCATCACCACCCTAGGGGTGGTGCCCAGAGCTCCTCCAGTGTGTCCCAGACTTCAGCCATCTTGCTTGGCAAGGTGTGGGGGCACTCTGGAGGGCTCTGAGTGGCCAGTGCCTGCAGGTGACATCAGAGATCCCTCCTGATAGGTCCCTATCTGATAAGGTAGCCAATCCCCCTCTCAGGGCTATTTAGGGTCTCTCCTGGGGGTTCTCTTCAGATTCTACTTGCAAGTTTCCATCAGGAATGCTCAGCAACTACTCCTTCATCCTCTGACCTCGGATCAACCACAGTATGCTATAACAGCAACAAAGTATCCACAAGGGATACTTTTCTTCTGAAACTTTAGCTCCAGCCAGCAACTGCAACCTTTTCCATAGCGTGCACGCTCTGAGGACTCCCTGTCTTCACCCTGCACCAGAAGGACCAAAGAAATCTCCTATGGGGTGACAGAGTCACTCCCCTGCTCACACAGGCACCTTCCAAGTCGATGACCAGTACTCCTGGACTCCTCTCACAGTGACGAGCGCGCTACAAGAAACACAGAGGGTGGACCCCATCGACACAGACTGTCCTGAGGTCCTGCTGACACAATTTGGAGGAGGTAAGACCTTGCCTTCCCTGAGAGCGACAGTACCCCTACACACTGCGTCTTCTTCACCTCCTACGGCCTCTGTGCACTATTTGCAAAATTCCTTTGTGCATAGCCTGGCCCAGGTCCCCAGCACTCTATCCTGTGATGCTCAACTCGCTGAGTTGACCTCCAGTGGCATGGGACCCTTCTTTGTACTGCTGCACCAACTGCATTTTGCACCTCCTTTGTCCCCGTGTCCTGGGACTCACGTGGGTGCTGACTGGCATCCTAAGGGCTCTCTGAAGTGCTGAGAGCCCCCTCTTCCTCCTCACACAGAGTTGAGGCCCCCAGGTCTCTCCTGGGTCCAGCCAGCGCCATTTTGATGCAAAACGCACATTTGTTGTAACCAAGGCTTGTTGGTGACTTCCAACACGAAATCACATCTGCATCCATCTTCACGTCGTGACACATCCTTTGCATCATGCAGGAATCTGCTGACATTCTGCTAGGGTGCATTCCGGCACTCTTTGTCCAACCGTGGACTCTTCTTTTGCACCATCTTCTGGGTTGGCTCCTGTCCTTCCTGGAACTTCTTTTGACTTCTGGACTTGGTCCACTTCTTTTGCAGGTCTTCAGATCCAGGAATCCAGCAGTTGTTTTTTGTAGACTTGGTTGGTTACTGCAATAATCCATATCACGAGGTGTAGTGTGTCCTAAGGAAACTTGCAGTAATTTATTCCTGCTTTTCTGTGCTCTGGGGTGGGGTAATTTACTTACCTTTACTGTATTCTTACTCTCCCAGCGAATCTGCACACACTACACTTGTCTAGGGGGGAATTCTTGATTCGCATTCCACTTTCTTAGTATATGGTTTGTGTTGCCCCTAGACCTATTTTCACCCATTGCATTCTATAGCATTTCCTATTGTTTGCACTATCCTATGTCTAATTACTTGCCTTATTTTGGTGTTTAGTGTATATATTGTATATAATTCTTACCTCCAAAAGGAGTATTGCCTCTAAGATATTTTTGGTACTGTGTCACCCAAATAAGCTACCTTTATTTTTGGTAACACTGAGAGTTGTCTTTACTTGTGTATAAGTACTGTGTAACTATAAGTGGAATTGCATGAGCTTTGCATGTCTCCTAGTTCAGCCTAAGCTGCTCTGCTATCGCTACCTCTATCAGCCTAAGCTACTAGAACACTACTACTTCACTAATAAGGTATAACTGGACCTGGCATAAGGTGTAAGTACCCAAGGTAACAACTACAAACCAGGACATCCTCCTACCCAGCACCCCTCCTCTCTTTTGCCTGAAATGCAAAATCGTTGATGTCTAGCAGGGGGCAGATTTGGAGTAACCTCACATCTGTCCACACAGGTGCAAAAAAAACACTATTGCCCATTCTGGGAAGGGGGTATGGCTCGATACCAGGGTAGGCTTCACCTCCTTTTGTTTGTGTCAGTAACATTTTGAATTCTCTAATGAGCTTTCTGTCCTCCCAGGCCATATTGGGAGCACATCCCCTGTCTGTCCTTTTTGGGATGGGGGTGGGAGGATACCTATACCAAAGTGCAATGCCTGCAAACCTTTCTTTTTCTCCAAATGCAAAATCCCTGTTGTCTACTGGGCTTTCTACCATATGGGTGGCAGATTTGGGGCATCCTACCCAGCTGGAACCAACTTTCTATCTGCCCCTGGAGGCAGCAAAAAGACATTATCTCTCCTTCTAGGGCAGTGGTATGACTCAATGCCTGGTTTGGCCACAGTCTTATTTTATTTGTTGAGGCCATTCTGAATTCCCTTGTGTCTAGTGGCCTTTTTGCCTCCCCCCGTGGAGGCAGATTGGAGCAAACTTTCAATTTGCTCCTCAGTGGGGGCAGAAAGAATGTTTGTCCCTTTTTGGGGTAAGAGTATGGCCATGCCGATGGTGGACAAGACCCCACCCCTCCTTTTCTACATATTTTTTTATCCCTGGGGCCTATTGGGTTTTCTGCCCACTCTGGGGGGCAAATTAGGGGTAATTGCTCCATTCACCCCACAGCGGGGCAGAAAGACTGGTGCATCCTTTCTTGGGGTGGAGGCATGGCCATGACCAATTTTTCTCCCTCTTCATGGTATGTAGATGGCGTTCTGCTCTGCTGAGGGGATAGCGGGTAATTGTCCCCTTCCAAGCAGCCCAAGCTAAAATTTTAAAAAGGTAGTCATTCTGACTCCCGCCGGCCGCGGTAACCGCGGTGCCGGCGGGAGCCGCCAGAATACCGCTGCGCGGTCAGAAGACCGCCGCGGTTATTCTGTGTTTCCCGCTGGGCTGGCGGGCGACCGCCAGAAGGCCGCCCGCCAGCCCAGCGGGAAACCCCTTCCCACGAGGAAGCCGGCTCCGAATGGAGCCGGCGGAGTGGGAAGGGTGCGACGGGTGCAGTAGCACCCGTCGCGATTTTCAGTGTCTGCATGGCAGACACTGAAAATCTTTTAGGGGCCCTCTTATGGGGGCCCCTGCAGTGCCCATGCCATTGGCATGGGCACTTCAGGGGCCCCCAGGGGCCCCACAACACCCCTCACCGCCATCCTGTTCCTGGCGGTCAAAACCGCCAGGAACAGGATGGCGGTGAGGGGGTCGGAATCCCCATGGCGGCGCAGCAAGCTGCACCGCCATGGAGGATTCCTCAGGGCAGCGGAAAACCGGCGGGAGACCAGCGGTTTTCCGTTTCTGACTGCGGCCATACCGCCGCGGTCAGAATGCCCTTGGGAGCACCGCCAGCCTGTTGGCGGTGCTCCCGCGGTCGTTGACCCTGGCGGTCAATGACCGCCAGGGTCAGAATGACCCCCTTAATCTGCTTAGCTGCCACATCAGCGACAAAATGGTTCATCAGTTATTATAATATTCAGGGACTCATTCAGAGCCCATGATCATAGGTGTTGTAGGGCGCTCCTTACTGGAGCTGCTCTCCATCTAAATGTGGGAAACACCCAGAGTCCTCTCTTCTTTTTAGCAGAATTTATGGATGACACTAACCCTGAAAGGGTTATGTTTTGACTTATACTGGATGCTCCCTTGTGCCTGGACAAAGCTTATCCCCTCTGAAGAGCTATAATGATAGTGAAACGTGTGTCAGGGGTTGCTTTTCCTCATTCTAGGTTGGCTTGGGTGGTATTTTACCAGTCCAAAGCTGTAATACTGTGCCTGGAGTGGTGAATGGCTTTTGTCATTTTACAGCTTATTTTACAGCTCATCGAGGATGGCACTGTGTCAATCCTATGCTTAGATTTTGCGGTACAAATGTCAAACTACTTTGGTCCTCCTTACAGTGCTGTCTCCCGCCCACCATATCACGGGTACTGCCGGATTTCCACTTCACTTTGGGCGAAATCCAGCAGTAGTCATGCTGGCGGGCACAGCACTCTGGCGGTTCCACCACCGGCCCGCCCTGTCAAAAGGACAACACCCACCATATTATCAGCCATAATACTGACTGGTGGTGTCCTGCTGGTGGGGCCCTGCTGGTGGTGGAAGCGCCCCTTCCTGTTCGCTGCCAGACAACCTTCTCCCTGGAACAGGTAAGGTGATCGTCTGACAGGACAGGGGTGGTGCTGTGGCTGAAGGGGGGTGGAGGAGTGCAGTGGCTGAAGGGGGGTGGGGGAGGTGTAGTGCTTGCTGGGGATGGGTAGGGGGGGGCCGTCTACCAGTGACAGGGAAAAGATTCCCTGTCACCAGTAGCCTTTCCGCCATGGTTCTGTGGACCGCCGGGTCGGAGATGATCATCTCTGGCCCAGCAGTTCCGACCGCCATGGCGGTATGAGTGGAGATATGACGGGTTGGCAGAGGAAAACCCGCCACACTCATAATGTGGGGGTCTGCCCTACCAGCCTGTTGGTGGTGACCCCCACAATTTCCCTGGCGGTCAAAAGACCTTTGTCCCTATCTAGCTCCGCGTGGATAGCACTGTGCTGATCCTATGCTTAAAAACTTTGCCAGATAAACATTCATCCAATCATATATCTCTCCATTTACTCTTTCACTCAGCCATCCATTCTTTCACTTGCTTATCCATCTGTACATCTATTCATATATCCTTCAATTCATCCTTTCACTCATCCATCCATCATCCAGACATTCATCTATCCTGCATTTCACTCATACATCCATTGTTTTACTCATCCATCTTTACATACATTGTTTCACTCATCCATACTTTCGCTCATCCATCCATATTTTCACTCCATCCATTCATCCATACTTTTTCACTTCCACTCATCCATCCATTCTTTCACTCATTTTTCTATCTATCCATCCTTTCTCTCATTATCCATCAATCCATCCTTTCACTCCCTCATCCATTGACCCTTTCACCTATCAATCCATCTATCCACCCTCCCTTTCACTCATACACCCTCTCTCCATTTCACTCTTCCATTCTTACACACATCCTTTTACTCATTCATCAATGTATCTATCCATCCACCATCCATCCATCCATCCTTTCACTCACTCACCCTCCCAAGTTAATTATGAGCCTTTGTCCGCCAATCTGCCGACAGAAGAGGCCCATCAAGAACCATGTAGCTTATAAAGCAGGGAGGGGGTTAGGGTGAGGAGTAATGTTCCCCCTGATGCCGAAGCTTAACTGCATATCTACCTCTTAGTCCACTAGTGTTATTGTTAGCCACAGCATGTCCCTTCCTTCTCTTGGGCCTATATGGTGTTGTGCTACTGCAAGGACAGCAGCCCCAGACCCTTCCTACAGACCTGCCCCCCGGAGATTAACACATTTTTACCACACATCTTGTCCTCATAGCCTGCCCCACCCGCAGCCATTGAACTGAATGACGTTTTGCTAACTCCTACCAGTGCCACTGTTCATGCTCCCTCAAAGCAACTGGATCCAATACTCCCTCTCATGTGATGTCACTACCGTAGCTTCTGCCTGCTGGTCGAAGAAAAGCTTGCCCGGCTGGCATTTATGCAGTGGGACATCTACAAAGTTCACCTGAGTTCACCCAAGAGATTCAGCACACTGTCTCCGAGCAGCAATTTCTTTTCAGGTGTTCTTTGTTTATTTTTCCTGTTCTTACATCTCCCTTGAGGGTGGCAGGGCAACGTCCCTTGTTCCCATGAACACCAGTCACCCCTAACCATGATTCACTGGAAGTATTTTAGCAATGTCAGAGCTGATCTCACTCCTAATTATTTTATAGGGGATTCAGACCAGACCAACGGACATTCCAGGTCGATTTTGGTCAAGCTAGGTGTAACTGAAAATATTACTAACTTGCCCTAATTAGTGACATGCCCTGAAATCTCAACAAATTTATTAAATTCCCTTAATAACGATTGGAGGTCTTCTTGAAAATGTGTGACATCCAGTGTAATGTGATCCCTATTGAGTGAAATTAGGAGAGCCATTCTGAAAATTCTCTGTGAGTATTGACTACATTGTTGTCAAAGAGAGGCGAGTGTGGGTTCTACTGCTATTGCAAACATTAAGGGAGACAGTGGGCAAGCCTGCCTGGTCCCTCCATTGATCACAACAGGAATGAAAAGGCTAACACTTAAATACAAGGTACCATGTGGCATATTGTATATCCAGCTCCTGTACTTTTTTAACTAGCAAGAAATGTGACACACGTCTTGCACAGGCAAGGTACAGAGATATGCAGACTCAATTATATTGTAGTTCCCTATGTTCTCATGCCATTCAAAGTAGAGTTTTTCTATCATGATAATTCAGTAGCCTGCCTATACTAGGGCATGCAAGTGTTCCCTGAAGGGACCAGAGCATCCGAGACCTGTGAACTCTTTCTACAATGAATACTTTATAAAAGGATTCCACTCCGCAGAGTGTTGTTAGTAGCGTCTCTACAAAGATTTCCATTCTCCCAGTATCCACCCACTCTGCCACCCTGAGAATGTGTAATTGTTTGACTGAGGTTCTACTCTTCATTTTTTGCTTTGATATATTTCAGTACATGGTCCATTTTTAGGACTTTTTCTTTGCCATCATGCCGCACATCTTTCACTGTTGGGACCTGTGCTCCGCTTCAGTAATGCAGTTCGTCTAGTTTAGTTGCAATATTCTGATGCACAAATTGAGGGAGTCTATCTTCCTATCAATCGATAAGAGATTAGCTGGTAGACTATGTAAGAGTTGTTTAACATCCAGATCCATGGTGCTGTATTATTATTTACCCTACATGGCAAGCGATGCATCTCCCATCTCCGACTGTTTTTGGAACTTACAGCCCTCGAAGGGTAGTTTAAGTTGTTTTGGATCTGTATGTTTACCCATCTTGTTGATCAGGACAGTGAGCGGTCGGCGTCCATCAAGCAATCCCAGCCATACCAGGATCTGGGATGATAGCTCCCCAGCACAGAGTCACTGTCCTTTACATGTGCAATTCAATACTCAAGCCGAGGGCCCATGCCTCTGGCTTCCCTCAGGCGGAAGCACACGAGAGGATGGTGGTTTCTGTCTGCAGGAAGTGCCCAGGTGTGACAGACAGTACAGTGACCTGTAATTACTCAGGGGAGGGAACAAGAGAACATTAGACACTGTGGGGGTCATTCCAAGCTTGCCGGGCGGCGGGAGCCGCCCGCCAAGCGGGAACCGCCAGAAGACCGTACCGCGGTCAAAAGACCGCGGCGTTCATTCTGGGTTTCCCACTGGGCTGGCGGGAGACCGCCAAAAGGCCGCCCGCCAGCCCAGCGGGAAACACCCTTCCACGGCGAAGCCGGCTCCCAATGGAGCCGGCGGAGTGGAAGGGGTGCGACGGGTGCAGTAGCACCCGTCACGAATTTCAGTGTCTGCTAAGCAGACACTGAAATTCTAAGTGGGGCCCTCTTACGGGGGCCCCTGCAGTGCCCATGCCATTGGGCCCCACGACACCCCATACCGCCATCCTGTTCCTGGCGGCCGAAACCGCCAGGAACAGGATGGCGGTATGGGGGTCGGAATCCCCATGGCGGCGCAGCAAGGTGCGCCGCCATGGAGGATTCCCCTGGGCAGCGGAAAGCCGGCGGTACACCGCCGACTTTCCGTTTCTGGCCGCGGCTGTACCGCCACGGTCAGAATGCCCAAAGGAGCACCGCCAGCCTGTTGGCGGTGCTCCCGCGGACCACGGCCCTGGCGGTTTTTACCGCCAGGGTCAGAATGACCGCCTGTGTCTCTGCCACTGACACTGCTGCAGCAGCACCATCCTCCAGGTACGATCAAGCCACTCGGCGCTCCCTCGTCAGCTATCCAGTTACTTAAGTTCAGGTACTGCACCAGAAGGCACATCTGCCACTCCCTCAGACCCCCACAGCAGGCAGCTGTTCTCTCAACATTCCCAGAGGTGCCACCTAGGCCTCCTGTCTTGGCCCCCAGGAGTCGATCTTGCACATGACCGCAGATTCCAGTCACCTCACACGGTAGCCACCATCCAGCCTCATCCAGGTCCATTGAAATCTGTTGAGCCGAGTTACAAAGCCAGAGATCAGCCCAGTCTGCTTCCATTCAAAAGGTGCCACAGACGCATTCCCAAGGGGTTCAATCGAAGGATTGGGATGATTTTTCCAACACAGTCATGGCAAGGAAACTTTCCGCACGAACTTGCACGATATGGTGCCATTTAGGCTCCCAGGCAGGCCATGGTCCTCATCTAGATAGTTTGTTGCTGCTGGTTCTTCTTGTGGAATTATGCAATTGCTATTTAATGGTGCCATCTGCGTGACCAGGAGCAGGTTAGAACTGGAGAGTGGAGTCTTGAGGAAGTTGAGCGTTCAACCGCCATGGCAGGTTGGGTGGCAGTGAGGCCTACGAGAGGCCTACTGTGATGCTGTTAAAAGCAGATGAGAGTACTACATGTGGACAGTCTGGGCTGTGGGGAGACATCTGATCCTGCTGCCCCCTTTATTACGTGCATTGTCCCCCTCTTCCCCCCTTGCCATGATCTCCCTTTCCACATGGGGTACCCCTGTTGGCTCTTCTGACTATACATTGCCTGCCCTGCCTGGATAGGCACAGGGCATTTGGAGATGGCAATTGGGCTCCCCCTCCCTCTTGAGCCCCTGTGCCCCCTCTGGACTTGCACTGGGTGCCCTTCCAGCTGACTGACCTTCCTAAGAGGAGTGTGCCATTGGACCATTATTACTGAAACGCGCTGTGCATTGCTGGGTGCACCTATACAGAGGAGTTCTCTTGTGGCATAACTGCGGCAACTGTATGACTACCCTGCCAGTGTGCTTGTGCCCCTACTGGTGCGCGTGATGCATAAATTTTCTGTGCCATCTTCCATTGGCACCCACCAGCATCACCTTTAGCAATGATCTGCGAGCTGCACCCTATACATCTCCACTGGTTCTGGAGGGGGCATTGTGCCCAGTGTGCTTCATCCTGGGAAGGATGGGGCAAGTGGATGGCTTCTGCCACTGGTTCTGGAGGGGGCATTGTGCCCTGTGATGCAGATCTTGGGGAGTGTAAAGTCACAGCCTCTCACCTGGATGTCATACCCACAGGATTTGCAGGGGCCAGTACGCACAACAGCTCATGGAGGCAGGACTACATACTGTACGCTGGCGGTGACGGCTGCTCAGTGGTGGCAGTGGCGGGGCTGGTGTCTGTGCTGGCAGTGGTGGGGAGAGGCTCCAGCCCATCCCCTGCAGCCTCAGAAGCATGCCCACTGGGGCTGCTGCTGCTGGCAGTTGTGCTGGTGGAGGTGCTGGCAGTGGTGGGGGGAGGCTTCAGCCCATCCCCTGCAGCCTTGGACGGCTGCCCATTGGGGCTGCTGCTGCTGGCAGTGGTGCTGGTGGAGGTGCTGGTGGCGGTGCTGGCAGTGGTGGGGGGAGGCTGAACTACCATGGTTGGTGGTGGGGGCTCCGAATGAGTCCCAGCACAAGGCCTCCTGTCCTTACTGCCTGCTGGTGCTGGCCCCTTCCCTGTTGCAGCTGGTAGTGCCTTCTTGCCCTTCCTAGACGCTGCTGGTGGTGCCTCTTTGCCCTTCCATTACTTGAAGCACCTGGTGCAGGCACCCTTACAGCTGCCTGAGCCCAGGATCCTCTCCCACCTGCATTAGCAGTCAACACTACTGTGGCCGTGGACTGGGTGGCTGAGGTGTTCGCCTGGGTTCGACCACCCTGGCCCAACGTGAAGGACGGGGGGATAGTGGTAGGGAAGAGGTCAACGGTGGAGAGGAAACATTTGGGCGTGAAAAGGCTGAAGGTTTCGGAGTGGAGAAGAGAATAGCGGTCCTATTCAACTGCTGCGGATGAATAGGAGATGGAGACATCCCCCGTGTGCAGGCCCCTGGTGGACTTGGCAACAATGGAGGCCAGGCACATTATCCTCACCTATAGACTGGACAGGGCCACAGTCACAGAGCTGTGTGCCAAACTGGAGCCTGACCTGATATCTGCTATACGTGAGACCACCGGGATCCCCCCTCTTGTGCAGGTCCTATCTGTGCTCCATTTCCTGGCAACTGGCTCCTTCCAAGTGACAGTGGGCTTGGCAGCAGGAATGTCTCAGCCAATGTTCTTAATAGTGCTGACCAGAGTGCTGTCTGCCCTGATTAAACACATGTGCAGCTACATCGTTTTCCCCAAGGTGGAGGATTTGGCCATAGTAAAAGCTGATTTGTATGCAATGGGACATATCCCCAACAATATTGGGGCTATTGATGGTACACATATTGCATTTGTCCCCCCACCACTGGAGAAATGAACAGGTCTTCAGAAAGAGCTTTCACTCCATGAATGTGCAGATTTTGTGTCTGGTGGACCACTACATCTCCCATGTCAATGCAAAGTATCCTGGGTCTGTGCATAATGCCTTTGTCCTGAGGAATAGCAGCATACCATATGTGATAGCTCAACTCCAGAGGCACCGGGTGTTGCTAATAGGTGAGCCCTGGTTTCCACCATGTAGGTGTTGGTGTATGGGTATGGTGTGGGCCCTAAGGGATAGAGTGTGTCTAACATTGGCCCTCGCTATTTGCAGGTGACTCTGGTTACCCCAACCTCTCATGGCTACTGACCCCTGTGAGGAATGCAAGGACAAGGGCAGAGCAACGTTACAATGAGGTACATGGGCGAACAAGAAGAATCATAGAGAGGACATTTGGCCTCCTGAAGGCTAGGTTTCATTGCCTCCATCTAACAGGTGGATCTCTGTACTACTCACCCAAGAAGGTCTGCCAGATCATCGTGGCATGCTGTATGTTGCACAACCTTGCCTTACGTCACCAGGTGCCTTTTCTGCAGGAGGATGAGGCTGGTGATGGCCGTGTGGCAGCAGTGGACCCTGTGGATAGTGAAGATGAAGAGGCAGAGGATGAGGATGAGGATAACAGAAGCGCAATAATATGATAATACTTCCAATGACAGTAACTTCACTTTTAATTGACAGTTTTGTGTTTGACATTGTCACTGGCAGGTTGATTTTCCCACTTCTATGGCCACTTACTGTACCCTTTGGCATCTCTATTTTCAGATAATTGTTCCCAACTATCGCTCCTGGTGCGTTGACTGTAGCCAACTACAGGTCATTCCTTTGTATACATTGCTGTACAGTTGTTTTGCAGTGTTTAAAGCTTGTTAAAATAATACATAGTTCAATCATTTGACAGACTCCAGACTTGTATTTATTCAAATGGTTTTATTTAAGTGCCAAGAAGTAGAGGGGGATGTGCAATGGGCTGGGGTGATGGTGGAGGAATGTCCAGGACAGGGTCCAGTCAATGTGGATCACAGGTGCATTGTCCAAGGGGGCATAGGAAGTGGAGCAATGGCAGTTCAAGGTGGACAGAGTGACAGGGTGGGACACAAGGGTGACAATCAGGAGAGTCTTATTTCCTGGCGGGGGTCTTGGAAATAGTCTCTGGCTTCTGCCCGGATCACAGGGACCATTTGCGGGGTGGTTCTCCTTCTGCAGGGGGAGGGATGCTGGTGGCCTGTTGGTCCTTTGGCGGGGCCTCCTGTCCACTAGTGGCAGAGGAGGTGGAAGGCTTTTCATTGGTTTGGCTAGTGTCAGGGACCAGATGGTGTGCCACTGCCTCCCTCATGGTGTTAGCCATGTCTGCCAGCACCCCTGCAATGGTGACCAGGGTAGTGACGATGTCCTCAAGTCCTCCCTGATCCCCAGGTACTGTTCCTCCTGCAGCCGCTGGGTCTCCTGCAACTTGTCCAGTATCTGGCCCATCATCTCCTGGGAATGGTGGTATTCTCCCAGGATCTTGGTGAGTGCCTCCTGGAGAGTCGGTTCCCTGGGCCTGTTGCACAGCAGTCCTCCCAGCTTCCCTGTTGTCCTGTGCCTCTGTTCCCTGAACCGTGTGCCCACTGCCAGTAACCCCAGGTCCCCGATTGTCCTGTGTTTGTGGTGTGCCCTGGGGTCCCTGTAGTGGTGGACACACTGCTGATTGACGTGTCCTGGGGACAGAGGTATGGGCCCACTGGGTGGGTACAGTGCTGCTGTTTCCTGAGGGGGGAGGCTCTGTGGTGGTATGGGACTGTGGCTGGGTAACCAACTGTCCGGAGGTCCCTGATGGGCTAGGTTGGTCACCCAGATCCAGGCGCCCAGAGCTGCTGTCATCACTGTGGGCCTCTTCTGGGTGGGGGACTGGATGTTGCTGGCACCTCCTCTCCGGTGACGTTGGGTGGGGGACCTGTGGGGATGTAAATGCAGTGTTAATGTTTCTGCGTGTGACATCTTGTGCATGGGTGTGTTGCCCTCTATGGTTGTTCTTGCCCTGGCAGTTTTGCCTTGTGTGAGTAGTTATTTGGTACATGCTTTAGTGATGGGTGTCCATGCAGGTCTGTGATGGGGGTCCGTGCATTGGTGTTACATGCCGGGCTTAGTATTGGGAGGGCTGGGGTGTGATGGTGGGCTGTGTGTGAGGTGGTGGAGTGATGGGAGTGAGGTTGAGGGTGGGGGTATGTGATGGCATGCAGGTAGGAGGGTGATAGTAATAGGGAATTGACTTACCAGAGACCAGGCCTCCTCCTACTCCTGCCAGGCCCTCAGGATGCATGATTTTATTGTTGCTATTGTTGGGGAGGAGGTGGGGGTCCACCGCCAGTCCTCTGTACAGCTATTTGGTGTCTTGCTTCTGTGGTACGCACCTTCCCCCGTAGGTCGTTCCACCTCTTCCTGATGGCATCCCTTGTTCCGGGGTGCTGTCCACCGATGTTGACCCTGTCCATGATTCTCCACCATAGCTCCATCTTCCTTGCAATGGATGTCTGCTGCACCTGTGATCCGAATAGCTGTGGCTCTACCCTGATGATTTCCTCAACCATGACCCTTAGCTCCTCCTCTGAGAAACTGTGGTGTTGTTGTGTTGCCATGGGTGTAGTGGTGTGGGTGAGGGTGTGTGGGATTATGAGTTCGGTTGTGTGATGTAAGGTGTGTGGATGGTGTATAGGTGATGGTGGTGTGTGGCTGTGGTCTTGTCTGTGGTCTTGCTATCTCTCTTGTGGCAATTGTTTTTCATTGTAAAGGGTTGTGAGTAATGTGGGTATGTGTTTTATAGTGGTGTGGGTGTGTGGGTGTGGTGTTTCTATGGGTGTCAGGTGTGTGTTATTCAAATTGTCCAATGTAGTGTTGTTTTGTTAGTGTGTGTGTATTTTGAGCGCGGCGGTATGTACCGCCAATGGTTTAGTGCCATTGAATGTCGGCCGGGGTCATAATGCTAGTTCTGTTGTCGTAACAGTGTGGGTTTTGCTACCGCCAGTTTATGACTGACCTTTGGGCTGGCGGACTTGTGTGTGTGGCTGTATAGTGAAGGATTGCTTTGTGTGTCTCTTAATATGGGTAGCGGTAATCCGCTGCTCCGGTGGTATGTTGGCAGCAGTCAGCATGGCGGTAATCCGGCTTTTGAAATGCCCACTAGACACCAGGCATTTCTTCATTACAGGAAACTGGCATGAGGGGAGCGACCCCTTGGGCAAGGGTCGCTCCCCAAGGGGGCATTTTTTTTTAAGGCCTTTTCTGCCCCCCCCCCCCCCCCCCCCCCCCTATTATTAGGCCAATCTGCCCCCAGGGGAGGCAGAAACCTCTAGGCTCCAGGGATCTTTTTTTTTTTTTTTTTTTTAGGTGGGGAGCGACACCTTAGGCAAGGGTCGCTCCCCTAGGGGGCAAATTATATTCAGGCCATTTCTGCCCCCCTTAGGGGCAGATCAGCCTATTTTTATGAGGCCAATCTGCCCCCAAGGGGGACAGAAACCACTAGACACCAGGGAGTTTTTTGTTTTTCGTGAATTTCACGCAAGGGGGCTACCCCTTAGGCAAGGGTCGTTCCCCTGGGGGGCAAATTTATTTTAGGCCATTCTGCCCCACTAGGCACCAGAGATCTTTTTTTTTGCACCAATGTCACGCAAGGGGAGCGACCCCGTAGACAAGGGTCGCTCCCCGGAGAGGTAGGGGGGCAATTTTATTTTAGGCCATTTCTGCCCCCCCGGGGGCAGATCGGCCTATTGTTATTAGGCCGATCTGCTCCCAGGGGTGGCAGAAACCTCTAGGCGCCAGGGCTAATTTTTTTGTGTGTTTTTTGTTTGTTTGTTTGTTTTTTTAGAGATGGGGAGCGACCCATTAGGCAAGGGTGGCTCCATTGGGGGGCAAATTGTATTTAGACCATTTCTACTCCCCTCTGGGGCAGATCGGCCGATTTTAGGTCAATCTGCCCCCAAGGTGAGCAGAATCCACTAGGCACCGGGGATTTTTTTTTTTGCGCCAATGTCACGCAAGGGGAGTGACCCCATAGACAAGGGTCGCTCCCCAGGGTGGTGGAAGGGGGGTAGGGGGCAAATTTATTTTACGCCATTTCTGCCCACCCCCGGGGGCAGATCGGCCTATTATTATTAGGCCGATCTGCCGTCCCGGGGGGTGCAGAAACCTCTAGGTGCCAAGGCAAATTTTTTTTGTGTGTTTTTTTTTGTTTTTGTTTTTAGAGATGGGGAGCGACCCATTAGGCAAGGGTCGGTCCCCTGTGGGGCAAATTGTATTTAGAATATTTCTGCCCCCCTTGGGGGCAGATTGGCCGATTTTAGGTCGAAACCACTAGGCACCGGGGATCTTTTTTTTTTGTGCCAATGTCATGCAAGGGGAGCGACCCCGTAGGCAAGGGTCGCTCCCAGGGGGGTTGGGGGGACGGAGGGGCAAGGTGGCAAATATATTTTAGGCCATTTCTGCCCCCCTGAGGGCAGATCGGCCTATTGTTATTAGGCCGATCTTCCCCCAGGGGGGGCAGAAGCCTCTAGGCGCCAGGGATACATTTTTGGGGGATTTCTTATTCTTTTGTTTTGTTTTTTAGAGGTGGGGAGCGACCCCTAGGCAAGGGTCGCTCCCTGGGGGGGAGGGGGCAAATTAATTTTAGGCCTTTTCTGCCCCCACTGGGGGCAGATCGGCCTATTGTTATTAGGCCAATCTGCCCCCAGGTGTAGCAGAAACCTCTAGGCGCCAGGGTTAAAAAAAAATGTTTTTTTTTTTTTTTTAGAGTTGGGGAGTGACCCCTTAGTCAAGGGTCGCTCCCCTGGGGGGCAAATTGTATTTAGACCATTTCTGTTCTGCCCCCCTTTGGGGCAGATGAGCCGATTTTTGTTAGGCCAATCCACTTAGGCACCAGGGATTGGTGTGTGTGTATGGGTGTGTTTTCTTTAGGGGGGCAGCCACTTGGGTAAGGATCGCTCCCCATGGGGGCACATTACTGTTGCCCATATCTGCCCCCCATTGGGGGCAGATGGCCTATTTTTGGAAGGTCCATCTACCCCCAAGGGGGGCAGAAAGCTCACCAGAGGCCAGGGAAGTTTTTTTTCCCAAAAATAAGAGGGTGGGGATATGGCCATAGCCCCACCCCAAATAAAGGGGCCAAAGTTGTTCTGCCCACCAGTGGGCAGATGGAGCAATTACCCCTGATCCACACCCTGGGGTGGCAGAAAGTCTACTAGATGCCAGGGAATAAAAAAAAAAAAAAACATATTGGGGTGGTGGCTACCAACCAGAATGGGCCTGGTCACGCCCCCACCTTCACTGAAGGGGGTAACAGTCTTTCAGCTCTCACCTGCACTCTAAAACATCTTATCCCACAGCAAGCAAGAAGACATTTGATTATTTTGGGTTTTAGTTTTACATTTGGGCCATGAGAGCTTGGCTCACTCTCAAAATCGTCCCACTTGGAATGGTGAGGGCTGCACTTTATGGACTTTGGGACGCTGCCATGTAGAAAAATCCACAAGACCTAGACACATCTGAAAACGAAACATCTGGGTGATTCCAGGGTGGTGTGTTTCACATGCACCCCGCACCATTTTTGTACCCACAATCCCCTACAAACTTCAAACTTTGCTGGAAATCACACATTTTTCCAACGTTTTTGTGATGGAACCTTCCAGAATCTTCAGGAATCCACAACATTCCTACCACCCAGCATTGTCTCATCTATACCGATAAAAATTCTGCTGCACTTGTCAGCCTAAAAATGTTTTTTTGCAAACTGCCCTTTTGGACCCCCTTTGTTCCACCTCAATATCGACATGTTTTTGGCTCTTCCCTTTCACAAGCACTTGGCCCACCTACACAAATGAGGTATCATTTTTACCGGGAGACTGAGGGAAAATTGGGTGGTATGAAACGTGTCCCAGTGCGGTGATCCCACACAGAAATGTGGGAAAAATTTGATTTTTTAGCTAAATTTGAGGTTTGCTGAGGATTCTGGGTAAGAAAACATTGGGGGATCAACGCAAGTCACACCTCACTGGACTCCCTCGGGTGTCTAGTTTTCAGAAATGTCTGGGTTTGGTAGGTTTCCCTAGAAGGCTGGTGAGCCCAGGACCAAAAACGCCGGTGCCCCCTTGCAAAAACAGGTCATTTTGTATTTGATAATTTTGATGTGTCCAGATAGTGTTTTGGGGCATTTCCTTTCGCCGGCAGTAGGCCCACCCACAAAAGTGAGGTACCATTTTTATCAGGAGACTGGGAGAACGCTGGTTGGAAATTTGTGGCTCCTCTCTAATTCCAGAACTTTCTGTCACGGAAATGAGAGGAAAAAGTGTTTTTTGGGGCAAATTTTGAGGTTTGCAAAGGATTCTGGGTAACAGAGCCCCACAAGTCACCCCATCTTGGATTCCCCTAGGTGTCTAGTTTTCCAAAATGCACTGGTTTGCTAGGTTTCCCCAGGTGCCGGCTGAGCTAGAGGCCACAATCCACAGGTAGGAACTTTGTAAAAAACACCTCTGTTTTCTGTGAAAAAATGTGATGTGTCCACATTGCATTTTGGGCCATTTCCTTTCGTAGGCGCTAGGCCTACCCACACAAGTGAGGTACCATTTTCATCGGGAGACTTTGGGGAATGCTGGGTGGAAGGAAATTTGTGGCTCCTCTCAGATCCCAGAACTTTCTGTCACCTAAATGAGAGGAAAATGTGTTTTTTTGGCCAAATTTTGAGGTTTGCAAAGGATTCTGGGTAACAGAACCTGGTCAGAGCCCCACAAGTCACACCATTTTGGATTCCCCTAGGTTTCTAGTTTTCACAAATGCACTGGTTTGCTATATTTCCCCAGGTGCCGGCTGAGCTAAAGGCCACAATCCACAGGTAGGCACTTTGTAAAAAACACCTCTGTTTTCTGTGAAAAAATGTGATGTGTCCACGTTGTGTTTTGGGCCATTTCCTTTTGTGGGCGCTAGGCCTACCCACACAAGTGAGGTACCATTTTTATCAAGAGACTTGGGGGAACGCTGGGTGGAAGGAAATGTGTGGCTCCTGTCAGATTCCAGAACTTTCTGTCACCGAAATGAGAGGAAAAAGTGTTTTTCTGGCCAAATTTTGAGGTTTGCAAAGGATTCTGGGTAACAGAACCTGGTCAGAGCCCCACAAGTCACCCCATTTTGGATTTCCCTAGGTTCCTAGTTTTCAAAAATGCGCTAGTTTGCTAGGTTTCCCTAGGTGCCGGCTGAGCTAGAGGCCACAATCCACAGGTAGGCACTTTGTAAAAAACACCTCTGTTTTCTGTGGAAAAATGTGATGTGTCCACATTGTGTTTTGGGCCATTTCCTTTCGCGGGCGCTAGGCCTATCCACACAAGCGAGGTACCATTTTTATCGGGAGACTTGGGGGAACGCTGGGCTCCTCTCAGATTCCAGAACTGTCTGTCACCACAATGAGAGGAAAAAGTGTTTTTTTTGGCCAAATTTTGAGGGTTGCAAAGGATTCTGGGTAACAGAACCTGGTCAGAGCCCCACAAGTCACCCCATCTTGGATTCCACCAGGTGTCTAGTATTCAAAAATGCACTGGTTTGCTAGGTTTCCCCAGGAGCCGGCTGAGCTAGAGGCCAAAATCCACACGTAGGCATTTTGTAAAAAACACCTCTGTTTTCTGTGGAAAAATCTGATCTGTCCACGTTGTGTTTTGGGGCATTTCCTTTCACAGGCGCTAGGCCTACCCCCACAAGTGAGGTACCATTTTTATCGTGAGACTTAGGGAAGCGCTGGGTGGAAGGAAATTTGTGGCTCCTCTCAGATTCCAGAACTTTTTGTCACCGCAATGAGAGGAAAAGGTGTTTTTTTGGCCACATTTTGAGGTTTGCAACAGATTCTGGGTAACAGAACCTGATCAGAGCCCCACAAGTCACCCCATCTTGGATTTCCCTAGGTGTCTAGTTTTCAAAACTGCGCAGGTTTTCTAGGTTTCCCTAGGTGCCAGCTGAGCTAGAGGCCAAAATCCACAGCTAGGCACTTTGCAAAAAACAGCTCTGTTTTCTATGTGAAAATGTGATGTGTCCACGTTGTGTTTTGGGGCATTTCCTGTAGCGGGTGCTAGGCCTATCCACGCAAGTGAGGTACCATTTTTATCGGGAGACATGGGGGAACACAGAATAGCAAAACAAGTGTTATTGCCCCTTGTCTTTCTCTACATTTTTTCCTTCCAAATGTAAGACAGTGTGTAAAAAAGACGTCTATTTGAGAAATGCCCTGTAATTCACATGCTAGTATGAGCACCCCGGAATTCAGAGATATGCAAATAACCACTGCTTCTCAACACCTTATCTTGTGGCCATTTTGGAAATACAAAGGTTTTCTTGATACCTATTTTTCACTTTTTATATTTCAGTCAATAAATTGCTGTATACCCGTTATAGAATAAAAACCCATTGCAAGGTGCAGCTCATTTATTGGCTCTGGGTACCTAGGGTTCTTTATGAACCTACAAGCCGTATATATCCCCGCAACCAGAAGAGTCCAGCGGACGTAATGATATATTGCTTTAAAAAATTTGACATCGCAGGAAAACGTTACAGAGTAAAACGTGGAGAAAAATGGCTGTTTTTTTCACCTCCATTTCAATATTTTTTTATTTCAGCTGTTGTATTCTGTAGGAATCACTTGTAGGATCTACACAAATGACCCCTTGATGAATTTAGATTTTTGTCTACTTTTCAGAAATGTTTAGCTTTCTGGGATCCAGCATTGATTTCTCAACCATTTCAGTCACTAACTGGAAGGAGGCTGAAAGCACAAAAAATAGTAAACATGGGGAATGTCCCAGTAAAATGTCAAAATTGTATTGAAAAATGGGGTTTTGTAATTCAAGTCTGCCTGTTCCTGAAAGCTGGGAAGATGGTGATCTTGCCACTGCAAACCCTTTGTTGATGCCATTTTCAGGGAAAAAACCACGAACCGCCTTCTGCAAACCTTTTTTCCCATTTAAAAAAATAATAATAATAATTTCACTGTATTTTGGCTAATTTCTTGGTCTCCTTCAGGGGAACCCACAAAGTCTGGGTACCTCTAGAATCCCTAGGATTTTGGGAAAAAAGGACGCAAATTTGGCGTGGGTAGCTTATGTGAACAAAAAGTTTTGAGGGCCTAAGCACGAACTGCCCCAAATAGCCAAAAAAAGGCTCGGCACAGGAGGGGAAAAGGCCTGGCAGCGAAGGGGTTAAAAGGCCTTGTCAAAAGTCTCCAGCCCGCACACTGCAAGTTGACTGCAATAGCACTAATCCTGGCCAAACACAGAGTAGCTATCAACTGGGGAAAAAAATCTACGCCCACTATTACACGTTGGCTGCTTGATCTGAGGTACTGTAAGGAGCAACTTGACACCTATTTCGAAGAACTATCCTCATCATTAGGCCCAAAAACATTTGGTACCCCCTCACTGCTTATCTGCTGACGAGACAAGATGAGTCATAATGTACACTACAGCGTCTCAGTTACAAGAGGCCTCTGCTGCCGGATCATCACTTTTTATAATGCTCCGGTAGCTCACCTGTCAATCATATCTACAAGACAACGCAAAGCCACTCTGCATAGATTTGCATGGCCTCATAGATATGGACAAGGCAAAGCAGCACTGCCTTGCCTTATTCCACATCAAGAAGGTGTTCCATGGGCATTCCAGTGGGTTTTCCCATGCAACACCCATAGGTTTTGACACATTCCCAGATTTACAAGAATTTGTAAAACTAGCAATGCATCAAAACTGTGTGCCTCCCTAGGAGAGAAGTAACAAGGAAAAATAACTTAATTTCTCCTTGTTTTTTCCTCTTTTTATCTGTTCTGCATTCTGAACACAGAGATAGAAGAAAAAGCCTCCACGGATTGTTTTTGGACAGGAAGTGTAGAAAAACAATTGTGCCAACAATGCAGACACCTGTGCACCATGGTGCAAGGGTGCCTGAGTTGGCACTAGGCACCTATTTGTACGCCGGCACAGGCAGAAAGGACGGGAATGTGCTGTATGTCATCAATACAACCCCCCTTTCCTTTTGACGCAGTTGTATGGTCTCTTAAATATGCTGCAAACTCAATAAAAATAAATGAAAAATGTGCCACATTGCGCTGCATACTTTGCCTTTGCTTGCCACATAATTTAGTCAACCCAGCAGCATAATTTGGTACTCCACTGTAGCAGAATTCCAGTGGCCCGGGTGTTTAGTTTACATATCTAACTGCTATGTAAATTTGAGTCCATAATAACTGATCAAAAAATCCACATTTTTGTTTTGGAATGTGGCGCATATTTATAAACTTAATTCGATTTTAATACAAAATTATTTATTTCTACTATGTGAACATTTTAAATAATGTTAATGCACTGAAAAAGCAGGCATCTGCATATTCGATCCATGTTGCTACTTGTACTTTTGCTATGGTAAACATTACACGATAGATCGCGTCCTTTCCTCATAAATATAATCTGATGTTGAACTTCATGACATCACAAGTCAAGATGAGAACACGCACGCACCCATTAACAAACTAAGCCAATATTTTTTCGCTGGTTTCGTCTGTTTTTCGAGTTCTGCCTCTGGCCGCGTACTTGTCTTTTACTTATTTTTGTCTGCATAGCTGTTTTCCTTCTTTGGTTGAAAAATAAGGAAAAATTAGAACATAAGCAATTCCAGTGAAAAATGTTTTTCATGTTGGAAATCAGCTAAGCCACAGAAAGACGGGATTTCGAGCAAAAGTAAAGGAAATGACCGGAGCAATCCTCAAATTACCCAGGAAGGGCTTCGCATGCCCCAATGGGACTCCCACTGTTGCTCTTTCACTTTCTGAATTGGCAACCTTTTGTACCGGCTGAGTTCACTATTTATTATGACTCTTTTTTGTAACCTCAATATGAAAGTAACAACTAATAGCTGGTATTAATATTTTAAACCTGGCTAACTTTTGATTGAGTCCGCCCACTAAGCCTTCCAGTCCTCCAGCAAAACCCATCACCTCAGACCAGTGCTTGAAATGGAAACATTAAAGTACTGGTACTCTGTGCCAGAGTACCCTCTTGTTTCCGAGAAGTGCCGGTACTCTCCAATTAAAAGTATTCCGTTTTTCTTGAGATGTGCCGGTACTCTCCCTCTCAAAATAAAAAAGTGCCGGTTCTCGGTACCGGACAGTGCCGGCCCATTTAAAACACTGCCTCAGACCCAAATTGCTACCGCAGCTGACTCCATCCAAAGATGGCCCATTTCTCTGACCCCCATCCTGAGCTAGCATTGTGTTGGTGCACTGCAAGTCATAGCACTAAATGCACCTCGGCCAAACACCTGAAATCTTCAGGTGGAAAGAAGTTCAACATAACAAGCAAATCTTCAGTGTACACTAAACAGTATTTAGACTGGCCAATAATACCAATCTCAAACATCGAGGTGAATGTTTAAACACCATGGCCATTCTTGGTAACATACCATACTTACTTTCAGTAAACTACCATCCAGATCACAAAACAATCTGGCGCACAGAATGCCCAACGAGAAACTTCGCCACTCAGATAATAAATTGCTTCATACAACCTCCCTATAATTGCCAGGAAAAAGCTAAATGACTATGATTGCCCCGAATGAACCAATCCAGCACGACTTAATCACTCATTTGTTCCACCCTAACCAATTCCAAGACCATCCAGGTAAATAATGAACCTCACTGGGATCCGAAAGAAGCAGTATTAGCTCGAAACACAGGTCCTCCATGTTAGCAAACTATTCAATGAACTTGAACTGTGTGCTCCTTCAAAGATGCCACTGCAGTTCTACACACACCAAATCACAGACACACACCTAACTCCGGAGTCACCTGCACTTGAACTGAATCATTTTAGAACACTCATTCCCACCCTAAGGCTAGGGCTTACTAAAAAATGCCATTAATATTGATGACCACAATTAACAACGGGTTTAATTTACAAAGAATCTGAGACATGGTTTGCTGACAGATTGCAAGTCATTTTCAATGATCGCTTCCCTTAGAGTTCAAAATTATCATAAAAGAGGGTCTGGAAAGGGAAGATGGAGTCATCTTGGTCTATTCTGCCAATATGAATAACATGGAAAAACCTGGCTATTCTACTCATCATTTGAAAAGTATTATTTAATTAAATTTAATGTAAAATTATTTCTAAGGAGCGCACTCATCCTCATATGGAAATCAAGGAGCTGCGTCACTTTGAACCCCATAAACTGGTGCACTCGCATTTATAAGGAAAATAGCTAGGTCTTTAACTTTTTCCTGAACCTGGCATAGTCTGAAGACAGATAAAGATCAATAGGCAGCAAGTTCCAATGAGCGGATGCCAGATGGTTGAAAAAGCGACCACCCATCTTAGCTTTTTTGGTACATTTGGCCTTGGCCAGTGCTAAATTGGCTGAGCGCATGACTCATACAGGCCTGTAGAAGTTCACTCTGCTACATGAGATGGCTGGGTCAGTTTCTTAAAGGGCCTTGTGGACATGGCATAAAAGTTTACATTTGGCTTTCTTGTGGTTGGGCACCCAGTGAAGAGCGTTTGGACAGAGTGATGCCAAGCTATTTCTGTTGCTATTACAGATGAGTCCAAGTAAAGGGCATTGCTATTATCTAATCTACCCGTGATCAGTGCCTGGAGTACTTTCCTTCGCTAGTCTACTGGGATCCAGTGAAAGATTTTCCGTAAGAGCCTTAAGCAGGCCAAAGCATTTGCCATGGGTCGCATTGACCTACTCCTGCATAGAGAGGGAGTTGTCTATCAGGAATCCAAAGTTCTTTTCCACTCTTTTAGGTTCTGGAGTGATACACAGGTACCAGGAAGCATCCCAGATGTTGCAGGCCCCTCGAAAAAGTAAGATCTCATTTTTTTCTGGATTAAGCTTTACACAATGTGCTTTCATCCAGGTGGCTACCTCTGATAGACAGCCAGTAAGATTCTCTCTAGTTTCCTGTGACTTTCCCCAATAGAGGTAGCAAGCAGGGTATCATCAGCATAGGAGCCAAACAGCATAGGAGTCTGGATGATGCCATCCAGGGAGGAAACATAGACATTGAATAGTGTTCGGCTAAGCGAGGAGCCTTATGGGACCCCACACTTGGTTACATGGGGGATGGATCTGAAAGTGGACTTCTGAACTGACTGTGTTCTTTTATTTAAAAAGAGCAGCATCATTGTAAAGCTTTTGAGTGTAATCTGCTCTCATGTAATCTTTTTATCAGCAGCCTATGAGAGACTGTGTCAAAGGCTATGGACAGACCCAACAGGATCGGAACAGCACCCTGTCCCTGATCCTCTTCCAGTTTAATGCTGTCAAGTACGGCCAGTAGTGTGGGTTCAGTACTGTTTCTGGCCCTGAAACTGGGTTGTGACACATCCAGTAGATTGTTATTTTCCAAGAAAGATGTCAGGAGGGCATTAACTAATCTTTCCAGCACTTTAGACATGTATGACAGCAGGTTTATTGGGTGTTATTTAGATAAAAAGGATACATTTATTCCTGCTTTCCCCACCCAGAGGTAAAATCAAAACCTGCTTCCATGTATCTGGGAACTTAGCATTTGTGAGGGCTAAGTTACAAATCTGGGTGAAATAGGAGCTTCAAATGGAGGCCAGGTGGGAATAAATTAAATGGGAACAATAATCAAAAGGAGAGGCAGAATTTACCTCTGATGAGGTCTTTTCCACCTAATCTACTGAGAGACTTGTGACATTGCCTAAATGAGGCACTACTTTCTCGTGTGGGCTTAAGTGCTCCCATGGGAGCTCTTCTAAAAGGGGTTGGGAATCAAAATGTTGAATATATTTTTTATAATATGTCAGTAAAAAAAACTTGCCATCTCTTTGCAATGCTCAGCTGAAGACTGATTTAAACTGGTAGGGTATGTAAGTACTTTTACGATTTTAATTAGTTTTTTGTGGAGCTGCCATTTTCTTCTATTTTTTTCATAAAATAGTCTTTCTTCCCTCTTTTGAATGCTTTATGGTAAATTTTCAGTTCTATTCTATGTGCTAGGTGGTCTTCAGCGTACTTCAAACACTGCCATTTGAGCTCCTCCGCTTTACATTTCCTCTTTCCTATTCTTAGTTCTGTGGAATACCATTTATCTGAAGGACTGTGTCTGTATGAGCTACTTGGCTTCCATTGAGCACCTCCATCAAGGGCATTTGTAATGGCAGAGTTAAAATTCTAGGTACCTTTCTAAAGACAAACCTTCTTCTAATCCGGGGGGAAGAAATGGCCTAAAAAAGATTCCACATTAACCTTTCTCCAGCCTCTTTTTGGGATTGGGATAGAAACTGCATTTGTTTTTCAAAACGTCTGGTAGCAAAAATGAGAAATTGATTAGGAAATGGTCTTACCAAGGTAGCGGATAAATACTGTGTATCCTGATCATTTCAATCTTTGAAAACAGCAGATCTAGGGTGTGCCATGCTTCATGGGTTGGGCCTTTAATTCATTGTTTTAGATAAAGAATTTGCAACTCATTCTCCAACCTCTTGCACAGGGGGTCTTCTGAGATTTCATAATGCAAGTTAAATCCACAATTACTAAAAACTGACCATATTTCGAAACGAGAGAGGATTACCAGGAAGAGGGACTGAATGACAACTGAGAGTTATAACCTTCTGGTCTGTAAAGAACAGCACCCACAAACCACACTCGTGAACTTTGAGACAGCTGGAAGGCTAAAGTTTTACAGTCCACCAAGACACTGCATCCCACAGTGCAAAGGTGTACATTCTTCTGCCTTCTCTATCGCTATTTAAAATCTAATATCCAGCTGGCATTGCTGCAGTAACAACGGGCAGCGTACAGCTGCTAATCCATGTTTAGAAGATCTAAACTAAGGGCCTGATTTTGAACTCAGTTGATGGGTTACTCAATCACAATAATGACGGGTAGACTATTCGCCAAAATCTAAATCCCATAGAATATAGTGGGATTTAGATTTTGGCGGAAAGGATATCCATCATTGTTGTGAAGAAGTAAACCATCCATAGAGTTCTAAATCAGGCCCTAAGTCTGAATTTTTATCATCAACTCAAAGAACCCCTTCATCATCGTAACAATATATCAGCCACTGGGGTACAAAATCTAGGATTCGGTTGTCTTTCCCTCAGTGAGCTTGACAATGATGTGAACCCATTTAGGGTTCTTCCTATACTTCATTGTGAGATTCTAGAGTCCAGCTGTGAGTCACAGTTTGCACTCAAAGTGCACCCCTCTTTTAAAGAGTAGCTGCTGCCTTCATATTCTGGGCCATCTAAGACTGACCATTCCTGGTGCAGAATAATTGTAGGGGATTGGATAGACTATTTTATGCAAACTGTTCTTGAGGAGATGTGCTCACCCTTTGCAAAAAGTCTATTAAGCCTCCCCTAATCAGGTTCCTTTACCTACTTTGTGTCATGCGTAGTGACTAGAGAGCTGAGTTTATGGCTATGAGTAAGTGTGAAGTTTGGACATTTGTCTCACTGAGGGCATGGTGGGCATTGTGGATGTCTTAAAAAAGGTTTCTGACTTTGTGCAAAGATTTTCCATAGCTTTGACCCTTCCCCCGTACACTAGAGATGCTGTTCTTGTGGGTTGGTGAGATAGCTCACCAGGTTTTAGAAGTAGATGCCTGTCATCGTCTGACAAGCCACTGGGTGGGGGAGATAGCGCACCAGGTTTTAGAAATAGATGTCTGTCAGCGTCTGACCAGCCACTCACACTCTTCGTGCCAAGTTCTGCCTCTTTCAGAACACTACCCCCTGTTTGGGGTACATATACATTCTACCTGGACAAGTGCAAACCAGCCTGAGGAGAAGCTCCGGTTGAGCACAACGTCAGCATGCCTCAACCATGCAGTGGTTAGGCACATCTGTGGTTGGAGAAACCCCTCACGATGCAAAGATTGCATATTTCTTTTTTTTTCTTTTTTTTGGTGGGGGTTTGTATAGTGCATACTCGAGGCAAGGCAATTAGAGCACATTACAAAAACCTACATTGGAAGATTGACATTTGGAAGATAATGCAGTTCTTAAATGTGTGTAAAGGGCAGTAAAATTGACAATTCACTGCATTTCTAAAAATGAATTATGACAGATGATACAGTATATAAAACATATTTTCTTGAGTGAATCACAATATTCATGACTCTTCCCATCACTTCCGAACCATACCATTTCTGTTCTACCTCACCTTTGTAAATACTGTGAATTTTTGACTCTGTCCTTGACTCACTGTCTTATGTACATACACAGGCTTTTCTTAATCAGATTTAAGAATGCTTCCTTTAGACCTTGCATCCTTGGTGTAGTTCTCCTCTAACTTTGTGCCTTTAATCCTCCTATTTTTTCTGACTTCATGCTTTCTGGATATAGGAATCTTTACACTGTTAACCAGTGCTAAAGTGCTTGTGCTTTTACCTTAAAACATTGTGAAATTCTCTTCCACCCAATTATCCTGTTTATTTAGTTGTAAGTCTCTAGGAAAGTGGTAATACATGTGCCCAGGGCCTGTAAATTAAATGTTACTAGTGGGCCTGTAGCACTGATTGTGCCACCCACTAAAGTAGCCATTTAGACTCGTCTCAGACCTGCCATTGCAGCCTGTGTGTTTACAATTTTTAACCACCATTTCTGCCTAGCAAAATAAACCTTTTACCAGGTCCAAACCGTCCTTTGTAATACACACTGTGGACCCAACAGATCACACATCTCCTCTGCTGCATAATGCATCCCTCTCATCAACTGTAGCCTCAACGATGACGCATGACTTCACATCACAAGCACCAGCTGGTGGGTAATGCAACTTTGACCAGGACTTTGTATCACAAGCTCCCTTATTAATGACCTCTTTGACAATGGTGAGGGACCTCACATCACAGCAACCGATGCTGCACGACGCATCTCCAACCAGAAACTCTCATTTCCACAGCTAACAGAGGGTTGAGAACAGGTTAAATTGGGGTTCGCTTGTAAGTTCACCCGGACAAGGATTGTGGTTGCTGCTTGAGTAAGATTTACCTCCCCCCCAACCAGTAACCCAATTTCTTGCAGTTTATCAGCTTGCAAGCACTGACCTTTGACTTCCTTTAAAATTCTGTATTGCACTTGGTCTTCAAACTGTGCACCGAGTTGTCTTGCGTAATCTTTGCTTTGACTCAAACTGTCTTGCCCACAATGATATAAAGTATTTTTAAGAGTTTGTTTGTTGTAGTGCTCTGTGGAATGCTAGCATATATTCATCTCAGTTTACGTTTGTTTAAGGAATTCTGGTCACGCAGAAAGCTCTGCTGTGAGGAAGGAACATCTGCAAATCTGTTGCTGGAGTATGGATCACTGCCAAGGTAAGCTCTGAACCGCCGACAAGTGTACAGGTTGATGGATGGTAAGTTTGGGAGCATGTAGTGCTGGAAATCTTCTTCTGAACATGTCAGATTCCAAGCAAAAGCATGGCACCCATGACGCCTTCAGAGGGGGCATGGCCAGGATGGACAAGATGGCAGGCGGAATCTTCTGAGCTCCTGGCTCTGCCGCTCCTTTATTGCCTTTCTGTGGTGCTGGCGTGCACTTGAGGGGTGGCAACGCTTGACATACTGCTTCGCTGCACACAAAAGCTTTTGGAGCCTTCTTTGGGAATGTCCTCAAGGGCCTTTGAGACCGGAAAGACAGAGGAGGCTGACAGCACGTCCCCCAGGTAATGGTGGGCACTGGTGGGTCGCCTGGCCCCTTGGCCAGTGGGGGGGGGGATTTCTTGCCCAATGTGGCATGTGGCCCAATTGCGATTTGCCCACGGGCCTGTGCAGGAAATAGAGTGGCTGCTGGAGTGCTGGGCTGTCAGGCGCAGCAGAGGTTGGGACATGGCCTTGCGGGGCAATACAGGGCAATCCCAGACTAGGAGGCATAAACACTCACAAAGATGGACCCTGAATAAGAATTAATATTGCACAGGGCTCACACAGTGCCCATTAATAAATATGCTCCTGCATCTAGACACTCCAGCTGTTCACCTCTGGGCCTCGGTGAGGGTGGCCTGTGCATTGGTCTGCCCTGAGGAGGGCCCCTCATGTCTGTAGCCCTCTGCACCAGGACTTGCTTTCCCTGGGGTTCAACATATTGAAATTAGTGATGAGACCTACAGTTTAGTGCCTTGAGACCCTAACGGTTATTTGCCTCACTTTACAAATCCTGGATTTATTTTTATTTTTAGTTATGAGTCCGATTGCACTGTTTACAATGATGATACTCCCTAGACTACTTTATGTTCGCAAAACTATCCCCTGTACATACCACTGGCCTGGTACTTTACTCTGTGCTGGGTATGGGAAACAAATGTATTTGGGCCGGTGGTAACCCCAGAGTAGCTTTTGGAAAATGCACCTGGGCAATGTACGATGGTGGAGTCACCATGGCAGATATGTGTCTATACTACTGGCAACACAACTCCTCCTCATTAATGACTGGCTGCACTGGGGGGTGGGATGACCCTGTCTATAGGGGTGAACTATCCATACTGGGACTGAATAATGTACTGAACATCCTGTATGGAGCTCCTATCCCTTCTGACCTCTCAGAAGTGACCTAGGAGGCATTTGGATTGTGGAGGGCTGTCCTCCAGTGGATAGGGTGGAACCCCAATTTGACGAGAGAGACCCCTCTGTGGGAGGGCAAGTGGCTGGCTCAGGTGTCCACCCTAGAAGGGTTCAAGGAATGGGATTCTACTGGTATATCGAGAATAGGTGACGTCTGGGGCAGGGGCCACATGAAAGAGCTCCAAGCAGAATTCAAAATGCCAACCTCCGAATTCTACCTTTACCTACAACTCCAACACACCCTACACACTTACTAAGATACACTGGAGGACACTCCTGAGTGCAGCCCTTTAGAAAACAGGATTCTTAAGTGCCAGTTACGTAAAGGAGGGGTATCGCGGATCTATAAATCATTAGTGGTGCAGTCACTCATATCACTGAACTCTCTAAAAGAGAAAAGGAAGGGCTGGGCGGAAGACCTGAATGAGGGAGACTGGAAGACAACTTGCACACTATTAATATCTGCTAGACTCCACTTCATATAATTCAAGTATCTACACCAAACGTACACCCTCCGTCGCATGTGGAGGGTGGACATTAGTGATTCCCCAACCTGCCACAGGTGTAAAGATCTTACAGGGGATTTCTTTCATGTTGTATGGAACTGCCCGATGACACATGTCTATTGGAATGCCATCCTTTATGTCCTTTCTGCTGTAGTGGGTATGCATATTAAAGCTCACCAGTGGATTGTGCTGATTGGTATCCTACATGATATGGGTGGGCTCTGGGGGATAGAACAATGGTGGGTCTAGGCACATTAATTGCCAAGAGGGATATAGCCTGACACTGGCAATCCCCTCTGGCCTCCTCGGCATGGGCCTGGACATGTAGAGTGGACTGGTGCAGCAAGCTTGAAGAAACCATTTAAGATGCCCGGGGTTGTCCCCGGAAATACAACAAAAGCTGGAAAAATTGCTGGGACTATAACGGACTAAAAGTTTAGCTGAAGCCTGATGCACTATTGGGATGCTTGGAGGGACATCTACCAAGTCAGATCTGGGATCTCGGAATGGAAGTGGATCAGTATGTTAATGTATCCATATTATGCAAAGCAATTATTTAGTTGTTAAGCTACAAACTGGTAATAAAATGTGACTATAAAAAAGAGTGTGTCTTTATAGTTTTTGAGCCCAAAATGGCCACCAAGATCCTGAAGTTCTGGTTCCCAGCCGTAGTGTGTGTAATAAAATGTGTATATGTGTTGAATGTCCATAAGTGTGTGCCTGACTTTTATGGGACCACAAATGAAGGTACCTGTGATGTGCTCCATAAACCTGAGGCTTCTGATGACAGGGTTTATTAAGAGCATGTTCTCCACACCTGAACTCTGGCTGTCCAACTGTGGGCAGCATGTTTTCCCTTAGGATTCTTTTTGAGTGGCAAATAGGTCTTTTCTGTGGTCATGACACAGTAGCACCTTAAAGCTTAATCACTGTTGTGCAGACAAAGAGATACATTTGCCTCTTTGAAATGTACTAACTTAAACATTTACTTTTGAAGTATACCTTTACAAAACAGAGTATTTGGTGCCACTCTTTTATTTATGCTTTTGCTAGGGCTGTAGACTGTGGTGTTCCAAGACTGCACAGCCTAACTTCACAAACACCTTTAATTGGAGAACATTGTCAATGGATCCCACATTAAATATGTTTGTAATGCTTAGCATGTAATTGCTATGATAGTGTTGATGGTCATATATCTGGACAGGAAAGGGGAACAGACTTTTAATTTTCTTTGTTATTCATTAGTTTACATGTAGTGCATTATTCTTGTGTGTATCTGAAATGATTACCCTTAAGCAGGATAACAATGAGTCTTTTATTGAAACATTAACTCTCAGATGCCTCCAGTGTTGCCAACTGCTCCTGCACCTTTCCACTCTGACCGGAGCTCAACATTCTAACTGAACTCTACTTGAAAGTTCCAAGGTTGATACTAAGGGATGGATAACAAAAAGGGGGGAAACAGGTTGTATAAAATAAAGAGCAATATAACACATATCCCTCCTATAATAATGACAATAAAGAGTTTTAACACTGCAAAGACACCAGGAAGAAGGAAAACTGAATTACAAAAAACAATTAATGCAGATAGCATGGAACTAGGAGGAAACAACCTGTAAGGAAAGAATCAACTGCAAAAGGAACTGCAATAATTCTCTCTAAATAAAGTCTATAACCTGTATGGAAAAATAAATATAATCACTAATGCAGATGATGACTAGACATTCATTTACATAAATGTCCTTATGCCACCCAGGAGAATGAATGTTCCTTCTAACTCTTCTGATGGTTTTGTCACTGTTTGTTTTCTCTTTTTTTCACTCCTCATAATCTTTGGTGCACAGCATGGTTCTGGGACTTGGTGTTAATATGTCCGTGCTCCACACGCTACCATTTTCTAGTATTAAATTACAAGAACAAAAATGCAGCAGGCCTGGAAAGAGCACGCATCAATCCCTAGAAGTATCCAACCGTGAAATAACATTAATTAGGTGAATATGGTGTGCAACTCCACCCTGGTCCTTGCTGCAAAAAAGGACCAATAAGGCAAAAAGCCCCAATACTACAATACAGTTTTTTATGGGGGGTGCAACACTGAGAAGACGTCCAAAAATCACAATAAATACAAGCAGTCCAATGTCGTAGAGAAAATATACGAAGATCTTTTCAGATTGTATTCCCAAAGTGTTTTATTGTTGTCAAACGGGGCTTGTTGTGGCAAAAGATGCATAAACACGGAAGCAGCCAACGCGTTTAGCCCCATACAGAAGGGGCTTCCTCAGGGCTGCAAGGTAACATATAATCATAAGACCAACAATGAATAATACTAAATACTAATAGATAATAATAGAATGTGATAAAGCCCATACACCATCAAAAACAAGGGAGTAGGGGGCAAATATTAACTATAAAAATAATAATAATGTTTGTGTTTTAGATACTAACATTAAGATAAACGCATTATATAGTAATGAGTCCAAAATATGATGCACCAAGAAGATATTGAGTATTTACAAACATTTTCTAAATTATTTTACTTTCTAAACTATTTACATCTAGTATTAGTTAGGAACAGCGAGGAGATAGTGCATGAACCAAAGAACCGGCAAGAGAGTCAAGACAAACACCAACGGCGTCCAAACAGTGCAAACGTGAGTTAATTAAAGATTGAAAAAAATTGGAATTTTTTTAAATATTTTTTCGTGCAAGGAGCGTGATAGGGCCAGGTAAGTCATAGGAAATAGATATACAAAAAATGTGTTGAAAGTTAAGACCAAGAAAGGTTCCCTGTCTAGGGGCACCGTTCACATAGATAAAGGAAGGGGCAACAAGGGGAACGCCACTGCACCATTAAGGGTAATTCAGGAGCTGATTAGGTCGGGGGCATCCCACCCTCACATGAGCAGGGGGGCAGAGTCAGAAGCCGGTGCAGGAGAGTGGTGCTTGCCATCCCCACAGCTCTAAAGGGGCAACAACACTCACTGCTAATGGAGCACCCTTAAAAAGACAGCGCCATTCGTCCGGCAGTCCCCACAGGACCTTGTTTGAAAGGAGCAGCACAGCTTTCTTAAAGGGGCAACAATGTTGATTGCTGATGGAGCAGCCTTAAAAGGGCAATGCCACTCTTCCGGCAGTCCCCACAAGAGCTAAATTTAAAGAGGCAACGTCAACCAACCTGGAGAAGGGAGCGACTGCAAAAGGGGATTCTTAGGAGAATTGCTGCTGCAGTGGCGGTGCTGCCATTCTGTGTACAAGAGAAGGAGCATTCACAGGGATGGAGCAAGGAGGAAGAGCACCAACCACAGGATATGTGAGGAAGCCCCCTGCCCGATACAGAGAGGAACGTGAACTCAGGGCAAAGGCACTGTCCGGGAAGCAGGACAAGGCTTCACTTGGATGGCACACTGAGCTGGAACTGGACGAGGACCTCGAGGCACTGCTCAACAAGGCAAGGGAGCTGCTGCCAAAACAGCACCGGGACAGGACCACAAAAAGAAATGCAAGTCCATTTGACCAAGACCTACCTAAAAAACGGAGGTCGGGGCTGGGCACCACACCAGAAAAGCAGCCCGGTAGGGGAAATAACAGTGCCCCTCACAAAGCCCTGGTGCGCAGGGTGGTTGCAGCCAGAATGGCGCCCCCTCCAAATTGTGCAGCCAACCGAATCTGCAAAGAGGGCCTTAGGACTACGGCAGCTCCCACTGCTCCACCCCCAGGTGCGGCACGATGGAGCAGGTCAAGGGCGCGATCACTTACCTCCCGAGAATGCGAGGAGTCAAGTGACCAGGGCAGCGAGGATGACCAGGTGAAGTAGCAGAATGAGGCACTAGGTGCCAGCACCACAGTGACCTCTGGACTAGCCAGGGACACGTGGACAACACAGGAGGGTAAGCAACCTATGCAGCGTGAAGTGCTTACACAGGGCAGCGCGGAGGGGGCATGTGGAAGCATAGCAAGTTTTGGCACCCTGGTTAGGGTGGTGAACAACACTGAACAGTGCCCGGCTGGGTGCCAAGGCAGCATTATTTGCAGTTTCCTGGGACGGTCAGGCCTTTCGGTGAGAGGCATGAGTTCCTGGTCCCAACAACACTACGTCACCCCCACCAGGTGAACAATGGTGGGCTTGGCCAACCCCCAGTCTGTCAATCCCACTGGGCTGCACCCCTTCTTCTGGCCAGGTATAGTGCCCTGGCAAGGCCGGGCTGTCGGGGGTGGCACCGGGAAACGTTGCCCAAGGTAACAAAAATAATCAGACAGGCTCAGTGGCGGCTAACAATTAGGAGAATCAGGCCCCAGGTGACAAGCAGGACACTGAGCAGTCAAACAGTTTAATAGTAGGGCAGGGAGGTTAAACAGGGAATCCCCACCCATAATGGTCAGGGAAATGGTCCCCTCTGGCCTGATCCCCTTAGCAGTCAAGGAGTGGATCTGGAGGGAGGAGTTTATTTATATCTTCACCTTCCTTGACATGCAGCAGGCAGGGTTGGACCTGACCACCTATGAAAATAGAGACGAGGATGGAAAAGAGAGGTGCAGGCTGAGGGTAGAGGGTCTATTGAAAACTGGCTCCTTGCCTTTTGCACCTTGGCATGCGTATTTGTAGAAACATTCCCAGAAAGTACAGCAGGACTATTCCTGGACAAACAGAGGGTGCACGTGGCTCAGTTAAAATATCAAGGTGAGGCGTGGCTGAGGTAAAACAAGGGCTTTTGGGAGAAAATGCTGACATGGCCTAGCACTGAGTGGGATCAGCAGGACGTAGAAGGCTTCATCAATCACATGGTAGCAGCCAGAGAGGGTATAGGCACACAAGAGCATACTTTTCACCCCTCATCTGGTGGAGAAAGTCAAACAAGATGGATACACCGAAGGCGGAAGGGTGAGACACCCGCCAGCAGGCAAATCTGGCAAAACCCGCTCCACAATCTGCTAAAAGTACGGAAAAAAATTAAAGTAAGAGGGTACAGGTCTGCAAATTTAAGCATAACCGCAGCAATTGTGGGGTGAGGTGGACACGTTCAGCAGTCGAGTTGAAGTTTAAGAAAAGGTTATACGTATCCCTGTAACTATTTCTACTAAAGTATTAAAATCATTTTTCATATGAATGTAGACAACACTGAAACCCCTCCTGTCCACCTAGAAAATAACTCAGCTTAGTTTACCAATACTTCCAACAGCTTAGACTACATCCAACACTAGAAAAGAGGAATCTCCTAGTGCTGAAATGTAGAAATAGCAGACATTCTAATCCTGGGAGAACATCATTTCGCCACTATCCCCTTTTAACTAGCTCAGCAGCTTTGGACATGCTCCACTCATGACAATCGAAATTAAAAACCTGTGAATCATCATTTATTTGGACCTCTCTGTCACCCCAAAATCAACCCTGTTGCTAATGGCATCAATGTGCCTGATCATCAGGTGCAAAGACTACATGACATGATCTGAACACTTATTCCACAGAAATTGATTAATAATCTTCCAAAAAACTCTAGAGCCAAGTCAGCACAATGTGCATGATCTTGCATAAGTTTGACCATGCCAGACCAACAGTGAAAGCACTACATTTTGTCTCAAATCTGGACCAGTGTATTTTGCTCTGTACTTGGAGATATGCCTACTTGAACAGATCAGTAGCATAAGCGTCAGATATTACTGGCCCAAAACGAATTTACCATGAGCAAACATGGGACAATCATGTGGTGCCATTGCGAAGGGCAGGACCATTCAATTAATTACACGGAAGCGGTCATGGATCACTTGTGACCATACGTGGTATTACCTATGACACTTGACAACAGGTCATTAATACCCCAATTGTCAGGTTTATTTACTATGTATTTATTTCACATCACTATGCACCATCATAGCAGGTTCGTTTTCGCGCTATAGACATTATCACTTATTCACAGGCATAAAGAAGAGAGAGGAGAGGAAAAAACTAGCCACATACCTGGTCAAAACCCAATGTATTTTGATCATTGGCTCCTTTATCCTCAGAAACACACATGAAATGATTGACAAATCACACAACAGGAAAACGTGCCTTTCTGTTTACTCCTGCAATTGCTGTCCATAATATTAAAACAGTGCTGGTGTTTTCACCTATAACTGAATGCCTACACATATACATTGGTACAAAGGAATACGTCACATGTGTTCTGAGTTTAAGGCGACCTAACTCCTTTGTTAAAATTATATGAGTCCTATTCCAAATTCACTTTATTTGATCCCTTTCATGCTTTTCACAAATTAAAATTAAATTCTTAAGTCGCCCCCTTCCAAGGTAGGGTTAGTGTGTTTCAGCACTTGGTGCCTTTTTACAGTAATTTCATCATGACAGCATAATGGTATTACTGGCAACCAAAATAAACATCAACGACCACAACAGTACCTTTAGTGACATATACTTATCCCAATTAGCTTGGCTCAAAATTGTTGAAAGCAACATCCACCACCATCCAATACAACCTTTCTCATGTGTAGTGGATATGTGTGCCAACTTCACCTTGTTGACATCAACCCCAGATTTACCTAATACGATTTTGCTGTTGTGTTGGGGAGCGGATTAGGCCAACATCATATTGCCAGGTATTTTACAGCAATCCAGCTTGAGTATAGAACTAGCTTCCAGTTGTTTATTTGTACAACAGGAAAAAAAAGACTGTGTTCCCAGGTCTCTGTGGTAGTGGAAAAGTGCACTGATATTGGAAAAGTGAATTAAGTACGTATTTAAGGTGTGACAACACAGGAAGGCACAAGAAATACTGTCACAATGCACTCATGGTAGCTCAGATTTCTGTCAAAAATAATATTACTACATCTAGTTTTACAGTTGTCATAGAGTGGCACTACCTGCACATAAAATAGGAAACCGAGTCATGTTCTTGATGAGCAGCGTCCCATTGAGCCTTTAGGATTTGTTTTTGTTGCCTGTGAGTGCAGTGAAAAACATCAGTGCTTCCACTTGTGATGCTAATGGTGAGCAAGTAAGGTAACTCAACTTCATGAAAAGAATACACCAAAAAATAAGCTCCCATATTGCAAACCATTTAATTAACTAAATAATGAATGAATTAAATTAGATGTATATAGCACACATCTACTCCAAGCAGTGTCCTGGCACTCAGCACAAAGGCAGCTTTCCAGGATTTGAAAGGGCCTCTATTCTTGTGTGAAATGCCATGTTTTCAGCCTTTGTCTGAACAGGGAAATAAAGTCCTCATAGCATAGCTCAAGAGGGAGCTTATTCTATGCTGAAGGTCCCAGATAGAACAAAGCCCTCCCCTCTGGTGATACAAATCTTAGGAATCCTAGCCCTTAGGCTGTTGGCTGATCACAGGTTCCTAGTTGGGATGTAAAAGCTAATTCTCTTCCTCAAGTAGCCAGCACCTGTGTGATGAAGAGCTTTGTGGACTAAGCCAAGTGCTTTAAACAGGATCCTCTCCCTCACTGGAAGCCAGTGGAGTATGCAAAGGTGGAGGGACAAATGTGTTTGCGGTGGTAGGTTAAGAAGAATGTGGGCTGCTGTGTTCTGGACCACCTGAAGTCTATTGATCATTGATCAAACCGTCAGGTAATCTTAGATAAGCAGCATTCACATAGTTCAAACTTGGATCAACCTCAACATTAAAAATGGTGACAATATAGCAGTTCAAGGCAATAGAAAAATGATGCAGTAGAGACACTGTGTGGAGGGGTATCATTGGCAGACTACCCAAAAACAATTGAGGAGTACCAAGCTCAGACGCTCGGCCCTGAATTCAGGCTCTGGTTCAACTCAAAGTCCTGTTGGAACCTCAAGCCCACAAAGAGCCAACGTTAAAAGTGGCTTCTGCTTGCCACCCTCCCTCTTCCCCAGATGCAGGAATGGGTGTCAACTTTGGAATAGAGGAACCAGGTTCGAGCAAATGCTTTAATCTCTCTTTGCCTATAAAAACAGAATGTGACCTTGTGTAATGCAACTGGTGCTCATATAAAACACCCTAATGCCCATGAGTCAAGCTTCTAGTATTTAAAAACTGCAGAAAAATTCACAAAGAAGTAATAATAAAGCCTTAACATAAAAAAGGAAGACAAATAGATACTTATTTAGTGCGTGATTTGCACAGAGTAAAACCAGATAACCTGGATAAACTGTGGCTTCCCTGCTTCAAATTTTGTGATCTTAGGCAAATATTTTTGTCCCCAAAACTCTTTTTTTAATTAATTATGGTGTATTAAAGCAGTTTCAAATATGGAGTTCAAATTAACAGTTGTACAAAAAACCTATTGTGTTTGACTTAATAGACTATAATACTGCTCTATAACAATCTGGGCCATCGAAGGCTTTACATGACAACTGTCTTTCCTTCTTGGTTGACTAATTCTTCTTGTTTAAAAACTACCACTTCTCCGTGCAGTGCTATATTGTCACACTTTTTTTTATTTTGAAGAGACTTCATCATAGTTTACATGCTGTTTGTTTTAATATTTACATAGCAAACATGCTTAGCGCTGGGATCGTGCACAAGGTCTAGGAGCCAAGCCTGTTGCTTCGGGCTGGGCTCTCCCTGTTTCGCCCACTTCTAGCTAAAGTACATCCGGGTCTAGCGCTTGATGTGAATCCTGATTTGGGTATTTTGCACTACGTCTGTGCTTACGCGCTGTGTGGCATGCTGCAGGCTGAGAAGTCAAATGAAAATGTACTTCATTGTAGGAGAATAACTTTGTGCGTGAGTTTATATCTACACATTACAATATGTTATAGGTATTGCTTAAATTCTAGCATGCATAGTTTTAATGGCCATCCTTGCAGCACACTAGGTTTGTGACCATTATGTGATTTTTTTTCAGACGTTGTACTTACTGAAGCATACACGTTTTGATTCCCCAAAAATAAACAGTTAAACAGTCTCTCAAACCTGAATCTCAATATTTGCACATTGCTCTGTGTCTTTGTTTGTGTATTTGCCCTGCACTGCTGGTATGTTATCCTTCCTTCAACAAAGTATTTCTCGAGAAAGCATAAAGCAAGCAAATCAACACTGAATTCACAAGAGTTCACTAAATTTTGGTGACAAAACTACCAGGAAAAACCTACAGAAAACTGCATTTTGCCCGCATGACTGCTGGAACTGAAAAGGAGCTTTTTCTTATTTTGAGAAACTGCATTCATTTTTTTGCATTTCCAGCTGATACAAAGTTTCTCTCCATTTGTAGATTATTTTTCGATTTCACATGTTTTCAACGAAGATTTGTAGTCCATGTTTCGGAATTTATGAAGCATACATTCAGCATAATTTTAGAGGAGTTAGAAAATCTGCAATTGGATTTCCATTGGCACTTTCACTGCCACTGTACTATAACATGCAAAATATAACAAGCATTTGCAATGCAACGCGTCTCGCGTTTGCTTGCGTTAGAGCTATTAATGTTGTAAACTCCTAACCAGACTTTTATTGCTACATAAACTAATAATGAAAAGTAAAACAGTTTCACATGTGTGAGCCGATGGTCGCCATGAGCGTGAAGGAGACACAACAAAGAAAACAGAAGTTTGCTTGCAGTGAAACTTTTCGGCAAAAGTGCAATTAATTATCCATGTTACCGGCAAAAGTGCAATTATCCATGTAACCAGCAAAAGTGCAATTATCTATTGATACAGGGTCGATGTTATGCAAAGCGCTCGACTTCTGCCCAGCGAGATTGCGCTGCACAGGAAATGAAAAGATAAAGTAGTCCAGAAACCAGCTGAAAACACGGGCCTCATATGTTTTCTGTAGTTTACCGCTGCACTCGAGGACAACTGAACACCAGAAAAGGCATGACCTATGCATGCCTTTCACAAATGGACTCAATTTTTAAAAGGCAATCCCACAAACTAATGAAAATGATGGGCTTGACATGGGCATGGTTAGAAGCCCACAGAGAGATTACAACATGGTCCAGAGCACTTGCACACTCAAGCCTAAAAATATTAGTTAAAAGCAAATTGTTTTGTTCTTAAAAAACACATATTGCTATAGTAGTCCTTGGCACTAAAGGGAATTAATTTGTGTTGTGTGTAAATCTGCTCTTGGGAAAGAACAGAATGTGGTCACTCTGTGAAGTTAACCAATGGCTAAAGTGGGTTAACTCACTGCCTATACTGTATGCTGCAATGAGTGAAAACAAAATGTAAACAACACAACAGACCAATGTAGAAAACGACTGGCTGAAACACTCTGTAAGTATATTATATATATAATTTTAGTAAACTGAAAAGGTCTTTGCTAATGCCAAACCTATAAATGGTGCAAACCAGCACATTACAACTGGCAATCTTCCTAAGCGCCAACAGTAAGTGCATTCAAACACATCTCTAAAGCTTTGAAAGCCTGCAGCTTCACTCCATTCTTAAGTGCAGCCACAAGTCTGACGTGGCAGAACTGGAGCACATCTTCAGACCTCATGCAGACCCAAACTCTTTCCACATGTGCCAATCCATAAACCCAAACTACCACAACGTACAACAAACTGACTAGCCCCATAGCCCCACCGTGAAGTGCTTCTGGGTCTCATACAAGGTATGAGGCACTATACAAATGCTTCAAATATATTACACAGTTGGGGTGAGCAGCTATGTAGTTTTGGTTACACCACCCTCCCCTTCCTCCTTCCCAGCACACACAATAACAAAAGCACTACTAACAATACACTAATGTACACTTATAACACTTTCATAAAACTAAACGTGCTGCATTACTGCAGCGACATCTAAGCGCTACAGATAAGGTGCTGCTGTGTGTGCCCTGTTGCACTGTGAAGTGAGGTGACAAGAGTCAAACCAAGGTGTCACTGCATTTGAAGCTGCACCAATGCTTGGCCAGGGCCAAACAACCAAGCTGTGTTTGTTTTGGCCCTGCCCAGCTCTTTTTTTGATCTCACCGAGTCAAGGCCTGTTCTCATTTTTTTTTCTAAACACGGTTTCACTTGCTGTAGGTACAAATGAGTCAGCGACAACACACGAGACCCTTGTACTGTTCGTGGGATGGAGCCTACAGAATCCCCCTCTCAAGTCAGTGTGCAGGTGTTTGTGACTCATTCATACTTAAGGTGTTTCTGGCCCACACCGAAGGGGACCTGTATGCGATACTGGCCGGAGTGAGTAAATACCAGAAACCAAAACCACGTCCAACCTTCATTAGTAGAAAGCAAGCAGGTAGGAGACAATTGTGGGTTAATGCTCTCGCTGCTGGGACCTGTGACCATCCTGCTGGTTATTGGCCTGAATTTGTGTCGAAGCCCTATGTCAGTCTTTGAAAAGTTGTTCGTAACAGCCCAGTACAGTAGTAGGTGAATGTAGCCATTCCAGCCATCTTCAAGTAGATTTTGTTGCGCATTTTCAATGTTACTAGCAGAAAACTTGTATGCTCCCTCAGGGCAGCTTCTCAGGCTGGACGCTGCATGAGTCACTCCCAGAAGCTGCTCGCTGGCCCTCTGCAGGGGGTTTCCCCCGAGCCCTTTAGTGCCAGTCCAGCCTTGCACCCACAGCATGCCGCCCTAGCGAGCAAATTAGCCATGTTCTGGCTGACGAGGCACCGCTCAGAAGTTTACCAGTGTTTTTCGGGCACTGGTTCGTGCCTCTGGACTGGTGGGTCCTGCCACACAGGACCGAATTTTCTCCTCAGAGGACGTTATTCTACAAGGAAGAAGTGCTGAAAATGCTAATTGTTCATGTCTGCTGTACTAACAGTAAAGAACCCCGCCAGCAGGAAGACTGCTGGCGGCTCCTCTGTATAAGGGCTTAATGTACAGAGGAAGAGCCTGTGCAGGCGGAATTAAATCAGAACCATTAGTAGTGATTGTGTGTGTGAGCGCGTGTTCGGGCGCACTTCGGTGTCTGGGAAGGGAGTACGTGCGTGCGCGCATGTGTGTGTGTGTTCGGTATGCACGCGTCTGTGGGTGTGTCTGCGTGTATGTGCTTAGGTGTCTAGAGGAATGTTGAGTGCATGTGTGTGAACGCTCTTAAGTGTCTTTGTATGGAGCTCGTGAGTGTTTGGATGCATACCGCGAGTTTGTGTGTGTTTGTGTGTGTGTGTGTGTGCGCGTCGGTGAATGCGTGCCATGGTGTCTAGATAGGGAGTTCATGCGTGGGGGTGTTTGGTGTCTACATAGAAATATGTATGCTTGGGTTTATATGTAGCTTCTAAATAGTGTTTGTAAGTATGGCTCTGTGATCTTTCAGTCTGGGTGTAAGAGTACTCGTGTGAAAATGTGATTGTGGGTAAATGGGTGCTTGAGAGTGTAAGGTTTAGTGTGAGTAGCAGGATGTGCCTAGGTGTATAGGTTGTCAGTGGGAGTTGATTGGGTGGATGTGTAGTGCTTCTTTTGTGTGTGGGACCATGTGTGTAAGGGTGAGTGTGTGTGTTTAAAGTTTCTTGCGTGCATATGCGTGCACGTAGGCTGTGTGTATGAGATATTTGTGTGAGAAGGGTTGTGTGTACGTGTTTGAGGAGACTATTTGTGTTTGTGTGGGATTGCTCGCTTGCGCATTGTAGTGCTCCTGTCTGTGTGTGTGTGGTGTTTGAAGTCTTTTAGGATTTTGTGCGGTCGAAGAAACACATTTAAAGTAGATGCTGTGGTGGAAGGGATAGCTCAAGGTTGAAGTGGGCAGCTCTCCTTCCAAGAAGAGCTGCAAAACACTTTCAAATAAACTATTATTTTTAATCTAAACTAAAATAATCGGTACAGGGATATGGACCTAAACGCGGGATTCAACTTGCACATCTCACATACTGCGAGACGCAAGGGGCTGCATTCCTGCATCGAAAAAATGCACACCTTGCCTTAAACGAGCCCGTCAAAAGTCTGACATTCCGGATTTTTTTTTAAATGGACAGACTCTGCCACACAACTGTTCCCTTCGATCCTGTGGCTATCTGTACTGAACACACACTGCAGCAAGAAAAGTCAACAAGCATTTGGAATGCAATAGTCTTGTGTTTGCTCGAGTTAGAGCTCAGAGCGTTGTAAATTACTGACTGGACTTTTATTGCCACACAGACAGAAAATAACAAGAGGAAGAGAGCGAGAGCGAGATGGCCCTGGAAAAGCCACCCTCTGATGTTGGTTTATGTTTACAGAGGGAGCTGGTGGGGAGGAGGGACTGAACACACACCCACAGTGCAAGGCAAAAAGGCCAATACTGAAACAAAAAGTCCCCTTCAGAAGAGATAACCAGGACATAGCGTAATTACACAGTACTTTGTGCTGAAAAAAGGCATGACAAAGAGGCAGAACTGACCACTAGCAAGCAAGGATTTTTGAAGGACACTGCAACTAACAAATCAAAACACTGGAACTCACTCTATTGTATACATTAGTAAACGGCATGCCGAACGCTAACGCTCGACCTAAAAAATGTAGTGGTTCGTGCCTGAAGTGGCATTATGAAGAAAGTGATGATGAACAGGAATGTGGCACCATTAATTAATCACATATGGCTAATAATAATTCAAGCATTCCACCTATTACTTTTCTGTGTACTTCATGTGACGCCCTATGTGTGACAGGTATGCCCAGATGGGGGTCCATTCTTACCTTGTCTTAGGAGTCAAGATACACCTCACTGAAGAGGTCCAAATAGGCCACAGCTGGCCCTGGGGTGCTTTTGTTCTCATTCCAAGGCGGTGTGGCAAGGCTACACTAGTCCTTTTAGAGCAGTATCAAAAGTGATTTACATAGTACTGGTGCCTGTCTGAAGTGGGATGGTAGGCAAAATAATGATGGACTTTGAAGGGCCACGGAGTAATTATCAGTGGCTGAGATTAATTCAAATATTCTATCCATCACCATTTTGAGTACACCACAGTAATACAATTTGCAATAATCTTGCTATTTCACCTCTTCCCGTTGGCAGATTGTGCATGATTTCACATCTCTAAATTAGACAGATGGTCTTATTAAAGTCAAGGTGGTTGTTTTCAATTTGTTAAGCACATGTACAGCAGACCTGTAAACATGTTTGTCATACTAATTCCATAACCCACAAGTTATAGGGGATAAAACCCATTCAGAATGGAAAACAAGTGAGATCATGGTACACAAAAACTGCAGGCCACAGGCTTCAGTACTGTAGCAATGCTTGTGCACAGATACACAAGGCAGCATGTACTATTTCAGAGGAGAGAGTCAAAGAGAGATATTTAGCAAAGTGGAATTACTTTTTCAAAATGTTCCCCAGACATATTCCACATGTACACAGATTACTTATCAAGACGTCAACATAGAACTGCTGAATAGAAAAAGAGAATACATGGTTTAAATTATCAATTTGAATTCACACAGGACAAGTTGCTATGCTGCCTCCACTTCTGTGCTACTCGTTCTTAGTGTGGACCATTAAACAACAACTGGGGTTGTATCTTGAATGTGCACGTTGGGGCAGAGCAGTGTGTGACTCTTTCTAGGTCTGGAGTTATTAGTATCTTTCAAAACATATTTGAGAAAAGATGCAGATACATACTTACAGGGGCTTTCAGTCAACCCTGTTCCTTCTCCATTGATCTTTTGAAGCATTCTTCACATTTTAGTTTCACCCACCAGAATATACATCATGGGGCAATGGGTCAGACAACTTCAACCAATGAAGGCTAATGTGTTGTTAAAAAAGTTATTTTACATTTCAGCTTTGTTAAAACATTTTGTGAGGGCTCAATAACTCCACAGACACTGCCACCTTTCTCTCAATGTCACTTCCAGTGTTCTGCATCTATTGCAGGATCTTCAAGCTGTGGCCATCCTTCAATGGACTGTAAAACCTTTTAGAGATGGTTGATCATCCTTGAATTGGCTTGATAATTGTGAACAGATGGCTGCTGATGTGTCAATCAATCAATCAGTTTTTGTAAAGAGCAACTACTTACTTGTGAGGGTCTTAAGGTGCTGGTGGTGGGTCTGGGCCTCATTCGAAAAGCTTTGTTTTGAGGTTTTGAGGTTGAGTGTGTGTATGATTGTACACAAAGGGCAGCCATCTTTCAAATGGTTTGTGTAAACATTATTTTAAAAATAATTTCAACAAAATGGACTCTGAATGCACAGGTGAGCAGCATTTCCAAAACCAAAAGGTCTGCAGTCGCCAACAGAACTCTTACCTTTGTCATTGCTTATTTAATACATTGCATACACTTAACTTAGAAATCTTCATGACAGTGCAATGTCTGTACACACTATATGTGACAGACAATCAGTGCACACAATTTGCCTATGCCTGTAATATGGCATTGATGCAAGGGGAAAGCATTCCCTCATTTCCTTGGTGCCATGCTCCTTGCAAATCATATAACACTCTCCCCTTGCTAGTGTGCCTTCAAATATTTTGGACTGGTACTATCAATATTACAGAAGTGGCTTAGAAGACATCTACAACTCCATATATAACATAAATGTGCCTCAAGGGTGCATATAGTGGGGAAAATGTGTGAGCTCCAGTGCACATCTAACAATAATTAATGGAACGTGGCTGGCCTCAAGAAACATAGTGGTGTTGATTCAGCACTCCATTACTTCCACAATGGTGACAAACTATGCCTCTGGGAGACCTTGTCCACAGAACCTACGCTGCTACCAGGATATTACGAGATTTTAGCTCTAGCAATAAAGCGTAACATTTTCAGCTGGCCATTTGGTGGTCTCTCCATTTTCATCAAACATGCCCGGAAATTAGATGCCCTTGAAATCCATACCAATCTGCCTGCACTCCAAGTGTTGCTCATTAAAGAGAGTTGGGAGACCTTATGTTAGTTTGTTACTTTTTACTAGGTCTCTTTTAAAGTGCTGAATTGCCTTCATGTATGCAAAGTGTCCACGGCTCCACAATCCAGTAAATCCAAGGTCACACCTTACATTTACATCTCAACAGTGCTATTGTCGTATTTGCCTTTCTGCTCATCCCCTCAGTGGCAGGAATACACTTTACAATTAAAACTGTGATAGGTGACCTTTCCATTTACTCTGGATCCTCAATCTTCTGCTTGTCTGGTGCAAAATTGATATAGCACATTTTATGACAGAATTTTTACTAGCAATACAGTACTATGACCTGTGCAGGTCAAAGTTACCAAAAGGCATAGTGTGAGTACTAGTATATTTTCTTAGTTAGATTTTTTAAATTAATTCACAATAAAAAGGTACAAGATAAAAATTTATATCTTTCTAAAAACAAATCATCCTTTTCAGTACAAAGAAGGAATGATGAAAGTAGTTCAAATTACACACAAAAAATGGTCATACATAATAGAAAAAATTTCATCACACATCCAACTACTTTTTCCAACAACCCCATAAAAAACCTAGTTGTGTCATTAATTATTTGTACTTTCTGCTCTGTAAATAGTGGTCGTAAGTATCTTTTTTGAATATCCAAGACAGGAGAAACAGAAGAAACTAGCATTTGACCCAGTCAAGGGGAAGAGGCATCAACAATCCCAATCAGACTCAGAAGAACCCTCCCATACAGACTCTACTAATATCTCACCTGCATCTGCCATCATGGCTGAGCTGCATACTGGTTTTCAGGCAATTGATACTTGCTTTGACACCCTTAGCAGTTGCCTCAACAGAATGGGGTAACGCATTGACCCCAATGCCCCTCGCCTGGACGGGGCAGAACATAGGCTTTGTAAAGTGGAGGATGATGCTACCAAAGTCACAAAGCACCTAGAAAATGTTGAATGCCTGCTAAAGGATGGATCACAAAGCCAGATCTAGGCGCAACAAACTCTGAATCATGAGAGTGGCTCTTTCCATCAACATGGGGTGCCCTGACATATTTGTGGAGCAGTTACTAACTAACCTCTTTGGCTGGCAGGCTTTCACTAACACTTTTAGTAGAGGAAAGAGCACACAGGTCTACACCACCATTGGGGCCCCCCCAAGCCTGATCATAGCCAGCCTCCTCAATTTCAGGGACACAGTGCTTCACTTGGCCTGAGAACGCAGCCCCGTTCAACATCAAGGTTCAACACTGTTCCTGTTTCCAGACTTTACCCTTGCTGTGCAGGAGGTTAGAAGCAAATTCTCAGATGTAAAGAACACCCTTGGAAAACAAGGTCTCAAGTACAATATGCTATATCCTGCACACCTTCACGTGGCAGTCAATGGCCATCATCAGCTCTTCAGTACTCTGGCCGACATGGCCCAGTTCTGCAAACAAGCACCATGGTGGGGGCAGTGGCTCTTCACGTCACATAAGCCTACTGCTTCTTCCTGGCATCCTGCCGGATTGAGGTTCCTCACACCATGGCACATTGCGTTGTTGCTAACTGGGGTGCTCTCCAGCATGGACTCTTCATCTGCTGTGAGCCGACATTTTCCCACATTTGCCTGCCATATCCCACCAATGGACATGGACTGCTCACACAATTGCTCATCCACGACTTGCAGCGGGGTTGCCCTCCTGAGGCGTTGTCACCCCGTCTGCGGTGTACACATGAATGTTTGATTTTTTTGTTTTGCAGATGTTTGACAGGGATTCGCCAGTACCTGAAAATACTTGTGTGTGAGGGGGGAAGGGTTGTTGTTGTACTTCTTCCTTTTTTGTTTAAATGCTGCTTTGTCTCTGTGCCAAACCCTGGCACTTCACAGATTCAACACCTACCTACCTGCTACGTAACACATAACCCTAAGAGTGACTGGGGGTTAGACCTGGCATTTATATCCTGGAACATTCGGGGTTTGAATAATCCCAGGAAGGGGAAACAGGTCATAACATATCTAAATAGGCATGACATAAAATTGCATTTCTACAAGAGGTCCACCTCTGCCCTCAACAAGATTGTAGATTTGCTTCCACTTGGGGTGCTAGCAGATTATTTTCTTACTATAGCTCCTATTCCAATGGGGTATGTATCTTAATCCACAAAATACTCAGTTCACATCTCATGATCACGTAGCTGACAGCAATGGCAGATACATATTTTTTCCTGGCATCCCTAGCTGGTAAAGCGGTCCTGCTACTGAATGTCTATGCCCCCAACACTGACTCCCCAAAATGTTATGGCACCCTGGCCATCCTGATGAGGCTCTAACATGCAGATCTGGTTCTGTCGGTGGTGATTTTATTATAGCCTACCACCCGTCCGTGGACTCTACTGGCACCACAGCTATCACGAAATCTCGTTCACTGGCCGCACTTCAAGATATTGTTGATACACACCTCCTCTCTCATGCCTGCCACTCCTGACATCTGAACACCAAAGATACACATTTTATTCAGCCAGCATGATACCAGGACCCATATAGATTACTGGTTAGTGTCTTGTAATGCCTATCTCTGGCTCACAGATGTAGCAGATATACCCCGCTCCCTATCCGATCACGCCCCTGTATGGCTCACGCTGGCCATCCCATCCCCGGGCTTTGCGACCCAGCAGTGCATTACACTATGCCATTTTTAAATCTGAACTCTTAGACACCCTAAATGAATACTTTGAACTAAATTCTGGCTCTGGCTCCAAAATGGCAACGTTATAGGAGGTCAATAAAAGGCCTGTATACGAGTTGTCTGCACATCTAAGCAAGCAGGAGCTTTGAAGAGCATTCATGATGACTTGGTACATGTTGAACGGGAACTGCTAGCCATTAACTCCATCACAATAGATAATGCTCAGGCCTTCCAATTGCACAGGCTCTCGATTCTGCTTCAGGAGTTTCGCAACCTGACATACCGAGAACTGGCCTATTTGGATAATTGTGCTGTTGAACGCCATTATGGAGAAAGCAAAAGACCCAGCTGCGCCCTTGAACGACTTCTATGCCCCAGTTACCTGAATGCCTATATAACGAGTTTCCTCATGGCACACCCGTTGTAGATAGCAGCAGAATAGCCCTGACATTTCTGACCTACTATCAACAATTGGAAACCACACAATTGTCAGACAATGCCGAGGCAATTGGTGCATACCTAGCTGAGATAACAATGGCATGGCTCACAGATGGACAGAGACAATTTTTGGCATTCCCGATCACACACGAGGAAATCTCACAGGTAACTGGCACCCTAGGAGGATCCAAGACCCCTGACCTCAATGGCCTCACCGGTAATTTTTATAAGGCATTCAAACACGTCCTAGTCCTACGCTTCTCAGAGATTTATTCTGAAGCCCTTTACAATGGCATTCTCCCACCCACCCTACGGGACGTAGTCCTCACTCTGTTCCTTGAGCCTGGCAAACCAGCCCACCTTTGTACCTCATACAGGCCATTGTCCCTCCTCAATTATGACAACAAAATTGTCGCCAAAGTTATTTCTATGCGCCTGGCTCTGCTCATGGAATACATAATCTCCCCCCTTCAGACAGGATTTGTGCCGTATTATTCCACTGCCATTTTTTTGTGGACCTGAATCAAATCTCCTCAACTCTCCCAGCTGCGGTTGCCTTCCTCGATGCTGAAAAAGCATTTGATTCTTTGGAACGACATTTTTTGAGAGCGACACTACCCAAACTGGGAAACCCCTAATGATTTTGTTGATCTCAATATGCTTCTATATGCCTGCCCCATGGCCCAGCTCAGAGTAAACCATCAACTCATCGATGCTTTTCCTGTCTCTAGAGGCATCCATCAGGGTTTGTCTCCTCTCCCCTTTGTTTTTTATTCTAGCGCCGGATCACTTGATTTACCATTTACAGGAATGACACATGCACAGAGGGCTGCGATTTCGCACAGGAGCACTCCTGGAATCTGTAAACTCCCATGACAGTCTTCTATTTGTACGGGACCCCCCCCACCCCACACGCCTTCCCGATATTACCTGAGAAATAATATGGTATGGGGCTCTCTAAAGTCTCTCCACAAACTGGAAATAATCAGAGATTTTCCCTCTTATCGACACCACTGTTCCTTGTACACTGTAATACCCCCTTCGCTGGTGCGTTGACCGCCTATATACCTTGATATCATTTTTCAAAGGCAGAAGGAATAGGTAATATGCCACTACTATGGCCCTGCCGTTGACAAACTCACTGCTTGGATCAACCGATGGAGCCGGTGGCCCCTGTCCATTGCAGGGCGTATTCCCATCATTGGGATGGTATTGCTCCCACACTTTCTTTCTTTATTCTTCAACATTCTGATATAATTGACCAACACCTTCTTTAATGCTGCTCAGTCTTCTGATTCATCTTATATGGGTGAAACAACATTCTAGAATGAAATGGAAAAGGCTGACACTCCCATATTCCAAGGGTGGTTTTGGTGTGCCAGACTTTTTTGACTGTACTATTGATGAAGCAGAAAATGAAGGTTTTGATTTTTTAACGCTTAAACGTAGTGCTGAAATAATCATGTGTGACTTTAACCGAACTAATAAAGATTGTACGGGGACAAAATGTGCCCTCAGAGTAGTTTGCCATCATTTATACGCGTGCTTTATATAACGTGGTGAATTAGAATTGTACTAATCCGACATAATCATAAACGTGTGCTACGATTTGCCTATTCGAAATGTTTTAGCTTAGCCTGACTTTAGCGGAGGCTTTGGCCTAGTTGCCTGGTCTCACGGTTTAGATGCTCGTATTTTTCCACTGTGCTATTAAACGTGTATTTTAGCTTGAAGCTGTACTTTTCCACAGAAACTGTTCACATGCTTATCTTAAAGTTTCGTGCCAGCCTGGCATATTTTCTCTTTAATTCAAGGTCGACTTGCAGGTGCGGACAATGGAGGCTCTGAGAGTAAGCTAATTCGGAGACAATGTTGCGATTTGCGTACCCATCTCCAAGGATAATGTATGCTTAAGTAAAAGCTTGAGAACTGTCGTTTTTGATTGGTCAATTTGAAGCTAACCTATGAACCCTCCAATGGAGACCCTACAGGATTTAGACTGTTGTCTATAAAACCCAGGTGCACGAGGAGAAAGTGGCCATTACCAGCTCGATACCCGCCATTTTGCAGACTTCGTAGCTATTATGGCCCACTTTGCTGCGACGCCATTTTGAGAGACTTTGATGCTTTCTCTAATCGAGAGAAAGAGACTTTAAATGATTTTGGCCCTAGAGACTTTAACTTTGATTTGTCCCTTTGCATGAAGTAGTAGTTTTACCTTGCCGCCGTGAGGCAATTGCCCCGTCCACCCCTGCCCCTTTGTCCCGTCCCATGCTGATCGAGAAACGGTACCCATGATGACCGAAGAACGGTACCTGTGAGACGAAGACTTCCTTGTATGCTGATCGTAATTGGTAAATATGAAAAGAAATTGTAAAATTGCATTGTGTTTCTTTTAGGTAACCAACTGCTGATTTTTGGTAAGATCCCTAGTTAAGAGTTTTTCTAAATTTATGTTGCTAAATTGTTTTTGCATGAAGTCCCACATGCTGATGCTAATTTGAGGTTAGACGAGGGTTCCATATGTCGCACGATGCAATTTGAGATCTTGTTATGCTGACTAAATGTATGCCATTAGTTCACTACAGATTATCGTATTAGTGATTTGCATTGCCATTATCGAATGCCTCGTGATTCAAATGCTTCATAGATTGCACTTGTTTCGACGTTATGGACAGCTATTAATGTTCATATATGTTTATCATTTGGTGTTGAGACACATTTATATTGTGCTAGCTTCGTTAATATAGGGAAATAAAATTCACTAACTTTGCAATAAACTGGTGTGGTTTTTCCTGACTGGAAGGTCAGGGTTCGCCGAAATGTATTCTGGATTAATTGTTAAGTGTTATGTTGTTCAAGGTGTTGCTTATGTTCGTTATTGATTATTGATTTTGATGAGATTGATCGATTAAGAGTACAAAGAGTTCCCACTAAGTCAAAAGATTCATCGGCCTAAAGAGCGTCCAAACACAGGTAAATTATTACTACGGACCGCTCTATCAGTGGATGGTAGCAGAGGACGGTTTCGTCTTTTGGGACCCTGTACTCTTAAAGTACATGGTGTCGAGTTAACGGTTACGCGTCTTGAGACCCCATTCGAGAAGTTGAATTAGATTTTTCTTGGATAAAACGGATTGACAAGATGATGATGGGCTAGGTCCACCGCGACTTTCCCGGGATCTCGGAGCTTGCGAATGGAGAGGACGGAGGTGTGGAATCAGCGCTGGCGGTACTAGTGATGGTATGAGTGAAGCTAGGGTTTTGCGCTTGCACAGCTTATTGCCGCAGGGTGTGTGAAAAGGTTGCGAGGATTTTTTCTTTTTTTAAGGATAGCGGAGGTGCGACTCCGAGTGTAGAAGTAGTGAAGTCGTCGAACTTCATAGAGATAGCGGAGGTGCGGCTCTGAGTGTGAGAGTAGGGAAGTCGTCGAACTTCATGTGCGTGTGGCGCTTTGTGCATAAAAAGGTCCACGTGGTTGTTGTTGTTGAGACGGGCCCTGCGAGGTCAAGAGACTCCGGAGTATGTTGATCCATGTTGTGGTCTGGGCGGTTTAGTAGGTTGATCGGGCGTGGTCAACAAGTCGGTACGTGTGTTAGGGAGTGAAAGAAACTTCGACTTCGGGCTTTGACAAGATTCTAAGTGCACTAGAACAGATCATTGACAAGTTGAGAGTAGGTCTGCGGGTCGGATTTGCTTGCGAATGTGGGGACTGAGAAAGACGGAATAGCGGCCAGAGGCTAGTGAAAAGTCCCGAGGCTAGTGAAAGGTCCCTAAGGTCCTGAAGCGACTGTGTTACCCTTCCTGTAGTAAACCGACAGATCTGTTTTATTTTTGGTAGCTCGCAATATATGCAGAAGTTGTTACGAAAAGGGGTGAGTGAAGGAAGACTAGCCGCGAGGCTTTGTCAGCCGCAGTGTGTGTGAGTGTGACGTCACTAAGAGCCGCGATGGGATAGGTTGGTTGCAGAGAAGGGTCGCGCACGGATTGGACGCAGTCTGTGGGACTCGATTGGAAGGGGAAAGGCAGGTGAAGAGTATTCCGGGAATTAAAGTCACCTATTGATTACAAATTTTGTGGAATTAAAGTTACCTATTGATTAAAGTTTGTGGAATTGAAGTCAAATATTGGTTGTAAACTTGGTTAAATAAAAGACGAGAAACATGAAATTCCTTAAAGCATTCAGGAGTGCGATGAAGGGGGAGTCTTACATTAAAGCGAGCGTAGGAGAAGAGACGCCGCCCGAAGGTACACCAGCTTATATTGTAATGGAGGAGAAGGGGGTAGCTCCGTGCCTTTGGCTAAAGCAATGGCACAAGTTGACAGAGAAACATGGGAGCATAGCGTTCCCGATATATGGGACATTCAATATAAAGATTTTAGAGAATTTGAGATTCACGATGTACGACATGAAGGTGCCTCCAAGGCCAGCACAGTTTGAGGCTCTAGCAATTTGGGAACTAATGGCCAGACAGCAACAGCAAAAGAAGTTCGAGACCAGAATGAGGAAAGTAGAAAAGACACTAGCGGACGCTAGGTGGGATAATGCACAGAAGGTGTGGAGGTCAGATGTATTGCAGGGGATAAAATTATTCCCCGCAATTACTAAGGAAGGAGAGGAGACAGGTAAGAAAGCCACCTGTAAGACAGACAGAAAGTGTTCCAAGGATAGAGAGGACGAGGAAAAGTTGAGAAGAGAAGAGGAGTTAGAGGATGAGGAGTTGATAATGCAATTGCTGAACAACCGTCCACCGCCTTATGCAGAGAATGGACAAGGTCCAAGTACCAGTTCTGCCCCTCCGGCACCGGTACAGAACAGTGAAACCCAGAGTTCAGGAGCGTCATCGGGATCTAAGGACCCGAGTTTATTGTTCACCCCGCAGATACCGCAGGTTAGGAGAATATATCCAGATGTGCCCGTGTTGAAACCAGCAGAAAATTATCAGCCGCAGATGCCAGGGTACTACAGTAGTGAAAATAGTGGAGGGATGATCCTAGATCCAACCGTAAGGGGCGTACAGAATGGTTACAACCAAACAATGGCACAAGCTGAATCAACTCAGTTTTTGATGCCTCAAAAGCAGGTGCAGGGAGGAAACGCACATGCTCAAATGACGGGGAGCCAGATGGGCATGCCGGCAATGATGACCCATGGTGTGGGAATGAACATGCCACAGAACATGGGGAATGGACAGAACCCAGACGCGATATCCTCACCCATTACCGTAGGTCCAGCGGTACCTCTGTATAGTCAGCCTAATTCGGGTCTGAACAGTCAGGGATCAATGCTGCAGAATGGGACAGAAAGAAGGTGCATAGAAAACACTCCAGGGATAACTCCGATAGCGGCTCAGCCAACTGGGTCTGGGTCCTTGATGGAGTTTAGTCCCATATGCGCTCAGTCAACACTGGTGAGGTCGAGCCCCCCACTGATAATACCTCTCACATCGAACACTGAAAAACTGCCGCAGCCATCGATGGCAGTCGATGTGAACGCTACCCTGATGGGGGTAAATGCGCAACAGCTGACCCAGTGGTTCAACAGTCTGAATTCCACTCAAAGTTCAGACAGTGGGAAAGGAGAAGATTACTTGAATAGGATGAGGCTGAACATGGAAGCACAAGAATTGGTGGAAGGGACTATGGGTGTGAACAGGTTAGAGTCCTACACGGAAGAGGAGCTGAGGTATCTATGTCCAAAGATCACGAAAGAATTAAACAAAGTACATAGAAGTTTGCAGGAAGTGGCGGACAGAAATGGGATTGACATAGGCAAGACGAAACACTTGAGCAGGAGCTATAGGTTGGATTTTGGGACCACAGATTTTGAACACATGAGATCAGCAGGCATGAAGGCACACCTTAGAGAATTGTTGCAGAGTGCACAAGTGTGGAGGTGCTTAGACAAGTGGGAAAGCAGGTGGGTAAAGAGGAAGGATAAGAGGAGGGACAGTGCTACAGAGCACAATGAGAAAAGACCGCAGAGTGGTGATACAGTAACAATGTTACCAATGAGGGAAACAGCAGGAGGAAAATTAGTACATGTACCATGGCACAGAAGCGACATTCAGTCTTTTACGGACGATTTTCCCAAACTAAGAGAGAAGCCGATTGAATGGTATCAGCAGACTGATAGGTTTGTGAAGCTTGCAAAATGTCTCTGGGAAGACCTGAACACTCTCTTTGAGATTGTGGTTCCGGCAGATTTGTGGGAGGATTGCAAAAGAGCTGTAGGTTGGCCGACAAGTGAACCAGAGAGGGACAGGGAGACAGGTGCACCGTCACCTTTGGTGATGAGCTTGTACTATAAGGTGATTGAGCATTTGAAAACGAAGGTACCCGCGAAAAACGTGGATTGGCAGAAGATTGACCGAACTGCCCAAGAGACTAAAGAATCGATTCATAGTTACTATGAGAGGTTGTTGAAGGCGTTCAAGAACTACAGTGGCACGGAAACAATAGAGGTGAAGGACATGCTCCATTTTGTTTTCAGATTTGTGGAAGGGCTGAGGCCAGAGATAAGTCAGATGATAAAGTCGCATTTGATTTGTTGGCAGTCGAAACCGATTGATGAGGTCTTGACTTATGCGAAATACTGTAGCGACGAAATTGAGGTAAAACAGAAAAAGCTGAAAGAGAAGGTGATGATGATGCAGCTTAAGGCAGCTCAAACAGGCTTGCAAGGTCTGCAAGGTTTGCAAGGGATGCAAGGGTTCCAACAGCAGGTATCGCAACCGCAGCCACAGTTGAAGGAAAAACATTTGGTTTTGTGAATAATGGTCCGGATTTGAACACTGTTGTGACGGGTGTGCAGGCAATGAAGAAGGTGATGCCGTGTCACGTGTGCGGAATCGTCGGTCATTGGAAACGCGAGTGCCCGATGGTGGTGCAGGAAGGTGCAGGTGTAGGTGCAGGTGTAGGTGCAGGTACAGGTGTAGGTGTTGGTCAGCAAAACAATGATGTCAATGCATTTCAGACAATGAGAGGGCCGAAAATGAGAGGTCCAAACTCAAATTTTCAGACTGTAAATCAATTGCAGGGATTGCAACCTATGCAGCCGCAGCAGATGCAGATGTCCCGTATGCAGATGACGCAAATGCAGCCAATGCAACAGCAGTTACCTATGGTACCTAATCAGCAAATGCAAATACCCTTGGCACCAATGAGTCAGCAGCAAGTGATGGTTCCTCCACAGGTAACGGGTCAGGTAATGAGTACAAACGGCACAGTACAACAGTTCCCATTACACAGTGAGAGTGGAATAAACAACGTATGGGAGAGTGAAAGTTCAGGAGAAGAAGGAGATTGTGTGCTTGCGGCATCCTTGGAAGTTGATCAAAGGGGTCCGTACGTAGAGGGAAGAGTAATGGGTCATCGTGTCTCATTCTTGGTTGACACGGGAGCCACACGTTCAACAGTTAAGAGCAGTGAAGTACCAAATTTGCCACTCTCAGGGAGGACAGTTCAAGTGGTGGGAGTAGCAAACAGACATCTGACGAACCCAATTACAGATCCGGTACCAGTCAACATTGGTAACTATCAAGGGGTACATCAGTTTGTGGTGTGTGACTCAAGCCCAAGAGCACTGTTAGGAAGAGACCTATTGTGTAAATTGGGTTGTTCGATAATGTGTTCAAACGAAGGAATAACAATACAAACGAGCAATGATGGGGAAGAAGAGGACAGTGTAGAGGGGGATGAGATGGAAACAGTCGACGAAGAGTATCCTCTGATTTGTCTTTTCCCGATGATAACTGAAGAAGATATCCCAGCAGAATTACGGGAAACAGTCGGAAAGGAAGTGTGGGACATGACAGGGAAAGAGGTGGGATTGATGAAAGGAGTGGAACCAGTAAAAGTGATGGTAAAGCCCAATGCGATCTTTCCCCAGACCCCACAATACCACATGCCACAAGATACTCTCATGAAAGTTGCTCAACTCATTGACGAATTCGTAAAACAGGGGGTACTGAAAGAAGTGCTAAGCAGTCCATGTAATTCACCGATAATGGGACTAATAAAGCCAAGTGGGAAAGTCCGACTCGTGCAGGATTTGAGGAAAATAAATGACATCATAATAAAGTGCTGCCCTGTCGTGCCGAACCCAGCTGTGATAATGTTTCAAGTCCCTTGCGATGCTGAATGGTTCTCAGTCATCGATTTGTCACAGGCATTCTTTTCTGTGCCTCTTCATGAGGACAGCCAATTCCTCTTTTGTTTCAAATTCCTAGACAGAGTATACAGTTGGTGTCGAATTCCTCAAGGGTTTTCTGAGTCACCATCGATATTCAATCAGATTCTAAAGAAAGATTTGGAAGCATTAGAATTGCCATTCGAGTCAACCCTAGTACAGTACATTGATGACTTACTGGTTGCATCAAAGACAGAAAGTGGCTGCACAGCCGATACCATTGCTCTGTTGAACCATTTGGGAAGGAATGGACATAAGGTGTCTCCTTCCAAATTACAGTTCTGTCAGAAGAAAGTGAAATACTTGGGTCACCAAATAGAGAAAGGGTCACGGAGAATAATGAAGGAAAGAATTACAAGTATACTCCAAATGAGTCCACCAAAGACAAGGAAGGAGGTGAGGAAGTTTTTGGGAATGGTGGGATATTGTCGCCAGTGGATTCCCAACTTCTCGACTCTAGCAAAGCCTCTACTGAAATTGACCCAGAAGGATGCTTTGGATGAAATTGAGCTGAAGGGAGATGAGATGGATGCTTTTGTTGAATTGAAAGAGTGCATGTGCAGGGCTCCAGCTTTAGGTATGCCTGATTACACGAAGCCTTTCACATTGTTTTGTCATGAACGTGATGCATGTTCTTTGTCTGTCTTGACCCAAGCCCATGGTGGCGTGAACAGACCAGTAGCGTATTTTTCAGCTACTTTGGATCCGGTTGCAGCAGCACTCCCAGGGTGTTTGCGCGCCGTAGCAGCAGTTGGTATCAGCCTCACTCAGAGTGAAGGAATAGTGATGGGACACCCAGTAACAGTCATGGTCCCTCACTCAGTTGAGATACTTTTGACCCGCTCCCGAACGCAACACATGACTGGAGCAAGACTCACAAGGTATGAAACGATAATTCTGGGCTCACCGAATGTGCAGCTGAAAAGGTGCACTACGTTGAATCCAGCAACCTTGCTTCCTGGAGAAAATGCCGAAATTGAGAACGCTGAAGACGTCGAGCATGACTGCCTTCAGGTGACTGAATTTTGCACAAAACCTCGACCGGACATCAAGGATACCAAGCTTGATGAAAATGACCAAATTCTTTTTGTTGATGGTTCATGTCTAAGAGATGGGATGGGGATTTTGAAAGCAGGATATGCTGTATGTACTGTAACAGGTGTCTTGGAAGCGGGATGGCTTCAAGGAGTCTATTCTGCACAAGTAGCAGAACTTGTAGCCCTTACTAGAGCATGTCAACTGTCTGCATTGATGAAAGTTACCATTTACACTGATAGTCAATACGGGTTTGGGATTGTGCATGACTTTGGACAACTATGGTCGCAGAGAGGTTTCCTGACTTCTTCAGGATCCCCAGTGAAGAACGGGGAGAGGATAAGGGAATTGTTACATGCCATTCAAGTACCAGCTGAAGTTGCAGTGGTAAAGTGTAGTGCTCACACGAAAGGACAGGACTATGTGTCTCTGGGAAATGCATATGCAGATCAAGTCGCAAGATTTTGTGCCTTGAACTGTATATTACTAAGGGATGATTGGAATACGATAAGTGAACCAGAACTCGAACCAGCTGAAGCATTTGCCTTGAAGGTCGTAGATACGATAGAGGAACTAAAAGCACTACAGAATAATGTCAGGGAGGATGAAAGAGATTCCTGGATTAAATCACAATGTATAAAGAGACAAGACGAGTTATGGGTTTCACATGAGGGAAAATTTGTTTTGCCAAATAGTCTCTTATCACAGCTTGCGCGGTTCTATCATGGGCAAGCTCACCTAGGGAGAGATGCCATGATACGATTGTTCAAAACTGATTGGTTTAACCCCAGATTTTGTCAAGCTGCAGAAGCAGTTTGCCATCGATGTGTCACTTGCCAGCAGATGAACCCAGGAAAGGGAACAGTTGTGAACGCGAGTCACATTGGTAGGGCAAGCGGACCTTTTAGTCGAATGCAGATGGATTTCATTGAGATGCCAGTGCATGGGGGTCTGAAATATGTGTTGGTGATTGTGTGCATTTTTAGTCACTGGATTGAGGCATACCCCACACGTAGAAATGACAGCCTTACAGTTGCCAAGCTATTGTTGAGGGAGTTGATACCACGTTTCGAATTCCCGATCTCTTTAGAATCAGATAGGGGAAGTCACTTCAATAACGAGGTGATAAAGTTACTTTGTGAAGCGCTGAACATTGAGCAAAAGCTGCACTGTAGCTATCGCCCTGAAGCATCAGGACTGGTGGAGCAGATGAATGGTACGCTGAAATCGAGAATGGCAAAAATATGTGCATCGACAAATTTGAAATGGCCTGACGCATTGCCCTTAGTGCTAATGTCAATGAGAAACACTCCTGATAGAAAGACTGGATTGTCTCTGCATGAAATACTCATGGGCAGGGCTATGAGACTTCCTGCAGTTCCCGCAAACATGCTTTTGAATATTACAGATGATATGGTGTTAGACTACTGCAAAGGACTGGCTGACGTGGTTCGCTCTTTCTCTCACCAGGTGGAAGCGACCACCTTGCCACCGATCCAAGGTCCAGGACACGCACTGAAAGCAGGTGACTGGGTCGTGATAAAGAAGCACGTGAGAAAATCGTGTCTGGAACCCCGTTGGAAAGGCCCTTTCCAAGTGATCCTGACGACAACTACCGCTGTGAAGTGTGCGGGGGTTCCCAACTGGATTCACGCCAGTCACACAAAGAAGGTGTTGTGTCCCACAGATGAGGAAGTTGAAGCGCTGAAAATACCAGTGCCTGACAAAACAGTGCTGAGCGCTGGGACAGAGCAAAACCGAACTGAAAGCGAACAGGCAGAAACTGGAGAGAAAGAGATATTCTCTGACGACGAAGACACCAACTCGCTTGGGGGAGACCAAGGAGAAAGTTCAGACAGCGACGAAGAAGCTGCAGGTGACAAAGAGCCTGAAGCAGCTGAGGGTAGCAAAAAGCCTGAAGCAGCTGAAGGTGACAAGGAGCCTGAAGCAGCTGAAAGTGATAAAGAGCCTGAAGAAAGTAACGGTGACGAAGGGCTCGAAAAAGGTGAAAAGGCAGGAGAGCCTGATCAGAGGAGGGCTTTCCCAGAAGCAGACGATACAGAAAAAGAAAAGGAGAACGTGATCGACTCCCCGGAAGAAGGGGATAAGGCAGAACAGAACGAAAGGGTTCAAGCTTCCACAGAAAAGGGTGCAGGTCCATCAAATGGACATGGTGCAAAGAGAAGACTAAGTATCTCACCAATAAAAGAAAAGGGTAAAGAAAGTTTGAACGAGGGAGGAAGGCCGAAAGTGAAAGAGAAAAGAAAGGAAGTGACTGTCGTGGAACAATCGTGAGGAAAAAGACTTGACAAAAGAGGAAAGTACCAGCGAAGCAGAGTCGAAAAGAGAAGCAAAATTGAAAAGGAAAAGGATACCAAACAGGAGGTATTCCGGTCCTGAATGGGCATATGCAGTCAATGATGATTGGACTGACGAGTTTGTATCTCTAAGCATCGAGAACGAAGAAGAAGAAGAGATACCAATAGAAAAGAAAAGTTTCATAGACTCTGTCGATTGAAAGAGTAAATGATATTGCTCGCTACAATATAACGTGAAAGAAACAACCAGCTGAGACATTGTTAAACCGGATGAAACATTCGCTAAACTGATAAAGACTGTGTTATTGCCGAATTGAGACAAATGCTGCTAACCGATAAGTGACTGGCCTTTTGAAGAAGACGGTGTGAACATTGCGCTTGTTCAGCTTTGTAACTGAATTACTAAATAGTTTCATTTATAGGTGCTTCTAGCTCTCTGATTCTATACAGATCATGACGCAAACCAATAGAAAGAAATATTGTAAATACGTGTGTATAGGCTTGGTAGTAACATGTGTAATAATAATAATGGCAATTGTGTTTGGAATGCATGGAAAGGGTGAGAATGAGACTATTGCTGCTTCTACCATTGCTCCTGTTACTGTCACTGAACTAACACCATTGAAAAGACTGGCATTGGATGAGAGACTCTTGCATGATAAGAAAGAGCTTTCGTATAACGTTTTCTATCGCTTACTAACAGAGTATGTTGAAACTATGGATGCGAAGGATTGTTATGTGTGTACACAGATACCGACATCAGTAAAGGAAGGGGTAACTTATCACCACATGCCTCTTACATATGGGATTACGTGTAGTATAGTAATGTCTAGGTTTTATGGTCAAACTAACATACAGTATTTTTACTCGAATTATGATGTTACCTTTGCTTATGTTCCTATAATAGCACAGCTAAGTCAGACTGCAAAATATTGGGATTATAAAATTATGGGGGAATTTTTCGAGCCAATGCAACCTTTTGAAACGGCTCATGCTCATAGGGAGAACCTTACTTGCTCAGTTTCTGCTGTGGAAATAAGCTTTTTAGATCGCACAGATGATAGAAGGGCTCAAATGAAAGCGAAATTAGAAAAGGAGCTACATAAGAGGACTTCAGTAGATAATTATGATTTTGCCGCTATAAAAACACAAGGGAAAATAGCTTTAGATGCTTGGCATGTAGGGAAATTTTGTATATATCGAGGTGAATCTTATTATGACAATATTTTTGTAGGAGCGAGTGAGTGCAAACATACGTTTATTTTTAAGGCCAAATGGACATTCATGATGGACGGACTTGACCCTGTCATTCCAGGTGTATACTACATTTGTGGGCATAATGCTTATTATCGTCTTCCAAAGGGATGGTGGGGGAGATGTTATTTGGGTATAGTGTTCCCAAAGGTTTATCTGCTGGATGACGTATCGATGATTCAAAAGACATCTGGATCTCATAGTATCCAGAAAAGAGAGACCGCAGCTGCTGTGGTAGGTGATATATTTGGAGCCATGATTCCTTCATTGGGAGTTGTGCTGAATTCCATCAAGATACGAAAGTTGTCTACTATAGTGGATAACATGTTGACAAAGTTTTCAGGTGCTATAATCCTGATAGATGCTGAGCTTGCAGGGGAAAGAGCCATGACTCTTCAAAATAAGCTTGCTTTAGACATTCTTTTAGCAAAGGATGGAGGCGTTTGCAAAATGATTGGTGCACGTCACTGCTGTACCTATATACCTGATAATAGCGTGAAGATTAAAACTATGCTTGCTAATCTAACAAAAGAAAGTGCAGATTTGAAGGAATTGAAAGAACCAGGAGTGTGGGAGAAGGTTGGAAAGGGACTTGCTTCAGTGGGACATTGGATTGGGGGAATTTGGAATGGAATATTATTGAAAATAATAGAAGGAATATTAATAGTAATAATTTGTGTATTTGGAATTTGGGGAATAAAAAGGGGAATAATAATGATTATGGAAAGAATTAAAAGAAGAAAGGAGGAGAAGATTATGAAAAGAATGGCAGAAGAATACAAAGCGCAAACTAGGGGAATTAAAAGGAAAAGGGAACTGACAGAATTTTAATGGAATAAAATTTGTGGGCGTGGTTTGGTGTGATGACAAGTAGTCATCAGAGGAGGGATTGATGAAGCAGAAAATGAAGGTTTTGATTTTTTAACGCTTAAACGTAGTGCTGAAATAATCATGTGTGACTTTAACCGAACTAATAAAGATTGTACGGGGACAAAATGTGCCCTCAGAGTAGTTTGCCATCATTTATACGCGTGCTTTATATAACGTGGTGAATTAGAATTGTACTAATCCGACATAATCATAAACGTGTGCTACGATTTGCCTATTCGAAATGTTTTAGCTTAGCCTGACTTTAGCGGAGGCTTTGGCCTAGTTGCCTGGTCTCACGGTTTAGATGCTCGTATTTTTCCACTGTGCTATTAAACGTGTATTTTAGCTTGAAGCTGTACTTTTCCACAGAAACTGTTCACATGCTTATCTTAAAGTTTCGTGCCAGCCTGGCATATTTTCTCTTTAATTCAAGGTCGACTTGCAGGTGCGGACAATGGAGGCTCTGAGAGTAAGCTAATTCGGAGACAATGTTGCGATTTGCGTACCCATCTCCAAGGATAATGTATGCTTAAGTAAAAGCTTGAGAACTGTCGTTTTTGATTGGTCAATTTGAAGCTAACCTATGAACCCTCCAATGGAGACCCTACAGGATTTGGACTGTTGTCTATAAAACCCAGGTGCACGAGGAGAAAGTGGCCATTACCAGATCGATACCCGCCATTTTGCAGACTTCGTAGCTATTATGGCCCACTTTGCTGCGACGCCATTTTGAGAGACTTTGATGCTTTCTCTAATCGAGAGAAAGAGACTTTAAATGATTTTGGCCCTAGAGACTTTAACTTTGATTTGTCCCTTTGCATGAAGTAGTAGTTTTACCTTGCCGCCGTGAGGCAATTGCCCCGTCCACCCCTGCCCCTTTGTCCCGTCCCATGCTGATCGAGAAACGGTACCCATGATGACCGAAGAACGGTACCTGTGAGACGAAGACTTCCTTGTATGCTGATCGTAATTGGTAAATATGAAAAGAAATTGTAAAATTGCATTGTGTTTCTTTTAGGTAACCAACTGCTGATTTTTGGTAAGATCCCTAGTTAAGAGTTATTCTAAATTTATGTTGCTAAATTGTTTTTGCATGAAGTCCCACATGCTGATGCTAATTTGAGGTTAGACGAGGGTTCCATATGTCGCACGATGCAATTTGAGATCTTGTTATGCTGACTAAATGTATGCCATTAGTTCACTACAGATTATCGTATTAGTGATTTGCATTGCCATTATCGAATGCCTCGTGATTCAAATGCTTCATAGATTGCACTTGTTTCGACGTTATGGACAGCTATTAATGTTCATATATGTTTATCATTTGGTGTTGAGACACATTTATATTGTGCTAGCTTCGTTAATATAGGGAAATAAAATTCACTAACTTTGCAATAAACTGGTGTGGTTTTTCCTGACTGGAAGGTCAGGGTTCGCCGAAATGTATTCTGGATTAATTGTTAAGTGTTATGTTGTTCAAGGTGTTGCTTATGTTCGTTATTGATTATTGATTTTGATGAGATTGATCGATTAAGAGTACAAAGAGTTCCCACTAAGTCAAAAGATTCATCGGCCTAAAGAGCGTCCAAACACAGGTAAATTATTACTACGGACCGCTCTATCACTATCTTATTGCACAATGTTACTTTTCCTACCACCAGTATCACAGACGGCAGACTTCCCTACTTGAAACCAAAGCAGGACCAGGTTGAGCAGCTCCCACTATCTTTGCTCCTCCCCCAGGGGCTACCTTGCAAGCCCTTAGATATATATACCCTTTCCACGACATGGTGGGTATGGTCCAAACTTGGCAGGTATCTAGGCACTGACCTACTATATTTCCCAGAAATCCTCCTCATAAATAACCTATGGCTCCCAATGACCCAGAAGACATTGGTACAGTGCACTTTCTCAGTGCACCAGTTGTGCCTATTCACAAATGGTAAAGTAGACATGACCACCGCATTCGGGGCCACGTGGGATGTATCCTACATGGACACATTTCTCTGCTTCCTCCTTCGCAGCACTCTTTACCCCAAGCTACCTGCTTCTAATATGAACATTTCATCGTAGTCAACTGTGGCTGATGATCGCTTTCCTTTCTTTGCTCAATCGAAAAATTCTGACATTTAGCAGAACCTGTGTCATGCACATAGGTGTAATCTAAAATGGAGATGTGGTCAGCTGAATAATAGGTATAATTTGCTGTTGATTTGCAGAAAACCTCATGTTTAACATACAGAAGGGTTTCTGTAATTATCAAAAAATGACATAATATATTTATCAATTGATTTTTACCTAATAAGGCAATACTTTAAAATTGAAATGCCAAAAAACATCTTCAGAATCCTCTTCTGTTGTTAAAGTGCTTTGATGGAAAAGGTTTGCATTAAAATCATGAGTAGTAATAATAATCATGCATGCTTCACCACTTCAGTTTGATCTTCTAAGGAAGACAAACATGAAAAAGGCTAAAATGATTTTTTAATAAAGATGGAGGAAAATATATATTAATAATCAAAAGCCTTGAATGATGTAAAAATGCAATCAGCATAGTGAATGGGTAACATCTAAATAGCACAGCTGAATGTATGAGCTTTAAATTCAAATTAATCTGGGTAAGTAATCCTCCACTAGGTCTGTCTATGTTATTCTTGATTGCATTTACTGAAAACACCTAATTTGTTTTTTTTTAAACGCAAAGCTCTGTACTGCAAGACTCCAGAAGGCAGACAATATGGTTGTTAAGATAGTGAAGTTAAAAGATCTGACCACTTGATCTTAAATGACGATTTATGCCAGCAATGTTCCAAGTACAAATATTAATATGATGTACTAGGACGCTTGAAACTTTATTAGGAATGTTGCCTCTAAAGTCAATTAACCATATTGGCTGACTCCTGATCCAGCTGATCTGTAACTCTCCTGAGCTTCAAATGATCATTGTCTTGTAATATCACGTTTCTGATTAATGTTGCTGAATTGGAGACCCTATTTGAATGCTTTTTAAAATCATTCATAAAAAACATTTCTAACCTTTTAAATTATTCTTAAAAACAGAAGATTTATCTCCTTGGAACTGGTTTCTATTTTGTAGTTTCCACAATATTGTCAGGTATCTTTCCTCTTGTACTTTATGTATAATAATACCCCATTGAGCAAGGGAATCGCCTATAGTCCAAATTAAATTTGCCCATAGAACTAATATGTGTAAACTCTATATCAGCCTCTGGATCAACCATAAACTTTACTGACAATGGATTTCCTGATTTTAGTTTGGAACCATAGTAAATTCTCTCAATAAAGTTAAAATGTTTGCCTATTTACAATATTATTATTTAAGTTGCAATTTTTTGTGGTAATAGTTGTGGGAGACCAATTAAATCCTCTATTCTGAGGACATCCTGAAACCTCATAATAAGGGGCTTTAAAAAGTAAATTATGTGAGATCTTTAAAATCATTATGCATCAGTTCCATCTATTTTAAAATGTTATTAAATATAACAGCTTGACTCTGTAACACCTGAATGAGTACAAATTCAATCAAAAGGCTTGTTTAGAGTATTGCTCTTCACATCCATGGCAGCTGGGACAGGGTAACCCTGGGGCATCCAAAAGATGTTGTCCATTTGAAGGGATCTCCTGAAAATCAATCAGAGATTTAACTTCTACATTTGATCAAATTTTTTACCTTAAATTTTCAGGAAGGCTTTGGCTGTTAAAGTCCGATTCCTTGTTGAAGGTCAGGTCATCAGAAGAATCTTGCATAGTGGGAGTCGAGGCAGCATTTATTACTAAGGTTTCTTCTCTACCTTACATGGAATCAGACTCTTCAATACAATTTGAAAGTATGTAGGGAGCAGAGGGGCTTGGGTTTATCTGGGCAACCATTGTATTCTGTTTGTGATTTGTGAATAATTGCAGTTGACACTTGGCCTTACATTGCTGCCATTAAATGAATCTGGTTTAAATGAAACAAGTTGACAGCAATCATGAAGTTTTTTCTGGGCTGATTTCCTACACATGGATTGATTTTCCTTTGACAGCAATGATTTGTTCAAGTTTGCACTGCATGAGGTTTTGGTTTTGGTATTGGCAGTATTGACTGCATTACAATTAGTAGAGCCTATCCCATCATAAGATACTGATCCTCCTTTAGATCCTGAAGCTTCTCCCCTTGAATCCATCAAGACCAGATGGACATTTTGAGATTGAGTATGCATGATAACAGATGAGCCCTATACCCAGAAAGAGTCTTCTAAACAAACAATGCTAGTAAGTCCTGTAGAAGGATAGATTGTCTAATTCACTTTTATCCCTTGCTTCCTGACACAAGATGTAATCCAGAGTAAATAAAAACTCAGAAAAAAACTAAGAATTGTCCAAACAACTAGACAGGCAAACTGATGTAAAACGTTTTCTCAACCCTCCTCCTGTGCCATGTTCCTTACCAGGGCTGCCTTCATTTAGGACAAACCTCGTATTGTGTCTTGATCTTGCCTCTCAACACTCCACCCAGTGAAATCTTCACCACTCCTACAGCCTCCATGATCTCAACACACAGACCAGAAACCTCCACCACCACTAGCAGGAGGAGAGTAGCAGCGAAGATGGGGAAGGAAGTTCAGCTCAACTCACCCCAAACTGGCACCTCCAGCACAGAGAGGCAGGAACCTGTGTATGGCGAATAATGGATGGAGGGCCAACACACTTCCAACACCCCCTACTATCGCCCCCAATCAAGTCTGTGCAGTCTTCCGAGCTACGAAAGCTGCAGAGGCCACTGAAGGCTTTGGACCCTGGACAACGCGAGTGGGAAACTGGCAGGAAGACCTATGAATATAGAGGAGCTGTGGGCATGAGCACACCTGGTCTGTGGACCAAAGACAGCTTTTCCATTGTGGATTCTCACTACGGATTGCTGAAACCCGTTCAGCAGCACAGAGAACTGAACATACAACACACAGTACACATAATTCAGAAGTACGCAAGGGGGAGGAGATTGAGAAATAGGCACCGTATGATGTACATGAATTATTATTGAGATTCACTCACTCACACACATATCCTTCTTGAATTGACTTTTTGCGTATATTTTACCCACTGGGTATTTTTGCGAGGCCAGTGAGGTTAACTGTGCACCAAAATGAAGAATTTCACTATCAGTGCCTTCTCCGGAAGGACGTTCACTTCTCTTTCATTGTAGTTGGTGCTTTAAAGTTCTTTTTTAGATAACTGGTAGTGGTTAGTTTCATGTTAGAATCAGAGGTTGTGTGTGATTAACCTTTTCTATTGCAATTCTAATGCACTTCGGTGGACCGATAAGCTCAGTATATCAGAGAGTTTCTGTTAATGTTTCCGTCTGCACCATTGTTTTAACCGACTGAGTTTTTACAGATGTTTCGTCTTTATGCTGCTCTTGTAGCTCTCACCATTTTCATTCTTTACACCATTGCTAGGTGTGCTATGCATAATTAAATTATCATCACCTTTGCAGCATTAGATGAGCTTCTTCCTACATTATATTGTGGCCATTTTGACTGCATTTACTATTGTCTACGTTGGTCGCTAACTACGATACTTTAACACAACACTCTGATCGGTTGACATTTCTGATGTTGTTTTCAAGATTCACCAAATTGTAAATCAATGGGTTCTTTAAAAAACATACCTGTAATGCAGTAGAATGTGGGTAACAAATGTGAACTAAGGCAATGTTCCTCTCATGAGCAATAAATAGGTGTCTGTTTGTCGACTTCTGAAGGATGCAAGCTTGATCTAACATTCATAACCCGTAGGTTGTGGCAGATGTCCTTAGCAAACTTGTGAATTGGTGAGCCATATCACCTGTTACAACACTGAACATATGTGTTGTTGTCTGTGATGAAAGAGTATCTCACAGGAGAATGCAAGTATAGTGTTTTTTATTATGGGCCACTTAAGAGTAGAAAAATACTGCAGAATTAAGGTTAATTTTCCTCAAACATTACGTGTCTTGATTCTCAAAGAATGTTGTAAATCTCACCAATAAAGCTATAACCGAAGCTCACATCACCAGCAGACTATGGGAACAATGTTAGAAATTTGGTCTTCGGTTGGCAGTCAGTTTGCACTTTGTCCATGCAAGGACCCTCACTCTAGTCAGGGCAACAGAGAAACACACCAGGTTAACACCCGCTCACCCGTTTGGTAGCTTGGCTCGAGCGGAAAGATGTAACTCAGAACCAATATGTAAAGTATTTGTACCAACACACACCATAATACATGATCATGATCCCTTTAAGGTGCGGTTGAATCTTTCACCCAGACAGTTACTTTGGGGGTGGTAAGGAGTGGTGAACTTTTATGTCACCCCACACTCCTATCACAGAGACTTCTTATGTCTCAATATGAATCAGATACCTATCAGATACGATCTCCTTGGGGAACCCCATGTAGGTAAAAACCCCCATCAATGCCTGCCCCACCACAGGGGAGGTGATTGACCTCAAAGGAATGGCTTCTGGGTACCAGATGGCTTGGTCCATCAAGACCAGGCTAAACCTGTTACCCGTGGCTGTCTAGGGATCCATAGGCCCCACAATGTCAATACCAATCCTTTCAAAGGTGGTGATGACCACAGGAAAAGGTTGGAGTTGAGCAAAACATTTGCCCCCACTCTTGCCACTTGACTGACAAGTTTGGCAAGATATGCAGTGTGCATCTGAGTGCCTGTGCATTTGGGTCCAGTAAAAGTGGGAGACTAGCAGTTCAAAGGCCTTGTCCTGCCCCAAATGACCAGCTAAAGGCACATCATGAGCCAGACCCAGTAGGAAGGCCCGGAAGCACTGGGGTACCACCAGCACACAGGCTGACCCAGGCTCAGTAACCTTAGGCTCACTATATAGGAGGGTGTCCTCCCAGTAAATCAGGTGTGAACCAGACTCCTTGCCAGACGCCTGGTCTGCAGCCTGCTGCTGCTAACCCTTCAGAGTAGGGCATGTCTTCTGTGCCTCACAGAATGCTTCCCTGGTGGATGCCCCTCCCTGCTGCCTCTGAGTCAGCTTGGGAACCTCCCTCAATTCAGCCACCTGTTTCCCTGTAGGCTCCGGTGTGTACCACTCAGGTTCATCCTCCTGCCAGAACGTGGGAACTTTTGGAGCCTGTTTCCCACGCCCCTTGCCCTTTCTCCTTCTGGCAGACACCTGGGCCACTCTTTCAGGCTCCATGGTCCCCTGACCACCCTGATTGGCTGCATTGACAGGGTGGACACACACTCACCCACCCAGGCAGACCCACATCTCCAAGTGAGACCTGTGTTCCACCTCCTTCCAAGGGAAATCCTCCAGGTCATTGGCAAGTAGACAATCTACAGGCATGGTTAGACTCACAGCTATTCTCAATGCACCTGAGACCCCCTATACAAAGGGAACCTGCACCTCTCTGCACAGGCACTCTGACTTGTCTACCGCAACTACTTGACACCAGACACCAGGTGACTTCTCACAGTAGCCACACTGGCTCTTGTGTCTCTCAGAGCCTCCCCCTTTTGTCCAATGATGGTCATCCACTGCCCGTACCAGGTGACTTCTCACAGAAGTCACACTGGCTCCTGTGTCTCTCAGAGCCTCTACCCTCTGTCCATTGACATTGCTGGCCACCCACTGCCTGTACTTCTTAGTGTCTCAGGCACAAGGATTCACTGTCCCCTAGTGAAACAAGGGTCGTCTCAGCTGGCTCCCACCCACTCACCTGGAACCATCTCCGCCCCAAGCGCTACACTGGCCAAACCCTGTGACTGAGCACCCGCAAGTGCCTTTGTCGACTTGGGACATTTGGGATTCTCCCTCACATGACCTATCTGGTCACATGCATAGCACTTATAGGGACCACTCTCTGCAGGTTTCCCTTTAGAAAACCAGGGCTTCTTTTCAACTGGGGGCTGGAAATCCTTGCCCTGGGAACTAGGTTGTGACCCCTTAGAGAACTCCCCTGTTTGCCCTTACCCCCTTATTATTCTTAGAGGGACCCTGCCCATTCTTGGCATCATTGCAAAGCAGACAATCTACAGGCATGATTGGACTCACAGCTACTCCCAAGGCACCTGGGACACCCCCCCATTCAAAGGGAACCTGTACCACTCTGCACTGGCGCTCTGAGTTGTCTACCGCAACTACTTGACACCAGGCACTAGGTGATTTCTCACAGTAGTCACACTGGCTCCTGTGTCTCTCAGAGCCTCCACCCAATGTCCATTGACGGTCACCCACTGCCTGTACCAGGTGACTTCTAACAGTAGTCACACTGGCTTCTGTGTCTCTCAGAGCCTCCACCCTCTGTCCATTGATGGTCACCCACTGCCTGTACTTCTTAGTGTTCTCAGGCACAAGGATTCTCTGGATCATCTCACTGCCCCGTAGTGAGACAAGAGTCATCTCAGCTGGCTCCTACCCACATGGAACCAAATCCTCCCCAAGCGCTACACTGGCCAAAGCCTGTGACTGAGCACCAGTGGGTGCCTGTGTCAACTTGGGACATTTGGGATCCCCCCTCACATGAGCCACCTGATCACATGCATAGCACTTGTGGGGACCCATCTCTGCAGGTTTCCCATTAGAAAACCAGGGTTTCTGTTCAATAGGATGATGGGGATCCTTGCACTGGGAATTAGGATGGGGCCCTATAGAGAACTCCCCCTATTTGCCCTTACCCCCTTATTCATCTGAGAGGGAGCCTGCCCACCCTTGGCGTGGTCTCCCCATACCTCCTTTGGACCCTGGTGCTCTCCCAATAGTCCGCTTCTGGGATCAGTCAGCTTGCTGTCAATCAGGTGCTGGCGCAGCTCTGGAAAACAAAGACTGTACAAGTGCTCCCATGCAATCAAGTTGTGAAGCCCATCATAAGTTGTTACCTTACTGCCCTTCACCCAACCATCCAGTGACCTGCAAAAAGAGTCTACACACTTAAACCAAGTTTGGAAATCCTCCTTCTTATAGGACCTAAAGCTTTCCTTGTACTGCTCAGGGGTGAGACCATATCCTTTGAGTGTGTGTCCTTCATAATAGAATAGGTGAGCCCCTGTGGATCCCCTAAGGATGTCAGAGTGTTCCTCCCCTCTACTTCAAAGTGCTTCCACAGACCCGCCCCCCAATGTGCTTCAGGGACCATGTTCATGTGGAGAGCTGACTCATACCCCTTAAAACACAGATAGATGTCATCCTCTCTCTTGTAATCCTTTACTAAGTACTTTGGAATGTGTACCCTTCTCCCAGGCTGCACTTAGGTACTGCTGCCACCATCTCTGATAGACTGGCTCCTTTGATCCAGCTCCCTTAAACTGAGCTCATGAGCTAGCAGCATCTTTTTCTCTTCTATGGCCAACCTTCTTTCTTCCATCTCCATTTTCAGTTTCTGTAACTCCAACTGGTGAACCCTTCATGCCTGTCTGACCTGCAACTCTTCAGGAGTCAGGCCCTTGGATGATACACTGCTACCTTGCCTGGAGATCCTCCCCTCAGGCAGAACAGGTACCTCGACTACCACATTATGAATACTCTTCACCTCCTCACCATCATCCTCTTCCTCTGTGGGGCCCCCAGCCTCCTTGGTGGCCTCCGAGGCCCTCAATGCCCTTTGCAGCAACTCCTTCCTGTCGGAGCTCTTGATTGAGCAGGCAAGATCCTTACAAAATTGCTTAAGTTGAGCCACTCTGTACTCCTCCAGTTTCTCCAACTCAACAAAAGCCTTTGCCAACACAACTGGTGCATCCCCAGATTTAGACATGCTAGCAAGGTTTAAAAGTTCAACGCTCCAAAGAGAACAGAGAGTTCCCAAGAGTAGTTAAAAAAATCACAAAAAAATGGAAGCAGGAGAAAGTCCAAAAAGAAGAAAAGCAAAAACAAGTAGTATGCAGTTACATAATGGTCTTCACTGAAAACAGTAGTGTACACTTAATCACTGTATTACAAGTAGAAATATACATCCAATCCTGACCACTGATCACCAATGTTAGAAATTGGGTCTATGGTTGGCAGTCAGTTTGCACTCTGTCCGAGCAAGGACCCTCACACTAGTCAGGGCAAAGGAGAAACACACCTGGTTAACCCCTGCTCACCCCCTTGGTAGCTTGGCACAAGCAGAAAGGCTTAACTCAGAAGCAATGTGTAAAGTATTTGTACCAACACACACCACAATACAGTGAAAACACTACAAAATGGACACCACACCAGTTTAGTAAAATAAGCAATATTTATCTAAATCAAACAAGACCAAAACAACAAAAATCCAACGTACACAAGTCAAGATATGCATTTTTAAAAGAAGAAGAGTCTTACTCTATAGAAAACAATGGAAACCTTGTTGTTACACAAAGTACCTGGTTTGCGTCAAAAATAAAGCCGCACAGGCGAGCGTGTGTCGGAAAAGTCAGCAATGCGTTGAGTCCTTACTCGCAAGTGAGGCGATGCATCATTTTTCTCCCTCGTAAGACAGCGATGTGGGCACCTTGGATCCGTGCAGGTTCACTATGACTTTGACGGCTAGCGACGATGTGTATAAAATCTGGTTGCAAGGTGTTGGAAACCCGTGCTCCATGGGGTTTGCGTCATTTTCAGCAGCCGCAAGCGGTGATGCGTAGTTTCTCCAGCAGCGATGCAGCAATCTACCAGCTGCGATGCAGGTGGAGCGTCAATTTTAGCCACGTAGCAGGTGATGCATCGTTTATCAGCCGCGTTGCAGGTGGTGGGTCCAATCTTTCCCTGCTTATTCTGTGCATGGATATTAATATTGGTTCTGCCAACTTTACCTTTCAAGGGCCCAGGGACTAGATGGGACACCACTTTGCAGGGCAGGAGTCTCAGCAGAGAGTCCTGGTGCTGGCAGAAGAAGTATTTGATGTCCCTGAGACCTCAAAACAGGAGGTAAGCTCGGTCCAAGCCCTTGGAGATTCTTCTCAAGCAGCAATGCACAACAAAGTCCATTCTTTGTCCCCTTTCACGGGCAGAAGCAGCAACTGCAGGATAGCCCAAAAAAGCTCAGTCACAGACAGTGGCAGCACTTCTCCTCAGCTCTTCAGCTCTTCTACTTGGCAGAGGTTACCCTTGAATCCAGAAGTGATCTAAAGTCCGGGGTTTTGGGTCTAGGACTTATACCCCT